>NC_080186.1:104696697-105926430 GCF_030028045.1 Hippopotamus amphibius kiboko
AAATTGTTAAAAGGACTATGACAGTTGAAGTTTAAGCTAGGAATTTTAGCTATTATACAGTAATCAGGAAATATATTTAGGTATTTGTAGAATTTGGGTACTTTCATATTTTCCTTGAAACGTATAATATGTTTGATTCTTACTCTGTTTCTCAATGTTATCTGTTTTAATGAACTTTTTCCCCCATCACTATAACAACGGAATTTTGTAATTATAAATCTGGGTAGGAGGTTGAGTCTAATATTGTGGTAGTCTGGAATTACAGAGGTTGGGAAATCTTGATGTGACAAGTTATTACTTTACTGACATCTGGTGGCCATGTAGCTTAATTGCAGGAATATTTTTTAGTGTAGCAAGTGAAATGTGAAGATTGATCTTCAAATCATGTAGTAATATCTGCAAGTGGTTTTTAATTTCCTTATTCTTTTATTCACTTTCTTTGCCATATTATCATCTCTCTACCCCATCTTTCTTTTTTCCCCTTTTTCTCAGATATAGCATTTATTTATGGTCAATAATATATAACCTATATATCCAGCACATTTCTGAAGGGAAAAGTCAGAGAAAACACTGAGCCTGCCAGGGTCCTTTATCCAGGATCTCAGAGCTTCTCAAACTCATGTAGTCAGAGATCTACCAGAACTTCCATTCATTCATTTATCTGACATCTATACAGTTCCCACTGTGTCCAGGCTTGATATGAGGTACTGAGAATTTTGAGACAGAAATTGCAGTACTTGCCCTCATGGACTTTACTACCTTATAGGGAATAAAATTAATAATTTCAATATAGTAGGATAGGGTAATCATATATCACTCTGGAGCATCCCAAATGCTCAAGTCCCACAATTGCAGACATTTTACATCACTTTCATCTGACCATGAAGCTCTTAGGTACAGCCTATATATACGTTACACAGAGGGACCCACCCTAGACTTACTTCTTTTCTCTCATTTTAGGTGCAAACAGCTGAGTGCATATTATTTTACCAATGGTCCAGACCCTGAGTTTATGTTACCTGTAGGTGCCTTTGTTGAAAGCCCAGTTCAAGCTGATGGATGACAGAAAACTACTGGAGAGTTTTGAGCAGGAGCATAGAATGACTATATTTTTGTCTCCCTAGTGGTCACATGATACATGAGATAGGATAACTAATAATTAGTGATAGAGACCAGAAAGAGACTGTTAGGATAGTCCAGATGTGAGAGCCTGAATGGGGGCAGCAGCAGAGAGCATGCACATAAGATTGATTTAAGAATGAGAAGAACTGGCAGGACCTGGTAACTAATTTATGCGGTTGGTTGGTTGGCTCGTTAGTTGGTGCTTTGGTAGTGGGTGGTGGACAGGAAGAGTCTAGAACGACTCCCGTGTTTTTATCTTGGGCAGTTGAATAGGTGGTAGATGGAGGTATCATTCCTAGAGAAAGGTCCCACAGGATGTGAGGGCAGGTCAGAGAGCAAGGTCATGTGTTAGGTCTGGATGGGTAGCATTTAAGGATTATGGTGGACATTCTGGCAAGTATGGTCATTGGGATGCATCACAGACTAGTGACAAATTATGGAGCTGAAATTGGAAGTGGAAATGTTCTCAGGCACCAAATCCATATCTCTTACAACTCACAGAGAAAGGTCCTCAAGCTTGGAGTCAGGGTAAGAATCCACTAGCTCTCCCCTGGTTGATCCAAAGAGTTACAAAAAGAACAACAGTGACAACAATAGTAACAGTAATACAGTAGTTGTCTTAAATAAAATTCTAATTAATTTTATTTAAGGGCCTGAGTTGTGTATGTAAAGGCCTGAATTGTTTCATTTATGCCTTGTAACAACCTTATATAATAGTGTGCTTATTGTCTCCATTTCACAGATGTGAAAACTGAGATGTAGAGCAGTTAAATAGCTGACCCAGCTCACACAGTAGTAAGGGGTGGAGCTGGAACCTGTCTTCAGAGCTCCATGCTGGTTACCACTCCATTATTCTGACAGCTTAAGCAGGCAATGTAATATGAGGGATACCAGGGAGGTGGACTTCTTTTGATAAATTTCCGCCCTTTCCCCCAATCTGCACAAGTGCCTGAAATTTTAATTTCAGAAATGTATTTCTTATGGTCTAGCTGGTTTATGATGAAAATTTTCTCAAATCTCTTTATTCAGGTCAAAAAACCTCTGGGAGTTGAAGACCTGGTCTGAATTTACAAAGGTTCTCAGCCTGATTGCACTTTAGAATTGCCCCGAGTTGGGGGGTGTTAATTGGTCTGCAAAATCACCCCAACACACAGATATATGCCTTATATATACAGTAGTTTTAAACAGTGATTCAAATTTGCAGTCAATGGCAATTCAGTAAGATATAAATTCTCAGTGAAATGCAAATCAGAGACTTTGGGCATGGGCCCCAACGATGTGTGCTTTCTCAAGTCTCCCAGGTGACTCTGGTCAGTCCTTTGGTGGAGTTTACAGAAGAGCAAAGTAGGTACAGGGAGAGGAATCCAGAGGATTCCCCCCAGGAGGGGAAAGGGAAGATGCTGAAAAGGGAGCCTGCCAGAAGCCAAACTTTTCTTCTGTACAATTTGGAAAGTCTGATCTGTCCCTCCCTGTGTGTGGACTTATTGATTGTCCATCCACCTCACAGGGTCTTGGGCAGAGTTGATACTGCTTCTCCCAGGAGTATTGGTGGGGAGGTGACAGCAGCCGGCTGGAGGGAAAGGAGAGAGCCCCTCGCCTCCCTGAAGTGGCTCGGCTACTAAGAAAGGTGCGGTTCAACGTATGGCCGGAAGGTGGCTCCACACTCAGTCCCTCCCTCCAGTCTTTCTGGGAGTCAGGAGTCTAAGGATCCAGGGTGATGCACAGACTGTGGGGAGTGGGACGCAGATCTGTGGGTTGGGAGACTAGGTGAACCAGAACTTATTTTTTCATAGTTTTGAGGGAGAGGAAACAGATAGTACTTGCTGGGAGAGTTATGTGAAGGGCGGATGCCTCCTCATCCCCAGAGAGCTAAATGGAACCATATTGGGCCCTCCCCATGCCACTCAGGGGAGATGCTTTTCAAGGGAGTGAAATGTTTTATTGAAGAAACTCCAAGGAGGGAGGGAAGGAGCCCAAGAGAGGAGAAGCCTGACAGGTTGGCAGATGGAAACAGCCCCTTTCGTGCATGTGGTTAAAAGCTGGAAGTCCATTCCTTGGAAGGCATAGCCGTCGGCCACAGGTCCAGGATGCCTTTCATCTGCCCCCTCTCAGCTTTGGACTGATGGGAACTGAGAAGTTCACAGCCATCCAGTGAGAAGCAGAAATGGGGGCCCACTTTCAGGTTCCACTCAGCTGACAGCAAATGGGACAGAGCCCCCGGAGTCTGCAAACTGGGGCCTTCTATTCAACTTTGCTGCTTCTATAAAATAAGGATAAAAGAGATCTCTTTTCCTGAGTGGTTGTGAAGATTGAGGGAAATTATATATGGGAATTGCCTGGCATGTAACAGGTACTCAACAACTGTCTCTTCCATGCTTCTCTTTCCCAGAAGTGCTCAACAGCTGTACAGTCAAAATATCATGGACTAGTCATTTATTCCTTAGGTCAATTTTCTCAAGAGAAAAAACAAAAAGGAAGTAATGAAACCCTCTTCTCCTGGAACAAAGGAAACCACAAATGTGAGCTCCCAATTAAATCCAAGGATTTTTAGTTAGCAATAACTGCACTTTGGATCAACTTCTCAAGTTCTGATACTGCTACTACACAAGGATATTAATGAATAATAGGTAAACATCTCTTTTTGTTTGACAGTTTACAAAGCTTAAGGGCCATTTCAATTACCATGGTTTGTACTTTCATAGGTCTTATCCAGTCAGACAGTCATCAATTAAAAATTTATTAAGCATGTTAAATAATAATGTGAGATAAAGATGGATTTCCTGAGTTGCCACCATTACTTTCAGAATACATTTAGGGGCCATGGGAACACAGTCCTTTCCCACACAGTTCTAGAGTCTCCCTGTTTCCTACAAAAATAACCTGGTTAAATATTCACTCCACAGAAACATGTCTATTAAAATGTTCTCCAGATCCCTCTTGATCCCCAAATGTAGTAGAAATGTCAGTCTTTATCCCACTGCTGCTCTGGCTGCATCTGTCACCCTGGACCTCATTATAGACCCATGTACTCCCTTGGTTTGAATGAGGCTATTGGCTACTAGCTCTTTTTTCTTTCTTTTTTTTTTTCTCTTCTCTCTTTTAATGTCACTTTGTAACTCCTCCTTGTGCTCCTCTCCTCCAGCACCTGTCACTTCTAGGAGATTTTATCCTTGACCCCTCTCTTTCCACTCTATGGCCTCCACCTTGTTTGACCCCATCTTTTCTTTCCTGGATGTCCTCACCTCCCATATCCTGATGCCTGATGCAGCAGAGACAGTAGTGCTCACCACAAATAATCTGTGCTCCTCCACATTTCGCAGCCCCTGCAGTCAGATGAGGCCATGAAACCATCTCTGGCAGTGATAACGTGAGCAGATATGATGTGTGTCACTGCCAGCTCAGGGAGTAAAAGGCCACGTGTGATTCTTTAGTCTCTCTCTTCTCTTGCCAAGGGGACTGAGGAGGATTCATGTTCTAGATGCTGAAGTTACAAGATGATGCAACTTTGTCAACTTGGGTCCCTGGGTGACGATGTGGAACACAGCCCCTGAACAACGCATATGTGACATGTGGTATGAGTGAGAAATAAACTTTTGTTTTTGTCTTAAGCCACTGAAATTTGGGGATTGTTTGTTTCTGTGACATAACCTGTTCTAGCCTGACTTCCAAGTCTAACACCTAGCCTAATGTTGACACACTGTAGTTAATAAACTATTTTTTAACAAATTGCATAAATATCTCTAGCCCAGACTGCTTCCCACTGTTTCATTTTATTCCTTCCAGCCTGCTGCTGGAAAAATCCATTTCTCTGACTTGCCCCTCTTCCAGCACTCCAAACCGCTGCTGGTACCGCCATAGTTTCTCCAGTCGTTAAATCAAGAAACACAGGCATCAACAGAGACATCTCCAGTGCCAGCCACTCCACTTCAATCCAATCACTAAATGCCTCTCAAAATACCTCCTAAATATCTCTTCAGTCTCTTCATCAGCTCTATTGTGACTTTTCTAGTTATAGAGCTCATAATCTCTTGTCCGGAGTGGTGGAATGGAAGCTTGAACACTCTTCCTATCTCCTGCCATGCCCTCTACCCATCAAATCCAGCCTCCCTGCTCTTATCAGAGTGAATATCAAAATTATAAACCCAACTCTGCTTAAGAGCGTTTATGGCCTTCTGTCATTTACAGGATGGAGCCCAAGCTTCTTGGCTTGTCAGAGGGACTTTCTGGCACACATGACCTGGATCTTAACTGCACCTTTAGCCTCATGCCTTGCCTCTCGCACACTCTTGCATTGTAATACTGCCGGCTTACTGGTAGCTCCACCCACATTATGCGGTTTCCTGCCTCCTTCCTCAACGCTGCCTGTCTGGATCCTATGAATTCTTGAAGACTCACCCAGACGTCACCTCTGCCAAGTGGCCCTCCCCAACCCTCGCCTGCCTGCCCCCGCTGCATTTTCCCAGCACTCAGTTTAGATTTCCATCACAGGGGTCGTGGCTCCACTGCAGTCCAGAGATGTGAAGATGAACTTGCTCTACCTTATGGCAAGGACAGGCCCAAAGATCTTTCTTTGACTCCCTCGGGACACGTTTCATTTGGACATTATTGGGTTCTAGATCTCTGTCATTAAATCAACAATAATATACCTAAGGAGTATTCAGTATATAGACTTCCTTCTTTCCATCCTTCCTTTCTTTCTTTTTCCTTTGCTTTTTTCTTCTCTCTTTCCATCCCTTCCTTGTTCCTTCTGGCTTAGGGGTCAGAAAGACTGGGTTCAAATCCAAGCTCCACCACTTATTAGTTGTGTCACCCTAGAAAAGCTTCATAACTTCTCTGAGCCTTATTTTCCTCATTTGGAAAGTAGGGATAGTCATCTCACTGGATTGTTTTAAGAATTAAATATATGTACATATCAAATGTTTAGAATAATGCCTGATACAAGGTAAGCACTCAAATAAATATTTGCTAATATTATTACTAACTTTCTTTGAATTGTTCAATGAATAACTAAATAATAATCAACATTTAATAGCAATTCCTAACCCTAGAATCTAAGTTAAGCCGATTGGTATTTTGGATTTGGGCCCAAAGCCCCCATTCACTTGCCCAAATCCCTGTCTAGATGCTGCAACCAACATTCCATACCAGAGTTTCAGTCATTTGACTTAAGGCTTGTTCCCCTTTAAAGCACAAATACCACATAAAGTCTTATCAATCATTTATAATGCCCTTATTGAAGTCGTCCCAGACAACCCCAGCTGGAAATGATAATAACTCATACTTGTATGGCACTTTACAATTTACAAAGCACTCTCACATACTCTTGTTCTTTTGATCCTCAGAAAGCGTGGTGGGGTAGGAGGTGCAGGCGCGGTTAGGACTGCTACCATTTTAGAGAGGAGAATACTGAGACTCACTGAGTTTGGGGGCCCAGGTTCCCACAGCTGGCCTGACACAGAGCTGGGGCTCCCTTTCAGGTTTCGTAGTCCCTGGTCCAAGCTCCTCCCACTCTGCCATGCTCATGTAACCTCTGAAGCCCGCCGGCAGCAGTGCAGGGCTCAGATACCCTAGGTGCCTGATACAGAGCTGTGGAGGCTGGCAACTTAAGCTTTTGTGCTAATGAGTTTAGAGACTTGGGGAATGTTGGGGCCTTTTGAGATGATGATCTGTTCAAGAAGCCAGGGTTGGAGTCAGATTGACTGAATTCACACTCAGCTGTATCACTAACTGATTAATCTTGAGAAAGGTATTTAAATTCTATGTGCTGTAATTGTATCACCTATACAACAGAGCTAATCCTAGTGGTCAGCCAATATGGTTTGGAGGGCATCAAATGAAAGCATTTATTTACAGCCCTCAGTTTTGTTAGCCATGATCACGAACATGTTCTATCCCAGCTGGTAAGATTAAGGTCACTGCCCTTTAAAGATGTAAAAGACCAGGAGAACTCCTGGACCCACCTCCACATTTTACAGGCAAGGACACTAAGACCCAGTGAGCCGTGGTAACTTGCACAGCTTGGAAACGCAGAGACTGGAATCCAGACCCCTGAATCCCTAACCGGGACTTTTTACCATTTACTGTGAACTGCATCCTTTACTAGGTCTGTGGGAAGCTTATCCAGTCATTCAGCAAATATTTATACCTAGCCCTGAAATAGCCACTGTGGAAAACTACGAATGTTTAACTCTACTTGGACTGGCAAGTGTTGAGCAACAACGGCATTTAAATCAGCATTTAATTGGTAGAACAATTTGTATGAGGCCCTCGGTGGAATGCGTATTGGATGTGGGAAAGGAAAAGGCACCACTAATTAAGTAAAGTAATGATTAACATGCATTTTATTGAGCTCCTAACTGGGCCAGGCATTTTAGTAGGCTTCAGAGATACACAGTCTCTACTCTTAAGAACTTCACAGTTTACATGGGATGATATATGTGTAAATAAATAATTTCAACATACTATTTAAAAAAAAAAAACCCCACAAGAAAGGTATTGACAAGGACTGTGAAAGCGCAGATGACTATGGGAGCACTAAGGAGATTATTTCTAGGTCTGCCTTGGGAGATGAATGTCTAGGAAGTAATACTGGAACTGGGTTCTGAAGTACAAGTAGGAGTTCGCTAGTATATAGTAGAAGAAGCCACTCACAGGAAGAATTAAAGGGCTTTGCAAAGGCCTAAACAAAGAGCATGGGTCACTGTGTAGGGGACTGGAAGGCCGTTGTATGGCCTGAGTTTGGGGTATGAGCTAGACTGTGTCAGACAGAATTAGGAGAAGCAGGTGAAGCTAAATCACAAGGGTCTTACTTGATTATTCAGTGTTGGAGTTTGGATCGTATTGTGTAGGAAATGAGAACTTGGCACAAATTGTGAGTAGCAAAATAACCAGGGAAGATTGGAATTTTTTCCTCTATTCCTGTGGGGATTTTCTAATATTTCTATAATAAATGCGGATTACGTGATCATCAGAGGAAACACGTCATTTCAAAAGAAACCAGGATCACTCTGGTATCCGTGTGGTGGGTGAACAGTCAAAATCAAGAATGGAAACAGAAAGCCAAGTCAGGAGGTTGCTGCTGTCCTTCAGATGCAAATTGTTGAGAAAATGGACTGACACTGGAGATGGAGGCAAGTGAAGGTATCCGAGAGAACGTAAAAGGGACAGATTGGGGAGGGAAATAAGTGGATGTCAGGTGGCCAGAGAGGAAGGGGTCCACATGATTCCCCAGAGGGTGCTGGTTTGAGACTCAAGACAAGTATCTAACAGCTGCCTTTGAGGCAGGAAATAGACGGGCTCTAGGCTGAACAGTTTCTCCCCTGTGGGCAGAAACTCCATAAAAGCTGGATGATGGAAGAGGCTGGGCCCTACCCAGATAAGAGATAAAGGACCACATATTCTTCATTCTTTAAATCAAGGAGACCTCCCAGACTACACAAGTGCAGAAAGGCTCCCTGGAGGTCAAAAGCAGAGGGGGCGCCACCTCATAGTAAGTGATGCCAACTACCCACAGGCCTCTCTGCTAGAATCCATCTTGGCTAAGAGAAGCGCACGCACACGGGGGAGGACCCTGAGGTAGACCAAATGTGGAAGAAATGCCCACCTGTGTGTCTATCCACACGTACTGCACTCGCTTCCCTCCTAATACACACTTCACTTGTTTCATTACCCTCCGTCTTTGTGGGAATTCTTTTCTGCAAAGCCAAAGGACCAGGCCAGTGGCTCGTCCCTGGCCACTGGTCCCTGGTGGTCTAGTGGCTAAGATTCAGTGCTCTCACTGCCGCCACCCGACCTCAATTTGAGAACCGAAATCCTGCTTCAAGCTGCAGCAGGCTGAGGCCACCAGAGATCACCTTCCGTGATTTCTCTGTTTTCAGCTAGACTGAGAATGCCCTTAGGACACAGACTTCCATGTTCTGGGGTCTCTCTGCATGTCTCTTACAGAGCCCTGCTCCTCTCTGGCCCTCTGTGCTGACAGCCTTGAAGGCTGGGGAGCACTGGAAAATGATGGATTCTGGGTAGAGTTCTCAGACAAATTGAGGACACCCGATTCAATCTGAATTTCCTGTAAACAATGAATAATTTTTTAGTATAAGTATGACCTATGCAATATTTGGGGCATATAATTTTTTAAAAATCATTGTTTATATGAAATGCAAATTTAACTGGGCATCCAATATTTTTCTTTGGCAAATCTAAGAACCCTAGTTGTGGTGTGTGTGTGTGTGCACAGTAGACAGCAGGAACAAAGCTGTGGGAAAGTTATGGGATATACAAAAAATTAGAGTGACCTTAAGAAGGGTTCATTCTCACAGAGGAGGCAAGGACGGCACAAGACACAAAAAATGGAGAGTCACACTAAGGGAGGCAGGAGGGCAGAGTGACTTTTAAGACAGACCTCAAGATCACTAGCTCCCCTTGTTCTCATTCTATCTCTGGAAGCAACACTCTTAACAATCTAGCTCCTATATAACTGCTCATGGACAGAGAATGTGCTGATCTGGGGACAAGCCCTTTCTGACCCACCTGAACAGGAAGCAGAGGACATTATTTAGTGCATGAATTTTGTGCTCAGTCTGGCTTCAAATTCTAGCTGCATGGCCTTGGGCAAATCACTTACCCTTTTAATCTGTTTTCTTCATATGTAAAATGAAAATACTGAAACCTACCTCAGGGACTTCTTTTAGAATTAAATAGATGTACATGCAGTGCCTAGAACCTATTAATAAGGCACTATTATTATCATTATTTTCTCATAATAATAATAGTACCTTACCTTCAGAGACCACTTTCGTGTTTTTACATCCTTTTTTTTTTTTTTTTTTTTTTTTTTTTAAAAATCATATCCTCACCATAGCACTGTGACTAGACAGTACAAGTCTGTTTCCAAAATTGACTAGTTTGGCCAAAGTCACAGTAGAGTAATTGGTTAGTACTTGAAGCAGGACTCCTAAACTGATACAATATTAGGACAATATTAGGACTAGAGGGGAAAGGGGATCATCCAGCGGTTCTCCATGCAGAGCATTTGGAAACTGAGGGCATTCTGATAGTGTCTGGATGCCCGGAGGTTCTCCTGGCATCTAATGTCCGGGGTGCCAAACATTCTCTAAGCGCAGGACAGTCCTGGCCCCAGATGCCCACAGCTCCCTATTGAAAAACACTGGTGTTCCTACCTCTTCAATTTGCAATTGAAAAAACTGAGGCCTAGAGTGGTTAAATGACAGGTTCTCCATGGCTTTCACATGAGAGATGATCAAAAACTGCTTTTACTCCTCTACCTGGTGAATGTGGTCCCTAAATATGTTGGCATGGCTGTGCGAGGAAAAAGGCCACTGGGTTCCAGTCTGTGATGCACAGCTGACCATGTGGCCAAGAGCAGTCCCCTGTTACCCTCCAAGAATCAGGGTCTCCCATCCAGTACCAGGTGGAGCCCCTTACCTGGATGCGATGAGGACATAGAAGGAAGCTTCCAAATGCTGGAATAAAGCATTCATCAAACGAAACCACACTTCCCAGACCTATGGCTCTGGGATCCTCACGGTAAATGTGAGCATGAGAATTGGGGGTCTCAGGGCATGAGTGGGGTCCTGGCTGGGTGCCAGTGGTCAGCAGCACTGCCTGCCCCCCACCCGCCCTTGAGCAGCACCAGGTGTGCAACTTACAGCTAGACGTGGCCTTAAAGTGCATGTGGTCTAAAACCAACATCCTACAGGCGAGGAAAATAATAAAATAAAAAGGCAACTATCATTCTTTTGTGATTCTACTACACGTGGTCACAGACTAAGCAACTTGCACATAGTGCCCCATTTAAATGCCACCCCAGCTCTGTGAGGTAGCTGTTTGTACTCCCACTCACACACTGAGGGAAGTGAACGTACAGCACAGAAATAAATTTGCTGAAGTCCCAAGGAGAGAAGCAGCGGAGGTGGGATTGGAATCAAAGTCCCTGAGATTCCACGGGCACTCTACAGCTTTCTAGAAGCCTCTGAATACGGGAAAGGGACTTCCCCAAGGGCGCCCTCTGCCAGGGGGCCTGGCACCCCAGCCCCTCACTCCTGCATCCGTGTGTTTTGGGCCACGCCGCACTGGGTCCGGCAGGGATGTCAAGACAGGGCAGCGGGTGTGAGACGCCCCCAGCCTCTCCGGGCCTTGCGAACTTCCCTTACAGCTTCCATTCCTCCCAAAGGACGTGATGGGAATATTAAAACCGCCGCCTGGGGGCCTGGCCCCTCCACCCCCAACCCGGAGCCACGCAACTTCAAAGCCAAAGGAAGCGCGTGCGGAGAGGGGAGGAGGCGTAAATCTGCGCGGCCCCTCGGAGCTGCGAACAATCGCGGAGCCCCGCCCGCTCGCGCCAGGTGTCCGCGTCCAGGCTCGCCCCCACCCCTCCCCCCGGCCCCGCCCCGCCCGCTGGCGGCTTTCAAGTGGATCAAGGCAGGGAAGATGACAAGCCTCCGGACGGATAGATACAGGGAGACCTCGCTGGTGATTTATTGGCTTTCCGCACCTGACGAGAACCACTAGGCCTATCTGAGGGCGGAAATATATGGGCTTTCCTGACTCCAAGTGGCAGCCGCGGGCCGAGCATGTGATCTCAAGCTGGGCAGGGAAAGCGGAGCTGTGCACCGGCCTGTGTTCTGTAAGCGGGCCCAGGTCATAAAAATGTCAGCACGCGATATATTTCTTGCGGGGGATCCTCTCTGGGCTCCAGCCAGCACCTTCTCTCCCGTGGCTGGCAGCCCGAGCTGGGTGAGGGTGTCCCGTGCCACCTGAGCCCGGGCTTTATTTGCTGGGTGCCCTGAAATCCTGAGGACTCGACGGTCCCTCTGCGGCACCAGCCTCCCCACTCCCACCCCCACCTCCCCCAGGGCGATGCTGGGATGGGGGCTGGCGGCGGCCACTGCGTGATCTGGTCCTTACACCAGTCTGAAGTCTCTCACCATGACATCTGGCGCTGGGGACTTAAGATCTCAGAGCTGCGTGGGAGTTCTGGACCTACCACACATTAGATGGAGGCATGTTGAGCAAGTGACTTAGTCCCCCTGGAGCTGCGCCTTCATCTGTAAAATCGGAATGATGATAAGGCACACTGAGTGCGGTGGGGCAGTGATTTAGTTAGGAGGTAAAGTTCCAACCGAGCTCTGAAGGATGATGTTACTAGGAAGAGGCCAGGCAAAGGGGCGAGAAGGACAGTGTGGCTGGGACACAGGAGGTGAGCAGGGGAATGCTGGAGAAGAGGCTGCGAGCCCAGGGTATGGATTTTACTGTCACCCAGTTGCACTGCCCCCCAGTATAATTTGTCCCGCAGTATTTAATTACTCTATGTAGCAGGGCTTCTCTTAAGGCAGAGATAAAATCTGCTTTCTCATTTCTAGAAGTAGACACTCAGGGTCATCTAGGGGATTTATTTTTTTCTGGGGGAAATAAGTGATTTGAAGGGCTTTCTTGATCATGTAAACCTGGAGGCCTGCCATATTCTGACCTTGGGAGATAAGAGAACCTTCTGTCATTAGGGCAAGGTTGCAAGTCCTTTCACCCTCTGGCATGCAAATCCAACCCTGAAGTGGAGTTGTATCTGTTTGTAAAAGGAGCTCAAGAACCTTCTGGGAGAGAAGATACTAAGGCTGCCAACTCCTGCTTCCCAAAATTTGAAAACAGGAAGACCTAAGAGGGGAGCTGGGGTGCCCCCAACAAAGGTCCAGGGACAGAGAGACACTCTTGAGCCACATAAATGAAATTAAGAGAAAGGGAAGCCTGCTCAATACAATAGCCAAAAGAATTACAGAGGCGGTCTGGTGTTCACGTGGCATGGTGTGGCTGATGCTAGAAGCTTCTCCAGAATCAACTGCTTAGCACAGCAGCTGCTCTTGGAGGGAAGAAGGCTGAACGTGAGAATGTGAACCTCAGATCTCTATAATCAGGACAGGCACGTGGGGGGAACACCACCAGCCTAATCCAAGTTAACTTCTAAGCTTGGAGAAGCATCAGAAGCAACAAGATGAACAGCAGTAGTCAAGTGACCAGACTCTAGGTCTTCTGTCTTTAAACTGTAAGTTATCAGCGTTCTCAGATAATCAGGGTGAGGGTGGGGGTAAAGAAGAGGCAGGACTTCTCCGCAGGTGCCCACCAGAGCCCTGGTGTGGGCTCAGATCCTCCTGCCACCGGCTTCACTGTGGCATCCACCCCTCTCCTGGCCACTGAGAGCCTCCAAAGCAAGGCGGGGGACTTTTTCCTCCCCAGTTCCCAGCAGTCAGCACTCACACGGGCTTGTCACCAAGCAGGCCCTCAGTAACGTGTGCTAGGCTGGGCATCACTGGAGCCTTGGGGACTGTCGGTGTCCCCTCACGGTCCTCCGCTCCACTGCAGACCCCACTGGCAGCTTGGAAATCTTCCCAGAAAGTTTAGATGCTGCCTCTTCTTTGACTTTCACATATTGTGTGAACACTGCAACCTTCCTCATCTTTGTCCAGCCCATCCCTCTTGGACCATGGCCTACATAGTCCAAGAAGACAGAGATCCAAGCGAAGGTGCCAAGGCACACTCAGTTCTGGCAAGTTCTTGGATACTCTGAAACTCTGACTTAGCATCCTAACAAGAAAGGAAAAAGATCTCGGGGCCAGAGAGGAGTCCTGGGAATGGCCTCATGTGTGATTTGACCACACAGGCATCTGGGAGGGTGGTCTGGGAGAGTCTTCATGAGCCCAGCTGTGAGCCCAGGGCCACCTTGTGAGCCCAGCTTTCCAGGGCACCAAGCTTCCCCCCGAAAAGCAAAGTTGAGAATAGAACGTTTGAGACATGGGATTTTAAGTGAGGCTAACTTGGGGCAGCCAGACTGACAGCGATGTGACCTTGTTCAAGAAACTTAACACCTCTAACCTTGGTTCTTCATCTGTTCCCCTGCCCCAAAGTCCCACAAGAATATCTGTGTTTTTACC
The DNA here is from genome assembly GCF_030028045.1 of Hippopotamus amphibius kiboko. Classification (NCBI taxonomy): domain Eukaryota; kingdom Metazoa; phylum Chordata; class Mammalia; order Artiodactyla; family Hippopotamidae; genus Hippopotamus; species Hippopotamus amphibius. The sequence continues at coordinate 104,710,758 of NC_080186.1, forward strand.
CAGATGACAATAAAGCTGAATATTTACATAATGCTTAATTTTCCCGCAAGAACATTTTTAGATGATCACAATACCCGAAATGTTTGTTTTGTTTGTGCAGGTTTCACAGACCTCTAGCTGTAGTCAAAATCAATCAACAAATATGTAAATACTTATAAATTCTAAAATAAATGAGTGTAGGTTACCTGATGTTTGTGTGTTCCACAGATGCCATCTGGAGTCAACACAAACCTCCCCCAGAATCTGCCCTTTGCCTTAAGTCAGTAACCAAGGAGGGTCACAGTTCTGAACTCAGATCAGGCCCCATGCAGTTGGAGAGCCTGCAGTCTCCGCCTGGTTTCTAAACTATTGATACATTGTGATGTCAGAAATTTTAAGACGTTTATCTTCTTTGCTTCCTATCATAGCCATTTGATATTTTAGGCATTTTCCACCAGGGGGCAGGAATCACAGAGACTTAAAATATTAAAGACAAAAGGGACTTTCTAACGGGGAGGCCAGTCTGTGGTTTGGGTCTTGGAGAAGAAATCAGGAAAGCTGAGCAGACTTCCTCTTTGACCATTGATTCTCTATATGGAAACGGCAGATCTTTTTCTGTAAAGGGCCAGATCGTAAACGTTTTAGGGCTTGTAGGCCACACAGTCTCTGTCTCAACTACTCAGCTCAGTTGAGGTAGCATAAAAGCAGCCCTAGGTGATACTACAGCAAATGGATGCAGCCTTGTTCCAATAAAACTAATTACCAAAATAGGCAGTGGACCAGATATGGCCCGGGGGCTATAGTTTGCAGACCTCTGCTTCACACCATCTGTGCCTCTGAGTATAAAAACAGACATACTGGAATATTTCCTATGACTGAGGCTGGCTTCAACTCCACACCCACCCTTGTCCCTGTCCAACCCCAAGGTTATGCCTTAGGAAGCGGCCTTGGGGTCGATGGGACCAGTGTGGTCCACCTCTAGCACAATGCCTGGCACACCATTGGCACTTGATATATTTTCTGAATAAATAGTAATTTAATAAATTGGCTGATATCTGGGAGTGTGCTGTTTGATTATCCCAGAGTACTCTTTGTCTCCAGGTCCATCACCGGCTTCAGTGTCTGAGCTCACAACCAACCTTCTTTGCCAAGCCAGCAGTAAGAGCAGTTATCTGGGGCTATTATCTGATCAATTCAAATAGCAAACCCAAACTGCTTTGGGGACCAATGTGCTCCACATGCATACTGAGTTCCCTGATTGTCCTGCCATGAACTTCCCATCCACTGGGGTCAGTGGCCTTTGGGGAATCAGTGACCATATGACACTGATGGTTTCTAAAACAGATGGGGGGGTCTGCCTGCATCCGAGCATCTTAGAACATCCTGTTCTTTTTGCTCCCACTGGTCAGTCCTGTCACAACTGCACTCTTGGTGGCTGAGCCAGATTTGCAATTGAGCCGTAAAGGTCACTGAACAAAAGGAAGAGGTGCCTCACCTTCTCCCACGACTCCTCCATCACCTTTGCCTGAAAGGCAAGTCTCGCTTGAGGGCTGGTGCGGTACACAGATTTCCCACTCTGCCACATATTTCCAACATTACTTGCTGCCGTGATTTATCATCTGCAACTTGATGTGTTCCACACACGTGGGCATGTTGTACACATGAGACACGCTTCCTGCATTAGGAGATTTTCCTGGATTGAGGATATTTTCCTGGTGCAGAAGCGAAGACCGGATTGAGGCATTCAGGTGGATCTCAACATCTATGGGTCTAGAGTAAGTTTGGAATGTCTTCTTCCCTTTAGGGGTCTGCCCTGTTCTAAAGAGCAGCAGTGTATATAACGAGGCCTCAGTCTGGCCCAGGACGGGCGAGAAGGAGAGCTAGCTGTCCCTGTGGTGGACGACAGTCCTCTCCTTGAGCAACCCTGGCTTAAGCCTGCCTTTCTCCTCCCCCTTCCGCATGGGGGAGGCTGTGGGCTGTAGCTCACGGCTCACCTGGAACGCCTCCGGTTGCTGAAGGGCTAGATGGAGACTCTGAGACAAGCTGATGGATCATCTCATAAACAGAGCCCGCAGGAAGGAAAAGAAAATTATGCCAGCAGAATGCACTTATGAGAAATAGATATGTGCGGTGCAGGGAGAAATGCTTTGATATTAAAATTTTTTGTAACTTAAAAAGGCATGAAAAATGATACCGACCACTAACTAATCAACATTCCTTTGTGAATGCAGCTTCAGTTCCTAACCAAAAACACATCCCTGCTATTGTCTTGTCTGGATCCAGATGCAAACATGATTAATTAAGTTTCAGCGAGGAGTGGGAGGGGGATGGTCAGGACGGATGGCTTACGGAGGAGCATTGTTAGACACAGGCCCGGGGAGACTCTCTAAGGCTGGGTGCCTTACTCCACAAGGCAGGGCTTATGTTCTGTGCGCTGACAGCCGCAGGGTGTGGTGAGGGCTTGCCCCCAGGCCAGAGAGGCTCTCCAGGCAGCAAGGAGAGGCCCTTGTAGAGTCTGTTGCTGCTGCCCAGCACAGCCTGGCAGAGTAGCAAAAGCATGTGAGGCATCTCGTCGGGAGACCTGGGCTCCACTCCCCACACTGCTACCAAGTAGTTTGGAGCCTTGAGCAAGCTGCCTCCATTTCTGCTGTTTTTGGTAAAATGAAGGATTGGATTAAACGTTGCTTATAATCTCTTTCACGTCTGACTTTTTATTCTGGTGCCTGGAGTCCTTCCCTTATAGCAGGTGTTTATCCATCGATTACCAAGAGTGGCAGCGATTGTCACCTTTGGGCCGAGGAGGCTGCTGATGGTGGGGCTGAGAGGTGCCCTAGGTGGACATCTCTGGTGCCAGTGGCTGGACTGCACAGATCTGAGCTGCATGTCAGAGGCCAGGAGACTTGCTTTCTGGTCACTGCTCTACCACACCGAGCCTCGTGACTCAAGTGAGACATCTGATTGCTCTGCAGCCTCGGGTCCCCACTTGTAAACAGAAGCACCAAGTCCAACTTACCCTAGGGTGTCGTGACACTGAGCAATGGCACTCAGGTCTGTTCTTGTGCTAGCTGGTCAGAGAGGACAGTGACACGGTGCAGAGCTGTGTCTTCTCCAGGAGTCTGCTCCCTGGTAGGAGCAGTGGGTCCTCGTTCACCGTAACTGAGCGGTTAAGGGGTGAGGGGGAGACTGTCTACATTCAGGTAAACTCTCCCAACCTCTGAACCGTTAGGCATGCTATAAGCCTCCACTGGGCCTCACTGACCTCATCTATAAGGTGGGAGTCATAATCATAGAACATACCTCCATAGGATTATTGTGAATATTAAGGGAGTTAAAATATAAAAAAATGCTTATAATCATAGCACATTGGGCAAGTGCTAAATACGTGTTAGTATTATTCTCAAGGGCCCCTCTTCAGCTTCGGGCGCCCACCAAGTGTCCCTTTAATATGCCCTCAGTCTTGTCTTCATTCAGGGGAGGGTAAGTGGGAGCTGCCCCGACCTGCAGCCACACACAGCAGGCTCGTTCATTCGTTCGTTCAACAGATATCACTGGGTCCCCACAATGTACCAAGCCTTGAACTAGGCTTTGGGGAGACCACGTGACATGGAGCCTCCAGCTGCCTGAGCCCTGGACTCACCAGCAGAGCACATAGGGGGTGCTTTCCCTGCATGGTCAATAGAAGCAGGCTCGTGCACAGGTGAGAGAGTTTTATAAGATCTGCCGGACCCCAAGGTGGTGTTGGTGCCAGGTATAACACCAAAAGCTTCCTGTCAGGCTTTAAAGCCCTCATGGGGGGATCTGAGCTAGAGCCAAGACTAGGGTTGAGTGAACTCTTTTATTGGGGGATTTACTGCCTCCTTCTAAAGCCAACGGATTCCACTAGTATTTACCCCCTCTGGATGTTAGCTGGGAATGACCAACTGCTTAGATTACTCAGCCACACCCTCTCAAATGTTAGAACGATAAATTGCCCAGTTCAAGTTCTGTAATTCTTCTCAATTCCAGAGGAAAGAAGATGGCTTTTACATGTGTGTGATTTTGTCCCTGGGAGCATCTATGAAATATGCAGCATTCTTTTTCCTAGCTGGGAAATCACTTTGAAAACATTATCTCTAATCCATCTTCATGTTTTCAAGAGGGAGTTTATTATTCCCATTTCCCAGATGGAGTAACTGAGAACAGAGTCAGGAGACTGCTTGCTCAGGGAACCAGAACCACAGGAGGAGTCGGTGGTGGGGCTGAGAATGAGTTCTTATTTCCTACCTCGCAATCCATTGCAACCCAGGAATGACCTTTCTGAGCAATGTTAGAAACATGAACATATGAAATGAAGAATTTAGACTACAATCCCTTGGACCATGTCCAGGACACTAAAATGAGTGTCCTGTTCCTGTGAAACACATTCTAAGAATTATTTACTGTTCTGAATGTAATTTAAGGTAAAACAGATCTTCCTTGGAGGCTCCAGGTGAATCTCAGCCCCCTCTCCACCCCAGCCCCATGGACAATGACTTAAAATTCATGTCAACAAAGGTTTAATGCCTACGATGTACAGGGCACTGCTCTGCTGGATGTTTTACAGAGGAACCAAGATGAGAAGGAACAGCATGAGGATAGCTAAAGAGATGAAATTTTGGCCCCAGCCTGTGCATGGACCAGCCCTGCATATGCCTGTACCAAGTTCCCCCCAACCTCTAGGGAAGCCTGAGGGCTGTAGCGCTACCTTCAACAGCTGCCAGGGACCTTCCTATCCTCATTCTAGAGTTGTTCCTACTCCCCTCCACTTTCAAACTGTTCCTCATTTCAGGCTGCTTCTCCTGCCCTTGGCCTTGGTGTTGGTGTTTGTGCTGGGGTTTTCCTGCTTTTCGTTCTCAAGGTCTTGGGTTTGCACTCACCCTCCAACACATACATACACACTCCTAGGAATCTGTGCCGTCATTTTCCTCCTTCGTGGCCATGTCCCAGCACTGAGCCTCTTGTCTGGGTGCCCAGAACTGGGGCTTGGGGCATATTTGGGACAGGAGAGGGACCCCTAAGTTCTGGAGTCAGAGTCCTGATATGAGGGCAGCTTCATTTTTACTCGAGAGGTCTTATAGGAGAACTGGCTCACGGCTTCAGGGCAACCTCCTGCTTATCTCCCTGACTCAAGGTCCCATTAGTCCTTGAGCGTCTCTGAGCTCCCCTGGGCTCTCCTGGAAGTGGCTGTGTTCCTGGAAGTCTCAGGTTTGTGTCTGCACAGCTCCTGAGCCTCTCAGACCCTGGGAGAGCCCAGCTCCCTCTTACCAGCTACAGACAATTAATTTCTTTGGGGATCCATTTTCTTTTGGGTAAATTAGCGATACCTTATGCTTATGCATGTACTGAGAATCAAGCACTATGGTAAAGATTTTCCCACATTCTCTTTCATTCTCACAGCAACCCTGTGTGGTAGCCAATTCCCTACTTTATGGATGAGAAAGTGGGTGGCTTGGGGAGGTTAGGTAAAAACTCAAGTCACGCAGTTACTGAGTGACAGAATGACAGCTGAAAGACGAGAATGGAAGCCTAGATAGGTCTCATCTAGGATTTGCATATCATCTAAAAACAAGGATGATACTGTTGCTGTTTTCAAAGAAATTATGACTTACCAGAGAGAATGAGAGAACTGGTTGAGTTTCTCAAAAAATCGAAGAAAAATACCTCTTTACCATACGCATATTTGAAAACTGGCAGAAGTTTACCTACATTCTTTCTAGAAATAACTGTATTGGCTCTCTGATGTCTCTTCTTATAAGGGCACTAATTCCTATCCTCATGACCTCATCTAATTATATCCCACAGGCCCCATCTCCAAAGATCTTCCCATGGGGGTTAGGGCTTCAATATATGAATTTCAGGAGGATGCAATTAAGTCCATAGCAGGTATATAAAATTATTTTGTCAAATATTAGATCACAGCTAAGTGTCTCTAAGTTTCTTTAAGGGATTGCTATTATTATTGAAATACTATTTGATTTAGCTTTAAACACCAGAAATTCACAGGTATCTTCTCCTTGTAAATTACCTCTTTATGTTGGCTTCATTACTAACTGGATTTTGTTTCAATATCTATAATCACTTGAGTAATCTTAACCTCCTCACTTGAGGATGTCTGGTAACTTTTCTTTTCCCGTTTTATTTGCATGACCTTCGATAGTAAGATAGTTTAGTTGTATGGAAGATTGGGGAAAACTATAGTTGAGATTTTAGTCAACTTTACAGATACTAAACGGCTTTCAGAAACATTACCTGACAATTTTTGTAGCAACCTTGAGAGAAACATATTATTATAGTCCCTGAACCTAATTTGAAATGAGAAAACGCTGACTCAAAGAGATTTAGTGCTCAAGGTGACCAAGCCATGAAGAGGCAGTGTCTGAACTTCATCCAGGTCATCTCACATCAAAGCCAGTGTTCTTCTCCTTAACCCACAGATGCCTTTTTAGAACAAAACAGAAAACCAAACTCCTCTTCACCAAGATTACTGGACAGCATGCTCTCTACTGGGGGTCTGAAAACGGAGAGGACCTGTGTCTTGCAACCTGCATGAAGTCCAGAGAGACTGCAAGTGTGACCCACTGTTAAGTATCAACAGTAGGGTAGAAATGGTGGCATAACATAATGGAGCCAGAGGCTACCCTGAGTTTTCTATATCTGTGAAGGGGTGTGGATGACCATCTGAAAATACCCAAGGCTCCTGAGTGAGATACAAAAGATATCTGGGGGAGAGGAAGCCCATGGGGCCTTGGGACTAGCACAAGGGGATGCCACATCAGAAGCAGGCAGCCCATGAACAGAACTACTGAAGTTCTGGGAGGGTGCAATTGCATCTCAGAGGATGGTTGGGGTGTGCAAGTGTATCTTGGATGGATACAGGACAGGGTCCATCTGAAGCAGCCAGTCATCCGAGCACCAAGGCAGCACCACATACTTTTGGGTGAAGTATGTGCCCAGACCACCCCCCACCCCAGCCCTCAACACCATGTTGGGCAAGTATGACAGCAGCCAAGCAGTGGTTGGATAACCCTCTCCCTACTGGAACAAAGACCAAGTGGGGAGAAGGTGAAAGAGGGAGAAGGAAATCTCAACTGTGACTCAGTTGTAGCCCAGGATGGCTTGGAAATCACTGAATTTAACTGGTTTTACCCAAAAATAATCACATTAACATTTCTATAACAGTTTGATTGAGGACTCAAGATAGAAAGTAAGGCTAGAAATAAGAAAAATAAAAGTCCTTTTTTTTGGCCCACCTGAGTCTGTGCTTTGTGAATCGTTGTTACATTAGCTATTGTTTATGGTTATGCAGTGTCAGTGTTATGCCCAGCACTTTATATATGTCATCTTATTTGATCATAACAACTTTACGATGGATGTATTACTATTCCCACTACATAAGGCCAGAGAGATTAAGTTCCCTATGCAAGTCACCCTGCTAATCATCAGTAAAGCCAGGATTTGTATCTGTATTTATATGACTTTAAAACATACATTCTTGGGATTAGAGGGAAGAATTTATCAAGGATAACATTTGTACCTCTGAATTTTAAACCATGCAACTAAATTGTTACCTATGTAACAATAGATATAATTAAAAGAAAGAAACTAAAGCTAATTTTTAATGATTTTTAAATTGAAGTATGGGTGATTTACAATGTTGTATTAATTTCTGCTGTACAGCAAAGTGATTCAGTTATACATATATGTATTCTTTTTAATATTATTTTCCATTGTGGTTTATAATAGGATATTAAATCTAGTTCCTTGTGCTATACAGTAGGATCTTGTTGTGTATCCATTCTATATATAATAGCTTACATCTGCTAATCCCAACCTCCTACTCCATCCCTCCCCCAACCCTTTCCCCCTTGGCAACCACAAGCCTGTTCTCTATGTCCATATAAAGCTAATGTATTTTACAATACCTTATCCCAGTCTTCACATCTCCCTTGTAGGAAAGTACATTGATGTTCACAACTATTGAATTCTTTTCCCATCTCTTCTTTATGAGTGTCCAGAACCAGACTTCACCTGGGCAGCAGAGCTGTCCTTTCCTTTAATAGAGATGAGCAGGCAGTATAGGCTGAGATGGCCATCTGCCCTGGTCAGCGAATAAGATCTGTATTTCTTTCTTTGTTCATTAAAAATGTTTGCTCATTAACTATGTGATTCGAGACTTTGGACCGTGTGGCGACATGGGAGAGGTATGCTGGAAGACCCCATGTGCTGAGGGAAGGGGGGCAGTGCAGGCAGAAGAGTATCCTCTGCTCTCAAATCTCTGCTCTTTTCCAAACATGTAGACAACCAGCACTGGTGGTCTCCTGTCAGATTGTTCATGGCCTTGCAGGAAGAAAGGATTCTTCATCTGAACAAGAGACAGGAAACGTGAAATTGTTGCCCTGGTTGAATGAAGACTTGGAGGTTAGATTTGCATCACACACCTAACTGTTGGGAGTGGGAGGTGAAAGGATTATTTTCCAAAACTGATTTTGGGAAGAGAAGAAACAGCGATACTTGTAATTCCTCTGATCCACAACACTGACCATTTTCCAAATAGGAATCATGATTTCCCTTTCCTCAGTATCTATAACTATAAATTTTGGAAAATTAAGAAAATAACAAGGAAAATGAAGGGAAGAAGAGAGTGGCAAAGAGAGAGATCCACGTGTGAATGGTTTTCATTTATACATGGGATTGTTTGTGTCATCAATTCAGGGTACATTTATAGCTATATCTCTATTAAGTTCCCAATAGCTCATGCATGTTGTATTATCAGAGGGTCCAGAATTTCATTTTTTTAAATCCCCCCCACCCCGCATCTTGCCTACACCCTCAGATTGTCCATGAGTTCCGGGAGCTTACACAGCTGCAAGAAGGTTTATGGTTATCTTCTAGAGAAAGTACTGAGGGTCCCCCTCAATCACTGTTGGTCCTTCATGACTTGACAGCTACTCTTGACTTCTGATGTTGTGATAGCCTTGCCTAGGTCACTATAGTCCTCTATGCACAGATCACAATTCTTTTGAGCTCACATTTCCCAGCTCAACCACCAACCTCCAGGGCACAAACATTGGTGGCTAAGTGCTTGTGTCTGGAGGAGCTCCCAGCATGAACCTATGCCTAAACTCACCCCCACCCCACTCTGATAGATCACATCTTTGGTCCCAATTCTTCACCCCTCCCTACATCCGGATTCTTTGCCGTATGTCTTTGGCGTTGCCCCACTAAAGGGGCAGAATATATTTCCCCCCTTCTTAAATTTGTATTTGTCCATATGACTTTCCATGCCAAAAGAAAAAGGAGGAAGTGACAGTGGGCCAATTCTTTTTAAAAAATATTTATTTCTTTATTTAGGCTGCACTGGATCTTAATTGTGACGTGCGGGATCTTTAGTTGCAGCATGCATGTGGGACCTAGTTCCCTAACCAGGGATCAAACTTGAGCCCTCTGCATTGGGAGTGCAGAGTCTTAGCCAGCAGACCACCAGGCAAGACCCAGTTTGTCAGTTCTAAGACTGGGCTTTAAGAAGCTTCATGCATTTTCACTTGTGGAACTGAGTTGGGCCACCCCAGCCAAGGCCAGCCTAGAATAGCTGAGCTCCAACAGACCCATCTATACTTGAGCAAGCCTATTGGAGAGCAGCAGAACCATGCAGCTGAGCCCAGCAGAGATCGCTTAACCTCTAGTCGACTAGCAGACTCCTGACCTAAATAGTGCTTATTGGTGTTGCCACTCATATTGTGTGTTGGTTTGTTACGCAGCATTGGTGTGGTTGTTGCTAACTGACCCATGGACCATCAGCCGTGTGGTGAGTTCAGGCTATCAACTTCAATTGCCCTTTCCCTCAAGATAACTTCATTTTCAGGGACTTCATGCATCTTCCCTCTCCCTGGCCTTGCTTAGGGCTAGCCTGATCCACCTCCACTAGATCACAGTAACTTTGATTCTTCGGACACAAGGTTGAGATCTCAGGCCCTGTTCTCCCAGAAGGCCCCTGGGATCTTTTTGCAAATAATTCATAACCCCTTGCCAGAGTTCTCCTTCTGAAGGAGATACACAGTTTCATGAAGGCTCAAAACCCAGAAGGTCCAATTATATCCTTCTCTGGAAAATGATAACCTGATCAGCCAACTGTGTGTGATTAAGAGAGATTCCTCAGGATCTGCTTTTACATAGCCCTGAAATCTTCTCTGGCTGAAAAAAATCTCGGACAGTACACTGTGTTATAGAGACATAAGTCTTAGGGTAACACCTTATTACACACATAATTTTACAAGGTAACCATCTTATGGACTAGTTTTACATTCAAGAAAACTGAAGTATTGAGAAGTGTTTTTTCCTCCTAATTTTAAACACCTAAGGAAAGACAGAGCCAGGATCAGAACTAACATTTTTAAGTTATCCATTCAGATTTCTTTATATTTAAACCATGTTGGGGTGTCTGAGGGAGCCCAATATATAACACCCCTCTTTCCTGCCCAAGTTCTGTACAAACTGACAAAGAAAACAAAAGCCTGGCAAATGGAGACAAAAATATCCTTCATTTCTAACAGAGGCCAGGATGGAGGATGTGGCTGTGTTAGCCAAGTAGACCTGCCAAGGCCAGACCCCAGTGAGGAAAAAGATCCCTTCCCTAAAAGAGCAGAATAGAATCCTTCCTCTGTGCGAGCAACTCACTCCCGAGAGGAAGAAGGTTAGAGCTGAGCAGAGCACGCCCAGATGTTTCAATCAGTTAAGATACTCCATCCTCCCCTGGGGAAATATGAGTGATTGAGAGGACAGGGCCAGGAGTTACACTAAATGAGCTCCCTTCAACAAACAGAAACATCATGAGTTGGGTAAAAATGTTCCTACAATGTGCCAGGTTTATTTCATATTTATCTAAGGCTTCATTAGAAAAGCCCATACCTCATTTAGCCCCCTTCCATAAAGCCAGAGAGGTATGTCTTCTGCTTCTGTGTTAACAAAGACAATAGTAATTTTTCAAGCCTTAAAGCAAACCCTGAGGTACTGTGGGCTGGAGTGAAATGGACCGTATACTGAGCAATCATGAAATCCCACCACGGGTTTCAACCACCAGCTCCGCCTCTATGTGAAGTTAGCTGGCTAACCCAGACACAGGGAAAAGCTTCTGTGTTTCCTCAGTTTGTTAGCTAATAAGAGACTATTTTAATTCTAATAAAGTGGTCATTTCTCCTCCTATCCCATGCCCATCTTCAGATGTAGTAATATTTTTTTAGGACAATCATCTAGAAAAATCATCTGTTGGAAGAATCTGGAACTTAAATAGGTTGCCATCTTAGCATATTCAAAAGATATTACCTATTCCAGCTGCTTGTTTGCTCCTTGCAGCCAATGCACGATGCACAAGGAACGTTTATAAGAATTGATAGATGGATTCCCCAGACCATGGCAGCAAAGATTACTGATTGCCAAAGTCTTTTATAAAGTAGGTGGAGAGCAGGAATGGTTCTCATCATATCCTGTCTCCACCATCTTGATTCATCTACAGTGAAAAAGGAGGAGGGCACGGTGTGGAAATGTGTGTGTGTGCATGTGTGTCTGTGTGTGTGTTTCAAATTGCATTTTTTGGCTACATCTCCAGTGAGATGATTAAAGAACTTTAGCTCTTTGCAACCAGCTCAGCCAAAAGTTAGACTACGTTTTGCTTTTCAAATATGGTTCTCATTTGCTTTTAACCTCATTCATTTCTTATTATTTGTCTCTTAGAGAAAAAGGCAGCAAGAAAAATCAACCTTGGGCTTTGTTAATTAAGGCTTGCATTCTTGCTGGGTATATTTTAGGAAGACAATCGGTTCCTTTTGCCCCACTCTTTGGAGAACCTTATAATGTGGTTCTGTTCATTCATCGGGGCTCTGTGAAGCTTTGGGGCCTGTCCCGGTTGGTCCTTAAATTCATTTTTGTATGGAATTGTATTGTGGCATTGTATCAGTTCATAAAACTAATATTTCTCTCTGCAGAGCTCCAGCAAGAAGCCACTAGGATAATCTCATAAATCTTCACTGGGAAGAAGACAGAAGCAAGGATTTTTATCTGACTTTGTGATTTTCATAATTTAGAAGAAAAAAGGTAAATATTTGATCTCTCACTCTACCCCCATCCCCTCCACTCAAATATCAAACATTCTAATTCTGATTCCCTGTTTACTTGGTATGTGAGATCCTGACCCACTTAAACTCGGTCTCATTTTTCATGATAAACAAAAATAAAGGCAGGGAACTTTGGGATTATTTTCCAGAATGTGGAACCAGATAGAATCAGGAAGAGAAGCCATATGTCTGCCTTCTCAAATCTCTTTTCCCCTTCACATTTACGCCTTCTTCGAAGAAGATTGATGTGGTTTAGTCATTTTACCCAAGCTTCTTTTGTCGTTTCCACCAAAATAAAACTTTCAGGCTAGATTCCTTAGGTAAGAATGGATCTTCGAAGAAAATTCTCCATCTATTTATTCAGCAGACACTGTTCTGCTCCAGGCAGTGGTGTGAGTGTTGTGGGGATTCAAAGATGAGCTCACAGTGCATATGTAAGGAATCCACCCACAGGACAGAAGAGGACAGATACGGAACAGGAAAAGAAGTAGAAAAGGGGGAAGAAGAGAGAAGGGTAAACATGCCTCCTTGTGGTGTTGATCTCACTGTCCTTGGTTTAGTTGACTCTTTCTTCACACATCATCACAATTCCTACTTCCCCTCTAGCATTGCAGCCAGATGAAACAGCATCAGGAGAATAAACAGTCACAAAAAGGCACCATGCATCTGGAGGGTGTGTGGGCATGGGTCAGTGGTCAGCTCCTCTTGTTTGGATGCATTGTTGGAATAGGCCTGATGAAAGTGGCCTGAGAAACAGGAAACATGGCATTTCCATCTCTGGGATGAAGAAATTTGTGGGGTTGAGTCCTGAGATGCTCCAACATGGAAAAGTCAGGAAAATGAGGACAGACAGACAAGCAAAGGAGACTGAGAAAGAGTAGCCAGTGAGGTAAGAGGAAACGAGTGAGAGAATTATGTTCTAAAGGCTGAAGGCAGAAAGAGTTTACAGAAATTAGTGACCTCCTACCTCAATGCCGCTGACAGCTCAAGAGGAGACCTAAGAAATTCAACCGTGGATTTGAACTGCAAGAGGAGAAACAAAAGCCTGTTTGGAAAAGAAGAGAAAGTAGAGACAATGAGTATAGACATTTCTTTTGAAAAGCAATCTTTGAACATAAAGAAGACTTTCAGTGTTTGAAAAGTTCTCAAAGTTCTCAATTACCTGATCATTTTGATGCTACGGAATAATCGCCTCCCTCCAGTCCTAAAGGTTTGCAATTTTCTACAACCATAGTGGTTAATGTTGGCTGCACTCCAACTCAGGGCCAGGCACCCTTGTAATTTTGTACATATATTTTTTTCATTTATCAAATCCTTCTAGCCCTTTAAGGTAACTGCAATCATTAAAGCCCTTACACAGTGGAGGAAACAGAGCACAGAGAGGTTCAGTAGTTTGACCAAGAGAGTACAGCTGGTAAGAGGTGGAGGCGAAATTTGAATACAGCTGGACTGGCTCTGGAGCCCAAGCTCTCACCCACATGTCACCCTGTGGTGAGACTCAGTCCTTGAGTAGAATCAGCTTTTGAAATTACAGGCTCCAACGTCCACTTTGCTGGGCACCACTCGATTTCAGCCGCTGCAGTGCCAGAGGGCAGAGACAGCAGGAAGCTGGTCAGAGCCCCACTTTTCTCTGTCCTCGAGAATTCTCACACAGTGGTCTCTTGCTCTCTGTCTGTCTGTCTGTCTGTCTCTCCTATTAAACTTCCCAGACCACTTCACAGCCACTGCTGCCTGTGATTCATGAAAAGCTGGAGTGATGGTAGTAGGCAAGGTAAGAGGGGCCGGGTGAGGCCTGAGGCAGGGCCGGGCTGCTGGAGAAGAAAATGGCAACGCCCCTCAAGCCTCAGGTTTCCTGGCAACAGAGCCCCTTGTTGGAACCAGGCCTAGGCTCCGAGGCCACCATTCCTCCCACTCTTCCTGCTCTAGCCTGCACCAGGGGAAGACTGAACCAGTGATGCTGAAAGCTCAGCTTCTCTGTACACCGGTGCCGAACTGGAGACAGAGTTTTGGGTGAAGTAGAGAAGGATAGCTTTATTACTTTGCCAGGCAAAGGGTTCCTGCCTCAAAAAACTGTGTATCCCCATTTGGAGAAGTTAATGAGACGTTTTACAGTGATTGTTCGAAAAAGGGCGTGATCCGCTCGTGAACATTGTTCTGATGGGTGGGTGGTGAGGTAAGTAGGAGTCAGTATCATCAACCTTCAGGTCCAACTGGTCTGGGGTCTCCATGCTTGTGGGCAGCATCCCATCGTTAACTGTTAACGTCTCCCACCTGGAGGGGGTTTCAGTATCTGCAAAATAGCTCAACGATGTTGTTGTGTGTATTCATTGGTGGGGAAACAGGACCTTGTCCCAAGGCTGCTCTTGCCCGTTTCTCCCTGGTCTCGTGCATCCCCTCCCTTCCCTAATTAACAGCTGCTTGAATCTGCCCATTGGAACTCAGGGAAGGTCATGGAGGCTGAATGAAGGCTGTTTCCTGTAATCAAAGAAATGGGGGACACAGAAAGGCTCTGTGCCCAGGAGCCCCACAGGGCCCTGCTCCGTATCACTAGGAAGAGAAGACCTGGGTCTGGGGTCAGGGAAGGTCTTTGAGAGCATAGAGTGGGTTCTGCCTAGCGTGGCCTGGCTGGAAAAGCCCCTCGAGAAAAGTTTGTCTTCCCTGCATCCTGCTCCAACTACCCCACCGCCGAACATCTGCCTGTTTAAAAGCTTAAAGACTCATGCTATCACGCCATTGCTTAGCTAGTCAGAAAAACAGGCCAAGCTGTCTCACTTTGGAAATGAGGACGATGGATCTATAAGTTCTTTTTGTGGTTGAATTACAACCAACACTCCTCTGTGCTCCCACTGTACTTTTTCTGTGCCTTTACTTAAGCCCTTCTCAGAATGTTTTTGTGTGCTCCCCTGCCTTCCACAATAGATTTTACATTCACTGGGAATTAATATTCAGCCATATTCCTCTCTCCATCGTCCACACCCACTCCTAATAGCTCAGTGTATCAGTCAGGATGTCTCAGCCAAAGTAACAGAAAAATGGACTCAAATGGATTTAAATCAATGGACAGTTTATTATCTTCCATAAAAGAAGTCCCCAGTTAGAGTGTCTCAGGACTGACGAACACAACAGCTTGAAGACATCATCAGAGCCCAAGGTCTCTCTGTCTTTTTCCTCTGCCAGCCTCAGCGTGTTGGCTCACGACCTGGGCTAGCCCTCCTCAAGGTCACAAGCATGCTATTACTCACAGACACGGCAGCCTCCAGCAGCAGCTCTTTGAAAGGATGAAGAAATCTTTATCGAAAGCTCCCCCAGAAAACATCCCCTCACACTCACTGATTGGAGCAGAATTATATACCCATGTCCAAACTAAGCACTGGCTTAGAGAATGGACTTCCCGTGACTAGACTAATCATCTTTACCCTCCAGTTGGGCATGAGATCTGAGCAGACTGCTACATGAAAGAGTGTGGACACCTGAAAAAAATCAGGGCTCTACTAGCAAGAAAGAAGTTGGGGGTGGGGGCAGTGGGAGGATGAATTTGGTGCAGCCTACGGTGTCTGTTAAAATAACACATGATAGTGATGTGTATTGAATTTCATCTCACCCTAGCTTGAATCATTTCCTCAGTTCCGGGAATAGGACCCAGGTCAGAAAGGCTTTGATGAGGAGAGGGAAGAAAACATGTAGGAGAGGTTGGGAACATGGGGCATTGCCCTGTTGTCCACAATGCAGTGTAACATCTAATGAGAGACAAACAGGAAACCAAAGATGAAGACCTACGACATAGCAGGTGCTGTATGAGGTTACCCACACACATTCTCCTATTTAATCCTCATAGAAGTCCTTCTGAAGTACAAAATATAATTCTCCTATTACAGATAAAGCAATCAAGGCTCAGAGAAGTTGGGTAACCTGTCGTGGGTTCCACAGCTAGTGAGTAGCAGAGGGAAAATTCTATTGGCTGCTGATTATGGTGGTAACCTTCCCGCAAGGTCCAAGTCTCTAAGCGATTTATAGGGACAGAGCCTCAGTTGAACAAATACTTTGTTATGATCTGAGGCTTTGGGCCCCACATCTCTGTGAAGTTTCCTGGTGAGAGACCATATGTGAGCACCAAAGGCTTGTTCATGTTTCTGGCCTAAGACTTAAGAGAAAAGCAGGCCAGGTGAGTCCCTTTCTCCTGAGCCAGTGCTTCTGAGATATTTCTACTGAAGTATGTCCAATGGCACAGGAAGGGGAGACTCACGTTAGGGTTGTGACCTCAAGAGTCCTGGGAAATTAACTGATCTGTGCTGATACAGAGCGTGCTTCTGCAAGTCAGCTAAACTGGGAGTGATCCTAGGAAGCTCTCCTCCACCTCACCGCTAACTGGGCCATGACTTTGTGGGTCAAAGCATGAGAGAAGGCTCCTTAACCAGACCCAGCTTCAGAAAAAGAGAAAACACAGACCAGAAGCAACATTAGAAAGAAGAAAGGATTTTCATGAATAAGCTAAAAGGGTACGCCACATGGCATGGTTCAAGAGGTCAGCTTGGAAAATCGGGCCTCCTGGAGCAAGGTCTGGTGGGACATGAGCTTCCGGAAGTGGTTTAGTCTTCACCAGAGACTAGGTGGAAGGAGAAGGTGTTGGTGTGGGAATGAGGACCATCTGCCGAGTGGTGACCAGAGGAGCCAGTGAAGCCTGGAGGGCTGGTTGCATGAGGTGCCCAGCCTCCAGGCACTGGAGTTCTAGTAGTTCTGGTGGGCTTTCCTACCTGCTGTCTTCCCTCTCCTCATCAAAGCCTATCGGACCTGCGTCCTTTCCAGGTCACCCAGCTCTGATCAGGAGGACCCACAGTCTGCGTGTGACCACACAGGTAGGACCACCTGCTGCCCAGCCTCACTACCTAGCAAGCCCCAGTAGAGGTAGGTGGACTCTAGGAAAACAAACAATTGTTCAAAACTCTGAGATGGAAATGCCTACCCATTGGTTTTAGTTGCAGTAAGACTGGGATTCTCATCACTGATGGCATCAGTGAGCCCTCCTGAAGTCACAGTTGGAAAATAAAGAAGAGTGAGGAGCTATCCAAGCCTAGAGCAAAAAAGGTTGAAAATGCACCATTTCTCTTCTCTACAAGATGCAGAGAGCTTTAGGGGTGGGGGAGAGAGAACGTCCCAGCCCACCAAATTGGGTTCCCCATAGGGATACAGTAAGAGCAGCAGCAGGTGTAGCTGAGAATTCTGCCCTCCGTCCAGGTCACCTTTCAGCCTCCAGCCACCATGTTTGACCATTTCCCTGACCATCCAGCATCTTCCCAGGATCACTGCCCGACTGGGGTGGATGAAGTCAGTGTGGGGAACTAGGGTCTCAGCCGGCAGTGAAAGGGACTCTCTCCATATCAGCAGCCTCTGTGGAGGAGTGTGTTGACAACTTGAATGCCACAAGTAAACAGATACTGTCTGAGAAAGACAAATACCATATGATATCGCTTATATATGGAGTCTGAAAAAATGGTACAAATGGTATGAATTTACAAAACAGAAATAGAGTCACAGAGTAGAATAGAGTCACAGATGTAGAAAACAAACTTATGGTTACCAGGGGGGAGAGCACACTACTATATATAAAATAAATAACTAATAAGGACCTACTGTACAGCACAGGGAACTCTACTCAACACTCTGTAATGATCTATATGAGAGAAGAATCTAAAAAAGAGTGGGTATATGTATATGTATAACTGATTCACTGTGCTGTACACCTGAAACTACTACAACATTGTAAATCAACTATACTCCAATAAAAATTAAAAAAAAAAAAAACAAAAACCAAAAAAACCAGACGCTGTCTTCTCACTAAGCTCTGCACAAGGGGGTTTGCACAGTTTGAATCAAGCTAGAAATCTTTTTCTCAAAACAAGATTTACTTGAGATTGAGGACATTTCTCACCAGAATTCTAGGTGGAAGCTAAGACGGAGGGGGCGAGGAAGGCTGAGGAGTAGCAGACTGGCCCGGCAAGACCTCTTTCCACGAGAAATGAAGCTGCCAGGGACAGGGAACTAGACAGCACTTTCCAGCATTGTGGTGTTAGGAGGAAGTTCAAGTGGAAAAAGTGTTGGTGTCCAAAGAGTCCAGGGAGCGTGATGGAGACTTGCAGGGGATGGGGAGCAGGGGAGGTGAGTGGATGCTATTGACCTAATGTAAAAATTTCAGTAAAATGACCCACTTTTGAAAAGGCTAAGTATGGTTGGATTTCTTATGGAAATATGGATCTGATATGGGGTACTTGGAGGGGAATCAAGAGGGTCAAGAAAAGAAAACAGTAAGAATGTAAGGATGAGAGGCAAGGAAATTCTATGGAGAGATCAAGCTTAGTCCTGGAATTGAGGTATAAGTCCCATTTTACTTAAATCTCCAAAGGGCACAGAGGCCCAAGTGATGTGTGCCTTATCTGCATATAATAATGCCAACCTGGGGACTTCCCTGGTGGTCCAGTGGTTGGAACTCCGCGCTTCCACCGCAGGGTGCACATGTTCGATCCCTGGTTGGGAAACTGGGATCCCGAATGCCTTGCAGTGCAGCCAAAAAAATAAGTAAAATTTTAAAAATAAAAAAATAAAAAATATAATGCCAACCTGGCAGGATTGTTGTGAGGATCACATCGGCTCTCATGCGCTCATTCACTCATTCATTCATTCAGCAGCGATAGTTCACACTTACCGAGCGCTCACTATGAGGCGTGCTCTATTCAAAGCACTTGACGTGCCTTCCCCCCAGCGTCCTGAGACAGATGACTCTTGTCATTTTCCCCAGTTGACAGACACCTCAGAGAGGTTGAAGGACTCACCAATGTCACATATCTAGTGGGCTTTGAATCCAGACCTGTCCTAGTTCGCTTTTAACCACTAGACCTCTGTGTGTCTGACACCGGACCAGTCACTAGAGATGCAACAGTGAAAAATATAGACATGGGATTTGCCCTAAGGCGCTCACAGTCTGACGGGAGCAAAATGTAGGAAGCTTCTGCAAACATATCCCTTTACCAACATCAGGGATTATCTCTTTAAAACAGGATGTGCTACCAACATGGTGGCGGCCAGAGATCACATTCAAAATATTTCACAACCATTAAGGTACAAACCCCAACCGATCAGATTGAAGCCAAATCTTCAGGTGTGTCCAGGCTCACCACGATGAAACCAGTGACAGCGCATCCCTGTCACTGTCCCAGGCAGCTAGCCTGACAATGAAATGCTTTCTCCTTAGGCCTGAAGGGGCTTCCTTGGAGAGGAACAGGGAATGTATATTCCTATATACAGCCCATGCCTGGGGGCGGGGGGATGGTTAGGCTGAGGGGAAGCAGGCAGATTTTAAGGAGATAGGAAGACTGGAGAAGGTTAGGAACCGGGAAGCAAAACCAGCCCGCCCAGAGGAAATTCACAAAAACCAATTGGCTGAAAACCAATTCACCAAAAACTCAGCTTCATAAAATCATTGATTTGTTAAATGATCCATTTGCCAAACTAGCAGGTACAAAATTCTTGTTTCTGTTAGCTACTCATAGAGTTTATAGCAATTCATGTTGCTTGTGATAGTTTCAACCAGACTTTGTGGAATTTTCCTTAATTTAGTTTCCCAGAGGCTTTGCCACAGCCGGAGCCACTTGGCGTCATAACAGAATTCTGCGTGTGAGAGGCCTGTGTGTGTGGCACGCTTGATGGAAGAGTGGTCTCCTGCTCTCTGGGGTGCTTGCACAGCTTCAAAGGGCTGCCTATGAAGCAATGAGGGGCGGCCACATGGCCAGCCAGCAGCACCAAATCAGCCAGGTCATGAGTACAGGGACAGATATGGCAGCCCTCACAGGCAGATTGGGGCTAGGTAGAGAAGAACCCTAAATGGCAAGTTAATGAGTCTGAAATTCTGAAATTCCTGGAGTGACAAGAGCATGGATGACACCTGCAGCAGTGCCTGGCACACAGGAGGCATTCACTATACACCTGTCGAAAGAATAGCCCACCTTACCATCCTCCTTTTTTTTTGCTTCAACTCCAGCAACAAAGCGGTAAGCAACTTCCTTTTCAAAGCAAAAGCCAGGTACACCAAACAGAATTTCTGCCACAGCTGCCCGTGTCTAATGAGGGTGTAGGACTATTGAAAGTTATGTTATTATTATTTAAGTATCATCATTATTGTTATTTGATAATAGCCATCCTGTAGAACGGAGCATGGAAGGTGTGAGCCCCGTGACTCAGATTGATGGCTCAAAACTACCTTCTGCTACGAACACTTGAAATCTGAGGACTATTTGATATGGAAAAGTTAAGGTACTCAAGTGGTTATAAAAAAAAAAACAATGTCTTTACAATCTTCTTTGCCCAACATCTGTCTATTGGCTCAAGGGTATGAGCATGTTCAGAATGTGTTTAATTCCACTGAATTTGACAACTACACATGAAGTGCTAAGATATCGGTGTAAAAGTGAGGTCTGCCTCCCTCTTCCTAACTGATGACCCAAGTAAGCCTCTTATCTTTTCAGAACCTTGGTTCCCTCAGCTGTAAAACCCATACCACCAACCACGAAATGTTGTTCTGGAAGTCAAGTAACACCATGCACGTGACATGTGGATGAGCTCTCCTCCTCTGACCACACTGAAGGATTTGCTCCCAGAGTACCTTATATATTCTCTGGAAGAGGTGTGACCCAACTGCCTTGCTTATCCTCTTAATAAAAATTATTTAAGTAAGTATAATTAATAGGAAATTGCATGAGACATTAAACCAGCAGATTTCAATGGTCTTTGAAAATTACTCTGGCTATCTAGATATCAGCCGCCTGCGTGCCTTCCTCATGGGCCAAAGCAGAGGACCCCTTCATGCTGCAGCTTCCACAGGTGTCTGTCCCAGTGATCCTGGCTCCCAGCCGCCCCCACGGCCCCCACCTCCCACCAGGCCGAGGGCCTCCTTCCTCCTCCTTTCCTGGACTGAATGCCACCAGCTCTTTTGCTGGGTGTTTGCCCCTCCCTTTTACCCTGAAATCCAAGTCCTGTGCTTGACAACCTCAATAGTCTTTCCTTGGTCATCCTCCTTTTATTCCTACTTTGGCACTTACATCTTTGTAACCAGGAAGAGCCAAGTCTTACTCCGTGTTGGGTCTGTTTGACTTTAACCTTTGCTTTTCATTGCTTTTGTTATTATAATTATACATAATGGCCTGCCTCAGAGACCCCTGCCCACCTGTGAATGGCTGCAAAAAACAAACAAACAAACAAACAAAAAACACATCTCCTCCCTGAGGCTAGTCATTCCAGGAGATGTTTTGCAAGACTGATAGCCCTTTTAACTTTACTTCCCCACGCCTCTCCCTCTCTATTCTGCCTTCTTCCTTTACTTCCTCACCACCTCTCCTTCTCTGATTCTATAAAACAAAGTGGCATCCAGACCCCGATAAGATGGTTTTTTGGAGACAGTAGTCTGCCACCTTCTCAGTCTGCCAGCTTTCCGAATAAAGTCATATTCCTTGTCTCAACACCTCGTCTTCTAATCATTGGCCTATTATGCAATGAGCAGAGTGAGCTTGGACTTGGTGACATCTTGACTTCTTCCTCTTGGTGGGAAGGGACTCCTTTTCATCTCTGTGTCTTAGAAAACCCCTGGCCCCAATCAGTTGGCTCCTCTTATTCTCTTATGGCAAATTCTCCCTTTGTCCACTCATCCTTTCCCAAAAACAACAGCCTCTACTTCCACATCCAACCTCAGTTATCTCTCTGAGATTCGGTTACTCATTTATATATATTTAAATTACTTGTGAATGATATCTATATTATGCATATGTGTGAGTTGTCTATGTATTATATACACACATATACACACATCTAGTGCTGGGCTTGACACTCTGGAGGCCTTTGATTAATACCTTTGTCTCGTATTCTATACCTACCTATTTGGTACAGTAGCCACTAGTCATATACGGCTACTTAAATTTAATTTTTAACTAATTAATATCAGGTAATATTTAACATTCACTTCCTCAGTCCCACATTTTATTTGCTCAGTAGCCACATGTGACTAGTGGCTACTGTATTCTGTAGGAGCATCACTAAAGCTCTACAGGCCAGCACTCCCCTGTATCATTTGCCAGTGTTTTTCTGTGTCCCCCCATATTATCATCAGATCCCTGGGAATCCAGAGGAGACACATTTTTCCTTTGAGAGAGTGCTTATGCATTTTCAACTCTGTTCAACAAAACCCAAGACCAAGATAGTTCTCAGCACAGACAGAGCCTTATCCTGGGCTCTGGACCAGGACAGAGTGCAGAGCACTGTTTTCCAGGGGTTGGAAAATCACAGGTTCACTCCTTCCCATCTTGAGCTCCAGCTCCCCTGGCTTCTGGGCTGGTGCTCTTGAGACTGAGTGAATGGCAGTGATGACATGTTTAATGAAAGGTAAATATTTACGGTCAATCTCCAGCAGATGTACTCTGTGGGTGGGTGGGTGGGTGCGTGAGTGGGTGGGTCAGTGAGGTCGTCAGCACAGGAGCTGAGATCCTGTCCATGGTTACACTCTGGATCTCACCTGATACCTTGCTGTGTGCTTAAACTTGACCCTGTTGTTGTTCTGAAACCAGAGCAGATAGGGAACCAAGCAATCCAGATGCCATCATCAACCCTCCAACTCCAGGAGGACTGCAGCGTGCTTGGAGCTGGAGTAACTTCCTTTGTGCTGTTTTTGAAAACTCCCAAGGAGGCACGGCATAGCCAGCCAGTCTCCTGGGACGCTGCTGGCATCTAGTGGGAAGACAGGGCAGCGGCCGGCATGCAAATGTGGGGCTCGCAGACAAAGGGAGACCCCACTCTATACTGCAGGGTTCGCATTCAACAGCCCCTGCTCTGACAAGCGTGGTGCCAGCAAAAGAGAAGCCATAGGAATGGAAAGATGATGCTTCAATTCACTCACAACATTGAACCATCAGACCCAACACCTTCTTTGCATTATATATCTTTAGTTTTTGCCCCCTTTACTACCTTAAAATTCAATTCATTGACAATCAAATCAGTTATACACATTATTATGAAAATCAGTATAATGTCCTAACTATAATATAAAGGTGAAAACATAGTAGCATATGATTTTTTAAAATGTGTTTCAATGTGTATATATTCACACACGAACAAACTAGAATAGGTAACTGGATCCCATATTTGCACTCACACAAAATGATTAAGTACGAATTTAAGGAAAGTAAAACTATCAGAAGCCACTCTATAGTGGCCACTAAGAAGTGCAGGAAAATAAAAGAGGAGAAATACAGGTAGAGGCTAGAATAAACTCTTTCATTCTGATAAATAACAGACCACCCTAATTATTTGTATATGATATGAGGTAAGAGGAAACGACCTTAATGAAAGAGAAAAGATGTGGTTTACATTTGGGTCAATGAAGAATAGAAAAAAGGAAAACAGCTGAAACTTGGGTTACAAACCACAGCCCAGGTACGGTTGCTGTCACTGTGTGAGCTTTGTCAGCAGGACGTGGTGCCTAGGTCAACAAAGACTGGTTGGTAAATGAGTAAATCTGCCATTCAACTGAGAAAACTGCCATCTGGCTGGTTGAGTTATACAACTCAAACAAGCAGTCTGCTTAATATTGAGGCTCTTGTTACGGATAGGTGCTTTGTGTATGTTACCTAATTCTTATAACAACTCTATAAGGGATTCATTTATTATCTCCACTTTACAGGGATGAAACCCCAGATTTGGGAAGTTAAATAAGTAACACAGTCAAGCTTTTGGTAGGATGTGAGGGAGCCAGGGTTCGAATGCAGCTGTATCTCATTTGAATCTCACACCTACCCTAGCAGGTAGGTGGGTAGAAATAGAAATTCTTATTCTCACTTTGGTTTTGAGGGATCTGAAGCCAAGAGAAGTGATATGATTTGCTAAATTCCGTGCAGCTGGTGTGCGGTGCCCCTGTCCTGGCTGCAAATCCATATCCTCTATAGCGTTTATGTCTTATCTTGAAACATTTACTTCATATCTTGTTTAGGGATCTCAGAAATCAGCTGCAATCTTAAGCAAATTAAATTAAATTCTACTGGCAGGATATAAGCGTGGTAATTTATCAGCTGTTTCATAATGGAGACCAGAAATTTAAATGTCACTTCGGCATTTAGTTAAGATCTGTGCTCAGTATGGGAGCAATTAGCTAACAGACTGCAAATAAATTCTCTGATTAGTCAGGGATGGGATAGTGACTTGTTACAAAGCCACTCTTGGAGATGAGGGTGATCTGGCTTGAACATCTGTCATCAAATTGATTGCTGGGTTGGATCCTGCCTGGTGGGCTGAGCTATATCGCCTTCCCCCTTCACTGCTCCTTGAGCATCCTCCCTAAGTTTGCATGCTGGGTCTGAGGTCCCAATGAGGGGAAAACATTTTTCCTATCAAGGGTATTCAAGAAGGAAGCATTTCTTGGGGAAAGAACACTCTCTGAAATCTGTTTGTAAGAACCAATGTTATGGTTCTTTGATCTGTTTCTCTAAGTAGTGACTACGAGTTAATAGAATGAAGCCTAGGTGGTAACCTAAACTCTCGTACTCTGGCAGTGGGAGTGTGAAATGGCACTACCACTTTGGAGAAATGTTTCTTACAAAGTTAAAAATGTACCTACTCTGTTACTCAGTAGTTTTACTCCTGGGCATCTATTCATGAGAAATGAAAACATGTTCACAAAAAGAATTGTTAAGATAACATTCATAGCAATTCTATTCATAATAACCCCTCAAACTGGGAGCAATTCAAATGCCCACCAACAGGTGAATGGATAAATAAATTTGTATTATATTAATACAGTGGAGCAATACTCAGCAGTAAAGAAAGAATAAACTGCTCATACAAGTAACAACATAAATGTAACTCAACAACATTTTGTTGAGTTAAAAGAATCTATCCATACATAAATAATCATTTAATCGATTCCAATAATTTAAAGTTCTAGAAGAGGCAAAACTAAGCTATAGTGATAGAACAGTGATCTCTGCTGTGGGTAGGAAGTTATTGACTGGAAAGAAACAAGGACATTTTCTGTGATGGAAATGTTCAGTATCTTGATACTGGCAGTGGTTACACCAGTTGTGCCAAAACTCATCAAACTCTACACTTAAAAAACAAGTTTGTTTTATTTGGTGTAAATTATATTCTAATTTTTAAAAAAAGTGAAACCTAGGATTATTGCAGCTACCGGGAGACCATAACTGTGTTTTGTTTCCACTCCTGCCTTCTTTTCCACTTCTTTTTTTTTTTTTTTTTAATGTCAGGTCTTAAATCATCAAGAATCATACAGCCAATCCTTAGTGGAAATAATTGGGAGGTGGGGGTGGACTGGGACAATGGGGTCAACTGTAGTCTAGTGGTTAAACGATAGTCAACCCATGGTTCTAGGAAGTAGATTCAGCAGCTTGTGGATCAGTTTTTAATTGGAGTAGAGTTGATTTATAATGTTGTGTTAGTTTCACGTGTACAACAAAGTGATTCAGTTATACATACGCGTGTGTGAGTGTGTGTGTGTGTATATATATTCTTTTTCAGATTCTTTTCCCTTATAAGTTATTACAAAATATTGAGTATAGTGTTATACAGTAGGTCCTTGTTGGTTATCTATTTTATATATAGTAGTGTGTATATGTTAATCCAAAACTCCTAATTTATCCCTCCCCCCACCTTCCCCTTTGGTAACCATGAGTTTGTTTTCTGCGTCTGTGTGTCTCTCTCTGTTTTGTAAATAAGTTCATTTGTATCATGTTTTTAGATTCTACATATAAGCAATATCATGCTATTTGTCCTTGTCTGTCTGGCTTGCTTCACTTAGTATGATAATCTCAAGGACCATCCATATTGCTGCAAACAGCATTATTTCAATTTTTTTTTAAGTTTAATTGATTAATTTTTGACTACATTGGGTCTTAG
This sequence comes from Hippopotamus amphibius kiboko, assembly GCF_030028045.1. Taxonomy (NCBI): domain Eukaryota; kingdom Metazoa; phylum Chordata; class Mammalia; order Artiodactyla; family Hippopotamidae; genus Hippopotamus; species Hippopotamus amphibius. The sequence goes on from NC_080186.1 coordinate 104,736,800, forward strand.
TGCTGCAAGGGGGCTTTAGTTACGGTGAGTGGGGGCTACTCTTTGTTGTGGTGCTCAGGGTTCTCATTGTGGTGGCTTCTTTTGTTGTGGAGCATGGGCTCTAGGCACATGGGCTTCAGTAGTTGCAGCACATGGGTTCAGTAGCTGCGGCTTGCATGCTTTAGAGCACAGGTTCCGTAGTTGTAGCGCACAAGCTTAGTTGCTCCATGGCATGTGGAATCTTCCCAGAGCAGGGCTCGAATCCATGTCTCCTACATTGGCAGGTGGATTCTTAACTACTACGCCACCAGGGAAGTCCCATTTCTTTGTTTTTTATGGCTGAGTAATATTCCATTGTATATATGTACCACATCTTTATCCATTCAAAGATCAGATATTTTTGAAGCATAGCAAGTGATTGCTGCCACCTCCCAGCAAAATATAAGAACAGCCAGGCAACCCATTCATGGAATCCGAACATGCCTGTCCTGAATATGACTTGTTCAAAGAATGAGCCCTGAGCACACGCAGAAGACTTTCAGGGAAGGAGAACCTACAAATTCAGTGTATGAAGGGGGAAAGGCAAGGGTAGATTCAGGCAGCTGCTTTCAGATGCTCTAGGGACTCCTCTTACCCATAGTGACACAGCAGGCTAGTTAGTCCATTTGGACCTGGTACAGCTCATTCAGCAGCCACAGAGTTGGGCTCTAACAGGAGTCAGTGGTACTATGTATGGGCAAGGGGCTGGAAGGCTGATCAGAATCTTAGGACTTAATGAAGCTACCACCTTGTGAAACTGATTGTCCCAACATAACCCAGTGTGTTCACGTGGAGTTTGGCCCTAGATCCACTGAGGTCATTGCAGATTTAGAAATGTGAACATCAGTCAACCGTCCAGGAACCTCAGATATCCTGACCTTTGCATTAAATTGGCCCCGCTTTCCCGGTAAGACAGATGATCAAGGGAGAGGAGGGAGACACTGGGTAGAGACGGGAAGGGATGATGCTGACTACACTCTATGCCTGCTTCTCTGTCTGAGATTGCAGGTTTTAATACCTGTTCTCTAATTCTACAACAAATACCAATCATGTGCCTATTATGTGCCAGGCTCGGCTGAGCAGTGGGTTTCAAAAATGAATACAATGTGGTTCCTGGCCTCAAGGAAATCAAAGTCCTGCAAAAGCCACCACCATAATGGACCAACTGGATGACGGTGTGACGTGTTTCTCACACACACACACACACACACACACACACACACGCACACTGCCAGCTTTGCCTGACAGCACCAGGGAAGGCTTCTTGGTTGAGATGATACATCAACTGAATCATAAGGGCAGGTAAAGAGAGATAAGAATATTCCAGGAAGAAGGAACAGCGAATACAGGCAGACGCATGAAAACATCGTGTTCTGGTGCAGGCAGGGGCAAAAGTCAGCCAGTGGGCTGTGAAGGCACAGACAGTTTCTAGGAATCATTCATTAACTGGCTCACTGGCTCTGGGTTCAGCAAGTCTGAGGCCTCAGCAGAATACTCTACCCCTGTCCATGTAGGAGCCAGACCTGTGGGCTTAGCTTGAGACCTAAGGACTGGGTTTGGGAGCAAAAAATAGAATTGAGTTTATGTTGAAGGGCCAGCTGAAACAACTGTTTATTTGGGTTCCCCACTTCCTTGGTCACCCCAGCCAGGAGCACTCTTCCTGCTCTGGTCTCCTAGAAGCTACTCTTTGAAGTAGGAATTAATACCATAATAGTTAACAATGTAGACTCTGGGGCCAGATTGCCTGGCTTTGAATCCCTGCTCTGCCACTTGCTGACTAATGTGATCTTGGACACAGTTACTTTTCCTCTGTGCGCCTCAGTTTCCTTATCTGTAAAATGGGGATAAATATGGTCCCTACCTCATGAGTTAATACATGCAAAGCCCTTAAAACACTGGCTGGCATATAGTAAATGTCCTCTAAATGTTACCAATTATCGTTGAGGATAATCCTCACGAGAATTTCTTGAACACTTACTACTACTGGGCACAGTGAGAGGCCCTTTACACACCTTATCACAGGGCAGTTGTGAGGCACCCTGGTGTCTGAGCAAGGCCATGTCACAAGTGAGGTGACTTTAGTGAGGACTTTGCTGCCTTCTCTCCTGTGCCAACTGTTCCCCCCTTGTCACCTAACTCGTATATAAGTCATGTTTGATCCTGGATCAAAATAAACCTTCCAAAGAATACAGATTGTTCCCAAGATGCCAGCGGCTCTCATATCCATGGGCCATTGATGGTGGATGCCCTGTCATCTCCCATGTGGACAGTCATGCCCGTGACCCCAGACACCCAGCAGATTCTGGGATCCTGAACTCTTGTCTGGAGCCAGTGCCCGACTTTCTCCACAATCTCTGGAAGGGTCCTAATCCCAGCTCTTGCTACCTGGCTCGGCTCTGCACCCAGAAGCTCCATCTACTTCCAGTCAGATCTGATCTAAGTAGCAAACTCAGCACCTGGAGAGAGAATTTTCCTTCCTATTTCAGACCCTGTAAAACAAGGATAAACAATATAGCCCTGTGATAAAAGTCATATAACCAGCAAGCCCTTCTTTGGGCCATGTCCCCATCCATCCCTGTGACTCACTGCACAACTCCCCCCAGCTGGGGTGGGGAGAGGGCAGCCACACTGCTAGGCTCATAGCCTGTAAGAGGCTCCCAGGCTGCAGGAAGATGCAAACTGCTCCTCAGTTTGACTTAGCTCCACCCACGACTGGTTGGCTTCAGGCATCAACAATTCAAGATTAATATTAACCTGCCCGCAGCTCCAAAGGGCCATGCACCCTGGTTGGCTTGAGCCCAGACCTCAAAGTCCCAGGTTCATCTGACTTCTGGAATCAGCTCAAGCAAGACATGGCTGGGTGGTACAGCAGGGACCAGGAGATCTCCCTGCCCCCCATCATGGGGGGATTGGGGGGGGGTTGCTGTAACAGAGAAGAGCCAAATCTGACTGCACGTTGGATCTGTTTCTTTTGCTTTCAGCTTTGTTTTCCACTGCTTTTGTTCACTAAAAGGATCCTGTTTATACATAATGGCCTGCCTCAGGGAACCCTGCCCCTCTGCCTGAATGTTAAACCAAAGTGCCTCTGTTCAGGGAAACATCTGGACCCTGTCCACCTGTGGATGGCTGCAAGAAAGAAGAAATTAACACACCCCCTCCTTGAGGCTGACCATTCCAGATGATATTTGCAAAACTTGTGGCCTTTTTACTTTACTTCCTCATCTCTACCCCTTCTCTGTGCTATGAAAGAAACTAGCAGCTAAACCCTGATAAGATGGCTATTCTGAGACTTTAGTCTGCCATCTTCTCCGTCTGTTGGCTTTCTGAGTAAGTCATATTCCTTGCCTCAACACCTCGTCTCCAATTTACTGGGCTGTTGTGCGGGCAGCAGAGTGAGCTTGGACTCAGTAACAGTGCCTTTCTGCTTGTAGAACTACATTTGCTCTCTAAGAAGCTGGACCATGACTGCTCAGGAATGACCCATCATTTCTTTTCACCCAAATTAAGCAGGCACATTTTTCAATAGGTGCCCTGTGGCCAGCTGAAAAAGAAAAGCTAACATCTCTTTACAGCCTCATCCTGAAATGTGCCCCAAGCCCATTTCAGGTGCTGCCCTGTCCAACCCAATGTCAGATCCGAGGTTGGGCCCATCAGGAACACGTTCTCTGGAATTCGAGAGATGTTGCAAAAGCATCTCAAAATAGCTCTGCCTGTGGCCCTCTGTGCCCCTATGGGGATTAATTCACTTAGGCTACAGCTGTGAAGGCTGATGTTAGAGAAGAGAAAATGTTCCTTAGCTTAGCTCAAAAGGTCCCCAGGACCTCAGATTATATTCAAACTTGGATACCTAGTTTGAACTTGATTCAAACTATGAACCTGGCTATGAGTTTTACTGAATCCGGGCTCGCTCTACTCACCGCATGGCAGGCCAATGAATTGGAGATGAGGTGTTGAGGCAAGGAATACGACTTTATTCAGAAAGCCAGCAGACCGAGGAGATGGCAGACTAGTGTCTCCGAAAAACCATCTAGGGGTCTGGATGCCAGTTTCTTCTATAGAATCAGAGAGAGACAGGCAGTGAGGAAGTAAGGTAAAAAGGGCCATCAGTCTTGCAAAACATCTCCTGGAATGGTCAGCCTCGGGGAGGGGATGTGTTAATTTCTTCTTTTCTGCAGCCATTCACAGGTGGGCAGGGTCAGATTGCCACCATGTGAGCTGGACAGAGGCACTTTAACATTCAGGCAGGGGGAGGTGTTCCCTTAGGCAAGCCATCATGTATGACTATAATAACAAAAGCAGTGGAAAGCAAAGGTTAAAGTCAAAGAAACAGATCCAACAAGGAGTCCAATTTAGCTCTTCCTTGTTACCTGAGAGCTATAGGAGAACCTCCACCGTTCTACCTACAAGAACCCTATAAGTATTAACTCATTTACTTCTCAGTAAAGTGTAGGAGATGCTGTGAGGAAACTGAGGCACAGAGAAGTTAGAAGTGGCTGCAGATTGGCACTCAGGCACGATGCTCCTGTGTCTGTGGCTCCAGTGTTATGTGACCATGACACTGTAATGTCTCCTGGAAGGATGGGGCACTGTCCAGGATTGGAAAATGGCAATAGAAAGTCTGGATCAGAGGACGGGGAGCAGACCAGGTGTTGTGAGAGCTGACCGAGGGCATAGCCTGGAGGCTGATTGTGGAGGGGGTGGAAAGCCACTGTGGAAAAGGCATTTCTGAGGTAATACTGTCATCTAGTGGTAATACAACAGGTCGCAATTACCCTGCAGGCAAACGCAGAATGAGCTCTGAGCCGGGAAGGTATAACAAATCAGCAGAAAGAGTTATTTTTCACTCCAACTACAGATTCTAAAAAACAGGCAAATCCGACTGCCATGGTCCACGAACTAGCCTAGAGTTTTCACACGCCACTGGACAGTGGCTACAAGCTAGATGCAAATCCCAGCTCTGTGTGCCTGGAGATTACCCTTAACTCAGGAAAGCCTGTGAGATGACATTCCAAAGAGTACTCCCCCCATCTTCTTTCATTTAAATAATTACAGGTCCATTCCTCCCGAGATCCTGAGAGACGTTCCCCGTGGGACAAAGTCCTTGGAAGCTGATCCACGCCTGGCTTTGTTGATGGGCATGCGTACCTTAAAAGATATCCTCTCTTGACCATCTCAGGCGCTGGGCACGCTAGCTAGCAATGATTTGTCTATACCGAGAGGAAAAACAATAGCCACACTCAAGCGCTGAATTGAGCTCAAGGCTCTGGGCTTTCACAGTGGAGGAGGGAGGGCTCTGTCTATGCTTGTCTTCACTGAGGACCAGCAGAAAGCTAACGGATGGAAAAGGCAGTGTGCGTCCCGTGCACTGGGTGTTGCTGAGTCGTGGCTCCTTTAAAATAAGTCAGCTTGCACTTGTGGAGTATGTTAGGTGTGCTCACAGAGGGAGCTGAGCTCCGGATAAAGTTTTGTGTTTCCTTCCTCCTTGGGCACCTCAGGATACTAAGCAAATTAAAGAGTAAGTAAGGGACAAAAAAAAAAAAAAAAAAAGAAATCCCAACCCTGCTCTTTACCAATGAAATCTTGGGCAAGTTAATTTTCATTTCTCTTCTGAAAAATGGGGAAAATAACATCTACCCACATGGTTGCTGTGAAGATCAAGTGAAATAATGTGTGCAATGTGTGGGGCCTATTGTTTGAACAGGAAGAGTCAATTTTGACTCCATGTTGGATCTGTTTCATTGACTTTAACCTGTGCTTTTCATTGCTTTTGTTATTATAATCATACACAATGGCCTGCCTCAGAGACCCCTGCCCACCTGTGAATGTCTGCAGAAAAGAAGACATTAACACATCCCCTCCCAGAGGCTAGTCATTCCAGGAGATGTTTTGTAAGACTGTTGGCCCTGTTTTACTTTACTTCCTCCCCATTCTGCCTTTTTAGTTTACTTCTCTCTCTGATTCTATAAAAGAAACTGGCCTCCAGGCCCCGATAAGATGGATTTGGGGGGACATTCGTCTGCCATCTTCTCAGTCTGCCGGCTTTCCGAATGAAGTCATATTCCTTGCCTCAACACCTCGTCTCCCAGTGTATTGGCCTGCCATGTGGTGAGCAGGGCAAGCCTGGACTTGGTAACACTGTCAGCACTTAACTGTTTGTTGTCGCTGTATGAAGGAGGTGGCAAGCCTGGCACAGGAGCACAGAGGGGAGGGCCTGGATACATGGGGCATTAATTAGTGAGCTTCAGTGAACCCCACAGACCTGCTCTTGTGTTGGCTTCCCCAGCCTTCTGCCTGATTACTGAGTCATTTCTCCACTCAAAAATATTAGTGGTTCTCCCCGCCTCCCATATCCCCCTCTGGCCAGGCCTAGAGGGCTCTACACAGGGTGGCCCTCAGTCCATTCTGGTTGGGTCCCACTGCTCCCCGCTCCCGGATCCCAGGCTGTGGCTACTCTTAACCCATCCCCTCACCACCTCCCCAGACGAGCCTTTCTTTTACAACACGGGATTTTCATAATTCTCCACCTGAAATCACCCACTCCCTTCCTCTAACCATCTTGGGCAAATACATGGTTTGGGAGCAAACAAGCAACTCTTTCATTTTGAGGTTGAAGTTGGCAAGAACATCCCTTCAGTGTGAGGTAACTTGGCAACACTCACCAGGTTCGTGTCGTGGTGAACCTTGCTCTGGCCCACTTGCTCACTGGGTTCCAAGCTGGATGTTGTTCCCATTAAAGATTAACTTGTAGCCTTGAAACTCCTCTGTCCTCAGGGGGCTATGGCTGGGGACCTGCTATTCCCACCACAGCTGGCCGTGAGTCAGGATTGGGGTGGCTGCCTCTGGACACCACTTTCCCCAGGTACTGGAGGAGTAGAAGTACAGGTTTGTTGCTGGCTGTTTTCTGTGTGCTTGGAACTGGGGCGGGAGAGGAGGTGGCGGGTGGGGCGAGAAGAGAAGCTGGAGACTTTGGGAGGCATCAGAGGTGCTTACTGTGAGTCTGCAACGGGAGAGACTTGGCAGAAAGGGGTCACGTGGACGCAGGGAGTAGGACACTAAGGGGCCTGGCAAAGGAAGTCTTCCCTTCAAAGACGCTACAGATAGGCGATGTCTAGAGACATTAAGTCTTCGAACCAGCTGGGGGAGTTCTTATGGGTGGCCTTAGGTGGGAAAATAGCTCAAAAAGATGTCCACTTGAAAGGGTTCTGGGAAATCTAAAAGGCACAGTTCCTGCCCTAGGGGATATACTTTGTAACTTGATCTCTGCCTCCTGGCCTTGGGCAGAGGAAAACAGTGACATGGAGACTGCTTCTAAAAGGCAAAAAAATTAATGTTTCTCAAACAATTGGGCTGATGCAGTTTCTTTGGGGAATAAGCTTGCTTGGAACGAGGTACCAATTCCCTCCAAAGTAGAGCCTCCCAAGATTGTGACTGGGTCAAGCTGAAACTATAGATCAACCTGGGGAGAACTGCCCCCAAACAGTGATCAAGTCAGGGTGGTATTGGCAGGAAGACAGACAGATCAATGGATTGTAATAGAGAATCTGGAAACAGGATCAAGGGAGACATTTCTTTTTGTGATATTCTATCTCCTAACAAGAAGCAAAACCCTCAAAGTTTTTTCTCTTAACCATTAGGCTATTCTGCATTTTACAAGATCCTTTGATTCTCGCAAGACCTCCGCAATAGCTAGCTATATCCTCATTTTATAGATAGATGAGAATTGGAGCTTGTCTAGAGTGGATGTGATCTCAGAGGGACAGCAGTGAGCGGTCCTGAAGAGAGATCTAAGTTCCCTGCCCAGGAATCGAACCTGGGTAGCCTGGATGAAAACCAGGAATCCTAACAGCTAGTCCACCAGGGGCTGGAGGCTAGAAGCAAAGTGGCCCTAGCTCTTTCTCTTGTTTGAAAGCAAGAATGTTTCAATAAGGCAAAAAGAGAGCACACAGAGAAAGTCTGTTTATTTAAGACAGAAGCAAGGCAGAAATACATGCCCAGAGAGAAAGGGTATGGGCATCCTCTCTAATGAGGAGGAGCACAGCAAGTCAGAAACTAGGCAGAGATACACACCCGGAGAGGAGTGTGGGCGTCCTGAATAAGGAGTGCAGTAAGGAGGTGATTTAAATCACTTATATAAGACAGTCCTTCTGGGTCTTTGTTTACCTTTGGCCAATTATCTTGTTTCTTTTTTCACACCTGACTGGTCCTAGGACCCTCCCCAAGATGGGTGCGCAGCTCTTTGCTAAGATGAATCCCACCGCAAAGGCCTATGGGTGCATGTCCACACTTATTATGGGGTGGCACCCCCTCCCTTTTTGACCCCCAAGGAGCCTTCCTGTGCATGTTCAGACAGGGAAGTTTTCCTTGACCTCAGAAGTGGGCACCTTATCTCTTTACTTCAGCCAAGCTCAGCTTCTGTCACTAGCTTTGTCCTTGGATTGTCGGGGTGGAAACAAAGCTTCAGTTTCACTCCATTTGACAAACGCCAGCTATCCAGCCCAGAGGCCCATCTATCTCCTGCCTCAGATGGAGTGGAACATCATTTATGGGATACCATTTGCAGAACAATGGGAGTATTCCCAAATTCCTGGGTAACTCTCCCTAGAAAAGGATTTCTGTTATACTCAATATCATATCAACTAACAGAGAATCAGCTATTGAAATCCATCTTCTCCTTTGACTGTAAGCTTCTTGAGAGCAGGGATTGACATCATGTAAGTCTTTTTTTTAATCTCTAGTGTTTAGCACGTTGCGTAGATATATTAGTCAGGTCAGGGTTGGCTTTGCTGTAGTAAAGAATAAACCCTGAATTCTGAGTGGTTTAACATGCAAACATTTATTTGTTGCTCACACAAAGTCAGCTGATCTCTAGGGCTACTCTTCTAAGTGGTGATTCAGGGATCCACACTGCCTTTATCCTATAGCTATGCCTCCTGGTAGACACGGCATCTGGAATGTTGTAATCGGAGAAAAGAAAGAGAGAGGGTCCCGTATCAGCACTTAAATTCTTGGCCCAGAATTAACACATATCACTTCCATTCCTAGCCCATCCGCCAGAACTAGTCATATAAACCCCACCTACGTTTAAGCAACCCGGAAACTTCGGGGAGCAGGAGCTGAGCAGTAACTGCCTCTGCCTTCTTGGCTGAGAGTGTGCACTCAGGAAGCCTCATGGGGTGAAATAATGAGTAAATCCAACACAGGGCTTGAATTACACCATCATAGAATTGCCCAAATCTTGAAGCCGCTTTCAACCTCCAGGGCCTCAGAGGAGAATGCATGTGTCATCAACAAGAGAAAAAAATACAAACGGTCCCTCCATTTATGGATGGTCTAGTCTATACAAGCACTGCTCTAGAAATGTTATATGGGCTATAATGTTTAGTCCTCATGAAGGCCATATGGGATTGGCATTAATACTCTTCTTTCACAAATAACTTGTTCATGGGAACTTGGTGAACAAGTAGCAGAGCTGAGTTTGAGCCCATGTTTGCCAAGTTACAAAGCTTACGAGACTCTGTCTTCCTGACTCCATGGACTCCCTCAGCTACTAATGTCTCATGGAGTATTGCTAGCAGCTGAATACAGTGGCCTTCAGAAATGCAATCTGGAGTAGACGCCATGGTGAGAGGTGCTGGAGGAAGGCAGAGAGACGTCTGCTCCATCCCTGAGCTGGCATGGTCCATCCCCGCTGCTTTGCTCTCTCATCCCTCTCCTGCTGCCTCCCAGGGTCTGCCACTCCTACAGACAGCTGCACCTATGAGACCTCAAGTCAGGAGTGAAAAGAGTAGAGTTCAGAACTTGTTCTGAACCTTTGTGTAGTTTCTTACGTCTATTTTGCACTTGCAACCCTTTCTGAGCAAATGGAGATGCAGGGCAGAGATCTCCACACAGGACACATTCCCAGTGGCCTAGATTTTGTGGGAACTGACCAAGCTCACTTTATGCAGCTCTTCTGACCCTACAGAACAGAGACCTGAATGTATCCTAGCACACCACTAACAATCTATCCTGGCCAAGTACAGAATATCCAGAGCAAGTCTGAGGGATTCCTGATCAGGCCCTGCTGTTCTCATCATGTGAATATAGATAATTCACTCAAATTCTCTGAGTTTTAAGTTTTTCATCTATAAAATGGGACTCTTGTACCTCTACTCTGTGATCTCCCTTTATCTCACTGGGTTATTATAAGCACCAAATGGAATAAAATATGGAAGCGTGCTTTGGAGACTGTTAAGATTCATTTAAACATGCCAGGTTATCGTTTATGACCAGCTAAATGACAACATTTTCTTACTTTCTGATCAGGTTATGGTTTTGTTGAGGGAAGGAAGCAAAGCTGCGTCTGCCCAGGGCGTTTTCAGTGCCAGCTCTCACCTTACAAACCACACTTGGCTGCATGTATTTGCTTCTTTTCATGATGCTTAAGAACCAAACCATGGGAGTCAGCACATATGACTAGATGTGTGATATTGGGCAAAGTACTTTTATCTCTTGGAACTTCAGGTTTCTCATGTATGAAATGGGGATAATAATATTTGTGTTTGGAGATTACACCTTAATGCACATGAAATGATTCAGTGCATGCCACATCGGGAAGCACTCCATAAATGGTTGCTATTTTATTGTCACTATTATTATTAAGGAGCCATCACGCTGCCTCTGAGGGTCTTTGTATAATCAAATTATTCCACTGCTCAATAGAAGAAGAAAATTCCCAATCTTTGCAAACACCGTATAAGCCCTTGGGTCAATGTCTCCCATTGTGCCCTAGACGATCGCCAGCACCCCACGGAAAGCACACCATTCACAACGTGGCTGTGCTTCAAAACTCTACTTGGAAGCCATTTGTTTGGAACTCAGCACATGTTTTCCCATGGAAAGAAGGCTGATGGAAGAGTGGGTGGAGTCCCAGGTGACTGAAAATACCCACTTGATTTGCCAAGTAGCAGAAAATTGGCATATTTGCAATGCAAATGAGCATAAAGTCACGTATGGCTAGTCTTAGGCTAAAAGTGAAAACTAAGAATTGTGTAATAAACACTTTCTTTTGTTTGCATAAATGCTGATGATGAGGGAAAGCAGGCTTAATTAGAAGAAGAAGAGTTCGGTGGCAACAGAAGTAAGGAATCTCAAGGTGCCTCTGAGGGTATTTTCAAAGGCTTTGGAGGTTCCTTTCTCAAGTCTAATGTGACTTCAAAACTTTTTTACTTTTTTATTCTTAATCCAAGGGGTTCCACAGCATTAATATCATCCACCGTAAGGGGGTTATTTTTGGTTTGCAAATGGAAAAGGGAAGGAGATGGGAGAAACTAGACAAAGAGAAGAAGAGTGAGAAAGATTTCCCCAAAAAAAAAAAATCAACCAATAGTTTGGAGAAATCAGGGGAAAAGGAAGAGGCACACATATGTAGGAAGATAAATTACCTGGTCTACCAGCAGGGACCCAGGTGGGATAAGAACCTTCATGTAAAGGAGAAATGGTGCCCTGACTGGTCAAAGGGTTCCCTACTGAAGCCGTAAGCGGGTACCACAGGGCCAGAACAGCTTGCAAAAAACAAAACAAACAAATAAAAACAAGCCTTGAGGCTGGTGAGGAAGAGGGAAGGAAGGCTACGAGCTCCCAGCTAACTGGTGTTAGGAACCAGCCCCCAAAATGGGCTAGTTCTCTGTTCTGTACCTTATTGCCATGAAGTAAGTGCTGAACGAGAATGCTAACATGATCCATCTAAGGAGAGGTCTTTGCATTTTTATGGGCACGGGAACCACAAGATATGGGACCTGATGGACATCAGCCCAACCTTTAACTTCTGGTGGGCTTCAAATCTGGTAAGAGATTATACCGAAATATATAAAAACCTTTCTTTTTTCCCGTGAGGAACTGAGGTCCCGAGAGGGGAGGTGATTTGCCTCTGCTCATAGAGCTAAGGGTCAGTAACCTCCCCTGAAACAGGCTGCCTCTCAGGCCCTCAGAAGCACTGGTCCACTGACTACACAAGCAAGAGTTTATTCTCTTCCTCCAGCTTCAGCCCTTTTCCCCGATATTGGCTAAGCAAGCAGGGTCAGAAGGAGTAGAGGAGGAGTAAGAGTGGTGAAATCCAGTGTAGATAAGTTTCTAGAAAACTTAGGTCTATGCTGCGAAGCTAATTTCCAAATAAGCAGAACCAATTGCAGGTAATTTTGCCAGGCTCTTTAGAGAAATTCAAAGAGTCACATACTATGTCAAAAAGAGCACTGAACGTGGAGACAGGAGACCTGGGTCTACTTTTAAATTCTGCTGCAATGTAAACTTGTGCATGTCTCTCTATTGCCCCAAAGTCCCTCTCAGCTCCATCCAGCACAACTGTTCTAATCGTCTTCTCATCCTCGCCAAGATTTGCAGTCATTACAGCTTGTGGAGGTGGGACAGTGAGTTGCTAATGACCTAATTAGGTCACGACAACTCCAGAATGAGCATTAATACAAATGTGCTTAGTATAAATGCGCCTCCCCTCACAACCTCAAAAACTCCTTAAACAAAGCGCCTGGAGTAAAACAAAGACATTCCCCATTGTTACTGCAGAATCGGTTCTGAAGAACCCGCACGTCCTACTCTTCGTAATAGAACGTGCCTACAGGCCAAGAGGGGAGTTTCAATGACTGAGAAGGAAAACTAGCTAACGGGGGTGGTTGGTGGGGTGGTGGCTGAGGAGGACAGGTTATTATTGCACAAAACAGAATGAAGCAAAAACATGTCATCGTGTCCTGGAAGGGGTCCTGAGTCCTCAGTTCAGCGTGGGGGTCTCAGGGGAAAGGCCAGCACTGACCCCTGGCTGATGGGACCCTGGGCCTCTTCTTGAGGCATGTGACCGCTGGTGCCTGTCAGACCCACGCTGGGCGCACCATCCCCTCGCCTCTATACAAATGCCATCCTTGGTTCCTCAGGCCACTCCAACGTGAGAGACGCCCTGGTCTCATCTTTACTTTGATATCTGACCTGATGTTCCTGGGAATCCAAGTCCTCTACCTTGACCTTTCCTCCCCATTTCGGGGACTCCCTGTGGGCTCATCTGCCTCAGTCATGGGTGTTGTTGATTCCTATCTTCCTGGTCCCGACACTCCTTTGGCTCCAGTAGCCCCGGGAGACCCTCCTTCTCCCCTCCTCCACCTTCCACTGCCAGGGCCTCCTCTTGCAACAGCTACTCCTGTGCCAATGCCACCATTGCTGCGGCAATGCCTCCTGGCTTTGCAGCCAATATCCTTGAGACTATCACCCACAAAGAGATCAAAGCATTTTCAGGCAACCTTGAACAGTGTAATCTCTCAAGCAAGGCCCCCAAAGTGTAGCCTTGATATTATCTCTACCACTCAGTTGGGAAACTTGGTATAAGTTCCTAGGGAATCGGGCCAAAGGGTCTTTTTTTTTTTTTTTTTAATCCACATCCAAATTTTTAAAAATTTTTTGGCTGCATTGGATCTCGGTTGCTTCGTGCAGGCTTTCTCTAGTTGCGGAGAGCAGGGGCTACTCTTTGTTGTGGTACATGGGCTTCTCATTGCTGTGTCTTCTCTTTTTGCAGAGCACGGGCTCTAGCCGTGGGGGCTTCAGTAGTTGCAGCACATGGGCTCAGTAATTGTGACACAGGGACTTAGCTGCTCCATGGTAGATCTTCCTGCACCAGGGATCGAACCCATGTCCCCTGCATTGGCAGGCAGATTCTTAACCACTGCGCCACCAGGGAAGTTGCAGGGCAAAGGGTCTTAAAGGACACCAAGCACCTGCTCCTGGAGCGAGTCATCAGAGGCAGTCCTGAGATTCCCCCTGGAATCTCAACAACCTGCCCCGTGATGTCTTCCCTGAGATTTCTTACAGAATGCCTAGGGGTTTTTCATACAAGTCAAAGCTTTTCTAAAGTGACATCACCATGAATCATATGAGCCATGTGAAACTTCAGAGGAAGACAGCTTGTTATCTAGCCTAACTGCATTTGATCAAACAGCAATATTGAAGAAAGCAAAATCTGCCTTGAAATGCCAACCAGCTCCAGTCTATGTCCCTCTCCCTGCCCCTGAGCAAGGAAAACAATTGGAACTTCAAATCGTTAGCAACAGGTACCACTGAGCGTCCTTGCTCTTAGATTTTAGCTTCCTTATCACTGGTATGCAAGTTGCACCTCATCATTTTTCACCCTAGCCAAAAAGCCTAAACAGATTTTCTTGGTCAGCAAGCAAGAGACTTTCATCCTTTTTTCCCTTTTCTCTTCCTCTTGCACAGTTGGGGTAGAGGATAAAAGGAGGAAAAATACTGAAATGGAGATCAAATGAGATGGGAATACCAAAAAATACACACGTTAGACAACTTGAAAACTCCCTTTAATTTCTGATGGCTTTAAAGCTGGTATGGATCAAACTGAAATACATAAAAACACACAGTGCTTAGTTTCACTCCCAAATAGGGAAAAACAACACAGTTGTCCTTCTCTTCAGTTATTGGACCTCTGGTAAAAACAATGGACTCAGGACTCTACTAAGCTTTAGGTATGCTATGAAAAGAAAAAAATGCATCATAATTGTATTTTCACCCTACAAAATTCTTTCTTTTTTCTTTTGGCTATGCCACATGTGGGATCTTAATTCCCTGACCAGAGCGCGAACCCATGCCTCTTGCAGTGAAAACTCAGAGCCTTAACCACTGGACCACCAGGGAAGTCCCTACAAATTTTTTTTAAAAAAACAAGTCATTTATATACTGAACATAAAAATTAAGTATAACAAGTCATATATATGTTACTATATATATATACATATATAAAACAAGTAATTTATGTCAAGCAACTACTTTGATCTGTACATGAAATTGAAAGTGGAGAGTGTCTACCTTTAGAAACTACCAGAAGATGTGATTCTGAGCCTTCCTCTGTAATAATTTACTGCCTGATCTTTCACAAGTTATTTTGTTTCCTAGGCCCCATTCTCTTCAAATGCAAAATGAAAAGACTAATACCTTCTCTGTCTACTTCACAGGGAAGCAGAAAGGAAATAGGTGGAAAAGGAAATATGAGATAGAAATTTGGTAAAATTGTGTTTGGTATACATAAAGATGCTGGGTTATTTCTTTATTTCCAAGCAGCTTTCAGATGATATAATTCACACTCTTCCAAGCAAGTAATTCTGAGTAAGGCTCTGCCATTTCCCTTGGATGAGAAACAAACATCGTTGAGTTTTTATGCTAGAAATCTGCAAAGGAACATTTCTGTGAGTGTGTAATGCTCAGGACATGGGGATTCATTGAGACGTCGGGAGTTGAAACTTGATGGTGAATTCTCATCCCTCAGGCAGAGAGATGACACACAGGGGAATGTTAAATGCAAGTAATGAACATTTATGAACAGCAACTCGTGTCACCTACTATCCTCTTGCCTGGGGACACCAAGTAAGTTGGAGGGGGTCTCAGGTTCAGTGATTCACGAGGAACCAGGACACAGCAGATAGCTGAGGCTATGATTTATTATAGCAAAAGAATGCAAAGCAAAATTGGCAAAGGGAAAATGCTTATGGGCCAAAATCTAGAGGAAACCAAGTATAAGCTCCCAAGAGTCCTCTCCCAGGAGAATGACTTAAGTGCACCTCCCAGGATGCACTTAATTCCTCCCACAGTGAGTTGTGACAACACGTGTGAAATGTTGTCTACCAGGGAGGCTCATTTTAGAGACTTGGTACCCAAGGTTTTCTGCTGGGGGCTGCTCATATGGACACTCTCTGCCTAACCTGTACCAAAATTCTAGGCTCTCAGAGGGAAAGCAGATGTTCAGCACAGAGCAAGTTGTTTGTACAAACAGTTTAGACACAGAGACCTTCTTATCAGAAGATGGTGGGAACCCTCCTGAAATCCAAGTTCCCAGACTCCAGCCAAGGTCCAGCCTTGTATGCAGGCCTTTTGAAGACTAGCATTCTCAGGTTTGCTATGTTAACTCTTTTATGCACACAGAGGTTGAAACAACTGATTGCAATACAGTTGGATAAATACAACACTTAATTCATCTGATTAATGTTACTGAGTCTTTGAAGGGTCAGATAGGAATGAAATAAATTAGACACTGTTGCTGACATGTGTCACACTCAGCTCAGCACTTCAGGTGCTCCCTGCCCACCCACTGACAAGGTGTGCTGCCTATAAAAAGCTCTGTGGCTGTGCTCCACATTCCACCTCCCAACCTCCTTTCAGAATTCACTGCACATTCCGGGGGCTGTTTTCTGTCTGTCATATAACTTCTTTTTGTTTAGCCCTTTAGGTGGGTGTTTGGGGTTACTTTCCTGTTTGACTTGACTAGATTCTGGTACCACCCTACCCCCACCACTATTCTCAGCACCCCACATTTCATAAGGCCTCCTTGTTCCTTAGAGGAGCTGCCCCACTCATGTTTGAAGCCCTAGTCCCTGGGGCTTATCCCCATTCCTCAGACAATACCTTGAAAGTCACTCAGTGTCTACTCACAGGCTTTGGCCAATTCTTACCCCACTGCCAGCTGCTGGGGAGATACACAGAGCTATGAATGACAGAGTTGCCTGCCCTTCCTAGAGGAATCCTCTTATGCAGAAGCTCTGCATGCTGAGACTGACTGTAACCAGTGCCTTCAGCATCTCTGTAGCTACTGTTCCCACTGCCGTTGCCCCCACTGGAGGGATTTGCTCCCCAATCTTGCCCTCTTTCTTCTTCTGGGGGAAGTACCAAGCTCCAGGTTTACGGGGTTCAGATTGGGCATGGGAATGAAGGAGGGAGCATATGACATTTTCTTGGTATCAAAATTAGCACCATGTTCAACGACCCAGCCAAGGAGTTGCAAAAAAGTCAGCTTCCTCCCTGATAATGAACTAACTGCTCTGTGTATTCAGATATCCGGAGATTCCTGGGAACTCCCAGATATGAATATCTGTTCCGACTCAGTTTTCTTACCCTGATGGGTCTCCTTCCCAAAGGGCAAAGAGATATGAAATAGCCCCTCCAGAATGTTCAGGAAATGTTCATAGTGACTCAAATAGTAAGGAAAAGCCACCAAGAAATGAAGCCGGTGAGTCCGAAGCCAAGTCATGGAAGGCTGTGAATGCCATGCTGTGGGCACTTGAAAGACGAGAGCTATGATCAGACTGGCATTTTAGATGATCCTGGGAAGATAGAGGGAAACAAGATGGAGAGTGAATCTGGAGGCTAAGAGGCAGAGATAAGAAGTCTGGGGGGACTTCCCTGCTGATCTAGTGGTTGAGACTTCACCTTCCAATGCAGGGGGTGCAGGTTTGATCCCTGCTTGGGGAGCTAGGAACCCACGTGCCTCATGGCCAAAAAACCGAAACATAAAACAGAAGCAATATTTTAACAAATTCAATAAAGACTTTAAAGTGGTCCACATAAAAAAAATCTTTAAAAAA
Source organism: Hippopotamus amphibius kiboko (assembly GCF_030028045.1). Lineage (NCBI taxonomy): Eukaryota > Metazoa > Chordata > Mammalia > Artiodactyla > Hippopotamidae > Hippopotamus > Hippopotamus amphibius. Next base: position 104,754,214 of record NC_080186.1, read on the forward strand.
CTGATAAATAGATGAAAAATTAAACAGGGGACATCCCTGGTGGCACAATTGTTAAGAATCCTCCTGCCAATGCAGGGAACACGGGTACAATCCCTGGTCTAGGAGGATCCCACATGCCTTGGAGCAACTAAGCCCGTGCGCCACAACTGCTGAGGCTGCGCTCTAGAGCCGGCGAGCCACAACTACTGAGCCTGCATGCTGCAACTACTGAAGCCCGAAAACCTAGAGCCCGTGCTCCACAGCAAGAGAAGCCATCGCACTGAGAAGCCTGCTCATCGCAATGAAGAGTAGCCCCCTCTCGCCACAACTAGAGAAAGCCCACAGGCAGCAGTGAAGACCCAATGTAGCCAAATAGTAATAATACTAAAATAAATAAATAATTAATTAAAAATTTTTTTAAAAAGAAGTTTTGGTAATAATCTTATAAGAGGTGGTGGGGCCTCAACTAGGTCTGAGGCAGTGGGCCTAGAGATAAGGGGACAGACCTGAGGGATATTTAGAAGACCCAGTACCCAGGACGGGGAGACGGGCTTGGGAGAATGGAGGAGTGAAGCATGACTCCCTGGAATCAGCACATTTGGCAGAACCTCCTTTGAGATAGAGATTATAGGGGTGTTCACGTTGAATCCAGCTTCGTGCTGTAGTCCACCCCCCACCCCCACCTCTATGTCTGAAGTATTCTTATTGGGTTTTGTTTGGTTGGTTTTGGTTTTTCCTTTAAAGGTCCGGAAATGTCCTTGGTGTGTTTGACAGACTTTGAGGCCCATGCACGGAAGCAGCTGTCTAAGCCCACTTGGGATTTTATTGAAGGAGGAGCTGATGACTGCCTCACGAGGGATGACAACGTTGCAGCGTTTAAAAAGTCTGGTCTTCCGTATCCTTTGTATGGCTAAGCTAAGATTTCCTGGTTGAGAGCTCCTTGGAAGATAGCAGTCCTGGTTTCTGCCTCCAAAGAAGACAGAGCACTCAAGACATAATAATGGGTTTTTGTTGTTGCTTGGGATTTGGGGGGTTTTTTGGCTGGGAACAGGTGACTGGGGAGAGGATGGATGGAGAGATCATTTATCTTAGTGCCTCTGCATAACTACCACAAGTGAGTCACCCTCCTGTCACCTGACCAGATAGGACAAGAGACCCAGGGTGTCCGGCCACCTGGGCAGGGAGGAGAAGCCAGCTGAGTGAACCTAAATCTCCTGAGTACCTGAACTTCTGGCTTGGAGGTAGACCAGGATAGAGGGCTCAAGTTTGGAAGAAGTATGGAGACCTAAGGAGTCTTGGGGATGAAAGAAGATTGATTCAAGGGAGAAGAGTTGGGCTGGCACAGCAGCGGGTGGAGCAGGGGTCAGTAAAGAGAAGCCCACAGGCCAAGTCGAGCTTACCACCTGTTTTGGATGACCCACAGATTAAGAATGGGCTTTTTTTTCCCCTTTTTAACTGGTTGAAAAAAATCAAAAGAAGAAAAAGAACTGCAATATGTCAAAATTATATGAAATTAGAATTTCAGTGTCCACAAGTAAAGTTTTATTAGAACACAGCCATGCTCAGTCATCTACATATTGTCTGTGGCTGCTTTGGTGTTACAGCAGCAGAGCTGAGTAGTTGTAACAAAGACCTCATGGCACAAAGCCTAAAACATTTACTCTCTGGCCCTTTACAGAAAGTATTTGTTGACCTCTGTGATACTGAGGCCAGGAGAAAACTGGAAAATAGGATGCATGGTGAACATTATCTTCTGTATTTTCATACTTGTTTAGCACTATACTAGGCACTTCAATTGCTTTATCTCATGGTGCCTTCACAAGACTATTAGGAAAGTTAGATTATTACTCCCATTTCACAGATGAAATAACTGAGGCTCTCTTACCCAAGCCTGCATGATCAGCATTTCCAGAAAAATCTTCCTCAGTTTATGTACAGGAATAATAATATTTTGTGGAAAACAAGCACTTTTTGACCCTCAAGCTAAGTATCTGTTGGACTTAAAAGTGTGTTTCATATAATTATTATTTGTTAATTTTCCTACCTTCTACTAAAGTAGTAAGTCAAATCTTCAAATGAATTAGTCTCTATCCAAAAAAAAATTGTGATCATTTTCTGGGGTTTGTCCTCTTTCAATGATCTTTTCTTGCTTTATAGAGACTTGTTTCTAACTTAAGAGGGAAAAGCCTGGAACTCTGTCCTGCTTATTCTTTCCCTTTCTAGTCCTTGTTATGATGGGTTAATCAAAGCATCCAAGTGCTGGCAGTCTGGTCAGGGAGGCATGGCTCCAAGTCCCAGACCTCTGATGGAGCAAGGCAGGGAACAGTGTGGACCATATGTGTACCGGGAGTTCCGAGAAGGCGGGATTCATGTGGAATAGGGGGTTGGGAGAGGCTTCCCGGAGGAGAGGAAACTTCAGCTTATCTATGCTGTCTGATCAGCTACCAGCTAACTGACCCCATCAGTGGTCTCTTAGGACCCAGTGTGGTCTAGATATGTGTCAGGAACCTGGAGGTCCCAGCACCGGGCAGCACCTCCATGCTGGAGAGTAATATCACCAATAGGAAATCTCTGTCGTCCAGCACAGGATCCGCCTCCGTCCACGTTACCTGAAAGATGTGTCAAAGGTGGACATGCGGACCACAATCCAAGGGGATGAGATCAGCGCCCCCATCTGCATTGCACCCACAGGTTTCCACTGCCTCGTCTGGCCTGATGGAGAAATGAGCACAGCCAGAGGTGTGAACCCATCCCACCTTGAGGCTCCCTTTCCAAGGGCCTTAAAGTGTACAGAGGTGTTCTTCAAAGCAGGGGCAAACAGCTCCAGAATTTTCGAGAGAAGGGGCTTAGGGACAGCAATTTGATTGGAATTATGGGCAGGAAAAGGAATGCTTAAAGCTACATTTGCATAACAGTTCACCTGAGATTGAGAAAATACCCATTTTTCCATTATAAAGAATGCTTAGGGTGGGAGGGAGCTACAGATAAACAGGAGGGTGTGAAAATCTCACCAAGCCGTCCCAGGGAAGAGGGGCACTGGCCCCTCCAACATAGCATCTGTAGGGCAAGGGCTGCTTCTTGTGGCCTCAAGGGTAGGTCTCTCTTTGAACCCTCATGGGCCAGGGCTGGGGCTGAATGGTGAGTTTCTGAATTTAAGATGAGGAGAAAGTCATGACATTAGGCCCTAACACAAGGCCCTGGCAGGTGCTCTTGTCCAAATGTTAAATTTCCCTTCTCCTCAGTTGATTTGACCATTTTATTTGACAAAAAGTTTTTCATTGGGTTTTGTCTCCTTCCTAGTACCCCCTTATTGTCTTCCCTCATCTGCCACCACCAAAAAATGAGGAGAAGAGAGGAGAAGAGGGAAGGGCAGGGGAGGGGAGGGGAGAGGAGAATGGCAGGGTGTAAAAATATTCCTGTGACTCATCTGCAGTCTTCACCTTAAGCCAAATCTGTTTTTTTGCCAAGTTGCCCATGGCTTCCCTGGGGTCTCTTCCATTGACTCTGTGATATGGGAAGCAATGAATCCAAGGATTCTAGTGCTGAAAGTGACATCCATCTGGTTGGGAACCAAATTTGGCTAAGTTGAAATATGAATCCTCTGTATGAACATGACTGCTTGATGAAATTTTCATGGCTGAGTGTGCTGTGTTGTTTTGTGGGTGGAGCAGGAGAATGGGGTATCTCCTGCTGACATTAGGAATTGAAAATATTAACTGTGATTAGGTCAGATTCTCTGCCTGTGGGTTGTAGGATGGTAGTGACATTAATCCATTGGAGAATGCCCTGAAAATGATTAAAGTGGGAAATGGGAAAGATGCAATCAGCACCTCATAGTCAACATTGTCCTCATCAATCTCATTATCCCTAGCATTTGCATAGTACATCACTTCATGGTTTTAAAAAAATACTTCCATAGCTAGTATCTTATTTCATCTTGCAACAACCCTGTAAGAGAGGTATTATTATTCTCTCCGCCCTTTTAAAGATAAAGAAAATGAGACTCAAGGCCACACAGTGAAGAAGTGGTAGAACTAGCATTCTTCTAACTCCAGAGAGTATGCTTTTTCTGCTACAAAGCTCATCCTTCCCCATTAGAAATACGTTTTCTCATCCTCTGCCTTTTTTAGTTCCCTTCTGCTTCATTGGTGAGTTCACCAGAAGCCCATTTCCTATCCGAAAGGTGCAACATCTTCAAATGGTTCTGGGGACTCAATACCATCTGTAGCCAGAAATATTTTAATAAGGAGCACAGAGTTTGTAAGACAGGCTATACAGAGGAGGACACAGACAGTCTGATCAAACACTTGCTACGCCTGTCCATCAGGGAAGCAGAATGAAGTCAAGCTTTATCTTCACTCACAGGGCAAGATGGCCAGAAGCAACACAGACCCCTAGGGTATCTCACTCCAGTTCAGAATGCCTCTGCTCTCCAACCTGAGTTGTGTCATTTGCTTTGCAGCTGCACAAGCAGCCGGTGTCTGCTACATCACCAGCACATATGCCAGCTGTAGCCTTAAAGACATTGTTACTACTGCCCCTGGAGGCCTGCGATGGTTCCAACTGTATGCGCACGTGGACCGGCAGCTAGATAAGCAGCTGATCCAAAAGGTAGAATCCCTGGGTTTCAAAGCTCTGGTAATCACTGTGGATGTACCCAAAGTTGGCAACAGACGACACAACATTACAAACCAAGTGGACTTGAGGAAGAATTTACTGCTAAAAGATCTCAGATCACCTGAGATGGTAAGAAAGATACCAGACCCGAGCGGGCAGGAGTTACAGGAGGCAGATTTCCATTCCTCTTCCCTCTTTTCTTTCTTTCCTCGAGAAGTCGTTGGGTACCTGTTCTGTGCCAGGCACTAGGGATGTAGCAGTTCAAAAAGCAGATGTAGTTCATGCTGCCCAGAACTTCCCGGACAAGCTTAATATAAGACAAAATGTTCTCACCCCTGGAGCTGCTCAGCCTGTCACCAGAAAGAAGTGTTCTGGACAGGGCTGAGTGCTGGGAAATAGGAAAGCTAGGGAAAGGATTTTTTCCTGAAATAGAAGAGTAAACTAAAAAGTTCTTCCAACATTTTCTACTTTACGGCACACTTAGAAAATGATCAGTTTGGACGGCACACTTAGATATGTTGACCATCTGAAGAGGATGCTCCTAGCCAAGGTGAATGGCCTATGGTGTGTAGTCAGCCCAAGCCCCACCCTGCTGCCTTGAAAACTGTGGAGGCAATATCTCTGCTCACCTAGAACTCATCCATGGAACACCAGAGTGCTACAGCACACTTTTTTGGACAAGGTGACTACAGAGGGCACTTCGGCCATTAAAATCCTATAGTTGGATGGGAGGAAGTGCTCCAGACAGAGAAAGCCATGGTAAAGTTGGAATCCCTTGACTACATTAGAGGTAGTGATACCAGCCTTTTCAGCCAATGGGCAGCTCTGATACCCAGCCAAGTGACTCAACAGTTCTACTCATTAACCACAAATTGGCCTTAAGATTTCCTGGAATCTTAGCTCAGATTCCAGGAACACGTTGGGATCTATAGTTATTTGATTTGCATAGTGAGCCAAGATAAATATTGGGTAATATCTGACTTAAGATTATTGAAGTATCACTTATTCTTGTTACCCTGTGCATATCTCAATCATAACACATCATGTTGGCCTATAAATGTTTTTGCTTATCTATCTCACATATTAAATTCTGAAGTTTTTGGTTTTTCTTTAAGTTAGGACCGTGTCTTATTTGTCTTTGTGTGCCCAGATCTTGGCATAATTATTGAGCAGGGATACAAGTAGTAATTAATGAATAAGCAATGGAAGTAGAAATTCTTCTACACAAATTTTGTTAGGAAAAGGAGCTGGAGGTAGTGTTGGGTTTTGCGGGTCCTCTTTTCAAGTTTTTGGTGACTCTCCAAATGTGTCTCATCTTTGGAATGGGAGTCTTGAAGGGGTTCAGGACTAAGGTTCTCTTTTATTCCGCACAGGAAAATACAGTGCCTTATTTCCAGATGTCCCCCATTGACCCATCCATCTGCTGGGATGATCTCTCCTGGTTTCAGAGCATGACTCGATTGCCCATCATCCTTAAGGGGATCTTGACAAAAGAGGACGCAGAGTTAGCTGTGAAGCACAATGTTCATGGCATCATTGTTTCCAATCATGGCGGGAGGCAGCTTGATGAGGTCCCTGCTGCTGTAAGTAGGAAGACTTCAGACTGGGTGTGTTTGTGAGTGCTCCGTGCGTGTCCGCAGCAAGGCACTCTGTGCAAGCTGGTGCACATTCCCCGCTCTCTAACCACCTATGTTGGTGTATACCTGTGAAGTGTGAGGACTTTCAATCATTAATAATAGCCTAGCGTATGCCAGGCTATTTCTACAGACTAGACCTATGTCATCTCTAAATCCCGAAGCAGTCCTGCAAGAAGGGTATTATTATCCCTATTTTACAGACGAGGATACTAGAGTTTAGAGATGTTAAGTAACTTGTCTGCATTCACACAGTTAATAAGTGTTTAAGGTGAAATTTGATAGAAGAGCTGTTCCTAAGGCATGGAGGTCTCCTGCCTTCTGGAAGAAGCATTCAGCTGGAAGCATCCTGTCTGCGTGGATTGGAAGCTCATATTTTCTCATATGACACATCCCAGGAAGAAACGGTGCCTCACTTAAGGTGATAAATAACTATCTTTCACAATAAAACTTAAAAATGACCTGTGAATCCTCTGCTAAAAATCTGGGACAGTCTAATTTTTCCCCTAACTTTTGAATTTGTCCATTATAGATGGAGTTTGGGGAAAGAAAATGAAAAGGAGGGAGGCAAAGAAAGAACTTTTAAAGGGAGTTAATTGTTAATCTATTTTCATGGAGATTTATAGCTTATATTTTTCAAGAGATTCTTCTATTGCTGCTTGACTCATTTTGAGAAACGGAAGTGGGTTTTTTTTTCCACTAAAGTTTTTTTGGCCGTTTTGCCATATAAGTAAGACATGTTCACTTTAAGTAAACTATAAAATATGCATAAGCAAAAAGAATAAGACAAAAATCACTATCATTAATGGCAATAGTTTGGTGAACATAAATATAACATTTTAGGTTTGAAAACTATACACGATATTATGCAATTTTCTTCTTTTCATTTATCAATATTTCAAGAGCATCATTTTATTTCAATGGATATGCTTTCTTGTTTTTAATGGCGTGTAGTGTGAATGGACAATTCATATGACCCACTTCCTATTGTTGAACATCTGGGTTGCTTCCAAGCATTTACTACTTTAAACAGTGCATCAGTGACCATCCTTAAATCTTTAGCACATTCTCAATTACTTTAAAACAAATTCCAGGAAATAGAAAAGCTACGTCAGCCAGTTTGCACTTTTCAAGGTTGTGAAGCTTGGGGGTTTCAAGTGCCAATCCCTGTCCTCTTCCTCTCCACCAGGCTCTACCTGATAGCAACAGGCATGGAATGATGGAGACCGAGGGGCACACTCTACTGTGACTCTCTGTCAGGGCTCCTACTTCCCATCCCAACTCTTGACCTAAGACCTTAGGAGAACATAGGTCATCAGAACACATGCTGAGCTCTCTCACCCAACTCCTACAAGGATGCCCACAGTACTCTCTCTCACACACCCAGTAAGTGAGAGAATAGAGGATGCAAAAGAGCATAGCAGGTCCTGAGCTGTCCCAACTGCGCTGACAATAGGAGCAAAAAGCAAAAAGGCCCTCATCAACTAGCAGCAAACAGAGCAGAGTATTGACTTCTGAAAGAATTCTAATAAAATATAATACAATTGGCTTTCTCTCACTAATCTTGCCCCCTTGGGCAGGTCTGAGTAAGGAGTGGGAAAAAGTGGCTGACTAATTTTCCCACTGCACTTCCTCAATAGAGAACGAGTGTTGGCGAAGGCAGGTGCCAGCACAAGAAACATTTCTCTTGCCCCATCACGCTGATCAAAATGTTGTTCTCCCAAGCCCTTTGACCTAGCAACCAAACGCAAGGTCATCCAGGGACAGCATCAAGATTAGTGTGAGGCTAGTGAGAGACCCACCTTTGGCCCAAAATTTAAGAAGGTGCCAGAAAAACTGAGAAAAGTATATAATAGTTTCATACACTATTTAAAAAATGAAGATGGATGCAAAATATCCACAGTGAACAAAATATCAACCTTTTTAATAAAGACCGGATCTTGTCCCTGCACTTGCATAACCCCGTCTCACTCATCTCACTGTCATCCTGGCCCTGGTTCCAATAAAACTTTATTTATAAAAAGCAAACCACCAGCTCACAGGTCAAAGTTTGCCATTTGATTTTTTTTTAAATGTTGTGTTCAAATATTATCTATATTTTTGGCACCCCTTAAGTTTTGTGTCTGGGGCAATTTCCTCACTCCTCTCAATCCAGTCTCCCCCTGGTGAGGGGTGTGACTCTCTGAGTGAAGTTCTATCTCTATAAGTTTCCATATCTAATATTCCTGTGCTACCTCCTGGAATCAGGGAAAAGGATCAGGCAGCTTTTTCCCCCAGAAGACTGTAAAGAATACCATTCTGGCTTATCAAAAATTAACTCTCAAGCCATACTGAACCCTAGGCTGAAATCCACTCCCTATTTTGTTTCTCAAATTACTGTCAGCTACATCGTCATATGGCTCCCTAGAAGAGTTTGCACAAGTATATTTATTTATTTCTCGCAACATTTGTAGAAACATTTTGTATAAATATTCCAAATAATACCACGGTGGGACTGTAAAAATACCCCTTATTTGGATGTGAATTCGCTCCCGTCTTTACATGTCAGTCAACAATGTATTCAATTCTCCTCCACTTGGAAATTAAAGTACAAAGTTCTTTCCTCCCTGATTTCATACTCTTTGGATTCTCAGCAAAGGATCTCATTCAGGTAGAATTCCGACTCTGGCAGCAGACGTCCCCGTAAGGCCCAGTTTCCACCCCTCCTCTCCCGTCATTCCTCAAAGAGGCACAGGACAGGAACCCCTGAGGCAGTTCCAGAACCTTTTCCTCCAGGACCCTCCTCCCAGACTCCGCTGCCACTCCTCCTTATAGACTTGGAGGTGCCCAGGAATACAGCTCGGTCTGGGGCATCTTAGGTCCTCAAGTCCTGATGACCAAAGACCCTGGAATGAAAGAGACAAGGTGAGAGACAAGGTCCAGTGGAGAAACCAGGCCAGAGTGATCAGCTGTTTTAATTTTGTCTCTCAAAGTCTTCAACCCTACTTTCACAGTGTTGCTGCTACTTTATTATCCCATGTCTCAGATAACCCCTAAACGAGTCAGGAACAAGCTGCTTAAATGTGGTGTGTTAGGAAAGATGGACAGCCCAGTTACACGGAACAGGCTGTGGTTCAGACGCTAAGGTCATGGCCGACCACACTCGTTTTGCCCAAAAGACTTAGGGCCTTAGCAATGGAAAACATTTCTAGCTGTGCCACCTTAAAAACAGAAAAGGTGGAAGAAAATCAAAAGTCAAAATGTTCTTTAAAAAGAAGAGCCCTCTTTAAAAAGAAGAGCCCGCTTTAAAAAGAGTGAACACTACAAATGGAAAATGTCCCCTTGGGGATGTGAAGAGGAACGAGGAGTTTCTTCTAAGCTGTAGACACCTGAACTCTTCGGAGCAGACAATGGCAGGAGGGGGAGCCTGCAGAAAGTCCCTGGGCTTTGGGAATGTGGCTGCACTGCTTTGATAGGTGCCTGCAGCCTCAAGCATGGGAGGGAAGGGACAGTTAGGCATCGCCCCTGCTTGGACCTCGTGGTGCCAGCCCACACTGAAGGGGGCAGCACTGTCTCATGACACCCTGAGAGTCAAAAGGGAAATCTCTCAAGCCACGCTTGTCTCTCCTTTTCAGATCGATGCTTTGGCAGAAGTGGTGGCTGCCGTGAAAGGGAAAATGGAAGTGTACATGGATGGTGGGGTCCGAACTGGCAATGATGTTCTGAAGGCTCTGGCCCTTGGGGCTAAGTGCGTTTTTCTGGGGAGACCCGTCCTGTGGGGTCTCGCCTACAAGGTGAGACTGGCAAAGTGCAAACCAGCCGGAAGGTACCATGCTTCTCATGTATTTCCACGCGTTTCTGTGGTTTAACCCCCACGCTTGGCCGTTTTTTGGCGGTGCCACAGATCCTGCAGGACAGTGACACCTCCCCAGCCCCACCATGCTTCCTCTGCAGCAGGTTGCAAATTTTCAACAGGGGGCACCCCCACATTTTCCCCTTGGCTCTCCTTTAATCCCAACATAGTTCTGATTTCATAGACAGCCCCATCCACCCCACCACAGCGCTGAGCTCACCTAGAGTTTATACTCCGCATGTGGTCAGTTTATACTCATGGCTTTTTTTGTCTCCCTTTCTCTCTCTCTCTCTCTGTCTGTCTTGGGAGCAGGGTGAACATGGTGTTGAGGCAGTTTTGAACATTTTAAAAAATGAATTCCACACTTGCATGACCCTGACAGGTAAGTTTTTACAATTCTTTTCCTGATTCAGAACTGAAAGCAAGCCGTCTAAAGAACAGGAGAGGTGGCTCTTCCAGCTCGTCTTTCCCAGGCCCAGTGCCGTCCAAAGGAAAGAATGGGGAGAAAATGTCCCAGATAAATATTAAGCACAAACTCAAAATGTGATACATTTGCTACAAAAGCAGATGCGGTGTCAGATGGTGGGCAAGAGGGTCCCGTTTTAAGCTGGCCTGCTCAGATCCCACCAGGCTTGTGGGATGTGGTTCTGGGTGTCATCTTTTAGGTAATATTCATGGACTGTGAAGACATCCCCCCCAGGCTAGGTCCTGGGGAGACGGGGGTCTCAGGTGAAGGGGGGGAGCTGTGTTTTTGGTGGAACTCACTAAAATACAAAATCATAATGTGAAACCTCAGAGATTCTGTCACCCCTTAGCCTTTCCCTGCACAATGCACATAAAATGCGTGACACAAAACTGGCACCCAGGAGGTGATCAGTCAACATGACCTCTTTCCTTTTCTTAAAAAAAGCAATTAATTAATTAATTAAATTGGTTGTGTTGGGTGTTTATTGCTGCGTGCAGGCTTTCTTTAGTTGCAGAGAGCGGGAGCTACCCTTCGTTGTGGTGGGCAGGCTTCTCATTGCAGTGGCTTCTTTTGTGGAGCAGGGGCTCTAGGTGCGTGGGCTTCAATAGTTGCGGCACACGGGCTCAGTAGTTGTGGCACAGGGGGCTTAGTTTCTCCGCAGCATGTGGGATCTTCTCTGACCAGGGATCAAACTTGTGTCCCCTGCATTGGCAGGTGGATTCTCAACGATTGCACCACCAAGGAAATCCCAATGTGACCTCTTTCCTCATTTCCCTGGAAATGTGTGATATTTTTCCTTTATGACCCTGATACATCACAACCCTGGGAGGAGAACCCTACTTGCACTATTGCTGAAAGCAAAAGAAATTTAAAAGTAGTGTTTTTCTAACTGTGAGACCAATTGCTGTAATTATATTTACAGAAAGGGTAAAACTGCTATTTGTCTTAGAAAACAAAAATGTGCACATATAAATCATACCAACACAAACCTGCACAGACCTCACTCAGTTCTCATCCCTCATAAGGGGAGGGGGCTGAATCAGAAGAGTATATGAACCTTGTTGAGGTTTATTGCTTGGAATTACCCACTGTGCTTTAATTTAACCAAAGCGTTTTAGTGTGAATATCCTCCTAATTTACAGTAATGAAAAAGCAGGAGTATATTGTAATTATGCATTCGCTCTTAAACTTTTACTGAACCTCTGCCAAGAGCAAGGCAATGTCCCTGGTACTCTGTGGGACCCAGACCTAATCTGATGAGTTTATATTGATAAGTAGAACAAGTACATGAGTATCACCAGGGCTTCAATGTGAACGGGTGCTTCAAACCATCTCAAAATGGAATCACAACACTTTGATGTAAATACTGAGACACTTTTACATAGCTTAAATATTTATTTCTACTACGACACATAAGCAGAGTTTCTATTTTGGCATCTCAGTGCTCCTTGAGGAGGTCTGCCTGCTCTGAAGCTGTACCGTTCTCTGTCTGCCCTGCGGAAATCCAGAGCTCTCAAAATCTTTGTCAGTTCTGACGAGAGCGCCTCTGGCTCTGAATTCCTGCTTCTGTGGACTTAGTTCATTTTACGAGTAATTTATGTATCTCACACCTGCCATTACTGTCCCCTCTAATCCACATGGGCATGAAACTCAACTCTTTCCTCTGCTTCCATTTTTGGGAAAAGACCCTCTTGCTAGTTATACTTTTATGAGTAATACAATTTGCTAGTTAGGTTTTGGGAGGGGACGGTGCATACGTCACAGATGGGGAAAGAACTTCAAGTGAAACATTACACATCCCCTTATTCAATTATGTCAGCCTTCTCATCACGAGTGATTTCTCACTGTCTTCTGAGCCTACACTTCTCCAGCTCACATTATCAATTTCTCCCTTCTCTTTTGACATCTTACCTGGAGTCACTTTCTTCAATCCCCCTGTCTCAGTGACAGCCCCAATTTTGCATTTTAATGAAGATCCTCCAGGAAAGAGGGGTGTTCCGTTTTACAAAACTTTTTCTTAGAAGGCGGTCATTGTCTGAAACACTCGCCCTATCCTGTCTGCTTTCCCTGAGTCATGTTCCTCCCTGGCAGATACTTCCTGTGGCCTGAAGCCGTTATCAGGATGGAGATAAAGGTCAAGTCTATCCACTGCACGCAAATGGACTTTTCAAAAGGCCAAAATAGTGTTTTTACATTTTTACCATGGATGTTGACATGGCTGCTTTAAAAGAGGACACGAGCACAGGCTCACAAAATAATTTGCAGTGCAATCAGAAGTATATGATACGTTCTGTACACGTAACAGGTTATCAGGGTGAGCACAAGGGTCAAGTCGGGCTTGTTCTTAGGCTTGTTCCCACTGGACCATCCCATCCCTGCAGTGGGGTGGGTGACTGGGGCTTTAGAGAAATGAGCTTTTTAACTACATTGTTCTTTCAGGCTGCCGGTCGGTTGCTGAGATCAGTCGGGACTTGATCCAGTTCTCCAGGTTGTAAAGAAAGAGAGCGAATGGCTTGACTGCTGAGTTTGCCCACAGGAAGAAGACAAAATCATAGTAGGGTATGAGATGCCATCCTGCCTCAGTCCCATCCTGTCCAGCGGCTCATCCAATCCATCCCAAATCCCTTAGCTTCCTCAAATGTGCCCGTGCTCTTCTTTGTCTCACTGCCTTGTCTATGCTGTTCTCTTGCCTAAAATCCTCCTCTGAAAGATCTTAAAAGCACAGATCAATAATAACTGAAGCAGCTAGTGGATTAACATTTTTTAATATACTATGTTTCTATGAAACAACTATGGAACTCTGCACTCTAGACAGAAGAGCTACACATATAAAATATTATCCAACAAAAATCATACTCCTATGTGTAGATAACAGGGAAATAATTTAGTTAAAAACATAGGCTTTGGAGTCATACAGACATAGGATTGACAGTCAGGACTATTACTGACAAGCTGTGTGGCTTGAGAGAGTTTTTAGATTTCTCTGTACTTCCATGTGCGTGTCTATAAAATGGGGTTTATACTACCTAGCCTGCTAGGTTGGGAGAAAGATTAGGAGAGATAATGTGTGTAAAGTTCAGAGTACAATGTTTAGCACCTATATAAGTTTAAGAAATAGTAGCTTTTGAGATGAAGCGAGAGAGTAGCACAGACATATATATACTACCAACTGTAAAATAGATAGTCAGTGGGAAGTTGTTGTATAACAAAGGGAGTCCAACTCGAGGATGGAAGATGCCTTAGAGGACTGGGGCAGGGAGGGTGGGGGGGACTCGAGGGGGGGGGGGAGTCAAGGAAGGGAGGGAATACGGGGATATGTGTATAAAAACAGTTGATTGAACTTGGTGCACCCCCCAAAAAATAATAAATAAATAAATAAAATTTAAAAAAAATAGTAGCTTTTATTATTATTACTTGGCAAATTTCTATTCATCTTTCAAGATTTCTTCAAATGTCACCTGTTCTTACCTGGCTACTTGCTAAGTGTTTCCTATTGTGCTTTGCATGTTTTACCACTATAATCCTTATGATAATATGTCTATTTGTCTCTCACCACTGATAGACTGCACATGGCTCTGAGCAAGAAACTATAACCTTGGTACTGGGCTTGGCGTATAGTAGCATCTCAATAAACATTTGTGGGATGGACAGATGGTGGATGGACAGATGAATGGGTGGTTGGATGGGTGGGTGGATGGACTAAAGATAAGTGGGTAAAAAGAGAGATGGAAAAATGGATAGAAGCCCTACCAGAGTAAAAACTCCCCAGACCAGTAGTCAGCAAAAATAGACTTCTAGAGCAGGGGCACCCAGCTGAATAAGATCTGATACTTGAAGACATCAAGAAAGTTCAGGATGAATTTCCAATGTCCTAAATAAATAACTTCATAACTGGTTTCCCCATATGCTCTCTTGCTCCTTGTTATTGACACATTCTGTTCCCTGTACAACAATCAGATAGGTTTTTTAAGTACAAGCACATCCTATACCTCATGTGTTTAAGGCCTTTCTGTGGCTTCCCATTCCATTCAGTATCAATTCTACACTGATTATCAGCTCTCCAGGATACTGCATGATCTGGTTCTTGCTGATCCTTCGTCACTCTCCGCTTCCCTCACTATGCCCCAGCCATAATGCCTCCTTTCTATTCCTTAAACAAGCAAAACTCTTTCTTGCCTCTTGACTTTTACCCTTACTATTCCCTCTACATAAAATGTCCTTCCCCATCCTCTTCCCATGATTGGCTTTTTCTTATTATTTAGATCTCAGCTTAAAAGTCAGGCAAGAGTTCCCTACCTTCCTATCTAGAATAGGCTCTACTTTACTTATCACATCACCCTGTTTTTTTCCCCTCCCAGCACTTACCAAAATCAGCAATTAACTTATCCTTTGTTTATTGGTCATCTACATGAGCACAGTGACCTTTATCAGTTGTGGTCCCCTCTTCATTCCCAGAGCATGGAACCATGCCCAATGCCATAGAAGGCTTTCAGGAAATATTTGTTAAATAAATTAATCCAGAAAGACAAAGCTGGATCAAGTTGCATTGTCACATATGGAGAAGTATAATGGTCCCAGAGGGAAAACAGTGAGTTAGGAGAGAACCAAGCTGAATTGGTTACTACTTAAGTCAACAGACATTAAAAGTCTCCTATCATTCCCGGGCCAACACTCTTCTGCGTGAACTCCTGCCATAGTACAGGTCCACTTTTGCCCAGCTTATCCCATATAACCAAGGTCAAGGGAACATTAGATAGCATGGGAAACTCGGAAAGAGAAAGCAGCCCTGCAGAAGCCTCCCTGGTCGTAATTCTTAACGCTATAGCCATCTGCCTAGCCCAAATGTGTGGAGTATATGCCACCTACATATTTGTAAAGAGAAAATAAAGTATGGTGGCATTAGACAGCCCTGTTTGCCTATATTGGGGTGTATTCAGAACCCAGAATACAGGGGAAGTGAACACCCAGATTGCCAAATAATCAACTCCTTTGATTCTTCTATGAAAAAAAAAGACCTTTAAAGGGTAGATCAGTAATGACTGAAATAGCTATATTTTTTGTACCTCCTCTATACCTCTATGAAATAACTATGGAACTTTGAACTCTGGACAGGAGAGCTATCCACATAAAATAGTCCCCTAAGAAATCATACTCCCTATCTATCAGACAGGTCAGAAGAGATGAACCAGTTGAAGGAAGGAAAGTAAAGCTAGTGCAGTTAAAATTCTTAAAGAGTCATAGACTCTATAGGATTGTGGCCTTGGAAAAGAGGCCTGGGAGACTGAGTTAGATATCTTTGTTAATAGGTTGATAAAAGGAAAAAGATAATTGACCATGACCCTTGTGTTAGACCCTAAATTTTTATTCAGTTAAAAGTTAAAATTGGCTCCTTCATTGTTGAGCTGAGGGTCAGTTTGAGGCCAAGGAGGGGTTTTAATTTGGCAGCAAGGATGGGGTGCTTGTGCTAAAAGTTTAGGGACATAGGAAGTGCCACGTGTAAAGGCAACTGCCTGGCTGACACACTAGTCACAGCTACATTGTGGGACAGGAGGCCTAAGTGACCATGGGTTAGAAGAAGGCCCTCAACACACTGATTGGAAGCAACATGTGCCTTGGAAAAGATGGAAGCTTCACAGGATCAAAAAGGGTTATGGTGTGTGGGTGGTCCTGGTATAGCCTAACTCATGTACCACTGCAAGGGATCTTGGGAAACTTTTTAACTTTAGTTCACAGAGCCAATGCCAGAGACATGAGCGAACAGAAAAGCAAATGAAAACCTAAAATATATGTGTTTGTGACCTAGGATGCTGCAGGATTCTGTTAAACAATGTCTAGTCTGTGTAGTGCACTGACCTCCAGGAGAGAGAGTGAAAAGAGACAAGAGATTCAGAAACTCTGGACACAAATTAAAATAGACTATACCAGTCCTTGACCAATAAATGAGAGAGATCTTTATTTCAGTCATATTGGGTAGTTTTACTAGATAGTTGTAGGCTTTCTCAATAAAGTACCAAAGAGCTCAACCAGCTGTAGAGATTAAAGTTTGAGAGATACTCTCTTACTCAAGGGGCCCCAAGAACATGGACTCTGACAGTGGGCAGGCTTTGGGCAGACTCCTGAGAGAACTGGGCAGCCCATCCACCTCACATAGCTTGCAATGGCACCTAGATAGATGTTGCTTTTCTCTGCCCTGTTCCTCAGCCCTCATACCCTGTTGCCCATTACGACTCAACATCACATCCACCGGGGCTTAGGGTACTTTTTAGAAATTCACTCTCTGGAATTCTACTTGTAGATCACAGAACTGTGCCTCAGATACCACTTGTTGAAGCCTCTTCCAATTTGTGTTATGTCAATGACATTGGTCTCATTATTCTCATATGTCAGAAATCAGATGAGAATATCTCACTACCACATTGTCCTTTGCGGTACAAAAGAATAAATAAGCAGCCTTGAAAATAAGGTTTGAAACCAGATAAATCATTTGATAAGATAACATCCACTCTTCTAACCACTCCACCACAATCTCATAAATCAGATGTTTTTCCATGCTCAGATTATCTTGCTGGTTGGTGAACATGCAGTAAAATTCCCCAAGTTTCTCTGTAATAACTGTACTTATTATAGGGACTTCTAAGTAAGCATGATGGCCAGGAAATCTCTTCAGCCCTGAAATCACCAGGTGGGGGCTTGATTGAGTCTTTCCAGACTGGTTTGGGGTAAGAGAGAAACAAGTCACAATAGTTTATGGCATGAAAGCAACTTGGTATGCAGATAATGGAGTTAGTTTACTTTATAAGAGAATCTAATGTAAGTTCTCCCTGTATACATCTACACGAGTGATAACTGTACTCTTTTTTTGGTCCTGGACACATGTGTGTTATTTTTTAAGTTTCTTTTCCTTCCGAACTCAGAGGGCTTGATCCAAGATCCAAGATTCCAAGGGAGATGAGCAAGGATGTTATAAAGATAGTGCCAAAGGCTGTTCTCATTGCATCAGAAGTGTGAACAGAGGAATGTCCACAGTCAGATGAAGAGATGCATGAAACATCAGAAGGGACTCCTTGGCCCTTAAAAATGCAGGCATTGCAATGCATGGATAAAGAAGACAGAGAAATCTTCCCCACTGGAAAGTTCAACAATTGAACAGAACACTGGGTGTCTAAAAGATAAGCACTGTTTTCTGATAAAGAGGATGAGTTTTGGAGTCACCCCAGGGTCAGGCTGTACGGATTCAGATTCCAGCTCCACTGTCCTCAAGATGTTTGGCAAGACTCAAAACAAAGATGTTTATCTTTTCTTTCTCTACTAAATAATAATACCAATCTCCTTGGATTCTCACTGTGACAATTAAACAATATGGGGAACTTCTGATTCCCAATCCAGGATGTAAGGATCTTGGAAGTTGCCAGTCCATCCCAAAAGAGTAAAAAGTTGAACCAACTGAAAAATCAACAACTCCTCTAGATCCTTCAGAAAAGTGAGGTCACAGGGCACACCACTGCCCTCCAAATTTGAGAGACTGGCAGATTCAGAGAATCACAATTTATCTGAGTAGAAATCTATGAGCAGAAGCCTCCATGAAAACCAGCACTGGCATTGGAAAACCTGAACTGTAACTGATGAATTGCTGCAGGCTCAGTGTGGACATGTCTGAGAGTTAAAATCTCCTGGGGGACCCAGTCAGAGGAGCACACCCCCCATACTTTTCTTTTACCTACAAGAACTCTGCTAGGTTCTCACTAGGTGAATATCAGAGAAAAATCCTCTAAAGCTTCCAGCACGGGGAGGGGAAGGTAAGCATTTTGAAATACCCCAGTGCATGCTGTTCTTAACAAGGGCTGCCCTCAAAAGAAACCACTTTACCAGACCCTCACCTACTAGGGTTTTATCAGAGCCTAACCAAGTTGGGAGATGGGAAAAACCCAACTCCAGCCCCCTCTAGCCATCCTGTCCCATGTAAGTGGGGAAGTGGGGACTGAAAAGAAAAGTTCACAATCTAGGGGCACAGGCTCACCAAAAGACCAAGACTAATCATAGGACTATAGAACACTTCCCCAGCACACACCTTACTAACACATCACTACACACCTATCGACCAGAGTTCCTCTTACCCAGTAGCTCATGTCTGCCTGTAAACAAAAATTACAAGGCAAAAAATTACAGTTTGAAAAGACAGAACAAGCCTCAGAACCAGACCCAGATACAGCAGGGATGTTGGATTTACCAAGCTGGGAGTCTAAAACAAATTTGATTAATAGACTAAGGGGTCTAACGGGCCAAGTAGACAACATACAGGAACAGATGGGTTATATAAGCAGAGACATGGAAATTCTAGGAAAGAATCAAAAAGAAATGCTGGAGACCAAAACCATTGTAACAGAAATAAAGAATGCTGTTAACGGGCTCATTAGCAGAGTGTACCTGGCTGAGGAGAGTATCTCTGAGTTTGAAGATATCTCAATAGTAACATCCAAAACTAAAAAACAAAGAGAAAAAATATTGGGGAAAGAAAAACAGGACAGAATATCCCAAAACTGTGGTACAACTATAAAATGTGTTTTATATGAGTAATGGGAATATGAGAGAGAGAAGGAAGACAGAAAGGAAGAGAAGAAATATTTGAAGCAATGATGATTAAGAATTTCCCTGAAATTAATGTCAGACACCAAACCACAGATCCAGGAAGTTCAGAGAACACCAAGCAGGCATATTATCTTCAAATTACAGAAAATCAAAGATTAAAAGAAAAGTCTTGAATGAAGCCAGAGAGAGAGAAAAAACAACAATAACAACACATTACCTATAGAGGAGCAAAGATAAGAATTACATCCAACTTCTCAGAAACCACACAAGCAAGAAGAGAGTGGAGTGAAGTATTCAAGGTGTTGAGAGAAAAAAAAGAACACCAACATAGAATTCTATATCCTGTGAAATTGCCTTTTTAAAGTGAAGAGAACAGAGCAAGAATAAAGATGCACATGTAGAGAACGGACTTGAGGACACAAGGGTGGGGCAGGGGGGTGGGGAGTGAAGGGGAAGCTGGGACGAAGTGAGAGTAGCTTTGACATATATACACTATCAAATGTAAAATAGATAGCTAGTGGGAAGCTGCTGCATAACACAGGGAGATCACCTCGACGATGGGTGATGACAGATGGCTGAGATAGGAAAGGTGGGAAGGAGTCGCGGGAGGGAGGGGATATGGGAATATATGTATAAGTACAGCTGATTCACTTCGTTGTACAGCAAAAACTGGCACAACAGTGTGAAGCAATTATATTCCAATGAAGAGAATAAATAAATAAATAAGTAGTGAAGAGAAATAAAGACTTTCGCAGACAAAAAAAATTGAGAGAATTTATTACCAGTAACCCAACCCTGCAAGAAATGCTGAAAGAAGTTCTTCAGAGAGAGGGAAAATTGTATAGGTCAGAAACTTAAATCTACACAAAGAAAGAGCATTAGAGAAGGAATAAATGAAGTTAAAACTTTTTTCTTATTCTCAGCTGATCTAACAGATAAGAGTTTGTTCAAAATAATAAAGTGACAACTATCTATCTATCTATCTATCTATCTATCTATATATATATATATACACACTCCATGTGTAAGTGACATGAATAGCAATCATGATAAAAGAGACAGGAGGGAGGAATTAGGAATATTTTGTTATTCTAAGATACACTACCCATGAAGTGGTATAGTGTTATTTGAAAGTGAACTTGGATTCGTTGTAAATGTATTTTGCAAACTCTAGGGTAATCACTAAAAAAAAGATAGATAATTGGTATGCTAAGAAAGCAGAGAAAACGGAATCATATAAATGCTCAATTAAAACCACAAAAGGCAGAAAACTAGTAGAGTACAAAAATAGGAACAAGGAACAAAGGCAATGAATAGAAAGGAGCAACAAATGTGGTAAACACACACACACACATACAAACACGAGTCAAAAATTATCCACACTCTGGCTGCAGAATTTATTTATTTATTTATTTATTTATTTATTTATTTATTTATTTATTTATTTATTTTGTAGCTTTAAAAATAGTTTATTGCCTTCTTCACAAACATATGAGCCTTCTGACCATTGTGCAAGGCACCACAAATTAAATAAAAACATATATTACAATGCATTTGTCTTCCATGATTCAAGATAAAATGGGATTTTAAAAGCCAATGGATGCCAATTACGGGGGACTGGGAGGGGGCCAGGGTAGGTACCAGTAATGGGGGAGCATGTGTTTTTCTAGTGTTTATTGAAACTGGGGGCAATCAGCACATGTGCTTCATATGAGCAGTCACCCCAAATCAGGAGAGGTGCTGCGTCTCCTGGTTTCTCCATGTAGAGTGCGGTGCCAAGAGTACTTTCCCTAAAGTACAAAGACGTCTCCCTGGTAGTCTTAGGACCAGTAACAGAATATGATTATTAAACATCTTCAATGTGGTTTTCATTACAAAAAACATGTTTCACATAAAGGCTTCATAATATGATCCAGAGACAGAATTAGTGCATATTTAAAATCTGAAGCCAGGCTGGCTATTTCTGATAAAGTTCTCATTTCTTCCAGTGTTTTTCACTTTTATAAATATGCAGCCAGTTTCCTACCAGGTTAAGCAGACACGGAACACTTTTGCTCTGAGCACCATGACTGCCTCTCAGCAGCCTTGTCGGGGCTGTAATCCTCATCCAAGGAGAATGGTTCTCGTGTCTACTCAGACTCGCTCCCTCCTCCAAACCAGGTTAGTGGTGAGCAAATCCCAGCAAATGTCAGGTACAAACAAAGGTTCGTGAACAGAGGCCCAAAGAAGAATTATGAAAAATTTCACAATGATCTAGTTAAGAAAACACACAGAAAATAAACGATTTCACCTTATAAAGAGCCTCGACTTGAATTTAAACAGGAGATAGAAGTGAAAGGAATGAAGGATTGCTTCAGTCCGAGATGGGGCATTCTTTACTGCAGTAACAACAAAGCCATGGCAGTAGCCCAGGGCCGGTCCTCCTACCGGCCTCCACCAATGACTTGTGAGGTAGATGCTGATGGCTTGAAGAGAGGTAGGTAAAGTCCAAATTTGTTTTCAATCCCTGCGAACGTTGCAACTGCCAGTTTGTAGCCCCCAGCGTGATCAGGATTGGGAGCAGGCAGTGTGATCCTGGATTTTGGAACTGGCTCTGATCCCATGGGTTTCACTCTTCCAAAATCAATGTAGAACCACCGCTGTAGCAATTCATAGGTCAGCAAAGTTACACCAAACTGAGGGGAGGACCGAAACACCTGAGCGCCAGCTCCTTTCCACAAAGCCTTTGGGCCTTCTTCCCACAGGATCTTCCTAAAGCAGTCTATCACTCCGCTGTAAGTGGTCTGGCCGGCCCGGGCGGCCACCTGTAATCGCGTCTTGATAACATCAGCGGGGGTCACTAGAGATGCTACAGGCATACCGGCTACAGCGCCAGCTAAGAGCAGGCTTCCGGGGCTGATTTGCCTGTCTTCATTTGCAAGGGAGGCCTTCATATGAGCATAGCGAGGGAAGTAGATGGCCGAGAAAGGAATGTCCCGCAGAAAGCATGCTTTGGCACCCTTATAGATCCCAAAGAAGCCTAGGTCCCTTACGACATACAGAGCACTGACTCGGGGACCAGTGGTGATTTCTCCAGCCACTTGCAAACGAATCTTGACAATTTCCAAAGGATTTGTGAAAATCACCTGGGAGCCTCCTGCACAGCCTCCAGCAAGAATTTCTGCTGCAAGCGGGACTGAGCCATCTTTGCGCATGAATTTATCCCTCACAAAATCATTCACTGTAAGTTTTATGGCCTTCTCTGGGGCGACTCCCAATAACTGTGGCAACAGACCTCTATACAGTCCAAAGAAGCCTTCATAGCGTAGCACTTTCTTAAAGCAGTCAAAGCTGTTTTTATACATAAGTTCTCCCACGAAAGAGCCAGTCGATTGCTGGTTCTGCATTCGAGTTTTTACCAGATTGATAGGATACACGGCTGTGGCTCTGACAGCTCCAGCAATAGAACCCAGACCAAACCTGCAGGCTGACTCTGCAATTTGTAGGAGAATTGGTCCAGATGAATCAACTGAGGCCTTCTGCCTCTGGGCCTCAGCCAAGTTGAAGGGCAGAGTTCCCTCTTCCAGAGGAGCAATCCGTTCAATGTCGGCTAAGGTCATACGTCCCCGTGGCTCATATAAATCTGCTAACTGAAACAAGATGTCAACTTCCATGGGTGTAACCTGACCAAATTTCTGAGCTGCCAGAACAAACTCCTCCTTAGTCACCTCTACATCTTTCCTGTTGCCAGCCAGAGTGCTGTAGATCTTTCTAATGAGTTCCATGTTGTTAAGGAGCGAATTAAATCCATTAAAATAGGAGAAACTAACTTGATGGGACGTGGTACCTCCAGCAGCAGCTACTAGACATTCTTCTACAAAAGGTGTCAAGACATGAGGGCGGATGTTGACCATGATGTCTCGGAAGTCAATGGCTGTGACTTTTCCGGTCCTGGCATTGTCCCTTTGAACAAAGGCTTTCTTTGCATGCTCCAGTTGTATTTCCAGTAAAAACTGAGTGAATTCCACATATGTCAGATGTCTTTTTCTTTCTTTCCCAAAGTACAGTTGCACAGATTCTGAATCCCAGTTAAATGGAATACATTGATGAATTGTGGTCTGTCCAAAAACTTGCTTAACGTCCTCAAAAGTGACTTCCCCTTTGTCAGCTTTGTCAAACAGCTGGAAGGCCACCATGAACAAAGCATCTGGGGCACACAGGACAGATTCAAATGCCACAAATTCTTGAAAGGATATTAACCTTGGCGGCCGCCATGCTTCACCCCCGGGTGTGGACGGCTGCGGACGGCTGCGGGATGCTCTCACCGGCTAGCTAGCGCTGCGGACCCTGGCCGCTCACTTCCCTCGCCGACGGTGGTGGGGCGGCGATACCTGCAGAATTTATTTTAATTAACCTTTAGAAAAGACAAATACATCATTTTTTGATATAATCTCCTTGCTTTTCAATGCACTTTGTCCATCTGTAAACAAGCTTTCATATTCCCTCATCAAAAAATGTTTTAGGGAGAAAAAGATGGCGGCGAAGTAGAGGGACGTGGAATGCATCCCTCTCCACGGATGCATTGGGAATGCACCGAAGGACGCAATAATTCCCACAGAGAACCAGCTGAACACCAGCAGACGACCTCGGACACCAGAAAGGACCGCGAGGATCCCTACATAACCAGTAGGGAGGCATCTACGACGGCTCAAAGAGGGTGAAGCGGCGGAGCTGTGGCAGACAGGAGGGAGTGAGAAACACACGGAGGGTCTGCACCGCAGCTCAGCGTTGCCGGACCAAGACGTCGATTCACAGCTGAACAGAGGGTCCGGGAGCGGGAGCGTGGGAACCGGAGAGCTGGTTCAGGGTGAGAAAAATTGTTGCCAGTAAGGTGACGGACTGAGAGGACAGGAGGGAATAGCTCCGCGCCGAGGAGTGCCAGCCCCTGAGAGCTGCCCGGCCATGACGGCAGCTGGAAGCTGCAGGCTCACGGGCGGGGGGGAGGAGCCGCGCGAGTAGCCTCTCTCTCTCCTTCGGCGCCTGCAACAGGCAGTGGAGAGAAGCCCTGTGGGCCACCTAAGGCGCTCAGGGATAACAGGTACCCTCAGGCACTCAGTGGGGCTGGATTAAAACCCCTTGGAACACCGGCAGCAGGGAGGCTGCTGAGAAAAAACAAACAAACAAACAAACCCGAGAGAGGCCCAACTCTGAGACTTTCTGTTTACACCTGAGCCACCGGCTTCCCTCTGCAACAGGTACCTCCAAGACTGACTGAAACAACAGTGCGCCACTGCTCACTCACTCCCAGGGGAAGAAGCCACTATTGTACCCTCTCCCTCCCCACACACTGACGCTTACAGACGAAAAATAAAGGAAGCTCTGCTGGTCACAGAATAATGCAAAAAAACCCCAAGGTGAGTAGAAGGACACTTACAGCTGAGACTCTAAGGAAACAGAAATATTAGTATCAATTCTATTGAACTGGTCCATTCTGGGATCAGTTCTGGTTTTTTTTTTTTCTCCCTTTTTTTTTTCTTTATTAATTAAGATCTTAGTCCTAACAGATCTACACGTTTTATAACATAATTTTTTAATGATATTTTTTATTCTATTTTTTTTTTCCTTTTTATATACTTCTACATCTAGCTAAGTTTTTGGTAGTATGGACAATATCACTCTCATACTTTCCTTTCATCCCAATCTTTTATACATTTCTATTCCTTTCTTTTTATTTGCATATTTCCAATCACACTATGCTCTTCTGTTCCCCTTTCTTCCAGCCATTTTTAGTTTATTTTATCTTAACATACTTATAAGCAACACTATCGATCTGCTCAGACTCCTTGCTCTATTCTCCAGATGATGCACCACCTTGGTATTTAATATTAGGTTTTTGTCTTTATCTTAGTTCTTAGTACAATTGTCTAATTTCATTCTGAGAATCTCCATTCTGTCTGGTGGTACTCTAGCTCTTTTCTGTATTTGATCCTAGCTTACAAAATCTCCCTGGATTAGTGTTTGTATGTGTAAGGTGTTATTTGTTTGCTTGTTTGCTTTTGCTTTTGTCTCTGATGTCTTCTGTTTCAGTTATCAATTTCTGTTGGGTTTCTCTTTGAATATCTGATAGCACATTGGGGTTCTGTCAAGTCTTTCCAGAGCCTTATGTCCTAATGGATTCAGTAATTGTGTGTCTTATATATGTATGTGTTTCCTAGACTTAGTATTTCTTTAATCCAATGCTTGGACATTAGTCTGAGGCTTGGACAGTCTTCTATAAACACCTCTATCGCCAGGATAAGCAACCCCAAAAGTTTGGACAACCATGAGGAAACAAAGAAACACCATGCAGGCAAAGGAGCAGGAAAAAAACCCACAAGACCAAATAAATGAGGAGGAAATAGGAAAAATGCCTGAAAAAGAATTCAGAGGAATGATAGTACAAATGATACAAAATCTCGATAACAAAATAGAGAAAGTACAAGAAACAGTTCATAAAAACTCAGAAAAACAAACAGCAATGGATAACAAAATAACGGAAATTAAAAATACTCTAGAGGCTATAACCAGCAGAATGACTGAGGCAGAAGAACGAATAAGTGAGTTGGAAGATAGAATGGGGGAAATAAACGCCACAGAGCAAGAAAAAGAAAAAAGAATAAAAAGAATAGAAGACAGTCTCAGAGACCTCAGTGATAACATTAAGCATACCAACATTCGAATTATAGGCATCCCAAAAGAAGAAGAAACAAAGAAAGGGTCTGAGAAAATATTTGAAGAGGTTATAGTGGAAAACTTCCGCAACGTGGGAAAGGAAATAATTAACCAAGTCCAAGAAGCACAGAGAGTCCCATACAGAATAAACCCAAGGAGAAATACACCAAGACACATATTAATCAAACTAACGACAATTCAACACAAAGAAAAAATATTAAAAGCAGCAAGAGAAAAGCAACAAACAACATATAAGGGAAAACTCATAAGGATAACAGCTGACCTTTCTACAGAAACTCTGCAGGCCAGAAGGGAATGGCAGGATATACTGCAAGTCCTAAAAGAGAGAAACCTACAGCCAAGAATACTCTACCCAGCAAGAATCTCATTCAGATTTGAGGGAGAAATCAAAAGCTTTCCAGACAAGCAAAAGTGAAGAGAATTCAACACCACCAAACCAGCCTTACAACAAGTGCTAAAGGAACTTCTCTAAGTAGGAAACACAAGAAAAGGAAAACACCTACAAGTACAAACCCAAAACAATTTAGAAAATGGTAATTGGAACACATATGTCAATAATCACCTTAAATGTAGATGGATTAAATGCTCCAACCAAAAGACACAGACTGGCTGAATGGATACAAAAACAAGACCCTTCTATATGCTGCCTACAAGAAACCCACTTCAGACCAAGGGATACATATAGACTGAAAGGAAAGGGATGGAAAAAGATATTCCATGCAAATGGAAGCCTAAAGGAAGCTGGAGTAGCAATACTCATATCAGACAAATTAGACTTGAAAGTAAAGACTATTACAAGAGACAAGGAAGGACACTACATAATGATCAAGGGATCCATTCAAGAAGAGCATATCACAATGGTAAATATCTATGCCCCCAACATAGGAGCACCTCAATACATAAGGCAAATGCTCACAGCTATAAAAGGGGACATCGACAGTAACACAATAATAGTGGGAGACTTGAACACCCCACTTACATCAATGGACAGATCATCCAAACAGAAAATCAATAAAGACACACAAGCTTTAAATGACACATTAGACCATCTCGACTTAATTGATACTTATAGGACATTCCATCCAAAAACGACAGAATACACCTTTTTCTCAAGTGCACACAGAACATTTTCCAGGATAGATCACATCTTGGGTCACAAATCAAACCTCAGCAAATTCAAGAAAATTGAAATCATATCAAGCATCTTCTCAGACCACAACACCATGAGACTAGATATCAATTACAGGAAAAAAACTGTAAACAATACAAACACCTGGAGGCTAAACAATTCACTATTAAACAATCAAGAAATCACTAAAGAAATCAAAGAGGAAATCAAAAATATCTAGAAACAAACAAACAAATGAAAACACAACAACCCAAAACCTATGGGATGCAGCAAAAGCAGTTCTAAGAGGGAAGTTTATAGCAATACAGTCCTACCTGAAGAAACAAGAAAATTATCGAATAAGCAACCTAACCTTACACCTAAAACAATTAGAAAAAGAAGAACAAAGAAACCCCAAAGTGAGCAGAAGGAAAGAAATCATAAAGATCAGAGCAGAAATAAATGAAAAAGAAAGGAAGGAAGCCATAGCAAAAATTAATAAAACTAAAAGCTTGTTCTTTGAGAAGATTAACAAAATTGATAAACCATTAGCCAGACTCATCAAGAAAAAAAGGGAGAAGATGCAAATCAAGAGAATTAGAGATGAAAAAGAAGTAACAACAGACACCTCAGAAATACAAAAGATCATGAGAGACTACTACAAGCAACTATATGCCAATCAATTGGATAACCTGGAAGAAATGGATACATTCTTAGAAAAATACAATCTTCCAAGACTGAACCAGGAAGAAATAGAAACTGTGAACAGACCAATCACAAGTACGGAAATTGAGGCAGTGATTAAAAATCTCCCAACACACAAAAGCCCAGGACCAGATGGATTCACGGGCAAATTCTATCAAACATTTAGAGAAGAGCTAACACCTACCCTTCTCAAACTCTTCCAAAATATTGCAGAAGGCGGAGCACTCCCAAACTCATTCTACGAGGCCACCATCACCCTGATACCAAAACCAGGCAAAGATGTTACAAAAAAAGAAAATTACAGACCAATATCACTGATAAATATAGATGCAAAAATCCTCAATAAAATACTAGCTAACAGAATCCAACAGCACATTAAAAAAATCATACACCATGATCAAGTGGGGTTTATCCCTGGGATGCAAGGATTCTTCAATATACGCAAATCAATCAACGTGATACATTATATCAACAACTTGAAGGATAAAAACCATATGATCATTTCAATAGATGCAGAAAAAGCTTTTGACAAAGTTCAACATCCATTTATGATAAAAGCTCTCCAGAAAATGGGCATAGGAGGAAATTACCTCAACATAATAAAAGCCATATATGACAAACCAAAGGCCAACATCATTCTATATGGGGAAAAACTGAAAGAATTCCCTCTAAGAACAGGAACAAGACAAGGGTGTCCACTCTCACCACTATTAGTCAACATAGTTTTGGAAGTTTTAGCCACAGCAA
The DNA here is from genome assembly GCF_030028045.1 of Hippopotamus amphibius kiboko. Lineage (NCBI taxonomy): Eukaryota > Metazoa > Chordata > Mammalia > Artiodactyla > Hippopotamidae > Hippopotamus > Hippopotamus amphibius. Next base: position 104,782,599 of record NC_080186.1, read on the forward strand.
TCAGAGAAGAAAAAGAAATCAAAGGAATCCAAATTGGAAAAGAAGAAGTAAAATTGTCACTCTTTGCAGATGACATGATATTATATATAGAAAACCCTAAAGACTCTACCAGAAAACTGCTAGCACTCATTGATGAGTTTAGTAAAGTAGCAGGATACAAAATTAATGCACAGAAATCTCTTGCATTCCTATACACTAACAATGGAAGAGCAGAAAGAGAAATTAAGGAAACTTTCCCATTCACCACTGCAACAAAAAGAAGAAAATACCTAGGAATAAACCTGCCTAAGGAGGCAAAAGATCTGTATGCAGAAAACTTTAAGACATTGCTGAAAGAAATCAAAGACGACACAAACAGATGGAGGGACATACCATGTTCCTGGATTGGAAGAATCAACATCGTGAAAATGACTGTACTACCCAAAGCAATTTACAGATTCAATGCAATCCCGATCAAATTACCAATGGCATTTTTCACAGAACTAGAGCAAGAAATCTTATGATTTGTATGGAAACGCAAAAGACTCCGAATAGCCAAAGCAATCTTGAGAAGGAAAAATGGAGTTGGTGGAATCAGGCTTCCTGACTTCAAAGTACACTACAAGGCCATAGTGATCAAGACAGTATGGTACTGGCACAAAAACAGAAAGGACGATCAATGGAATAGAATAGAGAACTCAGAAGTAAGCCCAAACACATATGGGCACCTTACCTTGACAAAGGAAGCACGAGTATACAATGGAAAAAAGCCTCTTCAATAAGTGGTGCTGGGAAAATTGGACAGCAACATGTAAAACAATGAAATTAGAACACTTCCTAACACCATACACAAAAATCAACTCCAAATGGATTAAAGACCTACATGTAAGGCCAGACACTATAAAACTCCTAGAGGAAAACATAGGCAGAACACTCTATGACATCCATCAAAGCAAGATCCTTTTGGACCCACCTCCTAGAATCATGGAAATAAAATCAAGAATAAACAAATGAGACCTCATGATACTTAAAAGCTTTTGCACAGCGAAAGAAACCATAAACAAGACTAAAAGGCAACCCTCAGAATGGGAAAGAATAGTTGCCTATGAAACAACAGACAAAGGCTTGGCCTCCAAAATATACAAGCAGCTCCTTCAGCTTCATACCAAAAAAGCAAATAACCCAATCCACAAATGGGCAGAAGACCTAAATAGACATCTCAGAAAAGAAGACATACAGATGGCCAACAAACACATGAAAAGATGCTCAACATCACTCATCATCAGAGAAATGCAAGTCAAAGCCACAATGAGGTATCACCTCACACCAATCAGAATGGCCATCATCACAAAATCTGGAAACAACAAATGCTGGAGAGGGTGTGGAGAAAAGGGAACTCTCCTGCACTGTTGGTGGGACTGTAAGTTGGTACAGCCACTATGGAAAACAGTTTGGAGGTTCCTTCAAAAACTACAACTAGAACTACCATATGATCCAGTCATCCCACTACTGGGCATATACCCAAAGAAAACCATAATCCCCAAAGAAACATGTACCTTAATGTTTATTGCAGCACTATTTACAATGGCCAGGACATGGAAGCAACCTAAATGCCCATCAACAAATGAATGGATACAGAAGATGTGGCATATATATACAACGGAATATTACTCAGCTATAAAAAGGGATGAGATGGAGTTATATGTCATGAGGTGGATAGACCTAGAGTCTGTTATACAGAGTGAAGTAAGTCAGAAAGAGAAAGACAAATATTGTATGCTAACTCACATATACGGAATCTAAAAATGGTACTGATGAACTCAGTGACAAGAACAAGGACGCAGATACAGAGAATGGACTGGAGAACTCGAGCTTTGGGGGGGGGGCGGGGGGTGAAGGGGAAACTGAGACAAAGCGAGAGAGTAGCACAGTCATATATATATACTACCAACTGTAAAATAGATAGCCAGTGGGAAGTTGTTGTATAACAAAGGGAGTCCAACTTGAGGATGGAAGATGCCTTAGAGGACTAGGTCTTTGGGGACGGTGGGGGGGACTCGAGGGAGGGTGGGGGGGAGTTGAGGGAGGGAGGGGGGAGTTGAGGGAGGGAAGGAATATGGGGATATGTGTATAAAAACAGATGATTGAACTTGGTGTACCCCCAAAAAAAATTTTAAAAAATGTTTTAGGCTGAGCTGTGAGCCATGAGTGCACTGCTGTCTTCACTTCATCAGAAGTGAATCTCTGTCCTCATAGGGCTGCTTTCAGGGGACCAAACAGGTGAAAGTCTGATGGAGCAAAATCAGGACGATAGGTGACCTTCTTTGCGACAAAACACTTTCTCCATACTGTGTGCAAAATCTTTTGATAAATAATGGCACCAGGTACACCCTCAGACCACAAAAAATGAATCACTGCACACTGTTCTTCTTTTGTGCAAATCACAATTGGGGCATCCATTTTTGTTTACACCACAATTACGAATGAACTGATGTAAAACGTTCACACCTGCATGGCAGTGACTGGGGGGACAGTAGCCTTGAGCAGAAAGCACTAAGACAGTGCAGCCAACAGAAGTTTTAATAAAACCAGATAATTTTTGACTCGCCCTTGTATGTATCTTGGTATGGTTGTTTTTACCTAGAACAGTTGAATAGCAATAGATTTACAGTTTGCCTTGGGCAATAGGATTACTGCAACTGAGATTTTTTGTGTTAAACAGATGTTACAAAGTCACTTGAAATAGTACAATTTGTTAACATATTTTCTATTAGAGGACTGGGAATTTGGGAGAACTAAGGGTAGCTGGATGGAGCTTGAAAATTTGAGAGCTTTGCTTTAACAAGTATTGGTTTAAAGAAGCCATTTCTGAGTTAAAATTTTTTTCTGCTCATATCATTATTATTTCAAAGAGGGCATAATTCAATAATCTATTCTTTTAAATGAAAGCCTATGCAATTCAAACACACATACACAAAACCTATTCTGAAAGCAACATTTGGTCTAATTTTTGGCCTTTAAGAACATTGAACAATTTCATTTCCATCTGTCACTAGTGCCAAATAGAATTTCTTTTCAAAGGTTTGTGTAAAGAGTAGTAACTATATTCATGGACATAAAGAACTTGGAATAAAATTTGCCTAAAAGAAGCCTACTACTCTCTTAAACTGGTTCTGTTTAGAGATAGACCACACTTGTCTCTAAAGGGCCAGACAGTAAAATTTTAGGCTTTGTGGACCATATGTATAGTCTGTCACATCTACTTAGTTCTGCTATTGTAGCATGAAAGCAGCCATAGACAACACAAAAGCAGATGGATGTGGCTGTGTTCCAGTAAAAGTTTACTCATAAAAACAGGTGGTGGTCTGCCAACCCAATTCAGATCAATAAGTAAATGATACCAAGTATTAAGTGTAATGGACAGAACGTTTGTTCTCATACTCTTTCTCCTCTTGCCTATCTGGTATTCCTCTAATATAAGTTGACCCCCGCCATCCCTCCCTTTTATCATTTACTCAGAATATATTTACACTGGGCTTGTTGTTGAGCTATTGGTACTGAATTTAGAAAGCTTAATGCATTCTTTCAAAACCGTGGTACATTTCATGGGACTGTTTAGAGGAAGGTTTTGACTGATTGACTCTATTGATTGTTAACAGTCATTCTGTCAGGTGGAAGAAAGGGTTGCTCAGCTAGGCTAGACAAGGCAACAGGTTTGGCAGATATTTAACCTTTTATTTTTTAAGTTTTTTTCAGTTTTATGTCATTTTATTTATAACAAGGTTCAAAGCTTTTTGCTGTCAAGACTGTGACTGGAAATACTTTTCTTTTATTGGAGCATAATTGCTTTACAATGTTGTGTTAGTTTCTGCCGCACAGCAAAGTGAATCAGCCATATGCATACACACATCCCCTCCCTCTTGGACCTCCCTCCCCCTCATCCCACCCAACTAGGCCATCACAGAGCACCATGCTGAGCTCCCAGTGCTACACAGCAGGTTCCCACTAGCTATCCACTTTACACATGGTAGTGTATTTATGCCAAACCCAACCTCCCAATTCATTCCACCCTCCCCGTCCCCCACTGTGTCCACACAACAGTTCTCTACATCTGCTTTTCTATTCCTGTCCTACAAATAGGTTCACCTATACCATTTTTCTAGATTCCACGTATGTGCATTAATATATAATATTTGTTTTTCTCTTTCTGATTTACTTCACTGTATATGACAGTCTCTAGGTCCATCCACATCTCTACAAATGACCCAATTTCATTTCTCTTTATGGCTGAGTAATATTCCATTGTATATCTGTACCATGTCTTCTTTATCCATTTGTCTGTCAATGGACATTTAGGTTGCTTCCATGACCTGGCTATTGTAAATAGTGCTGCAATGAACATTGGGGTGCATGTGTCTTTTTGAATTACGGTTTTCTCAGGGTATATGCCCAGTAGGGGGATTGCTGGGTCATATGGTAATTCTATTTTCAGTCTTTTAAGGAACCTCCATACTTTCTCCACAGTGGCTGTTATCAATTTACATTCCCAACAACAGTGCAAGAGGGTTCTCTTTTCTCCTCATCCTCTCCAGAATTTATTGTTTGTAGATTTTCTGATGATGGCCATTCTGACTGGTGTGAGGTGATACCTCATTGTAGTTTTGATTTGCATTTCTCTAATAATTAGTGCTATTGAGCATCTTTTCATGTGCCTCTTGGGTATCTGTATGTCTTCTTTTCTGAAATGGCTATTTAGGTCTTCCACCCATTTTTTTTTTTTGATTGGGTTGTTTGTTTTTTTGATACTGAGCTGCAATAGCTGTTGCATATTTTGGAGATGAATCCTTTGTCTGTTGCTTCATTTGCAAATATTTTCTACCATTCTGAGCATTGTCTTTCATCTTCTTTATGGTTTCCTTTGCTGTGCAAAAGTTTTCAAGTTTAATTAGGTCCTGTTTGCTTATTTTTGTTTTTATTTTCATTACTCTAGGAGGTGGGTCATAAAATATCTTGCTGTGATTTATGTCAAAGAGTGTTCTTCCTATGTTTTCCTCTAAGAATTTTATAGTGTCTGGTCTTACATTTAGGTCTTTAATCCATTTTGAATTTATTTTTGTGTATAATTTTAGGTAGTATGGTGTTCTAATTTCATTCTTTTACATATAGTTGTCCAGTTTCCCCAGCACCATTTATTGAAGAGGCTGTTTTATTTCCATTGTATATTCTTGCCTCCTTAGTCATAGATTAGGTGACTGCAGGTGTGTGGGTTTATCTCTGGGCTTTCTATCCTGTACCATTGATCTATATGTCTGTTTTTGTGCCAGTACCATATTATCTTGATTACTGTGGCTTTGTAGTATAGTCTGAAGTCAGGGAGCCTGATTCCTCCAGCTCTGTTTTTCTTCCTCAAGGTTGCTTTGGCTATTTGGGACCTTTTGTGTTTCCATACAAATTTTATAACTTTTTGACCCTAGTTCTGTGAAAAACACCATTGGTAATTTAATAGGGATTGCATTGAACCAGTAGATTGCTTTGGGTAGTATAGTCATTTTCACAATATTGATTTTTCCAATCCAGGAGCATGGTGTATCTCTCCATCTGTTTATGTCATCTTTGAGTTCTTTCATCAGTGTTTTATGGTTTTCTGAGTACAGGTTTTTTGCCTCCTTAGGTAGGTTTATTCCTAGGTATTTTATTTTTGTTGAGATTGTAAATGGAATTGTTTCCTTAATTTCTGTTTCTGATCTTTCATTGTTAGTGTATAGGAATGCAAGAGATTTCTGTGCATTAATTTTGTATCCTGCAACCTTACTAAGTTCACTAATTAGTTCTAGTAGTTTTCTGGTGGTATCTTTAGGATTTTCTATGTATAGTATCATGTTATCTGCAAACAGTTTTAATTTTTCTTTTCCAACTTGGGTTCCTTTTATTTCTTTTTCTTCTCTGATTGCCATGGCTAGGACTTCCAATACTATGTTGAATAATAGTGGTGAGAGTGGACATACTTGTCTTGTTCCTAATATTAGAGGGCATGCTTTCAATTTTTCACCATTGAGAATGATGTTTGCTGTGGGTTTGTCATATATGGCCTTTATTATGTTGAGGTAGGTTCCCTCTATGCCCACTTTCTGGAGAGTTTGTATCATAAATTGGTGTTGAATTTTGTCAGAAGCTTTTTATGCATCTATTGAGATGGTCATATGATTTTTATTCTTCAATTTGTTAATATGGTGTATCACATTGATTGTTTTGCATATATTGAAGAATTTTTGCATCCCTGGGATAAATTCCACTTGATCATGGTGTATGATCTTTTTAATGTGCTATTGGATTCTGTCTGCTAGTATTTTGTTGAGGATTTTTGTGCCAATGTTCATCAGTGATATTGGTCTATAACTTTCTTTTTCTTTTTTTTTTTATGATATCTTTGTCTGGTTTTGGTATCAGCATGATGGTGGCCTCATAGAATGAGTTTGAGAGTGTTCCTCCCCCTGCAATTTTTTGAAAGAGTTTGAGAAAAATAGGTGTTACCTCTTCTCTAAATGTTTAATAGAATTCACCTGTGAAGCCATCTGGTCCTGGACTTTTGTTTGTTGGAAGATTTTTAATCACACTTTCAATTTCATTACTTGTGATTGGTCTGCTTATATTTTCTAATTCTTCCTGATTCAGTCTTGGAAAGTTGTACCTTTCCAAGAATTTGTTCATTTCTTCCAGGTTGTCTATTTTATTTGTATATAGTTGCTTGTAGTAGTGTCTTATGATTCTTTGTATTTCTTCAGTGTCAATTGTAATCTCTCCTTTTTCATTTCTAATTTTATTGATTTGAGTCCTCTCCCTTTTTTTCTTGATGAGTCACCTAAAGGTTTATCAATTTTGTTTATCTTCTCAAAGAACCAACTTTTAATTTTATTGATCTTTGCTATTGTTTTCTTAGTTTCTACTTCATTTATTTCTGCTCTGATCTTTATGATTTCTTTCCTTCTGCTAAATTTGGGGTTTCTTTGTTCTTCATTTTCTAGTTGCTTTAGGTATAAGGTTAGATTGTGTACTTGAGATTTTTCCTGTTTCTTAAGGTGAGCTTGAATTGTCATAAACTTCCCTCTCAGAACTGTTTTTGCTGCATCCCACAGGTTTTGGATCACCGTTTTTCATTGTCATTTGTTTCTAGGGTTTTTTTTTTTTAATTTCTTCTTTGATTTCTTCAGTGATCTCTTGGTTATTTAGCAGTGCACTGTTAGCCTCCATGTGTTTGTGTTTTTTAAGGTTTTTTTTCCCCCTATAATTGATTTCTAATCTCATAACACCATTGTCAGAAAAGATGCTTGATATGATTTCAATTTTCTTAAATTTTTCAAGGCTTGATTTGAGGCCCAAGATGTGATCTATTCTGGAGAATGTTCCATGTGCATTCTCCAGAATACACTTGAGAAGAAAGTATATTCTTCTGCTTTCTGGTGGAATGTCCTAGGTCTATCTGGTCTATCATGTCATTTAAAGCTTGTGTTTCCTTATTTATTTTCTCTCTGGATGATCTGTCTGTTGGTGTAAGTGGGGTGTTAAAGTCCCCCACTATGATTGTGTTACTGTCAATTTCCCCTTTTATGGCTGTTAGCATTTGCGTTATGTATTGAGGTGCTCCTATATTGGGTGCATATATATTTATAATTGTTATGTTTTCTTCTTGGATTGAGCCCTTGGTCATCATGTAGTGTCCTTCCTTATCTTTTATAAGTCTTTATTTTAGAGTATATTTTATCTGATATGAGTATTGCTACTCTAGCTTTCTTGTGATTTCCATTTGTATGGAATATCTTTTTCCATCCCCTCACTTTCAGGCTGTATGTGTCCCTAGGTCTGAAGCAGGTTTCTTGCAGACAGCATATATATGGGTCTTGTTTTTGTATCCATTCTGCCAGCCTGTGTCTTTTGTTTGGGGTGTTTAATCCATTTACATTCAAGGTGATTATTGATATGTATGTTCCTATTACCATTTTCTTAATTGTTTTGGGTTTGTTTTTGTGGGTCTTTTTCTTCTCTTATGTTTCCCACTTAGAGAAGTTCCTTTAGCATTTGTTGTAGGGCTGGTTTGGTGGTGCTGAATTCTCTTAGCTGTTGCTTGTCTGTGAAGCTTTTGATTTCTCTGTCAAATCTGAATGAGATCCTTGCTGGGTAAAGTAATCTTGGTTGTAGGTTTTTCCCTTTCATCACTTTCAATACATCCTGCCACTCCCTTTTGGCCTGCGGAGTTTCTGCTGAGAAATCAGCTGATAACCTTATGGGGATTCCCTTGTATGTTATTTGTTGCTTTTCCCTTGCTGCTTTTAATATTTTTCCTTTGAATTTAATTTTTGTTAGTTTGATGAATATGAGTTTTGGTGTGTTTCTCCTAGAGTTTTTCCTGTATGAGACTCTCTGTGCTTCCTAGACTTGGGTGGATATTTCCTTTCCCATGTTAGGGAAGTTTTTGACTATAATGTCTTCAAATATTTTCTCAGAACTTTTTTCTTTCTCTTCTCCTTCTAGGACCACTATAATTCAAATGCAAGATATTTCTCTGCCTTCTCATTTTTCTTTTGATGGGTGGGGCTGTATTTCTGTCTTACTAGTTGTTTGGCCTGAGGCATCCAGCACTGGAGTTTGCAGGCAGTTGGGTAAAACTGGGTCTTGGTGATTTTAATGTTGTCCCAGAGGTCTCTGAGACTGACCTCAATTCTTTTCACTCTTTTTTCTTTATCCTGTTCCATGGCAGTTATTTCCACCATTTTATCCTCCAGTTCACCTATCTGTCCTTCTGGCTCAGTTATTCTGCTACTGATTCCTTCTAGTGTTGGAGGGATCAGTAGAGGTAGGCAGGACACTGAGGCTTGCAATACAGGAAGCAATGTTTATTGTACCGGTACAAGCCCAGTGGATTCACATCCAAAGACTGAGCCCCGAACCAAAGGAAAGTTTCTCCTTTTATAGACCAGTTTCTGTGCTTTTTGGGAGCCTATAGCTCTGCTTATGTATTCAGGAGCAAGGAATAGAAGCCAGAGTGCATACATTAGGTTTTCTCTTATCTCCTTGACTCAGATGTCTGCAGGGCCCATGGCAGGATCTTGTGAAAGAGGCCATAAATTACTTATTCCCTGAGGCTTGCATTCTCTTATGTTTGCCTTGTCCTTTCCTGCTTTCATTATTAACGTGCCTCACTAGAGTATTTTTTATTTCAGTTATTGTGTTGTTCATTGCTGTTTGTTTGCCCTTTAGTTCTTCTAGGTCATTGACAAATGTTTCTTGTATTTTCTCTATTCTGTTTCCAAGATTTTACATCATCCTTAGTATCATTACTATGAATTCTTTTTTAGGCAATTTGCCTATTTCTTCTTCATTGATTTGGTCTTGTGAGCTTTTATCTTGCTCATTTGCCTGCAAGATATTTCTCTGTCTTCTTATTTTTTTTTTTTTTTTTTTTTTTTTTTTGATGGTGGGGCTGTATTCCTGTCTTACTAGTTGTTTGGCCTGAGGCATCCAGCACTGGAGTTTGCAGGCATTTGGGTAGAACTGGGTGTTTTGTTTTGTTTGTTTGTTTGTTTGTTTGTTTGTTTTATTGGCTGTGTTGGGTCTTCATTGCTGCACACACACTTTCTCTAGTTGCTGCGAGCGGGAGCTACTCTTCCTTGTGGTGCGCAGGCTCCTCATTGCTGTGGCTTCTCTTGTTGCTGAGCACAGGCTCTAGGCACATGGGCTTCAGTAGTTGCAACACATGGGCTCAATAGCTGTGGCTCACGGGCTCTAGAGCGCGGTCTCAATAGTTGTGGCACATGGGCTTAGTTGCTCCACAGCATGTGGTATATTCCTGGGGCAGGGCTCAAACCCATGTCCCCTGCATTGGCAGGCAGATTCTTACCCACTACACCACCTAGGAAGTCCAGAACTGGGTCTTGATGCCAAGATGAGGACCTCTGGGAGGCCTCACTCTAATTAATGTTCTGTGGGGTCTGAGATTCTCTGTTAGTCCAGCAGTTTGGACTTGGCACTCTCATCACAGGAGCTCAGGCCCAACTCCCAGCCTGGGAACCAAGACCCACCAAGCCACATGTGGCAAAAGAAAAAAAAGAAAAGGAACAGTCCAATAACAGACTAAGAAAAACCTAAAATTAGAAAGATAAAAAATATATTAGGAAAAATAAAAATATAGTTGAAACAACTACAACAAGGTAAAACAGAACCACAACAGAAAAAAGAAAGTAAAATAAAGGGGGAACAAGCCAGAAGGAGCAGAACAATAACAAAGTAAAAAGAATAAAATAAAATTAGAAAAATAAAAGGTTTATTAGAAAAAATAAAAATGTAAATTAATCAACAACCACAAGGTAAAACAGAACCACAATGTAAAGGAAGAAAGAAAAAAAAAAGGCCAGCAAACGCCTTGCCTGTGGGGGAGGGTGACACTTGGTGGGGGAGGTGGGGTGGAAGTTAGGCAGGGGTGATGTTTAAGCATGAGGCGGGGCCTTAGGGGGTGGGGCTTAGGTGGGTTGATGTTTAAGTGTGGGGCAGAACCTAGGCTTAGATCCTGTGAACCAGGAAAAAGCAGGACAGCCTGAGTGTGGAGTTCCAGAGTTTGGAGGTAAGGCCTTGGGTGAGGGTGTGAGGGTGGGGTTTAGGCCCAATGCAGTTCGTGGGGTTCTCAGAGAGGGTCTCGGAGTGCCCCATGTAGAGGTAGGGCCCTGGGTGGGAGTGTAGGGGCAGGGCTTGGTCTCTGCATGGCAGGAGGGAGCCTCCAAGGGCAGAGGTTTAAGCCAGGGAGCCCAGTTGGCTCCCTGGTGCCAAAGCAGGCAGGGGAAGTGCTGGCCATGCTCCCTTCCATTCCTCTGCTCTCCTGAGAGTCTCCCCTCTCTCCACTGAACCCCTAACTGGGATTGGGCCCCACAGGGTATGGGGACTCCTTCCCTCCCCAGCCACCCCTCAGGGATGCCAGTCCCATCCTGCCTCTACCTCTTCTCCCCCTCACTGCCCCCCCCACACACATCCTACCTGGCTGCTGGAGGTTCCTCCCATCCCCTTAGGTGTCTATGGTCTCCCACCAAAGCCTGTTAGGTGCCCTAGTTGTGCAGAGACATGAACTCTGCATCCTCCGAGTCTACCATCTTGACTCCTCATCTGTCTAACCTTTTAAACCAGTGGGCCCATGGGGCAGTGCATCAGCCTTTACCATTGCACTTTTGACCTGCTGGCAGTCAACACTCCTTACACAACCTACAATCTGCCAGCTCCAGGAGGCAAAGTGCACACCTTGTGACATATCACAAACTGTCCCTCTCCATCTTCCAAAATTTCCTAACCACAGTAGGGAACATGGGGTATGAACCTGAACTAACAAGTTCTACTTAAAGCTAAAACTCATGGATTCCCTGGGGTGTCATACGCCAGCCAGTGGCTATACTCAGATGGACCATGATGTGTATGCCTGGCATGTGGTTTGGAAGGAGTGCAGCGTTCCCTTTTATTTCTCATGAGCCTGTCACCTTGTCTCCATCTCCATACTACTATTTTAGAGCAAGTTACCATCTTTTGTCCTAGTCTTCCACAGTTCTTCCCTGGAACCTCAGGGTTTCTCTGAGTCTTGTTAGCTCACACTAGTCTGTTCTCCACACAGCAGCCACAGTAACCTTTTAAAAATGCAATTCTCATCATGCCACTACATGACTTAAGTTTCTCTTTTGATTTCACACTGCTCTTAGGAGAAAGCCAAAATCATTACCATGACATTCTCTCAAGACTATGCATGCTCTGGCCCAGCTTGCCTTGGCAACCTCATTTAATCCCACCCTCTCCCAGGCCCTTGTGTTTCAGTCACTCATGTGTTGCTTAGTTCCTTGAGCTAACTCTCCATATATACCACAATTTCTTTATCCTTTCACCCAATGATGGACATTTAGGTTGTTTCCGTACCCTGCTTATTGTAAATAATGCTACAGTGAACATAGGGATGCATATATCTTTACAAGTTAGTGTTTTCATTTTCTTTGGATAAACACCCAAAAGTGGAATTAATGGATCATATGGTAGTTCTATTTTTAATTTTTTGAGGAACCTTTATACTGTTTTCCACACTGGCAGCACCAATTTACATTTCCACCAATAATGCACTAGGGAGAGTTCCCTGTTCTCCACATCCTTGCCAACACTTGTTCTTTCTTTCTTTTTTTTCTTTGAGAACTTATATTGCGATACAATTGACATACAATAAACTGCATATATTTAAAGTGTACAATTTGATATTTTTTTCTTATTAACAATGTATACATGGCAATCCCAATCTCCCAATTCATCCCACCCCAACCCCCACCCCCAACTTTCCCCACTTGGTGTTCATATGTTTGTTCTCTACATCTGTGTCTCTATCTCTGCCTTGCAAACTGGTTGATTTGTACCTTTTTTCTGTATTCCACATATATGTTTTAATATACGATATTTGTTTTTCTCTTTCTGACTCACTTCACTCTGTATGACAGTTTCTAAGTCCATCCATAACTCTACAAATGTCCCAATTTCATTCTTCTTTACAGCTGAGTAATATTCCATTGTATATATGTACCACATATTCTTTATGCATTCATCCATTCATCCATTGATGGACATATAGGTTGCTTCCATGTCCTGGCTATTGTAAATAGTGCTGCAATGAACACTGGGGTGCATGTGTCTTTTTGAATTATGGTGTTCTCTGGGTATATGCGCAGTAGTGGGATTGCTGGGTCATGTGGTAAGTCTATTTTTAGTTTTTCAGGGAAACTCCATACTGTTTTCCATAGTGACTGTATCAATTTACATTCCCACCAACAGTGTAAGAGCATTCCCCTTTCTTCACACCCTCTCTAGCATTTACTGTTTGTAGATTTTCTGATGATGCCCATTCTCACCAGTGTGAGGTGATACCTGCATTTCTCTAATAATTAGTGATGTTGAGCAGCTTTTCACGTTTCTCTTGGCCATTCATATGTCTTCTTTGGAGAAATGCCTATTTAGGTCTTCTGCCCATTTTTTGATTGGGTTGTTTGTTTTTTTGATATTGAGCTGCATGAACTGTTTATATATTTTGGAGATTAACCCTTTGTCTGTTGATTCATTTACAAATATTGTCTCCCATTCTGAGGGTTGTTTTTCATATTGCTTATAGTTTCCTATGCTGTGCAGAAGCTTTTAAGTTTCATTAGGTCCCACTTATTTATTTTTGTTTTTATTTCCATTAATCTTGGAGGTAGGTCAAAAAGGATCTTGCTGTGATTTATGTCAAAGAGTGTTCTTCCTATGTTTTCCTCTAGGAGTTTTATAGTGTCTGTCCCTACCTTTAGGCCTTTAATCCATTTTGAGGTTATTTTTGTGTATGGTGTTAGGAAGTGTTCTAATTTCATTCTTTTACATGTAGCTGTCCAGTTTTCCCAGCACCACTTATTGAAGAGGCTGCCTTTTCTCCACTGTATATCCTTGCCTCCTTTGTCATAAATTAGTTGACCATAGTTTATCTCTGGGCTTTCTATCCTGTTTCATTGATCTATATTTCTGTTTTTGTGCCAATACCATATTGTCTTGATTACTGTATCTTTGTAGTATAGTCTGAAGTCAGGGAGCCTGATTCCTCCAGCTCCATTTTTTTCCCTCAAGATTGCTTTGGCTCTCAGGGGTCTTTTTTGTCTCTATACAAATTTTAGGATTTTTTGTTCTATCTCCGTAAAAAATGCCACAGGCAATTTGATAGGGATTGCATTGAATCTGTAGATTGCTTTGGGTAGTATAGTCATTTTCACAATATTGATCCTTCCAATCCAAGAACATGGTATATCTCTCCATCTGTTTGTGTCATCTTTGATTTCTTTCATTAGTGTCTTATAATTTTCTGAGTACAGGTCTTTTTCCTCCTTAGGCAGGTTTATTCCTAGGTATTTTATTCTTTTTGTTGCAGTGGTAAATGGGATTGTTTCCTTAATTTCTCTTTCTGATCTTTCATTGTTAGTGTATAGAAAGGCAAGAGATTTCTGTGTGTTAATTTTGTATCCTGCAACTTTACCAAATTCATTGATTAGCTTGAGTAGCTTTCTGGTGGCATCTTTAGGATTTTCTATGTATAGTATCATGTCATCTGCAAACAGTGACAGTTTTACTTCTTCTTTTCCAATTTGGATTCCTTTTATTTCTTTTTTTCTCTGATGGCCGTGGCAAGGACTACTATGTTGAATAGTAGTGGTGAGAGTGGACATCCTTGTCTTGTTCCTGATCTTAGAGGGAATGCTTTCAGTTTTTCACTATTGAGAATGATGGTTACTGTGGGTTTGTCATATATGGACTTTATTATGTTGAGGTAGGTTCCCTCTATGCCCATCTTTGAGAGAATTTTTATGATAAACGGGTGTTGAATTTTTTCAAAAGCTTTATCTGCATCTATTGAGATCATCATGTGGTTTTTATTCTTCAATTTGTTAATATGGTGTATCACATTGATTGATTTGTGTATACTGAAGAATCCTTGCATTCCAAGGATAAACCACATTTGATCTGGTATATGATCCCTTTAATGTGTTGCTGGATTCTGTTGGCTAGTATTTTGTTGAGGATTTTTGCATCTAAATTCATCAGTGATACTGGTCTGTAGTTTTATTTTTTTGTAGTATCTTTATCTGGTTTCGGTATCAGGGTGATGGTGGCCTCATAGAATGAGTTTGGGAGTGTTCCTCTCCCTGAAATTTTTTGGAAGAGTTTGAGAAGGATGGGTGTTAGCTGTTCTCTAAATGTTTGATAAAATTCACCTGTGAACCCATCTGGTCCTGGACTTTTGTTTGTTGGAAGATTTTTAATCACACTTTCAATTTCATTACTTGTGATTGATCTGTTCATATTTTCTATGTCTTCCTAATTCAGTTTTGGAAGGTTATACCTTTCTAAGAATCTGTCCATATCATCCAGGTGGTCCATTTTATTGGCATATAGTTGCTTGTAGTAGTCTCTTATGGTGCTTTTTATTCCTGTGGTGTCCACTGTAACTTCTCCTGTTTTATTTCTGATTTTATTGATTTGAGTCCTCTCCCTCTTTTTCTTGATGAGTCTTGCTAGAGGTTTATCAATTTTATTTACCTTCTCAAAGAACCAGCTTTTAATTTTATTGACTTTTGCTATTGTTTTCTTTGTTTCTATTTCATTTATTTCTGTTCTGATCTTTACGATTTCTCTCTGTCTACTAACTTTGGGTTTTGTTTGCTCTTCTTTCTCTAGTTCCTTTAGGTGTAAAGTTAGATTGTTTATTTGGAATTTTTCTTGTTTCTTAAGGTAGGATTGTATTGCTATAAAATTCCCTCTTAGAACTGCTTTTGCTGCATCCCGTAGGTTTTGGATCATTGTGTTTTCATTGTCATTTGTCTCTAGGTATTTTTTGATTTCCTCTTTGATTTCTTCAGTGATCTTTTGGTTATTTAGTAGTGTATGGTTTAGCCTCCATGTGTCTGTATTTTTTACAGTTTTTTTTCCTGTAATTGATTTCTAATCTCATGTCATCATGGTTGGAAAAGACATTTGATACAATTTCAATTTTCTTAAATTTACCAAGTCTTGATTTGTGACCCAAAATGTGATCTATCCTGGAGAATGTTCTGTGTGCACGTGAGAAGAAAGTGTAATCTGCCTTTTTTGGATTTAATGTTCTATGGAAGTCTATTAAATCTAGCTGGTTTATTGTGTCATTTAAAGCTTGTGTTTCCCTATTAATTTTCTGTCTGGATGAACTGTCCATTGGTGTAAGTGGGGTGTTAAAGTCCCCCACTATTATTGTGTTACTGTCAATTTCCTCTTTCATCATTGTTAGCATTTGCCTTATGTATTGAGGTACTCCTATATTGGGTGCATATAAATTTATAATTGTTATCATCTCCTCTTCTTGGATTGATCCCTTGATCATTATGTAGTGTCCTTTCTTGTCTCATGTAACATTTTTTATTTTAAAGTCTATTTCATCTGATATGAGTATTGCTACTCCAGCTTTCTTTTGATTTTCATTTGCATGGAATATCTTTTTCCATCCCCTCACTTTCAGTCTGTATGTGTCCCTAGGTCTGAAGTGGGTCTCTTGGTGATAGCATATATATTGGTCTTGTTTTTGTATCCATTCAGCCAGTCTGTGTCTTTTGGTTGGAGTATTTAGTCCACTTACATTCAAGGTAATAATCGAAATGTATGTTCCTATTGCCTTTTTATTAATTGTTTTTGGTTTGTTTTTGTAGGTCCTTTTCTTCTCTTTTCTGCTTAGAGAAGTTCCTTTAGCATTTGTTGTAGGGCTGGTTTGGTGGTGCTGAATTCTCTTAGCTGTTGCTTGTCTGTAACGCTTTTGATTTCTCCATCGAATCTGAAGGAGATCCTTGCTGGGTAGAGTATTCTTGGTTGTAGATTCTTCCCTTTGATCTCTTCGAATATATTGTGCCACTCCCTTCTGGCTTGCAGAGTTTCTGCTGAGAAATCAGCTGTTAACCTTATGGGAGTTCCCTTGTTTTTTATTTGTCATTTTTCCCTTGCTGCTTTTAACAATTTTTCTTTGTCTTTAATTTTTGTCAATTTGACTACTATGTGCCTTGGTGTATTTCTCCTTGGGTTTATCCTGCCTGGGGCTCTCTGCACTTCCTGGACTTGAGTGGCTATTTCCTTTCCCATGTTAGGGAAGTTTTCAACTATAATCTCTTCCAGTATTTTCTCAGGTCCTTTCTCTCTCTTCTCCTTCTGGGAACCCTTATAATGCGAATGTTGGTGCGTTTAACATTGCCCCAGAGGTATCTTAGGCTGTCTTCATTTCTTTTCATTCTTTTTTCTTTATTCTTTTCTGCACCAGTGATTTTCACCATTCTGTCTTCCAAGTCACTTATTCTCCCTTCTGCTTCAGTTAATCTGCTGTTGGTTCCTTCTAGTGTATTTTTCACTTCAGTTATTGTGTTGCTTATCTCTGTTTGTTTGTTCTTTAGTTCTTCCAGGTCTTTGTTAAACTTTTCTTGCATCTTTTCAATCTTTGCATCCAGTCTTTTTTCAAAGTCCTAGATCATCTTCACCATCATTATTCTGAATTTTTTTTCTGGAAGGGTGCCTATATCCACTTCATTTAGTTGTTTTTCTGGGGTTTTATCTTGTACCTTCATCTGGTACAAGTCCTCTGCTTTTTCACTTTCTTGATCTTTCTGTGGCTATGTTTTTCAGTTCCACAGAACATATACAGCTGATACTGCTGCCTGTCCTCTTGTGGAGGAAGCTATCTAAGAGGTTTGTGCCGTTTTTCCTGATAGGAGGTACTGATGGTGGGTAGGGCTGGGTGGGCGGAGCTCAGTAAAACTTTAACCTGCTTGTCTGCCAGTGGGTAGGGCTGTGTTCCCACTCTGTTGGTTGTTTGGCCTATGACCCAGCACTGGAGCTTACAGGCTCTTTGGTGGAGCTAATGGCAGACTCTGGGAAGGCTCAAGCCAATGAGCACTTCCCAGAACCCCTGCCACCAGTGTCTCTGTCCACACAGTGAGCCACAGCTGCCCCCCACCTCTGCAGGCAACCCTCCAACACCAGCAGGTAGGTCTGGTTCAGAATCATATGGGGTCACTGCTCCTTCCCCCTGGATCCTGGTGCACACACTATTGTTTGTGTGCCCTCCAAGAGTGGAGTGTTTGTTTCCCCCAGTCCTGTTGAGTTCCTGCAATCAAATCCCTCTGGCATTCAAAGTCTGATTCTCTGTCAATCTCTGTCAATGATTGTTCAGCAGTTAATTGTAATTCCAGTGCTCTTGCAAGAGGGAGTGAGTGCATGTCCTTCTACTCTGCCATCTTGATCTGTCTCCCCAACACGTGTTATTTCTTATAATATGACAGATATTAACCCAACTATATCAATACTTCCTTTAAACATCAGTAGTCTAAATACACCAATTAAAAAACAGAGACTATAAAAGTGGATCCAAAAACAAGACCCAACTACATGTTATCTGTAAGAAACCCATTTTAAATATAAAGACACATATAGATTAAGAGAAAAAGGATGGAGAAAGATATGCCATATTAACACTAATCAAAATAAAGTAAGAGTCTCAATAATAATTTCAGTCCTAGCTGACCTCAGAGCAAGCAAAGTTATCAGCAATAAAAAAAAAAGGCATTGCATAATGATAAAGGGGACAATTTTCCAAGGAGACATAACAATCCTTGACATGTATGCACCTAGCAATGGAGCATCAAAATATGTGAGGCAAAAACTGATAGAACTGCAAGGAGAAATAGGTGAATCCATTATCATAGTTGGAGACTTCAATACCTCTTTTTCAGAAATGGAAAGATCCAGTAAGCCATCCAAAACAGCAGATTACACATTCTTCTGAAGCTCATATGGAACACACACCAACAAAAATCACATTCTGGGCCATAAAACACACTTTAACAAATTTAAAGTACTAGAAAAAATACAATCTCTGCTCTCAGACCACACTGGAATTAAAATAGAAACCACCTTCCCCCAGGCCCCACCTCCCCACCTCAGAAGTCAGACAAGGCACCTTTTAGATCTAATTCTCCATTGCATCTCCAGGTCCAGAGAGCAGTGCCTGACACATGGCAGGCACTCATGAGATATATAGTTGAAAAAAATGAATGGAGATAGGATTAAGATGGCGGAGTAGGAGGACGTGCGCTCATTCCCTCTTGTAAGAGCACCAGAATTACAACTAACTGCTGAACAATCATCGACAGAAAGACACTGGAGCTCACCAAAAAAGACACCCCACATCCAGAGACAAAGGAGAAGCTGCAATGAGACAGTAGGAGGGGCGCATTCGCGTTACAATCAAATCCCATAAATGCTGGGTGGGTGACTCACAAACTGGAGGACAGTTATACTGCAGAAGTTCACCCACTGAAGTGAGGATTCTGAGCCCCACATCAGTCTTCCCAACCTGGGGGTCCAGCAATGGGAGGAGGAATCCCCAGAGAATCAGACTTTGAATGCCAGCGGGATTTGATTGCAGGACCTCCACAGGACTGGTGGAAGCAGAGACTCCACTCTTGGAGGGCACACAAAAAAGTGTGCTCACCAGGACCCAGGGGGAAGGAGCAGTGACCCCATAGGAGACTGAACCAGACCTACCTGCTGATGTTGGAGGGTTGCCTGCAGAGGTGGGGGGCAGCTGTGGCTCACCGAGGAGGCAGGGGCACTGGCAGCAGGGGTTTTGGGAAGTGCTCATTGGCTTGAGCCCTCCCAGAGTCTGCCATTAGCCCCACCAAAGAGCCTGTAGGCTCCAGCGCTAGGTGGCCTCAGGCCAAACAACCAACAAGGTGTGAACACAGCCCCACCCATTAGCAGACAAGCAGATTAAAGCTTTACTGAGCTCTACCCACCCAGCCTTACCCACCATCAGTCCCTCCCATCAGGAAGCAAGCACCAGCCTCCTAGATAGCTTCCTCCACAAGACGGCAAACAGCAGTATCAAGCAGTATCAGCAGTATTTTGTCTTGTGCAACTGAAAACCACAGCCACAGAAAGATAGAGAAAATGAAAAAGCAGAGGACTTTGTACCAGATGAAGGGACAGGATAAAGCCCCAGAAAAACAACTAAATGAAGAGGAGATAGGCATCCTTATGGAAAAAGAATTCAGAATAATGATAGTGAAGATGATCCAGGACTTTGAAAAAAGACTGGATGCAAAGATCGAAAAGTTTACCAAAAACCTAGGAGAATTAAAGAGCAAACAAACAGAGATATGCAACACAATAACTGAAATGAAAAAATACACTAGAAGGAACCAACAGCAGATTAACTGAGGCAGAAGGGCGAATAAGTGACCTGGAAGACAGAATGGTGATAATCACTGATGCGGAAAAGAATAAGGAAAAAAGAATGAAAAGAACTGAAGACAGCCTAAGATACCTCTGGAACAATGTTAAATGCACCAACATTCACATTATAGGTGTCCCAGAAGGAGACGAGAGAGAGAAAGGACCTGAGAAAATATTGGAAGAGATTATAGTTGAAAACTTCCCTAACATGGGAAAGGAAATAGCTACCCAAGTCCAGGAAGCGCAGAGAGTCCCAGGCAGGATAAACCTAAGGAGAAACACGCCAAGACATATAGTAGTCAAGCTGACAAAAATTAAAGACAGAGAAATGTTATTAAAAGCAACAAGGGAAAAACAACAAGTAACATACAAGGGAACTCCCATAAGGTTAACAGCTGATTTCTCAGCAGAAACTCTGCAAGCCAGAAGGGAGTGGCATGATATATTTCAAGTGATGAAAGGGAAGAACCTACAACCAAGAATACTCTACCCAGCAAGGATCTCCTTCAGATTCGATGGAGAAATCAAAAGCTTTACAGACAAGCAACAGCTAAGAGAATTCAGCACCACCAAACCAGCCCTACAACAAATGCTAAAGGAACTTCTCTAAGCGGGAAACATAAGAGAAGAGAAAGACCTACAAAAACAACAACAAAACAGTTAAGAAAATGGTAACAGGAACATACATATCGGTGATTACCTTGAATGTAAATGGACTAAATGCACCAACCAGAAGACACAGACTGGCTGAATGGATACAAAAACAAGACCCATATATATGCTGTCTACAAGAGACCCACTTCAGACCTAGGGACACACACAGACGGAAAGTGAGGGGATGGAAAAAGATATTCCATGCAAATGAATATCAAAAGAAAGCTGGAGTAGCAATACTCATATCAGATCAAATAAACTTTAAAATAAAAAATGTTACAAGAGACAAGAAAGGACATTATATAAAGATCAAGGGATCCATCCAAGAAGAGGAGATAACAATTATAAATTTATATGCACCCAATATAGGAGCACCTCAATGCATAAGGCAAATGCTAACAACTATGAAAGAGGAAATGCAAGGCAGAAAAAGAGACACAGATGTAGAGAACGAACACATGGACACCAAGTGGGGAAAGCAGGGAGGGTTGGGGGATGATGAATTGGGAGATTGGGATACCAAATTGTACACTCTAAATATATGCTGTTTATTGTCTGTTAACTGTATCTCAATAAAAGTTCTTAAAAAATAAATAAATAAAATAAAATAGAAACCAATAACAGAAAGATAGCTGGAAAATCTCCAAATACTTGGAGATTAAACAACATACTTCTATTTTTTTAATTGTTAAAAAGTTTTTTTTATTGAAGTATAGTTGATTTACAGTGTTGTTTTAGTTGATTTACAGCAAAGTGATTCTGTAATCAGAATCACTGACATGAAAATATATATATATATATTTTTCTCTTTCATAGTCTTTTTTCCATTATAGTTTGTTACAGGATATTGAGCATAGTTCCCTGTAGTATACAATAGAGCATTGTTGTTTATCTATTTTACATATAGTAGTTTATATCTACTAATCCCAAACTCCTAATTTAACCCTCCCCACCCCCTTTCCCCCAGTAACCATAAGTTGTTTCTTTTTTTCTATGTCCGTGAGTCTAACAACATACTTCTAAACAGCACATAAGTCAAAGAAGAAACATCAAAAACATTTTTTAAAATTTTGAACTAAATGAAAAGCTTTGCAAGGCAGCAACAGCATTTCAAAGGATACTCTGAGAAAGGACACAATGGGCTGCAGTAGATTCCCCCACCCCCACCCCCACCCCACCCCACACAGATGTATTTACTGCACAAGGCAACAATTCACACTCTGGTGGGAGATTTCTCCTAGTCTAGTTCAAGTTCACAGGTTGTGGATCCGAGGCAGCGGACACTGACTGCCAGGTGTCCTGCTGAGGGTAGAACCAAGAATCTTTATCACGCTGTGGCCTTGAAGCTTGCCTGTCTCTTCCTGTGCCTTGGAGGAATAAGAGATACAAGTTAAATGTCACCACTTTTGGGAGAGGAAGTGAGGAGGGGTGAGCAATGAGTATGGAGTAAGAGTTCAAGGCAAAGTGGGCTGAGCCAGAGGCAACGGCACATAAGACTCCCTCCAGTCCTGTCTTTGGGAGATCAGGAGACCAGAACCCAGGCTCTGTCATCTGGCTTGCAACAATCTAACGGTTATAGCTTTTCCATTTTCTTTCAGCTACTCCTGGGAGGGGGCACATGGGATTTTTGCAAAAATGGAGCAGAAGGAACATAGTGGGTTTTTATGATCATGTAATCACTTGACCTCTCTTTCTGGCTCTCTCTCAACAGTGTCGCCCTCTCATCCAATTTGCTCCCCAGTGTTTCCTGGTTCCTGGCGAGTGTTTCTCGGTGCCCAGGTTTGACCATGGCCAGGTGGAGCTGCCTTGTGACAGGAGGAGGAGGGTTTCTGGGTCGAAGGATCGTCCACATGTTGGTGGAGGAGAAGGATCTGCAGGAGATCCGGGTGCTAGACAAAGTCTTCAGACCAGAAGTTCGGGAGGAATTTTCTAGTAAGTGAACTCAGAGTCATGGGTGTGTAGCTCTATTTTAAACCCTGCATGGGTGTGGGGAGGGGTTTCTCGCCCAGCAACTTAAGGAAAGTTGTAGTCAAATCAAGGCTAGTCCTGTGTTATCGGGGATCACAGCCGGAGTAATACCATGGTGTAATCACAGATGGTGCCAGGAGACAATTCGGGTCCTGACCTGGGACTAGAGAGGGTGGCTGTAGACCAGCCACTCCAGCCTCTGCTCTTCTCATCTAGAAAGTCATGTTTCAGTTTTCTCCGTTGTCAACAAGTCTTCAGTGTTCTGAAGCTTGTTGACTTGTCGCTTGCTGTGTACCATCTGCAAAGGGCGAGCAAGTGCCATTAACCTGGAGACCCCACCAGCGGGTCCCAGCCCCTCTTGATTGCCCTGGTCTCTTTGTGGCTTCACTGAGCATCTCCAGTGAAGGTGAGACAGAAGGAAGAGACGGTGAAGCGTGTGTGTGTGTGTGTGTGTGTGTGTGTGTGAGAGAGAGAGAGAATTAGAGAGGAAGCAGGAGAGACGGGAGGGCAGAGGAGGCACAGGCATGCAGCAAAGGAGCCAGAACCAGAACGAGAGGCAGCATAGGTGCAGACATGCCTTGCGTGGATTCCCTGTACATCTCTTTTTACCATTCGCCTCTCTCCTCACCACCACAAGGAAGTGAGTGCAGAATCTGCTGAAGCACCTCACGGCTCTCTTTCCAGATTGCTGCCCATGGTGCCAATGCAAAAGCTTGATTTATAGTGTATGTTCCAACCTGTTTTGCCCCCAGATCCTCAAAATAACCCTGTGAGGAAGGTAGGAGAGGGGTAACACCCATCAGGACAGAGAGGAAATTGAGGTCCACAAAGGTAAAGTGACTTGTCGAGGCCCTTGGATTAATGGGTAGCAGAGCTTAGACTAGAGCCCCAATCACACGGCCCTAGGGCTGACCCGGCAAAGTGAATCTCCCATCTCCCCCTCTGTGTGCCTCCAAACCAGTTTCCTGTCCTCCTCCCCAGCCCTGGTGGACTGGCTGTCTACATGCAGGCCCTGGCTGCCCAGAGGACCTCCTCCTCCCCAGCCTGCTCTCCTGGACCCTACCCATCACTCTGTTCTCCTTTCCTCTCCCCTGACCTCTACAGACATCCTATTTCCTCTACCCTTCGCTTCTCTGATTTTTAAAAAAATTCACCAGTGATCAACACCAACTGTTTGAAATCCCTACATCTCAGCAATATTTGCAGTCTGACGACTTGTGCTCAGAGAGGGCGATGCTCAACCTAAGAGGAACAGCTCCCCAACGTGAATCAGTCAGGTGCTGTTGTGGGTGGGTAGGGGCCTCTGTCAAGATAATAAAGGAGACTGCTCACGGTGTTCCTTCTGTGCCAGGCACTGAGCTAATTGTGTGTCCACTCATTTGTTCCTCATCACAACCCTCTGGGATGGGTAACAGTGTCCTCCTTTTTTAAAAGATGAGAATACAGGCACAGGAGAATCCAGTCCATTCAGGCCACCACAACAAAAATACCGCAGGCTGGGTAGTTTATAATCCGAAATGTATCGCTCACAGTTCTGGAGTCTGGAAGTCCAAGATCAAGGCAGGGTCAGGTCCTGGTGAGACCTCTCTTCCAGGTGCACAGCCTGTACCTCCTCACTGTGTTCTCACATGGTGGAAGGGGTGAGGGGTCTCTCTGGGGTCTCTTCTATAAGAACATGAATCCCATTCATGAGGGCTCTACCCTCATGACCTAATCACCGCCCAAAGACCCCAACTCCTGACACCATCGCACTGGCACTAGCATTTCAACAAATGGATCTGTGGGGACACAAACATGCAGACATAGCAGAGGTTTATTAACTTGCTCAAGGTCCCACATCTGGAACATGGCACAGCTGGATCTGAACCCAGGTGGTCTGGTTGCAGCGTCTGCTCCTCACCACTCGTTTGTCTAACAGCTTCTCTCTGGGCCTCCCTGCAATCCATCTCACATCACGTAAGCAACTGCAGACTCAATCTACACAAAACTCAGGCCAAGCCCACAGAGCCTTGGAGGAGCGAGCTAGGGCTCCACTGCCAAGGCACCCGCAGCTCCCTCTGCGGTCTCTCTGCAGCCCTGCAGACCAGCGGGTAAGAGGTCTTTCCTCGTTTGTCCTTGGGCTTCAGAGGATATCAGTTCCTCTGAGCCAGTCGGCTGAAGTTAGCCTTGAAAGAGAGGCAGAGGACGGGGGGTGCAGGCCAGAGGTGGGGACACAATCAGAAAATTCTTCTCTCCAGCTAGTTCCTCTGCCTTTCTCCCACTTCGTGGCCTTTTTGGAATGGAAGGGGCTGGGGCAGAACTAATTTGGCAGAGGCTTTAGGAGAGCAGATGGTTCTTCCACGTTGTAACCCAGGAAGGAAATTCTCCAGCCCTGAGTTTTTCACTCTGAATTTCTCTCTTACTGTCCTCTGGCTTCCATTGCCAATTTCACTTAAATTGACTTATCCTTACTCTGCCCCCAGAAGAGCGCTGGTCCCGTGCGTGGGTGATGGGAGAGTGAGCAAGGCTTGAGGGCAGGGGGGCAGGCTGGCGTCTTCACTAGAAGTGTGACTTTTAGACTGTCGCTTACCCTCTCTGAGCGTTGGTTTCCTCACCTGTAAAGTGGAAATCAGGATCCCTATCTTACGAGATAGCTGTGAAAGGAAATCAGGAAGCTGAAAGTCGTGTGCAAAATAAAAAGCACAAAATAAGTGCAGGGTATTCATCCAAACTGTATGTAGTGTGGCATTTCTTTCTTGGGCTAATTTGAGGTGATGATGTTACCAGTAGCACCATTTCCTGTGGGCTTCAGAGGAGCCAGAGACCCTGATTTGACTCTGCAACCCTTGGCTGGATGGCCAGAATGTTAGTCCCTCGGGGGCTGGCTCATTTTCAGCACTGATATCTGCTTTTGATGATATCTAATAAGAGCTGTTTCAGTTAAATCCATCATTTGGGCCCATCTTACATTCCTGTTGATAAGCACCACTATCCTCCTGATCACTCAAGTGAGGAAAAACTTGGGCTGCCTTTGACTCTTCCTCCCAACCCATCTCCTGTAAGAACCAGGACCTGGCGAGGTAAGGTCTGAAAGTCGAACCTTGTGTACGTCTCCCCTTCTTGGCTCCCACTGCTGGACCCCGGGTTCCACTCCTCCCCATGTGAACTGCAGTGCAGCCGGTCTGATTAATCCCTCAATCACCTTGCTTTCTCTTGTATCCTCTAGACCAATCCACCTTATAAGACTGCAGCCAGGGTTCGCTTCCTACACCACAACTCTGTTTACATTTCTCCTTTAATTTCAAACCCATACCCGATTCCTCATTCCCTACAGAATTAAATGCAGATTCTCTCCTTAATGAATTTTATAAACTCCACATGAGCCTCTTTAACAGTTTTGTGTTCCAGGCACTTTCAACTCCTCACTGCTCAAGCTCTCTTTTTTAGAATGAGATGGGATGTTTGCCCTTTCCCCCAAAATGCTACACATTCTGATTTCTATGCCCTTGTTGACTTGTTCCTTCCATGGGGTGCGCCCCCTTCCGCACTCATCCTCCCCTGCCGTCTGCCTATCCTTAAAGACTTGGGTTATCAGGAAACTTCTAGATCCAGAAAGCCTCCCAGTGACTGGACTCCTGCTCACGCAGAGCTCCAGAGCAAGATCAGCCTGACCTTGTTGGAAGGAGACATCCTGGATGAGCAGTGCCTGAAGGAAGCCTGCCAGGGCACCTCGGCGGTCATCCACACTGCCTCTATCATCGACATCACGAACGCTGTTGAAAGAGAGATCACCATGAATGTCAACGTGAAAGGTACAGTTTCCCGGGGAGGAGCTGATGGGAGATGCGCAAGTCAGGGTCAGAAGCCAGGATAAGTGAGGAGGAGCCTGGGGAACACCTGCTGGGTGGGTACCGAGCATTTTTTTCTCCTTACCACCGATGGAGATTCAAGGCCATCACCCTCAGTTTTTCAGATGAGGAAAGCAGGGCTGAGACAGGCTAAGTAGCTTGTCCAAGGCCCTATGGGGAGGAGTGAAAGGGCTAGAACTGAAACCCACACCTGTGTGAATCCAAAGGCCATGAACACCCTTCTGCTGGTCCAATTGAGTGTTGACTCAACTCCACCCTCAAACTCTTGTTATCCAACCACCTCCTCCTCCACTGAGCTGGAACCAGACCTTTCAAGTGCCTCCTTGGTCATCATGTTAGCTTTCCTGTGTGGCTCCAAGGTGAAGGTCACCAAACAGCCAGGAACTAAGAGCTTTGGGGCGGGGGATGAATTGGGAGATTAGGATTGCCATATATACATTACTCATAAGAAAAAAAATATCAAATTGTACACTTTAAGTATATGCAGTGTATTGTATGTCAATTGTATCTCAATAAAAGTTCTTAAAGAAAAAAAAAAGAAGAGCCAAGAAGACACACTTAGAAAAAGGGAGTATGCCTACATGGCAAAAATAAAACAAATTTCACATAAAGTAAAAAAAAAAAAAAAAAAATGAACTAAGAGCTTTGTGATGTGAAGTGCCCCCAGTCAGTTAGGAGTGAAGGGGCCATAGCTCTGGGCTGGTTTCCCTCAGGCAGGACTTCCTGCAAAGAGAGGATACTGAGGATAACGAGAGGGTCAGAGTCCTCCTGCTCACCCCCAGAAGGATTCCTCACAAGAGAACTAGCAAAGCTGGTTCACGGTGGTCTGGCAGTACAGAATTAGCCAGCACTTGCCTTCCTGTAATTTTTTCTTAACAAGAATAGCTTCCCGTGATCCCTAATACCATCTCTTCAGCTCACTACTAGGTCTATCATTGAAAAGTAGCTCCTAGCCAGGTGCCACCCTCGTTAGATCCTTATCCCTTAAATGCTTGGTGGCTCTTTCTGAATTGTGACTTTCCAATTTACTTTAAATCTAGACCCAGTGGCTCAAGGGATTAGCTTAAATCCCTTATTAGCTTGCAGTGTGTCACCCTCCCTCTGACCCCTGGAGGCCAGTCTCTCTAGGACCACAGAGCCCCCAACCTCCCGCCCATCTGCCTCCCACGCCCTGCCCACCAGACTTAGTCTACTCAGAGACTCCTTTTCTAAAGCAGTCCATTGGTTTTGTGTCTCCAGCCTAAAATTGCACAGTCTCAAAGCAGACCTTTCTAGTTTCGTCTTGGCCACACCCCTGGTCACGCCCATACTGCCAGGAGGGTGCTAAGATGAACCCGTCCTGAGTTTTCAGCCCCCCTCTCATAAGTTCTACTCTCCACAGCTCCCAACAATAGGGGGATTTGAAATCCCTAAGAAGTGTTAGAGGCGTCCATTGACTAAAACTAGTATTACTGCCAGGTTTAGAAAATACTTCACAACCATGGTCATTTCTCCCTCTGCAGGCAAATGAGCTCCAAATTTTCCCTGCTTCTAGATTTAATTTTTTTTAAATGAGGCTGTCTCTCCTGAAAATCAAATTGCACAAAGACCTTAAGAGGGATTTTTAAAAATACCACCCAAAATCGATGCTTTGCACAGGCAATTGCTTCCTTCTTGTAAGGAAGGCGCTCTGGGTTACTTCCATGAGCTAAAATTCTACCAGATTAAGGGATTCTGCAAGATCCTCCCATGAGAGATATTACCAGCAGAGGGCGCACTCCTTTCTGCTTCTTCCTCGGGCTCAACATACAAGGCTTGTGCTGGCTCCAGAAAGCTAAGTAAAAGGAAGGTTTACCACCCCGACTTTTTCATACCCGGGTAAACGAGTCACAGCCAGAATTAGCAGTGGCCTTTGTAGGAAACACACAATCAGGAACAGAGTCTGAAACTCCAGCTTCTCCCCAGAACCCACCAATCATTTGCTCAGTGACTCAAAATAAAATCCTTGTGACAAGTTTTTATTGGTCTTCAAAAAAAGCAAGCGAGAGAAATACCAACAATTCAGTGTGTGTATTTAAGAGTATACATTACCTATATACAACTCTGTGTGTGTGTGATGTGAGTCCTGCAAATGTCCTCTTTTTTTGCCTAAGGACCAGAGCTGCCTTTATTCTAAGAGTATGGTCTCCTAATTTTTTAAGTTAAAATAGCCTATCTTTAATGAAGTGGTAGAGATGATAAATGATCATTTTAAAATCTCTTTACTCTGCAAAATATAAAATGACAACTCATTGTCCTTTCCCAAAATTAAAAGTACGTACATTGGTCCATGAAATCCAGAAGCCTAGAAATGCTTGCTGTCCGGAATGCAAATCTTGGTCTCTTTTCATATTTGCTTTTGTCCTATGGTTTTGGCAGGATCTGATCTCAGCCAGAGACACACAAGAATGCACTCCTTATGTGCAATAGCCACCTCTCTTGGGGGTGAGGGGCAGATGTGGTCCATAGCCTGGCTGGCCCTGGCCTATTTCCTAACACTGATGGTGTGCTCCCTGTGGGCAGGTACCCAGCTCCTGTTGGAGGCCTGCGTCCAGGCTAGCGTGCCCGCCTTCATCTATACCAGCACCATAGAGGTGGCTGGACCCAACTCCTACAGGGAAGTCATCCAGGACGGCCACGAAGAAGAGCATCTGGAAACAGCATGGTCCTCTCCGTACCCATACAGCAAAAAGCTTGCCGAGGAGGCTGTGCTGGGAGCTAACGGGTGGGCTCTTAAAAATGGTGGCACCTTGTACACCTGTGCCTTAAGGCCCATGTATATCTACGGGGAGGGGAGCCCATTACTTTTTTCCCACATGGACAATGCCCTGAAGAACAATGGCATCCTGACACATAACTGCAAGTTCTCCAGAGTCAACCCAGTCTATGTTGGCAACGTGGCCTGGGCCCACATTCTGGCCTTGAGGGCCCTGCGAGACCCCAAAAAGGCCCCAAGCATCCAAGGACAGTTCTACTACATCTCAGACGGCACACCTCACCAAAGCTATGATGACCTCAATTATACTCTGGGCAAGGAATGGGGCTTCTGCCTGGATTCCAGGATGAGCCTTCCTCTTTCTCTGAAGTATTGGCTTGCCTTCCTGCTGGAAATTGTGAGCTTCTTGCTTAGTCCAGTTTACAAATATCAACCCCACTTCAACCGCCACCTGCTGACCCTGTCAAATAGTGTGTTCACTTTCTCCTATAAGAAAGCTCAGCGAGATCTGGGTTATGAGCCCCTCTTCACCTGGGAGGAAGCCAAGCAGAAAACCAAGGAGTGGGTCGGCTCCCTGGTGAAACAGCACAAGGAGACCCTGAAAACAAAGACTCACTAATCTGGGGGTGACAGCGCTGTAGATGCCGGTATGGTTAGGAGATGTCTGTCAAGCTCTCCCCTTCCGGCTTCACAGGACAAGTAACATAGGCATAAGCCTGGGTCCTCCTGCCTCCCTATTATAAGATGGTCATCTTATTGTCTTCCTCCCACCACCAGAAACCTTTCCCTGTCAATGGCCTAACGGGAAGTTTTCTGCCCTACCCACCCTCCAGGGGATGGACAAGGTGATTTACTGCAGCTGCTGGTGCCAAATTCTGAGCTATTTGGGCTTCTTTTAACTTATGCTTTTGTCTATGAGTTCCATTTCCCTTGTTAAATGCAAAAGCATTTCTTTTCTTTTAAAAGTTTATATCCTTTCACACAGCTCAATGCAAATAATAAATGTTTTAATGACTAATCTGGAAGAAGTTGCGGTTTACGTGAATACATACTTTTTATCCCCCCTCTCCCCATCACCACCGTCCAGATATCAGCATTTTCTATTTAGAAAAGTAGCATGGGATTGGGGTGAGCAGAAGTGTTGGGAGTGAGGCCAACTAGGATTGCCTAAGCACTTACTACATTTCAGGCATGTACTAGATGACTGGCATATATCACTTATTTAACCCTCACCAGAAACCTACGAGGTAGGGATGACTATTCCCTTTTATGAATAAGGAAACTCAGTCACAGTCCCACTAACTGCTAAGAGACTAGGACATTTAACCCAGATAGACTGACTTGAAAGCCCTTAACTGTCTGCTGAATTGTGTAGCCTGAACTGACCAAAATTTATAGCAAAATGGGGAGGGGGTGGTGGACGGGTTGTCGGGGGTGCAGCAGAGCCCTGGACATGGGGTACTGATCCTCAGGCGAGCCCAGCTCCCTTGGCTCATCTACTTCTTGCCTGGTCCTGTGCAGGGGACACCCTAGGACCAAGGAGAGCCCCTTGGGGGAATCTGGGAGGTTTTCAAACCCTTGTCAGCTGGGAGGAGATGGAGAAGCAGAGGTGCAGCCAGCCTCCACGGCCAATGCCAGTGTTCTTGCAGGTCCCTGGAACACACTTGGATGTATGTGTGTCAGCGACTCCGGCAACTCATAAGCCCCTGTTCCAACTTTTCAAATCACACAGTGAAGCCACAGCACAGGCTCCTAGGAAAGTAAAGGGGACAGACGTGAACTCCCCTGAAAATGGATCTCCTGCTCAGCGCGAAAAGTAGAGATTTAACTCGTCCTCCTTCACCTTCCTCCTCCCCCTCCCCATCTCGCCCTCACAGGGCATGCTCTCTTCCCTTACCCCTTACCTCCTTCCCTTCCCTCCATCTTCCCCTAATCACTGGCCCTTTCATTCTTCTCAGTCCCACTCAGGAAGGGAGGCCAATCGAGACACAATTGGGGACTTAAATGATGACACATTCATTGACTAAATGGTGGACCAACAGTCAAAAGAAACACTGATGATGGGTAAGGGCTTAGAGGGCTGGGATAGGGTGGCTGGGAGGGAGGGGATATGGGGATACATGTATAAATACAGCTGATTCACTTTGTGGTACAGCAGAAACTGGCACAACAGTGTAAAGCAATTATGCTCCAATAAAGAGCTTAAAAAAAAAAAAAAAGAAAAAGAAACACTGTCAGGCCAACAAGGACGGTGTGACCTGAAGCAGGTGAGGAGGCGGCCGTGAGGGTCATTGGGGTGGGGGTGGGGGGGCTGTCTCCTTCTAGACGAGGCTGTTGCCTGTCTTTATGAACCACAGCCACAACAAGAGTCACACCCAACACCAAGATGGCCTCTTTCTTACTCAAGGAATTTACAGATTATGAATTCAGTTGAATCTGATTTCCACAAAGGAGATAGTTTAAGCATTCACTCTTAAGTACAGAAAGGGAAAAAACACTCTGGCCCAGACGAACAGGTTTCCATCACCTTCAACACCCCAAGGGACAGAGGATCAGCATCCGGGAGTCAGGATGGAGTGGCCCCAGGGGGTGATACGAGGTGAGATGAGACACTCCCTTCCTGCCTTCCTCCAGGGCACAAAACGCAAGAGCCAGCATCTGGCCAGCCTGGTAAGGTGTGCGCACCCTCATTTGTTTATACCCATGGGGAAGGAAGGAAAGGAGGGTGGTGGAGTCTGGGACAAAGTCCCTTCGGTCCATTTTTAGCCCAGGGAAATCGCACAGCTATAAACCCGCCAGGGCTGTTCTCCCAGGGAAGGGACGTGGCATTGTCACCAAAGGGCAAGCGGGGGTTGGTGTGAGCGGAGAAAGAGGAGAGGGGATCTGGCCAGCTGTTGGTCTCAACTTATTAAACACAAAGACCTGGGAACGTTTCGGCCAAGGAGCCCCATCTGGCACTAGGCGCAGAATTAACCGCCCGGGGCGGTGGGAGCTCCTGCACCGGAGCCCGAGGTGCAATTCAGGGAAGCACCGCACGGCGGCAGCAGAGGCTCGGAGGGAAGAAGGAAGCGTGTCCCGCCCCGCCGCCCCCAGCCTGGCTCTGAACCGGCTCTGCCCTTCCTCCCCGCCCCCATCCCCGCCCCCACCAACCTGCGTGACTGCGTGGAGTACAGGTGAATGAGTGAATGAAAGCGCAGGTAAGTGCTCAGCCACCAGGTTAAGTGCTGTGTACACCGAGTCTGGAGAATGGAGCTGAACTGAAGTTACTGGGGAAAGCCTCAAGGAGCAGGTGGGACCCCAGCTAGGGCTTGGAGGAGAGATGGGACTTGGGCAGGAGAGTGAGGTGGTCGAGGCAGGGAGAGGAGGCTGAGCAGTCGTGCGGGGAGGGGTGGGGGGAATGTGGAGCCGGGACAGGGGAGGAGCGGGGAGGGGAGAGAGGAGGCAGGCCTGCCAGTTGAGAAGGGTCCGCCCAGGGGAGATCAGGCAGCTTAGGCTGCCAGAGTGGGCAATGGACCTGATGCGGCAGGCCTCAGAGGGCCGAGGTCGAGCTGGCAGGCGGGTGACTGGCCTGGGGAAGCACCGGCAGAAAAGCAACAGAGGGCCTGAAGGGGCGGGAGGAGGGCAGGCCAGACCAGCTCTGGTGGAAACCCCGGGGCAACTGAAAAATTCTCAATTCCTTTATTAACAGACAGATCGAGGACAATGACAAAACCCAACCTCATAATTTCTCCTCTCATAAGAAAACCCACATTTCCAAAAAAGAGCCAACGTCTGGAATCGGGACCTGACTTCTCCTGGAGGGCCTGGGTGCTTCCAGGCAGCCTGGCCCACCCCAAAATCCATGAAGCAGTTTAAGTCTGTATCACACGTCCTGTGTGCTCTTTCTTTGTTTCTGTGGAAATTTCAATGTATTTAATTACAAGGTGCTACCCTGGTTCCTGCTGGGATGTGCTGTAATATATGATATATACACTTATTACCTTATTAAAATCCAACAGAAATCTGAATTCCCAAACACATCTAGCCCCAAGGGTTTTGGATAAAAGACTGTGGACCTCTAGCAGCAGAATTATCAGCCAGGTATTGCTAAACACTTTATGTAATAATGCCCGATCAACACTCAAAAGTAGGTAGCTTATTATCCTAGTCTGACATGTGAGGAAATGGAGGCACGGAGAGGTCAATAACTTGCTCAAGGTCATCCAGTGCGTTAGTG
This sequence comes from Hippopotamus amphibius kiboko, assembly GCF_030028045.1. Taxonomy (NCBI): domain Eukaryota; kingdom Metazoa; phylum Chordata; class Mammalia; order Artiodactyla; family Hippopotamidae; genus Hippopotamus; species Hippopotamus amphibius. Next base: position 104,815,819 of record NC_080186.1, read on the forward strand.
GTTCAGTTCCAGTAATCAAAGGGCTTTTTGACTTTAAAGATTTTACATGAAGATGGCACAGTCACGTGCCTGCAGGAGCCAGGCACCATATACAAGTGAGGAAGGCAAGAGCTAAGAGGCTCTAGGGAGTGGTGTGGAGTGTGGTGTGCTGGAGAGCAGGTAGGCAGCCTCAGGGACGCAACAGAGAGCTCCTGCTGACTCATGTGGGAATGTACCCCAAGTTACTAGCTCTTCTGACTCTTCAAGGAAAGTAGAACTTCCTAATTTTTTTTTTGAGCTTCCTAATTTTTATGTGAAATCTTTTGATTTCCAAATACTGTCAACTAATTCTAAATTTTAAAAACAGTGTGAAAACCAGCTCCGGGAATGGGATGGTGTGGGCTAGCGCTCAAATTGTATGTGTAATATTTTATTTCTTAAAAAATGGGAGGCAAGATGTTGGAGGCAATCTGTTCATTCTTGGTGATAGGTTCTGAGTACACATGATCTTATATTCTGTACTTTAATATATGTTTGATATAGGTAATACTTTTTTAATGCATTGATTTTGATTTTTAAAAACAGAGTTCAAAACGCATCTGTGGGCTCGAGTGACACCTAAGGCCTCCAGTTTTCTATCTCCGCTCCCAGTCTAGTGGGGGCAATAAAACATGAGGCATGGTGAGTTCTATACACAGTAAAACATACTCAGTGCCCTTAGAAAGGTAAAGTGCTTCTGGAGGGTCCCATCTGGGTAGGAGACTCAATAGAGCCCTTGCACTGGGGCTGGATATTGACAGATGGGTAGGATCTCAACAGGCAGACATGTGGGAGAGTGTATTCCAGGCAGAGGCAGTTGAGTCAGGAAGAACACAGAGGTGGGAAAGGGGAGTCATCCTCAGGCAACTATGAGACCAGTGTGGACAGATCTGCAGGAGAGAATGGAAGATACACCTGGAAAAACATGATGGGAAAAGATCAGGGTCACCTTGAATCACCTCTAGGAGACACTGCCTTCTTCCTTCTTTCCCTTTCCAAAGACCATTTGGCATTTAACTACTTCACATGTAACATGCCTCACCTCCTCTGGAAAATTAGACTCTTTTAAGAACAAAGAGCGTGTCTCCATGGCCCCAGCTCCCAGGACAAATACAGTCGGGCTACAGAATGTGGAGATTATTCAGTATGCCGTGGGAAACCACTGAAGATTCTCGTTTGGCTGTCCCTGGAAGGTTACTTTGGCAGCAATGTGTAGGATGGATTGGAAGAGATTAAGAGGATCCTGCAAGAATCTAGGAAAGAAAGGCTTGATTTATGTAGCGGTAACAAAGCAGACATGGGGGCCAGCCTGAGGCAGAATGGACACTACTCCAGGTGATGCCTGAGGGCGACCACAGCACCCACACCCCCCAGGTACCACTTTCTGAAGCCAGAAGCCTGGATGTCCTTCTTCCACTCTCCCTCCAGCCTATCATTTGGTCCTATCAATTTCACCTCCAAAACACCTCCCGAATGTGTCCTCTCCCTCCCAGCCTGGTCCAGGCCCACATCCCCTCTTGCCTTCCTCCCTGCCTCAGAGAGTCGCCCACGAAATTCGTTCTCATTAGTGTCGCCAGAGTTGTCCATCCAACATAAAGGTCTGCCCGTGCCACTCTCTTCCATAAAACCATTCAGTGGAGCCCCAGGACCCTAAGGATAACCCTGGATGTCTTAGGACAGCATGGAAAGCGTCTCAACAGACTGGTGGTTGCCAAGGGGGGAGCAGGAGGGGGAGGGACAGAGTGGGAGGTTGGGGTTAGCAGATGTAAGCTTTTATATAGAGCATGGATAAACAACGAGGTCCTGCTGTATAGCACAGAGAACTACATTCAATATCCTATCATAAGCCATAATGGAAAAGAATATTTTTAAATGAATGTATATATATGTATGTATAAATATATATATAATTGAATCACTTTGCTCTACAGCAATAATTAACACAACATTGTAAATCAACTATACTTCAACTTAAAAAAAAAAAAAAAGCTTCCCAAGATCTAGGCCCTGCCTACCTCTCTGGCTAAATTCCCACCAATCCCTGCCCTATCTCCAGATTCTCCAACTTTATGCTCCAATACTGGGAGTTGCCGGCATATATCCCGCTTTTACATACTCCCGTGCCAACGCATGGCGCTCCTTCTGCTTCAAGCTCGCCACCTCTCCTGCCACCACATCCTTCTCAACTCCTTATTCATCATCCAGAGCTTCCCATTTCATCACCTCTGCACCGTGTATGTGTCTAATCGCTATTCATATATTCTGCCTCCCTCACTACACGGTTATGTTCTTGAGGGCAAGAACTCACCATTTCATCTCTGTGTCCCCCAGTGCCTGGTCCTGTGCCTGACACAGAGTGGTCACACAATGGACAGATGGATGGGGGGATGAATAGACAGACAAAACACAACTGAATTGCTGAGGTGGGGAGGCAGAAGGAATGACAAAGAGAGAAAATTCAGAGATAACATCAAGGTATCGATGAACCTGAAGAAGATGGATCTTCATTATGAGAATCAGGAAAAAGAGGAGAAGCCATGACACTGGGGGTAAGGGGTAGAAAGATGACTTCATTTGCACTATTTGAAGAGTGAATGACTGATGAGTGAGTGAAGAGAATATGAGAGGGAAAAGGCTTTGATGAAAACAAAACCTAGCTGCTAAGATTTTAAGAGTTCTGGAAACCAGATATACAATCCGAAACCATGTTGTGCCCAGAGAGTTTTTGTACTCCAAAAATAAGGAAATCCTATTTTTAAAAACTGAATTCAGAAGAAAATCTCCCACTCCCTTATGTGACTCAAGGCGAGGAACGGCTCAATCCCTCTGGCTACAAGCAATTGCTTCTTAAAGCCACAAGGGTCTCTGAGGGCAGTTTGCAGGGAGTCCTTTCCCTTGTCACAGCCCAAGATCCCAGGGGTCTTGAGCAGAGAATGGACTTGGTGTTTCGAGGCATGAAAGAAGCTCATTATGACAGAATGGAGGGGGAAGGGAGGACCAACAAAAAGTGGATTGGCCACTCTGTCCCCTGAGGTCAGTTGCAAACTCTGGAAGAGTCACCAGTCTGTTCTAGAAACCTGAAGCTCCTCACACGCAGTCTTTCCCTAAGAAACGGCAGAACCTGCACCAGCAAAGTCAGCTCTTCTTCCAAAACTAGCATGGACCCTGGCCACCTTCGTGTGGGCCGGGATCTAGAATCCTCCTCCCACCAGCTGGAGTGTGAAGTCACTGGTGTAATTACGAGCAGGCTGTCTTCACAGGCATGCAGCCTGCGTGGTGACCCGTGCTTGGTTTCATGCTCTGCCGGGGGGCCCACCTTTGATTTCGCACTAAGCCCTGCAAATTATGCAGCGAGCCCTGATCAGGAGCACATCTTTCATCAGTGAGCAAAACAGCTCTTGCTTAATGGTAGGTATACAAGGGAGGAGATCTGTCTCCTGCAGGGGAAATCAAAGTGTGGAGTTCCAATTTTTAGAGTTAAAAAAGACCCTACAGCCTCCATCTTTTAACTGTGGGCTCCTTCCCTTTCCCCATTTCACAGATAAGAGAACTGAGGCCCAAGAAGTGAAGTGACTTTCACAAGGTCACCTAACCAATCAGTAGCAGAGCTGGGCTAGAACCCAGATCTCACCATTGTTGCTCAAGAATGCGCTGGAATCCCCAGGGTAAAGAGAGGAGGAAAGTTTGTAGCAGGGGCCCCGGGGGCCAGGAGACTCACAAATTTTGAGAATGACAGCACATCTGGGAGGGGTGGTGGTGGATTGCATTACAGCTTCCAGCACATCTCTACCCATCACAGGACCACATTCCACCACAGCCACCCCTGCCTGCAGCACATTCCTGGCCTCCTGGCAGTTTCCCTCCGTGACCTCTTCTTCACACTTCAGGCTGCACCTCCGCAGGAAGTCTCCCGCCTCCTGGGGAGGTGGGGAGTGACCCTCCTATAGGCACCTGTCACTGCCCAGGGTCACTGCTTATTAACTTGTCTTCTGCCTGGACGGTGCACTGTGGGAGGCCACCACGGGGACCCTGCACTGACACCTGCGTGTGCAGCTGTATCCCCTACACCTGGCCCCAAGCAAACACTCAACCAATAGTTATAGAAGGAAGGGGGGTGGGGGAAGGGAGGGCAGGGCCGGGGGGGGGGGTGGTGGTAAGGAAGGAAGGGAGGGGAGGGGAGGGCAGGGCAGGGCAGGGCAGGGAAGGGAAGGGAGACAGTGTTCTGAAAGAAAGGGACTCAGACCAGAATAACAGGATTTTAGGGAGTGGCGTGAAGGTTGTCCAAGTATGAGTGTCCCCTAAGCAAGACAGACTTGGACTCCATACCCACCTGTAATAATGACTTAATATTTGCTGCCCTGAGCTTGGCCTGAGGGCGCAGTGCTGACAGCAGGCAGGGAGACGCACAGCCGCGTGGAGGCAGAGAAGGCACAGAGGCAGGGGGCTGCCCTACCAACACATTTGCTGTGGGGAAAAGAAGTGGGGTGGGGAGAAGAGCACGTCTGGAAAGAGGCACACCAGCGGCCTGCACTCTCCGTGGGGCCCGTGGAGCCCCGACCCTCCTTCCTGAGCCTGTGGAGTGGGGGTCCTGTGTGAACAGAGATAGGCAGGGGCTTCGTGGCACAGGAACAAAAGTCATGGGGTGAGGGGGGCCTAGGGAAGGGGGAAGAGGGAGGCAGAGGGAAGAGAGGATTCTTTTATTTTAGAAGCAGACCGTTTCTGCAAGCAAGAGTGAAAACTCTGGGTTCTCTTTCCATTTCGCCATCAAAGTTAGGCACATCCTTCTATTTTCCTGGGTCCGTTTCCTTACCTGCAAAGTGAAGGTTGTGGCCCACTTCTGAGGTCCATTCCAAGGACTCCGGGCAGCTGTTAGTCAGCTGCATATCCCCCAGTACCTGTACTTTTGCAGCTAACCTTCGCCATAACACAGTTCTCTCCTTGAGTATTTCTTTATGCAAAGCCAAGGCTGCGAACATGGTTTCCTAGCCCTTCCCCAGCTCTCTTGGCACCCGGCACCTCATCTGTAAAGGGACATAATACCCTTCTAGTTGCGGAGGTTCAAGGCGGTGGGGAGGGGGGCTGAGCAGCTTCCCACCCTCCTCTGACATCCCACAGGCTGAGTTTCAGAACCTGCTGCTGACTTAGGTGCTCGTGGTATTCTCGCATGGAGCTATGCATGTGCCCTAAGTAGGTGTGAGCTCTTGGCTAATCATGAGACAGTAGAGTGGGGAGAACCAAGAGGTAGTGCCTCCTGAAGGGGAAACAGAGGCCCAGAAACATCCAAGCCTTGCTCAAGACTGTGAACACCAGAACGCCCTGCCCACTCCCCAGCACGGTCTGCCCTCAAAAGGATGGCAGGACTGGGTCCTCCTTTCTCTCTCTGTCCCGGGATAAGTGAAGGCCATGGCCTCCCATCCTCCCATCCCCCTGCCTCAGGAGGTGGACATGCAAGAGAACACAAGCATGCGAGCAACTGCCTCTCTCCTCCTTCTCAGCTCCCAGGGGCTATGATACAAGCCCCTAAACCTTCTAAGAAGCTTTGCATGTGTTATTTTGTGTGGTCTTCTCTCCACACCTCACACCTGCATCTTTCCACTGGACAGACAAGGCCACGATCAAGCCCACGTGTAGTGCCCAGCCTAGGCAAGGTTGGACAGTGGCTCCCTCGGTCCAGAGGCTTTGTGGCGGTGAGGTCAGGTCCATGAGCTCTACTAGGTGCACTAATGTTAGCTTAGGGAGCAGTAGAGCTACCTCAGCCCAATCCTTGAGGTGGTCCTTGTCCATCAAAGTCCCACTTTATTCAGACACCTCCTGACAGTAGACCTGACAAAAGAAACATCTAGCCAGATCCATTAGCAGCCCCTTGCTTCGTCAGCCTTTCCAAGGTCACACTCTGCCTCATTTCCCCACCCGCAAAGACAGATCAAGTGGACACTACCTGATTCGTGGCAGTGGTGTACCCGACTTACAGTCACACAATCCCCCAGCAGAGAATCTGCTTCATCCTGAGCCTCTGCTGGGGGTACCATCTTGCCCAGGCATAACATTTGAAGTCTTGATGTTAAGAAGTTCCTCTTCCCCACCTCCCCACCCCCCACCAGAGGACAAATCCCCAAAGTTATACCTACCGTTTGAAAAATACTTTGCCACAAGGAAGCTGGGTTTCATGAAATCCCTCCAAGTATATATGTGGGAATGCCATACTGCACATACCCCAGTAGCTTTTCTCAGCCTTCTTAAGCACAGGACAATTTGGTACATGGGACACCTTGCCACCCACCTCTTTGGTTTCCAAAGCTGAGCATCCTGGCTGCTGTGATGAGGCAGGTCCCCTCATCAGAGATGGATATAGAGACCTGTGAACAGTGTGACCTGGATTCCACTGGGGCAGTTGGAAATTGAAAACCATTGGAATGTGTTTTGGATTAGCAGAGGTGACCTTGAAACAGGGGCATGTAGCAGGGAACTGCAGACACTTGAGCTCTGGCCGGGAAAGACAAAAGCATGACACTCGTCTGTTCAAGCTGGGACCTCCTCCCCTTTCTCTCCTGCAGCAAAATTTAGGAAACAACTCGACTGCCAAGTGCAGCTGAGAAAAAGAGAAATGCATGGAATTTTGCTTTGTTAAGTGAGCCGAGACAGGGAATGAAGGTCAGAAAGAAGGGAAGGCAGGCAGTCTGTGGCTGGCAAATACAGAGAAGGGCCAGTGGCAGCCTGCGATGCCCCTGGGGCATTATCTGATGAACAGCAAAGCCAGACACTTTTCCTGGCCCTTACTCATTATCTTTAACTATTTGGGGAAGGCATGTGTGAAACAGAGGCCTACCAAGAGCAGACAGGCAGCAGAGCCTGCTGCATCTGACAATACCCTCAATACCCTTTACATCTGACAGATGCCCTCTGTACCTCTTGGCAGAGGAAAGAATTTGCTGCTTTTGAGTTTTACCTACCATAATCCCCAAGAAAGAAAGCAGGTGCTTAGTTCATCTTACAGAGCTCTCAACCCTGGTAGAGTCCCATCAAATACCCCTTAAAATCACCTGGGAAGCCTTTATAAAATCACGGGTACTTGGACATCACCTCAGACCAATTAATCAATGTCTTGAACAGCTTTTTTTTGGTGGGAGGGGGGGCGGGGAGGGGGTAGTTTGTTTTTAAACCTCTCCAGGTTATTCTACTGTGCAAGTTAATGTTAAATTAAGAAAAGCTGCCTGAAACTAACCAAGCCTAGAGAATTCCAAGTTGACCAACTGGAATGTGGATAGAGGCTGCTCTAATTGGAAGTTCAGGTTGAGCATCCCCTCATGGTGTAGCACCGAAAGCCAGGTTTACTGCTGTGTCCCCATAGGATACTGAACAAGTACTTCAAATGCTTGGTTTAATGTAGTTTCCCAGGGACAAGGAGTTAGACTGGTGGTTGCTTCAAGCCACAATAGCCAGGCTTGGGGAAGAATATTGCCGTCACAGAACTGACTGCCTCCTTCCAGGACCAGAACCCAGCATCCACTGGCCCTGCTAGGTAGGGAAAGGGCTGTGGACCACCACTCAAGGAGGTAGTTGTGAGCGTTGAAAGAAATTAAGGTACTTTTATTATCATGCTGCTTCTTTTTTTGTTTCTCGTGAACCCCTTCCTTACAAACTGCTGTCTCACTGTTTCCACGGGCAAAGACTAGCCAGAAAATATTTTGAGCAGTTCAGTCTAGCTGATAAGTTCTGTTCAGTATTATCTGTTAGTCATTAAGCTACATTTCTGAGAACTGGGGGAAAGAAAATACTTTGTTGTGTGATTCAAGAATACATTTTTCATAGATCAGAGATGGGACCTGAGGCTGCCTCCCTTCTCCATGACTCTCTTCCCCCTGCCTACTGCCAGGATTCTCCACCGATTGCTTCTTACAAGGAATGAAGACACAGATCTTTGGGAACTGGTACAACAGTATAACATTAACACATCCCCAACATCCCAAAGCCACATTAGTGCAGAAGTGTTGCACTGAATTATTGGTTACAATCGGCAGACTATTTAGACATCATCCAGTTTCAGGATGATCTAGGATCCACAGGAACATTCTGAGTTAGGAGTCAGCAAACTTTTTCTGTAAAGATACAGATAGTAAATATCTTAGGATTGTGGGTCACACAGCCTCTGTCACAACTACACAACCTTGCCATTTTGGTGCAAAAGCAGCCATAGACACTATGTAAGGAAGCCTGTCTGGGTAGAACTGTATTCCAACAAAATTTTCTTCACACAAAGGGGCAGGCTGGATTTGGTAGTTTGCTGACTCCTCTTCTACCAAAGCATAGCTTCTATAGATTAAACTGAGTGATATTTAATGGGTGACAAATAAAGAGGAAAGACGGACATGGTAAAAGACTGATTTGGATTTAATGACAAATACTCCATATTGGTTGCTGAACACCAGAATGCTGCCCAAGGAACCATCATTAAATAAAACAACCTGAAAATAAGGCAATTCTCACATACACAAGCACACACTCACACAAAACCTGTTACTTTTAGGATCATTAAATTATTCACTATTTTAACAAACTGCTGTAAAATAACATTACAGTGAAGGAAAAGGTGCACAAACTTCAGAAACACAGTTCAGATTGTCTATGAACACAGGTTCTTCATTTGTACTTTTTCACATATGTACAGCCTCCAGGTCTTGAAGAGGCCACATGGCTCAAGGGGTTAATTTCTCATCTTCTCCTTCCAAGTCAGAGCTCAATATTTAATCAAGCCATTTAACCTATCTCAAACTGCTCTAGGTGTTTCCTCAGTAAAGGGCACCCTGCACTTGAGCAAACTCCCCAGGAAACAAATGATACATTTGCTTCCACCATCATTAATGAGTTGGTGGAAAGAGTCTTCAGATTAACATTTTTAAGGGTGAACCACAGTTATCGGGGTTTGCTTTAGAAATACCATTTTTCTAAAACTAGATACAAGAAACAACCTCCTGAATGCATTGAACCTCACTTAACACAGAGATGTTCCCTGAAGAATTATAAGAAAAATGGAATCACATTTTAGATGCACCATGAGAGTGGGGTGTTTTCTTCTGCTAAGGGATATGCTCACAGAAGGGATATTGAAGCAGAAGCTGGCTTTCTTATCTATGGTAACAAAAAGAACAGAGGTGGTCAATGAAATCCAAAGATTTCCACTGCCAGTATATTATTTCACATTAGCTTCAACTTCCTCTCCCCATCGAACCCATGCTGGAAAGCTGCTGCCTATGGAACACAATGGATGCAGATGAGACTGTGCAATAGCATGAAAATGTCAGCAAAAGAGCAAGTGACCCAGAATGTGGATCATAAACCCATGAATAATCAATAGTTGGATGAGATTTCATAGGCACAGACTCGAGAGAACTTAAAACAGCTGGAAGAGGTAGATGTGCATGAAAAAAACAAAATACAAAGGAATAAGATTACCTACAAATTGGCTATATTATTTTAATGTGAGTTATACACTTGGTATTCAGACTACAAGAGTCAGAATAAATAATGGAACTTGCTTTGCTCAGGTTACTCTCGGCTAAAATAAAAAGGAATGAGTATCTTCCAAAACTATCTATAGTTTGAAAATCTATTCGTATTTGTGAATAACAATAAACTGATTAAGAGGGCAAGATCAACAGGCATTATAAGAACCCAGAATTCTCAGGTTTGTTTGTTTGTTTTTTTAAGTGTTATGATGGCAAAAACATGCTTTCCTACAGTCCCCAAAGAGGTTCTTTGCTAGAATACAACTGATCAAGTATACATGGCCAGTATCCACGGAAAGTTCACTGAAACTGTTAAAACAACCTTGTGGGTTTTTTTTTTTTTCCTTCAAGTGTGTCCAACAGTTTGTGAAGAAGCTTCCATGAAAATTATAGGGTAACAAGCACTAATAAAGGAAACAAAACTGCTTTCCACAACTCTACCTTCTAAAGGCTAACCTAAGGAAGGGATTTTCAGCCTAGGTAACTGACGTCTATACGAGTCATCTAACTACAGCCCCTACTAGAAGTGGAACGTATCTAGGACACTAATTACACGACAAAGACCAGCTTTGTCAACAAGGACATCTTTGGCCCTTCTAGACTAGCCTTAAGTTTTCCACCAAGCATAAGAATTTTCAGTGTCCTTATTATATAAATCACGACAGGTAAGTCTTCCTAGCAGCTGAGCTGGAGAGCACAAAAGGTCAGACCACACCTATCCACACTGTCATCGCCCCTCTTCAGAACCACCTGTCGCACTCCTGTCCCCAGGCCTTCCCTAAGACAGGGGTCATAATACTGTTCAACCTCACAAAGAAGTGAGCAACAACTATTATTAAAAAGCATAAAGCACTTCACAAGTACAAAAGTGCTATTTTGGCATGTATATAACCAGAAAACATTCATTGCTTGTGCTATTTGGCAATTTTGCATTTACACCTCTCCCTGCTTGTGCCCTCCTTGTGTAAAGTCTTGAGCTTTCTACTGTGTCTCCCTGTGCAGGAAAGAGAAATTTCTACTCAGACCAGAGCCCATATCAATATGGGTGGAGGTGGGGTTTCGAACATCTCCCCCATTACCGCAGAGGGGGAGGGGTACACAGATACAAAGTGAAGGCAAATGAGACGAAGGAGCCTTGCGCCCCAACATGGGAACATTTGCTTTCCTGGATTTCTCACTTAAGGCCAGCAAAACTCTGAGCAAATTGACTTTTGCAGCAGGTCACTGGGGCAACTGCTGATGGCCTGACTTTCACCTGAAATAAACGTCAAGCTGACCTGGGAAAGGAAAAGTCACACCTAGCTGGGATTGTTCCATTTCCCAGCACTTAAAAGATCACGGAGGAGACCTGAAAGAAATTCTGGGCCTGGAACACACCTGACACCAAGGGCAGGGGTCTGGTCATCTGCATAGATCACCTTGACCCAGCATGAAGCTAGAATATTTTAAAGGAAGTAGCAAAAAACCAGGAGCAGGACCATGATTTCCCAGATCTGAAAACCAGTTATGAATGAATTTCTAAACCTCAGAGATTCCACCCTGCAGGTGAGGGTGTATAGCTTTTCTGCCCAGTTTGCCCTGGGCGCCTCAAAATAGCAGCTAACTGTGGCTCAGAGAAAGGAAAGGAAGAGTACACAAAATATCGACTCCTGTAGGACCGACAAAGTTCCTCTACTTGTCGTGGGACTATAGCTTACGCGGGGGGACAGGGCAAATAGTGGCTTAACACCTGGCGAAGCCGGAATAGAAGTACTCATACCTGCCTTTCATTTTACCCCATAACCCTCACTCCAACCACACCCCCTCCCCGCTTCCCATGGGCCATCGCAGCCCAACCTACTCTATTGCCTGCCATCCTGTACCCTCCCCCACCCCGCTAATTCCCCTTCCTCAAGTTCCTCAAAGTACCTGCTCCTCCACGATCTTCACTCTCTACAGCGTGTATCTGATGGAGTCACCACATTCAAGCACATCTCCCAAACATTTCTGCGTTAGGGAGGAGGCAGGCAAAACACAGCACCCCCCCCCCCCCCGCCCGAAAGAACAATTCTTAGTCAACCCTCCCCTTCAGGACCCCTAACACCTAAAGGCTCCCCAGTCATTCTCAGATTGTCCCTCCTGCCCCTTCCCCAGTTCTCTCTATAGGGTCTGTCCCCAGGACATCTAGTCCCCACGTGCCCCCCCACCCCACCCCCCGCCCCCAGAGGGCATCCTCCGTCGGGCCCAGCCCTAACACAGGTGCAGCTTCTGGTGCTGCGCGAGGTGCGTCTTGTAGCGGAAGCCCTTGCCGCAGCCGGTGCACTTGTGCGGCTTGTTGCCGGTGTGGATGCGGCGGTGGCGGATCAGGTGCGAGCTCTGGATGAAGCTCTTGCCGCACTCGATGCACGTGTAGGGCTTCTCGCCCGTGTGCGTGCGCTGGTGCTGCGTGAGCGTGGAGAAGTCGCTGAAGCGCTTCTCGCACTGGCCGCAGCGGAAGGGCTTCTCGCCCGTGTGCACGCGCAGGTGGTTCACCAGGTGCGAGTTGCGCCCGAAGCCCTTGCCGCACTCGCGGCACACGTAGGGCCGCTCGCCCGAGTGCGTGCGCTTGTGCGTGAAGAGGTGCGAGCTGACGCTGAAGGTCTCGCCGCACTCGGAGCACATGTAGGGCTTCTCGCCCGTGTGCACGCGCTGGTGCTTCACCAGGTCCGAGCGCCAGCTGAAGCGCTTGCCGCACTCGCCGCAGCCGTGCGGCTTCTCGCCCGTGTGGATGCGCTGGTGGTTGGCCAGGTGCGAACGGCGCACGAAGCCCTTGCCGCACTCCCCACAGGCGAAAGGCCGCAGCGCCGCCGGCCCCGCGCCGCTGGCCGCCGCGTGCGCACGCCGGTGGCTCAGCAGGTGCGAGCTGAGGCTGAAGGCCTCGCCGCACTCGGGGCACGGGTAGGGCTTCTCGCCAGTGTGCAGCCGCCGGTGCTTGAGCAGGTCGGCGCGCCAGCTGAAGCTCTTGCCGCAGTCGGCGCACAGGTTGGGCCGCTCGCCCGAGTGCAGCCGCAGGTGGTTGGTCAGGTAGGTGTTGCGGCTGAAGCCCTTGCCGCACTCCCCGCAGCGGAAGGGCTTCTCGCGTGGGGGCCGGGCCAGCGCGGGCCCCGCCCCGAAGCCACCGGCCACGCCCACACCCATCATCCCCACCACCGCGCCGCACTCGCCCGCGAAGCCAAAGGGCTCCAGGCTGGCGGCCGCGGCGGCCTCTGCCAGGCGGTGGATGCGCTGGTGCTGCAGGAAGGCGGCGCCCGGGCTGAAGCTCTCCCCGCAGTCGGGGCAGATGGTGGGCGCGTCCATGATGCTGGCCATCAGGCTGTCGAGCTCCCCGAGGTCCATGGCCATGGGGTGGTGGAGTCGGCGGAAGCGGCGGTGGGCAGGCTTGTCGCCCCGGGGCCGACTCCCCAAGGAGAGGTGCCGCCTCCAGGGAAGCATGGCGGCAGGGGGCGGCTGTTCCTCCTCTAGCCGGTTCTCCCCAGCGCTCTCCTCCTCCTCCTCTTCCTGGGGGCTCCGGGAAGTGCTGTCGGACTCAGACAGCCCTGGAAACATCGCCATCTCAGCTACTCCAGATTGGTCATCCTCTTCCTCAGGGAGAGCAACCCCTTCTTCCTCGCTCAGCAGTCCCTCTACAACAGAAAAGGCAGCAGTGGGGGTGACTATACTTGGGGCTCAAGAGGTAAACCCAGAGGAAGCCCGCCTCAATAGGAGTGTGGGCCACGGGGTAATCCCCACCCCGGGGGACTCTCAAACTCTCTCTCCAAGGTCCCTGCCCCCTCCACCCCCAATTCCAGCCTCCTTCCCACCTGGTGACTCCTGGGGAAGGCCTAAAGGGCAGTGAGCTCGGAAACCTGGCGAAAGCTCACTCAACTGTCCCCGTGGCCCTCCAGTTCTCCAGGCAGCTGTCTCTGGGTCCAGGCCCCACCCACTGGACCTGAGGCTCTGCTCAGCAGGACCACCTGAAGGCCTGACAGTTGACTTGAGATGGTCAAGTCTGGGCCAGGTGGGACTCTCTGGGATCTTGGAGATGTACCCACTCTAAGAGCCACCAATGCCTTTCAAGGCTCTAGCCTCAAGAGACAAGGCCACTTCAGCCAACCACAAGAGAAGACCACTTAGCCTAACTAGGTACTGGACTGAGTTTTTAATATGATTGGTCAGTCTGCAACAGCTTAAGGTGGAACCACAAACCAAACACATCCCAACCTAAGGACCTTACTATGTAAGGGGGTGGGGGGTATGGAAAAAGGGAAGGTGAGTGCAGCTTAGTGGCTGATCCAGAGCACACACCTGTCTGCCTCTGGCTGCTTATCCTCAAACAGAGGGCACGCTGGAAAGCTACTGACCTATGAAAGACCACATGCTCTGTGCACTGCAGGGGAGGGCAGCAGGGGGTCTGGGAGATGTCCTGGGGAAGGAATGTAACCTCACAGCCTTGACTATGAGGTATTTCATCTCATTTCTGTCCCCAGGGCATGCACAGAGCAGGATAAAGAAACGAAAGCCCAAAAATGGAACCAAGGAAGTGGAGGGAGGCCCAGCATTTATTCTGTCCAGAGCAGGAACAGCAAGAGATTTAGCTAGAGGCCTTTGGCACTTTGGGCATTAGCCATGTGAACCTGGGTGCGTCCCTTACCACTGAGTTTGTTTATCAGCAGGGATGATAACTGTAAACATCTGGATACTGTTTGCTCAGCACTGTGCTAAGCAACTCATCTAACTCTCCAACAGCCCTAGGAGGTAGGTCCTCATATTACCTATGTTCCCTCTTGTGTAAAGTGCACACCAGATACCACCCCGATACCAAAACCAGACAAAGATACTACAAAAAAATAAAATTACAGACCAATTTCACTGATGAATAAGATGCAAAAATCCTCAACAAAATACTAGCAAACAGAATCCAACAACACATTAAAAGGATCACACATCATGATCAAGTGGGATTTATCTTAGGGATGCAAGGATTCTTTAATATATGCAAAACAATCAATGTGATACACCATATTAACAAATCGAAGAATAAAAACCATATGATCATATCAATAGATGCAGAAAAAGCTTTTGACAAAATTCAACACCCATTTCTTATACAAACTCTCCAGAACGTAGGCAGAGATGGAACCTACCTCAACATAATAAAGTCCATATATGACAAACCCACAGCAACCATCATTCTCAATGGTGAAAACTGGAAGCATTCCCTCTAAGATCAGGAGCAAGACAAGCATGTCCACTCTCACCACTATTATTCAACATAGCTTTGGAAGTCCTCGCCACAGCAATCAGAGAAGAAAAAGAAATAAAAGGAATCCAAATTGGAAAAGAAGAAGTAAAACTGTCACTGTTCACAGATGACATGATACTATACATAGAAAATCCTAGAGATACCACCAGAAAACTACTTGAGCTAATCAATGAATTTGGTAAAGTTGTAGGATACAAAATTAACACACAGAAATCTCTTGCATTTCTATACACTAACAGTGAAAGAGCAGAAAGAGAAATTAAGGAAACAATCCCATTCACTATTGCAACAAAAAGAATAGAATACCTAGGAATAAACCTACCTAAAGAAGTAAAAGACCTGTATTCAGAAAACTATAAGACACTGATGAAAGAAATCAAAGATGACACAAACAGATAGAGAGATATACCATGTTCTTGGATTGGAAGAATCAATATTGTGAAAATGACTATACTACCCAAAGCAATCTACAGATTCAATGCAATCCCTATCAAATTGCCTGTGGCATTTTTTACAGAGATAGAACAAAAAATCCTAAAATTTGTATGGAGACACAAAAGACCCCCGAGAGCCAAAGCAATCTTGAGGGGAAAAAAAAGAAAAGCTGGAGGAATCAGGCTCCCTGACTTCAGACTATACTACAAAGCTACAGTAATCAAGATAATATGGTACTGGCACAAAAACAGAAATATAGATCAATGGAACAGGAGAGAAACCCCAGAGATAAACCCATGCACCTAGGGTCAACTAATCTATGACAAAGGAAGCAAGGATATACAATGGAGGAAAGACAGTCTCTTCAATAAGTGGTGCTGGGAAAACTGGACAGCTACATGTAAAAGAATGAAATTAGGACAGTCCCTAACACCATACACAAAAATAACCTCAAAATGGATTAAAGGCCTAAAGGTAAGGCCAGACACTATAAAACTCCCAGAGGGAAACATAGGAAGAGCACTCTTCGATGTAAATGTAAATAACAGCAAAATCTTTTTTGATCCACCCCCTAGAATAATGGAAATAAAAACAAAAATAAATAAGTGGGACCTAATGAAACTTCAAAGCTTCTGCCCAGCAAAGGAAACTATAAGCAAGACAAAAAGACAGCCCTCAGAATGTAAGAAAATATTTGCAAACGAATCAACAAAGGATTAATCTCCAAAATATATAAACAGTTAATCCAGCTCAATATCAAAAAAACAAACAACCCAATCAAAAAATGGGCAGAAGACCTAAATAGGCATTTCTCTGGAGAAGACATACAGATGGCCAAGAGGCACATGAAAAGCTGATCAACATCACTAATTATTAGAGAAATGCAAATCAAAACTACAAACGAGGTATCACCTCACACTGGTTAGAATGGGCATCATCAGAAAATCTACAAACAGTAAATGCTGGAGAGGGTGTGGAGAAAAGGGGATGCTCTTGCACTGTTGGTGGGAATGGAAATTGATAAAGCCACTATGGAGAACAGTTTGGAGGTTCCTTGAAAAACTAAAAACAGAACTACCATATGACCCAGCAATCCCACTACTGCGCATATACCCAGAGAACACCATAATTCAAAAAGACACATGCACCCCAGTGTTCACTGCAGCACTATTTAGAATAGCCAGGTCATGGAAGCAACCTAAATGTCCATCAACAGATGAATGGATAAAGATGTGGTACATATATACAATGGAATATTACTCAGCTGTAAAAAGCAATGAAACTGGGACATTTGTAGAAAGATGGATGGACCTAGAGACTGTCATACAGAGTGAAGTGAGTCAGAAAGAGAAAAACAAATATTGTATCTTAATACATATATGTGGACTATAGAAAAATGGTACAAAGCAACTGGTGTGCAAGGCAGAAATAGAGACACAGATGTAGAGAACAAACATATGGACACCAAGTGGGGAAAGCAGGGAGGGTTGGGGGGGAATGAACTGGGAGATTGGGATACCAAATTGTACACTCTAAATATATGCAGTTTATTGTTAAATAAATAAATAAATAAATAAGAGAAAAAAAAGAATGAAATTAGGACACTCCCTAACACCATACAAAAAAATAAACTCAAAATGGATTAAAGGCCTAAATGTTAAGGACAGACACTATAAAACTCCTAGAGGGAAACATAGGAAGAGCACTCTTTGACATAAATCACAGCATGATCTTTTTTGACCCACCTCCTAGCGTAATGAAAAAAAAAAACAAAAATAAACAAATGGGACCTAATGAAACTTAAAAGCTTTTGCACAGCAAAGGAAGCCATAAACAAGATGAAAAGATAACCCTCAGAATGGGAGAAAATATCTGCAAACGAATCAACAGACAAAGGATTAATCTCCAAAATATACAAACAGTTCATGCAGCTCAACATGAAAAAAACAAAACAACCCAATCAAAAAATGGGTGGAAGACCTACACAGGCATTTCTCTGGAGAAGATATACAGATGGCCATGAGGCACATGAAAAGCTGATCAACATCACTAATTATTAGAGAAAATGCAAATCAAAACTACAATTGAGATATCACTTCACACTGGTTAGAATGGGCATCATCAGAAAATCTACGAACAGTAAATGCTGGAGAGGGTGTGGAAAAAAGGGAACGCTCTTGCACTGTTGGTGGGAATGGAAACTGATACAGCCACTATGGAGAACAGTATGGAGGTTCCTTAAAAAACTAAAAATAAAATTACCATATGACCCAGCAATCCCACCACTGGGCATATAGCCAGAGAACACCATAATTCAAAAAGACACATGCACCATAATGTTCATTGCAGCACTATTTAGAATAGCCAGGTCATGGAAGCAACCTAAATGTCCATTGACAGACAAATGGATAAAGATGGGGTACATGTATACAATGGAATATTACTCAGCTGTAAAAAGGAACAAAATTGGGTCATTTGTAGAGACATGGATGGACCTAGAGACTGTCATACAGAATGAAGTGAGTCAGAAAGAGAAAAACATCGTATATTAACACATATATGCAGAATCTGGAAAAATGGTACAGATCAACCGGCTTGCAAGGCAGAAATAGAGACACAGATGTGGAAAACGGACGTATGGACACCAAGGGGTGAAGGGGGGGAGGGGGGAGGCGTGGGATGAATTTGGAGACTGTGATTGCCATATATACATTAATATGTATAAAACAGATGACTAATAAGAAAAAAATGTCAAATGGTACACTTTAAATATATGCAGTTTATTGTTATGCAATTTTATCTCAGTAACATTCTTTTTAAAAAGAAAAAAAAATGTGAATGGGGCAACTTCCACCGAAACTGCCCGGCTTTCTCACCTGTGCAGATGTCAGACACTAGTTCCCTCTCCTCTGAGGCCCCTCTTAGAGTGTCATCCTTTGGGTTGGAGCCCATCTCTTGCTCTGGGTGGCCTTCTCTCTTGTCTGCGTCATGTGGGTTAGAGCCCATTCCTCTTTCTTCTGGGTCCCCTTCCCTGTCTTCAGAGTTCTCAAAATAAGAGCCCATCCCCTTGCGTTCTGAGTCCTGGGCTTCACACAGGCCCTGATTATCTTCTTGTTCCATCCAGGAAGAACAGGACAAGGGAGGTGACCAGGGATCCCTGCTCCAGACAAAACACACAGATAAAGGTCACGTGAGTCTGGCCTCATCCCCTCACCAGGTCTGGCTTTGATTTCCATCAAAAGCAATGGCACAGTCCAATAAAATGCATTGAGTTCCAAGCCCCAGCTGGCAGATCTCTGCTCCACCTCGCACTTTGAGCAAAAAGGAGGCTGGTCTGGGTGGCAGAGGAACAGTGGCAACTCGTTAGGCCACATGTCAACTCTCAGTGGACTACAATTCCATCTATGAAGTGGATTATTCTATTAACATGGCTCTGTAGCTTTAATGATGCGGTAACAGTGCTATTCCCATTTTACAGCTGAGAAAACTTAAAGCTCAAAAAGAGGACCCCACTAGCCGAAGGCTAACTTGTAAGCAGTAAAGCAGGGATTAAACAAATTGTGCTGCCTCAAAGTTCCATGAGTTCCTTACCCTTGTTAAAGCTTGCCCTCCTCTAAATATATACAATTTTTATTTGTCAATTATACCTCAGTAAAGCTGGGGACCGGGGGGTGGGGGTGGGGGGTAGTCGGGTACCTTGCCCTCCTCAAACCCACAGCAATTTTGTGAGGATTTTAGCTAACTATGAGGGGGCCTCTAAGGAACCAGAGGAAAAGTACTTTCAAGACACGAGAATAACAGAAGCATCGGTACACTAATTTCTTACCTAAGACCGTGTCACCAACGGCAGCAGCACCCTGCCACTGCAGTGAGGATCTCCTACTTTCCTGTGAGCAATGAGCTGAGTAATGCAAGCTTTAGTAGGTCTGTTGGGGGTGGGTGGAAGAGATGCAGGAACCCTCGGTATTAGAAGCCATCTCTATAGCCTGATTATATTTTTGCCTTATTATATACTTTAATTGTAGACAGCCCTTAACAGGAACATTCCCTGGCACAATTGGTAACCGCTCTACAGAACAGGTCAATATGTGAGTACTAGGGAGAAGATGACATCAGATTCCTAAACCTTTTGTAGATGTCAGGTTGACGTTTCAAATGTATAGGACGCCCTGCCAAGACTGAGCAGTTGAGCCAAAAAAAATTGACTTGGGCCATCTATCACTCTTACAGCTTAGCTCAAGGCAGCAAAGCAGTTTATAGGTCAAGGATCTTGGACTGACTTTGAAGTGTCCAGCTCTCTCTCTGCCTCGGCAGTCCCCAAACAGGACTTGCAAGAATATGGCCGAGCAAGGTGTCCCTACCTCGGCTTTTCCTGCCTGCCTGCGCTGAGAGGGCTTCCCAGAGGCAGCCCCAGCTCTGCGACTCTTTCGGCGTGGAAAGCAGGAGTTACGGACAGCAGCCATTCCGGTGCGGCCAGCCTTCCTCTGGAGCCCAAGGCAAGTCAATTAACCTCTCATTGTTTCAGTGTTCTCATAATGCAAGGAGGATAATACTACTTAACCTTTCACACAGGGAGGATGTCAGAAGGAAACATTAAAAAGCACTTTGGAAAATACTGTGATGTGGACTTGATACTCTGAGTAGTCCAAATGTGGAATTCACATAGTATTCCCCTTTCTAAGCCCTGATGCCATTCCAGCACACTTCAAAGACACACCAGCCCCTCCATAATTCTGGCAGATTCATGGCCCTGAATAGCACTTTATATCCTTTCTGAGAGCTGATGATATACTCCCTAGATTAGAGGGAAACATCAAACCTGTCTCTTAAACATCACAGGAAGATGGTTGGATTGAAGATGGTCAGTCAGCAGTGTCTGGGAACACAGCTGAGTCCCGTTAGAATGTATAACTGTTTAAAATCCCAGGTCCCAAACACTCAGGATTAGGATGTAGGAGAAAATCCCTTTTAAGCCATAAACCTTTTAAGAGGTCTATCCCACAAGGGACTATTGACCCCAAGTCACTTCTACCCATCACTCTCTTGCCTCCTGGAGCTCAGACTCTATAGACAAGTACATCCCTTGAGTCAGCATATATATAATACACCCCAAAGATGGAGGGTAGGGAGGTAAGAGTAAGGTTTTCAAGCATGTGACCTATTGGTTTGCTAGTGGCTAAAAGCAGTGGAGAGGTGGGGGGGTGGTGCTTAAAGCAGACCTAATCAATGGTTTCTGCCAATCTAAGATCAGCAAGAAGAATTTTATATCAATAAAGTAAACGAATCAGATAAATATGTCACCAGAAGCTCATAAAACTAAAATGGGAAGGTATGGTACCCAGAATGGTACAGAAGTGACTGCAGCTCTCCACCATAAAGGGTGGGATTTACCCTGGGAAGCAGGAAAGCTTAGGGTTTTACCCCTAAGCCCTTTTAAGAAGGACAGAGCGCCTTCTTAGAAAGCACCTCGGACACAGCAAAAAAGGAAGAAGCGGACTTTCTGATTTGTGATTTCTTGGGAACCAAGAGATAGTTCATACCAGAGACATTAAATAAATAAACCTTTTTTTTTTTTTTTTTTTTTTTAGATTTAAGTGGGGAGAGGTGGGGAGAGGCAGAGTCTGAGTTCTCCACTTAGGGCTGGTGCATGAAGTTCACAGTGCTGCCACGCTCAGGATTAAGGAGGCTCTGAGTTCCCGAAGGGAGCAGGTCCAGATCCTTATTCACACCAGGGGAGGGAGCATTAGGTGTGTTCTGGAAAGAGTGGGAAGCTCCTGTCTCCTAGAGAGATACATTCATGGTGCAGCACCTACTCAAATTTGTTTTAAAATGCATTATGTTAGTGCCAAATGGAAATCTGCATACCCCACAATATGGATTCAGCTCCACTCACGCCATCACATCACAGGGTTCTAGGCAGCTATCAAGTAACCGAGGAGGCTATTTAGAGGTAAGGAAAGGCAGTCACAATATATTATTAGATGAAAACTAGCCGGTTTAAAAATAATCTCATTTGTTTATTAGTATACGCACACTAGCATATATAGTTACACATGTCCACACAGGTTGAGAGAGGAAAACCAGAAGATTATTTATCAAAATGTTAAATATCTCTTGGTCACTTCTAGGGGCTTTGCATCATTTAATATTAACAGCAACCCAATGAAGCAGGGTATGATTTTCAACTTCAGAGGCAAGGAACTAGGCACCTAAGTCAAGCGATTAGCTCAAGGTCATACAAATTGTAAGTGGCAGAGCAGGGACCAAGTCCCTGCAGTCCAGCTCCAGGACCCACATTCTTAACCAGAAGCTGATGTGTTGTTTGGGATAACTTTTCCTTTTTGTGAACATCTGTATTTTCTACAATAAAGATGTATTATTATCAGCAAAAAAAGGTCAAGGTTTTCAACGTGATAAAATATATTAAAGGAAAGCCTACAATTATTCAAAAGCAGCAAAAAGGAACAGAAGGACAGAAGTTGTGCTCAGCTCAATCTAGAAAACTTAATTTTCAGAATTGTTATCTAGACACCGGTGCAACCGAAGTGTCAGTCACTAGCTGTCTAGGCACATTTTGTTCCAGCTCCTTTCCCATTCATTCTCAAAATGAGAACTAGCAACACGTTTTTCCGGAGAGGGCCAGGGTTGGCTAATTAGTATTTGGCAGGGCATTGTGATAGATTTGTGGCTAAATTGCCCTGGGTTCAAATCCGGTTCTTTATCAGCTACTTCACCTTGTGCAAGTGACTCAACCTTGCTGAACCTCAGAGTCTGCATCCTAAAAGCAAGCATGTTGCCACCTACCATAGAAAATTAGTGTAAAAGCAGCTGGCACAGTGTAGAGACACAATAAATGGTAGTTACAGTATTATGAAACTTACGGCAATGACTTGATTAAAACACACACACACCCCCCACACACACTTCTCAAGTTGGAGGTCACCTTTTCACAGCTATGTTCACTGAGAATGGCCTTTGGCAAGTACAAGCAGAACTTCCTCTGGCCTGGCCACTAAAGGCTCGATTAATGAATAGCCCACCATGTGCAGACAAGAACCAGGCAGGGGCTGGTTGCTTAGTGGACCTGGGGAGAGGGGAAAAGGTTCTGTTCCATGTTGGTGTGGAGATGCGGATAACCCATCCTGCATACGGAAAGTACACGTCTGAAGTATGCGTGCTCCAACAAATCCTGACTTCAACCATCTATAAGGAAGCTCTTCTCCCCCAGTTAGAAGGAGTCCAAGTTTAAAAGGGGGAAAAAACCAAACAGGTAATAGTGGGAGCATTCAGGCAAATAAGATCCATTCTGCATCTGGTTCTAATCCCTGAACTAGCAGTAACGAGGGAGAGCCCTGGTCTGGGCCACCACAGACACTGTGCTATGTGACTTTCAGTTAATACTTGCCCCTCTGGGCTTCTGTTCAACGCGGAGGTTGGGTGTGAATGTGCCCGGGTCCTCTTCTCCCAGTCATGTGACCAGCAGGAGCCTGAATCCAGGGAGGCATCAAGGTCGGTTTCATTAGACATGCTCAACCCCAGCTTGTTTACTTGACTCCCACAGCAAGCTGTTAACTCCCCAAGCACCCACCAGCACCACCACCACAAAACTCTTCTCTACAGTGCAGATCACTTCAGGGTGGGATCAGCTAACTTTGCCGAGACCGCTCAAATTCCAGTTTTTAGAACTTGCAATATTTTCATGTTCCTTTCTTCCTATTGCATACCACCCCCCAACTCAAAGAAGCGTAATGTTTCTAACTCTATAAATAAAGTCACCAGGCTCAAGTGCCTTCTAGACAAACTCAACTCTGTGTGAAAGATGAATCAGATCAGTCTGAAGATATTGCTAGAGCGGAAGTAAGTGTGATAAAGTGTGTTGGAAAGAAGCAGGGAGGCAGGGAATGAGGTGGGGGAAGAGGAAGTGAAGCCGGCAGCAGAGCCGGAATTAGAACTCAACCTGCCTGACTTTATTGGCATCTTCTCCCAACGGTGCCCTCTGGACCTATAGAAAGGCAAAACCCATTCCTTTCCAACGGCAAAAGCCCCACCACGTTCTGCATTCAACCTCGCTTCCTGCCAAGAGGTTGAGGGCGACAGGCACGCACCTCTCCCCCACCTCTCCCCCACCTTCCTGACAGATGAGCCCCTGGCCCTCCTTCTCTGGGGCACTGTGCACAGGACCGGAGTGTCAGGTCACCTGCTGGTGGGGATGGGAGTGCTGGAGGGCGGTGCTCGCAGCCCCCTGCTGCGTGACGACGCCCACTGGGACAACCAATGCAGCTGACCCTGCACTTGAGCCCACCCCTCTCATTTGACTCCAGTAATTCAGTGGGGTGAGCACGGAGGGTGACCCTGCCTGTTTTCCACGTGAAGAGAACTGAGGCTCATCCATTTGAGCTCCAGGTGACATAGCTCCTAGGTATTGTCATGTCACTCCCCAGCGTCTCTTGGCTCCTTGCCATGGCATTGCCTGCCTCCCCGGGTAAGGGGACAGCTGGCCAGGGCGTCCCCCCTGGAGAGGAACGGGCCCACCTGCAGCCCCTGGGCAGGCGGGATGGCCAAGCCCGGGGAGCCGCCGCCTGAGAGCAGAGGGCTCCCCGCCCCCTCCCAGACGGGACGGGGAATCATGTGCCAAGGCCACTGCCAGGTGGCCGGGCGCCAGGCCGGCGGGGCTGTCCTGTCAGGGAAAGGAAGCGGCCAGGCGGCCGGCCAGGAGCGGCTCCCACTCGGCCTCCTCCAATCTGCAGCTCCTTTCCTGTCCCCTCTGCTCTGGCGGGTCCCTTCCTTACCTCGGGCGGCTCAGACTCCCGCCTCCCCCGCAGCCCTCCGCGCTTCCTCCCTCCACTTCCCACGCCCCCTGCGAGCCACTCTCTCCCCAGGGACGGTTTCCACTGCAGAGTCCGGCAGGGACGCCAGGCTGGGTAGAATGCTGCAAAAACAATTTAAGTCTGCGGCTCCAAAGGCTGAACTCATGACCATAACTGGGGTCTAACCGGGGATTCCGGGGGGTTAATCATTTGTCAGTCTTCAAGCACCAACTGGGTAAACAGTCAACCAGCCTCTTGGAGGATACGGCCATCAGAGTCCTGCCTCCTCATGGGTGAGCCTGTGGTCAGAAAGAACGCAAAGGGCTAAGAACTCCACCGGCCATCCTGGCTGGGGATGCCTCCAGCGAGCAGGCTGAAGGTGTCCGCATCCCAGGGGGCAGCTGACTTCCCAGTCACACACCCAGACTGTCCAACCCCAAATGCCAACCTCCCAAGTGGCAGACTGCTGTGTGAGGTGCGCAGTAATTTCAGACAGGGCCAAAAGATTACTGCAGCTAAGTATTGACCACGCTCCAGACAGGAGAAGCTAAAATAATATGGTTTCCTCCTTGTGGTGACTGCTTTTTTACCGGGAGAGGGAAGCTCATTTTGAAAAAAGAGAAAGGCTCAAAACCAAGGCAACAGAGAAATCCACTTACAACCCCATTGGCCAGGGCCAGTCTGAGATTCTTTCCAATCTTCATGGTCAAGAATAGCACATACGTCCTTGGGGTCAGGCATTTCCTGTCTGTTGGTCGGGCTGGGGCCCCTGAGTTTGGCCAGAGGGCCTCAGCTTGTCACAGCTGCCAAGTCTCCGCCACCACCCCACACCTCCTGCACAAAATAAGAATTATTGTAACGCAGAGACAGATTCTAAGCGCCTTCAAAGTTAGACCATCTGCCCTCAGATGAGAAGGCACAGAAGCTAAAGGTTTTCATGTAGGCATTTACTCGTGCAGCTTTTACCTTCAACTAAAATAGAATATTCTACCTGATGCACAGAGAATCCTTCTGTTCAAGATTTTTTTCCCTGCTTTGCTTCCACCGTCTACCACCACTACCTGTGTACAGCCTCGGTGTCTTTTCTTATCTAGCACCTGGACAGTTCTCAGAAAAATTATTTTCAGATAACTCCTCAGTAGCTGGCTCAAATGTTCAATGTCTGTACCTGGTGGAATCATATACTTGGGAATCCCTTTGCTGAAGCTTCTTCCACAGATAGGAACTTGAGGCTCAGAGAGGGAAAGTGACCAGATCAGAGACTGAAAGGCAGTTTGCTAGAAAAGTTATGGCCAGAGTCTCAATTTTCCGATGGCTTCTCCAGTGATCTTTTCGTCTCTTTAATATAAAACATCACTTCAGAAACAGACAGCCAAATAAATTTGGGGCATGTACTTATCTTCCTCCCCCCCCCGCCCCCGCCACTATCTGTCAGGGTTCTCCAGAGAAACAACCAATAGGATGTGTATAGAGAAAGAGACGTATTATAAGGAATTGGCTAGTGTGATGACGGAGGGTGGCAGGCTCAAAATCCACATGGTGGGCCCGCAGACTGGAGACTCAGGAGAACTCGTGCTGCAGTTCCAGCCTGAAGGCTGTTTGCTGGAGAACTCCTCCGTGCTCAGGGGAATCAGTCCTTTTGTTGTATGTAGGCCTTCAACTGATTGGATGAGGCCTACTCACATTACGGAGGTCAATCTGCTTTCTGATTTTTAAGTTTACCCATTTAAATGTTAATCTCATCCAAACACTGGGTCACAGAAACACCCAGAAGAATGTTTGACCAAATATCTGTGTACCCACTGTCCCAGCCAAGGTGACACATAAAACTAACCATCACGTACACCGTAGTTAAAAAAAACACAGTCTACAATAATCCCATCCTACGTAGAAATTTACATAAAACCATTACTATGTGTAGAGAGTGGGATGGGATCGCAGGGTGTATGCACTGTAGAAGACAGCAGGGAAGAATCAAAATTAATCTTAATTAAAGATCTACAGACACATATGTGTGTACAGGCACATCCCCCCCCCACCAGAAAGAGATGCAATTTAATAATCTTTCACTGAAAATAAAGACAAAAAAAGAAAAAAAAAAGAAAAAAAATAATCTTTCACTGAAGGCAAAAGAGAAAACAGAAGGCACAGGGGGTGTGTGTGGGATATGGGAGTTAACAAACAGCTTTGTTCTGGGAGAGCTGATGTTGGAATCCCTCGTTAAGGCTACCAGAGTGGGTCAGGTGACCTCAGGAAGTCTTTTCCAACCCAGATGATTCTGTGATCATATTTCCACTGGAATGAAGAGCTCTCAAGAGAATGTTCCTCACAGTGAACAGGGAGAGAGAAATGTTGGGACCAAAGGGTTCGAGGCATACATTCAATCACCTGAGTTTCCCACTGCAAATCTGACAAGAAAAACGGCTCTTCCAATTCTCTGCCTAAAATAACTGTTTGGTGTCGTTGATGAAGAATGGCTGGCGTGTTCCAGCCCAGTTCATTTCAGCAGTGGGTAAGTGACTCCTCTGCATATAATCCACTAAAGTGTCTTCCAACAATGAGAAAGTGAGAATAAAAATGGAGAGATGTCACCTGATGCTTCAATGTTCCTGTCTGATGAAATTTTAAACTCTGTAGCTAGATTGTTCTCAGCATAAAGTGAAACATTTACATACACTTAAGTACATGTTTTACAAAATTATGCATTTGTGTTACTCTTATTTCCTTAAAAATAACAGTATCAGCAAAGCCAAGATTATAGGAAAATATGAGACAAAATCCAGTTTCTTCAAAAACGATAGCAAAAATGGCAAGAAACAAAAAAGGGAAATGTACAAGTCAAAACACTTGAGATGTATCAACCAACCTCAACGTATAGACCTTATTTGAATCCCAACTGAAATAAACAAACTACAAAAACAAATTATAAGACAATTGTGGACTTGTGAATAAAGATTAGATATTTGATATTGAGGAATTACTCTTGTGTTTTTAAGAAATACATTAGAAAATATTTACAGGTGAAATGCTATGTCTGGAATTTGCTTCATATGAAATGATAAGTCTGAAATTCCAGGACAGAGGGGGAGAAGTAGGGATGTAAGTGAAACAAGATGGGTATATACTGATCACTGCTGAAGCTGGGTGGTGGTATATAGGACTTTACTTTTGTATTTGCTAGAAAACTTATTAATAAAAGTCTAAAAATAGAAAACATAAATCATTTTTTCTGAAATTTAAGGTTGATTATATTCATTTACATTCTGAGCAGACCATAATAAAATGTCAGTGACTTCCACAAAAGGATTGGTCTGCTTTTTACAAAGTATACCAAATCAGGAGTGATTACAATGCTTAATATTGAATAGAGCTCACGGGTATTGAGGGGAGAGGCAGTGGGGAAAAGAGATGAAAGAAATTTAAGTTTCATGCATTTGAGTCTCTTGTTTTCTTTTTATGAGACAGAGGGACAGCTGTTATATACAAAATAGAATCAGAAAACTATTTCCGCTTTCATCTACTTGCATATTTCCCAAGGACTCAAAGAAGGATTCTGCCACAGTCAGCGCTTGTTTATTTCTACCATTAGTTCAGCAACTCTACACTCAAGAAGGAGGGGAGGGAATTTCCTGGTGGCCCAGTGGTTAGGACTCTGTGCTCTCACTGCCCAGGGTCCAGGTTCAATCCCTGGTTGGGGAACTAAAAATCCCACAAGCTGTGTGGCATGGCCAAAAAAAAAAAAAAAATAGAGGGAGAGGAAATAAACCTGGCTGGGGGCCCTGATCATGATGCCTCTGTAAGAGGAATGCTTTATCCCCAGGAAAATCAAGCTGACAAAATGATGTGAGGGTCTGACAGATTGTCCATTGATAATTGGCCAACTCCAGAATGATGGTCTAAGGGGATAAAAAAATGTGTGTAGATGAAAAGGAACTAACACACTAGTGATTTATGAAAATGTGATCTCCATGAGATGAACCCTGGCAGGAACAGAAATTACTTTATTAGCCCAAACTGAGAACTTTTAGTGTCCTTCTCAGGTAAACACTAGGGATGCCATCCAAATATACTCACACATTACAAAGAGAACAGCTAGAAGATATCATGTTCCCACTTTATGTTGGAAACCAAAAGCTTGCAGATAGTTTCCATTTTAGGCAAAGGTACATGGTAAGTCTATGCACGGAAGCAGTGACAGGAGACAGCTTTCATCCAGGCAGTGAGGCGTCTGTCTCAAGAAGGAGGTCGGAGTGTCCAGGGCCCACTCACAGCTTGAACACCACAGATCCTAAGTCAGTCGTCGGGCTCAGGCTGCTTGGGTTCCTTACGTCCTTTGCCTCAGTTCCTGGCATTTCCTGGAAAGAGCAGCAGTCCTATACAAGCTTGTAAGCAGAATAATGATATTTTTCTTAGGCCTGGGTTCTTAGCCTGAGGGCCTTCAGAGTCCATGAACTCCCTGATACCTTATGTGATACCTCTTCTGATGAGAAGGCCCACAGCTTTCCCTTGGGCTCTGAAAGGATTCACGGCACAAAAAAACTAAACAAAACCCCTGCTATAAAGCACTATTACAGAGGATTCATAATACATTCCTATCGTTTCAGAAATCATCCAGAGCGGTTTTGGGCAAGGTGAGTAAGAGCAATTTCCCCACTACACGCTACGAGATCTTTCGATGGGCCGGTGGGGAAAAAAAGATAGTAACAGTAAACCCCAAATCAGGCGGCAGCACAGACAAAAACAGCAGTAAGTTTCAAAGGGGACGGAGCAGAATGAGGGACCTGGCAAATGCAACCTGCCTGCTCCAGTTTGCTGATTTAGTCTAGCACCCTATCTTACAGGTGAGTCAGGCAACAGAGACCCAGAAAGGTTAAGTGAATTACCCATGAGTACACCAGTTGAGGACAGACAGCAGCCTAAATCACTGGCATCTCAACTTTTTGCTCCAATCCCCCCTTTTGCAAAAAAAAATTTTAAATCTCCTTCGCATATCTAGTTACATACCTTTTTTTTTTTTAATGCTTGGTATTTTTATTGTGTTCACTCAAGTGGGATCTTAGTTCCCCAACCAGGGATCAAACCCATGCCCCCTGCCGTGGAAGCATGGAGTCGTGACCACTGGACTGCCAGGGAAGTCCCCCCATCCCCTTTATACTCAACCCAACATAGCCCATGTTGCTTGGCTGAAACACTCAGGCTGGCAACTTGGGCTCCGGCATCAGTAGTTCATCTGCTTCTCAATTTCCTAATCACTTGTGTTATGTGGCAGGTGCACTGAGAGGATGTTGCTCTTCAAGCCTCTAACACACTGCCTCTCTGGGATGTAGCTAATTTATACAAGTTTGACCCGGGGTTTATGGCTCCCATCAGCTGCTTATTTGGGCAATGAATCAAAGCACATTAATCAAGCCATAACCTACCCAGGACACAAAACGCTTAGTTAATCCTTCTCGTCTCAAAAGAAAATGAATTAAAATCTGGCCAAAGTCACCAACTCATTCAAGAGTGTCAGCAGTCATCCTGCCTGCAAATACAGAATAACATGGAAATACCCAGATGAAGAAGAGGACTCTGGGAGTAACACAAACTCCCCAGTCACACTAAGAGACAATTAAGGAAGAGTACCACCCACCCATGCTCATCCAACATGGCCCATGACTACAAACACAGTTTCTCAGATTCATCCTCTTCTCTACCATATCTTTTTGCTTGTTTGAATAGCTTTGCATTCTCTGTGTGGGAGGTGGTGCAGAAGTGGGCCAGGTGGCAGGAACAAGCCAACCACAAGCTAAATGAAGAGACTCCATCCACAGATAATGAGAGACTCTCACAATTTTTCTGTCGAAAATTTCTTTAAAGGATCCTTCATTTTACAGATAAGGAAAATGAGGACAAGAGAAGACAAGTGCCTTGTTTGAATTCACAAAGGTAGTGATCGGTGGCAGAACTGGGACTACCACTCATGTTACCTGATTCCTTTTAAGTACAATCTCCCCTGCACCAGACTCTCCCAACCATCTCTGTCCTCTTCATGGGTTTAGTGCTCTGGCTTTGCGGATAGCACTTCATTGATGCTACCTTCTTCCTTCCTTTTTTTCTTGTTCTCTACTGGACCCTTACCTTTTTCCCCTATTTTGATTTTAAATATTTTTTCCTTTAAAAAACGTAAAAGATATTCCTCAAACTTAACTTCATGTGATCTTCAGAAATAATCTCTGAATTAGCAGGTTTTGGATTATCTACCGTCTTTCTTAGAGAAAAACAGACATCTCGTTGGCCAGAAAAAAGCAGTCGTTTTGAATTAACATTGATTTAATGGAGTGTTATGGTAAACATTTGATAATTCCATGTGCTTGGTACAGCATTTGAAAAAGAAGTCATCATAAAAGAGACAGTTGGAGAGAAAAAGTCTATGCAGCATCAACCTGAACAATTAGTACTATGTCATTTTTTTTAAGATTTATTTTATTATTTTTTTATTTATTTTATTTTTGGCTGCATTGGGTCTTCACTGTGGTGCGTGGGCTTCTCATTGTGGTGGCTTCTCTTGTTGTGAGCACAGGCTCTAGGCACACAGGCTTCAGTAGTTGCAGTGCATGGACTCAGTAGTTGTGGCACATGGGCTTAGCTGCTCTGCAACATGTGGGATCTCCTCAGCCCAGGGATCGAACCCATGCTCCCTGCATTGGCAGGCGGATTCTTAACCACTGTGCCACCAGGGAAGCCCTACTATGTCATTTTAAAAATAATTTTTAAAGACTTTTAAAAAAATTTAAACTGTGAAACTCTCTCATTGAAAGGAGACTTTTTCTTCTGCAGGTACTTTTCTTTTTCATTTTTTAAATGCCTAAAGCTAATTATCAAACAATATTTACATTTCCTTCTGCAGTGCCATTTTTTTGGCCAGCGTGTCTTATAGGCTATCAGGAAAAGGAGGGCTGATGTCAGTGAGCCCTGATAAATTCTTACATCATCACCACACACATCAGTTTCCTTGTGAACCATGGGTTTCCCAGGTGTGACCCATCTCAGTAGCTCGTAGTCACTGCTAGCATTTAGTCTGGCTCACATCAATATCAGCTATAATTTTCCATCTTCCAATCCAGTAGTCAGTCTCTCTCCTTTGATCTCACCATCAACACTGTAAAGTGCTGGGCATATATAATTGGGACTCGATAAATGACTATAGAAATCCCATTCAGATGCTGTGCTTGAAATTCTCTCCTTCCTTAGCATCCAAAATATTGCACTGTCCTAGTCTCTCTCTACTCACAATACCTTCCTGCCCTGCTCTTCTTATCTCCTAAAACAGGTCAACTTTCCAGGTTTTGGTTTACATTTTCTTCTCCCTCTCCTCTCAATCGTTTTGTCCCTTCCCCTAGTTTTCAAGAAATACCTGCTCTGTCTGTAGATACCATGAATGTGAAAACCCACCCCCCCACCCAACCCCTGACCTGTACTCCAGGTCCACGTTTCTAATGACGCACTAAGCATCACAACTGAGGAGATTTAACACCCCTTCTATCCTGAAGTGCTGCCCTATATGTTACATGGGACACAGGACAGAAGGCAGACCAAATGAGGGGAAAGCACATGTTAAGGCATCAACAGACCTGGTTTCAAACAGAAGTTTGCCAGTTATATACTGGATGCTCCTAGGACAGTTATTCACCAATTTGAGTCTTAGTTTCCTCATCTATACAATGGGAAAAACAAGTTACCTTGAAAGGTTGTTGAAAACACTAAGTGAAATTCCATTTGTAAAGTCATATTGAAAAACATTAGTTTTCCTCGCAAATCTTCATCACAAATCAGCTCCTCCAAACAGCGCCTGTTTCTGTTAACGCCTCTCTGTTCTTACTCAGGAGGTTCAAAACCCTGGAGTCAAGTTTGACCCCTCTCTCACCCCTTTCAATCAAAGCAGCTGCCAAGTCCTTCCTTTTACTTCTCTCAATTTTCCATTATCACTGCAGTAAACACTCTTTAGCAGTTACATGGACCTACATATCACTGCTGGATCCAGCTTTAAAACATAGTTGCCCCTTCATTTAACCTCCTGCTCAGAGACCTCTGTCTCTGCCATTGTGTTCCAAGAAGCACAAATTCCAAGCCCTGGACAATGCAGCCCAAAGCTCTCTAACCCCTCCCTGACTTCTGCCTGCTAACCTCAGCCAAAAAGGGATGCTCTCAGCCTCCCAGAAGGCACCCTATGTTTCTCGTCTCTTGCCTTGCTGTTCTTTCTCAAGAAACAGTTTGACGCAGTCTCTCCTTTCCTGGAGGGAAGCAATACCCGTAGTGGTTAAAAGCTCAGATTCTGGAGCCAGACCACCTGTGTGAATCCAGTCTCTAGCTCTGTGCGTTGCTCGACCTCTTTGAGCCTGGGCTTTTTCATCCATATGATAGGGAAAACAATTGTATCTACCTTATCGGATTAGTGTTAAGGGCCCAGAAAGAATTATTATTATTTCACTTTGTGTGGTTCTTTATGGTACTTTTCCTTATCTCATTCTGCCTAATGTTAGTTTTTAAAATACAGTCATAGTTTTAATAATTTGTACCTTATTGTTTACTCTCTCTCCCTCCCTACCACCTCCCAACTGTAAGTCCCGGTGGGAACACACTGCTTTATGCACTTCCATAATTCCCCACAAAATGAGCCCTCAAATAGTTCTTTATTTTTCTTAAATTTATTTTATTCAAGTGTAGTTGACTTACAGTGTTGTGTTAATCTCTGCTAGACAGCACAGTGACTCAGTTACACATATATATATATTCTTTTTCATATACTTTTCCACTATGGTTTATTACAAGATCCTGACTATAGCTCCCTGTGCTATACAGTAGGACCTTGCTGTTTATTCATCCCATATATACTAGTTTACATCTGCTGATCCCAAATTGTCAAATAGTTCTTTAAATGGATAAAGTCAGGGATAATTATTTCTCTCCTTCAGTCTCAAAATGAAGAACTAACACGATCAGGAAACCTAATAATCTGGCCAAGATCACATCAGGTAAGGCAGAGCCCTGGAAACAACCTAGCTCTCCTAACTGGATCCAATAACCTGTCAGCACCAGGAGCCAAGCACGCTTAATTATCCTGCTAAATAGGTAGGTGTGATAGAAAGTGGTGATTAGCTTCAGAAGTTAGACAGAACATTCTCAAAAAAGAATCCTGCATCCCATGGCCAAATGTCAGCACCCCTCGTTGGCATCAAATAGTCCTGTGCGTGTCCTGCCTCCTCTCCAAGGCTGTAACACTCAACTCAGCTGTGCGAAGAACAGAGGTGGCCCAGAGCTGTGTCTGGATTTGTGGTGGGAAATGGTCCTGGGCTCTCCTAGTCGGACAGGACAACCCCACAGCAGAAATTTATTGTGGATGAAAAAAGACCAACATCCAACTTTTACAAAGTAGCTGGAGACTAAATAAGAAGTTGCTTGGGAAGAGAGGGCAGCAGGGAGTACGATCAAATACAGGAGAAGTTTGTGATTATTGTTAGAGTGTCTACTCAGACCAAAGTTTATTCTCTAGCAGTTTTCAAGGGCTTTGTGTTCTGTTTTGTTTTCTTGCTCTGACAGGAAGGGAATGCATGTCTTGATTTCTCATTTATAATCATCAGCCTAGAAAACCCTTTTCCTCAGGGTCCATAATTAAGCTATGAGACACACGTAGGCTAAGTTTTTTTAAAAGGGTTCATGCCACATAGTAAGTAGGTGACCAGAATTATTTACCAAGCCACTAATTCAGTCAACAAACACAAGTACCTATGAGGGAGTGGGGAAAGAGAAACAAAGGAGTTCCTATAATAACTGCCCCCAAGCTAGTTGAGGCTGGGGCCACAGTCTGGTTAAATATAATTGACATTTACCTTATTTTTTAAAAAGTAGGGGAGCGCTTCTTCAAGTTTATTTCACATTTTGGTCCCTCATTTCTGGGGTAAATTGGTTTTATATTAAAATAGATCTAGTACACTCATACTTTCCCAAAAGAAAAGGATAGGAAAAGTTCATTTATATATATATCTATATATATCTATATATATATACATGTATATATATATCAAGAGAATGAGAAGATAAGCCACAGGCTGGGAGAAACTATTTTCAAAAGAGGTATCTGATAAAGGACTGTTATCCAAAATACACAAAGAACTCTGAAACTCAACAATAAGAAAATGAACAACCTGATTTTAAAATGGGCAAAAGATCTAAACCTACACCTCACCAAAGATACAGAGACGACAAATAAGAAATGCAAAGACGCTCAACATCACATGTCATTAGGAAACTGCAAATTAAAACAATGAGATACCACTACACACATGTTAGAACAGCAAAACATCCAAAACACTGAAAACACCAAATGCTGGTCAGGATGCAGAGGAACAGGAAACTCTCGTTCACTATTGATAAGAATGAGAAATGATACAATCACTTTAAAAGATGGTTTGGCAGTTTCTTACAAAACTAAGCATACGCATGCCATAAAATCCAGCAGTTATATGCCTGGCAATTTATGCAAATAAGTTGAACACGTCTCCACACAAAAACATGCACATGGAAGTTTACAGCTTTATTCCTAACTGCCAAAACTGAGAAGCAACTGAGATGTCCTTCAGTAGGTAAGTGGATAAATCATGGTAGGTAGAAACAATGTTATTCAGAGCTAAAAAGAAATGAGCTATCAAGTCATGAAAAAACACAGAGGAAACTTGAATGCATATTACTGTCAAAGAAGCCAATCTGAAAAGGCTACATATTGTATGATTCAAACTATATGATATCCAAGAAAAGGTGAAACTATGGAGACAGGAACGAGAGCAGTGGTTGCCAGGGGTCAGAAGGGAGGGAGGGGTGATTAGGCGGAGCGCTGAGGATTCTTAGGGCAGTGAAACTATTCTGTAGGATGCTACAATGGTGGATACATGTCATTATACGTTTGTCCAAATTTATATAATGTACAACAGCAACAGTGAATGGTAAAGTAAACTATGGACTTTGGGTAATAACGATGTGTCCATAGAGGTTTGTCGATTTTAACAAACATACCACTCTGGTGTGGGATGTTCACAGTTGCGGAGGCTGTGCGTGGCGGGGGAGGGGTGCAGCAGGGAGCTTAAGGGAACGCTCTGTACTTTCTGCTCAGTATTGCTGTGAGCCTAAAACTGCTCTAAAAAATAAAGTCCATTTTTAAAAAATTATATATGTACACATAAAAGATCCTTTCTGCAGCTTATATCACCTATACGCATACACCCTTTGCCACACCTCATTATAAAAAACTGGCAGTGCCATTATATTAGGAACGAATCAAAGTGAAATGTTTCCAAATATAACACATCCATTCATTCAACACATTTTTTTGAACACTTACCATGTGCTACCCGTTATGCTGAGTTCTGCCTTGTGGAGATGACATTCTAATGACATCATTTTTAAAACCCATTGCTTTCAAAACCACCTACTGCTACCAGAAATCACTGTCAGTACCGGCTAGAGGGATTGTTTTTTTAAAAAGTGATTTGTTGAAATTCACCGACGTTCCTAAGTGTGGGGAAAAAAGGTCAATAACTGGAAAGGTGTTCTCCCCAGAGTGCCCTATCTAAGCGTGTTCAAGCATCGAAGATGAGCGAACCCCGTGAACAGGCAGGACCCTGAGACCAAAGCGATGCGTCTCTTATTGATAAAACCCAGAAAGAATGGTTCCTGTTTTGTAAGTTTGGGTAAGATTGTGACAAAGTTCTCAGAAGGAAATATATCTAAAATGCCTCTCTGAATGAATGTAGGCCCTTTCTGCTTAACTATACACATTTTAGTAAATGAGAGCTGCGTGCACTTGACCCAGACTTGACCCTCTGCAGGAAGGGGAAACTAGAGAATTGCAGGTGGCCCAGCGCACACCCGGCTGGAACACTGTTGCTAGCCCCTGGATGCACTGTGCGTGACTTGCTGAACAAGTGCAGGGACCCCAAGAACTGTCCTATCCTCATTTAAAATGACTAATGTGCTTATAACAAGCCTTGCACACTGCATTCTTACCGAGGCTTCCAAAGCGCTGTAGGGCCTTGAGGTCAGGGAAAGAGAGGGCTTAGTCAGCCTCAGGAGGTGGGTTCAATCTTGTGGCAAGTAAAAGCCTCTTCACCCAAAGAGGAGAGGCTGCTGATCTTTTTAGCATCCCCATTAATACATGATGCAATAAAGCCCAATTCCATACCCTACACAAATCATGCTACTCTTCTCAGAGGTAAAAACAGAAGGAACAGGACTTCCCTGGTGGTGCAGTGGTTAAGAATCCACCTGCCAATGCAGGGGACACAGGTTCGATCCCTGGTCTGGGAAGATCCCACATGCCGTGGAGCAACTAAGCCCATGCACCACAACTACTGAGTCTGCGCTCTAGAGCCCTTGGACCACAACTACGGAGCCCACGTGCTGCAACTACTAAAGCCTGAGCAACTAGAGTCCGTGATCTGCAACAAGAGAAGCCACTGCCATGAGAAGCCCGAGTACCCCAAGCAAGAGTACCCCCACTCACAGCAACTGAAGAAAGCCCACATGCAGCAACAAAGACCCATCGCAGCCAATAAATAAATAAATGAATTCATTTAAAAAAAAAAAAAAAACAGAAGGAGCTATCTTCCTTCCTCATCCCAGCCTTTTTTTTTTCCTTCCATATCTGCAGAAGCAGAGAAACCCCTCCAATTTTCTCTGATGTGCGGCAAAGAGGCCTTTCCTAGGAGATATGGTAGAAGGTGTGCATGACAGCAAGGGGGAAGGTACTGAAGCAATGGCCCCACCCATGCTATCCAACATCAATAAAATACCATCATCATTTAGCACTGATCAAGCTGGGTACAACTCCACAGTCCACAGATCTGCTCTCACATATTTCTTGAGGGTGCTTACTTTTGGGGGCAGTCATACGGAAAGGATGAAAATTAACTAAGAAAATGATCCTCTGATCCCTCTCCTACAAATCTGGCAAACATGCAAATGATGTTTCATGCCTCCATTTTTGCATTTTGAGTCATTACCAATTCATCATCAACTCACAGTTCCTGAAAGCCCACCATATGCTGGGCTGTGTTCTGGACATGCAGTCCCCGCCGTGTGCAGAGAATATGCAAATATTCCAGCACACGGTGGGGGCTCATTCAACTGCACATCCATCAGAAGACACTGAGCCTCAGGTACTTCAGACAACGAGAAAGGTTAGAGGAGGGGCGGAATGTGGCCTGGAGTGGTCAAGAAAGGCTACCCAGGAGGGGTGAGACTTGGCCTGGAGGGAGAACAGAAAGAATTCAGATAGGCTGAGAGAAAAGGGAAAAGAATTCCAGGTAAACAGTTCTGTGCCCAAAGGTCTTGTTACAGATTCTGAACCTGGTCTTTCCAAATGGGATTATGAGGGCATAAAAATAATGAATTTATGAAAAACCAGAGCCTCTCACACGAGACCCATTAGGATGCATTTAGAAGCCCAACAATATTCCGGGAAGGAAATCTGGAAAATGAAGGACCTTAGAGGAAGAAGGAAGAGATCCAGCAGTTTTCTCCCAGGGAAAACAAAGACCCACCCATTCTGAACAGGCTCAAGAGTCAACAGACCTAAATTCCAGTCTATCTCCAGAATCTGGGACTCTAAGCAAGATTCTTAAGTTCTCTCTGAGCCCCAGTTTCCTCCTTTCTAGAACAGAGATAATAATATGTCAACCATCAGAATAAGGCAATGCATAGAAATTCTCTAGTTCAATACTTGATACGTAGAAAAATAGTAACTCTTGTCATCAGGTGAAAAAGAATAAAAAAAATTCCAGTTAGAGGTAAATGAACGACTGCAAAACTGCAAAGTCTTTAAGGAATGTTTGAAAGCCTGATCTGTCTTGCCCGCCTACATGCCGCATTTTAATCCTAGAAGACTTTGGGGGCTATAAAAATCAAAACAACATGACGGGAGTCAGTGGCTTAGTTGCAAATAGCAGGATGACCTTGTAACTGCTCCTTGCTAGAAAGCACACTGCACCTTCACAATTGAGAAGAAACCGTTACCTTCTTCAGTCTAGGAACATGATAAAAGTCATTGGTTATCCCCTTGGGATTAATCCATTCCATACTCTGCCTACAGAGTTTGAAAATTTAGGCTGGCAAAGAACCTATTCAACACACTTTTAATGAGTGTCTTTGTATTAGAAACTGTGATAGATATATTTAGGGCCTCCTAATGCAAGAACAAAAAGAAAAACTCTAGATGCTTTTGAGTCAAAACTGCAATGAATCCTCACAGGTCTATGAGAAAGGCTTCTTCCTCTACAGAAAAAGACAGAGATAAATTGAGATGTATGCATTCTTTCAGTTCTTTCATTCATTTCTTCATGTCTTTCAATTAACATCTTTGTGCACTTGCTAGGTATAAAGTACAGGGTAGAGAGCCATTGCCCTCAGGGGGGAGCCATTTTGAAGGGGAGGAAGAAAACATCTAACTATCACATGGCAGACCAGAGATGGGTGTCACCCAAAGGATGCAAAGTACCATGGAGATGAATTCATTGTGCCTGGGAGGTCTAGGAAGACTTCTACAAGACTTGTGCATCAGCTGGGCTAGGATTTGGAGAAAATAATCAGGGCAGTACAGGGAACCCAACAGGCATGGAGTTCAACTTGATGGAGACACATGGGTGGAAGAATGTCTGTTGCATCTTGGAATAGGAAGCTATTTGCTGCAAGAATGGATAGGTAATATGAGGTGGCCCAGATTCAGTGGAGAACAGAGGTAGGTAAGCATTGAATTGTTAAGGGTTTTGAATGCCAAACTTAGGAGTTACCATTCTGATTACATTAACACTACATAGTATGTACTAAGAGGAGGGGAAATGAAGAAAAAGAAAAAAGAAGTAGGATCTTAGATCAAAGGAAAAGCCCAAGTAGCATTAACATAGGTTCAGGCTCCAGACCTCTTAATGACATTGCAGTTTGTTTGGTTTTTTTTTTTTCACTCTACATGACCAAGCAAGGTCTTTCTTGTCTTAATTTATCATCTTTAACCAGCTTTAACCCTTTCTCCTTGCCTTAACATACATTAGAAATTGGGCAAATATGTAAATTCTGAGGACACCGAAAGAGCTTTTGGGGGAGGGAGAGGAAATATGATGTAACCCCATCAGCCTTAGTCATCCAACCTTCAGCGAGGTCACCCCTCCCAGGCCAATTCAGCTACATCACCGCTTGTTCTGTCTGATTTCTTTCCACTCAGTCTCTTAATCCCAGCTGTTTTTGAAGGCCATGTATGTTTTCCTTTCTGTAAAGTAAAAGGCAGCCTGACGTCCCATGTATGACTTTTGTTCACTATGGTGCCATCATATTCTCTTTGGGGCCCAGCTAAACTTGTAACATCAAATTTCCCCCAAGGACAACCTCCACTTCCAACACACACACACACACACACAGCCAATATGTTCCAACTAGAAATCATCTTCTGAACTCACAGAGCCGTTTCTCTTCATTTCGCCACTCTCATGTCCTCAGCCTCAACAACTGGAGTTTTCCCCACTCCGTTCTCATCTCAGTCAAGATGCTTCATCTCTTCTAGAGAAGCCAGTGGAAAAGGTTTTGTTTTCCCCTACAAGCTATTCATATGGGATGCAGGGCTCTGTGCCTACCACATCATCATGAGCCTTGGGTACTCCTGCCTCACCACCCAAATGGCATCTTTAAATGTTCATCTGGCTCTTAAAATGTATTCCACTTTAAAGAATATCGCTATGTTGGCTTGTTAAGAGAAGAAGGTAAACACTTGAGTAGAGCAGTAAAATAAAGAGGGGAAGGGAAAAAGGAGACACAGAGGTGACTGAGGTGAGGGAGTTCAGTTACACAGCAGTAACGCTGGGGATGTGCTCAAAGGAGCCCACTCTCCCATCCATCACAGCTCCTCGAAGACTATTAACTTGCTAGCCATTATCCAACTGCCTTTACCACACCCTTAGTCCCATGGGAGGAGGATACTGCCACAGGAGGTGCAGAGTATTCGTGTCACCCTACAGGTAAAAGACAAATAGGCCAGCTATGAGAGCAAGGATACAACATCACCAGACTGAATCCAGCCTAATGCCCACGTAGCAATGGATGGGTGATTCACTATTTGGGGTGGAAGTGGGGGCGGTTAGGAAAAAGGAAAATCGTGGAAAGTCCCAGAGGAAGTGGTCATCTGCTTCTCCTTCTCGAAGCGTTGGCCAGAAGGTACACTAGCCATAAGGTAAACTCCACGGCCCTGTTGCCGCTGGGTCCCCCCTCAACCTCTTACTCGCCCTCTCTTCCCAACACGCACTTCACCCCGCGCCTCCACTCCCAGTCCTCAGCCTCGGCATTCTCCCTGGGTGAAGGTATCAGCTTCGCCACACCGGCAGACATGGACATTTGGGGTTGGGAAGCCTACCAGAGCTGAACGGCGACCACCCCTAGGACGGCGAACCGCTGCCCACCTACCCACTCATCCTTATTGTGCCATTTGTCCAGTCTGATGGCTGCCCAAGCCGCTGCTCTGAGTCAGGCTAGAATGGAGCGGAGAGGAAAAGGGAGAACACATTTCACAGGGACCTAAGATGACCCGCTGGCGCCCCTCGGAGTCTCCCACCCCGAGCTCCCATAGACCCGAGTGGGGCTGGGGGCGCGGACAGACAAGGCGAGGGGAGCGCAATCGGTCTCCGTCCGCAGCTGCACACAAAGCCCTTCACCTTCTCCTTGCTTCCCAAGCTCCTCCCTGGGCTTCGTTTTTCCGAGGGTCTCGGATGCCCCCTTCGGTGGTCGGCGGGACGGTCTGACTGCCTCTCCAAGCGCTGCCTCCTCCCTCGCGTCTCAGCCTCCTCTCCCCGCCCCTCGCCACAGACCCCGAAGGGAGCTCTCTTCGAGCTTGGGGGCAGCAAGAGCACCCCCGCTGCGCCGGGGGCCCCGGGGCTCTCTGCGCCCCTGGGGGAGCGGACAACGGTACAAGTTCGCCCAGCGGTTCCGCCACCCGCTCTCGGGCGCACGCCCCATCCCTGCAGCGGTCGGGTCGGGTCCCGATCAGCCCCATCCCCAGGTGGCGTGGGAGCCCAGCCACAGCCACGCTCCTACCTGCGCGGCGGCGGGCGCGGCCAGGAGCGAGGGCACCGCGCGCCCCGGCCCGAGCCCCGCGCCGCGGCGCGTCTGCCCTTGTGCTGCGGCGGCGGCGGCGGCTGCAGCGCCCGCGGGCTGGCTGGCAGACTGGCTGGTTGCCCGGCTGACTCCTCGCTGGGGCTTCCTGTAGGGCTGGACAAAGGACATTTCCTGGGAGGAGCAGGGGAATGTTCCCAGCATGCCTCGATTTGTAGTTCCCGGGGACTTCCTGCCACCACAGCAGCGAGCGCCCGGGAGGCAGCTCCGGCCAGACTAGGACCCCGGGCCTGGAGGAGAGGCGCTGCCTCCTTCCCTAAGCGCTCGCGGGAAGGGAGCGGCGGGTGGATCGGACCCTGGGCCCCGCCCCGCCGAGCGCGCCGAGCCAGCGGCTCCGGAGCGAGCGGGTCTCTGCGCCGGGGTGCCTAACCGGGGTCCTGCCGCTGAGCTGTCGCAGTGTGCGGGGGGACTGCGGT
This sequence comes from Hippopotamus amphibius kiboko, assembly GCF_030028045.1. Taxonomy (NCBI): domain Eukaryota; kingdom Metazoa; phylum Chordata; class Mammalia; order Artiodactyla; family Hippopotamidae; genus Hippopotamus; species Hippopotamus amphibius. The sequence continues at coordinate 104,857,439 of NC_080186.1, forward strand.
GGGGGAGGCCCTTTCTTTAGAAATGAGGAAGTTGGGGATGGGTTCGCTTTAGGTCAGCTGCGCTTTTTAAAATAGATTTTCTTTTTCTTTTTCCTTTTCTGTGTTAAGCCACCGGAATTCTGCTGCGGGCGGATTAAAGAACTTGACTGCTCACCAGGAATTCAGGTTCCTTAAGATCTTGGCGATCCATCCTTAAAACCAAAAGAGCTGATTGTTCCCAGATCTGACCCGATGACATTCCTCCCTCCCATGTTGGCCTTGTCCCAGGCATCTTTTCAAGAAAAGTAGTTTAAGAGATTGAAAACAAATTACATGAATTAACTAGAAGACACGTAAAAACCCGTGTGCTGCTGAATGAGGAACGTGCTGGATTTTCTGCTTATCTTTTCATTTCACCTTTAGGATTCAGTTTCCTGGGTCCTACAGAACAGATGTGGTGGCCGGCTGTATAGCTAGCGCGTGGGGGTGGGGGAGGGGGTTAGGGAAGGAGGAGTAGGCGACCAGACTATCAAGGGTCTGTAACATCCTCCACAAATTCCTGTCTAATTCCCAGGACCCTCGTGGGAAAATCAGGGAAGGGCCACATAGAGACTCCATGACTAAAAGTTGTGTTCTCTCACAAGGAGAGCGATCAGAGTGTAGTGAATGGAGATGGGACCTCAGGAAGATTTCTAGAATCTTCTAAAATGTGTTTGAAAGTAACAAGGTAGAAGTTTATAATTACCTGTCATATCCACTTGGCCTCTCACATTTCAAAGGCACATGAATTAGAACATTTGGATGAGGGGTTTAATTTATATTTAAGAAAAGTGGATCTACTTTGCTTTTCTGCGATAGTTCTCTTTCTTTGGAGGTCCTTAACCACAGGCATAAAATGGGCTGGATTAATTTAAGATGTGGAATTGATGAGAAGCACACAGATATGATCACCTTCCTCCCAAAAGTTCCTGTTGCGTGTGCTGTGATGCTTGAATTTTCCAGACCCTACAAATTACCGCTCCTTAATGGTTTGCAGTCTGGTAACATTACAGTGAAAGCATGCCCACCCGCCCACCCCCCAAAAAAAGATAATTGATAATGGTAGTTTGGCAGATCTAGTGACCTTTCCTAGTGTTCAGCTTGAAAAAAAATGAACTTTCCTGTAGCATTTAACACTGTCTACCAGGCCTTGGTTGAAGCTATCTTCTGCTTTGCTTGTAATACGGTACACTCTCCTCCTCTTACATTTCTAACTTCAGCTCACGATACCTAGAACTTCACTACCTCCATCCCATACCAAAGCTGCCCCTCCTTTTATTTTGCCAACCCAAGTTAATTCGTTACTTTACCAAAGATTTATTCAACACTTACTAGTAGTAGACAAATAACATTCAACAGTAAGATATCTGCTGAGTAACTATCAATAATGTAACTACAAGCTATGTTTTATGCTCAAGAAGCTCATTCTCCAGTTAACATCACACAGACAATTACCACACGGTATTTAACAAACATGTCTGTGTTCCCAGACATGTCTGTGTTCCCAGAAAGTGGTGCTCTGTCCATAAACTCTTTTGTTCCAGTGAGGGCAAGAGTAGGACAGGAGTGGCCAGAGGAGGGAACAGGAGAAGGGAAAATGCAGATAATATATCGGGACACTTAGTGTGTGAAATTTGCTTGTGAAGGGGGTGGGTGTAGCTGGGAAGGAAGTAGGGTCTAAGGAGGTTTCTCCGTTTGTGGGGGTTTTATTTGGTTTTCAAGATGAGAGCCCCTTGGGGATGTTTAAATGCTGATTGGAAAGGTCTAGGAGACAGGCAGAGGGTGAGGACAGAGATGAGCGAAAGGATATGCGATTAGGCATTCAACAAATACTTGTTGAATTAACTAATTCCTGTTACGGATCATTGCTGACGATGTTGAGCTTGAAATGAATAAACTGCACATTCTCAGCAAAGATATGCAGAGTCTGAGACCAGACAGAAATTACATTCCTTTCTCCCTCGTCATGGGCGCTCTCCCACCCTTCTTGTCCTCAGGGAAGGTAATAGGCAGGCAGACAAAAGGAGGGAAAGAAGGGCTCCCAGCTGTTAGAGGATGGATGTCAAGTTTTCCGATTTGACGACAGGTTGCAAAAGCACACAGCAACTTCAGAAAAGTCTAAACTTTTAAGACTATGGGTTTTATTTTATTATTAAAGTAAGCAAATATTTTACCCCCCCCCCTTTTTTTAACTTTACTTTGAGTTAGACTAGATAACTGTTTTCATCCTCACCTTTCCAAAGGGGAATTGAGCCTACATTTTTTAAGCTTTCAAGGATAAGATGGACATCTATTATTCTCCTTACACTCACGAGCATTCATCTCCCTCTTTTTCGGTAATAGCATCTTTGGGAAAATAACCACCTTCCCAGCTCTTAGTCTTTGTGGTTTAGAGAGTAGCAGATCGTGGTAGGTACAAGATCCACACCTGCCAATGAATCTATTCCACTGCTGTACAAGGGATAAGCTAACAGAAGAAGCAGAGCTGAGGAAAGAGGTGTGGGGGGGTGAGGGGGAGTGGAAAGAGAGAGAACATAATCACAAGCAAATCCTTACCCTATTGTTGATCATGCCTGAAGCCAAGATAACCCTAGACTTGTTAGTTACATGAGCCAAAACATTCCCTTTGGGCTTAAGTTGGTTTTAGTTAAGTTCTATCTCTTGCAGCCAAGAGAGTTCAATGCAGCTGGTCATGGGATATAGGAGTGCAGATTCTTAAATGTGCAATTGGCTAAACTGAGAAAGGGTGAGAGTAGAAAGGATCCCTCTGTACCATGCTAGAGAACTGGAAATACTTGTAATATGGAAGCCAGGAAACTGAGTTAAAGGGCTCAGACCCCAGCATTTCAAGTGTAGAGTTTTAGAGGTCTTGATTGACACATGACAGGATTTTCAAAGGTTTGGGCTACTTGTAGTTTTCATAAATGTTCTTAAGAAAGAGACATGCTGATGTTGAAATTGTGACTGTGTAGAAGCAGTGAGGAAAAAATTACAGCCTGGCTGAAAAATGCTCTTTCTGCCTCTAGCTGGCAAACTCAAATGGTCAAGAATCAGATCTATTGACCCATGCCAGTTTGGAAAAAATGAAATGCTCTGCTCCTTCCAGAGTGACAGCAAAGGCATGAAGGTAAAACAAAAACAAACAAACAAAAACTCTTATAATGGAAGGACTGTTTCCAGGGTCTGCATCCGACTCCTGCTACTGTGCCACGCCTGTCTGAGGCAGGGAAGAATTAACCCCATTTTAAGTAGGGTGACCATATATACTGTATCATCCAAAGTGGGACAATTCTGAGTGTGAGTAGGGGTGCTATTAATAATTACGCTGGAGTGACAGCTCGAAAGCAGGTCACCCTAATTAAAAGAGCGATCCACTAGGACACAGCCTTGCATCAAGAGGCCAATCTGTTAGTTTTTTTCACCCCCACTGAATTGATTCAAATTGCCCCTAGGCAGAGATCAAGATGGCAGTCATTAAGCTGAAGACTGGAAAGTGAATCAGCCCTAAGGTCTTTCCTTAAAAGACAGAACCCCCTTCCCCCCCCCCCCCCCCCCCCCGCTCCAGGCCAGTGTCTAGAGTACGAAGGATTCCAAACCACTGGACTACGTTAGCAAGAGAGAGCCTAAAGCAGTGTAGTCCCCAAATGGGGAACTCTCCCCAGTTCCCATCGCGGTTGTGGTCACATAGGAAAATAATCAATAAGAATCTTTCTCGAGAGTGAAAGCGGAGATAGTGAAACTGATCTCTACCTCTTCATCCTCCAGTTCCAGGGCTAGGTCTCTAACCCAGGCCTGCCAGTCAGCACCTCCCGCGGCCCACAGACCAGTGATGGGGGCGGGGTCAGGCATGCGCACGTGACCCGGCAGTAAGGTGAAAGAAGCCCGCTTTCTCCGTTGGAATTGCTGGTTGGAACGACGACACAAACTGAAGCTGCTGGAGGGGGTAGCCTGAACATGGAGTCAAAACAGAGAAAAGAAGAGCAGAGAGAGGGAGAAAGTGAGAAAGAGTTTATCTGAGGTCTTCGATTCAGCCCTTCTTAATCTATCCCTGTTCTTTTGTTACATGAACGACTAAATCCACCCCCCATCATAATGTGATTTGTTTATTTATCTAATTGAATTGGATTTCTGCCTATTTCAAGAGAAATAACTCTGACTAAACTAGGAGATTCTGAATGTTTTTCAGTGTTTCCCGTGGGGAAAATCCTCAGGAAAGAGGGAGGAGGGAATAGGACAGGGATAGACTCACCTGCGCGACAGCTAGCAATGCAGTGTTCTTCTTAGCAGCACTCCGGTTGTTGCCAGCCAGCGCCAGCTCTCTAATCCCATCATTCAGGCTTGTCTGGCAGACTGACTACCTTCTAGGATTGAAATGACCTGGACACATCCATCAGTCAGTGCCTGACTGTTGGGAGATCTCAGCCATGTTTTCCTCCTTGTACTGCTTCTTTTGCTTAAAAAATATATATTTTTCAACCTTACAGTTATTGTTTAGCCTGATGCCCTTGTTAGTAGGTAACATATGGTTTTGTGGTCTTATGTTTTGTTTTGTTTCCTGGCGGCATGTAGCTGCTTCCTCTTAAGTCCTAAAACTCCTATTCCCACATCAGGGACTTTTCTCCTCTTCTGCTCAGAGTCAGCCCTCTAACTCCAGTCCCAACCTTTCTGAGGGGAGCTCCTTCCCACCCTAAGCCTAAATGTCGCTTCCTTATAGAGACCTTCTCTGGCTGCTCTACCTAAAATAGTCTCCCCCTTTTCTCTGTTAGTCTTTCATTTTCTTCATATTTGAAACACTTTATTCTTTTTTCCCCCTTTCATTTCTCCCCTGCAACTATCATGCAAACTCCATGAGAGTAAGTTCTATTCGTAGTTTTGTCCAAAGAACCTAGCACAGTGCTCAGCTTTTATAGCAGAAAAGATATTTGTTGAGTATATTTAATAAAGAAATATTTTTTAAGCACCTGAGAGGAGTATCAGTGTTCACTTGTGGCCAACCTCCCGTGGATACACTTTTTAAAAATTGAAATATAGTTTATGTACAATATTACATAAGCTACAGGTGTACAATATAGTGATTTGCAATTTTTAAAGGTTACACGCCATTTATAGTTATTGTAAAATATTGGCCATATTCCCGAGACGTTGTACAATATATTCTTACAGCTTATTTTATACCTGATAGTTTGTACCTCTTAATCCCCTACCTCTCTCCTGCCCCTCCCCCTTCCCTCTCCCCACTGGTAACCACCAGTTTGTTCTCTATGTCTGTGAGTGTTTCTTTTTTGTTATATACACTAGTTTGTTGTGTTTTTTAGATTCTACATATAAATGATATCATACAGCATTTGTCTTTCTCTCTCTGACTTATTTCACTTAGCATAATAATGCCCTCCAACTCCATTGGATACACTTTTTAAAAATAAACTTTCTATTAAAATATAATGTGTAAAAAGGAATATTTCATTAATGTCTAATGTGTTCAGATATTGACTATCTTATTCCCTAGAGGAGAGTTTGGGGGAGGGGAAAGTGACAGTATTTCCTATCTGATCAAAGGCAGTGGAAGGAAGAGGACATTTTCACCAGGAATACCTGGACTGGGGTCTGGCGCTGAAATAGCCTGCCTCCTACACACGTCCCCCTGAGCAGGAGCACAAGACTGTGGGTTTTTGTTTGTTTGTTTTGCTGAGCTCCATATAGCCTGGAACCCTTTATCCCTGAAGGATGGGGAGGGAGGAAAAATAAAGTGGGAGCCACAGCAAAAATAGGTAATACGGGTCAAGGTATAGACTTCACTCACCTCTGTACTCCAAAGATTAGAAAGATATTTAGTTCACTAACCTTTTAAAATAAGTCTGTATCTGACTCAGTGGAGAAACTTTAGATGCTCTCTCTCTAAGGTTAGAAGCAAGATAAGAATGCCCAGTATCATGCTACTCGTCCACTTGGTACTGAAAATCTATGCCAATCCAACGAGAGGAGAAAATCAAAGGTATAAACATTAAAAATGAGGAAACATAACTGTTATTTGCATGATATGATTATCTACATGGAACTTATTATAAACCATGAACCATCTATTTGTTTAGTATTCACAAATCATCTCTGTTTCACAAATAGGGAAAATGAGGTTCTAAGAGGCTACATGTACCCAAGGTTGTTCAGAAGTAGGTCTCAGAGGCTGAATTTAAGGCCTCATGGGGCAAGAAGAAAGAATAAGAACATTCACAGTGAGAGTGTGAAGGGGAGAGCGGTGAAGTTCCTTCTATCCATCCCTTCATCCACACATCCATTCATTCAGTAGTTGGACACATTGTGTTAGCGTATGTTTGCTTCCTTCCATGCACAGTGCTTGGTACCAGGGATGCCAAAATGAAAGTTGAATGTCCTGATAGCAATCTGGTGGAAGAATGCTACTACGTGAGGAGATGACTCTGTGACTGAGCTCACATCGCAAGCAATCGGGACACAGGAAATATTGGGATTGTCAGAGATTGCCCTCTTGGTGGTGACACCAGAGCTGAGTCTTGAAGTATAGAAGTAGGTTTTCTGAGAGAGGAGCTGGGCATTAGGTGAGGGAGATGCTGTAGCGTAGGGAGTGGGGCAGGACATTCATGCAGAGTGACAACGATTGAGGCTAGAGAAGTAGGCATGGGCCCAGGACCTGAATGACGTTGTGAGCTATGCTGAGTAAGGGGTGTAGACTGTGGGTGCAGCACTGGGGTAGTCAGACAGATTGAAAAGTAAATGGTTCAGTCTTTATAGGCAGAAGGAGGGAGTGGAGTTAAACCACTTTGTTTTCTTTTACTGTCTCTACACTCAACAGCATCAATTATCACTTCCGTTGGCATGCTGATTTTCTTGTAATTTACCACTAGTCACAGCTTTTTAAATGGTGTTACCAAAACTTTATGCTGTTCTGAATAAGATAGCTTTAGCATCCAGCAGACTTGACTGGTACCTGCCACCCACTCGTCATCTCTTTTCTTAGAAGCGTTCCGGCTCCATCAATCACTAGGTTTATCAGGTAACAGGGTCCACCAATATGGTTCCCGTGAAGCAGAAAAGATAAATCCATTTATTCAACAAATATTTACGGGACATTTACAGTGTTAGGGAGCAACAAGGAATAAAACGTGCTTGCTACCCTCAAGGAGCTTGTGACCTCAAGTTGACCAAAGAGATAATAACATTTAACACCAGAGTCAGCTAACATTATGGGGTACTATGTACCAAGCCTTGTTCTATATGCTTCCATATATGAATCCTTCAATCATTTAATATGCTCAATAACCCTATGAGGCAGGTTGTAAAAGGCACCCTTGCCCAATTCACCCTGCTAGTGGGCTTGGAACCCCAGTAGTGAAGCTCCAGTGTCTGTGCTCTCATCCCTTTCACCTTAATGGCCTGATGACAATCTAATGTGATAAATAACATGGTGCAGACAAGCTGCATCAGAGTAGCATCCAAGGTGCTACTAACCCAGTCTTAGGAGCCAGGAAACATTTTCTGGGAAAGTTTCAAGCTGAGCCTGGAAGGAGGAGTAGGAATTAGCTAGGTGACAGAGGGAGGGTTAAAGGAATCTGAAGTGCAAAGATTCTGAGCCTAGAAATGACTTAGCATTTACTGCAGAGTATCCTGGAAAGATAAAATGAGGACAGGATGAGGGGGTGGGCGTGAGGGTTGGGAGGAAGAGAACTAAACTTTGTGTTATGTCACATTTCAGGGCTGGAAGAAATCACATAGACAAGGCAATGGAACTAAGTTCCAGAAAATCCTGAGCTTAAATATTAGATCCCTTTTAAGGCATGATGACCTTTTTTCCTCAAAGCAAAATCACAATCATTTTTTGGATTTGTGGATTCATTTAGGTAATAAGTCTTAGAAAAGCATTTCTTACTAATTACCTTATTAATTACATGGAGTTACGTATTTAATCATTCATCTTTGTTGAACAGAATAAAATTGCATTAAAATAGGTATAAAATTATCCCACAAGTCAGTTACTGCTATGACTGAACGGTCATTCTTATATTCAACATTTATTTATTGAGTACCTACCATATGTCAGGCCTAGTGTATGACACCAGAGGACACCTCAGTGAGGATGACAGAGCCTTGTGCCTGCACTTGGCATATTTCAGCAAATCCTGTGTCTTAGAAAGTCTGAAAGCATGGTTTTCATACTTACAGAACATATAAGATGTTTTGTCCAAACATCTAAGCTTACAGAAGAAGAAACAAGGAAGATAGTGATTCACCCAAATTCATATACCTCAGTGCAGTGGGGTGCTGGGGACTTGACCTAGGGTCCCATTTCCAAGCCATTACTCTTTCCAGGGACACCTCACTTCCTTGTATATTCTGAGCCATGCGTTCAAGAGAAGTGTTTGCCATCAAGTCGAGGAGTGCTGTAAGTCAGAATTCCCATTGGAGCCCTTCTATACCAATCTAACAATTCTCCCTGTCTCAGAAGGTAACAGCCTACCTATGGTCAACATTGTCCGGTTTACAGAAATATTTTCACGTTTATTATCTCGGTTGAGCTTCAAGGGACCCTAGGAGGTAGACTCTGTAGACATTAATATCCCCATGGAGATGAGGAAAATAAATGTTAGAGTTTCAGTGACATGAGCACGGTTACAGAGTAAGAGCCAGAAAGCCAGGGTCAGCTGCCCAGATCTCAATCCACAGAGACACTCAAACATCCTGGGAATAAACCCGAGATTCTGTGCCGTTTGACTCAGGTTTCTACCAACACTCCCAACACAAGTGATGAAATGTAAACTGGTTCTATTCCCACTTAAGAAGGAAGTTTCCTTGGATAGAAATGTAAAAACATTCCCAGGGCTGCAGATTTATCTTAGCTGAGATTTTCTGTGATCCACACATGCATATTTCTTGGTGTAATCAGAGTCCTGCCCCAATTCCAAGAGGACCTAAAACTGGCAGCTGAATTCTGAAACCAAACAGTGTGTGACATCCTGCAGGGAAAAAAAAATATGTATATATATACATTTTAATTCCTTTAATATACCTCCCATGAAGTCATCTGGTCAGAAAGGAATAATGAAGAGAAAACAAAAACTGTAGAAATGTGGTAAATGTTTTATTGATGTGAAGCCAATGAATAAGTAATGGAAAAGAAACATATATTCACATTATAGGTTATACAAGTAATGCATGAATACATTTTTTTCCTATTATGGTATTAAATAATTAAATATTTAGATTAAAAATAAAAGTCATTTTTCACATACCATGAGTGGTCTTGAGACTCTTCCAGTGATTTAAGAAAAATATTTTGTTTTAGAACCACATCCATATCTTGAACAAGACTGTGTAACTATATCAAAGTAAGTTCTCTCTGCTTATGGTGAGGGGGAGTGACTAATGCTTTCCAGTTCTGAATGCTGGGAAAACTGTGAAACAAAAGACAATTCCAAATAAGTAAAATATTCTCCTATACTTGGTGCAAATAATAAATCCCTTATTTTAACATAATGAGAGATTGGATTTTCACTAATGGAAATAACCATCATCTTTTGTCACCCCTCTCTATTAAATAATATTAATTGAAAGGGACACCACATTATCCAGGGTCTGGATCTGCCCCCTGGGGCCTCGATTCATTGGCTGAGGCGCCATCCTTTCATCCTGCAGAGTTTTTGGTAACTCTAAATTCCTTGCTCCTTTCACGATCATATTTCCCACCCTGTGAACGTCTGGAGTGCTGATGGACTATGCCACAACACACTTGTGTTTTATTTTGTACTATTTTTCATTGGTTCACAAGATGTTTTGTGCAAAATCACTGGTCTGTCTCCCCAGCTAAACTCAGTGCTTCTTGGAGGAGGAACCCCGCTTCATATTTATCCTCTGCCCGCCTGCCCTACTGTGTGCTCTGGCCGCAGTGTGCACAGAGTAGGTTCACAATCCCAGGAGGAGTGTCGCCTCCTCCTTCTCTTCTACACAACAGGGTGAGACAGGTTGGGACCCGGGGTCTGGGACCCTTTGCCACAGTGCTTGCACCCGGACAAACATCTCCTTGAGAAAAAAAATACAAAGAAACTATAAAGGACTAAAAATAATTGCATGCATGGACAGTTGGGGCAAACTATGGACATCAAGATACAAAAAGACCAAAAAAAACCCAACTGCCGCCTCTGAAGAACTGGGAGCAAAAGCAGGGTACTAAGCATGGCCCCCCACACCCAACATCACCAAAGCGGTGGGCAAACCACCTAAGCCAACCCTCTGGCCCAACCCACTGGACACACACTTTCGCCCTCCCAGGAGCAAGTGAGGGAAACTGTTACTTGTTCTCGCTTCCCCCGCCCACCACCCCCAGCTGCTGCAGCAGGGGCCCCAGCAAAGCCTTGCGGGAATTTCTTGTCTGGCCTCTAATCAATTTCTATTGTTTGGGGAAGGTCAAGAACCCTGGTTGGTGTTCAGGAGAACTTCTCCGCAATGGCAATTCTCTCATCCCTAGTGCACCAGGAACTTCCCAGAGGTGGGCCACACCCCAGAGTAGATGCAGGGCTCCAGTTTTCCCAGCACAGAGCTAAGCATTGCCCGGCCCTGGGTGCCTGGGTGCTGAGGGCTGTCCTCCTCCACAAACTCACTAAGCCTCTTCCTGGCCTTGATCCCCAAAGTCGATTTTTTTTTTTTTTTTGATCCTATAGTCGGTACTCCAGCTGCACTGAGCTCCTGGCTTAATTCCCAACTACTCTCAGCCAGAAATCCTTCCTCATCCAGGATTTCAAATACATTCCCTTCTTTTGCTAACTTTGTTTCCCTCTCCTATACTGCATGAGCTTGTTTCTTCTGGCCGCTTCCAGAAACACTTCATGCATTGCCAACAGGGCTCTGCAATGGTTGCTTTAATAATTAACACTGTTAGTTATTTATAGAGATTACCCATGCCAGCCCATGAAACGTTTACCTCCAGTCAGGCCCATGCAAAGGGAAATTCTGTCCCAGGATGGTTGCGTCTTATGTGCTCGGATCGTACTAGCATGTTCTTCTGCCTGGACCATGGTCTGTCCAGAATTAAAGTGATTTAACTTGGAAGAGAAAATAATGCACATTTTTTTTCCCTGTGAGATTGTATTCATGGCCATTTGTTTTGGCTGTTGGTATAAAGAAACCAGTTTAACAGCTTCAAAAGTCAACTGAAAGAGGAACTAGTCAACCTGTGTACTCATTAAAAACAAATGGAAGAGAACATTAAAAAAAATGAAAAATAAAAATAAAATAAAATAAAATAAATGGAAGAGCTATGGAGAGTTATTATTGCATCTTATGTCAAGACCATTTTTTGGAGGGGTGTGGAATGCAGGCCAGGTGGTTAATCAGGAATATGCGCTTAGCTACATCTGTTGTGAGATTTGGGTTTACTCCATGTGAAAATCAGAACAAGGCATCTGTCCCAGGCTGGGGTCTCTAGAGATAAATATTATGTGAAGTGTTTTGAAGGCACAGAATCCAGGGGAATAATTATTCCAAGAGTTCAGATGGTTACAAGGAATGCAGTTTTAACCAGAAGCAGAGATAAAATCTCAGGGTCACCAGAAAACACCAGGTGTTTTCAAGGACCATACTGAAAAGTTGGCTCACCAAGTAGAAAGGGAAAGAGCCGGGAGCTGTAAAGCCCGAGTTCAGTGACTCAGACTGGATTCAGTGCCCACGGTTAATACCAGGAGCGTCTCCATCTGTACACTGCTTACATCAGCTCCAATTCCTTATCCTATAGGAGAGTCTGTTTTTAAACCTGAAAACTTAAGCATATCCTGGAACTGACAAACAGCTGAGAAAGTGTAGGGAAGAAAGGAAGAGCTGGGTGGGGCTCAGCTGCAGCTCCAAGGTAACAACAGAGCAAAAAACGAGTACCTGGATTCTCTTGGAGTGGTGGATGAAGGAACCTATTGTAACCAAAGAGAGTTCCTTTACCCAAGAGACCCTGAGGCACTACATTAGCAGACTAGCACATAGGGCTCTTTCCCAATGCTGTCTCCGGTTTGGAACCCCGTGCCTGCTATAAATGGTGTTTGGAGAGGAGGGGAGGAGATGCCATGTCTGTTTTCCTGCTTCCCATGTCTCTATTCAAGTTCAGCTGCTGGGGGCCGGGTATTCACCATCTCCTTCCTTGGTGACCCTGCACATTTCAGTGGGCCCCTTTGTAGCGGTGTCCACTGGCATAGTCAGGACGGATGGCTAATGCACAGCAGTAAGGTGGACAGGGTCCAATCAGTCCTAAACGCCGGGATCTGGTGCCTATTTAGGGACAGAGCTTTGGAAAGATAATGGCTGGTAATTATTAAGAGCTTCCTAGGTGCAGAGACTGTGCTAAGAGCTTTAAGTGTACCTCCTCATTTACTCACCACAACAAACCAGTTAGGCATCACTCCTTCCTCTGCTGTAAATGTGAGGACACCGAAGCTCAGAGAGGCTCAGTAATTTGCCCAAGGTCACAGAGCCGGTGAGTAACAGAGTCAGATTTTAAACCCCAGTCTGACTCCAGATCTCATGCTGCTACTCCCTGTGCTGTCATAGGAAAGGCACCTGAAGGGGCATCTCGTCCTGTAGTCCTAGATTAAAAAATAAGGGTAAGCTGCTTATTTCCTGTCCCTAGTTTTCTTTATTTTATCACATTACACCTCATATCCAGATGCCAATATTGTGCTTTTAGTGACATGCCAAGTCGTGTGGAAGGGTGAACGGAGTTTATCTCTATGGAAGAATGTTCATGGTCCTGCCATTATATGGTCTCTATGTGGATGATACTGTCTAACAGGGGGTGGAGTGTATACAGTTCTCACTCTCAGGATATTTACAACCTCCTTTAGAAGATAAGACAGGCCTATAAAATGGTATCCAAGGCAGCATATCATAACCACTAAATCAACGGGAAGGAGAACGCTCCACATTGGGAGAGGGAAAGATCACTTCCGAGTAGATGATCCAGGCAGGATTCCTGGAGGATGGGGCAGGATCTGAAGAGTGAGGGAGGGTATTTATCCGGAGGTAGTGGAGTTACGAAATGGAGACATGAAGCAAGGAAGCAAAAGGTGTGTTTGGAAACAGTGAAGCCACCAGGTCACCCGAGCTAGGCTCACGGAGGGAGGAGTAGGAGACTAGGCGGGAAAGGCAAGCTGAAATTAGATTGTGCAGATCCTTGAAAAGAACACAAAGTAGTCTGAAATCATGATAAGAAATAAGACCCACGGTGTGTGAAACACCAGGCCTGTGGAGGCACTTGATCACCTGGGGAGGCTGCTATGCGGGAACAGCAGAGAGACCAAGGGCTTTGGACAGAAGATCAATTTGAGTCAAAGTCTAACTCTGTCATTTACTAGAGTGTGGATTTGGTTAGTTACTGAATTTTTCTGAGTTGCTGTTTGTTCATCAGTAACTTCCACCTCACCTGATTATAAAGCAGGAGTCAGCACACCTTTTCGGTAATGAGACAGACTGTAAATATCTTAGACCCAATGGGCCCTTACGGTTGCTGCCATTGTACAGTGAAGGCACACAGACAACTTGTAAACAAATGAGCACGGCCGTGTTCCAAGAGCACGTTACTTACAGAAACAGCCATCCAGCCGAATACGACCTTTGGGTCATAGTTTTCTAACCCCTGTTATAGAGGATTAAGTGAAGTAATATCTGTAAAACACGTAGCACAAAATAGGCTTTAAATAACCATTCCTTTTGCCTCCCTCCAAAGTGGCTTGTACCTCATGTCCACACTCTGATATAGTTGATACTTTTGCGTATATTCTTTACCACTTGTTTTTCTGCCATGCGGGCCGTAATATTATCCCATAAAAATGGGCTTCAAAATCAATCGTTTACTAAAGGGATAAAGAAAAGAGAGTCTTCCTGCTTATAATTATGAAGGAGAACCATGTCCATTTTCTAGGCTGAGAGGGCATGGGACAGTACCCTCCCTTTCCTTGCCACCTAAGGCTAGGAAAAAAGCATTGGAAGTCCACCTGCTGAATGTGGAATAGAACTGCAGAGGGAATTTGGAATGAAAAGGGCGCCCCCTAATGGAGACTTACAGAACTCAGTTGAATTCTCTCTCTTTCATTCTCCAAAAAGGATTACAACCGAGATGAATATACCTCACCAGCAGTGTACTTTTTACAAGCCTCCTGCATGTGACTTCATTTAATCAACAACTGTGTTGTGGAATGATCTTGCTCCTGAGGGAATTGAAAAAGTGGTTAAGGACTTAGCCAAGGTCACCCTTCATGATGTAAACCAATAGAGAGAGAGCAGGCTGGATATTGGAGGGGGAAAAAGTGGTTAAGTCTTAACCAGTGGGAGACTTTGCCCACCCTCTGAGTTTTACCTGTTGCCAACAGCAGAACAAAGTGATCTACAGTTTAAAACCATCAGCCCATCTCACTGAAACCGCTCCCACTGCAAAAGGGTTGTAACTGAGCTTGACAGGCTCTAGGCAAAGCAGTCTTCCAGTTGGTAAGCCAAAGTACCTAACAGGGAAGACCTAATGGTTCTTCCCAAAGCCGCTACTTGGGGTCACAGGACACTCATTTGTAACAGGCTTGTCATCCCCCTCCCCTCTCGCCAATAATTCACTTCCTTAGTTGCTGAGTGAGGTTTGTTGACTATGGGACCAAGCCAATGCATTGCTGAGAATATACAACCACCCTGGAGCCCTCTGGTAGCCACCTGGAGAAAAACTGGAAACCCGCCGTAAGAAGTAAGTTAGATCATGTTAAAGAAGGAGAAACCAGCTCTCATTCCATACAGAAAAAGCTCAAGAAATTGGACATCTTTGACCTATTTGAATAACAGGATTTGCAAGGTAAATGAAGAGCAAAAGAAAGATTGTAGTAGGAAATGTTTAACTTAAGAAAACAGATCTGTAGCAAGCCAAAGTACAAATCCTAATAGGTCTTACTTGTTTCTTAGAGCAGTGGTTCTCAAATTCACCTCCTACTTACTCCATAAACAGGAAGGGGTTTTTTTGTAAGCTCTTTATTGGAATATAATTGCTTTACACTCTTGTACCAGTTTTTGAGGTACACCATAGTGAATCAGCTGTATTTATACATATATCCCCATATCCCCTCCCTCCTGTGACTCCTTCCCACCCTCCCTGTCCTGGCGCTCTAAGGCATCACCCATCATCGAGTTGATCTCCCTTTGTTATACAGCAACTTCCCACTAGCTATCTATTTTACAGCTGGTAGTGTATATATGTCTATGCTACTCTCTCACTTCCTCCCAGCTTCCCCTTTGCCCCCTGCCACCCCAACCTCGTGTCCTCCAGTCCATTCTCTGCATCTGCATCCTTATTCTTTCCCTGTCACTTGGTTCATCAGTACCATTTTTTTAGATTCTGTATATATGAGTTAGCATACAGTATTTGTTTTTCTCTTCGTGGCTTACTTCGCTCTGCATGGCAGTCTCTAGGTCTATTCACCTCATTACATATAGCTCTATTTCATTCCTTTTCATGGCTGAGTAATATTCCATTGTATATATGTGCCACATCTTCTTTATTCATTCATCTGTTGATGGGTATTTAGGTTGTGTCCATGTCCTGGCTATTGTAAATAGTGCTGCAATGAACATTATGGTACATGTTTCTTTTTGGATTATGGTTTTCTCTGGGTATATGCCCAGTAGTGGGCTTACTGGGTCATATGGTAGGTCCATTTTTAGCTTTTTAAGGAACCTCCAAACTGTTTTCCTTAGTGGCTGTACCAACTTACATTCCCACCAACAGTGCAGGAGAGTTCCCTTTTCTCCACACCCTCTCCAATATTTATTGTTTCTAGATTTTTTGATGATGACCATTCTGACCAGTGTGAGGTAATACCTCATTGTGGCTTTGACTTGCATTTCTCTAATGATTAGTGATGTTGAACATCTTTTCATGTGTTTGTTAGTCATCTGCATGTCTTCTTTGGAGAAATGTCTATTTAGGTCCGCCCATTTGTGGATTGGGTTATTTGCTTTTTTGGTATTAAGCTGCATGAGCTGCTTGTATATTTTGGAGATTAATCCTTTGTCCGTTGCCTCGTTGGCAAGTATTTTCTCCCATTCTGAGGGTTGTCTTCTTGTCTTCTTTATGGTAGGAAGGTTTTTTGAATGGACTTTGAACCAAATCATGGCATTTTCCAAGAAAAAAATTGACTTAGTGGGAAAAATGTTCTTAATTCCATTGATAATTATTTCTCTCACTTATGCTAATATCTAGTATCAGAACAAAAGTATTCCTTGGTAAACATTTAGTATGTGTTCCTTTAGTATTTTATGGGGGCAGGGGAGGGAGAGTTTGTTTTTTCTTTTTGGAGGGGGTGTTTCTTGTCTGTTTTTGCTGGAGTACTTTGACTTCAGACTGTTCTTCATCTGAATGTGTTTAAGGACCACTACCTAAAATCAACTCTGTTCACATGTGTCATCTGAGAACAATGGGATGTTAGTATTTTATTATTCGACAGCTTTGTCTGATGACAATGAATCTCCCAATTGAATGTACTTTAGCCAAGTCAACCTCTTGTTTACTTCAAGCTCCAGGCCATTAGAATGAGAATTTTCTCTCCTTGGGTGACACTCGTTCTAAAGAACTGAGCCTCCCAGGACCTCCTGTGGTGGGTTTCCAGGATGCTCAGGCTGTCCCCTGCAAACGTCTCTGGTGATGATCTGTGATCGTTCCGGTCACCTGGCTCACTTCCCTGTGAGTATTGCCTTTATGCAAGTGACTGGTCTGGAAACAGCAGACTCTTCAGCTCTCTAAGAATAAGCTAGACATATTTCATTGTTGGCCAAGAAGAATTGGGCCTGCCTTTTCAATCAATGGTGGGGCCAAGTTTTTCTCTTTGTTTTGTTGTTGTTGTTGTTGTTGTTTTGTCTGTCTCTTTATTTGTTCAAATTCTCAATTTCTGAATTTTCTTCTCAAGGTCTAGCCAATAGATGTCATGTAAAGATAAGCAATACTGCCCCCTACGGGTCCTGTGTGTGTGCTGAGCGCAGTAGCTTCCCAGCTGCCATAGAAGATTTGGGGGAAATTAAACAGATGTCCAGCTCACCCTAGTGAGGCCATTCTGGGGCCCATAAGCCAGATTGGTGGGGTAACCAATCATCCTGGCTTGCCTGGGACTAAGGAGGCTTTGGGGACATGGGATTTCAGTGCTCAAACTGGGGAAAATCCTAAGCAAAGTAGAATGAGTTGGTCACCCTGTTGGTTGGAAAGAACTAGAACCTTGTTTGTAATTGGGGTTCAGAAATATACAGGGTACCCTGTGAACTAGAGAACCCCAAGGGAGGCAGGAGAGTAGGGACTCTCGAGAGAGCAAATGACCAGGAATAAAGAAGTATGTCTAGAATGGGACCACCTGAGTTAGAAGGAGCAGCTGGAGTTAGAAGGAGCAGCCGCTCTAGGTATCATTATTTCTACCCCTCCACCCAGTCCCCCATCATTCCCAGGGTACCTGTGAGCCCTGGGAGGGTAGGGCTGTAGTAGAAATGCTAGAATTATCTTTCTAAGGGCTCACAGAGCACAGCCGTAGTGGTCCTCCCAGAAGAGCTGGGCATGTGGATGTACTGGCCAGAGAGAATAGAGCACAGGAGACTGGGAGAGACTCAGGTGTCTAGAGAAGGACAGCAGTGGCAAGACCAGGTCTCAGAGATGAACAAAGTGACAGTGAACAACAGAGGGGGGGTTAGCAGGGGCTCTGATTATATGTGAGGTGGTGGTCTACCTTCTGGAAGTCTCAGAGGACGAGACCACCAAAGCTGATGATTCCACGAAAGTTACACATTTCTGAGAATTCTCAGAAATAGTTGGAGAAATAAAAAAGTGAAAAAACAAAAGCTTTCCTGCTAGTCAGCAGTTGTGGGCATGTAGAATCGAGATTAAAATGATGATTATTATAAACATGACTCTGGGCTATAATTATATAAAACTGCCTAGTAAAGTTCAGGGCATACAGACTATAATTACATTAAACTTCTTTAAAAAAATTTTTTTGGGGAGTATAGTTGATTTACAATGTTGTGTTAGTTTCAGGTGTATAGTGAAGTGATTCAGTTATACATATACATGTAACCACTCTTTTTCAGATTCTTTTCCTATATAGGTCATACAGAGTATTGAGAAGAGTTCCCTGTGCTATATGGTAGGTCCTTATTAGTTATCTATCTTATATATAGTACTGTATTTATGTCAATCCCAATCTCCCAGTTTATCCCTTCCCCCTTTTCCCCCCGGTAACTATAAATTTGTTTTCTACATCTGTGACTATTTCAGTTTTGTAAATAGGTTCATTTGTACAATTTTTTGAGATTCCATGTATAACCAATATCATATATTTGTCTTTCTCTGTCTGACTTACTTCACTCTGTATGACAATCTCTAGGTCCATCCATGTTGCTGCAAATGAAATTATTTTGTTCTTTTTTATGGCTGAGTAATATTCCATTGTATATGTATATGTATATATACATGTTCCACATCTTCTTTATCCACTCCTCTGTCAGTGGACATTTAGGTTGCTTGCATCATTAAACTTCTTTTTTTTTTTAAATAAATTTATTTATTTATTTATTTATTTATTTATTTATTTATTTATTTATTTATTTACTTTATTGGCTGTGTTGGGTCTTTTTTGCTGTGCACAGGCTTTCTTTTTGTTGCGGTGAGTGGAGGCTACTCTTCATTGTGGTGTGCGGGCTCCTCATTGCCATGGCTTCTCTTGTTGCGGAGCACAGGCTCTAGGTGCATGGGCTTCAGTAGTTGCAGCACATGGGCTCAGTAGTTGTGGCTCATGAGCTCTAGAGCGCAGGCTCAATAGTTGTGGCGCACGGGCTTAGTTGCTCCATGGAATGAGGGATCTTCCTGGAGCAGGGATTGAACCCTTGTCCCCTGCATTGGCAGGCGGATTCTTAACCACTACGCCACCTAGGAAGCCCTAGACTTCTTTCTAAAGTAAACTTTTCATTGAAGTACAAGTTCTTACAGAAAAACACAGTAATCACTAATCAGATGTACAGCTGAATGAACTTTTCCGAAGAGAACACACCTGTGTACCCCAAATCCAGATTAAGAAACAGAAGGTTAATACCACCCCAGAGGCCCACCCTTCGCCCCCTCTTAGTAACCACCCGCTCCCAAGGGTAACCGCTATCCTGGCTTGTAACACTGTACTTCGTTTTGCCGGTTCTTGGACTTTGTATAAATGGAAACACACACAACTCTTGTCTGCCTTCGTTCACTCAACATTGTGTTCATGAGGTTCATCCGTGTTCTTAGTGAGGTTGTGGTTTATTTGTTGTCTTTGCTGTAGAGGATTCCATTATGAATATACCACTGTTTATCCATTCTACTGTTGTTGGGCATTTGTGTTATTTGGGGATCTTCTGGAGAGTGCTGCCATGGACTTTCTACTACACATGTTTTGGTAAACATATGATGTGTTTCTGCTGGGTGTATGCCTAAGTGTGGCTTGCTGGGTCATAGGGCACATGTATGCTCAGTTTTTGAAGATACTGGCAATTGGTCATGCTATTTAGACTCTCCAAACAATGTTTGAGAGTTCCAGTTGCTTTTTTCCCCTCTGGAACACCATTTTTTTCTTTCATTTTGGCCTTTCTGGCCAGTACAACATATACATAAAGCTTTTAGTTTTATTTTCAGATCTGGCAGATTCCCTGAAGTGAGCCTCCCAGTTTAAAGTTTTTCTTGAATTTG
The DNA here is from genome assembly GCF_030028045.1 of Hippopotamus amphibius kiboko. Classification (NCBI taxonomy): domain Eukaryota; kingdom Metazoa; phylum Chordata; class Mammalia; order Artiodactyla; family Hippopotamidae; genus Hippopotamus; species Hippopotamus amphibius. The sequence goes on from NC_080186.1 coordinate 104,877,186, forward strand.
GCCAGATGACATCCTCAATATAAAGATCCAACTGATTTTCTCTTTCTAAGGAAATTGAATATGTCTGTAAAAGATTTGGCTTGTAGAAAAAACATTTCTTTGTTTTTGAGGCTTCAGGATCTTTTACATCTAAATGCAAAAGCAAAATTAAAATAAAACAAAGTAAATTGTTTAAAAAAGCAGATGGAAGGATGGCCACATAAGAAATTTTCCTTTCCCTCCTGAGCCAGTCCTTAATAAGACATCTACAATAAGACTCAGTGTTATATCCTTTCTACTCCAGTGTACCCTGCCTTTTAAGATGTCTAACTACTACACCATAAACATACGGACCTTTCATTGAATCTACACATCGCAGAACAGAGAAGATTATTTCCAGAGACCTGCTGCCAGTGTTTAGTAGGGGAACTGCAAGGCTTTTCTTATAATTGATCATGAGAGGGAAGGTTTTCTCATGGAGTGTTTTTCTAGGGGCAGCTGTGTTAATTTCAGTGGAAAGAATCTGTGAGGACCAAATCTCAGACAATGAAACAAGTCCAGTATGGCATGAGGATCTCATGCATTTCTGCTCTAGAGATCGATCAATATATAAAATGTGCATGATTGTTTTTCTCTGTTATCTCCTTTGGCCTGAAGAGCTTGAATTCTGCAGAACTATTTTTGCCTGTACGTTAATCATTGACTTAGCTGTCTCCAAAGTATTAGCATACTTGGGCTGGTATATTAGAACATTGAAAAGATTGAGAGGGAATGGGGCCGAAAAATAATGTTTTTTTGTTTTTAAACTGAAACCAGATTTATGCATTTGTGCAAAACGGGCTTTGTTTTTCCAGTGCTGGTAACAAGCACAGTTAAGAAACCAAGCATGACCATGGTAAGGAGGGAGCACATGAAATGAAACAGGAAAGAGGTCGCCTGAAAACTCTTAAGAATCACATTGTTATTAGCATTTTCCTCCAAATCACTTAGGTATCAAAAAGCCTTGTAGGAAGCTTTGGGTTTGGCTGCAAGGAAGGAACCAGGGACACATTACCCAGTTTTTCTCCAAAGGACTGCCTCTTAACAGCTCTTAGTTTCACAGATTAGCCTGGTTCCCCAACCAGACTGTAAGCCGCTGGAGGGCAGGGACTGTTTATTCTCTCAAAACATTTGTTAAGTACCTACCTGGTGCTGGGGGTGGCAAGATGATGCTTCCTGCTGTCAGACCTCCTGTTGGAGAATGGAGGGAACAAAAGTGCCCACCGGACTGAGAATGCGTCTTGAGACCAAAAAACGAGGCAGTAGCTCCAGATAACCAATGGATCAATTTATTATAGGGTAATTTACAGGGTGGAATCTTGATCAGGCAGGAAAATCTGGAAGCATTCGAAGCTGCCTTCCGCACTGCTGAGGGTCCACTGGGACAATGTTACACTTAACCTAGGGTGTAGGGGTAGGTGCTTGGAAACAGGACGTGCATTCCTATGTTAAGTTATACACCTTGCTAGTGCCAGCAACTTATATGAATCCCTGACCAGTGCCTGCTCTTAGGCTCCTGGGAACTCTCTTCTCCTCCTCTGGAGACACCCTGGACTTTTTGCTGTGCCCTCATGATGCCAGTCATTTATCTGGATTAGCACCAGTCACAGGCCTGCGTACGTGTTCTCTCTCGCAGGACTTCGTTTCAGCACCTGGGGCAGATCCACCACCTCTGCTTCTCACCACACCACTCTGTTGGTGGAAATACACATGTGAAGGTTGTAGACCCTTCCAGGCTGCTCTGGTCCCCCATCGACCTGCATCCAGTGTGAGCTGAGCCACAGCCACCCTTTGATGGACATGTGGCATACAAAAAACGTGAATCTGTATCGTTTTTAAATATTAAGATTTTAGGGATGGGTGTTACAGAAGCCTAACTTAGAGCTTAGCATCTTGCAGGAGATACCAGCTGTCTCTTTTCAGGAGAGTAAGGGAAGATTAAAGAAAAAGTTGAGAGCAGAACGAATTATCTCTGTGCATATGAGTTGCTTCGGTGTGCAGGTATGTGTAGGGGAAGGGCAGCACACTTTGTTTTTTAATTCACAATTATCTTTGTCTTTTCACTTTGCCATCTTGTTTCTCTCCCATCCCTTTCTTCAATCCCACATACAGTGACCATAAATGTAAAGTCAGCCCCTTACTTACTTAAATCAATCACTTACTGTATGTCTAGCACTGTGATACGCATTGAGATAATAGAGATGTATATAGAGTCTATCTTGAAGTTGCCATCAATGACAAATTGATGCCAGCACAATTTTGAGCCTGGAGACTGAATTCTAAAAATAATCCAGATTAACATCAAGTCAGTAACCATACAGCACACGAATTATATTTGTGAATATATATTGTTCACAGCAACAAGCTTAAAATAGTTGAGACAATTTTATAAATCTATATTCCAAAATAGGACAAAAGAAAAAGATGAATGTTGGAATCTTTTTTTAAGGAGGGTTGTGGAGATATAATTCATACATCATAAAATTCACCCCTTTAAAGTGTGCAATTCAGTGTTTTTTTAGTATATCCACAAAGGTGTGTAACCATTACCATAACCAATTTTATAACACTTCATCACTTTGAAAGGAAACCCGTACCCATTAGCAGTCAATTCCCATTCCGCCCTTTACCCCTCCCCTCCCTTCCCCCCAGTCCTAGGCCACCACCAATCTACTTCTTGTCTCTGTAGATTTGCCTATTCTGGGCATTTCATATAAATGGAATCATATAATATGTGATATTTTGTGACTGATTTCTTTCACGTAGCATAGTGTTTCAAGGTACATCCACATTGTAGCATGTGTCTGTATTTCATTCCTTCTTGTGGCCAAATTATATTCATTGTATGGCTATACCATACCCTATTTATCCATTGACCAGTTGATGAACATTTGGGTTGTTTCATTTCTGGGTTACTATGAATTATGGTGCTATGAGCATGTGTGTACAAGTTTTTGTTGTGGACATATGTTTTTATTTCTCTTAGCTATATACCCAGGAGTGGAATTTCTGGGTCATATGTTAACTCTGTTTACTTTTAGAGGAACTGACAAACTCTTTTCCAAAGCAGCTGTACCATTTTACATTCTCATCAGCAATGTATGAAAGTTCCAATTTCTCCATATCCTGACCAATACTTGATATTAACCTTTCTTTTTTACTACCCGTTCTAGTGGGTGTGAAGTAGTATCTTCTTGTGGTTTTGATTTGCATTTCCCTAATGATTAATGATGTTAAGTGTATTTTTATGTACTTATTGGCCATTTGTATGTCTTCCTGGGAGGAATGTTTATTCAAATCCTTCACTCTTAAAAAAAAATGGGTTGTTTTTATTGTTGAGTTATGAGTGTTTTTTTTAATATTTTGGATACAATCTCTAATAAGCTTTATGATTTGCAAATAGTATCTTACATTACGTAAACTGCCTTTTTGTTTTCTTCATGGTGTTCTTGATGTACAAAAGTGTTTAATTTGAAGAAGTATAATCTATTTTCTTCTTTTGTTGCTTGTGCTTTGAGTATCATATTTAAGAAGTCTCTGCCTAAACCAAGGTCACAAACTTATCCTCATTTTTTTTTCTAAGAGTTTTATAATTTTTGTTCTTAAATTTAGATCCATGGTCCATTTTTTAGTTAATTTTATGAATGAGGTGAGGAAGGGTCCAATTTCATTCTTTTACAGGTAGATATCCAGTTGCCCCAGCATCATTTTCTTGAAAAGACTATTCTTTCTCCATTGAATTATCTTGATTACTGTGTCTTTTCCTAAGTTTTGAAATCAGGAAGCATGAATCTTTCAAGTTTTTTCTTCTTTTTCAATATTGTTTTGGCTATTCTGGGTGCCTTGCATTTGCATATGAATTTGGGGATTCATTTGTCAAGTTTTGCTCAAAGCCAGCTGGGATTTTTAAGTATTGTGTTGAACTGGCTTATCAATGTAGGGAGGCTTATCAATTGCCATCTTAACAATATCAAGTCCTCTTATTCATGAACATGGGAAATCTTTCCATTTATTAGGTCTTAAGTTCTTTCAACAATATTTTGTAGTTTTCAGAGAACAAAATTTACATTTCTTTTGCTAAATTGATTCCTGGTTTTATTTTATAATCTTATTCATTTTGGTGCTGTTGTAAATAGAACTGTTTTCCTATTTTTTGCAGATCTTTCATAAAGTGTATTGAAAGATAATTAATTTGTATATGTCTTAAATCCTGCAACTTGCTTATTAATGCTAATAGTTTTTTTTTAGTACAGTCCTTAGTATTTTCTTTATGCAAGATCATGTCATCTTCAAATAGAAATAGTTTTACTTCTTCCTTTTCATTATGGATGCATTTTATTCATTTTTTGCCAAATTTCCCTGGTTAGCACTGCAGTACTGCTGATCTTAGGGAGAGATCATTCAGTCTTCACCATTAAGTATGATGTTACCTGTGGGTCTTTCATAGACCCTCTTTATCAGGCTGAGGAAGTTCCCTACTATTCCTACTTGTTGAGTATTTTCATCATGAAAGGGTATTGGATTCTATGAAATCTTTCTGCATCTATTAAAATGATCATCTGGTTTTTGTATTTTGGTCTATTCATGTAGTGTATTGTATTAATTAATTTTTACATGTTAAATCAATTGTGCATTCTAGGGATAAATGCCACTTGGTCATGGTGTATAATTCTTTTCACATGTTGCTGGATTCTGCTTGTTAATATTTTGTTGAGGAATTTTGTGTCTATACTCATAAAGGATATTGGTCTGTGTTTTTTTGTTTGTTTGTTTTTAATGTTGTCTTTGCTTTGAGGACCAGGGTAATACAAACTTCAGAGAATAAGTTGGAAAGTACTCCCTCCTCTTTTATTTTTTGGAAGAATTTGCAAATAATTTGTATTAATTCTTTTTTAAAATGTTTGTTAGAATCATGAGAAAAGCTGAGAGAGCATATTCTTTGCAAACTGAAAGGGGCAAACTAATTGTCAAAAACAGATTTTATTAAATATAAAGAGGATTAAATTGAGGAGAGAATGGCTCAGAGTGTTTGGAAGGCTTTTGCATGGTCTCACAAGACAGATCACAATAGAAAATTACAGTTCAACCCATTTATGAACACGCATATGAAAATCTTGACCAAAAATACCGAGTAATCAAATGTGACAGTAACATTAATCAGAAAATCATGATGAAAGGGCAGTTTTATATCAAGGATGCAAGGACAATGCACTATTAAAAAGTCTATTAATGTCAACAGTAGGTCAAAAAAGAAAACCATACCAATTCAGTTGATACTAAAGTGGCAATTGATAAAATATCTATTCCTGATAAAGCCTTTAAAAAACTAGTCATTCATATTCTTGGGTGCAGACAAATACCGTTTGATTTCACTTATACGAGGTACCTAGAATAATCAAATTCATAGAGTCAGAAAGTACATGGTAGATGGGGGGGGGGGGTGTTGCGGTGGGGGGAGGGGCAGGGGGGAATGGGGACTTAGTATTTAAAGGAGGAAAGAAGACAGAGTTTCAGTTTAGGAAGATGAAAAATTGGGGAGATGGATGATGGTGAGAGTTGCACAACAATGTGAATGTACTTAGTGTTAATGAACTGTACAGTTACATATGGTGAAAATAGTATGTTTTATATTATGTGACTTTTACCACAATAAAAAAACATTAAAAAAAGAAAGAGTGAACCTATTGTAAACTATGGACTCTGGGTGATAATGATGTATCAATGTTGGTCCAGCCATTGTGTCAATAACACATCCAGCACTCTGGTGTGGGGTGTTGATATGGGGTGGAGGGTGGGGGAGGCGGTACATACATGGGTAGGGGTAAGAGGTGTATGGGAACTCTCTGTACTTTCTGCTCAATTCTGCTGTGAATCTGAAACTTCTTTGAAAAACTTAAGTCTGTTAAAAAAAATCACTCATACAAGAACGCTTCCTTAAAAATGATAAAGAATCGGTGGGAGGGAGTCACGGGAGGGAGGGGATATGGGGGTATATGTATAAATACAGCTGATTCACTTTGGTGTACCTCAAAAACTGGTACAAAAGTGTAAAGCAATTATATTCCAATAAAGAGCTTAAAAAACAAAAAAAATAAAAATGAATAAAAAATAAAAAAAAAGATAAAGAACATATACTTCAGAGCAAGAGAAACAGTATTTAATAGTGAATCATTGAAAGTCATCTCACTGTATATCTACTATCTCTAGTATATCTACTATCTCTAATATTGTTATCATTTTAAAGGTTCCGGTTAATATACATTAAGATACATCACAAAAAGAAAAAGAGCAGCTTTTAGAAAGAACACAAATAATTCCTATTTTACAAATGATAATATCCAGTAGACAACTCAAAGAGATAAACTGAAAAAATTAATAAGAACAGGAAATACAATGGCCAAACCCAAGGTCAATATAATTCAGTATCTTCCTTTGATAACAGTAATGATAATTACATGAGCACACGGTTTGTGGTAGACACTGCGCAGAATGCATTTCACTCACAAACTAATTTAGTCTTTTAAAAACCCTTTAGTCATTAATATTTATTTATTTATTTATTTATTTATTTATTTATTGGCTGCTTTGGGTATTCATTGCTGCGCATGGGCTTTCTCTAGATGTGGCAAGCAGGGCTACTCTTCATTGTGGTGCGCGGGCTCCTCATTGTGGAGGCTTCTCTTGTTGTGGAACATGGGCTCGAGGCACGCGGGCTTCAGTAGTTGCGGCACACTGGCTCGATAGTTGTGGCTTACGAGCTCTAGAGCGCAGGCTCAGTAGTTGTGGTGCACGGGCTTAGTTGTTCTGTGGCATGTGAGGTCTTGCCAGACCAGAGCTGGAACCCGTGTCCCCTGCACTGGCAGGTGGATTCTTAACCACGGCACCACCAGAGAAGTCCCTTTAGCCATTAATAAATGAAACTTCACAACAACACTTATGAGGTATATACTATCCTTATCCCCATTTTCTGGAAAGGGAACTGGGGCTTAGGGAAGCAAATTAACTTGCCCCGGGTCACAAAGTTGGTATGAAGCAAAGCTAGAAGGAACCAAGCCTCATTCTTCATTATCATTGCTCTCATTGTTATAGTTATTTTTATTATCATTATTGGACTATCATAGGCTGAGAGTGTTGGGAGACAATTTCTCAAGGTCTCTCCCATTTCTGCACAACTTGTGAGCGGTAGCACTGGCAGCCCTTGTTCCTGACTATCCTTTCCAGGCTGTTTATAGTGAATAGCCTTGGAAGCTAGAGACAGCATCTCCATCCAGAGCAAAGGACAGGGTTATTTACTGTCCAGTGTAATAGAGATACTATCTTCCTTCAGGAAAAAGGTCCTTTGTAAAAATGTGATTTCCTTAAGCTCAAGGTTCTTCTGTAATGCAACTCTCTGCATATGCAGGTGGTACCTGGCCTTCTTCACATTGCCCAATGGGAACCAGGGATCAGGAAACGGATGATAAATGTTGATACTCTGGTGACCGTGAATGCTGTGCAAAATAAAGCCCTTTGTCTCTGACCTGGGTATCACGTGTCTCCTGCCAACATCCATAAAACTGTTGCAGGTTAACTTGTTATATAGGGTACAATTGCAGACCCTTCCTGCATCTGAAGAGACATACCAGGATGGAAAGACTGACTATTGTAAAGATTTTAAACTTCCCCAGCTGGGTGATAGTTTTAGCATAATACTTGCGGGTTTTTTGAATTTAATAAAATTCTTCTTAGCTTCAACTGAAAGAATATACAGCTAAGTATCACTAAGAATTTTTAAAACAGAAGACAGAGTACTTGCCTCCCCAGACATTAAAGTATTCATGAAGCTATAATAATGAAAACAAAATTGTGGTTCTGACATAAGAAAAGATAGGCAAATCAATGAAACAGAAGGAATAGCTCAGAAACAGCTATTTGTTTTATATGGATTTTTATTCACTTTTCAAACATGCTACTAAAGCGTGCCCCTCAACTGCTACGCAAGCGTTTGTAGCTTGTGCATTGGCAGAGTGGACAGGAAGCTTAGTATTGTGACCTATCACACAGAAGATAAAATACCGCAAGGGAAACATCACAACTCAATGGTGGAAGGTAGAACTACTGAATAAATTGTGCCTCCAAAAAACCAGTCAGATATTTGGGGGGAAAATAGATTTAGAGATTCACATTGGTATACACTTTTGAGAGATAAGATTTAAGTATGAGGACACATATTAAGCCATTAGCAAATATAAGCAAAGCCTGGAAGAGTCGCATTTCTGGATGGGAAAGAACATTTTGAAATATCTTTCAGAATTTTGAAATTGTCATGTCCTTTGACCCAGCAATTTAACTAAGAGAAGGCAAACTTCACCTTTAGGGATCTAAGACCATTGACTATTGCTTAACGCTCCCTCCAGAGAATGGTAGGAATTCAATAAATGTTTGTGGGATAAGCAAAAAAATGTCGCACAAAAACTTAAAGGTGTCTGTACAAGGATGTCATTGGAATCCTGGTTGTGTAAGTCAGTTGCCAGCAGTCACTGTATGCCTTGAGATTTAAGTGAAATTGACATGAGAATCTAACCCTGCAGGTTTTTCACTGCCCTCTCCATGATTTTGGTGAGTTCTGGCTGTTTTATTTTCTTGTAGTTACTTCTGTCTCACTCAGAGTTCTGGCTCTGTCTGAATCCTTGACCCCCTTGGGTCTCACGCCTCACAGCTAGTCTCATCTTTTTATCTGAACAAACCTACACATGGCATTCAGTCCCCTTTCTCTGATTTTCCATCTTCTTAAAACAAGACATAGCACAGCAACAAAACACCTCCTGAGGCATTTGGATGTGTAGCAACTTTTACAGATTTGAGATGACAAAAGGGGTTTTTACAGCCACACAAATGGACTCATTCAAAAATTAATGTTAGATATGCTCAGACATAAAAGTCCTTTGGACATTCTCCCACGAGGAATTTCTCACTGGCTGTATTTCCCCATGGACTCCTGTCCTGATGGTCAGTTGGCCTCCTCTCTTCACCTCTGGACTTTGCTCACGTCTTATCAGGCTGTGTTTCCAGGGCTTGCCTCCCCCTTGGGCTACTTAGGTACACGGGAAATGCCTCCCTTTGTTATTCAGAGCAGTTTTTCTTTCTATAACTTCTCCAGTCCCCAGCCTATCTAAAGCTTCAGTAACCGGCCGGACTACTCAAAGGCCCATTAGTTTGGCCTCAAGCTCTAGCAACACAGAAAATAGGTAGAGATTTTTCTATTTCAGACTTCCTCTCTTTCTTATAAGGAAAAGGGAAACAGTATAGATGTTTGCTTTCCCTTTGATATGAAATATAACTTTCCTCTTTCCTTAAAAGGCAGAAGTGGGGACTTCCCTGGTGGGCTAGTGGTTAGGACTCTGTGCTTCCACTGCAGGGGGCATGAGTTCAATCCCTGGTTGGGGAACTAAGATAGATCCCACAAGCTGCGCAGCCAAAAAAGAAAAAAAAAAAAAAAAGTGGCTACAGACAGTTTTGGTTTTAACTAGTATTTTTCACCCAGCTACATTTTTAATAGGAAGAAAATTAAAGACGATCCAAAAGATCATTAACAGAAGATATCAGTTTCAATAAATCATGATACAATAAAAGATGTAATAGATCCAGATGTTCTGAAATGGAAAAGATAGCCAAGATGGGTTATTAAGTTAGAAAAAAGAAAAAAGCAAGTTGCAGAAAAGCATGTGTAGTATGAAACTGCTTGGCACTCGGTACATTTTTGGTTGTCACGACAGAGTGATGGTGGTGGGGTTACTACTGAGGCTAAACACTGTATACTGCCCAGGGCAGTTTTCCAAACAAAGAATTTTCTGGCCCCAAATACCACTAGTGTCGAGGTTAAGAAACCCTGTTCTAGACGAATATATGCCAAACTTTTATCAGTGGGTATTTCCAAGAGTTGAATTATGGAGGAATTACACCCTTTCTAAGTCATTAATTTCTCTGTTTGCATTTCTTTTTTTTTTTTTTTTTTTTTTTTTTTTGGGCACACGGGCTTAGTTGCTCCGCGGCATGTGGGATCTTCCTGGAGCTGGGATCGAACCCATGACCTCTGCACTGGCAGGCGGATTCTTAACCACTGCGCCACCTAGGAAGCCCTGTGTTTGCATTTCTTTTGATAAGCGTATTATAATCCGAAAAGACATTTTGAAAAGCTGTACATAGTTGGAAGAGATGACACATTTAAAAAAAATCAATGTATTGAATCAAATTCGCCAGCCGATGAGCAGATAGGGAGAGGGCAAGCCCAGCGAGGAGAGGCGTGGCTTGTTCCCAAAGGACTCCACCGAGCCGGGGAGTGAACTCAGGTGAGCATCAGGCCTCCATCCAGGGAGGAATTTCCTCCCCTGAGCACACCTCAAGGATGGCTTGTTCTTTCCTGGTCTCACTTGGAAGTGCTCTGCCTTCAGGAGATTGGGGTTGGCAGGGCAGGGGGTGGTGCGGCAGCTGGAGTTCCTCCCTGTCCAAACGTCATATCCTGAGTCCTGGGAGTTGCGAAATGTAACAGTTAGAGGCATGATAGAACATCAAAGTACATGTGAAATGGAAGTCATGGTGCTATTTGCCTTCCAAGGGGTAAACTTTGCTTCTCTCCCCGCCCCTGGTAGTTTTGTTAAACTGGCATCTCTTGAGCGTCCTCTGGTGGGCAGATTTCTATCACCAAGTCAGAAATGTCCTCACCTACCTCGTGCACATTTCAGTCACAGTATATCACTGTCTACATTTTAAGGCCCTCTGGGTAGGGCTATGGCTAGCGGTCAGTGCCTCAGCACCTTGTGCAATTGACAGATTATAAGCCACCAGAAATTGTTTGTTGAAAGAGTACATATTGATCCATTATAAGCTGGGAATGGATATGGACGTCCCACCTGATCTGGTGTTGGGAGAAGGAGCCAGGAATAAGCTGTCCTGGTTGTGAAGGGTGAGTGCAACGCCTGCAACTAAGGAGTAAAACCAACTCCAGGCCAAAGATCTTCCTGCAATCCCAAACAGACTCCCGGGGGACACACAGGGAGCCAATATGATTCCCCTGGAGCCTAGGCAATGTTTGATGGTGACGGACCCAGGCCCTCTCTGGGGTGAGCCTCCACGAGGTACACAGGTGCTCTGGTGTGTGATTTAACTAGTCCCTGCCGTTTCAGCTCTGCCACACTCAGTGCCCCAATAATACAATTCCCAGCCTCCCGAGTGGGCCCCCGGGGAACTGGCAAGCACTTCCCTTCTAAAGGGGACCGGTTCTGAGTGTGACCAGTGGGTACCCAAGATCAGTATTGCAATGTTTTCGGAGTTTTCAAAAGGAATGGAAATCTTGATTAGTATGTGAAATCACTTAATTTTCCAATATTGGCTCAAATAACTTTTGAAACACTCAACGGGCCAAAAAGCACGTGTGTTTGTGGCCAACAGTGAGTGACTCACCAACTAGAGGAGCTCTAGGCTTCTTTCCACTCTTCTGACCCATTGTGGTTCTGACCTCTGTCCACATCGATGCATGGCTAGTTTTGAAATGAGGTCAATTGATATTCCTAGCTCAGTATGACCCACAGGTCAGGTGCTCTTTCTTTGAAGTTTCAGGACAGTGAGCTTCTCTTTAGCGAAAAGAGCAAAGTGCTTCTCTTTAGTTAAAATATCTTCTAGAGCAACCCCACCCCCACCCTCCCCCACCCCCCCCATCCCACTCCACTCAGATACAGCTGTCGCCCATGCTTCTCTCTGTTACACACCTCTGCAGCATGTTGTGTCTTGTGCATCTGAACTGGATCAAGCCTCTGCGTTGTGATCTTTTCCCCAGGGTGCGGTCTTTTTCAAACTTCTGTTTTCATTTATTAAGAAGCCTATTATGCTATCAAATTAATGAAACTAATTCCAATCAAGCACCACGTGTTAAAGCTAGTGAATGACCTTGTCTGTTGGTCTTTCAAAGAAACAGGATTCAATATAGACCCGAGACATATATATGAAAATATAATTTTATACAAATAGTTATATTTACATATGTAATTATCAGTTTCTATTAAAACAATAACAGGAACAGAATCAAAACAAAAGTAAAAATTATGTATAAAACTACTGTTTTACTATGTTTTAATTTATATGTTCCGTTTCATACTTTATTCGTTTGCCTATTCTTTTTACAAAGAATGAAAAACACACAGACATGTAAACAGAAGCCCACACCGACAAATTGTATGTCTACACGTGAGACCAACCTGGGTGTGAACATCAGGTCACTCTAACAATAATCAGATAATATTTCTCTGGTTCTACCCCAACTCATTCTGTGGAAATTCCAGTCCTCAAATCCCTCCTGACTTGTTCTTTTTTTTATACATTTATTTATTTATTTAATTTATTTATTTATTGGCTGTGTTGGGTCTTCGTTGCTGCACACGGGCTTTCTCTAGTTGCTGAGAGCGGGGGCTACTCTTCGTTGTGGTGTACAGTCTCCTCATTGTGGTGGCTTCTCTTGTTGTGGAGCATGGGCCCTAGGTGTGTGGGCTTCAATAGTTGTGGCACATGGGCTCAGTAGTTGTGGCTCATGGGATTTAGAACATAGGCTCAATAGTTGTGGCACACAGGCTTAGTTGCTCCGTGGCACGTGGAATCTTCCCAGGGCAGGGCTCGAACCCGTGTCCCCTGCCTTGGCAGGCGGATTCTTTACCACTGCGCCATCTAGGAAGTCCCCTCCTGCCTTGTTCTTGAGTCTTTGGGAACTAATCCTCCCAGCTGTGGTGTGCCATCTCCAATTTCCCCCTGCTTTTTAGTGTCTCCCTTTAGAAAGTTCTCCTGTTGCTGATGCTGCCATTGAAACCTCAGAAACTGCCCCACTTCCTCCCTCTTCCATCCTTCTTCCACAGCCAGTGAGGGCCAGTTCAGCTCCTTGGTTAGCTTGCTTCTACTCCATCAACAAACCCACAGCGATAGAATCAGGGACACAGGCTAGAGAGCAATACAAACGTGGAGATTTTAGTGAAACTGCACTTGTGGTTTTTTTGTTTTTAATAAATTTATTTATTTATTTATTGGTTGCTTTGGGTCTTTGTTGCTGCATACAGGCTTTCTCTAGTTGCGGTGAGCAGGGGCTGCTCTTCATTGTGGTGTGTGGGCTCCTCACTGCAGTGGCTTCTCTTGTTACAGGCTCTAGGTGTGTGGGCTTCAGTAATTGCAGCACTCAGGCTCAGTAATTATGGCACATGGGCTTAGTTGTTCCACGGCATGTGGGATCTTCCTGGAGCAGGGATCGAACCGGTGCCCCTTGTATTGGCAGGCGGATTCTTAACCATTGCACTATCAGGGAAGTCCCTGCACTTGTGGATTTTACAAGCTTTTTCTTGCAGTCCATTCTTCCTTGAGCACCTGTGAGTCTGGAGTTTGAAGGACGGCAAACTAAATGACAGATTGTTTTCTAATCATCACCTTTTCTCTTTTGCTTATTCTATACTGGGCTGAGCTTCCATGACTTGCTTCTCTTCTCCTTACGACAGAGTTTTACTTAATAGCTTCCTCAGTCCCATGTACAAACATATGCCAGGTGGGTCTCCTCAGACAGGCTTAAATATGTTTAAAGCCTTGGGCCAACACAAGTTAAGGAGTCTGGGCCTCCTCATACAACAGCCTCGACACAATTTTGAGCTTTACCTTTTTCATTTCTCAATTTGAGTGTGTATCCAGATTACTATATAGTTCTCATAATTTTTATGTAATTGGTTATATGATAAATATTACATAAGATGAATATATCATAATTACCTATTTTTTTCCTTATTTTGGACATTTAGATTATCATTAATTTTCCTCTAATTTAAATATTGTGAATTAAGCAGGAACAATTTAAGTGGTCTTGACTGTGTGTTTTACTTTGGGGATAGATTACTTAAGGAAATTGCAGTTTCTGTAACTCCCCAAATTTCAGGGACCTAACACTGTAACCATTTATTTCTCACTCATATAACCATCCAGTGTGGAGGTTCTTGGTCAGCAACGTTGATGAGTGTTCTGTCCCACACATTCACTAGGGGGCCAGGGTGATGGGGGCTCTCCCATTGTCAGTGCAGGGCTTCCAAGACCTCTCTGGTACCACCGTCAGCCTACAGATGAATAGGAAAGAGAAGTTCAAGTAAGGGTTTCATAAAATAAAATTCATCCATTTTAATGGTATAGTTGGATGAACTTTTGGTAATTGTGTACAGTTGTATGTCCACTGTGACAATAACAATATACACATTTCCAACATCTTGAAAAGTTCCTGATGGCTTTTCATATCTTATCCCTTCTCCCAACCCTTAGCCCCAAGCAACTTTCCGTCAGTATAGGTAAGTTCTGCCTGTTCTTGAATTCCACGTACTAAATGAAATACAATATGTGTTTTTTTGTGTCACGTGTTCGTTGTTCTTTGCTTAGTGTAATTCATGTTGATGATTGTATTAGTAGTTCATTTCTTTCTATTGCTGAGGAGTACTTCATTGTATGGATATACCACAATTTGTTGATCCATTCACCAGTTGATGGACATTTGAATGAGTTCCAGGTTTTACTTATTATGAATATTTCTGCTATGATTTGCATATATGTCTTGTGTGTGTACATATATTTTCATTTCTCTTGTGTAATTTCTCTTGTGTAAATACCTAGGAGTTTGATTGGGCCATATGGTATGTATATGATTAATTTTATACTGTTTACTAAAATGACTGTACCATCTTGCATTCTCACCAGTAATGTCTGAGTGTTCTAGTTGATCCAGTCCTCATTGATACTTGGAGCTCTCACTGTTCTTAATTTCAGCCATTCTAGCATGTATGTAATAGAATCTGGGTTTTCACTTGTGTGGTCCTAACGACTAGTGATGTTGAGCATCTTTTCATGTGCTTATTGGCTATTTGCATATTTTATTTTGTGAAGTATCTGTTCAAATCTTTTGCTCATTAAAAAAATCAGGTTGTCTTCCTATTATTGAGTTGTAAGAGTTCTTTATATATTCTGGATACAAGCAAAGAGTATACTACTCATTATCTAGTACTTTCCAATGCAAGTAGACAGCTGCTGTTTGCATTATGTTCAGATTTGATCGTTGCTTCTGTTGGGGGGATTGGTCCTGTAGCATCTTACTCTCATTATGGGAAGCAGAAACTCTGAAGGAGGTTGTAAGGGCCAGGACTGGAACTGGTTTTCATCAAGTCTGTTTACAGTCTGTTCCTAGAATTCAATCATGTGATAAGAGCTAGCTCTAAGAAGGCTGGAAATGTGGTGTATGTATGTGCCCATAATGTAGTGTGCCCCAGAGAAGAATAGAATTGATGGTTAGCTAGCAGTATCTGCTGTGGTAGACTTAGAAGGCACACATGGTAGCAGAAGTGCTGGCTCAGGAGCATGGTAAGTCTGATTCTAGATCCCTTCCACAATAAGTAGTTATGCAGTACTTACTGTATGCTAGAATGTGAGACGGTTTATTGAGCACTTATAATGTGCCGGGCAAATACAGACTTTCTGTAAGTGTTTCTTAATTATTGAATGGACCTAACTTCCTGGGGTGGCCTGAGGAAAACTCCTTGGGCCTTTCATTGCTACTGCTGTACCAACCATGGTATGTTGAATGATGAGTCCCGATCTTGCCAGCCACAGCAGGAACAAAGTTGTGAATAATGAGGATGCTTGCCAAGCACTCCCAGTTCCCCTGAGGGAAACAATCACTGGAGAAACAGAGCATTATTAATATCCCCAAACTTCAACAAGCCAGTTTTTCCACTCTCTGGATAATTATTTGTAGATGTCTGTTGACCCTCAAGGGTTTGGGTAAGATTCCAGTTTACGGGCTGTTCCTTTGCTCTCTGCTATGTTTCTGCACCAAACTCATCACTATGCACAGCATTTCATGCCAGAGCAGTTCACAGAACTATGTTTCTGATCTTTCAGTGAATTTCCTGCCTCACTACACGGTTTTGCCAGGTTTACCTGTAATAGCCCTTTGATTGTCCAAACGGATTGGAAATGCTGCCTATGTTATCATCTCTCTATCCAAAGCATGTAGACACAAAATACATATAATAATAATAATAGCTAGTATTTGGCGGTCACTGTTGCTCACAAACTGCTTTCATATACATCATCCTATTTTATCCACCCCCACCACATAAGTCATTTGGATTCCGGTGGTAAAGCTACTTCACTCGTTCACAGGCTTAGTAACGTAAAATGTTCACGTTTAATTTATCTTTTTCTTCACTCTACTCTCATGTTACAAAGATGATAGACATTGGAAAGGTCCAAAGACATTCAGTAGGAGGTCCAAGAAGAGAGTAAAAAGACCAGACAATACAATTAGGATCAAAGGCTCCACAGTATTTTACTGGCTTGGCCAAAAATTTCATTCGGGTTTTTCTGTGACATCTTATGAAAAACCCAAATGAAATTTTTGGCCAAACCAATGTAACTGAATGCTGTCAACACCTCCACACCTAGAATCTCTCATCCATAGTGGCTATAGGATCTTTGATATATCATTTCCCTGTGTAGCTCACTGTCCTCATGTGAAAAACAAAGTTGTTGTGAACGTGTCCTGGAAAAAATGGTTGTGTAAATGCTTTGAAAATGCACATCCTAAACAACTGTTACTTGTTATTACTGTTCAGTGATGAGAAATAAGAGCCACTATTGTTTTGGATACGTTTGATTAAAAAAAAGGCAAATGTATTCAAAGATGCATATATATATACACACACACATATATATATATGTGCATGTATGTATGTTCCAGATAAAACCCCACCTGAACACACTCTCTATCCCTTCAGTGCTGCCCTATCTCTTTGTTGATAACATACACACTCTTTGATTGCACGGCTCTTCCTGACTTGGCCAATGTTCGTTCTCTTGTGTCATTACTCATCACTACACCCTCACATCCCACACTCTGATATTACTGACCTACTTACAGTTTCCCTCTGCACAAGGTGTAACTTATTTACTGGACAGATTGCTCCAGCAATCTTTCATTGTTCAGCTTAGTGTCCCTGGTATTGGGCGCTTCCTCAGGCCAGCCCCACAGCTCAGACAACCCATTTGATCTCTCAGAGTATGTGAGAACACCCTCATCAGCACTTTCCACACTGCTCGGTGATAGTGTTGCTGATTTACCTGACTGTGTGGCCCACACACTGTGAGCTGCTTAAGGATGTAGCACCTTTTTCATTTACACAGT
Source organism: Hippopotamus amphibius kiboko (assembly GCF_030028045.1). Taxonomy (NCBI): domain Eukaryota; kingdom Metazoa; phylum Chordata; class Mammalia; order Artiodactyla; family Hippopotamidae; genus Hippopotamus; species Hippopotamus amphibius. The sequence continues at coordinate 104,894,422 of NC_080186.1, forward strand.
TCCTGGCATATTTTAATTGAACCATAAATGTGAATAAACAAATACATAAATGAATAAATCAATTTTCACATCATATGCGTCAACTCCTTTTTGTTTGACTTGTGACTGAGGTACTTTCTATAACCTTGCACAGATGGGCAAAGCAATAAGAGACATAGGAGTAAAAAAAACGATCAATATGTAAAATGGCTTCAAGAAAAACAGGTTTAGGGAAATGGCTCTAGAATAACAGAAAATCAGAAAATAATGCTCATCTTTGACCACATTTGCCTTTTTTTAATCAAACTTATCCAAAACAATAGTGGCTCTTATTTCTCATCACTGAACAGTAATAACAGGTAACAGTTGTTTAGGATGTGTATTTTCAAAGCATTTACACAACGGTTTTTTTCCAGGATATGTTCACAACAACTCTGTTTTTCACACGAGGACAATAAGCTACACAAAGAAGTGATTTATCAAAGATCCTATAGCCACTATACGACCAAACTGAATATCTATTAGCTCAGGTCTTTAACTCAATATGGGTCACTGGGACAGCTTCTGATTATTGGAGTGCCAATTTATACTGTATCTGCCTGTCTAATTTCCCAAGAGTTTGCCTTCTGGGGAACACAGAAACATACTGTTTATCTGTATATACAAAGGTGAGTCAAAAATTATCCACACTCTGGCTGCAGAATTTATTTTAATTAACTTTTAGAAAAGACAAATACATCATTTTTTGACATAATCTCCTTGCTTTTCAATACACTTTGTTCATCTGTCAACAAGCTTTTTTTTTTAAAATTAATTAATTTATTTATTTTTTTTGGGGGGGGGTACACCAAGTTCAATCATCTGTTTTTATACACATATGCCTGCATTCCCTTGTTAAAAAATGTTTTAGGCTGAGCTGTGAGACACGAATGCACCACTGTCTTCACTTCATCAGAAGTGAATCTTCATCCTCATAGGGCTGCTTTCAGGGGACCAAACAGGTGAAAGTCTGATGGAGCAAGATCAAGACTATAGGGAGGATGCTCTATGTGGATTGTTTGCTACATAATCCACTGTCACTCATCTATTCAACAGAATCATTTCACATGTACCCTCAATGTTGTTATCAGACGTGGACCTGGATGGGCTCTGGCTCCTTCTTGATGGCTAATACTTGTGATACCTTCCTTGAACTTCTCAATCCATTCACACACACTTCTTCGCGACAAAACACTTTCTCCATACTGCGCACAAAGCCTTTGATAAATAACGGCACCAGATACACCCTCAGACCACAAAAAGCGAATCACTGCACACTGCTCTTCTTTCATGCAAATCACAAGTGGGGCATCCATTTTTGCTCACACCGCAGTTACAAATGAACTGATGTGACACATTCACACCTGCACAGCAGTGACTGGGGAGACAGTAGCCTTGAAGGGAAAGTGCTAAGACAGTGCTGCCAACAGAAGTTTTAATATAACCTGAGTGTGGATAAGTTTTGACTCACCCTCATACTATACATTGCCTAGTAACTGGTTATACAGATAGTTGAGCAAGTTGCTAATGAAGATGTAATCATGGGCTTGATTCTAGAATTTACAGTTAGCTTGTCATTTTTTCTCCCCTCTATTAACAGCCTGAGTCCTGTGTTAATCTCTAAATTTAAAACTCTGCATGATATAAAAAGTTTTTCTATAACCTACCTTTCCAAACTAATCTCTTTTCTTCTTCAACAATAATGCCTGCTATAGCCAGGCCAGGTTCCTCCCCCTTCTCCCCCACCACTCTCCTATGCCCATTGCTGCTTCCATGCCTGTGCTTAGAACCCTCTGGAAAGGCTCACCCATCTTCACTGCCTGTCCTATGCTATCCTATTCCTTCTTAAAGGCCAGCACAGCAATTCCATGAAGCCTTCCAGAAATGCTAGCCTCCAGTGATGTAGTCCTCCTCGGAGCTAACCACCAAACACATGATCCATTCTATTTTCCTGGTACGAAATGATACTGATAATCCCAACATAGTGCCTTATGATACAGTTTTTGTATCCTCAACATCTACTACAGCTCATAACAAAGCCCTTAATAAATGCCTGTCAAACAAAAGAATAGGGGTTATGCTTTCATTTAAGTCTTGTAATGTCAGACTCAGTTTGAACTATCAACAAGAACTGTTTGAGGACCATCATATTTCCTAAGCCCTGAGCCTGTAACGCCTAATGGGTGAAGTGGCCTTGATTTTAAATCATCTATTAAAGTGGACCATTAAAAGAGGACCGAAGATACAAGTGCTCTGATTTACAATTTTGATGATGGAGCTCCATTCTCGGGTCATTCTCAGAACTTTCCATGCCTTTCCCTAAACTTAGACCCTCCCTTTCCATGTCTGATTCCCCAGGTAGAATGGAAAGTCCTTTGGGAGGAGAGCATGTATTTTATTTCCTCTTGGATTTCTCCACATTGCCAATCTTGCATAGCACTTTATACAGAATAGGTGTTTACGCAGTGTTTGTTAATTAAATAAATGGCACGGTATCGTGCGCAGCATCATGGTGTGGTGGGTATAGATTGATCTCGATGTCAAAAGACCTGCACTCAGGTCCCTGCTCTGCCACTCCCTGACTTTGGGCAAGTTATGCTGCATCATTGTATTTACCCACATAATTAGCGTTTTCTTTGTGTGGATCCAGATGGTGTCATTTTCCTTCTGCCTGAAGGACTTCCTTTTATACTTCTTATAGGGAAAGTCTGCTGATGATTAATTTTTCAACTTTTGTATGTCTGAAAATGTTGTCTTCCTTTCTGAAAGATGTTTTTGCTGGCCTTAGAATTCTAGGTGGGTAGATTTTTCTCCCCCTTTCAGTACTTCAAAGATGTTGTTTTACTTTCTCCTGGCTTGCATTAACGAAAAAATCTGCCATAATTCTTACCTCTGTTCCTCTGTATGTAACATCATGTCTTTTTCCCTTTCTGCCTGATTTTAAGATTTTCTCTTTGTCATTTTTTTAACTTAATTTTGTGAGAGTTGGTGTAATATTCTTCATATATTTTATGCTTGAGGTTCAATGAGTGTCTGAACGTGTTGATTTATAGTTTCATAAAAGTTGGAAAAATTTTTGGCCATTGTTACTTCAAAATTTTTTTTCTCCTCCTGATCCCTCCCCTTCCCTTTGGGGACTCCAGTAACATTTATATTAGGCCACCTGAGGTTTTCCAACTACTCACTGTTAATTTTTTCCCAGTCATGTTATTCTATGTAGTATTTCATTTGGGGCAGTTTATATTGATATGTCTTCAAATTTACCAATCTTTTCTTCTATAATGTCTAATCTGCAGTTATTTCCATCCTGAGGCTTTCCATCTCAAACACTGTAGAAATTTGATTTGACTCTCATTTATATTATCCATGTCTATACTTCACATGTTCAGTGTTTCCTTTAGTTTTTTGAATATAAGGAATATGGTTATCATACTTCTCTTTATGTCCTTGCCTGTTAATTCTATCATCTGTGTCAAGTTCTGGGTTGTTGCCATTGACTGATTTTTCTCCTCATTATGAGTAACATGTTCCTGTTTCTTTGCCTGGTGATTTTTATTGAATGCTATACATTGCAAATTTTCCCTTCTTGCATGCTGGCTATTATTGTATTTCTGTATACTTTCTTAAGTTGTTCTGGGATGTGGTTAAGTTAATTGGGAACGGGTTGCTCTTTTCAGGTATTTCTTTTAAGCTTTGTTAGGCAAGACCAAAACAATGCTAGTCTAGGGCTAATTTTTCCATGCTATTGAAGCAAGAAATGGGGAGCTTGCTCTCTGGAAGAATAATAAAGTTAGAAGGGCCTGGAATAAAGAAAGATTAATGCCTTGCAGTGCAGTCAACCTTAACTGCATAAATTGAGACTTTGAATTTGTAACTCATCTTATCCATGTGTATTTGATTCTGAAATCTGCTGTGCATGGAGCTGTAGAAGTATGGACTCTTGGGCTTGAAGTATATGTTGAAGAAACCTCACATTGGAGCCCAGGTTTTTCGGGGGGGATGCTAAGGTTTTGGAGGGTACTATGGACTGAATGTTTATGTCCCCACCAAATTTGTGTGATTATTTGATTAATGCTTGTCATTTCCACTAGAAGTGAAATCCACAAAAGCTAGGACCCTACAAATGCCTGATATGTTGTAATTACTCAGTTATACAGTGTGTGTGGTCAGCATCTTGCCCTTCATTTCCTGTCTCTTTCATCTCTGGCCTCAGGCACCCTTAATCAGCTAATCACTCCAGGAAATAGATACTTGAGGAAAGGGGAAAAGTGAGGAGAGTTCTCTGGTCCTATCCATCCTGTCTCACTTTAGGCTTAACTAGGACTACATAGGGTTTATGTTTGTTTGGTTTTTATATAAATTTCCTGGTTAATTAGAGGCAAGGCATGGGGGGAAGTCCATTAATATTCCATTTACCCTTTCTAGCTTCTAAAATTTCTTTTTGTTTCAGTGCTACTTAATATCTCTGTTCTGGATAAAATTGTGTTCTTTTCATTTTGTATGGTTTCCAAGTATATTGATCTATTGTTGCTGCAACAATTTGTCACACAGTTGGTGGCTTAAAACAACACACATTTGTTCTCCTAGAGTTCTTGAGTTCAGAATTCTGAAGTCGGTTTCACTGGGCTCCTAATGTCAAGGTGTCAGCAGGGCTGGTTCCTTCTGAGGCTCCAGAGAAGCATTGGTTTCCTTGCCTTTTCCAGTTTCTAGAGGCCACTGGCATTCCTGCCTTGTACCCCTCCACTGTCAAAGCACAACACTCCAATCTCTGCTTCTACCATCACATGGCTTCTCTCACTCTGACTCCTCCTGGGTCCCTCTTCTGTGATCATGATGTAATCACATCTACCCACTCAGATAATCCAGGGTCATCTCTCCACCTCAAACTCCTTAACCTTATCACATCTGCAAAGTCCCTTTTGCCATATAAGGTAACATTCCCAGGTTCTGGTCATTAGGATGTGGACATCTTGGGGGACCATTATTCTGCTACCACACTATGACTCTCATTTCTTGGCAAACACCAACATCTTGGACAACTTCTCAGGTAACACAGAATCCCTGATTTGTGCCTGTGATCAATTGTTATAACATTCAGGCCTTTGTGCTGTTGTTTCTAAATTGAATATGGTGTTCGAGAAATGGAAAGATCTTTGATTTCATTTTGAGAGATTTAAGGACAACACAATTAGAAATTTAACTAGAAATTTAAAGAAATGCTATAATCCCAACTTTACAATTTATTTTTCTGTGACTTTCAGAAAATTATTTTTACTTTTCTAAATTATAAAGCTGGGGAAAACATAGCAATGTGCCTCAGATTTATCATTTATAAAATGAGAATAGCGGTGCCTACTCCATAGAGTTGCTATGAGGATTTACTGAATTATATTTATCTGGCACCTAAAAATGATCAATAAATATTTGTATTATTATTGTGGCTATTTTGAATTTTATTACTATGCCTAACCCATGTAAAGTATGGGTTTCTAATGTTAAAGAGAAAACCACAGGCCCAAAATGGCATCACCTGTGCTAAAGTCCATGATACCAAACCCAGACTTAATATATGACTTAATAGCAATTTCGACCTTCCCCAGAAATGTAATCTTAATCAACCAGTTTGGGACCAGTTTCTGGTCAGCACCAAAAAGGTAATCTGTCCTGTGGCCCTTACTACCTCCCTCTCCCACCCCAAGAAGAGGCAATTTATGTGTTAAAGATTACTGTTGATCCCCCAAAGGTGTCATGGCCCCAAATAAAACTTTCTTTTCTTTTGCTTCTTTGACTTCCTTGCCCCGCTCTGTTTTCTGTAAAAGCCTTCCATTTCGCACCTCTCAGGAGAGCCCTTCTAGTTGTTAAATGGGATATTGCTCATTCGTGCATCATTGAATAAAGCCAATTAGCTCTTCAAGTTTACTTGGTTGAATTTTGGTTTTCTGACATTAACAAGAGGTTCATGGGATCCTGTAAGGCCTATGAATAGCCTTTAGGAGGCTTATGAGTCCCCAGAACTATCTGCACAATTTAGAATGTGAGAGGGTTTGTAGCTTGCATCAGATTCTTGTAGAGTTCAGGGACCTAAAGAGTTTTCGAGACACTGCAGCTGAAGGTAAAGAGGAGAGAGCTTCAGATAGCAGGAGGAAGCCCTCTGACCACTAGACTTCCAAGGTAGTAGTAGCTCAGGGTCCATTCTCGGGTCAATAAGTTTAAAAATTTGATTTTATTAGAGCCCCTAGTATTGATCAGAGTTTGGGAGGCTCTCACTAGCCTAACTCACAAGAGACCAAAGTACAAACCTGAAAGCTCTTGTGTTCATGAACGGGGGATTGCCTGCCTAGCGACTGCCATACCACTTCCCTTGCCCCTGTCACTCATAGCGTTCCCCTGGTGACAGATATCCTTCACAAAACACCTGTTTCAGCTTCTGCCTGTTTCTCCTTTTGCCATAGGACTCAAAGATGATGGGATCTGGTGAGAAACAGATCTACCCAGTGGCCCCTTACTGGCACCAGGGTATCTGGAAAATAAAATAATTACTCAGAAGGATGGTAAGAAAAAGAGTTGTGTAATCAGCAGGGATATTTTTATACAGACTATGATACTATCTGATGAATTCTCCCTGTACCACATCAGAGTACACCTTGCTAATGACCACAGCACTCCTGTCTGTCACATGCACTATTTTCCCCTCTTTCTCCTGGAACAGTGCTGGGTAAAAGCCAAGACTTGCCTCGGATCACCCTTTTGAACATGCAGACTGGCCTTTCTATTAATATATCCTTTTTGCGGAAAAATTATAATACAATTGATTATATTACAAGGTTACTTTTCTCTTAACGTTCAGTTGTATTTGGATGAAATACTGTTCTTTTTCCTTTCATTTGATCTGGTGTTTTCCCAAACTCCCTTTTCAGGCATTTGCCTTCTCTCAAGGATGGTTTACTTTCTCAGGTGATTAAATTCATCCATTAGCCATTGATTCTTATTCGTTTCACTGTCTGAGGGTTGCCTTTTCAAGTTCTGAGTATACCTTACTGAGTGGCTTCACGTGCCAAACAAGGGACCCCCTCCTCTTCCAGTCATTACTGTTCTTGTTTTTATCATCACCACCATCATCACCAAAACAACACTTTATATATAAAGGGCCCTTTTGTGTGTTAACATAGAGTGATCATTTTAAAACTTATAGGGACTTCCCTGGTGGTGCAGTGGTTAAGAATCCACCTGCCAATGCAGGGGACACGGGTTCAAGCCCTGGTCCAAGGAAGATCCCACATGCTGCGGAGCAACTAAGCCCGTGTGCCACAACTACTGAAGCCCTCGCGCCTAGAGCCTGTACTCCGCAACAAGAGAAGCCACTGCAAGGAGAAGCCCTGGCACCACAAGGAAGAGTAGCCTCCGCTCGCCGCAACTAGATAAAGCCCGTGCACAGCAACAAAGACCCAAAGCAGCCAAAAATAAATAGTTAAATAAATAATTTAAAAAACGAAAAACAACTTATATAATACTTCCCTCTCCTTATAACTAACCCTTCAATGGTTTCCCATCCTGGTTGGAATAAAATCCAAACTCCTTTCCATGGTGTTGTGGTCAACAGTTGGTATTGCCAGCCTGTCCTCCAGTCCCCACTCCCCTTCTTTTGGTTCAGCACCCTGAATTTTTTTTGGGGGGACCCACTTTTCTCACACTATTAGTATACACTTCAAATGGAACAAATCCTTTCCCCAGATCTGAAGTGGGTGCTTCCTGTAGGACTGGCCAGTCTCATGTCCCTTCTCCTGGCCACAGGGCATGGTTCAGGGACAGATGCATGTCTCAAGGTGGCCCAATGAGAATCAGGTCTGGACATTTTACAGCAACAATTGGAAGACTAGTGCAATCTTCTGATGCTAAACGGCTAAACTGCTAGAACATACAGCTGCGTCTTCTGTTTTTCACTGTCTGGTGACATTTATGCCACATCTTGCCTTTCTGGAAATGAAACAAACCCAGAGGAAAACAGAGACAGGAGAGAGACACGGATTGCCAGTGACACCATTTGAGCTCATTTCTGTCCGCATTTGATCTTTTCAGACACCTGAGCAATCCCTTTTTCCCTCGGGCCTGTTTAAATGCTATTCTTTGCATCCACGAACATCCAGACTATTCCCCCAGCCTGAAGGGTCTGGCCCCCCGCTGACCTCCCCACCTAGCCTCTGGCCACGTTCCCCTTTGTTCTCCCTACAGGACAGGTATTCGGACCTTCTGTCAGTTCCTAGAAAAAGCCAGGCTCTTTCCTCCCCAAGGGACTTTGTTCTTACTGTTGTCTTTCCCCCAAATGTTCGCCAGGGCTCTTCCTCCACTTTCATATCTCAGCTTCAGCGCTGCCCCCTCAGAGGCTTTCCTGACTGTCCAGTAGAGACCGCACACGCAGCACATGTGCTCACAAGCTGGATTGTGGGTTCTCTGAGAGCAGGGGCCTCATGTGACTTGTTCATCACCGTTATCCCAGCGCCCGGCATTGTGCCTGGCACACAGTAGAGCTACTGAGATATTGGTGGGTCATTCCTTGAATGTTCCTTGACTTGTTCTGTTTTTCTCTCTTTCCTTATTTCTCTTTCCTTATTTCTTTGCATAATTGACTTTTTTTTTAAAAGATTTATTTATTTGTTTGTTTATTTATTTCATTTTTGGCTGCATGGGGTCTTCGTTGCTGCACATGGTAGTCACAGAAGGACAAATACTGCATGATTCTAAACAATAGAATCATGCAGTTGTGGCGAGTGGGGACTACTCTTCATTGTAGTGCAGGGGCTCCTCATTGCAGTGGCCTCTCTTGTTGCAGAGCACGGGCTCTAGGCATGCGGGCTTTAGTTGTTACAGCATGTGGGCTCAGTAGTTGTGGCTCGAGGGCTCTAGAGTGCAGGTTCAGTAGTTGTGGCACGCGGGCTTAGCTGCTGCGAGGCATGTGGGATCTTCCCAACCAGGGTGCGAACCTGTGTCCCCTGCATTGGCAGGTGGATTCTTAACCACGGTGCCACCAGGGAAGCCCCCATAATTGACTTCTTGTTTCAGTCTCAACCCAAACATCATCTTCTTGGAAAAGACTAAAATAGATGTCCCCTTGCCCTGGTCTTCTGTCACATCACTCAGTTCCGTATTCTTCATCATACCTACACCCTGAGATTATCTTCTTTAATTTTTCATGTATTTATTTACTTACTTTCTCTCTCCAACTAGAACATAAGCTCCATGAGGGCAGAAGTTGTGTTTGTCTCTTTTAAAGCTTCATTCTCAGCTCCTCCAGCAGTGGCTGGCTTACAAGTTCCCAATATATATATGTTGATGGACTGACTGAAGGAATGAATGAAAAGCCAGGCACTGCAGTTGGCAGTCATTTGTATGCTCCGTCTTATTCAATCCTCACAGCAGTCTTGTGAAATAAGCACTATCCCACTGCTAGTCACATATTACAGAGAAGAAAACTAAGTCTTACAGAGGCAATGTAATTTGCCCAAGGTCGCATGATCAGTCATTTGAGAGGCCGGAATTCAAATCCAGATGTGCACATTTTACAGATAATTCCTTGTCTACTTTTCAAAACATCTGTTTTGTCATTCCTAATGTGAGTTTGGAGAGCGCAGCTGGGCTCCAAGTAGAAAAATGGGATTCCCACTTCTGCCTCCCCCTTGCGCATGGACCTTATCCTCCACAGGCAGAACAGCTGGAGCTCCTGCACCCTTAGGTGTGTGGAGTGGAGTCTGCATTGGGGGGTTCACCATGCACAAGGAAGCAGGAGAGTGCGTATTATTTTGTGGTCTTCTAGCTCCAAAAGAGAGAGCCAAGAAGGGGCTGGCCTGGGGTCACCTTCGACCTTTCCCTCAAACTCGGAATCAGATCAGGCTCTCTTCCCAAGGGGCTGGGGGTCAGGAGAGGGGAGGGAGTGAGGGATCTGAAGAAAAAGGTGCAACTATTTTCCTAGTACTCCCAAGAGGGCCAAAGTTCCTGTTTTACACATGGAGGCAACAACACAGGGAGAGAGAGAACATTTGCCCTGCTCCAGCCCTCCATTATAAAAGGAAAACCTCCAGCTTGCACTAGAAGTTGGAGGTGGGGTGAGGGGTGGAGGTGGGTGGAGTGGGGAGGGATAGTATCTACATCAGCAGTATTGAAGCTCAGCTCAGCGAGCTCATTTAATCATAGCCCTTCTAAAAATGGGCTCAGCACCTCTGTACTACCAAGTCAAGTTTAAACCTCTTCTCAGGACGAGGCCTTTCACTCCTGGCCCCTCTGTAGTCTCATCTGCTCCCCGGCACCTCCCATAGCCAGCGCCCCTGGAGAAGCCATTATGAACATCTTGTAATTCTTCACCTCTCTGGGCTTTTGTAAATGTTATTTCTCTTCTACCTGGATGCTCTCTGTTCTATACATCCTGTATGCTTTCAAGATTAGGTAATTGACCATGAGCAGCTTGAAGGCAGAATAGGTTGTACTCATCTCTGTATCTTTGGACCTCTCAGCATGGCTGCTTTCAATGAACACGGTGGTTAACTGGGCTGGATATGTCTATAACACTGAATTCAAAGTGTTAGCTCAAAGGCAACCTTTCTAGAATCCTACATGCTGCCCCTAGTTTGTGCTGGGGGGTCTCCTTCTTGCCCCCAAAGCACTTCAGCACATCTCTATCTATCTTTCCAATGCTACACTTTAAGTGTTGCTTTTTCTTTTTTTCTGGGGAAAGGGGTGTGACTTGTGCATCACTGCATCCCCAGTGTTAAGCTGCGGTACCTGGCACATAGTAGGTGCTTGATATAAATTAATTTTCAATGAAATGTCTTCTGAATCTCCAACATGGAAAGCACTGTGCTAGGCACTATTAGAGGCATATAAAGTTGTGTCTCTGATCCTGGGGGGAGAATGAGACACAGAATGTTCATATATATGTTGTACAAGGCACTGTGGGATAACTTGAGGATAATACTATAGAAATTTAAGGAGGAACATTTTGACTTGTTTTAGGGTAAAAATTATTACACACCCTCCTTTCTACCTGGAAATGGACTCTCATCTGTTGACTATTTTCCTTTTATTTTAAATAGTTTTTTAAAAATTTTATTTATTTATTTATTTATTGGCTCTGTTGGGTCTTTGTTGCTGCCAGCAAGGCTTTCTCTAGTTGTGGTGAGTGGGGGCAACTCTTAGTTGTGGTGTGCAGGCTTCTCAGTGCAGTGGCTTCTCTGGTTGTGGAGCATGGGCTCTAGGTGCGCAGGCTTCAGTAGTTGCAGCATGCAGGCTCAGTAGTTGTGGCTCTCGGGCTCTAGAACACAGGCTCAGTAGTTGTGGCACACGGGCTTAGTTGCTCCGAGGCACATGGGATCGAACCCGTGTCCCCTGCATTGGCAGGCGAATTCTTAACCACTGCGCCACCAGGGAAGTCCCTGTTGACTATTTTCTTAATGGGCTTAGAAGCATCTTTTGCATGTCATTTTGAAAGTATGTGGGGCATAAATAATAAAGGAAGAAAATAATCCCCAGGTGACAGGTGTGGAAGGGCCTCTGGTTGTGAGTTCAACACCATCTGAGAAGTTTGACTTGGGGTAAAGTGGTGGGGTTACCCTTTAGAGACACCAGGCTTTAGATTCTACACTGAATGGAAGCAGAGGGTGAGTCCTGGAAGTGGCTGAGTGAAAGTGGTAACCAAAATGGGTGCTTTCCACATCGCTTTGTTAGCCTCTGGGGCCAGATGGACTGTCTGCTCCCAGGACCCCCAAGGCTGCTGGGCACCTCCTGAGAGGAAGAGAAATGGAATACTCATGAGTGCTGGAATGTGGGACCAAGAAATCATCCAAACCAGTAAACAGGATAGCCAAATTATCTTATTCTCCACTGGGGGCATTTGGTCTAACTTCTGATTTGTGTCTAGGAATTATCTGTCCCAAGTTTCATTACATTAGAGTGTTGACGTTGCCTAGTTCTATAGGATAAGGATCTAGCGCTTTTGAGTTTTGTGAATGGTGCAGGACATAGAACACAAAGGTTAACTGGGCAGGATATGTCCTAACACTGAATTCTAATTTATCTGTGAGCATCCCTGATTCTGCTTCTGATCCTAGGTGGCCTTAAATAATCCAAAATGGAATTTTCCAATATTCTATAAGGTGGGGCATGGAAGAGCATGTTTGTTGTGGTGTTTAAACACAAAAGAGTTATGAGCTGGGAAGTGCCTCCTTGGTCAATATACAAATTAGGCCAGACTGACATCTCACTTTCCTTTTTTTCTTTTTTTATAATCAGAGAGGAAGTAGAGGAAGAGGAGAATATTGAACTTGAACAAACATTTTGGTTGGTCCAAATGCACCAGGCCCTTGCTCTCTTTTAAGGTCAAAATTCTCACTGCACCATTCATTTGGAATTAATCACTGCCTTGCCAGGTCTCAGAAATAATTTCCTATTGCTTTTCATTATTTAACTTTCCGCGTCTGTGTCTTTGGTATCGTCGATGTTAGGCCACCAGAGGAAAGGGGCTGCGTCTTTTTGATGTTCGAGCCCCTTCAGCATCCAGCATCCAGCCTTGCACATAGTAGGTGCGTTCAGTATACGCTTGTTAAGAAATTAGCGAAGGAGGAAAGAAGCGAAGATGAAACGTTTCTCTCACAGTGAGAATGAATAGTTCTCATTTTATTTCAGATATGAATCAGCTACTCAGCGTAAACTGTGCTTCTATATGCTCACCAGGTGTAGAGAAATGCTTTGACTGAGACAGAAGTTCATCTCCCTGGAGTAATGAAGTGGGCGTGGTCTGAAGGCGCCGAACCGCGAGGAGGGGGCGGAGCCACAGAGAGTTGGAGCGTTTCTGTCCAATCAAAAGGAGACGGTAGGAGCGGGAGGGGGAGATGAAGGAGGAGCGGGAGATCGCGAATCCTGCCCAGTTACACCAGCCCGCCAGCCGCAGCAGCCGCTTCTCGGTTTAGGTGTTTCTGCCCAGGGAAAGCTGCCGATTCCGAGGCCGACCCCAGCAATGGCCTTTGCAAATCTACGGAAAGTGCTTATCAGTGATAGCCTGGACCCTTGCTGCCGGAAGATCCTGCAAGATGGAGGGCTGCAGGTGGTGGAGAAGCAGAACCTGAGCAAAGAGGAGCTGATAGCCGAGCTGCAGGTTAGGCGAGCGCGAGAAAGACGAGGGTGCCTGGCTTCCTCCGCGGACACTAGATGGCCTCTCCTGGCCCAGGGCGCCCCGCCCCTACCCCCTCCCTGGTGTCAGTCAGTCTTGGGGTCTCCCGAGACTGGGGGCTGGGACGGCGGCTGGGGAGGGAGGAGAAGGAGGGAGGAACAAACGGCGGCGAGCTGCAGGATGCAAACTTTCCGCTCAGTTTGCAACCGCGTGTTTCACGTGGGCATGCCTCCCGCCAGCATTGCAAAGTGCATGCTGCTCTAACTCGTCCTGCAGGCTGCCTGCAGGATGCCAGCGCGGCTTCCCAGCGCCTCTGCGCCCCGTGGCCCTGGCAGCCTGGCGCCGCCTCTCCTCGCTTCGCGTGGGGGCGCCGGGGGAGGGGCGCCAAAGTGGCTTCCCTGCTTGGAACTCAGGGACCGGCAATCCTTCCTCTGCCAAGCCCTGGCTCGCCCAGCCAAGTCCTGCCTTCCCTGGGGGAGTGGGGGGAGCTGGCGGAGTCCCAGCCTGTCCCGTGGCTGCTGGCGAAGCAGCAGGGAAGGCGGCCCGGCTGGGGCGGCAAAGGCCATACCCGCCTTTCGTCTGATGCAAGACTGCTGAGAGTTTTCACCGCCCCTCGGCCGCCTGGGAGCGCTCGGAGGAAAGAGGAGCGGGCGCGGGCCGCCCGAGATCCCCGCGCCGCGGGCCACGGGCGCAGGCTTCGTCTCCATCAGTGACCTCGGCGGATGGCCTCATCTTTGGTCTTATTGTGGTCAGGAATGGCCAGATCCGACACGAATCCGATCCCAAAGCCCTCAGGAACCGTATATTTCTTAGCAAATCTTTCTCAGGAATGTATTCCCGTTTGTTGTGCTATATAATTAGTGCAGTCTACTTCAGATATTTACCTTGTTTCTAAAAATCCTGCGAGATTTGGTAGCCTCGTCCAGGCTTATAGCATTTATTTTGTGAACCTTCACTCCAGTTTCTGCACTTCTTGCTTCTGTACTGCACCCAGCTCCCAGGTGTCTCTACCCTACGCATCTGGATGTATTCTTCCCTATCCTCAACTCCCACACCCCGCAGTGTAGCCTCCCGCCAGCATCAACCAGCCTCAGCGCGAATCCACCCCCTCCACGCTTCTCTCCTCCGAGAGTCATTAAATCAAACCACGGAGGTGACTGCTGTTGCTGTAGCTGGGAGTCGATCGCATGGTCTTCATAACTGCCTTTGTACCTGCTGCCGTGTTTCTCCATGGAACCCCTGCCTGCTTCTCCCCCGTGGTACTGTCTCCAGCCCCTGTCCTGTACTCAGAGAAGTTTCTGGCTGGTCCCTGTCTTCAAGAAGCTTGTCAGCTAGTTAGGAAGCCTGGCCAACACACGGTGAGACAAGTGGCCAGATGACACAGTACTTGAGTGCTTAATGAGAACTCCAGCAGCCTAGCTGCTACCTGCTCTGCTGCGGCACAGGTGTAGAGAAGGGGTCGATCAGCCTGGACTCCAAGGGCCAAGAGCTTAGGACCTGATCCTTGGAGCATCCAGGACTGGATGGGAGGCAGGCGCCTCACACTTGTCACCTCCTCTTTTGTGCAGATGGTATCAATGGCATTGACTCTGGGTGGCCAGAGGGCAGTGGCCAGAAGGCAGTGGAGTGGTCTCTAGACTAGCTTCTGACCCTCACCTTCACCAGACCACTAGGTTGGGAAGAGTGGCCTGGACTTGGCTTTCCAGCTTTCTTATGAAAATTAAAATCCTATATCCCTGGGGGTAGGGTGGGGTGAAGAAGTGGTAAGTAAGTGCGGAATTGACAAGAATAGGAGGCTTTGGTCACTAGTGGAGGCGTTCCATGATGTTGGGAGGTTGGCTGGGTGGGTGCTGGGAATCTGGGGCTGGAACTTGGAGGTTGTTTTAAAGGCACTGAAATCTCCTGGCAGGAGAGGAGGGGTGTTTGTTGGCTACACTGTTGGGTGGTTTGGGAATTTCCAGTTTTCATGTCTGTCTTTGTGAAAAACACTGGGTTCAGAATGCTGGTTAGTGTCCTTGGGCCACTGGAGGGTCCTCGTATATGCACTGCCTCTTGTTATTCTGCATGGAGAGGTGTCTGGGTTAGTGCCCCTGCCTTCCCCTGTTTAAACCTTTTTATTTTTTTATAAATTTATTTATTTTATTTATTTATTGGCTGCATTGGGTCTTTGTTGCTGCTTGAGGGCTTTCTCTAGTTCTGGCAAGCATGTTCATTGTGGTGCGTGGGCTCCTCATTGTGGTGGCAACTCTTGTTGCAGAGCACAGGCTCTAGGCAAGCAAGCTTCAGTAGCTGTGGCACATGGGCTCAATAGTTGTGGCCCATGGGCTCTAAAGCGCAGGGTCAATAGTTGTGATGCACGGTGCTCTGTGGCATGGGGGATTTTCCTGGCTCAGGGATCGAACCCGTGTCCCCTGCATTGGCAGGCGGATTCTTAACCACTGCACCACCAGGGAAGTCCCTAAATCTCTTTAATACTGAAAGAAACTGGAGCACATTGCCTGAACCAGGCGCAGCCTCCGTCCCCACTGCTTGGTATTCTGGGCAGGCACAATTTACTCTTTCTCACTCTGTGGTCAGGAAGTACAATCATTCCCCAGAACCATGCTTTTCAGACTTGAAGCTCATTAGTGGGTAATGAAGTCCGTTTATTGGGTTGTGATTAGCATTTAAAAAAACGAAATAAGAAATATCAGAGAGCAGTGCAGATAGTAAGGCTAAATATTGTGTCACGAAATTTGTTTCAATTATGTGTGTGGTCGTGGTGTGTGTGGTATGTGAGTATAAAATCACAACTTAAACGTGTTTTTTACTGTGGGCCTTAGTCAAAAGCTTGGAAAACACGCTTGGAATAATAAAGCATCTTGTTTGGAACTCAACAAAACTCTCTCTTAGACTGTGTACCCCTCTTCTGTCAGCAGTTGTCACATCTTAAATAAACCTAATATGCAGGAACATTTAAATCTTAGCATGTATCAGTGGCTTTGAAGCTTTGACCGTGACCCACAATAGGAAATTCATTTCCCACCCTAATTCAGTGAACACACACATATGTGTACACACATACACTAAAGTTTCATGGAAGAATACCTTTACTGCATATGCTGCGTTCTGACATTTTCTTCTGTTTCATTAAACAGCAATGCTGGTCAGAATCCACGAAACGCTTGCTGGTAATGCATTTGATTTACCGAAGCACTTTTATATCTTTATCTCAGAATTTTAAGAAAGGAAAAGAAGGGAATAAATTTCCATGCAAGGAAGGCTCTTTAAAAATAGCAAATTTCCAGCCTTTACGCTAGGATTTGGTTTGCAAAAGTTAAGTAGCCATCTTCTTAATCAGGATCACTCATATCGTGCCACACAGTGCCTACCTGCATTCTCTATAGCTGGGGAACGTGATCTGGAGAGTCTCTTTGACTTCCCCTATGATGTAAGTCAGAGGCAAGAGCAATGCTAGAATCACTCCCGAGGCGAAGCCTGTCCTCCTTGGGAAAGGAAGCATGTGTGAACTTGAGGAATGCGAATGGGTTTCCACTGCTGAGCTGGCATAGTTTGTCCGGGACAGCCATAAGTCCAGCAGAACAGTGGCCTGCTGTTTTTCAGCTCTGAGGCAGCTGAGGGACTGGGAGTGGGAGGGAAACCAAGTGTAGCAAATGTCTGTTCCAGCCGGCACTCACACACAGACAGAGGACACACAGAGCAGAGAACAGTAGACAGCAGAGTGGGTGCAGTGTTGAGATTCCCACTGCGGCGGTGCCAGAGAGGACCTTGGGATGCTGCAGAAGAAAGTTATAATCCCAGCAAACTGCAGGGAGGAGGTGGGCGGATTTGCAAATGGGTAGTTTTCATAAGTAGAGGAGAGTCTCAGAAGGATGACATGGGGCCTGAGAAGGCGGTGCCTGGGAGTGCAGGGGTTTTGAAGGATCAGCAGGAGATAGGTTGGCACGCAGGCTCTCAGTAAATGTGTGCTGATTGAATGAATTCTCTCTCTCTTTTTTTTTTTTTTTTTTTTTTGGCCACACCGTGTGGCTTGCGGGATCTTAGTTCCCTGGCCAGGAATTGAACCCGTGCCCTCAGCAGTGAAAGTGCAGAGTCTTAACTACTGGACCACCAGGGAATTCCCTTGAATGAATTAATTGATGATGTGTTTGAATGAACAGAAACAGAGGTAGTTGAAGGTGTAAGAGGTCTTGAAAGCTCGTGAACTCTGGCCACAGGGATACCTGGATCGTGTGGGACCAGCGTCAGCTGAACGGGAGTCTGCAAAGGCAGAGTCCCACTTGGGATGGGCGAGCTCTGCATGTACATCTGTGCTGGTCTGACTGGAGGCTCCTCGGACTTCTTGGCTTCAAAGAAAGCTGGGACACACCCTTGGGGGAAAAGGAGAGAGAGACTGCAGAATAAATCTCCATAAGGGAGATTCTTCCGAGAGAGGCTGTGCTTGTTAAAGAAAAACTCCTTGCTGTTTCTGTGCTTGTCCTCAGGGTCTGCAGGAATGGGGTGGACTCCTGGAGAGTCTGCATCCTCTTCTGCAGCCAGTCTGTCCTGTGAGAAGGAGATTCCCAAGGTTTGGGGAAGGGCAGGCAGCTTTGGAGCGTGCATCCAAGGAGCATTCGATTTCAGAACCACAGACACAAAAGGGCTCAGAGTGGCCATGAAGGGTCCTCCATCCAGCTGTCTGTGGTCTGGCACAGTCCTCCTGCCAGGGGGGATGCATGAAGCCTCCACACCTCCAGAGAAGTAATTCTGCAGCCTCTCTTGGGCAATGGTCCCAGTGTTGAGACGCCCTCCAGATCTAACTGGGCTGCAGCGTAAGCTTCATTCCTCTTCTCCTGTCCGGTGGAGAGAAGATAACTCTCTGCTCTCTCTGCATGTGACTTGTCCAAACTCGTTCCAAGGCTCTGGGCTTGCTCACAGTAAACACAGTGTGGGCCCTCGCCCTAGGAGTCAGATGCCCACGGCCTTTCTCTGTCTCTGGAATCTGTGTGGTGGGGAGGGAAGAGAGAGGTTCTCATGGGATCCAGCTGAGTGCTCCACTGGGGAAGTGCAGTGTGACTTACGGGTGTCAGATCAGACATGGGAGGGATCCCAGGGGCCATCTGTTCCTATGCTCTTACGTTACAGAAGGAGACCGGGGCGGGGGTGACATGACTTGGCACAGGGACCTGACTTGTCATCGCCAGCCCTAGGCCTAGAAGCCCAGGCTCTTGCTGCATATGCAGGGACCCTTGCTGCTTGCACACCAGCCTGGGATGGCCAACTCGGGGCAGAGTGTACATTTGCTCACCTGCTCCATTTCCTGGGGATTCTCATTGGGTGTTTGGCAACAGCATCCTCATTCTGCAGAAGATGCAGCTGGATTCTGGATGAGCCGAAGGAAGATTGTCCTGGGGTCTGGCTTAGCCTGAGTAAAATGGCTATGATGAAGCCAGAAATTCTAATTTTTCACATATGTATATTTTTAGTCTAATATTGCTTGGTTCTCCGAGTAACTATGGACCAGTTTAATTATTCTCTCCCCTTACCCTTACTTTGGTTTCTATTTTAGGAAATTTTTTTTCTTTTAACAATTTGTCTTTTATGCGTTTATTTGTTTATTGAGTGCCTTCTGTGTACCAGGCATAGGGGCTTACAAAGCAGAATCAAGTCCCACCTCTCCCATCAGTAGCTCCATGTCCGATGGAGGAAGTGCTATCCATTGAGCTGCCAGATATCATGCCAGGGGTTGTACCTTCCTGTCTTGAGGAGGCCGAAGCTCAGAGTCATAGCTTGTTAGGGCTGGAGCTTGGATTTGAATCCAAGCCTGACTGATAGAGGAGACTTTCAGATGTGTGTGCATACACACGCCTTCCTTTCCTTGAATATATCCAAAGTCAGCTAGCCTGCAGGAACTCCCACTTTGGATAAAGGGGGCTCTACGAGGTCTCGAAGACCAACTCTGTGGATCCAGGTGTTTCTTCTTCTGCCTCAGGACTGCGAGGGCCTTATTGTCCGCTCGGCTACCAAGGTGACTTCTGACATCATCAACGCGGCCAAGAAGCTGCAGGTGGTGGGCAGGGCTGGCACGGGCGTGGACAACGTGGACCTGGAGGCCGCAACAAGGAAGGGCATCCTGGTCATGAAGTATGTCATGGAGGTGGTGGGGGTGGGTGGGTGTGGGGACTGAGCTCGAGGAGGGAGGAAACGCCTGTAGAAAAAGCCGGGTGAGAATGAGAAGGGCTTCCCAGAGGTCCCCTGCTGGTTCCCCGGGTTTTTGACACGGAGGCTCTCTTGGTCACCTCCAAATGCTTCACAAACCCGCCCTACAGATTCTCGCACACCTGCAGCCTGGCTGGGGAATCAGAAGGATGTTGGTGGATTTGTCTCAGTCCCTGCTGCAGCCCTGCCCTCCCCCACCAACTGCTCCACCTGGAAACAGGTTCTGTTGGTTCTGCATGACTGTGGTCTCCCTTGTGCAGATGCACAACCTTTGCTAGTAGACGGACTCTTCCAACTCTTTCTCTTCCTCACTTCCCTGCACCCTTCTGGGCCCGGGGCCCCAGTTTCGCTTTCACACTCCAGGGCAAGGAGAGAAAGGGTCCCCGTCACAGCTGTTTTTGCATAAACCCAGGGCAAACATCATGGCAGCTTGCCAGCGCTAGGCAACACTCATTTCTGGCTCCCGTCTGGCATGTAGATGGTGTGGCAAGGTTAACCTCGTCCACTTCTCTGTCCTCGAGCCTTTTCTCTTCCCTCGGGAGCCTCATTGTCCTGGAGACTCTCCCCTCCCTTCCCTCCACTTCCCTCTATAGGGTAGGGGTTAACTGACCGGATCTTCTGCCTGACGTCAATAGCCAACAGAAGAAATGTTAACCAGTATCCATCCTCCAATCTTGTCCTGGACCCAGAGGCAGCAGTCCCCTGGTCCCCACACCTCTTCCCGTATGCCGTATAGCCTGGGCATTCGCTGGGGGCCACAGGAAGCCAGGTGTTCTTATGGAAAGACAGACTCTGAGAATCCTTTCATTTTTCTGTTTAATTTTTTAAAAAATAGAATCTCTTAATCTTTTTTCTCCTCACAACCTTCATTTCCAGAGAAGAAAAGACCCAGTAGAGGGAAAGGAGGGTGAATACGTGTGTTAATAAGTTATTCCAAAAATAACAAGAAAAAGCCTTTAAGAAAAGAAAAATAGTTTCATGGGTTTTATCTCTGTTTTCCTTCCTGAAAGACGGGTAGAGTCAACATTGCCCTCTGATTTAACATGTGAGGATGCTTTCTCAGTGCAGAACTTGTTGAGAAATAGGAAGAGAAGTCAAACAGGAGGAGATAAAAATATTAGCTTTGTTACTAGTAAAAGCCAGGTTGGGCAACTTGATAAAGATCTGTGGGCAAAGTGCTGACCTCTGCATGTGTCACTGGTACAGCCTCTGGAAGACTGATGGCATGAAACTAACACAAGAGTGTAAATCAACTATACTCCAATAAAAATTAAAAAAAAAAAAAAGATTGATGGCGTGGAGCAGCAGGGATTTGTGCTTTCTGTAGGCAGATAGATCCTGAAGTAAGAGGAGGGAGAAAAGGGCTGAGCCACATGCCTCTCTCCCAGTCTAGTGAGATGCTTCTCTGCCTGTGCGGAAGTGAGTTTGGGGAGAGAGAGGCCAGGTGTGTTTCTCAAATGGAGGTCCCTCTGCAGGAAAACATAAAGCCAGGGAAAAGAGGTTTTCTTCCAGCCCTGGGGTCAGAGCAGGAGTCCATCAGAGGATCTAGGGCAGTGGCGTAGCATTAGGGGTTTGCATTAAGAACAGGTAAGTTCAAAATGTTGGTGAGGATGTGGAGAAACAGGAACCCGTATACACTGTTAGTGGGGACGTAAATTGGTGCAGCCACTGTGGAGAACAGTTACGGAGGTCCCTCACAAAACTGAAAATAGAACTACCACGTGACCCAGCAGTTTCACTCCTGCATATACATCTGAGAAAACAAAAACGCTAATTCGAAAAGATAGGTGCCCCCCCAGGGTTCATAGCAGCATTATTTACAATTACCAAGATACGGAAGCAATCTGAGTATCCATCGACAGATGACTGGATGAAGAAGACGTGATATGTATATACACAATGGAATACTACTCAGCCATAAAAAGAATGAAATTTTGCCATTTGTAGCAACATGGATGGTTTTGCAGGGCATTATGCTAAGTGAAATAAGCCAGACATAGAAAGACAAATGCTGTATGATATCACTTACATATGGAATCTAAAAAGTATAGCAAACTAGTAAATATGAGAAAAAAGAAACAGACTCACAGATGTAGAGGACAATCTAGTGGTTACCAGTGGGGAGGGAGAGGGGCGATATAGGGGTAGGAGGTTAAGAGGTACAAACTATTAGGTATGAAATAAGCTACAAGGATATATTGTACAACATGGAGAATATAGACAATATTTTGTAATAACTATAAATGGAGTATAACCTTTAAAAATTGTGAATCACTATATTGTACACCTGTAATTTATGTAATATTGTACAGCAACTATACTTCAATTTTAAAGAACGTAAAAAAGAAAAGAACCTATGAAACTACGTAAGACGAAAAAAAGAACGGGTAAGCTCACGGAGCAGGAGAGAGGGCACAGCATGCGCTAGAGGCTTTCCACTGGGACAGCAGTGGGAATCCTGGGTCTGGCCGACTGACGTCCCCCCTCTTCTTCCATCTTTAGCACCCCCAATGGGAATAGCCTCAGCGCCGCGGAGCTCACCTGTGGGATGATCATGTGCCTGGCCAGGTAAGTCCCTGACTTCTGAGCAGAGTCGCTCTCTGTGGTCTGTCAATTATTACAACTCCCTAAGCACACTGACCCCGAGAAACTTGGAAACACTTCAGTCTGGCAACATGCAGGCTAAGAACCTTCAAGGCCGTCAGTCCTCAACTGAACCTTCATTACGCTGATTCTGGCACACCGAGGTCGGGGGGCTTCTCAGGTTGTTTGCAAATGGGGAGAGGGGAGGTGTTACAGGGCTGCTGCTCGTTGCCTGGGAGCAGGCTCGCTGGGAGAATCAGTGTGTGTGTGATCTTCTGTTTCTCCTTACTCATTAGCACTCTCCACATCCATCCTCGGTGCTCGTCACAGCAGTCGGTTTCCACGCACATAATGTCTTCTTTAACCTCTAAGCCTCACAAATGCTGTTTCTGCTGCCTGGAGCATCCTTCCCCGTCATTCTTCAAGATTAAGCTCTAGTGTTAATTCATCCAAGAAGCTCTCTCTGGATTTCCCAGCTGGGCTGTGTCCCTCACTAATTCCCTTAGGGTTTACCTCTGTCACTGTCTTCGCAGATCTGTATGTAACAGAATGGAATAGAAAGCTGCCCTGGGATCCCTGTGCTGACCTGTGGGTTCATAACACAAGGGATCTCAAGTGGTCAAATCTCTTGAGGAGACGGGGCAGCCGAGGGGCCAATGGATATTGGATGGAATGTGCGTGAGTCTTTCTGTGTTGGGTGGTAAAGCGACTGTGTGAGCACTGCTGTTGAACAGGCAGTGGGTCAGTGGGGAGGGCAAGAAGTGAATGGACGGGTAGGGAGATGCTCTGGGTCTCTTTGCAGATCCACAGATTCTTAAACCAGGGAACCCGGGCGGCTAAGACCCCTTACTTCTCTACTCAGGCCTGAAACCTTCTGGGACTGAGAAATGACTCTTTTCCCTCCTCAAGACCTGTTCTCCCTCCTGCTGGGAGAGGATCTGGGGGAGTTCACCTTTGTTCTAACTCTTCCCCAAGGTTTCTACCTGAGATCTTAGGTATTCACTGATATTCACTGGTCAGTGAAGAGGAGAGGAGGTTGGAGGAAGGGAAAAACAGGGAGGATTGCACAGCAGAAGGGACCCAGCCCGGAAAGGGTCCCTGAGTTGGCTCTCTGAATTGCCTAGAACGTTTGGAGAAATGTTGAGGCCTGATGCCCTGGTGTCACTTGTGCTATTAAATTCGGTGATTTTTTTGGGGGTGGGGTGGGGTGAGGGAGGGGTCCCAGTGCAGCTTTCTAATTCTCTCACATTTTATCTGGAGGTGGTGTTTCCCTTGGGAGTCAGGTATAATTTTCCTCCTATTCCAATACCAGCTTTACTTAAAGGAGTAGGCAGAGTGGCATGATTTAGGGGAAGTGCCCTGTTGGCAACCACTCATCATGTCCTCACTCATCAAAGGTTCATCAACACTGAGAAATAAGCACCCTCTAGGAAGGAGTCACCAGTCTCTCATAGCCCACTGTGTGCTGGTGTAGTCAGTACAGGGGATGGGAGGTGTGGACGGTAAAGTTGAGATCACCGGGTAATATGGGTGGAGGACAGGTCTGAATGGGCCTCATGGTGGGGAACTGTGAACAGATGCCTGTTCCTGAGGTGCTGGAGAAGAACAAGGACATGGGAAGAAAGAGAGGAGAACACAACAAATGTAGATTTCACCGTTCTGCCTGCTTTACTCTCTCTTGTAAGTCAGGCTGGTCTCTTGGGAGGTCCCTTGCCCATGTCATGGTCCTCCCCAGACTGGCCTGGTGAGGACCCCAAAATGTTGAAACCTGGGCAGGTGCCATGGCCAGCTGGGCGGAGCACCCAGAGGGAGGGAGTGAGGGTTTCCTGTGCTCCGTGGTGCTACACACACACCTCTTAGACGGCACCATGCAGCCGGGTGGGCAGAGGTCGGGAGGTGAGAGGACAGAGAAGGAGGCAGGCAGGGGCTGTCTCACTTGGTCAGAGGCGTTTGATCAGGCTGGCTTTGCTGAGGAGGGGGCACTTTCTCAAGGCAACTCACTGTCCTCTGTGGCATCCCTGAAGTGAGGCCTGGTGGGCCAGAGCAGTGAGATGGAGCTTCTTCCATGAACTTGTTATGTAAGCTTTGCTGAGTTTATCCATGAGTTCATGGGACTCGGATCGTAGAACAGATTCCCTGTCACCTTACCCTTGGAGTCTGTGTCCTGGTAACGTGTAGACAGGAAAGATGCTTTTTATAAGTCAGTGAAGTGGAAATACAGGAACAGCTATCTTGGAATCTCTCTTTTCTCTCTCACACACGCAGACATACACACACCTCTGAATTTCGTGGCCGGCAGGAAAGCCTGCATTTAAATACTTAGGAGGCTGACTGGTGGGGATGTCTTCCTTGGCTTTTGAATCGATTCTGCTACTTCGAGTTGAGTGATGCTGGGCGAGGTGTTTAACCCCCAGTGGCCACCCCCAACCTTGTGAACGTTAAATGAGCTGAGGTTTAAACACTGTTCCCTATCTCTTCCTTTCTCGCTTCCGGAGCAGCCTGGAGGACCATGTCCCATATGACATATCTTGCCCTCCAACCTCTCATATTGCCCTAACGTCCTTTGTCCTCTCTGGAAAACACATAGAGACTCAGACCTCCGTGTTGACCAGGAGCAGATAGGCTGTGGAGTGTGTGTGTGTGGTGGTGGTGGTGGGACAGGAGGTGGTATGGATGCTGGAAGTGTCTGGACTACAGCACTTGCCTACCCCATTCTAACCTAACTCTCAAGAGAGAATAAGTATTTAGCTATCCCTTGATACAGTGGAAGATGTTGTAGGATGTGGGTCTGGATGAAATAGGAGAATAAAAATTTTTGAATTTCTGGAACATTTGATGTTATCAAAGTTCCCCAATACCCCATTTCATTATCCGTACAAACCCTGGAGGATTAGGTATTGCTTTTTCATGGCCAGAGTCCCTCAGGCTGATACTCCAGCAGCTGAGAGAATCCGAACCTCTTCTCAGACCCCTGGCTGGAGACAGAAATCCCATGGCTCCAAGTCAGGTCTTGCTGAGAGTTTCCCCCAGTACACTCCCTTGACCATCTTCTGTGTTTCCGAACCTGAGCCCCCAGACCCTACTGGAGCTTGGTTCCCTGGGGGGATGCCTGGCAGAAGTGGTGGCTGTGCAGCCCTCACATCTCACCTCCTTCCTGGGCTGGCGGGGTCTGGGTGGGCCCGCTGAATGTGTCTGTCCTTGCAGGCAGATTCCCCAGGCGACGGCGTCCATGAAGGATGGCAAATGGGAGCGAAAGAAGGTGAGCAGCCAGACATGCCTCACCCCACCTGGCTCGGTGCCTGAGGTCCACTCTGGGTGCTGACTTCGGCTTCTTTGTCTGTTTGCAGTTCATGGGAACCGAGCTGAATGGAAAGACCCTAGGAATTCTTGGCCTGGGCAGAATTGGGAGAGAGGTGGCCACCCGGATGCAATCCTTTGGGATGAAGGTGAGAGGTCACCAGACCACTTTGACGTGGGGCTTCCTGTAGCAATTTTGGAAGAGGCAGCTTTGCTTGAAAGAAGCTAAAGGCTTTGTCCTGGGAGGGTCTGACCCCCCTTTAGAGCCCGTGAGTAAATAGGTGGTGAAGCCAGGGAGGGAGGGAACATTGGTCCACTGAGCTAGACCCTTGAATTCAACATCTGTGAATACTTGGTGGAGGTCCTTCAACTGTGGGGTGAGTAATTGCCCTGAGTCTTCGTGGAGCCTAGAAGGGTCTTGTATCCTGCCCTTCCTTTCCTCCCCTTCTGCGAGGACCTTCTTGTTTTGCTGCTTCTGTCTTCTGTGATAATTCAGAAAACAGGAACAAATTTATAACCTTACAACAGAGCAATTGTCCATCCATCTTTTAGCTGCCCTGCATAGTCCAGAAGAGATTGAAAGGTGCCTGTCTTTACACTGTGAAATGATCATGGAGACCTCACACGTTTCTCAGAAATCATCCCTGACCCCCGCCCCCCACCAGGGCTCTGTCTTATCCTACGCTGGGAGCTCAGTAGTTCTTCTGGTTGGGGGAGGGTTGTCATCAGTAGCAGTGCCCCTCCTCCCGCCCCGGGACCATCCAGGAGACCTTCCAAGGGGCGGGGGGGCCCGTCAGCCAATAGAGGAAACCCGCAGGGGTGCCCAGATGAGCCAGAGAGATGTGGCAGCTGGGCGGGCTGGCGGACGTCTCCATGTTTACTGTGGCTGTTGAGGGAGGGATCGTGGGTTCAAACTGCAGCCAGGAAAGGAAAACTTTAGTTAAACATTAAGGAAAATGGTTTTGCAAACCAGATCATTTCAGCTGCAGAAAAATTTACATAGAGCTGCTATGGAATTTTCCCTTTCCCCTTGCTCCTTCCTTTCTGTATGTCCCTCCCACCTTCATCGCATTAGAAGGGACCTTATAGATTAACCCTTGATTTTATATCGACCTCTGGAGTTTGTAAGTTTTTGCTAAGGGCTCACAGCAAATGGATGGTGAACAAGAACCAGGTGGGCATCCCTTTGTACCACAAGCCACACCTTTTCCCCCTCTGCCTCTACTTCCTGGCGTATTGATTGAAGTCGACCAGACATCTTGGCTAAGCCTCAGCACTGGGAAGGAGCCGTGAGAGGTGGGTGTGGCCCAGCAGGATCCCTTGATCACGGAAACAAACCAAAGCCACTTCCTTTGCGCAGGGGTGGCCGGGGGTGGTCAGGTGCCATAGTCCACAGGGAGCGCTTTCTCCGTTTCCCTCATTTGTGAGGGATCAAGGTAAAGTTCAGCTCATGGAAAATTCTGATCATCTAAAAGCAGGGGTCGGGGGTTAAGTAAAACTCAGGGCACACGTAGCCTAACAGGTGAGCGTTTCATTGACGATACGGTGACTTTGGGATGGTTGCCAGGTCCAGTGGCTGTTCCGTTACCTAGGCTCCCCTACCAGGCTCTTCTAGCTCAGGAAGGCTCCTTGTCAAGGACTGGCAACTTCGGCAGTGACTTAAGCCAGACAAAAAGCCCCACCTCACTTCCTGAATAACTGAAGCGATTGGTAAGCGTGTCTGTTCCTTCGGCACCACTCAGCTACTTAACTGCTGCCGGGGCTGCTTTCCAGAGGCACGGAGGGGTGTAGGACCTTGAGCGTCAGCAGCGGGAGTGACTGACCGGACTCAGCTCAGAGATGTCCAGAGCCTGCTTATAAGCGCTAATCTGTGTCTTCGGGCATAGCACACACCACGTGCCCACGTGTTTTACTCCCAGTATGGTTTTAAGGGTGTGGGTGCCTTTTTGTGTTGCAGCACATAGCTGCTTCACTGGGGGTTTCTTCTGTCCAGATGTCTCTAGAGGGTCACTCTGGACCGTCTTGCTTCTGGAACATGGTCTTTGAAAACCCGAAACACACTTTTTAATGTCCCCCTGACATCGGCCCCTCGAGAGCAGCTTGGCTCTGGTCCTTTCCCGCTGACCCAAGTGGCCTGCCTTCATGCTCAGCTGCTCACTGTGACCCAGCTCCCTAACATGTTTCAGGGTCCCAACACATTCTGCATCTTGTCTCAGGGCAGAGAGTCACTGACCTGCATCACCTGAACCTTGGTTGATGTTTGAGCAGCTGTGGAGAGCAAGATTTTCTAAAGGCAAGGAAGGAAGATTCTTTTATATTTTTTAATTTTTTTTTATTTTTATATTTTTAAATTAAATTAAATTTTTTCCCTTTATTGGAGTGTAATAGTTTCACACAGTTGTGCCAGTTTCCGCTGTACAACAAAGCGAATCAGCTGTATTTATACATATATCCCCATATCCCCTCCCTCCTGAGCATCCTTCTCACCCTCCGTATCCTACCCCTCTAAGTCATCACCCATCATCGAGTTGATCTCCCTGTGTTAGGCAGTTGCTTCCCACTAGCTATCTATTTTACATTTGGTAGTATATAAATGTCAGTACTACTCTTTCACTTTGTCCCAGCTTCTCCTTCCCCACCTCCCCATGTCCTCAAGTCTGTTCTCTACCTCTGCATCTTTACAGGAAGGAAGATTCTTGAACAAATTGTAAAACAGACGATTTATCAGCATCCAGACAGGATGCTGTCTGATTAGTGTTTACTAAACACGGGTCATTTCAAACTAGTCTTGGTCTCTCTTTGGAAATCAATAATTAAACTGGTAATATCATGAAACTCCCTAGGTGTCAAATATCTTGACTATTTAATATTATATTCTAATCACATAATAAGTTAATGCATTCTCATAGAAATCTAAATATAGATAAAGGTCTCCTAGATGACCAGCCCAATCCAAGTGTCCTCACAGGTAACATCAGTTTGGCCTATGTAATCTTAGATTCTTTCTTATGCATTTTCATAGAATGCATACGGTTCTATGCCTCTATAGGAGTTCTGTTCCTAGAGAGACTAGGATATCGTGCATGTTGTTAAGATAAAAACATATGTCTTGGAATAAATAGATTTACCATGTTTTTAAACTGTTGCAAGGAATTCGGCAGTAGGGATAAATTGCTTTTATTTGGCCATTCCCTCAAAGATGAACATTTAGATTGCTTGCACATGTGGACTTTAGCAAGTGTTGCTGAGATCTTTCATGATACCTTTGGGGTTAAGATGGAGACCGTGAGCTTGGTGCTAAGGGCTTAGTAACTGGTTGAAGGATAGACCCGTCTCAATCTACAGGGAGATTGTACAGGATGGTGCAGGGTTCTGCCTTGTCCACCCTTCTCATCAACCGCCTGGATGATGTGTCACTTGTGGATGGCAGGAAGCAGGGAGAAGTGAATACTTAAAAGAACAGAATCAGGTCCTAAAAGACATAGGAAATCTAGAAGAGTTGGGCACCCTAACAGGCAATTTAGCTGGAATACATATCAGTGCCCTACATATGTGCCCCCAAAGCAACTAGGCTTGGGTGTAGAGGTGATTATAGAAGGCCCTTTCTAGGGGAGGAGGCCTTTGGTTAACATCAGTGCAGTGTGGTTAACAGTGACATGGTCAATAGAAAAGGTTATGTGGCTTTTGGCAGCATTAAAAGAAGTATGGCTTTCAGAGCAAGGGAGGTGACATTCTTCATGCTCTGTACTGGTCAGCCCCCGTGGAGTATTTGAATATTCAAGACCCCGTGTTCTGCAAGACTGTGAAAGCTTTGGAGACAGAAGGTGATCGTGAGGTGAGCTCATGTCTGTGCTTCCTAAGAAAGGGCTGAAGGCACTGGGGTCACTGAGCCCACCAAGATATGGAAGTCATAGTGGAGGCCTTCAAACAGCCAAAGGGAAGTCCTATGGAAGAGTCATGCTCTGTAAGAAGTAGATCTAGGGAGGACCACCACGTGCAAGCTGGAGTGGCAGAGCTACAGACAGAGCTGACTGCCAATGGAATGAGTGGTCTCAGGAGAGAGTGAGTCCCCCATCACTGCAGATACACCTGCAAGACCAGATAACCACCTGGCCTTGGCGAGCATGTGAAGAGGGGATGTGAGCATAGACGCAGATGCCCTTTGAGCCCTCACGTCTCTGAGCGTCCATCCTCCTAGTGGGCTACCAGTTTCATTAAACTGTGAAGTGGTCCTGGCATTGAGTTCCCCGTGTGGTCATAGGCAATGGTGTCAAAGTAAGGACTGGGTTTGTTACAGTATCTTGGGAGAACAACCTCATTAAAGATGTAGAGTGGACCAGGAGGCGTAGGGGACACGTAGTCCTGGTTGGGCAGGCTCGGGCGGAGCAGCCAAGCCTGTAAAGGTTACCCTTAGCATCCTCGCCTCTCCCCGGCACCTGGGCTCTTATCCTGTTCCTGGCCTGTTGCCCGGCTGTGATCCCTAATTACGCTGTTAACGGATGACTGTTATCTGACCCTCTCTAGGGTATCAGGTTTTAAGAGCTGACCCCTTCATATCACAGGAGTTGGAAGGAGAGACCTTCTTGGGCTCAGATGCTGGGGATGGACCACCTCTTTCCTTTCCTTTCTTTGTGACTCTCTGGTCACTTAGGGAAGGGGGAGCTTAGCCAGGTGGCTTCCCACCACCACCTGGTGTATGCGTGGGGATGGGTGGGGGAAGAGCCCACCTATGCTGCCACCCCCAGCCAGCACAGGCGTAGAAGGAGCCTTGGATGCCACCTGAGAGCAGCTGCTGACTTGCTTTGAGCCACAGGTACAGATGTGTGTTTCCGGATAATTCTGGCAGCCTGCAGCCTGCTGGTGTTCTGAATCATTTGGGTCTTACACTCTATAATGTTCTTTCTGCTTGAAACTTTTTCTCAATACTGTTGCTGGATAACAGGTTATAACTCTGGAGGCTCAACTCATTCAAGCTGGCCTGTCCCCTACAATGGGTTAACAGGCCCCAGCCAGCCAGGGGCTGAGCCTTGTACTTTCTTATCAAGGTTTTCTGAGAGGAGCAGACCAGCATCTCTTAACAGTTTCTTTGTGGCCAGTGTTGTGATGAGTCTGAAGTTAGCCCAGGTGGATGGACATGGAACCCGAGGCACCCGATTCCTTAGGGTCCTGCTGATATTTACTGAGATCTGTGTTAAATATCATGTTTACAGCGACCCTCTGGGGCCGATGTTATTATTCCAGATTTGCAGATAAGGAAACGGAGGCCCAGGAAGGTTACGTGTTAAGCTCAAGATAATAGGACGAGTAAGGAGTGGAGTCCAGCTCAGACTCTGGGCCTCCTGCATCCCATCCCAGTGCTCTTTGCCCTGCATCACCAGCGCTGTCTCTATCCCTGATCCCTGTTCATCAGTCCCTGCACACGTCCCTGTGCTCAGCCTTTCACAGCACAGGCAGCTGCCATCTCAGTCTGGTGCCTGGAATTCCTACTGCCCTAGAGCAGTGATTTTCAGATTCTTCGCAGAGCCTCAGGTTTAGACATGCAGTAAGGACGTGGGGTGTGGGCCCAGGAAGACAGCAGGTGGTGGGGCTCTGGGCCTTCGCTGTGCAGCTTTGAACTGATCGGGTTTTATACTGAGTCTCTGTTTAAGGTTTCATTGTGTAGGGAGAGAGCTTCAATGCGAAGCCCAAAGATTGGCTCTGGGGTAGAGAGCGGGCATGGCTGTTAGGCTCCTCTGCTGGAGCCCCTAACCTTGAAGGCCTCCTTGCCCTCCTTCATCCACGGGGAGCCAGGGGGACCAGAAGCAGCACGGTCAGCCTCCCAAGGCTGCCTTCTAGGGCAGCAGCTAGGAGGTCACCCTGGAGCACTGCTTGAAAAGCTATGGTTCCTCTCTTGCCCCAACATCAGCAGTCTGTCCTGGGGCTGGGATTGAGGTGGGGGACCCCTTTCTGTGTCTCCCCAAGATTCCTCTCTAGGAATAATAGATGGTGTGTATCTGAACATGCCCCAACCCCTGCACGTTAGGACATCTGACCTTTCCAGGCCACATCAGGACCCGACTCAGGATTGGTCTCCTGGGTCTGATGTCACCCTTTCTACTTCCCGCAACATGGTATCCTGATAGAAGAAAGCCAGTCCTAGTCGAGTTCAGCTCCTGTCTGCCCTGGGTATCTTGAGTGAAAAATGAGAACAGGATAGAATTCGTCCCCTGCAGCTGTCTGCAGATGAAGGAGGTACTGTCTCTCTATGAAAGAAAGCTGAGTCAGGGCCTGCCGACAGCTGTGACAGATGCTAACCCCCTGCCTCCCCAACCCGTCCACTCCCCTTTAGCTCCAGGCACCTGCAGCGGGGGCACCGGGCCAGGCTCAGCTTGCAGGACCCTTTCTCTCGGCAGCCCCACCCTGCGTCTTGGCTCCTGAGAGCCCAGAGGAGATAGAATTGTGTGAACTCCGTCAGGCCTGGCTCTGTGACCTCCGCTGGCGTCCCTGCCCTCTCCCCGCTCCACGTGAGCAAAAGTACATCTGGATTAGAGATGAACGGGGCTGTTGTTCCAGCCAGAGGACAAAGAAGACTTGTGAGAACAAGGGCAGGATCTTCTCTCCTCCCCTGGACATTTCATTCTCCCCACGAGAAGTGAGGAGGTTACTTCTGGGGAAAGGACCACGTGAGCCTGAGGTGGTCACGCGCTCACGATCCTGTAGGGCATAGGGCATTTGGGTTTCTCCCAAACCTCCACCAAAGGTTGGAGTGGGGCCCACTTGGCTTTTTTTTCCCACAAGGCTGGGGATGAAAAATGTGATCCTACAGCTACACGTCAGTTCATAACTGTTTTCCGTTTCTTCTCTAGGAGGGCTGACTTGATATAGCCATCTTCTGTGTCATTATTTTCTAAAATAACTTTTATAGTTCCATAATTTCAAAAGAAATTTATGATCGGGGTGGGGGGGGAAGTTAAAAGAGCATAGAAAAGCATAAAGGAGAAAAAAAAATTAATTCTACCCCTAGAGATAACCACTGTTGAAGTATTATATTTTGTGTTCTTTCTGTTTGTTTTGGTTTAATCCTGGGCCAACCCTGAACATTTTCTCAGGGTTTAAGGAGCTTTCTTTTCATGGAATATGGAACTGTTGGAAGTCAGAGCAGGGGGTGACTTTGAAATCATCCACCTGCTCCTTTACGTAGAGCTGAGGACCCAGGTCCGGAGGCGCTGACTTGCAGCTTGACACGCAGTTGACAGCGACTGAGGCAGGACTCAGGCCGGGCTCCTGGGTCAGAGTCCACACCTTGGGTCCTGCAGGCGCACCCAGCTCAGTTGGCTGTCCTGCCTTCTTGAGGACGTCCGTGCCTTTGAGACATGGACCGAGCCCATGGAGAGAGCCCTGGGAAGGTCTCCTGGGCAGACCAGGCAGGAAATGGGTAGGTCTTTGCTGTTGCAAGAGGGGCGTGCTTCTCACCTGGTCGCACGTGCTTCTCAGCTTCTTGTGCTGCTCTGGCCGCCTTTAAAGCACTGTGCCTGCTGAGGGGTGTGTGGCTGGCACCCAAGGGTCTTTCTTAGGTAGGAAAGATGTTTCCATCTCATTCTACCCCTGTTTTCTCAGGTGGGGCTGTGGGCTTCCCCACTCCATCCCTGATTAGAGGGCAGGCACTGGAGTGCTGGCCCCTGGGGTCAGAATCCCCGTGTCCCAGCAGTACCACGTGCTACTTTTATCACCTTGACTAAAGCGTTTAACCTCTGCCTTAGTTTCCTCATTGTAAGACAGGGACATAATAGTACCTAATCGGTCAGGTGTGAGACACGAGTAAATGCCAGAGATGTTGGCCCCTAACAGCTGTGAGGCTGCGTCCTCTCTCCCACCTCTCGAGCTCTGTCTTCTCCAGCTTTCCCTCTTGCTATCAGCATGTGATGACCTCAGGCTGATTTCCTGGGGTTGATGAAGTTTCCTGTCTGCCCGCATCTCCCAGAAGTCAGCCTGCCCTGCTTCTCCACGGCCTCAGGGAGGTGCCTCTGCTTTGAGGGCCCGCCCCCTCCCTGGCCAGCCCAGAACAGGGTTCTTTCTGGGTCCTTCCCCCACCCGCACGGTGCCTTTACGTCTCACTGTCCTCCTCTTGATGTCCTTCCCCACCCGTCAAACCTGCCTTGAAAGGATCTGTCATTAGTCGTTTGTACCTCTCTGTGCGATGAGTCACCAAGTTGTGCTTTCCAAGATGAGATGCACTTTAAGCCTTGTTAAAAGAACCTCCCAGAGAGGGGACCCTACTCTCGCCGCCGGTGTCCGCACGGCTGTCTCACCCCCTTCCCCCGTGGCGCGTCCCGTCTCGTCGGTAACCCCGCTGGGCGTCCCCCTCCTCTCTCACCTCTTCCTCACTCTGCTGAGGTGGGCAGTGCGACTGCCTGTCTTCTGGCCTGTGGGGTCTCCGGCTGCAGCCAGCTTCTCCCCTCCTTTCCCTCGTGCCCTCCGACCGCATCACTGCTCCCCACGGGACCGTCCTGCCTCAGTGGGCTCCCCGCTTTCCGAGGGCATCTGAGCTCCACAGGTCCAGCTGCTCCTGCACCCGTTCGTGGTTCAGAGCTTGGAGGAGGGCGAACCTCCCTTTGAACTCTGGCCCCACCCCCTCCAGTGTGTAAGCCCCACTTCCTTCCGCTCTAAAGGAGGAAGGAGAATTGTGCCAACCCCACCGTATTGTCGTGAAAGGTAAGCTGGTGTTGGGGAAGGCTTAACTGCAGTGCTTGGCACAGGGTCAGTGCTCTGTAAATGGTCACCATGATTAATAATACCAGTACTCACAGTTAATAATGACACTGCCCCTCTCTCTCTTCCCCAGACTGTAGGGTACGACCCCATCATTTCGCCAGAGGTCTCGGCCTCCTTTGGTGTGCAGCAGCTGCCCCTGGAGGAGATCTGGCCTCTCTGTGATTTTATCACTGTGCACACACCTCTCCTGCCCTCCACCACAGGTAGGTGTGTCCCTACCTGGTGGGTTGGCCACGGAAGCCACAGACCAGATGAGGCTGGGTCCTCAGTCTGGGCCTCCCGCCTCAGCTGGTGATGAGCTGTGGGGGACTGAGCCAGACCCTGTGAGCACGGATGCTTTGTTACACGGCCCTGCACCAGACCGAGGAGGGGCGAGCTAGCTGGAGACGCACAGGGTCTGGGTGAGCTGAGTCAACGTGCAGGACCCGTGATCCTGTGGATACTTCCTGGGGCCACCGCAGGAAGCATTCCCATCTCAGGGATATTTGGGACATTTCTAAACTGAGTCTGGTCCAAATCCGGAACGAGGACTCCTGCCCCAGAGCATCTGGGAAGGGAGCAGTGAGACCAGAGAGGCCGTGGTCCCCCAGGAAGGAGGCGTGTGGGGAAGAGCCAGGGGTGGGAAGGGAGGGCCTCTGAAGCTGGTGCAGAGAGCATGGGGGGATCCTTGCACCATCACCGCAGGAAAGCTCCTCTCTCCCTTCCAGGCCTGCTGAACGACAGCACCTTTGCCCAGTGCAAGAAGGGGGTGCGCGTGGTGAACTGTGCTCGGGGAGGGATCGTGGATGAAGGCGCCCTGCTCCGGGCCCTGCAGTCGGGCCAGTGCGCCGGAGCCGCGCTGGACGTGTTCACGGAGGTGAGTGCCTGCTCCGTGTTGGGGGGGAGGGGAGATCCGTGCAGAGGGGCTTGGGCTGGAAGTCCAGCTGGGCAGAGGCCTTGGGCTTAGTGTCTCTGGTGTCATTGGTCGTGGTAAATGGGAGAAATTGTGTCGCCCAAAATAACATGTTTGTGGTTTGCAGAGCCCATGCAGAGCCTGGTACAGTGGCAGCCGTGCTGTCTTCCGTAAAACTCAGATTTTAAATAGGACCCATTCCTGGTCCCAGGCTTCTGGACAGCTGCCCTGTTGATAATTTCAGGTGAAGACAGAGCAGCAAATTCGTTCTGAGGTGGAGGATTTGGGGCAGGGCGAGGGAGTTTAAGGTATTGACACAGGTCTCTGGTGAAATGAATTCCACTGCCAAGAAGACATTCTACCCAGTGTCCATTGGCTTCCCTTTCCCTTCCTCTCTTCCCGTGGGGAGAAGGAAGCCAAGGATCGTGGTTGGATGCATTGCCCCAGTCCCAGGGGCTGCCCTGCCCAGGTCTCTGTGCAGGAGCAGAGGCGCAGCGTCTGCTCATCCACCACCCCCATCCTGCCCTCACACCCGATGGAACAATGGCGAGCGCCTTTCCACTTGAGTCCTGTCCGCCTCTCTTAAAAATCCTGCCCCAGGGTAGCACAGTGGTTAAGAATCCGCCTGCCAATGCAGGGGATATGGGTTCGAGCCCTTGTCTGGGAAGATCCCACATGCCGCGCGGCTAAGCCTGTGCACCACAACTACTGAGCCTGCGCTCTAGAGCCCACAAGCCACAACTAATGAGCCCATGCTCCGCAACAAGAGAAGCCACCACCATGAGGAGCCCGTGCACCACGATGAAGCGTAGCCCCCGCTCGCTGCAACTAGAGAAAGCCTGTGCACAGCAATGAAGACCCAACGCAGCCAATAAATAAAAAATTAATTAGTTAATTAAAAAAAATATCCCACCCCAGCGTTGGAGATCCGGGGGAAAGAGCATGGGCTTTGGATTAGGCAGTGGGGGGTTGCTGGTTACCAGCTGTATGGCCTTGGCCAGACCCTGGTCCTCTGAGCCCCTGTAGCACTCAGTGTCTGTCCCCTGCCCAGGGCACACCGTGCATTGGGTTTGTGGACCTGGTCCTCTTTCTCAGCTGCATCGTCAGCGTGCCGGACCCTTGTTTATATCGCCATCTCCCTAACACGGCACCTTCCCCTGGCTCTCTTTGGCGCTTACTCCTCTGTGGCCGGCACTCACACACCTGTGTGGCCAAATCTAGCCCACAGAGTCCTGGGGAGAGTGACCAGAAGAGGGGAGGCCTGAGTAACATTTCCAAGGGCCATGCATTGTGCCCAGTGAGCGGAAGGGATGGAAGGGGCAGTGGAGGGTGGGGTAGGGGTGGCCGGGTGGGCCGCCTGTCCTGCTGAGAGCCAGGATGCAACACCCACGCGAAGTGCCCACCAAGAGCCTGCCTCTGTGCTAAGAGCCGACAGTAAGTGCTGCAGGGGTGGGCTGGACTGGGGGCAGTGGGGGGAGGGGGAAAAACCAGTAACAGTTGTAACAGCTACCACTGGTTGAGAACCTCCTGTATTACTGCATCGTCTCCACAGTAGTGTTAGGAGGTAGGTAGTATTAACCCATCTTATAGATAGGGAAACTGAGGCTCAGAGATTGGCCCAAAGGCACACAGGTAGTAAGTGGTGGAGCTGAGATTGGAATCCCATCTACGGCTGTGTCTACTCTGCTGGATGGAACATTCATGAAGAAGGTGGTTATTATTGAGTCCGGTAACCACCTGGACAAAACAGAAGTAGGAGGCGGCATCACACCTGCCCTCTTCCCCTCCAGCTCCCTGGGGCCGTCTGTAACAGCCCACCCAGCACGGTCTCTTTCTGGGCAGGAGCCACCCCGGGACCGGGCCTTGGTGGACCACGAGAATGTTATCAGCTGCCCACACCTGGGTGCCAGCACCAAGGAGGCCCAGAGCCGCTGTGGGGAGGAGATCGCCATCCAGTTCGTGGACATGGTGAAGGGGAAATCTCTGGCAGGGGTTGTAAGTATACCATGTGGGGCTGGGCCCAGAGTCAGGAGCGGGGGGGAGCCGGGGGAGGGCGTGTTGCTGCTGGGAATGGTGGCTGTGGGGCTGAGCAGTGGCCAGATTCAGCCCTGGGAGCTGAAGATAAGGGACTGCACTTGAGCCAGCGCTCTGGGCGGGGTATGGCAGGAGCTGCCCCTGCTTAGCCTTGAGAGCTGAGGCCCGGCAGCAGGGGCCAGCTTAGCGTGTTGCACTGTGGGCTCGCTGCTGAGATTGTGGTTTTCCCAGCGCCCTGCCTCTGGAGAAAGGCTCCTTTGTTCTCCACAGGCCTTGGGAGTGAAGGAGTGTGGCTGGCGTGATGGCGGATGCCCGAGGTGGGGGCGGGTGGGGGGACGGCCTATGGAGAAAGCCCTGATAGGGCGTTCTCACCTTGTAACTCGGAGCACTCGCCTTTCATCCCATCCCTCTTAGAACCCTGGGCAGGGATGCGCCCTGCCCTACGGCCTGCGCCCATCTTCCCCACGCCAGCTGGCGCCCCTACTTTCCCTACATCATGGCTTCTCGACTGTGCTCACAGTGGGCCTTCCCAGCGTGTGTTTCTCTTCCAAGCTGAACCTGACTGACTAATGCTTCAAGTCCTGTCTCATTCATTCAGTCTTTGGATGGTCCCTAAGCTCCAGTGGGTACCAGATACTGTCAGAGCCCTTTGGGGACACGGAGGTGAATAAGGAAGGCACAGGTCTCCTTCAAGGGGCTCACTTGCCACGCACCCCTTCACAAGGATTTGCTTGGCCTTTCTAGTAGCTCCATCCCAGCCCTTTTGCAATGAGGCACATTCTCTCCTGTTATTAAGGTTTCATGAGTTTATATCTTTTTAATTAAATTCTAAGTTCTCAGAGGAGAAAAAAAAAAAGCAAAACCCACCACCACCAAAACAAAAAGGATGCAAGCTTCTCAGCAGCTCCTGTGGCTCTTCCCAGAGCATTTAACCAATAATGAATGAGGGTGGGGGCGGGGCAGGGAGTGGTCCCTGACCCTCCTGGCTGACCCTCAGCACAGGGATTTTTCACTTCTGAGGACAGAACTGTGGCAGGAGAGACACAGGATGCTTTGTTCAGCCCTGCCAGCCCTGGTTTCAGAGCCCAGCTCTCCGGGCCACCATGGCCTCTATAGCCTGAGAAAGTAAGGAAGCCCACTTCTGCCCTGCAGGAGGGCGCAATCTTCACAGGTGTGACGGGCAGGCCCGGACAGCCTGGTAGCGGCCACAGCTCGGTGGTCAACAAAGACACGTGGCCCATCCACGTCTGCGCCCTCTCTCTGCGCTGTGTCTGTGGGCTGCTCAGGACAGGGCACGCTTTCTCATTCCCTTTGCATGCCGGGGGCTTCTGAGCTGCTCATTCCTCCCCCGTGAGGCTGGTGGGGACCCAGGCGAGCTTTGGGCTGCCGTGACCATTGCCACCCAGTCTGGGCTGGGCTCTTCCCTTTTCTGCCCACTCCCAAGGCAGGTGCAGCCCTATCAGTGATTCAGGTAGCCACTAGGGAGTGGTGCATTCCAGGCCTTTTCCAGAAGGGGACTCCTTAACACCAGCTCCCTCAAATGGACCCACAAAATGTCCCCTTCTTACTTACGAGGTCACATCTCTTGGTCAAATTGTGAAACTTAGGCAAATTGAACTCTCCAGCCACAACGGCTGGTGGGGTAGAGTTGCATTTTTCAGAAAGACGTATTTGTCACATAGGAAACCCCTCTGTCCCTCATTCTTTTTCTTGCTTTCTTTTTTAAACATTTATTTATTTGGCTGTGCTGGGTCTTCAGTTGTGGCATGCGGGATCTTCGTTGTGGCATATGGGATCTTTAGTTGTGGCATGCGGGATCTAGTTCCCTGACTAGGGATCAAACCCGGGCCCTCTGCATTGGGAGGGCAGAGTCTTTAACCGCTGGACCACCTGGAAGTCCCTGTCCCTCATGCTTTACTGGGTTCTCTCCAGTTCCATTCTGCTCTAACCTTAAGCACAGACGAGCACGAGGCTCTGGTTGATGCCCAAATGCACTGGCTTTCCCTGGAGCCTCCCGCGCATCTTCCGGAGAAGACAGACCTGCTCCTTTTACTCGGCAGCACCGCCCTGGCCCGCACAGGGACGGAACCAGGGGTGGCACCTGCCCTTGGGGCTCCTCGGCTGAGCCCTTTCCCTCTGCCTGCTGCTGGCTCTCAGCCCCCCGCTGTTGCCTGGCGCTTCACATCTACCTCCTGCAGCTCTGGGACTCACTGCCCTTTCTTTCTGTGCCCATTGGAGAGGATCAAAGGGGGCCTGGCTGCGGGGCATGATCATGTCAGGCAACCCCTTGCACAGGAGGGTCTGCTGGGGAGTCCTGTCTCCTTGGTCCTTTCTGTCATCATGACTCTCTTTTCTTTAATTCTCTGCCAGTTGTGTCTTTACGAAAACAGGAATAGAAGCGTCCATGTTTTCTTTTCATTACTTCTTATAGCTGCCTGACTGATTTGCATCCAACCCCAGGTTTCTAATGAAATCCTTCTTAGATGGTTCTCGGTGTAAGTGGCCAGATACTTCACTCAGCCAGAACAGCCTGAGCCACAAGATGGAAGAGACATTTTGACCCAGAACAAGCTGGCTTTTTTATCAAGCCCCTGGTGGGGGTCCAGCCGGCCAGACCCTAGACTTACGACGTCAGAAGAAGATGTGGCTTCTGCCTCCTTCAACTGCCCAGCAGGCCTGTGGTGGACTTCACGGGAGTCAACATTCAAAGAGTGATAGGATCATCAAAAGTATACGAATCCAGGGAATTCCCCGGTGGTCTAGTGGTTAGGATTCAGCGCTTTCACTGCCGTGATCCGGGTTCAGTCCCTGCTTGGGGAACTGAGATCCCGTAAGCTGTGTGGCACAGCCAAACAACAACAAAAATGTATAAATCCAGCCTTAAAAATGGTGATATTTGGACAGAGTGTTTTGTGACAACGTAAAAACACATTTAAAAAAAAAGTCAAGATAGAAAATTAAAATGAAGGCAAATTAGGAATGCCATCCCAGAGAGACCCACCACTTGAGGACCAAGGGATCTGTGACTCCCCATATGTTTTATGTCAAAGACCTGTCTTCCTTCCTCAGCACAGGAAAAACAAGTCTCCCGTGGAGTGGGTGGGGGGCTGGCACACGCAGGGAGATGTCCCTCTCCCCGTCTTCCTGC
Organism: Hippopotamus amphibius kiboko; assembly: GCF_030028045.1. NCBI lineage: Eukaryota > Metazoa > Chordata > Mammalia > Artiodactyla > Hippopotamidae > Hippopotamus > Hippopotamus amphibius. Next base: position 104,934,496 of record NC_080186.1, read on the forward strand.
TCCCCTTCCTGACCTCTGCCCTGCTCCCCTTTCTCTGCAGGTAAACGCCCAGGCCCTTACCAGTGCCTTCTGTCCACACACCAAGCCTTGGATTGGTCTGGCGGAAGCCCTGGGGACGCTGATGCAAGCCTGGGCTGGGTCCCCCAAAGGGACCATCCAGGTGGTAACACAAGGTGAGCCGGGGACTCTGCAGAGGGAGGGGGAAGAGAGACGTGGACTCTGCACCCCGCTGGCTGTGTCTGCTGCAGGCCATGGACCAGTGAGGGGCTCAGAGGTGACCCTGGTCCTGTGACTCCATGTCTCACGTTTGGTCTCAGTATGGCTTGCTTGCTACCGAGTGGGGACGGGATTGGGGGGGGGGGGTTAGTATAAAAAGTCACTGGGGAAATATACTTAATTTTCATTAATCATGTTCATGCAGTGTTTTTAAGATGTGCATGTTTGGGGTGCAGGAGGCACCTCCACCAGATTCGGAGTTTCCCGGGAAAGGCGGTCGGGTTGGTGGAGGGATGCCGGGTAAAGTGACAAAACCTTGTATTCCGGTTTTGACCCGGTTGCTTACCTGCTGTGGGACTTTCCCTTCTCTGAACCGTGGGTTCTTCGCTTGAGAAGTGAGAACCCGGGGCGGGTGTGTCAGATGAGGCGGGTGGTGGGGACGTTTTGGGCTCTGTGACATTCTGAGGTGGGCTCTCAGGGAAGGCTGGCGTCCTCGGGGGCTCAGCCGGGGAGCGGGGAGGGGGGCAATGCCTGCAGCTGCCCCCCCACAGGCTCTGGCCGCCTTTGCAGTGGGTCCAGCCCTGTGCAGGCGCGGCTGAGGGACCAGGGAGGGCCCCGGGCTCCTGAACCCTGCAGAAGACGGTTCTCCCCATCGACTGCTGAGCATCTGCTCACCTGCGGAGAGACTGGAGTGGGGGTGGGGGGGCCCCGAGCATTGCCGGTACCAGGCAGGGGCAGAGCCGGGGGCCCCGCTGGCCGGGGTGCCCAGGCCCCGAGGAGACGAGGCAGGGAAGTGGGCCCCGGTGCTTCAGTCATCCCCTCTGCGCTTCCACTTCCTGAGGCCGGCAAGGGCATGAGTGCCGGGTAGAGGTGAGGGTAGGACATTTTTCAAGTGTCCCCTCGGCGAATGACAGGCAGACCGGGGTGGCCTGGCCAGGGGCAGGTGTGTGGGGCAGTGCAGCGGTGTCCTGGCCTGGACCCCCCGTGTGTCCTCCCCACCCCCCCCCACCCCGCCTCTTCATGCCCCAGAGGAAAGCAGGCTGCCTGGCAGGCTGGGGTTGGGCCCCCCGGGCCTTGAGGAGTCATGACCCAGAGCTCGGGGCCAGGAAACCCGTGTTGCCCGCTCCCGTGTTGTTCAACACACAGTGCCCTTATGGTGACCTCCCTGGGTCCCCAGGATCATCCCTGAAGAACTCTGGGAACGGCCTGGCCCCCGCCGTCATCGTCGGCCTCCTGAAGGACGCCTCCCGTCAGGCGGATGTGAACCTGGTGAACGCTGAGCTGCTGGTGAAAGAGGCCGGCCTCAGTGTGCGTACCCCTCCCCTCCCCTGCATCCTCTCCATCCCGGGTCTGCACCGCCTTTCTGCCCTGCGTTCAGCGCCTCTTGCGGCTCTGCTCACTGAGCCAGGGCCCTGGGCACCCGTCCTGCAGGTGACAGCATCTGCCCCTGAGAGGTAGATGCAATCCCTTCACCTGCAGAGTGGAGATACCACCGGCCCCAAGCATTGCTGCGAGCGAACGAATACTCCTGAAAGTGCTCTGTGAATGGGAGGGGCCGGGCCGGGAGCTTGGAGATAGGCTGGCGAGCTCGGCCTCCGACTCTCCATCCAGTACTCCCTTACCACTTCCCCCGGCGTCTTGGTTAGTCGCAAACTCCGGGAGCTCGCCACACATCCTCTTAGCCTCTGCGGCCCCTTGTGGCATCTTCCCTTCTTGTTCCCTGTTTAGACCGAAATCTGTGTTTCTCAGTGAGTGGAGCTGGCAGAAGCAGTGGGAAGAAGAGCTCCCACGTCCCCCTTCCTCTCCTCCCCGCTGCTCTCCTACACCCCAGGCAGACCACTGCTTCTGCGCAGGGAGCAGTAAGTCGTAGCAGGAGGGACCAGGCTGGATCAGACTCGGGTACCGGGCCTGCGCATCCCGGCCCTTCTCACAGTCCTGCCTCCCTCCGTCCCGCCTTCTCCTCACGTCCCACCCTCCCCTCCAAGCCTCTACCTGTACCAGGGAGGTCTCTGCCCGCCCTTTAGGGAGGAAGCTCACGCTCAGGGGCACGGGGCTTGCCCATCTGCCCTCTCCCCCCACCCTGAATTGCTGAGCGTGGTGGCCACGCTGAAGCCCTACAGATTGGCAGGGAGGCCGATGGCGGGGGTGGGCGTCACTGTGCCTCTCTGCCTTCTCTCTGCAGGTAACCACCGCCCACAAGCCTGCTGCACCAGGGGTGCAGGGCAGCGGGGAATGCCTCCTGACCGTGGCCCTGGCGGGTGCCCCCTACCAGGCTGTGGGCTTGGTCCAGGGCACTACGCCTGTGCTGCAGGCGCTCAACGGAGCTGTCTTCAGACCAGAAGTGCCTCTCCACCAGGGCCTGCCCCTGCTCGTGTTCCGGGCTCAGCCCTCCAACCCTGCGATGCTGCCGGCCACGATTGGTGAGGAGGGCCTGGAGGGCTGGCCGGTGCCCTCGAGGCAGGGACGGGCATGTGTGGAGGGCTGTGTCCTGGGGTTGGGCTCCACGGACTTTTCTGCCTCATTCCGCCCCTCTCCATGCCTGTGGGCATCACTGGGTCTGTAGCAGTTTCCAGAACCTGCGGGGAGTGGATACGGAGTTCCAAGGTTAAGTGCCTCATCTAAGGTCTCAGAGCGGTGTGGCAGTAGGACCCCAGAGCCCCTATTATTAGCCAGGCGCTCACCGCACTGAGGACACAATTTAGACCTGCCTGTAGAGCCGTTGAGTTGCAGGTTTCCTTCTGACTGCAGGCCCGGCGGTGGCCGGGGCCTCCCCTCCAGATGTCGTGGGCATCTTGGAGCTGCTGCAGGCCCCTGGCGCCCCGGCTGCGGGGGGTTCTGGAGCCCTTCCAAGCCTGGCAGAGAGTGAATGTGTTCACAGGCCTCCGAGGGGCTAATTTCACTGTCGTTGCCAGCTGCCCAGAGGAACCTCCCTCCGCTTTTCTCCCTTGCTAATGGTCTGGATAGGACTGGCAGCCAGCAAGTCCGGCTGGTTGCTCTGGCTCTTTGTGGCTGATGTTCCCTCCCCTGCTTTGCCCGATGGGCAGTGTTCCTAGAGCCTCCGGAAGAGTGAGGGAGTTGGGCAGAGTGCTTTGTTCCCTCTGTCTCAGCTCTTTGGTTCTGAGACCATCACCTCCATTGCAACGTTGATCTCAGGAATCCCAGACCTGGCCCGCTCCCAGCCTCTTGCTTCACCTTCCCCTGAGAAGCCCTGTGCCAACCAGGGGTCTCTTCTACTTCCAGGCCTCCTGGCGGAGGCAGGAGTGCAGCTGCTGTCCTACCAGACCTCAGTGGTGTCCGATGGCGAGACCTGGCACGTCATGGGCATCTCCTCCCTGCTGCCCAGCCTGGAGCCCTGGAAGCAGCACGTGACCGAGGCTTTCCAGTTCTGCTTCTAACCTGGGGCTCCCCTGTCCCACCCTCGCGGGATTTCCTGAAGAAACACACCCACTGGGAGAGGAGAGCCACGTTTCCGGGGCTGACACTGCTTGTGTCTCATCTGACCCCTGTGGTAAGGCAATAACCACCCAATAAAGAGCCTACCCCATACTCTGGGCGTTTTTGTGTTGTCCTTACCCTAAAGAGCCACCAGAGGGCATCTGCGGGCCGCCGTGGGGCTGGGTTTGGCTGCAGGAGGGTAGGACACGTAAAGGGAGACCCAGATGGGTGGACGGACTGCATGCCTGCCTGTGGGTGCTCTGAAGAGGACCCCTCTCCTGCCTCTCAAGTTCTCAAGAGGCATTTTTACAGAGCAAAACTCAAGGTATTTGAGCTAATTCCTGTGCTGTTTCAGATATCCCTTCCATCCTGGAATAGAGATGCACATTGAAAATATAATTCAACAAACATGGACAGCATTATGTGTCAGGCACTGGGTTAGAGGCTCTGCCTCGGGGAAGGGTTAAAGCTCAGACTGCCCTGGTAGAGGTCTCCACCTGTGGGGAGGACAGAGCACACAGGAGTCCCTGGAAGCAGGACAAAGTGCCACAACAGGTGTATATGAATTCTGCTGAGATCAGAGGAGGAAGTAATTTGAACTGAGGATGGTGGTTCCCAGGAGATGTTTGGAAAGATTTCACAAGGTGAGGAAAGTGTGCGTAAAGGCACGGGGCCCAAGGATATTTGGCGAGTTCACAAAGCCAGTTTCATATGGGATAGACAGTATATTACTTGATTTTAAGATGATTTTCATGAAACATGGCAGAATGGCACTCCCGTATCTTAAGGGTTTCATCTTTTGAGTGTTTTCCCCTCCATCAGTAAGGGATGATCCTTTCCTACCTTATGCCCAATAGCGTCTGTTTTGGAGATTTACACAGGCTAAGAAGGTCTGGCACAGGGCAGCTGATTGGCGATGGCAGGAGCAAACCCATCACTGGCCTCAGTTCTGTGTTTGAACCAAAGGTCGGTAGAAACTCCACCCATAGCTTCTCGCTGTGCTGACATCTGCCGTGATCTCATATGTTAGGGCCTTGCGGAAGCAGACCTGGAAAAGGATGGGCCCGGACATGAACAGCAAGGCGGCTCTGAGCTGCTTTGACCTTGGACACAGGGTTTAATTCCCCTAAGCCTTTGTTCCCTCATCAGTAAGAGGGGTAATGATGCCTCAGGATTGAATGGATTAAAAGGCAGTTTATGGGAAGTGCCCAAGGCACTTGGTTTCTTCATCCCTATGCCTCTTTTTAAGAGTAGACAAGCTGGTCTCACTCAGTCACTTACATAGAATTCCATGCACCAAAGGGCCCTCCCTTTGCCCCTGTGGTGATATTCTGCCACATCTGGACGCGGGGTGTCCTGACCTCAGACAGCCCGTTCCTTCCCACTGAGAAGAGATCAAGGAGCATATGGTGGGGTGGGGGTGAGCACTGGAGCCCCTCAGTAGCTAGAAAAACAGGCTGAGATTGATTTCACTAAGTTAAAACTTAGTTAAAAATTGAGCTCAATCTTCAGTCTCCCAGCCTTTTTCCTCAAAAGCCCCTAGACAAACCGTATTCTGTGCTCTAAGGTGGTCAAAACAACTCTAGAAACCCAGGTTACATGAGCACCCCCAAATATCTTACTAGACATGGGTGGCTTGTGAAGGACGCCCTCACTACATCACCCTGTCCTGTGGCTCTCCACCTAAACTTTCCTAAATTTAAAAAGGCAGGATTCTGTTTACTCCTTCGCGTTACTCTGTGGTTGGTGGCACAAACTGCACCACCTACCTTTAGAGTGGAATTTCCTTCTTGTGTATTGTGGCTGGGAAGCAGAAGATTTGTTGAAAGCTAAGTGATGCAGGCAGACAAATACTGGGACAGGAGGGAACTGGCCTCAGAATGCTTACTCCTGGAACTCTGAGATTTAGAGATGTGTGTGTGTGTGTGTGTGTGTGTGTGTGTTTACTATGTCCCCTGGAGACCGGAAGTTGCCTCACGGTCAGTGGGCTGGACCACTCTCCACATCTGTCTTGATGTAACATGTTGGTATTCTTGCTTGAGATGAGTATACCAGGCCGCGACACCCTTATCTAGTCATCACTCCATCCTCTTTCCTGCTGTAGGTTGTCCTGGGTGGTTTTTTTGCGCACATAGAGAAGTTCTTTGCCAACCTTAGGGTGAAAATGTAACCAGGCAACTGGAAAATCATTCGCTCACATGCTGACCTTGAGCAGGGGAGCAGGCTTTGCTCCAAGCCAGCAGGAGTCAGTGTTAATGAAGTGGATCCCAGGGCCACCAGAGGAAGTCCTAGGGCTTAGAGTAAAAGTAGTGAAGAGAGGGAGTGGGAGGGGCTGGGAACCTCTGTGCAGTGGTGACAGTGACCGGTGCCTTCCTGGGGGCTTTGCAGCTGAACCAGGGCTGACATTCTGCCCGCGTGCAGGGTATGGGCAGCACCTTCATAGCCTCGTTAAATATTTTTCATATCACCCCCACATAGTGCCCAAGTGACTCCTAAGCGAGGGCAGGCCTGGCTCTGGCATTGGGTGGCACAGAAGGTCCTGGTTGCTCTGGCCAATGGAGGCAGTTTCAGCACCAAGACCCCCCAGTGAACTATATGCATAGAAGGCAAGACCCGGAGTCTCCTGCTTCACGCACTCAGCTGATTATCATCCTAAGTGAAGTCAGTCAGAGAAAGACAAATATATGATATCACATACGCAGAATCTGAAAAGAAAATGATACAGATGAACTTATTTACAAAACAGAAACAGACTCACAGACTTAGAGGACGAATTTATGGTTACCAAGGGGGAAAGGATGAAGAGGAGGGATAGATTGGGCGTTTGGGATTGACATGTACACACTGCAATATCTAAAACAGATAACCAACAGGGACTTACTGTGTAGCACAGGGAACTCTGCTCAACATTCTGTAATAACCTAAGTGGGAAAAGAATTTGAAAAAGTATAGATACTTGTAGATGTATCACTGAATCACTTTGCTGTACACCTGAAACTAACACAACACTGTTAATCAACTATGCTCCAATATAAAATAAAAATTAAAAAACAAACAAACAAACAAATCAGGTGAATATGGGCTTTTCTCCGACGACTACAGACAGGACCCCAGAGATCCTAGGAAGAGCGTACATTGTCCTGACTGGGGTGCCGCCTAGAAGGAGGGCCCCCAAAGAGCTTGCTGAGAAGGAGTAGGCAAGGGGGGGCCGGCCCGTGGCGGCTGCGGGGCAGCAGCTGCAGCAGGTATAACAGGGCAGGGGTTCAGCCAGCACCTGGAGAGGGCCCGGGAAGGGAGTCAGCTGAGGCAGGATTAGTGCTCACGTGGGGGTTTCTCTCGGACTTTCTGGTGCCTGTTGTGAAACGAACAGGCTGGAGCAAGCAGTGAAGTGGGTGGGCCCAGCATCTCATTCCCCTGTGCCCAGTGTCCCGTCATCCCTAGGGCCGCCCGCCCACGCCAGCCCTCCTCTCCAGCGACAGAAACCATCCTCCCTCCTCCAAAGTGCCCCCTTCTCGCTGGGGTGGCAGAGGAAACTTCCTACAAGGAAATAACTTGATGTTTCCCACTCCACTCCTCAGCTCCCTCGCCACGCCCCTGAACCACTGCTATTGTACAAGAAGACCCTAGATAAAGCAGTGTCCTAACTCAAGAGAAACAAACAATCCTCTACTGGAAAAATTTCCTGCTAGGTATTGAAACATTTTTTGGTTTTGGCTGGAGGAGCCAAAAACATAACCTATTAACCTCTGCCCTGTGTTTATTTGCGCAGACAACACCGACAAGGCAGGAGACCAAGGAGCTTTGATCCTTAGCTCCTGAGGTCATCTCTGGCCCCTGTCTGCTGGCTCTGTAAGGTGTCTGTAAGGTGTCTTAAGATCTGGGAAGGAAGCTGGGGGTGGAGGCTGTGTTTCACCCTTTGTTTCCTCTGTACCTCTCAGAGAATGGAAATGGGAGGGAGAGAGGGAGGATGCGAGGTGAGTGCTCCGCACGTTTCCCTTGTCTGGGTACCTGCGGGTGGGGAGAGTGGGGCCTCCGAGCCAGGAGGTCCGGCAGGCTTCTCTGCCTGACAGCTGCTGTACTGTGTTGTGGTTTCCAAGAAACACAGGAGTCATTCCCTCTTTCTCTACTTTTTAATTGTGTTATATTAGCTTAGTACCACACATGAAATTTAGACATTCACGGAAAACCCTAAGAAACAGACACATAACAGCACAGAAGTTTAATAATAACGACAGCAAAGCTATAACGAATGAGAGGCAAGTTATCTGGATCTTGAAGAAGACAAGAGATCTGCCACATTTCTGGTCTGTGATTCAAGGCTGGGCCTTCCCTCCATCCCTCCATCTCCCTCTCTCACAAAGGGCTCTTGCAGCACCACAAGCCCATGACAATGATTGCAGCAGGGAATGGCATGAAGGACCCGCTAAGGATGGCCCCTCACTCCACAGGGCCAGTGCTTATGGGGGCTGCGGCGTCCAATCCAATCTATTTACCAGCTAAGAGTGGGGGGTTTGCACGATCGAGAGAGGGCAGACGTTCTACAGCATACTTTTCCCAGAAACCTCTCCACGTATCTGTAAAGTTTAAAGATACAAAAGGACATTCAATTATGAGTCTCACCCTGGGCATCCCCTGCTTCCCCATACCTGCTCCTCGCCCGAGGCAGGCTCTCCTAACTGCATCCCGAGGTCTGGGGGGTTCCGCCACCCCTCCAGCAACAAGCCTGGATGCCTGAGCACCCTGAGCCAGACACCATGGGAGCCAAGGCTGGGAAGTGGGCAGGGTCCCCATGACATGTCCTGTCTGTGATGGGAGAGCAGGCTGGGCAGTGCAGAGGCAGAGCTCTACAGAGCACTTTGCTGACATAAAATCTTTATTTTAGCGAACATCTCACTGGTGTGGGTTCATTGCTCCTGTGAGACAAAGATGGGTCCCAGCTTTTCTCTTTTTGGTACAGTGCTGCTTAAGCTTGTCGACCAGGAGAGGGAGGGAACCTGATTTGGAAACTCTCCCTTGAAAAATCCCAGTTCGCTCTCTGTCTTTCTCTGTCTCTTCTTTCTCCTCTCTCTCTTTCTCTCTCTCCCTCCCCACCTCTCTCTCTGCTTCTAATGACTGAACGAGCTTGACATGTTTAATGGCCCCCACTTTGCCACTGACTTGCCCTTAAGAACCATATTACAAACAAACAACAGATAAGCAAACAAACAGATGACTCCCTGGTGATGCCAAAGTCTGATGAGTCTGCTTACGGAGGCTGCTGTTTTCAACCATAGCCTGCAGCCTGACTTGTCACCCCCCCGCCTTGCCAACCTCACCTAGCCCCTAAGACCCTAGAGGCACACTTCAGTTGCCCCACAGGGCTCAGAAGGTTGGCAGTGGTTAGGAGTCAACAGAGGACACCACTTACCCTGCAGTTTTCCTGTTTTATCTGGGTATCTTGTTTACCCAGGACTTCCTCATCTCTCCCTGTTCCCTACCCTGTCCTTGGCAAACCTTTATAGTCTTCTCCCTTCATATACCAAAGTAGGGAAAAAAATGTAAAGAACAGAAAAATACAGATGAAGTATTTGTGCACAGGGACTGATCTATTGAGATTTATGGGTTGTGAAAGGAATTGCTTCTTACTCTTCCATTCTGCTTATCTTATCAAGTTGGAAGATAAATCTGGATCCATGCACTACAAGATTCTAATTCTGAATCTTTGATTTTCCTTTAGAAAGTACCGTGAAGAATTCTCCTACTTCTCTTCCTGACTCAGTCCTCTTCCATCAAACTCTTCTGTCTGTACGCCCCTCCCCACTTATTCCCCAAATCTCACTGCTTCTCCCCAGAAGGAATCCCAAGAAGGGAGGATTTGCTCATGGCCCCTTAGCCCAAGGCTCCCTCCAGCCAAGGCTTCTGGCTCTCCCAGAATCCCCAGCACCCTGTTTCCTGATGAATTCATCTCCGACACACTGGTGTGTCCCTCCTCTGACACTACTCATCTTTGTTACTGACTGTCCCCTTTGGAGTACCGAGTTCCATAGTTTCAGGTTCACGGCCTGCTTCCCGTTATGGGTGCTAGTTCAGTTTCTATCAAGCTTCTAGGGGAGCTTCCTATCATGAGCAGATCAGGTAAACAAGTTGACTCTTTTTTTCAGATTCAAGATTTAAGGACATGCCCCTCCCCCAGCTTTTGCCTTTTGTGGTCAAAGAGCCCCAGGAGTTTTATTTGGTCCTCATGGTACAAACTCCCCATCTCTGATCATTTTGGAAGCTACGAATCCTCTCCGGCCTGTTTACACGCCCATAACTGCATCTGTTTCCCAGAGGAAAAACATTAAGCCACCTACACTCCAAAATTTAACTCACCACCTTTAGACTGGACGCCGGGCATACTTTCGGCGATATAGCTCATCCACTCGCTCCAGGTACCAAGTGCCTGGGAAAAGGCTGTTTTTGTCACCAGGTGGTGAGAAATTCACTGTGGAATGAGAAGAGGCAATACTCACAAAGGGCTGCATGGGGTTGAGGAAGAGAAAATGGTAATAGGGACGCCCAGATCTTCACATGGTGTTCTCCTGGCTATGCTGCGAGGGCAGCAAGGTCACCTAGTCTACACCCAGTAGAGCACTGGGCCAGCAGAAGAACCAGAAGCAGCTCTCTTGGAGCTAGTACTTAAGACTTGTCTACTAGAAATTTTGTTATAGGAGTATGCTGTTTTCCTACAGTAAACGTGCCCTTCCTCCATTGAAATCATCACGTCCTTCTGCCAATGGTACCTAGCTCAAGGTGTGCATCAGAGCATCCTGTTTGCTAATAGGCACTTCCTTCCTAGCTCTAAGTTTTCCAAAGCTGATTCACTGTCGTACTTCAAAGCTTTGTCCATTCATGTTCATCTCAGAGGTCCTATTTTTATTTTGTCTTCCTTTTTGCTCTAACATGTCCCCTGTTCCAGATAAGATCAATGACTACTAGGTCTAGGTTTTCTGGAACATTCTCAGTTCCATAAGTTCAGTCTCCTTTTCAGTGCAAATCATGTGTCCCAAGTTTTGCTTGAAAAAATATGGTTACCCTGGTTTTAAAATCACCATCTGGTTTCTCCAGTCCTAACTTTAGCTTTGGTGTACTTTTTCTTTGTTGCTTTTTTGGGCACTATTTTGTTTTATGTTTGGTAAGGAAGCGGGGCAGCTGGAAGGAGACAGTAATATTTGTTGATAACTTATTTATCATTGATTAATAAATTCATTAATCTCTGGCAATTGTGCAATGTTAGAAATGAGGCAACTGAGAAAACTTCAATAATTTGCTCAAAGATAAAGAGCTAGTAGGTGTCACAGGTCAGTTTAGACTTGTATATCTGGCTTCAAAGTCCGGGCTTTTTCAACTGTTGCATAGATGGTATTTTCAAAGACCACGTATCTGGCTTCCACGGGACTTTGTCCCAATCCTGTTTTGGGTGGTTATCTACACCGTGGATTGGGAAGCCACATGCTACTTCCTACCTCTTTCCAACCCAGCCTTCTGCTTCCCCCCCCCCCCCCCCCAGTTCTTCCTCCTTTGCACCTAACAAACCTTCTCTGAATCATATCTCATAGAGGTCGGCACTCTCACCTGCTATATTCTAGATTCCTGATGAATCTTTTGGCTCTCAGCTACTGGCATATAATCTGAGAAAAATGGCCATCTCCTGCTCTCTTCCTGCCTTTTTTCTTACCCTTGTGGTAGAATTGTTCTCTTTGGTTCATTATTTCTGTGAACTCCTCAGGAGACACACGCTTTCGGGAGGCGAGACGTTTTGGCAGATCTGATGTACTAGATACCAGCTTCTCCAGGGGAGAGCCTGGGAAGCAAAGGAAAGACTCTTAAACTTACTTCATTGTCATTATCATTGCTACTAATCACAAGTCCATTGCAGAGTCAAGCTCGTGGGAGCCAGCTCCCGCCCCAGGGGAAAGCGCATTGTGTTTGGCTTAGCATGTCAAGAAACAATAAAGATCAGCAAACATAATGTCAGCCAAACATACAGGCAGACCTTCGTTTGGTGTATCCCCTTTAGTGCATAGATGTACGCACTTGACCACATCCATCATAAAGTAATCAGCAAATGTTTACTGGATATCTCAAATCCATCAACTCCTCTCTAACCAGTTGCAACCAAACCACCATCACCTCTTGCCTAGACTACTTGCTGGAACAATCTGACTGGTTTCCCCATATTCACCTTTGTTTCTCATCCGTGTGCGTAGTAGCCAGGGAAGTGCTTTGAATACATACATTAGACACTTACTCCGTTGCCTATATCCCTTCAGGGCTTTCCTTTGTTCTTAATTGCAACATAATTCTGTCAAGATGGGAGCCTCGGTAGTGGTAAAGCGGAAAGTTTCTTTTACCAGATGAAGTGCCTAATGAAAAGCCTAGACTCACCTGGAGAAGCATCCTGGGACACCAGAAATGAAAAGAAACTTGCTGCCAAGCCAGAGCCATAGGAGAAGGCACCAATCCTGGAGCCAGCCAACTCCTGGGCAGAGTGACTGCAAGGGAGGAAAGCAAAACCCAAAAGACACATCAACATTATATATATTCTGCCCTGCAAATAAACCACCAATCTAGTCAAACTCTTGCAACTAGAAATGGGTTCTGGGCACTCTACACAAAGAAGGACTTTGGGAAGACCCTGGGGGTAGGCCCAGAAGGAGGAAAACTTGCCAAGAGGAGAACAGCTAAAATCCAAGATACAGAAGTCACAGTGAGACGTAATTTCCAAGACGTAAAAGGAACTTCTCTCCGCCCGTGAAGACAAAATGAATTCAGTGAACTCTGAAGGTACTTCCAAGTGGAGGTCAGACCACTGGACTCACCTCAAGGCTCCCATGTTGACTGGCAATGCTTCAGCAGTTGTAACTTTCATTATTATTATTATTGTCTCTTCATTAGTAATATGTAATTTGAGCAAGTCCAATGATATACATATATAATTTTTCTTAGGTTATATGCATGTGCTATAGTACAAATATTTTCTTATAAAATCCACAAAATAGAACATCTATAAAAATAAAAACTAACATTTGGGCAGCTGCTGAGCATTACTGTTTTAACTGCTTTAGACATTTAATATTCATCAAAGCCTTAGACGGTAGGTATTGTTATTGTACATATTTTATAGTTGGGAAAAATAAGGCATGTAAAGGTTAAGCATTTTTCCAATGTCAAAGCTAATGAGTGGTAAAGAGATTTGAACACAGGTTGTGGGCTCTAAAGCTAGACTCTCTCAACCCCCATGCTTTACTGAGTACAGAGATTTTAAATGGACGAGGTAAAAATGTGCATAAAAGTTCTACTATTTTCCTGCTGCATCCAAATAGATCTTGCACGTCCCCCGGCATCATACGTGCACTTCACTTTGGAGACCACTGTTTAATACTGATGGCAAATCTGCCTACACGTACACCTTTGAAACACGTTTCTTTCATTCTCCTTCCTTCCTTCCTTCCTTCTCTTTCTCTCCGTTTTGAAAAAATTCTATACCAGAAGAGGAACAAAACTTGGTTGACCCTTCAGACCAGAGCCAGGGGTAAAAGGAGGTGGGGCCAGATGCAGATACTCACTGGAACAGAAGTGAGGCCAGGCATCCATACAGGGATGACGTGTACATATTCCCATTGCACATGGAGAGGTAGAGGGAAGGCTTGGTTTTCTTGTTGAATGTGTTCAGAGTGGCCTTTTGAAGTGCTTTGTCTACGTCCTTATTGGTGTAGGTGTCTTCCAGCTTTAGCCCCCTGTGAGCACCCAGAAGAATAGGCTAGGTGAGAAGCCACATGAGGGAAGGAAGGCAGCAAGGGGAAAAGTATAACAGCTACTGGAGAGCAGGCTTTGGGACACGTGGTTTTTTTTTTTCCTATAGAATATTTGGAAATACAGGAAACACAGAGGAGAGGTGTCACTAATAGTCTTACCATTCAGAGAGAGCACGTAGGTCATACTTTTCTTATGGAATCCATTCCTCCTTTTATACAGTTTATTGGAATATAAAATCATGCTATACATTCTGTTTGGCACGCTTCCTTAACTAATTTTCTCTATGACATTAAATCATCTTCTTTAACATTATTTTTAAAGGCTGCCAAGTGAACCATGATAGGATGTACCGTACTTTAACAAATCTCCCCATTTCTGTCCTCACTAGCTAAAATACTACAGTAAATAACTACATTTCTTTTTTCAGGAAACAAAGTTTTTTTTCATTAAAAAATTTTGATACAATTTTAAAAGGTTACTCTCCATTTACAGTTATTAAAAAGTGTTGGCTATATTCCCCATGATGTGCAATCCATCCTTGAGCCATTCTTACACCCCATAGTTTGTACCTCCCACGCCCTCCCCCTATGTTCCCCCTTCCCCTCCCGCCACTGGTAACCACTGGTTTGTTCTCTCTATCTGTGAGCCTGCTTCTTTTTTGTTATATTCACTAGTATGATGTCTTTTTTAGATTTCACATATAAGTAATTGCATACGGCATTTGTCTCTCTCTGTCTGGCTTATTTCACTTAGCATAATATTCTCCCAGTCCATCCATGTTGTTGCAAATGGCAACATTTTGTTCTTTTTTACGGCTGAGTAGTATTCCATTGCATATATATATACCACATCATCTTTATCCATTCATCCGTTGCTGGACACTTAGGTTGCTCCCACATCTTGGCAAATATAAGTAATGCTGCTCTGAACATGGGGTGCATGTAACTTTTCAAATTAGTGTTTTTGTGTTTTTGGTTTTCTTCGGATGTATACCCAGGAGTAGAATTGCTGGGTTATATGGTAGTTCTACTTTTAGTTTTTCAAGAAATAACTACAAGTTCTTTTAAACATGTGGAATTACTGAGCCAAAGATGTACCTCTTTAAACCTTTTGGTTCCTGTTTTCCTAATACTCCCCCCAAATCTTTGTAACAGTTTACCATTGCTCATTTTCTCATAGACTCAATTCTGGGCATTCAAAATTTTTGAATGCTATGTAAAGAAAACATTAACTTGTTTACATTTGTTACTAATAGGCATGCACATTTAAAAATATGATTATGTGCATTTCTTCCTTGAGGAAATTTCTTGTCCATATCCTTTGTTCAGTTTTCTACTTAGTGTGTGTATCTTATTATTATTGATGATGAGACTTAAGATATCTTTATATCTTTAATATATTGATAAGACATATATTTAAGATATTAAGCTATTATCTTTGGTATGTGTTAGAATTTTTTCCATGTGGCAGGTCTCAGAAGCAGTGTTTGTGCTAATTTTGATGATTTAGTTAGTGGCAGGGTTAGAAGCAGTAGTTAGAAACGAGCAGATGTTGGTAGAATACTCCGAAACTGGAAATGAATAGATACCAAGAAGAAAGCGAAGGATTCCCTTCCCAGTGAGAACTCTTTGTTTCTAAATGTCTTGCAGTACTGCATCAATAAACAGCATTCTCCCTGCTGGTGAGCTGGACTATATTTCATAGATGGGGGATTTGAGGCAACAAGCAAGACATTCATTAAGCCAATGGCAAGTGAGAATGAGACCAGACACTCCCCAAGTTGCCATCCTGCACTGTGAGTATTTGCTTCTAGGTGTTTCTTTCTGTACAGACTGTGAGATCCTCTAGGCAGGGATCACGGAGTCACATCCACTTTCATGTCCCTAGAGTTTAGTATGATGCTGACACATGGGTGATGTTCAAAGCATGTTTATTGCCTGAATGATTTAGCCACACTCCCTTTCCTCTCTTTCTTACTCTCTGAAGCTTCTTAGAGTCACTTGATCTAGAGGTGCTGTCAGGGTTCCTGTGCTCCCTGAGATACCGGCTGAGGACCCTATGTAGACAATAACCCGCTAAACCACATGAGGGCTTGGTGTCATTTCTAGTGTGTTGGAAGATTGTTGTTTTTTCCCCACAGGAGAGGCTGCTGGTCCAGATTCAAAGCACATGGAAGCCTCCTTCTTCTCACCCCTCAGGAGCCTCTAGCCTCCTCATCAAGAGGACTCACCTGAAGGCCTCCAGCCCCTTATAGAGGCCAGTCTGTGTGTCGCCGCTGGCTAACAGGAAGTCATTGAACATCAGGCGAGCCACAGATTTCTGGACCAACTTGCAGAAGGGTGTATGAAAGATCATAAACTGTAAATCGTCGAGAGTGAAAGGTTGATCGTTGCCAGCTGGAAGAAGAAGTGTGAAAACAAGGATGTGGCGTGATCCACTTAGATCTACTCCCCAAGATCTAACTGTGCTGAGGTCTCCCAGATGACTAGCTCCTACCTCCAGCAAACACACAGAGGTTTGTTCATTCATTTTACAAGCATTTTACTAAGCACTCTACTCATAAAGAAGGGAAAGAAACAAATATTTTCTTCCTATCTGCCATTGCCAACCTCTAGGACAGATAATTCCTCAAATCAACCTCGTATTGTACTATTTTCTCTATTTTCCAGGGGAGAAAACAGAAAACAGAATAGCTCCAAAATATGAAGCAAAGTCATGTGTTCAAGGTCACCCAGCTTGAAAACAGCTGGCTTTGGCTTTAGGTTCCAGTGTCTGACTCTACACTACAGACTCTCTCTCACTCCAAAGAGGAGGGCAATGCACCCTCTGTCCTTAGGAAGGTTTACAATTTGTGCTGAGATCCAAAGCAGCATTGATAAAATTGCATATGAGATTAAGGAGTAAAATTAGAATGTCATAAGAATTCAGAGGATGCCAAAGTAATTAACCAATACAAATTTTACAGTGGATGAGCAGAGGCAGAGAGGTCCAAGTCGACTCCTTTCCCATGGGGGCAGTCAGCATCCCATCCCGTGTAGTGGAGAGGGGCAAGGTGCTTTAGGCCATCCCTAAAGTATCCAAGCTCTGATGCTTCAGTATGTGCCTTTTCTCACATTGAAACCTGCCTTTTTTTAGATGCCCATCTTGGCATGGCTAAACAGGTAGGAACTCTTTTATTTTTCTAAGTAGGTGGGTTTCTCTGTATTTTTAAAATAAGATTTGTTTCTTTTCTGATTATGAAATTGGTACATTTATTTCAGCACAAAACTTCAGAAACTAAAGGTGAAAATAAAATCAACTTGCAACACTACCAAGTAGAGACAAAAAAAACCCACTGATAATACTTAAGTATACTGAAAATATAGGTAAGAACTTTCACCATCAACCAGACTTTAAAAAGTGGCAAACTATAAACCAAGAGTCAAATCACCCCTGACTTCAATAGAAATGAATCGCAGCCTCCACAGGACCTGGTCACTCTGATACACACAGTATCTCCCCAGGTGGCCGACACCCACTGGCTTCAGCTTTGGCCTTGGATTGTTTACCTTCTTTCATTTAACTCGTCAGAGGCAATTTCATACTTGACTTTGGATGACTTCCAAAGGGACTTTAGCACAGACCCGGGGAAGGGCGTAAGAGATGAAACAGTTCTCTTCAGGTCACTTGCAGAGGAGACAAGAGTCCTTGTCTTAAGAGCTTGGGACACACTCTTGACCTCATGTAAACAGAGTCCCCACCTTCTGCCCTCTGAGCTCCATACCTTGCTTCCACTTGTTCTGGATCTTTTGACGGTATAATGTGTAGCATCGGTCCAGGGCCCGTAAGTAGCACTGGATGGAGAGACTTCCATCCAGCAGCGGGTACTCTGAGGGCACATTTGGTTTGTAGAAGTCATATACATTCTCCATGTGGGTTCCTCTAAGCCCTGGCAAGGCACACAGAGGGATTCAGGGACTGCACAGTGCAGCCCACATAGAGCAGAGAAGGTGGGAGAACCACATAGAAGCAGTCTCCTGGTCTTTATCTGTCTCATGCCCAAGCCTGAGCCCACCAAACATGCCTCGTCTGTGAAAAGGGAGTTGATTAGATTGCTGCTTTTATATAAAAGAGATTTATATTTCATTTCCACACCGACATGGGCTTAAGAAATCTGGAATAGACACCAAAAGTCTCAAAGGAGAGCTCTCACTTTATACCCAGTTTTCCTCTTTCATTTTCAACTGTCAGTTTAGCTCCCAAAGGGTCCTCGTGGGCAGCATCAATGCCATCCATTCCACACATCATTATCCCACAGTGCGATGGTGCAGAAGAGGCAACCTTGCTGATCCCTCTCTTCCCTTCCTCCCTGCCCTCTGCTCCCCAGTCCAGTCTCTTGAAGGCAAGCAACATCATCCACAAATCCACACTTCAGCCCTGCGTAGTGGGTGTGCCAGCTTGGGATTAGGAGCTACGCATTTGGCTACACCATACACAGTCTCCTGGCACCGTGCATCCACAGTTTACTACAAACCTCTCTCGAGGGCCAGAGGGGCCTCGGGCCCAACCAGCATTGCCACAGCTCCAGCCCCGCCTGTGGCGCGAAGGTTACCATTGGGGTAGACTGCAATGTCTCCACAGACCACCAGTGCATAGCGACCTGTAATGAGAGACAAGAAATAATTATTATCACTTCCAAATCTCGAGTAGACTGAAAGAATCCTGTGTGCCAGGCACAATTTTAGGTACTGGCGATAGATAGCAGAACCAAAATAAAAATTCCTGCCCCATGGAACATATGTTCTGGTGAAATTCATCATGACACATTTGAAATACAATGTCAAAACAGTGTTCTCAGGGAGATCAACTCAATGATGGGAGATGACTCAGAGGGGTGGGATAGGGAGGGTGGGAAGGAGAGGGGACATGGGGATATATGTATAAATACAGCTGATTCACTTTGTTGTACAGCAGAAACTGGCACAACAGTGTAAAGCAATTATATTCCAATGAAGAGCTCAAAAAGCAAAACAAAACAATGTTCTGTGACTGCAGCTGTAAAATCTTCATTGATCCAGAATTCAGTTTCTTAATTCAATAAAAAATCTATAAACTGGCACTTCTGGAGATATTTGAAATTTGTACTGATCATCTTGAGCACTTCATAGTGCTATAGTAGAAATTCCATCCAAATCATAGAAGGCCAAGGGATGCAGAGGGCAACTCGTACTCGAAATCCTACATAGACACCAGTTATCTTCAAACAATCCTTAAAACAATCCAATGAGGCAGGTAATATCCACATTTACAGAGGAAGACACTGCCTCCAGAGAAATCAGGTAATTTGTCTAAGGTCGCCCACCTCGTGAATATGGAATTTTATATTCAGATCCAGTTCTGACTGGATCCTGAACCATGTGCTTTGAACAATCTGGTACCACTTTCATTGTGAGAAGAATTAATGTTGAGTAACCACATTTAATATAGATGATCCATGGTAACTACTTCTATAATAGGCAGATGATTATTCAAAAAATAATTGTTGTCTTTATTATTTGTTCCTCTTTCATCTGATAATACTGTCTGCCCCCAAACTTGGGTTTGTGGGAGACAGATGGCAGTAATTTTAGTATTCTACCTAACCTGGGAAGAAGCCCCTAGCATTTACCCCAGCACTGCACTGAGAGCCATATTTCTATTTAATTTAGTCCTCCTGATAAGTCTATCTGGCAGATACAGTTATCTCCTCTTTATAGACAAAGGAATTGAGGCCCAAAGAACTTGCCTAAAGCCACACAGCTAATAGATGGTAGGATAAGGATTCAGAGGCAGGATTCCAACCCAAATTCACTGAAACCCAAGAACTTTCTCTTAAGATTATATAGCAATTCAAACTCCTACCCCACCACAACAGCATTTTTTTCTCAGCAATTATATATATATATAAATACAAAAAATGTGAAATAAGTTTATAATAAACATATATATAATATATATATAAACAAAATTTATATATGTATATAAAATTTGGAAACTATAGAAGAGTATTTAGAAGCCATTAAGGAAAAGACCAGTAAATTTGACTACCTAAAAATTAAAACCTTCTATCGGAAACAAACTTGAAAGACAAACTGGGGAAGTATTTACAATACTTAAAGCCAACAAAAATTATTTTCTTTCATGTACAAAAGTCTCATAAGAGAGATTAGATATGTAATAAAAAATGGCCAATAAACGTCATAAAAATATCAAAGACCTCTTATAATAGCAAAGGAAAATCAATGATACTATTATTTTATTTATTAAACTGACAAAGATTAGAAAGTTTGATAACAGGTATTATAGGAACGTACTTTAGTACAACATGTTGAAGAGCAATTTGGCACATTCTATCAAACTTTTAAATTAAACTACGCTGCAATTCCACTTCCAGGACTCTGTTCTTACAACATATTATCATGAACATGCAAACCTATTGTACAATGTTCATTAAAACATTGTTTATAATTGTAAAAAACATATAGCAATCTAAATATCCATCTATATGGGACTAAGGTTTGGCATATCCATCAATAGACTATTACGTGGCTTTTAAAAGAATGTGGTAGACCTTACATATATCTATAGATATCTGTAGAATGACCTCTAAGACATCATAGAGATGAGGAATAATGTGTACAATGTTAAAAAATGAGTAGATAAGTGCATGCTTTTAGGTACATAGGAAATTTTTGGAAGAATACGTAGAAACTGTTAATGTTAAATTCTGGGAATTGGTAATGGGGTGTCAAAGGGAAATTTTTCTTTACTTTTTACCCTTCTGTGTGTGTGTGTGTGTGTGTGTGTGTGTTTGTGTATTTAACTGCTGGTTTCAATAACCTTCATTAAAAAAAAGTCAAGAAAAAATGAGGTTTCTCAGGCAATCTGGGCCAGTACCACTCTTTCCTTCCCTCATATCCTGCTGTCCCTCTGGAGTGATTCAGAATTTCTTGGTGAGTCCCAGAACCACCTCCTCTCATCTGAGGATCCACAGGTGGATGGTTGGCCAGAGTAGCAGCAGAGATCACATCTACACTGACCTTGTCTGGTTCTGGTGGTTGCCATTAGGCTCAAGTTTAAATACGCTTTTTGTTTTAATACAGACTAACAATTCACATCCTAACAGTTTGTTTAAATTTTTTTCCCCACCAAGACATCACATTAAAGAAGGATGCATTTGCAGCCCACTCCTGTGGAATACCTAACCATTCG
Organism: Hippopotamus amphibius kiboko; assembly: GCF_030028045.1. Taxonomy (NCBI): domain Eukaryota; kingdom Metazoa; phylum Chordata; class Mammalia; order Artiodactyla; family Hippopotamidae; genus Hippopotamus; species Hippopotamus amphibius. The sequence continues at coordinate 104,955,154 of NC_080186.1, forward strand.
GCAGAATCTTCTCATTTGAAATGACATGCTTGAAGCTGATAATGTCCCCAAATATAGGCTCTGACGTTTGGTTAAAGGCTGGTGAGTGTCCCTTGCCCTTCATTTCTACTCTCTAACTAAATGCTTGGTTAGACATATTGGTGGTGATGGTAGTAGGGGTTGCTGGAGAGGTAATAATACAAATGCCAAGCAGGAGAAGCACTGTAAGGACAGATCTGATGATGCAGAGACTGGAACATCCCAAATCAGTGGAACTGTTGGTGGTGAGGCTATGCAGGGAAGTTGCAAGAAACACTGAATGGGTGTATGGAATTGTGTACTGCCTTGCTGCATGAACAGAGACAAACCATTAAACTCTTCCTGGCCTCTTTTTAAAATGAAAAATAGCGGTTTAGATAGTTTCTAGGGTCCCTGCCAACATCAAGACTTCATAATTAATTTGATAGTTAATGTTTATTGTGGTTTCTAAAGTTTAAATTCTAGTTTCCAACTTAGCAAATGGAGGGTCTTGTCTGCCCAGGTACTGTTTTTTCACATCTCCATTGATATCTTGTTTAATCCTTTTATCATCCCTGGAAGGCAGATAGGCAGATAAAAACTCTGAGTCTCATAGAGGTTGAGGGACTTATCAATTATTGACAGAGCTAGGTTTCTAACTCTCAACTTGTACTGTTTCCCTTGGACCTTTTCTTGCCATGACAACAGAATTTCTTCCTCCCATATAGTCTTGAGGGAAGATATAAGTAAGATACAGGGTAATGTTAATATGTTAAGCAAAAAACAATTTTCTAGGGACCAGGCAAAGGAGGGAGAATAGAAACACTCTGTGTCACAGTCTATCCTGTGATTCTTAGGGTCTATTTTTTACCAGGGTGTTTTCTCCTTAACACCTAAACTTGTTTAAATCTTTTAATATCACCAATCTCTTTCCTGCTCAGAGACTTGGGAGAAACCTCAGAGAAGCAGAGACAGTAAAATGGGAAATATACCGCATCTGATTTGGTGTCTTGCTCCTGCACCACACTACATGTAAGATATTCGATGCTCCATTTTCTCATCCATAAATCAAGTATGACACCCACTTCCTAAGCTGTTGTGAGGACTACATGAATGGCTGTGTGAACATGCTCTCTAAGTAACTGTGCAAAGCTACACAAGTCTGAGTGGTCCTTATCATTGTGATTGTTAGATGATTGCAGCAGCTATCTGCATAAGGTGTCCTTCCCTCCCTGGATGAACCCACCCAGGGAACAAAGAAGCAAAACAGAGGATTCAGCCTCCGGCCCAGTTCCCTTCTTACATAAGGCCTTGGGCAGCACATACCGTCCCAAGAGCTGGACTCCATCCAGTTGGCAGCATTGAAGAGGGAGGCAGTGCCACCATAGCAGGCATTGGTGGTATCTATGCCCTCAATGTCAGTGTTGCCTGAATCCTGGAAGAGCTCCATGAGCACTGTTTTGACAGCCTTGGACTTGTCAATGATGGTCTCAGTGCCCACTTCCAGCCGGCCCACAGAGTCCCACGGGAGCTGTGTGCGCTCCATCAGCCGCTGCACCACCGTCAGGCACAGGGAGTTGATGTCCTCCTGGACTGAGCAGAAGCCCATCTGGCTTTGGCCCAAACCCACCGTGTACTTCCCTGCCCCCACATTGTTAAACTTCTCCAGGTCTGTTTGGTCCACATATTGGGCTGGGAAATAGACCTCCAGGGCAAGGATGCCCACATCCTTTGGCCAAGTATCTGTTTTGGCCAAGGGGACAGCAGGGAATGTAGAAAACCTGTAGATGAGAAAACAATCAAAATTCCACTTATGGTCTCTAGCTATCTTCCTCAAAAGACAATACAGCAATCATTTCATTCATTTTTAAAAAATATATTTGAGGATATCAGATGAATGCAAATTTAGGATTGTTGTATTTTTCTGTTGAATTTACCCTTTTATCCTCAGTTCATGTTCCTCTGGCATTTTTATAGCTAAATACATGTGGAACAAGAAAAGGCTGTGGGGCTACAGAAGGCTGAGAGGGCAGTTCTCAATGGGAGCAGAGAAAAAGTAGAGAAAAGTAACGAGGGAAGAAATAAACTATTTCTTTCCTGGACCCACCACCTCTCTTCCACCCTGACTCCTAATGCCCTCTGGAGAAGATCTGGAGTTTCTCCTTCTCGCTACAAGTAAAGAACTCACCAAGTCCATCTTCCATGTGTTCCACGTAAAAATACCTGAAAGCTGGTTAGTTTAGAGAGGTTCTTAATTTTCCAGAAGGCGAAAGCAAGGCACACATTGGTGAGGTGATGTGCTCGGGGTAACTTAGTGTCTCATGTGTTAGAAATATTCTGTCCTTTCACTCATGAGTGCCACCAAATTCTTTTGACTTGCATCTGGCTACAGAATTGCTGATCATGGAAAAGTCACAGGGTGGCTCTGCAGGCTTGTGAGTTTTGCTCTGTGCCACAGGAATGGTAGCTCAGATGGAACGTATCCATCAGTCATCCTCAGGAGTCTGGGCTTCTTGTAACCCCAGTTTTCCCATCACAAAGGTCACTTTGAAGGACTGCTCTGAGGCAGAAGTGGATCATGTGATCACAAGAAAATGAGGCAAAGTGATAAATGTTTATCCGTATCTGACAAAAGAGGACTGAAGTTTAGTTATCTGTCCTATTTATTTGGTGCCACTCAGATGATTGGAGTGTATACTCTGAGGTGTTTGTGGAGGAGCTTCCCAGTACCTAGAGCTAATGGCTAGCCAGAGCTTGGTCCTTTCTCTCATCCTTACTCTCCTTCTGTCTTCTCTAAGCTCACTTCATCCTTCTCTTTCCAGTTAGAAATCTCAAGACAGAAGGAAAGTTTCCAAGAATTAAGTCACTTGGTAACTTTTGTAACTGTCTTGGTAGGGGGTTATTACTTGGAAATGGATTCCAGAGCCTTGAAGAAAAGTTAACATGTAGAGGTTTCCAGGAACATCAGACCACTGGAGTTAAGCGTATCCGTCTAACCCTGTACTTTCTCTAAAGAATAATCGCTTTGTTTAAAACTGGTTTTGTTCTGGTGTGGCGTGGTTCAAGAACACGTATCAAGCTTTTATTTCTTTACTCCATCTCACCTTCTTCTCTTATGTTTCAAATGTAGCTATCACATGCCAGGCACCGGGTGAAGGGGACGGGTGAAGAAAGAAGGAGGTCAAGGTTCTTGGGGGCCTCCTCCACCAGTGGGAGGAATGAGATGAGCACATACACGCTATATAACCCAACCAAGAGTCAGACTGGGGCAAAGGCCACAAGAGGGATATGCGCCAAACCCCACAGGAGTTCAAAGGAAGCAGAGATTTCCTGTGTGTGGGAGGATCAGCAATGGCTTCAAGGAAGAGGCTACATTTGAGGTCAACCTTGGTGGAAAAGTGTAGCTTCTACTGATGAAGAACTGGAGGAGAGGGACTTCCCTGGTGGTCCAGTGGGTAAGACTCCGTGCTGCCAATGCAGGGGGCCCAAGTTTACTCCCTGGTTGGGGAACTAGATCCTGCATGCATGTTGCAACTAAGAGTCCTCATGCTGCAACTAAGGAGTTTGCATGCTGTAACTAAGAAGCTGCATGCTGCAATGAAGATTCCGCGTGCCTCAACTAAGACCCGGTGCAACCTAAATAAATAAATATATATTAAAAAAAAAAAGAATTGGGGGAGGGGGCTGCAGGGCCAGTGCCACAGCAGGGGGTGACTGAACAGGTAAGGGTACCTGGAGCGGAGAGTGAAGGGTAGCAGGGGGACAACACGTGAGAAAAGCAGGTGGGGACCATGAAGCAGAGGGCAAGGTTCTTCTTTAATTTCAAACGTGATTGAAGCACGTGGGGGTAAGAGCAGTCCTTACAGTAGATTAAGAGCTGATGCAGGTTGGGTTAGAGGGGATAGATGTTCAGAGAAAAGGAGAACCATAAAGAGGGCTCTTAATACCTGTCAGCCCACGGGAAATGGGATTAGCTGTGAGTACGCTGAAAGGGAAATGCGAACCATGATTCCAAGTGTCTGAACCAAGGACGTCAGAAGGAGGGACAGGTTGATGGGGTCTGAGGTTTATCTCTTGGAGGGCAGCCAACTGTTGCTTGTTGAAACAAGCAAATCCAGGTCAATCCCTTCCTCACAAATACAAAAACAGGTTAAATTCTGAGCTGGGATGTTTGGCCTGTATGCAGAGGGTGGGGGAGAGTGTGGATGGTGGCGGGAAGTCATGAAGAAAATAAGAAGGCTAGAGGGTGCATACCTCCCACCTGACATGTCCACACGCCCAGGTTCCCTGGGCACCAGGCGAGGGAAGACACTGGACCAAAGGCATTTTTCTAAATATTCATGGAACGCAGGGCAGAAATGGGAGGTAAGAAAGGGCTAGTCCTAAAAGTACAGTGGATGGTTCAGGAGTTCCGGGTGCTAGTGGTAGCTGTGTTACCCTCAATGCTGGGAGACTCTGAGCACCTGGGTCAGGTGGGGGCGGGGTGCTTGCAAAGAAAAGGAGTGTGTGTGCGCTTCTGTTCTTGAGCACATTGTACACACACACACACTCTCTCTCTCCCTCTCTTATCTTCACATGCCGTGTTCCCCTCTCATGAAAGCAGAGAGCCAAGAAACATACTTCTCATCCTCAGTCCGTTTTTAATCTGGCTGCAGTGACTGGAAGCAGCTGGTTTTACTAACACTGCAACTGGCACAGAATCCTGAAGGTCTCAGCAGGGGCTGGGGGCACAGGTGGGAACAGTGGTGGAGAGGAGAAGGCCGCGGACCCTGGTACTGCTATTTCCACTGCTGCGTGCCTCTGGGGGGGTAAAATGTGTCTTGTTGACATCAGCAAGTGTCCGAGGTTTGGGATCCCAGAATTCTGTAAACAGACCTGTTTAAACAGGGCTGTCTGTTTAGAAATGAGGTACCCGAGACTTTGAGACGTTAACTTGCTTCTCTAAGGCTGTGCCCAAGCCTTGTCAACTTGTGACTGGGATTCTAGTGAGCTGTCTGCCTATCTTTTATGGGCTCTGCACCACTTCTCAAAGGGTGACCCGTGCGGTTCCTGAGACCGGCGTGACTCACCTGGGGTGGACTGCTGGGAGAAGGCGAGCAGGCAGGAGGGACCCTTCCTGCATCACTCTCTTCACTTGCAACACCCGCCTCACTGGAGTCAACAGCCGCTGCATTTTCAGAGGAGCACGCAGGAAGCCAGCAGGTCACAGGCCTTGGGGGAGATGCCCAGGGGTGTCCGGTCGGGCTTTATTTATCCCGTGGACTCCTGCCTCCGGAAGCCCTGCCCCTGCTTATTGAGGCTCTGTGGCTTCTAAAACCAGGCAAAAGGTCTCACTGAGAACATGGGAGAGTCAAAGAAAAACATCACCTCTCCAACATGTACATGGCTGCCCTATTTCTGGGTGTGTGTGGGAAAGGATGGGACGGATCCCTCCTGTCTTGGGCTCTTATGGCAGCCTTGTTTATGCTCAGCCACCTCAGGAGGTTATGGTGTTCCTTGTAACACATCCTAAGGTAACCCTACCTGGTCTGTCTTGGACCCTTGTCTGAGTTACTTTCACCTGGTGGTCCAGAAAGCTCTCTGTCGGGTTAGCTGTTATTAACGTATTGCGATGATAAGAAAAATCTTTCAAAACCGAAGGGAACGAATCTTTTCATAGTAGCCCTTTAAGTACTTGGGAGTGGGTACTGGCACATAGGCAAAGGGATATTAGAGAGGATATGGAACCTGCTCTATTTCTTCTATTTTTATTGTCACTCTTGTGTTTGTAAGCGCTACGCAATTTCCAAGCGCAATGCAATAAGTACTGCAATAAAAATACAGGAGTCCCAGAGAGATGATTGTCAACGAAGCGCAACATCTCCCGAGGAGGAAAAGTCTACTTTACTGACAAGGCTAGTGATACGTGGACAGGTGGTCTGGTTTTCCCAAAGACCTACAGCTAGTCAGTGGCAGGTTGGCACTCAATTCTGTCTTTTGACTCCAGATTCTGCTCTTTCCACTTTGGTCTTCTACTTCACAAGGAAAAGGTTCCTGCCGTCTGATCTTCCAGTGAATCGCCCCCTCCATCCCTCTCTCATGGCACCAGTCTCCCTCTGTCTTTTACAAGAGTCATGCATTCATTCATTAGTTCTCTCAGTTAACCCCTCTGTCTAACATAGCTCTGTGGCGGGCATGGAGAAGAGCCAGAGCGGTTCCTGCTTGGGGGGAGACAGAGGCAACTTCATTCTCCTGAAGGCAGAGAAACTCCAGGTGCCCCCAGATGTCCAAGTCTCCTAGGTCTTCCACCATCTTTAGATTCTTGCCTTCATACGTCTTGGTGCTACTCTAATCTCCCCCCTTGCTCTGTCACCCCATGCCCTTCCACTGAGCTGTCGGCAAAGTTCTGTCATCAACTGAAAATTCCTTATCTCCAATGGTTTTTCTGAAAATGCTCTTTGCCTCTTCCTCTGTCTCAGATGGCAGCTCTCACACAGTGGTGGTGCTCTTTGTTTTCCACAGTATGTGCCCTCTGGCCACTGGAATCCAATGCATGGCAGTGCTTGGAATAAGGCATGTGTCCTCTTTGCTCTCCACTCATACCTCCAGAGGATTTTTCCTCTCCCTCCTCTCAAAAGCACATAACTAGTGCCCTTCATTCTTGCACCCCACCATCAATCTTGTTCCACTGCCCTCATTCAAGAACATGGGAGCACCTGGATCACTGCCTTCCTTTCCACCCTCAATCCTCTCAGCATTCTTGGAGATGTCAGTGTCCACATAGACAATTTATCCATGCTGACCTCTCACTTAAGTTCCCACTTCCATGGTTTTGTCCTCCACTTGACCTCAGCCTCCCATTCCACACTCATGCTCTATATTTAAAAATTGAAGCACAGTTAATTTACAGTGTTGTGCTAGTTTATATATATATATATGTATGTATATATATATATTCTTTTTCATATTCTTTCCCCTTATATGTTATTACAAAATATTGAGTACAGTTCCCTATGCTATACAGTAGGTCCTTGTTGGTTATCTATTTTGTATATAGCAGTGTGTGTATGCTAATCCTAAACTAATTTATCCCCCTCACTTCCCCCTTTGGTAACCATAAGTTTGTTTTCTATGTCTGTGGGTCTATTTCTGTTTTGTATATAAGTTCATTTGTATAATTTTTTTTTTAAGATTCCACACATAAACACTATCATATATTTGTCTTTCTCTGTCTGGCTTACTTGACCTTGTCAGTACAGAATCTATACAACCTCCAAAATTTTAATTTCACGCAGCCCAACTCTAATAACCTCTCTCTCCAGCTTACTTTTAAAGTACCCTCACTTTTTTCTTCCACTGGGCCCACCATTGACTCCTCCACTTTTGCACCATTCAGCATCTTTATGACCTCTTTTCTGTCTTTTCTCAGCTCAGATTACCAACCTAGCATTACTGCAAACAGTCCCTTGCACACACCTTGCTGTTTATTCTTTCTGTCAGACTGGCCAAGCAAACCTTCAACGTGGGTTAAACCCACCCTTGGTATAGTCTATGCCTGTATATGAGCAGCTAACTGAGGCTGAGGAAAAACACAGTTTGGTATTGACTGGTTAGCTTTACATCTACAACCACACGTCTCAAATGGATCCTCAGCACAGCCTGGCGATTCTATTGCATTTTTCTAGTTCATTCGCTCTCCCAGTCCCAAAAGACTAGCCACACCTCCTCTTCTGTCTTCGGTCCATCTCTTCTCATTCTCAGCTGATTACTTTGACTCCTATTTCACTGAGACAATAGAAACATTCCAAAGGGAACTACTCCATCTTTTATTAGCAAATTCAGCAAATTGCCTGCGTTTATACCCTGTCCTCTACCTTCTTACAATTCCTATCTGGAGGAGCATACCCTGCTCTGGTTTAAGTCTGATGTTACAGCTTGTGCACTGATTGTATTGCCTCTGCTCTGTGTGATGACTGTGGTCCTGCAATTGTCCCCTCTCCTCTTCCTGATTATTTCCCCTTTCTACTAGATTGCTTCTATCAGTACAATCCCATCTTTAAAACACGCTTTTGAACCTGTATGTCTTACCGAGTTTGCCGTCAAAGCTATGCTCCCTGCTATAGCAAAAGCCATTAAAGTATTGTCTGTTCTGTGTTTCACACCCTTACTTCTCACTCTGTCTTTTTTTTTTTTTTTTTTTTTTATTATTTTATTTTATTTTTTTTGGGGGGTACACCAGGTTCAATCAACTGTTTTTATACACATATCCCCGTATTCCCTCCCTTCCTTGACGCCCCCCCTCGATTCCCCCCCACCCTCCCTGCCCCAGTCCTCTAAGGCATCTTCCATCCTCGAGTTGGACTCCCTTTGTTATACAACTTCCCACTGACTATTTTACAGTTGGTAGTATATATATGTCTGTACTACTCTCCCGCTTCTTCTCAGTTTCCCCTTCACCCCCCACCCCCTCCCATACCTCGAGTTCTCCAGTCCATTCTCTGTATCTGCTTCCCTGTTCTTGTCACTGAGTTCATCAGTACCATTTTTAGTCACTCTGTCTTTAATTGACCCATTTAGGCTTTTGTCTCCTGCATTGCATTGAAATTCCTTTTGTCAAGGTCATAGGTGACTTCCTTTTTTGTCAAACCCAGTGGTTGGTCCTGAACCTGCAGCTTACTGGACCTCTCAGGAACACATGGTACATCGTCTCACTCCCTCTTTCTTCAAATACTTTTTTTCATTTGGCTTACAGAACCAGACAATCCCAGGGTCTTCCTCCAAATCACTGGCCACTCCTCACAGCTGCTCCTCCTCTCTCTGACCTCTAAAATTTGGAGTGCTCCAGGTCGTTCCCACACATTGCTTAATTCACTGAAAAAATAGATGGAACTGAATAGGAACATTATGTTGTTGGACCAAAACATCCAATATTCACACAGAGTTACGGACACATAATAGATCATTTTGATAAAACTTAAGACCAAAACCAGTCAATCCAGTAAAAACTTTATTTAGTATATATAAGAGATTAAGCACTGTGCTAAGCAGAGCGAATACAGGTGGATGAATCATTTTCAGCATGTACTAAGCAATTACTTTGTGCCAGGTACTATGCTAAGCGCTTTTTGCACATCATCTCACTTAATTTTTGAAACTGAGATTGGTACTATTATTACATCCATTTTACAGATGAGGAAACTGAGGTTTAGAAAAATTATATACCCATCTGTGGTTTTAGACCTTGCAAGTGACTGAAATGGGCTTTGAATCTAGGCTGTCTGGATCTGTGCATAATCTGAGCCAATCTTCAACCACTTTTTATCTGAAAAAAGGCAATGCCATGTGGTTTAATCTAATATTTGGTTGTTTCTTTGGTGGAATAAGGGGAACTTGTAGGTTGAGGAAGTACCAGGAATATATTATATAAAGTATAATTTGGGGAAATAGTAGCATAACACCATCGGGTGTTAGCTTTCCATAATGGACAGACTTTAGTTGACTTAGTCAAGCAATTGTAGTCAAGCACAATAAACTAATTGGTTTTTCTATTAATTGTACAAAGTATTGAAGAAAAGAGAGTACTAACATCTGGCTGTTAAACACCTCTCAAACACTTACGTGAACTTACATTTTGATACTTTCTAAATGAAGACAGACATTTTTATTCTTGCAGCCCTTTAGCTGAACTGTTGATGAAAGAGAGTGTTGATTAATCAAGAGTGTGTCAGGTGCTAGACAAACACTAAGAATCAGAAAATTGATTATTATGGATTAAAAGTTTAGACATCTAGAGCGAATCTTGCAAAAATAATGTTTGTTTCTTAAGCAATTCTGACAAGAAAGCTGGTTTAGGAGAGCAAAATTGTAAACAAGTTTCCCAGGCATCTAGATTTACCATGTTTAGCTACATCTGCCTTTTCTATATCAGAAACTCACAGTCCTCATTTCAACAAATGCCCTGAAAAAGCATTTAGCCAAGGTTCCTTTGACTGATAATTGAAGTGGATCCCTGCATTTATGCTTTATATCTCAATAAAAAGGAAAGGAGCTCTCAGATTTCTAGGCATTGGGAAGTGTGTAGGAAAGTTGTTTCTACAGGAAGTGTAGACTTAGGGACAAGTCTTTATGTTTGGGAGATGAACCCTATTTATTTAATAATAATACTAATTCAATACAAGCATATCTGGTACTTCATCAGTTTCGAAATGCTTTCACCTGCAATCTGTACTCACAACAGTTCTAAGAAGTTGATTTGGACATTGAAGCTTCCAGAGATGAAGTGTCCTGGCTTGTGGGTGTGTGACTAGATCATGGCAATGGCTGGGGGTAGATATCTCTGCTGTATCTCCAAATTTAGGACTCTTTCATCACATCTAAGTGTGGGTTCTGCTATGGAAGGGGAGGAGTCAGTGCTGCTTATCATTTTGTTACTGGTTAGCCAATCTCTCCTTTGCCAGGTCTTGCCTTTTGTGATTGGCTGGGGTGACATTTAGACCTTTGATTCTAAAGCTTCCAGAGTTTTGTGAGGGAGGACTACTGGGGCCTGTAGGAAGTGTGCATGGATTCCCACCTAATCAGGTGAGAGGTCCTGAGAAATGTAAAGGAAAGGGCCTGGAGTCTGATGAGATTTCTCAGAAGAAAAACATTGAGCACTGGTGTTTGTTGTTTTGTTTGAGTTACACTCTTCCAGGAGTTACCTTGCATTTGCTATATCATCAATGGAGCAAACCTAGCAAGATGATGTCCTGTCTCAAGAGGGAAAGATTCAGTATTTTCACAGGGAAGACATAGTGTAGTGATGGTAGAGTTGCCCATGAGTCTCAACAAGCAAAGCCTGGAATCATCTGTCATTCCTTCCCTGGCATTTATGACCCAGGCTTCATCATCTCAGACACTTAAACAGTTTGGAAAACAACAACAACAACATACGTTCCCACAGTCATTTTATGTCAATAACAAATAATATGTCACAAAATAACCAATGTGCATAAGTAATCTCCTTTTCTTTTCTGAGCTCTCAGAATTTTGTTGTTAGATAATTATCATGTATTTGTCTTAATTATCATAATTTATATGCTCATAGCATTTTATCAAGTCCAATTTTTCTCTACTTGGCAACATGACAAACATCACAGGTTGTTGAATGCCTCTTCCTAAATCTACCTGGAAAACTTTAGAAAAATGAGTAAAGCATAAATTTGAAGAATAATTTAGGAAAAAAAGCTGTGAGAAATCCCTGAGGATTCTGAAGCATGTCCTGGACCAAGGCATGAGGGAGAGAGACAGGGGTGAGGTTGGGTGAGGGCTGGAGCCTGGAGGGGAAGGATGGCTGGAGGTGGCATGGGGAGGAGGAACACTGAAAAAGCCCTATCCTGGTGCTGCGTTCATGAAAACAGTTACAAACTGACCAATCATACACTGACAATTACTCTAATAAACCTCCATTCTCAAACCTCACACTGGTGGCCCAGTAATATTTTCTCCAGGTGCTGTTTTTTCCCAACAGTTTAATCGTGCAGCCTTGGTCAGGAGAGTCTCCTGGTGTAGTGGCAGTAAACAGGGTGGTCACTGGTGGTTCTGTGATGTCTGGGGCTTATCCCCACCCCTCACTTGAAATATGCCTTGAAGAACACAGACTGGAGCCAGACCTTCAGTGCTTCCCCAACACACCGCGCTAGCCAGACCTTCAGTGCTTCCCCAACACACCGCACTAGAGAGTATCCATTACCCCCAGGGGGCATGAACTGATATGCCAAAATAAGGATACACTGAGTTCTGTAAAAGGAAGCTATCACACTGAACAGAAGTTCTGAAACAGACAGACCAAGAATTTAAAATAATCATCCTACGTGGCCTTAAGAAGGGAAATGAAGATTTTGTACTATAGGGCACTAATAAGAACCACAACAAAGAATTACACATTTAACTAAGTCTATATAATGCTGAAAAAAGAATACAGTAGATGAGAAATATTATAGCAGGGAACTTAGCTTAAAAAAATTAGTGAATAGGTATATTCAATTGAGGAATTCTCAAAAAAGGCCAACAAGAAAGAACAAAAAGAGAAACTATATATATATATATATATATATATATATATTTTTTTTTTTTTTTAAAAAGCTAAGAGATTGGAAGAATAGATGTAGAAATAGCAACATTTGAATAATAGGAATCCCCAAAGGAGAAACATTGGAAGAAATAATAAAGATATATTTTCCATTGTTAAAGATGACACATCTCTGGAAAAAACTTATCAAGAAAAGAGCAAGAGAATTAAGGAGAAAATGTATCCAGAGCACATATAGACAAAGAGGACATTCTAAAAACTTCTAAGAAAGATCACCTGAAAAGAAACAAAAGTCAAATGGCATTGCACTCAATAGCAACACTGGACTCACTAAGACAATGAAGTAATATTTTTAAAGAAGTAAAGAAATGATACAGCAAATTGTCATTCAAATGTAGGGCATAACAAGTATGTTCTCAGCTACTCAAAGACACATAATTAAAATAAATTTGGAGGAAGTAGCAAATGAAAAGAGAAATAAATTCAAGACGATACAGAACTAGGTACAGAAAAAAAGTAAGAGTGATCAAATAGTTTGGTAAATGTATTTTTGTCTATGGAAAAGCTCAAACCAAAATAAAGAAAATGAGAAAGCACAACTATAATAACATTAATTTAAAAATCTAGATATATCTACATGATGGGGGAATGGGTAAGAAAGACCAAAGGAACAAGAGATCTGTCTTAAAGCAAAGATTTAGATGTTGATAAAGTTAGGAAAACAATTGAATAAATAAACTAAGTGTTGGTCTTAAGGCAACCACCATAAGAACAAAAACAGAACATGTAATTTAACAATCAGAATAAAAGTTAATCTAATTGAAAGCAGGAAAGGATTTTAAAAAATGAAATGAAATGAAAATATGAAATAAGTTGTCTGAAATAATAACATGATAGTAAATATAATAAATTCAAATGGGTTAAACTTAATCAAAAAACATAAAGTATCTTATTGGAATAAAAAATGATTTGACAATATGCCACCTACAAAAGATACCTGCTTTACACAATGGCACACAAAAGTTGAAAATGAATGGTTGGAATAAAATATACTACACAAATACAAATCAAGAGAAAGTTGAGGTAGCAATATTACTATCTGAAAAATGGGGAAAGGATAGATTATATAATGGTTAATGTACTTTGTGGAGAAAAATAAAACTGAACTGATATGAAAGTCGGAGGTAATTTGGGTGTCCATCATTGGCGAGAGAATCGGTAAAATTTGGTTGGAAGTACAACCCAGAGTGCTATGAAATGGTTAGAAACAGCAGATTAAATGCACAAATAGAAGCATGGATGCATCTTAAAGGCAATGCTAAAGTAATGCAAAGTAACATTTATGTAAGTTTAAACGAACTACTAGAAAACCAAAAGTACATATTTTATAAAAACAGATACAGATAGAAATGGTTGCCAAGGTGGGGTGAGGGAGGGAGCTGAGAGTGGAAGAATAAATAATGGTAAAACCACAAATTACATATCCACGGCTACATGATCTTATAGTACAGAGGTATTAACACAGACTTTGGTATCAGGCAGATCCGGATTTGAATCTTAACTTTTCCGTATCCTACTTGAATAACTTGAGATAGTTGCTTAAAATTTCTTAGAATCAGTTTTTTATCAGTTTCTCCACTTGTTAGGGGTAGAGAATAACAGTTCCTGCATGATTGGGTTGTGGCAATGGTTAAGTGGGATAGTGCATGTAAGGCACTGAACACAGTAAGTGTTTAATAAATGAATATTGTTATTATTATCCCTGCGTATTGAGAAAGGATGAGAAAATGAACCAGTACCTACAGGCTGAAAAGGACCTGTAGATAACACTGGGCTTCATCTGAAGCTTCCTCTCATTGCACGCTATCACATTTCTTCCTACCAAAGAACCTGCGCATCTTATTTGATGCGTGCTGGCTAGACCCTGGAAACTCAAGGGAAATTCTGCTTGTGTGAATGCTGTTAACCTTTCAAGAGATGAGAGGAAGAATCATTGGAAGGAATTTGGCAAAGAAATGTAAAGAAGGAACTTGGCAGCCTGCAACTTTGCTGGGACCCAAATCTAGGACATCAAACTACAATCATCATACCTGCAGCTCATTTTTTACTGTAACTCGATGAGATAAAGGATTTTCTCTGTATAGTAACTGGGTTAGTCTCGCTGACCTGCAAGCCCAGGATGACAGGGCAGAATAAATTTCCTCTTGTGCCCAATGGAAACTTCTCCCCTTTCATTTAGAAATCAGTTCATGTTTGGTTATGAGGTGATAGGCTCTAGATGAAAAGTCAGGTATTAAAGCCATTCAACAGAGTAAACAGGCTCAGAAAAATGAAATGCTCTGTTCAAGTGATGATGCCAAGGACTTAGGACTCCTATTCCTGTGAAAACTCTGATGCCTGAAAATTGTTGTTAAATACCTGGAATTCTTAGTAAAAACATCTAAACAGCAAATGTGAATTTTTTTCCCACAGAGGAAGTTTCCTTGATTGTTCTCTTCTTAATATGAAGACAAAACTCAATTCTGAAAAATTATAGTAAGCAAACAGAAAACATACCATGATTCCATCACATGCATGGGTAACACCTTCACATGTATCCTTATGGATGGTTTCTGAACAGATATATGAAAGGTGAAAAAATATACCATCAATAGAGGAAACGCTGAGCACCTTCCACTGGTAGTGGGTAAGTGAATACACTTCAAATACCCCCATCCCCATGCTGGTTTTCTTTTATTCTAATTTAAAAGTCACTTTCCCCACTTTACTTTCTATTTGTACACAAGTATGCTGTTTATGGTGTACTCCCCAAAGAAATGTTCTTCCCACATCTCTCATCTGTGCGAGGTCACCCATTCTCCATACCCTGACTCACCCCCACTAGACACTTCCCAGACTGTTCTCCACAGCTAAAGCTGGTCTCTCTTCACTTCTAGAATTGACTAATCTAGGCAGAACTATATTCCCCAGTAGCCCCCTAGTCCCAGTGGACCCATTCCAAGACTCCACCTGACGGCTTTTCAAACAGCATCATCTTGCCCATACCTCCTGCGGAGATGCTGGCACAGGATGGGATGGGAGGATGATCGGAAACTCTCTCACTTCTTACCGTATCAGAAACTTTCATTCATCCTTTATTGGGTCAACAGCTACAAATCAAATGTTGCTATGTAGAAATAAATATATAAAAAGGTATTTTGCTAATGTGAAGTAAGTTTGGCTAATTTCTTGAGGCAATCATTTGTGATGGGTGGAAGAAAGAAAACAAAAAAAAAGGAAAAGAAGGAAGGAAGGAAGGGAGGGAGGAAGGAAGGGAGGGAAGGAGGAAAGGAAGGAGAGGAAAACAGAAAGGAAGGTATAAAATCCTAGATTTGGATCCTCGTGTGGTATTTACTCACTATGAGACCTCAGTCAATATCTTTCACATCTCAACCTTTAATTTCTTCATCTGTAAAACTGGAATAATAAAGTATTTTAGGGCTTGTTGTGAGGATTAAATGAGATAATTTGTAAGTAATTAATACTTGGAAAACAAGTACTCAATAAATGTAATTGTGACGGCTAGTTTTACATGTCAACTTGAGTGGCCCACAGGATGCCCAGATATTTGGCTAAACATTGTCCTGAGTGTTTCTGTGAGGGTATTTTTGAATGAGTTTAACATTTAAATCAGTGTTTAGACTGAGTAAAGCAGATTGCTCTCCCTGATGTGGAGAGCCTATTCATAATCAGTTGAAGGTCTGAAGAGAACAAAAAGGCCGACCTGCCCCTGAATAAGAGGCAGTTCCTCCTGCCTGACTACCTTCAAGCCAGGATATTGTTTTTTGCCTACCTTCAGAGTTAAAATGAAACATCAGCTCTTCCTGGGGTTTAAGCCTGCTACCCCTTGGACTAGACTGGAACTACGCCATCAGTTCTCCTGTGTCTTCAGCTTGCTCACTGCAGATCTCGAGATTTCTCAGCCTCCATAACTTCATGAGCCAATTCCTTAGAATAAATCTCTCTCCCTCCCTCCCTCTCAATCTCTCTCTCTCTCTCCCCCTCACAATCTCTCTCTCGTTCTCCCCCTCTCAATCTCTCTCTCTCTCCCCCAACAATCTCTCTCTCTCTCCCCCTAACAATCTCTCTCTCTCTCCCCCCTCAATCTCTCTCTCTCCCTCCCTTTCTCTCTCGCTCTCTGTACCTCTCAATCTCTCTCTCTCTCGCTCAATCTCTCCCTCTCCCTCCCTCTCAACCTCTCTCTCTCTCTCCCTCTCAATCTCTCTCTCTCTCCCTCTCTCCCTCTCAATTTTTCTTTCTCTCTCTCCCTCTCAATCGCTCTCTCTCCCTCCCTCTCAATCTCTCTCTCCCTCCCTCTCAATCTCTCCCTCTCTCTCCCTCTCAAGCTCTCTCTCTCCCTTCCTCTCAATCTCTCTCTCTCTCTCAATCTCTCTCTCTCTCTCCCTCTCAATCTCTCTCTCTTTCCCTCTCAATCTCTCTCTCTTTCCCTCTCAATCTCTCTCTCTCTCTCCCTCTCAATCTTTCTCTCTCTCTCTCCCTCTCAATCTCTCTCTCCATCCCTCTCAATCTCTCTCTCTCTCCCCCTCTCACTCTCTCTCTCTCCATTCTGATTCTGTTTTTCTGGAGAACTCTGACTAACAGAGTAAGTAATAAGTAACATTATTATTTAAAAGTTAGATCTCACATATCTTTCCACAATGTTCAAGGTAACTTTACTCCTTTCTTCAGTACAGTCCTGTGGAAAATTATGTTATTTGACAAATGAGGAAGTGATATTAAGTCTGAGAAGATATTTCCTGACCATGAGTCCTGGAATCTTCTTTCCTGGAGGAGGCAGTTCCAGAAAAGTAGCTGTCCATGAGGGGAGTAAAGATTTCAAACTTGCTTTTGTTTTGTTTTGTTACTTTGGCATCTGACGAGTTCAATGGTGACCACGAAGCTGGAGGAACTGCAGAGTCTGTGTGAAGCAGGTAAAAGGTCATCAAGCTCAAAAGAGGAAGCTTGGCTTGGTAGCCAACAAGAGGATCTTCTATGAAAGCTTCTGCTGAGAGTGATCAACAGCCCTCCAGCCCGTACCCCCAGGAGGGCTTTGGGGCTTTCATGGGAGGCCAGTGACAGATCTGGGTCCAATTCACTGTTTCACAAAGGAGTTTTCAGTGATTTGAACCCAGATAATTTCAAAGCTAGAACGAGTCTTGGAAGTCATCCAACCTGTAGATTCTGGGAATATAGTGGTGGCATTGTCTTGGAATTTCTGAATCCTCACATAAAAACAGAGGAAAATCAAAATCTCATAAACATTTGCAATAAAACTAAGTGATAGTGAATCCCTGTGATCCCCAAAATACAAGTGGATGAGGATAAACCAACAGTCATAAAACCTGTGGTTCACATTTGTGAGGGAGAAAGCAATGGGCAGCAGGGGGGTGTCTGAGGAATCTGAGAACAGGAAAGCCTCTAAACAGCCAGTGAGAAACTGCAGGAGAGCAGGCGGACCAATTCAGAAGCACTAGCTCAAAATGGGAGTCGTTCTACCCACCCCAGTGCCAGTGAGTGCAGGCTCCAATTCCCAACTCCCCAGTAAGATCTCAAGGGCCAGAGCAGCACAGCCAGTGGTGTGCTGGTAACTATTTAAGAGCCCAATTTGTGGTGCTTGTTGATTTCCATGGTATGTATACTCCTGCCATGGTCAACTGGAAACTACTAGCATGAGTACAAAGTTGGGAAGAGATGTGCATAGTTGATTCCTGCAAAGAGGAAGCCAAATGTGAACTCTGGGAAGAACTGGGGCACTTTTCCAGGACTGGAGGGACACTGAATAGAAACTGTTTGGGAGTGGAATGAAAACTGAGTAGACAAGAACAACAGCCACGAAGGAAAGAGAAGGGCAAGGTAAACACTGGGGAGTGGAACAGAGCCAGGAAATCTCAGAGAGCCAGATGCCATATTTCTGAACACTGCACAAAAACAAAAGAAGGGAGAGCTCAGTAAAGTTAGAAAATCTGCCCCGAACCACACTACCTTTTAAAAGTTCAGGAAACTAATCTCATGTAAAAATGAGCAATAGCGAGGTAAAACCTAATGCAAAGTTATTACAAGAAGTTATTTAACTCTAAACCTACTGCACATGAGAATCCTTGGGGGAAATAAAACAAAAACAAAATCAGAAAACATTCTTTCTGGGCCATTTGTTCTGGATAGGAGGCCACCTCCTGACTACCTACAATAAGTTAGAGTGGCCTAACCAATGATGTTGACAATGCAGTGGTGCCTTGATATCCTTAGGGGATTGATTCCAGGAACCCCACGAACACCAAAATCTGCAGATGCTTGAGTCCCTTATATAAAAGGGCATAGTGTTTATATACAACTTATGCAATTGGCTTATATAGTAGCATAGACATATATATACTACCAACTGTAAAATAGAT
The DNA here is from genome assembly GCF_030028045.1 of Hippopotamus amphibius kiboko. NCBI lineage: Eukaryota > Metazoa > Chordata > Mammalia > Artiodactyla > Hippopotamidae > Hippopotamus > Hippopotamus amphibius. The sequence continues at coordinate 104,973,628 of NC_080186.1, forward strand.
AGCCAGTGGGAAGTTGCTGTATAACAAAGGGAGTTCAACTCGAGGATGGATGATGCCTTAGAGGACTGGGACGGGGAGGGTGGGGGGGAGTCGAGGGAGGGAGGGAATACGGGGATATGTGTATAAAAACAGATGATTGAACTTGGTGTACCCCCCCAAAAATAATAAATAAATAAATAAAATGGAAAAAAATCATCTCTAGATTACTGATAATACCCAATAAAATGTAAATGTTATGTCAGTAGCTGTAAATACAATGTAAACACTATGTATACATTTGCCAGAGCCGGAGAAATTCAAGTTTTGCTTTTTTGGAGCTTTCTGGAATTCTTTTCTGAATATTTTTGGTCCAAGGTGGGTTGAATTTGTGGATGTGGAGCCTGTAGATATGGAGGACACCATCGGTAGTTGTCTCCAACAGCTTCCTTCCACTCAGCTGACAACTACCTATGCCCTCATACCTTTCCCCCAGTTGCCCAGAGATTTTCACCTGGAGGGGTGTCATGTGCAAAACTGGCTCATTCTAACTCAAACTATCCATTCTATATTCTATCCCTTCATGAGGGAATGATAAATGAGAACTGATAAATCTATGACAACTAATGTTTTAGTAATTAATTTTAGCTTATTAGAGATTCCCTCCCCAGTACTTTCATACAACAGTTGTGGTATTGCATCTAGTTTCACTGTAGACCCTCAAGGAATCACTAACTTGAAAATTTCAAAAAATTTTAGGTAGGCATGTAGGGGAGAGCTTTTAGGTCAGAAGAGCTTCAACAGTTCAGGTTCTTTGGTGGCAATCAAAAGAACTCTAAAGCAGACTAGAAAGAAGGGCTACTTATGGTCTTGAGAAGGAGAGGAACCAGGGACTCTTTGGGAATCACAGAAACATGAATTCACAAGGCTTCTGTTAGGTGTACGTTAGGTAACTCAATTCCAAACAAATTTCAGTTCTCAAGATTCAAATTCCAGAGAAAAAAACTTTAAGTGGTTTTTGTTGGGTCACATGTCCATTCCCTTAAATACATAAGTGGAATTTTAAAACTAGCAGCACCAAACTATATGGAATTTCTCAAGAAGGGACAAAAGAAGAAAAAATATGACAGATTTCCACTAGAGACCCCTCTCTAGATCTGCCTGGTTCTGGTTAGCCTGCCTAAGTGACTTGAATGCACTTTTGTTGAATGAATTTTAAACGAGTAATTCAAGATATCAAAAAAAAAAAAAAAATCAACCTGATGTGGCTGGTTCTCATGTGGCTCCTGTTTTACCCCACACTGTCCCTGACTTTGGACCTGACAGTTCTTTGCATTCACTTTAAAGAAGCCCCTCATATCACACATCATTGATTGAAGATTGTGTGCTGAGACAGAGAAGAGGGTTGTATCTTACACCACAAAAACATGAACTAAATCACTTCAAGCAACTACTCTAGTGCCCATCATCAGTAGAACGGACACATAAAACGTGGCATATCTGCAGAATGGACTACTACATAGCATGAAAGTGAGTGGTATACAACTGGGCACAACATGGACAGCCTCACATACACAATGATGAGTGAAAGAAGTCAGACAAAAATGAGTATAGATTGTACGATTCCACTTGAAGTATAAAACAAGCAAAGCTGGTCCCATTGTTCAAGGCCAGGGTGGTGGTCACCTTTGTGGGGAGGTGTCATGACTAGAACAGAGTGCAAGGGTGGCTTCTTAGGTGCTAGTCATGCTTTGTTTCTTGATCTGGGTGTTGGTTTCATGGGCGGGTTCTGTTTGTGAAAATTCATTGAGGTGTGCACTTTTGATTTGCAGACTTCTCTGTCTGCATGTTATACACCTCAATAAAAATTTCAAGAAATCTTTTTAGACATTCCTGTTCTTCCCAGAGCCCTTCCTTGCCTGTCTGGCCAACCAGGGGTCCTCTTTGTCTCCTCTCTCAGCCGTGTCCCTGCTGAATCCCTCATGCTCAGGGATCTTTCCAGCTCCTGCTCCAAACAAGTGCCCTTCCCTGTTTGGCACAGCTCCCTGGAAGGGATAGTTCTTTGCTCTGTCTGTTTCCCTCTCAGAGAATGGCCCTGCCTGAATTTCTGGCCTTCAGTAGTTTTTCCAGAAGTTCTTGTGAATAGTAAATAAAGTGTTCTCATTCTATTGTATTTTCACCTGAGAAAAGTATTTGCAAATGAGACAGGCTGGGACCTGGGACCCTTTGCTGAGACCTGGGACCCTTTGCTGCAGTGCTGCAATGCTTGCACGTGGACATGCCTCTCCTCCAGCAACAGAATACAAAGAAACTGTATGGGACTAAAAACAACTGCCTGCATGCCCAGTTGGGGCAAATTCTGGATCTAAAAGATACAAAGAGACCAAAAATTCCAACTGCCACTTTTGAAGAGCCTGGAGCAAAAACAGGGTGTCAGAGCAAAAGCAGGGTACTGCGCATGCCCCCTGCACACAGCACCACCTAAGGGGTGGGCAGAACACCTAAGCCACTCCTCTGGCCTGACCCCTGGACACACCCCTACCCTCACCCCATATAAGGAGCAAGCTTGCCCCTCCTTGGGGAGCGAGCAAACCATGGGGAGCGAGCAAACAAGGGAACTTTTGTTTGTTCTCACTGCCTCCTGCTGCAGCAGGGGCCCCCAGTAAAGCCTTGCCTGAATTTCTTGTCTGGCCTCTAGTCATTTTTTGTTGATTGGAGAAGGCCAAGAACCCTGGTCAGTAACACAAATATTTACAATTATGGATTCACAAGTCCTCTCCCCAAGGGGTAGTTTAGAAGAGGAGACTTAGTATTCCACTTGCTTAACAGCTCAGACATATTTCTTATCATCTTCTCCTCTCTGTTTTCCTTTCCTTAGGGTAATCAGATGCTAAGTACCAAGGGTGGGAGTCTAGTGATCACACTCGTGATGTTTGTGATTGTAAAGTTGCAACCTGGCTCTGCCCATATCCTCCCAGGCCTCACCATTTCAGTGCCTGCTGTTGGTGTATAAATACCTCAATTCCCTTGCCCCCTTGCATGATTACTTTGAGGCGTATGTAGCAGGTGGGCTTCCAGAGTTCTTTAGAGGGATTAAGGCTCAAATTGCCCATAGTTTGTAATTTATTCTCTCACCCTTTATTAGCTGCCTCCTTTCCTTATCTCAGTTCCTCACTCCCCTGCAGGTTTCCTAAGATCATCTCCCACTTCCATATGAACCTTTGTCTCTGTTTGAGTCTGGGGGAACACAGACCAAGGTGGACATGCCCATGGGCACAGGTACACAAACATACACAGCAATGAGTTGTATTAGTCTATGGCAGACACACCCTAAGGTGACCTCTAGTGAGTCACACCCCGTATGTAATCCCTTCCCCTTGAGTGTAAATGGAACCTGGGACTTACTTCCAGCCAACCAAATAGGATGAATAGTGATGGAATAGTCACTCCTGGGCTTATATATTATGTTATAAGAGAGGGATTCTCTAGTCAGTTTTGAAGAAGCAGACTGATGTGTTTGAGCTCTCTGGGGGTCAGATGGCAGAGAGCTGCAGTGGCCTCTATGATCTGGGTCTTGACTTTGGAGAAGCAAGAGGACCCAGCTAAGCTATGCATAGGCTCTTGACCCATGGATATTCTGAGATAACAAATGTGTTGTTTCAAGACCCTAGGTTTATGGTGAATTGTTAAGCAATAGAAAACGACTGCATTCTCTGTGGAATTTTTGGCCTGAGGCTGGGACCTGTTTCTCCCATTTCATAGGACCTTGCTGGAATTGAGGAATTCAACCTCAGGTGCCTCCGGATCCAACTTTGCTCTTTGATTTGTTGTCTGAGAACAGCCAGTATTGTCAACTTTTTCTTGTTCCTCTTGAGGTGTCTTCACTAAAAGTGACTATGTGGACAGCCCACCAATTCTCTGGTGAATGCAAGTTTCTTCAATAATGCCTCTTTATGAATTCCTTCTGGAGAACTTGATCCAGCAGAGCCTGGTCTTTCCAAGGTAGGGACCAGGTCCAGGCTTGCAGGATGTTTTTCCATGGCTCATTTCAAAAGTCTATTGGGTTATAACATGATACGTAAAGTTCTTTTCTTCTTCTTGTGTATGTCAGCAACTTCACTTAAGAATTAGGGCAATCCTCTAAACTGCTATAAGGCTGAAACTGTCTCTTCTGTTCTCTGAGAAGTTATGAGAAACTTACCAATATTATTTGGCAGCTCAAGTACTGTTTTAAGGGCTTCCTCAGCCTTGGAGCGGGACTAGCTTAGCCTCCTCTTGTTCTTGCTTTCTGATATCTACTTTATCTAGCATTTCAGCACTGTTTCCAGTCAACATTTAAGTATTTCTTCCCTGGAGATGGGGTGCAAGTGGGAGTTATGGGGAAGAGTCTTTTAGCATCTCACATTATTTTATTTTATTGAAATATAGTTGATTTACAATGTGTTAATTTCTGCTGTACAACAAAGTGATTCACATTCTTTTTCATCTTCTTTTCCATTATGGTTTATCACAGGATACTGAACATAGTTCCCTGGGCTACACACTAGGACCTTGTTGTTTATCCACTCTCCGTATAATAATTTGCATCTGTTAATTGCAAACTCCCAACACATCTCTCCCCGCACAAAATCCCCCACCCCTCACAACCACAAGCCTGTTCTTTATGTCTGTAGCATCTCACATTTCAGTCCAGCCAAAGGGAGCTTTCCATTGACTGCTCCACATGTCAGCCCTCATCTCTGTTGGTTGGCCCCAGCGTGGGCAGTAGGCATGCTTTTATAGCCCAAGCTCTACTGTGTTCACTTGTGTCCTAAGAAGAAGATTAGTCTTTTGAGAAATTCAGAGACAAAGGCAGAAGCTTTAAAAAATCACTTTAAAGGTACTTCTCTGCTCTATTATCACACTGGAAGTCAGAAAAATTTAATATCCTAATAAAGCTGTATTTATTTTCCCTTCTTCAGTGAAAAATTTGGCAAGCCATTTTATATTTGCACCCATTGAAAAAAATTCTTCAAGGAGGATCCTTTCAAACTCAGTCTTATCAAAGCCCACTGCTATTCCAAAAATCAGCAGTGGTTCTGAGCATCCAGGCCACCCGTGTCCACAGATCCTTCACAGGAGCAGATGGCTGCCTCAGATACTAGTCTACTGCTACAGCTCTTGAGCTTCCTACTGTTCTGATTGCCAGAGAGGGGTCAGACATGTTCAGCTGATGTATTTGTCCACGGCCACAGGAAAAGCACTTCTGGTCCAGGTGTTGGTTGGTGCTTGGGCTCTAAGCTCACCACTGTCTCAGGTCCCCCTCTTGTGCTCAGCCAGTGTTCCCCAAAGAACAACCACTGTGTTGGGAGAGCTGCTTCTAGGCATTTACAGAGTCAGCCACAGGCCGGGCCACCCCCTCATTCTCCAAAGCCCCGCATGTCACCCCTGTTCTGGAACTGCTCACCCAGATGATCCACACTTTTCCTTGGAATAACTTTGCTTACCATGAATCTCAGGAACTTTTATGAAGTGCCAAAACTCTTTGTTAAATTCTCTTTCCAGGACAATGACTGCCTGAGGCGATGTACAGTCATAATATACTGAGAGTAGCCATCCAAGTATGTTATTTCTTTCACTAGAAGATTAGCTATAGGGACACATGCCACTGTGCTCCCAATTTAATACCTTCCTTGACAAACAATTTCATTAAATCTACTCAATGATCCTAAAAAAAAAGTCTTTTTGTTTTTCCAATTTACAGATGGAAAAACAACCTCAGGGAGGTTAAGAGAGAGCTGTTCAAGGTCACACAGCTATTAATTGACATACCTGGGATTAGCATCCAAGTGCATTTGACGGTAAAATAAACACTTTCTTCTTGTCTTATGAAATGAAGGAAAAGAAGTCCTGGGCTGATGGGGGAATATAAGGACTTGCCTTATGAACATAAACACTGAAAGGTGTTTCTCAAGCTAGAGTCATGTACCCCTGGTGCCCTATAGGACTAATTTAGAGAGTTCGCTCATTCTCTGGAAAAACTTCTAAAAGTATATTTTCATTTTGCTGATAATGTGGAGAAAAATAATTTTCTGTATAATGTGCTTAATTACTTTCTGAGTAATGCCTTGAGATTTTCAAGCTGCCTTTGCATTTATGGTAAAATTCATTGGCACCAAGTAGTACTACTTTAAGAGAATGTGAGAGAACACAAGCTGACTTTCTACGTGACATGGTGGGGAGTCAAGGCAGAGCCTTGTTGCAGGGCTGTCAAAGAATGAAGGCCTTGTTGTAGTTTGGAAGGAGAAAAGCTACAGGGATATTTGAGCCGCAAAGTAACCGCTGATTCCCCAAAAGAATCTGAACTGTAGCAAAACACACCAGGCTGCTTTTGTAAGCCTTGTGATTTCTTGATTGAAACTGGGCATTTGACTCTAATTCAAGCACTCTGGACATCAGATCCTCTCTGTTCTCCAGGGTTTGCTGGGGGGTTTTTGTTATTGTTTTTGCTTATTGTTTGTTGTTTTTTATTTGTTTGTTTTCTTTTGATTGTTGTGGGCTATCTCTCAGCTAAGGATCAGCCTGAGGTGTAAACCTAAGGTTTTCTCGGGTCTTTTCTGAGACTGCGTTTCCCTGGGCATATGCAGTTTCTAATTTCCCCCATATACGTAATTGCTTTTGAATGTCCTAGTCTTTGATGTCTGGCCCCCAAAAGGGGAAAAGGAGAAAAATGAAGGAAGTTGGGGGGAAAGGGTTCCTGCTCTTTAAATCTACTGGAAGTCACTTCCGCTGAAAGGGGAGGTGTTGCAGCAATGGAGGGAGGTTCAAGGACAACGGCCTCTGTGTTCGCACCTTTGTGAGGAGAAGCAGGGCTCAGCAATCAGAGCACAGGTCCCTCATATTTGAGGGATGGGGTGAATTATTCCTTATTGGGAATTTGGATTTATGGTCTGACCATTTAATGATCTCTGTAAATAAATTAACAGTTTAAAGGGATTTTGTCTCTGTTGGGTAAGAGATCCCAGGTCACTTCTTCACAAAGAATCTCGTTTATTGACCTTTTCAGTCAGGAGTTTTGTTTTACGGTCTGTTCATTCGATGTTCTCTATAAACATATTAACAGTTGATAGATGTTATCTCATTGGGTGAGAGGGGACAGAGAATCTGGTTTGTTTGTCTTTTCTGTTTGTCTATTTGTCTCTTTGGAGCTCAATTAAGAACTTGTACCCACTTGGAAGAGAACAGCTCTCTGAAATGGACCAGTGAGTTCTGTAATTATGTGTTTATTCTGACTCATAGCTGAAATTCTAGAATTGAAGTTATAAACTCTCTTTTTCTCAGTCTGGATGTCTATGTATCTAATTCAGAAAGGTCCTTACATCTCTCTGTGTGAAAGTGTAGTATTTTTCTATTGCCACTGGTGTTAACCTGTTGGATTATGAGTTATCTTAAGTTAAAGGATCTCTATTCTGATTACCTAGTGAGATAAATAAGCACTTACATAAATTGAATATTTCTAAAATTCCCAGAAAATAAGGAAATTGAACTTCTAGTGTTTTCAATGTATTAGATTTAAAAACTATTCTTATAGAGACTGATTCAGAAATGTTTTAAGAATTCAGGTTCACACAATTTAGGTAAATATTTGGCAAATGAGGCTAGTTTAACAATTGTAGTTAATGAAAACAGTTAAGTATTCATTGATTTATCAGTATTGAGTGTAAGTGTAGATTTTTACTCTGTGTGGGTATATTCTGTACTGATTGAATAAGATATCACTACTTCTACTTAATACTTAAAGTTATAAAAAATGCAAAAAAAAAAATGTGTTTTATCAAATTGATTTATCATTCTGATAAAATTTTATTTTAACAATTATGTTTTGTAGTATTGTCAACCTGAAGATAATTTCCATAATGTTTAGGTAACTTAAAACTTTAGACTAGCATAAAGTTGAGTGAATTAATGTATATTCACTAGATGCCTGAATAATTTCTAAGTAAGATAGAATACTGAAACATTAATTACTAAGCATAATTTTGACTTTCTATGTTTTTGGTTCTTATATGCCACAGAGAGACTGTATTAATCTTCAGATCTATTAAGAAATGTGTTCATTTTGCCATTTTGTGAAGTTGTATAAAGTATGGCTATAGAAAGTTATGCTGTATTTATGAGCTCTGCAGAACTGCAGAGATACTGGTGGGTAACCCCAATTGTCTCCCCCAATTTTTTTTTCTGTGAAACAGAAATTACTTTGGTTAAAAGTTACGATTAATACATGTGAGTGAGACTCTGGTTAGGAACAATAATTTCAGAGAAATATAACTCTGCACACATCTTGTTAAGGAGATTAGTTTCGTCCTAAAGGGCTGTTTTGTTGGTCTCTGAACCGCTTTGCACTCTTCAAGCTTATTGAGGAGCTTTATTTATGATTGTAACTATTAATGTTTACCATATTGAAAATTGAAATGGACACAGAAATTTTAAAATGCTTCCTTACTGATTCATTTGAAGATAGTGACAATGAGTGCGTGGCATGTTAATAATATTTTAGCAGTGTTATATACTTAGTTTTAACCTCATGAACCCCCTGAGATGGTTGTAAAGTAAAACATCAGTTTGTTCCAGAATATGAAAAAGCACAATGAAGGACACAGTTTTTAAATGAATTTTATTTGCCTTGATTTATAATACTTGAGTCTGAAAATTATGAAGTATTTAAAATCTTATAAAGTGGGCTTAATTTCAATGTGCTTGTTTCCTAATTTACTATTTATTGCCTTCAGCTACAAACATAAAGTGTTCTTTTTTTTTTTTGGTGTAAATTGCCTAGAACAACAAAGATTCTATGTCTACCAGAATAAACTTTTATGGTTTGCATTGACTTTATGTCCTTGATTTAAGAAAATAAAGGTTTGTCATTTAAGAAAGAGCTAAAGTTCTTTATAATCATGCTACCTTCTCTCTCTTTCTCTCTCTTTTAATGTTTTATTGAGTATTGTTTCTCAGGCACTGTGATCTTTTTCCTTGTAAGTGTCTGAATCCCCTGACAACTTGATCTCTGCCTTCCTAAAATCAAATTTTATACTCAAAATAAAATTTAAAAACAATACTTTGGGAATATCTTTTGCATCTAAAACTACCTTCGGGAATTTCCCAGTTTTCCCAGAAAGCCCCTGGTAAATCACAAAGATCTGTTCTTTCATCTTATAAAAAGACAGCTGCTAGAAATATTTCATTTGTTTAATATATTACTATTGATGAGTTGCACGGGAAGTCGTCAAATCAGAAGAGATGCTTAGCCTTCCCTAGCATCTCTGTTACACTTGTATGAGTAAAATGTTATGAGTGTAAATGTTTCAGAAATCCTGTACTCTGTGGGCTAGAGGTTTGTCAGAGCCTCACTGTCCCTGATATATCACTATTTATCAGCCCTGATGCTGCTTTGCTTGAGATTAGACAACGACATTGTGTTATTGGTTGTAATTTCAGTTATTGGAGATTGACATCAGTTACCTGTGGAGTTTATTAATATACATATGCTTAGGACCTACTCTAGACTTGCTCAATCTTTTACTTGATATTGCTTATATACTTACTATCTGCTATAGTATATTCTTATATTCTGTATATGTATATAGTATATATAGAATATATTCTTATATTCTATATAGTATATTCTTATAGTCTACATATATATTCTTATAGATAGTATATTCTATAGTATATTCTTACTATCTGCTTGGCATATTAATGTTCTATTATGTCAATAATATTATGTTATATTTGAAGCTTTTTCTCTGTAAGGCTTATGTCCAACCATTTTTTTTTTTTACAAAAATTATTACTTTTTCATGTCTTGGATGGATCAAAGAAGGAAATAGCATAAACTACTTTTATTCCCTTCAAGGAAGACTTTAAGGTTAAGGATGGGTAAGGAAGAACTGAAATGGCACAAATGAAAGACCAGCAGTGTTTTACCCTGTCCGGTTCAAGCATCATGCTCTCATGGAAATCGTCCCTTGTGCTGTGGAGACTTGGGTCCCCTATACTGCCGCATGGGTCACTCTGACTTCTGCTTATTGAAAATAACTCAGCCAGACACTCCCACATGTGACATCTTGATCCTTGTTTGTGACTGTATCACAGGAACCTGTGCAGACCAGTTCTGCTGTCTCTGCTGTTTGTGACCACACATGCAGTTCTGCACCAGCAGTACCCAGCCACCCTAAGCAAACAATGCTGTACCTTCATTGCAGCCATTCTTGACTTAGTGGTCAGCCCCTGCAGACCTGACTGTAGACTCTGTCCCTAAGGCTGGGCCAGAGGAAGAAGTAGTGAATGTGTCTAATCTGTACCATTGTGTTTGAAAGCGTGGACTTTGGAATCAGACACTCCTGCGTTTGAACCCTAGCCCTACCACTTATTATCAAGGGCAGATAGTTGGCCATCTCAGAGACTATTTCTGTAAGGTGGTATGTTTTTTATTTTGAGGATTAAATGAGTTATATATAAAGCAACACTATGTTTGGCATTTGCTAAGTGTTCAGTTAAGGGTGGGTCATTTAAAGGAAGTCACCTACCTTGACCTTTGTCAGGAAGAGGCGATGAGTTTGCTCACCCAGGGTTTGCTCACGCATCTTTTCTGAGAAATTTCTATAGAAGAACTTCATGGTTTTAATTACATCCTTAGGTATTTTTTTTAAGCAACGGTCATTTTAAATTGGATGTGATCAATCAGGTTTCTACTAGTTACTATGTACTATTGTAACTGAAAGTGGTGTCTGGCTGCTTGCTTCTCCAAAGCAGCCAGACACCACTTTCTTTATTAAGAGGCTAGATTGGTGGAAAGGAAAGTTTGCTTTATTTTGGATGCCAGCAACCAGGGTGGAGGGCGGACGCCTGTCCAAAGGCCGACTCCCCTCACTGACAATCAGGGGCCAAGAGCTTTTATAGATGGAGGGAGGGGGCTACATACAGAAACAGCACAGTCAACTCTGACAGTCATCTTGAAATTGGTCATGTGCTGGTCTGACCAGCATCATCTTGATTGTTTTAAGTACAATTAGTCTTCAGTTCGAGGGTGAGTTTGCTCCCATTTCCTTGGGGCCAATTCTGAGAACTGTGGCAACTTATGTCATGGGTACAGTCTGGTCATCATGTAGTTAACTTCTCCTGTCTGGTGGGTGTTTCGGTAACTACAAGACAGCTCACAGGACATGGCTCAGAATATCCTCCATAGCCCTTAAGAAGGAACTAAAGGTCCTTGACTATGCTTAATGACTGAACTACTATTATTTAGTCTTCTTGCATGGTTTTCCTTTGTTTCTGCATTTTCTCACTTCTCTGATTAAACTTATTCTTTGGCTAAAATTTTCCACAGACAAAAGGCAGGTGGAAGACATGGGGGGCAAGGACCTTAGGGCCTTGCTCCATTTCACTATGACATGGTACTATATTCTAGAACCTTAAAAAGGTGTAAATTCTGGGTAACATTCTAAAATCCAGGCTTTCATCATCCTTTTTGTCCCATCTTTGTCTCTGAAACTCCCTTCCAGCTACCTTCATGGGACCATTGTACTGTAAGACAGGGCCTTGACGTTGGTCACAAACTTGTTTCTACTTTTACAACTTGTTTATATGCCTACATGGCTGTTTCTTGGTTGCGATATAGCCTGGACTGATGACCGTTCTCCAGTGGGACACGTATCTGATCCACCCTCATTGTGCATGTTCTCATGTTTCGTATCCACTGTTATTTTTGTAAAAGTTCCCAGTGACTTTAGAGACTGACCCTTGACTCAGGGAACAACATCATCCAGATACAAATAGAACTAGAGAATGTTGGAGTTGGAAGGGAATATTCATGGCAGGATTGCCAACTGACCCCCACGGGGAAAGATCAGTGGACCTGCTTTGTTTGGCTCATACAGGGTTGAAAGAAATTCAGTTGACTTCTAGTTTCCAAGTTCTAACTGCCTTACACCACACCATGTCACTTGCTTATATCTAATTAGACCCTGGAAGCATGTGAGTTTAATCTAAGACCCTTGTTTTATAGATAAAGAAACTGAGGTTTGGAAGACATATGTGCCCAAGATTACAAAGATTTAAAATGGCAACAAAACTGAGGGAGAGGCTATGTACTCAAGCAGTTAGGAGGAAAAAATACTTCTTAGACAGTCTTAGCAAAACTGAGGAAGGTTCTTAGAAGAGGTAGAGGCACTTGATCTGAACTATGTGCAGACATTAGTTAGCAGATGAAGGGGTTCTAGGCTATTCTCAAGAGAGGTCCTAATATGTTTGAAGGAAGGGAGGGTGATTAATCACACTGGTCACTCTCTTTCCTGGGGCCTTTGTTGTTGTTGCTGTTGTTTTGGATTTTTAAAAACAGCCTTCTTGAGATATAACTCACATACCATGTAGTTCATACATTTAAAGTGTGCAAAGGTTTCAGCATATTACATTACTATATTTTTGGGCAAAGTACATGTAGCACAAAATTGGCCATTTTAACCATTTTAAAATGTACAATTCAATGGCATTATTATATTTACAGTGTTGTACAACTATCACCATTGTTTCCAAACACTTTTTCATTACCCCAAACAGAAACTACATAGCCATTAAGCAATAACTCCCTATTCCCTTGATTCCCTAGGCTCTGGTAACCTCTAATCTACTTTCTATCTTTAAGAATTTCCCTATCCTAGATATTTCATATAAGTGGAATCATATAATATTTGTCCTTTTGTGCCTGACTTACTTCACGTTGTTTTCAAGGTCCATCCACACTGTAGCATGTACCAAATCTACATCACTTTTTATGGCTCAAAAATATTCCATTATAGGGACTTCTCTGGTGGTGCAGTGGTTAAGAATCTGCCTTCTAATGCAGGGGACAAAGATTCAATCCTTGGTCTGGGAAGATCCTGCATACCATGGAGCAACTAAGCCCCTGTGCCACAACTACTGAGCTTGCACTCTAGAGCCTGCAAGCCACAACTACTGAAGCCCGCACGCCTAGAGCCTGTGCTCCGCAACAAGAGAAGCCACCGCAGTGAGAAGCCTGATCACCACAATGAAGAGTAGCCCCCTCGCCACAACTAGAAAAAGCCCATATGCAGCAACGAAGACCCAACTCAGCCAAAAATAAATAAATAAATTAAATAAATAAATATTTTTAAAAATTCTATCTTAAAAAAATATTCTGTGTATATAGAATATGTTGTTTACCCATTCATCCTTGAAGTACACTTGAGTTGTTTTCACTTTTTGGCTATTGTGAATAATGCTGCAATAAACATCAGTGTACAGTATCTGTTCTAGTCTCTGCTTTCTATTCTTTGGGGTATATACATAGGAGCAGAATTTCTGGGTCATTTGATAATTCTATGTTTAGCTTTTTGAGGAACTTCCAAACTGTTATCCATAGCAGTTGAACCATTTTACATTCTAACCAGTAATGTACAAGTTTCCACATCCTCACCAACACTTTTTTGTGTTCTTTTTTAAATTATAGCCAATCTAGCAGGTGTGAGATAGTATCTTGTTGTGGTTTGACTTGCCTGTATGTAATGATTAATGGTTTTGAATATATTTTCATTTCCCTTCTGCCACTGTTCATGTATCACTTTGGGGAAATGTTTATTTGAGTCCTTTGCCCATTTTTTTAAATTGGGCTGTTTGTCTTTTTGTTGCTGAGTTGTAGGGGTTCTTTGTATATTCTGGATATTAAACCGTTATCATATGTGTGTTTTGTAAATATTTTCTCACATTATGCAGGATTTTTTTCACTTTCTTGAGATGTTCTTTGATGCACAAAAATTCTTAATTTTGATGAAGTCTAACTAATCTTTTTTTTCTTTCATCATGTGCTTTTGATGTCATATCTAAGAATACACTGTCAAATCCAAGGTCAAGAAGATTTATGCCATGTTTTCTTCTAAGGATTTTATGGTTTAGCTTTTATATTTAGGTCATTCACACATTTTGAATTGATTTTTGTGTATGGTGTGAGGTAGGGGGTCTAACTGAATTCTTTTCCATGTGGAAATCCACTTGTCCCAACACCATCTATTGAAGATACTGTCTTTTCTCTATTGAATGGTATTGGCACTCTTGTTAAAATTAATTGACATAGATGTATGGGTTTATTTCTGGGCTCTCAAGTCTATTCTACTGGTTTCTATGTTTGTCTCTATGTTTACCCTACTGTTTTGATTACTGGAGCTTTGCAGAAGTTTTGAAATTGGAAAATGTGAATCCTCCAACTTTGTTCTTCTTTTTCAAGATTGTTTAGGCTATTCAGGGCCCCTTGCAATTTCATATGAATTTGAGAGCTGGCTTTTCTCTTTCTGCAAAAAAGACTGCTGGAACTTGATAGGAATTACATTTAATCTGTAGATTTCTTTGGGTAGTATTGACATCTTAACAATATTAAATCTTTGTTTCCATGAACACTGGATACCTTTCCACTTATTTAGGTCTTTTTTCACTTCTTTCAGCAATGGTTTTTAGTTCTTACTGTACACATTCTTTACCTCCTTAATGAAATACTCCCAAGTATTTTATTTTTAAAATGCTATTTAAAATGGAATTGTTTTCTTAATCTCCCTTTTGGATTGTTCATTGTTTATTTGGATTGAGTATGTAAACATGACTGATTTTTGCATGTTGATTTTGTTCCCTGAAGCTTTTCTGAATTTGCATATTAGCTCTAATAAGTTTCTAATAGCTTTCTATATATAGGATCATGAATAGAGATAGTTTTACATCTTCCTTTCCAATTTGGATGCTTTATATGTCTTTTTCTTGTCTAACTGGTCCAGCTAGAACTTCTGTACAATATTGAACAGTAGTGAAAGCAGGAATTCTTATTTCATCCCTGATTTAGAAGGAAAGTGGTCAGTCTTTCTCCACTGAGTATGATGTTAGCTGTGGGTTTTTCAAAAATGCCTTCTTTTCATGTTGAGTAAGTTTCTTTTTCATCCTAGTTACTGAGATTTCTTTTTATTATGAAAGGGCAATGGACTTTGTCAAATGCTTTTCCTTCATCAATTGAGATCATCATTTGGGTTTTTCCCTTCATTCTGTCAAGGTGATATATTACATTGATTTTTTTGTGTTAAATCACATTTATATTCCTGGGGTAATCACATTTGGTTTTAATTTGCAGTGCTGTAATGACTAGTAATGCTGAATATCTATTTATGTGTTTTTGGCCATCTGTATATCTTTGGTGAAGTGTCTGTTTACATCTTTTGCTCATTTAAAAAAAACTGAGTTGTCTTATTGAGTTGCAAGTCTCTTCTCAGGTATATGTTGTACAAATATTTTATTCCACTTTGTGGCATTTTTAAAGTTTTTTAACAGTATTTTTTCAGGACAAAATTTGAACATTTGAAGTTCAATTTATAATTTTTTTTATGGTTTTTGCTTTTTGTGTCCCAAGACATGTAACCCAAGATCATAGAGATTTTCACCTATATTCAATCTTAAAATAAATGGCTCTGGCTTAATCCTTATGCTCTCAGATTACTCTCCTTGCCTTTATTTATGCAGTGATTATAAAGACTTCACATACAGTAAGTCTGATGGAAATGTGTATTGCATTTTAAAATTAATACTTGGTATGTGCCTTCTTCACTATCCTGTGTCTGTACAGTCATCACTCAGTATCCATGGAAATTGATTCCAGGATCCCCACCCCCACCCCCAGGTACCAAAATCTGTGGATGCTCAAGTCCTTTATATAAACTGATGTAGTATTTGCATATAACCTATGCACATCCTCCCATAAACTTTAAATTATCTCTAGATTATTTATGACTTTCAATACAATGTAAATGCTATGGAAATATTTGCTGGTGCTTGGAAAGTTCAAATTTTGCTTTTTGAAACTTTTTGGATTTTTTTCGAATATTTTTAACCTGTGGTTGGTTGAATCTGTGGACATGGAACTCGCACATACTGAAGGCCAATTGTATTGCCTCCTGTGTGGTCGTCCACATGCCAGGCAGACACATGCACAGACTTTTCTAGAACCCAAGGTTTCTCCTAGGCTGCTGTCCTCCTATGTTCCAGCAGAGAATGTTAGTTTGTGTCATGGTAATCAAACAGCTAATTAGGACACAGCTTATGTGACTTTCACAGAGGACAACTATATTTGCTAATGCTTATGCCAGGCCCCATCCCAACCTCTTTACACATTTTAACTAATTTGATCCTCAAATTCCACAGAAAGTAAACGAAGACTCGGAGACTCCAGGATCCATCTCATATAGCCAGTTTGAGGCAGGCAGTCAGATCCAGAGGGGCTTAATTCCATACCCTTTGCTTTTCCCACTATAATAACTGCCATAGCCTGTGGCTGGAGTCTTATATAAGCAAGCACATTTTGGGAAACAATATTGACCTGATTTTTCTTCTTACATCAAATGAGTCTCCAGTTGAAGTTCAGACATCTGATTCTGAAGTCCTGCGGTGGGGTCTTAGGACAGAGTTTCCCAAAGGATGGCCCTTAGACCCCAAGTAGAGAACCACCTTCCCTGTTCTCAGCCCACATGTGTCAGCAGGGCCACAGAGGAGGGCTGTGTAATTTGTGCACTGCACAAAAGTACACGGTTAAGGGGGCAAGTAGGGGTTACACTCTGGCCTGCTTTGGTCCTGTGGGTCCATGGAGCTGTGTCTTCCCAGAGGGACATCAACCTTTTTTAATTCCTATAAAGGCACCATATCTGCTAGAGTGATCCAGTCCTTTGAGTGAAACTGACTAAACCCCTGGACTCTAGAGAAGTTACATGTGATAAAACTTAGCTAAGTTAACCATCACATTCTATCCTCCTGGCCATAGTGATTGGTTGAAGAATGAGCACATAACTCATGTCAGGAAACTCTTGACCAATGGGGCTTAATTTGGAGGCTTTTGTTTGAGGACTGTGGTTCTTGCCTGATAAGGTGGGGACTAGAGCTGCTGTAGCCATCTTGCAACTAGGTGGGTCTTGATAATGAAGTTAACTCCCAGAAAAGGTCAAAAAAGTACAGAGAGAAAACCTTATTCTGGTGACATTGTTGAGCCTTTGGTCAAGTTATGCCTGAAGCCCAAATCTACTTGTGGACTGTGGGGTAACATAAACCAATAAATTCCCTTTTTTGCTTGAATGGGTCTGGCTATCACTTGTGACCAAAAGCACATGAACTATTCCATACACACCCCCACACATGCTTGCTCCCTATACCCCTTCCTGGCTTTATATTTTCATCACAGCATCTGTCGCCTTCTCGTACTACTTTATTTACTTATTTAGTTAATTGTTTTCCTGCTTCCACTCCTCACCCCTACTGACATGTGTGCTCTAAATGGCATGGAATTTTATCTGCTTTGTTCACTGATGGATTCCCAGTTCCTGAAATAAACTCTTAGCACATAGCATGCATTGAATAAAATTTTGTTGAATGATACACCTACTCAGTGAATTATTAAGAGTTACTAAAACTCCACATGCATAAATGAAAATCAACACAGTTCTAGAGTTGACCAAGGACCACCCCAGCCTTCCAAAAAGGCAGTGGGAAGCACTTGAAGCTTGTACTGTGCACGTGTACATGCAGGTTGTTGGCATTTCAGCAATTTCAGGGTGGGAGGGCTTAGTTATTGCTACATCACCAAGATTGTTTTAAGTTGGTGATACTTTTCTATTGGAACTCTTTCTAAATATATTTAAAATACTTTTAATATATTTATAGAATGACTGTTAGGTTTTACTTTTTGTTTTGTGTTGTTGTATCTGCTGTTTTTTTACTTTTTGGATTTTTATTTTGTTCATCTCTACTTCTTTGCTATCATGATGCATTATTTTTCCTTTGGAGAGTATAACTGAATTAGGGGAGGTAGGTGAGCCATGGTGTCTTTTATCTCTCATATGTGCCATAATCAGAAAAAAACTGAGAGCCTGTACCACAGAATCTGGCACTTAATCTAATAAGGTTCTTATATGGCTCCTATCAGTCTGGTAATCCTGGTTTATTTACCATTTCCATCATGGAATCTGATACTTTTGTTTGATTCCCTGGCAGTGACTTGTCCCAGAGCCCTCCTGGGAGTTGGTGGTTGCTTTTTGCTAAAGCCAATTATATGTTTTGTAAGAATGACCCTTTTCTGTCTGCCTGTTATCTTATCTGAACTCTCACTATTAAAAATTTATCCTTCGGGTTAATAAGCTATTTAACACTTCAGGGGAGCAATACATTATTTCTGATGTTTTTCTTTGACAACCAAAACAGTGACAAGGTTGTGATGGGAGGAAGGAAGAAGAAAGGAAGGGGGAGGTGGATAGGGCTGTTTCATTTCCCCTTTCTTCTTTCAGCCAGCACTCGGTAGCTAGTTTTAGCCTGCTTAGGTGATAGGAGAGCTTCCTCAGGTTGGGGTATAAGATTTTGTGTTTACTGGTCTTCAGTGCCATGTGGGTGAAGCAAGTGGCCATCCGCACAGCCTGGACTGCATGGTCAAGCCACGTGTCCTTTCCTCTACGGTGGTGTTTCCCGCTAAGAAATGGGCATGGGATCACACCAGAGGCACATTTTCTGTAATTGTTAAGTCCGTATTGTTTGGTCTTACATTGCCAAGTAGACTTCTGACCTAGGGAGGGAAAAAATGATCTCCTCAGTATTGGAGCTACCAACTCATAAGGAATCTCAAACCTCACAAGGCAAAGAGACTTGAGCGAGACCATGTGAGTTGTTAGTAGCAGGAGAGAGAAGAGCACCCAAGGCCAGGTCAGCTCCACAGCACCTGCTGTGACTGTCATCTCCCCTTATAAGCTGCAGAGCTTACAATGAAATAACCTTCCACCCACTCACTCCTGCTTAGAGGTTGGCCAGGCATGTCACCTCCATCTTTTCTCTATCAAACCAGGGCTGCAGCCAGAGAGGAGCTATTCTAAGCAGGTGGGATGCAGAGACTAGAAGGAAGGAAATGAAGAAACACTTGGGTGTGTTTTCTGAGTCTTAATTTACCTTTTCACTCTCATCACTACTGAACTGGAACAGAGCAGACTTCTATATGCACAACCATCTGTTAAGAGATGGCCTTGGAATTTATGGTCCACATCAGCCTAGTAGACTCTGCTGGTAAATGTTCCCCATGGCACATGGAACAATAAGCAGGTGGCCGAGGAGGAGGATGAAGGCAATAGAGAGAGGGCAGAGGGATGCAGAAGCGGAAGAGGGCTAGAGGCTCTTTCTTGAGTTTCTTTCTCCTGTCATCAAACCTTTATACCTGATGGCCAAAGACCTGGCTCTCTCATCAGTGGCGGATGCACACTCATCTGCTGAAGGCAGCTGGAGGTGGGGAGGAGGAAGAAAGAAGAATGCTATGGAAAGGGATTGTGGGGTGGACAGTTAGAGCTAGAAGACGCTGTCATACCAATGTTGATGTCCCTGCCTCTGAGCATAAAAACATTGATGCAGTAAGGGTCTCATCAGTCTTAGCTGCTATATTTACTCTCTGAGATAATGATCAGATAGCCAGCATGGCAGAGAGGGAAGAGGAAAGGGGTTTGAGTAAGGGTTGGCAGGATCTTGATTCTTGTTCTATGGTTGGTACTTGCACAGGAAGTGTTGGCGCTTGTTGCAATCTTCGCTGTTCCAGGTTAAAAAAGCTGTAAGAAAATAAACAGACATTTAAATCCATCTGCTTCTGTATTGAGCTTATTGGTATTATCTGGGTGTTTTGCTTGGACCCATGGATAAGGTATATAATTTTATGTGTCAACTTGGTTAGGATGTGGTGCCCAGTTGTTTGGTCAAATACCAGTCTACATTTTTCTGTGACGGTATATTTCTTTTCAGATGTGATCTGCACTTAAATCAGCAGATTTTGTGTAAAGCGGATTACCCTCCAGCATGTGGTAATCATCCAATCAGTGAAAAGACTGAGGTGCCCGAAAGAGGAAGGAATTGAATTCTGCCTTCAGACTACCCTGAGCCTCAAGATTGCAACATCAACTCACAGGAACGTCCAGCCTGCTGACCTGCTCTGTGGACCTCAGATTTGCCAGCCCCACAATCACATGAGCCAAGTCCTTAAGATAAATCTCTCTCTTCTTCTTTCTCTCTCTCTCTTTCTCCCTCTCCCTTCTCTTTCTTTCATTTCTCTAAAGAATCCTAATAGACATACTAACTTTACTAACAGAAAGAAAAATAATTCAAATGTTACAAACAATTGCAGAAGCTCCACACCAGCACTGCTTTTGAGGGAAGGCAGGGCTTGACATAAGTCAACTGAAAACGAGGGGCTCTTTCATGTTTGAAAAAGGATGCTATAAGGAACAGAGGGTGATCTTTCCTAATGTCCACAGCCGAGGCTCTATGAAGCTTCCGTCTGAAGTTCAAAGAATTGGAAGCTGCTGCAGCCAGCCGTGTCCCATCAGGCCACTCATTTATAAAGAAGGACTGAGAGGAAGCACTTTTGAAGGACTGATGTATTTTTGAGGAACGTTCAATTATTTCCCTTCCAGAAACCAAGCTCCACAGAATCACTTGTTATTCTGGGGTGTCTGCCATAGAGCGACGAAGTTGTTTCTCAGTTGGATGTCTGCCTGCCTCTGACTTGCAGATCTGGTCCTGGCACCAGTACCAGTGTGTTTTGGGTTGATGGGGTGAGAGCCCAGGGAGACAGGGTATGAAGGCACAGCCAGGCAAAGCAGGTGAGGCACACCCCCTCCTCTGCCTGGTTCTCAGGAGGTAGAGAGGATGGGTCCTGCCCACTCCTGCACCCATGCGGCCCAGAACTGGCACCACAGAGTGTAAATGAGATGGAGATTCAAGCATTCTTGGCGCTGTCACCATGCAGGACAAAGAGAACATGGCACGAGGCTTCAAAAACCAAGGGGAACACAGCAAGCTTCCCTGTGGGCACTAACTTAGGGAGGTATCTCTTTTCACTCTCTTCCTCCATTCCTCAACACCAGAGGGGCCCCTCCCAGCCACGAAAGCCATAAGCCAAGCCTGCACCATGAGAAGCACTTGACATATATTACGATGATTGGTACTATTATTTTTTCCCCTTTACAGAGTGGCATCTGAGGCACAGAGAAGTAAGGAATCTGGTCACAGCCATACAGCTGAGTGAAGGAGCCGGACTCCTACCCCAGGCATTCAGAATCTAGAGCCTAGGGTTTTGACCTAAACTACATGGAATACAAAATTTATTTTTAAATTATAGAACCCTAGTTATCATTATTCAATATCTCAAGGTGAGCCAGTAGATAAGTCAGGAAGTACCATGAAATACAATTTTCCAGAGGGTCAGGGTCTTTCTAAATAGAAAAAAGGAACAAGGCCAGGTACACAGATAGGATGCGAATGTGAGTCTTAAAGAAATAATTTAGCCCCTGAGTTGGTCAGGTAGATCTGTTATAGAAATATAAAGTGACACTGACGGGGCTGAGGGGATGTCCTTTTAAATTCTATCTTCACCTGTTTCTAATCCTTGCTTCATTCTTTGTGCTTTTCTGCCTTGAGAGCCTGTATTCTGAGAGCAGAGAGCTGGGCTGAGTGAATGGGAAGGGAAGTGTCCAATGGCCTGGTGTTCTCAGGTAGATGTCCGGCTTCTGGTTCCCACACAGGAAACTTTGTTGTCGGGAAATTTGCTGATGTGAACACAGACTGACAGGGGACAGATTTTTGTTTGAGAACTCTGTCCAATTGAAACCTTAGAATCATGAGAAGGACTTTGGGAGCCATCTGGTCCATCGCTTCCCTGAAGCTTGCTCCGGCATCCAGGACTAGATTCTGATGTTGTCGGTCTGAAGCAACCCCTTGGAATTCATATTTTTAAAATGTTCCTCAGTTGACTCTCATGTGCCATGGGCCTCTTTTAATGCTGCAACTACAATAACAACCACAATGTCTACTTTTGCTTGGTAAACTCTAGTGATGGGTTTCTCACTACTTCCTGGGGTAGCCCATTATGTTTTTGGACAGAGCTGATTGTTCAAAATATTCTTCCTTGGATAGAAATCCACATTTTGATAGCTTCTGCCTATTGGTCTTGGTGCGTTCCTTCCATTTGAGATGACTTATTCCTTTAACAGCAGCAGCTGTAGTCTCTGTGAGACTGTAGAAGGTCCTTCCTTGGTCTGTGATATGACCCACTTACCTCTGAGGGTTTGCCTAGAGCTTGCCTCAGAGTTTGTCTCCACCTGTCCATCACTCATCCTTTGCTGTCAGAAAGTTTTCTCACCCTTTTGTGCATATAACCTTTATTCTTCAGACAACAGTAAACACCGTTCCACATCCCTTTCCACCTGAGCCCCAGTACCTGAGTCCTTAGTCGGGCCCTGTCCCAGATCCACCCCCTGGCTAGTGAGGGAGTCCTGGTGACACTATGATGGCCTTTTCAACCCACTGGGATGTTCTCTTTCACATCAAGCATGCTTTTCATCTTTGACATTCTGTTTTCTTTTCATATCACTTATTAGCTGTTGTTCTCATATAGGGGTGATTTTGTCCCCCTAGGGAACATTTAGCAAAGTCTGAAGACATTTTTGGTTGTAACAACCTGTGTGTGTGTGGATGCTACTGACATCTGCTGGTTAGTGACTAGGGTATGCTAAACCTACAATGCACAGCTCAGCCCCCACAACAAAGTGTTACCCACCCCCAAAGGTCATTTGTACCAAGGCTGAAAACCCTAACTTATTAGCATAGAAGTAATATTCCATTGTCTATATGTGCCACATCTTCTTTATCCATTCATCTGTCAATGGACATTTAGGTTGCTTCCATGTCCTCACTATTGTAAATAGTGCTGCAATGAACACTGTGGTACATGTATCTTTTTGAATTATGGTTTTCTCAGGGTATATGCCCAGTAGTGGGATTGCTGGGTCATATGGTAGTTCTATTTTTAGTTTTCTAAGGAATATCCTTGCTGTTTTCCATAGTGGCCGTATCAATTTACATTCCCACCTACAGCATAGGAGGGTTCCCTTTTCTCCATACCCTCTCCAGCATTTATTGTTTATAGATTTTTTTTTATCATGGCCATTCTGACATACTATGGAATATTACTCAGCCATAAAAAGGAATAAAATTGGGTCCTTTGTAGAGATGTGAATGGACCTAGAGTGTGTCACAAAGAGTGAAGAAAGTCAGAAAGAGAAAAACAAATATCGTATATTAACGCATATATGTAGAATCTAGAAGAATGGTATAGATGAACCTATTTTCAGGGCAGGAATAGAGACGCAGATGTAGAGAACAGAAGGGTGGACACAGAGGAGGGAGGGGAGGGTGTGATGAATTAGGAGATTCGGGTCAACATATATACACTACCATATATAAAATAGACAGCTAGTGGGAACCTGCTATATAGCACAGGGAGATCAGCTCAGTGCTCTGTGATGACCTAGATGGTGGTATGGAGGGAATGGAAGGGAAGTCCAATAGGGAGGGGACATATGTATACATATCGCTGATTCACTTCATTGTACAGCAGAAACTAACACAATATTGTAAAGCAATTATACTTCAATTAAAAAAAAAAGCAAAGAATGAAGGCAGGCAAGAGAAATGAGGAGGCTGAAGTGATTGCGTACAGCCTGCAGCTGAGGTTCTGGGCACTGAATTCTGGGACGAAACTCAGAGAAACAAACAAGGAAGGAACCCAGGCAAAGGCTAGGTTTCCAGGGCTCATGGGGGATGCCAGAAAGGAGTCACACATATTTGCTCCCTGTAGTCTGGGTTCCCTCAAATGTGGCATATTTCTCCCTCATAGTATATAACAGAATTTTAAGATAAACATATTTAAGAAAAAGAATGAATGTAATTACTTTGCTGTACAGCGCTAATGAACACAACATTGTAAATCAACTATACTTCAATTAAAAAAGGAGTTATTAACAAATCAAAGAAGAAAGAAAAAAAGTGAGTGGATTTAAAGAAAATATTGATCACCGAACAGCTGGTACATTGATATGGCAAAGATTGTAAAATGGTCACAAGTGGTCCTTAAATAATATCTGTGACAAGACCATTGTCCTGTAGAAAAAAAGAGTTGCTGATGTGAAATGGAGAAAAGAGGAATCAATGTCCATCTTTGTTCTCAGTAGGAAAGGGAAGGAGCTGTGATTCAGGAAGAGATGCAGCAGAACTTACCGTCTTTGGCGTTCATCTCAGCACAGTACTTGTTCTTACCCACAGACCTGCCAGACATGGTTCTGTAAATATACACAGACCCATCGCTCCACTGCCACTGGTGCCTCTGCAAATGACAGAAGATGGGAGACACATACACCTCAGCCTGCCCACGTGCGTACAGCCCAGGCGGTCCCCTCAGGCCCCTTTAAAACATGGTTCTCATTGCAAAAATTGGGGAAGCACAGAAACGTGTAAAGAAAGGAAAATAGTAAAATCGCTCCACTTAACCTCTAGGAGGAAAACATTACTAATATTTTACCATATTTACTTTTGGTGTAACCATTTTTATCTATCACAATATTTTTCTGTGCTGAAAAATGTGATGGCCTTTAAAATATATATTCAATTTTGTAGTATCTTGTTTTCCAAACATTTTTTAATGGTAAGAAGATACCATAATTTACCTTACTAATTCTCCTATTGATTGATGTTTATGTTGTTTGCAATTTACAATTATTGCAAAGAATACTGCTGTGAACAACTTTATTTGTAAAGCTATTTCTCTACTTAAAATTATCATTTAAAGCTAGAATCCCAGAAGTAGAATTAATGGCCAAAGGGCATGAATATTTTGAGGATACTGATATGCATTGCCAAACTGCTTTCCAAAAACAGTTCAGTTGTAGGAATTTACACCCTCATTTACTGGGAAGTTGCTCCTTATCCTTAAAAGTATTATTCATCAAGACAAAGCAAAAGTCTAGTAATCTGATAAGTCAAATCATATTGTTATTCTAATTTACATTTCTTTGATAACTAGAGACATTGCACAATTTACTAAATTATTAGCCTCAGTCATGAAGGTAAAAAAAATTAAATTACAAAAAAATCTGGTAGAAATAGACGTAAATATTTATCCTATCTCTGAATGAGAGAGCTCTGATGGATAGCAATATAAATACATGAACATGTAAAATTAATTGTGTAAAATATTTGCAGCATCTATGGCAAAGTTTATCAAGAAACAGAAAGTCTGGGGTATTTCTCCTTGTATTCTTTGTGTTTTGGGGGTGAACATACAAGCCCCACAAAGAATCTGTAAACTGCAGATTCCACACAGAGACCTCAGCAACCTCACATGTCATTTCTTACAATGAGGTACTGAGGGGGGTAAAATGAGGGACCACCGAAGAAAGTTAAGGATAACAAAAACATGATAGCATCTAGCAAAAAGCTTAGCTGAAAGTTTTCAACTTTCACTCAAGACCTAATGGGGATTTAATTAGGTTGGGTCTCGTAAAAGGTCTGTGTGTGTGTGTGTGTGTTTGTGTGTGTGTGTGCGCGCACATGTGTGTGTGTGTGTGTGTGTTCATTTGCATGTGTATACACCCACTTACACAAACTTTTTTTTAAAGGCTCTGAAGAGCTGCTAATTTTGCGTTCAAAGATTTGGGACGACTTTCATTAGATAGGTCTGTAAGTGGAGGAAATTGTTTCCTCCCTAACCTTGAAGGCTTGGCCTCTGTCAGTTGGAGGCAGGTGACTGAAGAAGATTTGTTGTGTGTGCCCATGTCAGTAGGCCTGGGGCCGTTTCCCAGAGAGAGGCTATCTCTCTGGCTTTCCCAAGGGGACATTTGTGGGCCAAGTCTGAGCTTACCTTCTGTGGGTCATGCAGGCCAATCCAAACAGGCTTGTTTTTTTGATAGCCACCTATGTACTTCGCTATGGTGTTGGCTTCCTTTGAATTCAGAATAGATGTCAGGTGGGTTCCATTTCCATATGACTGACACTCGAGCTGAGGGCAAGGAGGAGACGTGAGGTTTAAAAGCACAGCCCACAACCTAAATGGTAAGAAGGTATCGTAATTTACCTTACTAATTCTACTGATTGAATTGATGATGAGTGCATAGGGAAGATGTGGTGCAAGTACACAATGGAACATTACTCAGCCATTAAAAAAATGAGATAGTGCCATTTGCAGCAATGTGGAGGGACCTAGAGATTATCATAGTAAGTGAAGTAACTCAGAGAAAGACAAATATCATATGATATCACTTGTATGTGGAATCTAAAAAAAAAAAAATGATACAAATGAACTTATTTACAAAACAGAAATACACTCCAAACTTATGGTTACCAAAGGGGAAAGGGGGTGGGAGAGGCATAAATTAGGAGGTTGGTATTAAAATGTACGCACTACTATATATAAAACAGATAAGCAACAAGGATCTAATGTACAGCACAGGGAACTATACTCAATATCTTGTAATAACCTATAAGGGAAAAGAATCTAAAAAAGAATATATATAACATATATATATATATTTGTGTAACTGAATCACTTTGCTGTACACCTGAAACTAATACAACATTATAAATCAACTATATTTCAATAAACATTAGAAAGAAAAAGAAAAGAAAAGCACAGTGCCCACCTAAGAACCCTAGAGCACCAAGCAGCATGGACTCACACAGCCCCCACCTCCTCTTGGGATCTAAACCCCCAGAAGACTTCCTATCACCATGGGAGAAAACATGACTGTCACAGGTGTCAGGCCTCAGAGGAGGAGGCAGCTCAAAGCCTGGGCACAAGTTTCAGGGTCAGCGGAAGTGCCTGGGGTCCTGGTCTCACCTCTCATTAGTGTATGTGACCTTGACAAGTCACTTCACCTCTCTTTCTTATCTGTAAAAGGGAGGAAATAATTATGGCTACACAAGGGAGTTGTTACGAGGATAGAATTGTTATAATTATGCTATTATAATACTGCATTTCAACAAATCTAAGACACCACTGATTGTAAAATGTGATGTTCTCTAACTAGAAACTTACCGCCCAATTAATCATTTTATAGATAGACAGAGATATATACTTTATGCTCTTTGGGGGTTGTGTTACAGCATCTGCCTACATAATGAAACTTAATTTGATAAAAACATGGTTTTGGCTGTGGTTGCTACTCTAATGCTTGCCTTTGGACTTGCTCAGGATTAGATGTGGTTACTGTTGTTTAATGATAATTTAGTCCTCACGCTAAGTGCCAACCACTTTACAGTACCAAAATGTTTTTTTACCCATAACTTCATTTGACTTTCAAGTTTGTGAGGCATGGAAGCTGGATTACCAGTCAACATGCAGTGAGTGAATCAGTCACAAGAGGTTCCTGGGACACAAGAAACAGGCTCTGTCTGTTTGGTATTTTCCTTCCCTGTCAGTTCGCACGGCTAGAACTCAGAGCTCTGTCTCTTCAGCCCGAGATCAGGTCTACCTGCCGTTTTCACTGCCCCCTCTGTCGCCTCCAGGAGTCCTGTGAACTAAGATACTAGCCAGGAATGAAGGAGCACAGCGGCTGTGGTGTCAGTTTCTCTGGTCCTTCCCCACACCTTCTCTGCACTCTGGTTCAGGAGTGGTTACCTCTGCTAAGGCTCGGTATCAATCTTATGGATGGTTTCTGCCTTGAAAACCTGAATTGAGTATCCACTGTGTGCCACAGGCCTTTTGCAATTTCTTTTAATGAATCTTCCCAACAACCTCATGGGATAAAACTGTTATCCTCATTTCACAGAAGAAAACTGGTAAAGCAAGGTATAGCTGTAACTAATGCCTGGCAGAGTGTGATTTAAACTCGGGTCTATATTATTCCAAAGCCCCCAAGATATCTTCCTGTTTGTTTTGGTAGAATTAGTGTTGGACTTTCTAGGAACAGGCAGTACAAACATCTGTCCAGGATTTCGTCAAGTTGCTTCCCAAAAACTGAGAAGTCCACTGCTCTCCATGAGCTCTTTTTTCTTTCAATGGACAGAATCTGGGAAGCCCTTTCTGTGCTTAGGTTTTTTTTTTTTTTTTTTTTTGGTATCATTCACATCAGCTTAGGAAAGCGTTGCACTGGGGCCAACTTCCCTGGGTTTTCCCTGCTGGTTATTCTTGGTGTAATTTTGAGAAAGTCACTGCATTGCAAGTTTCTGCTTAAAGGTCACAATCTTGCATCAGTTCTGCACTTTTTAAGGCCAGAAAAGACTTTTGCATCCTCAGTAGCTACCACGTGATAGGTGCATCCTCGTTGCTGAGTTATTGATTTATGGGGATTCTGACGCCATTCTGGGCCCAGATCACACCACATTTCCCCATGTAGCTCCCTGCTCCGTCACTTCAGTTCAACAACCACAATTCAGAGACACAGCAGCACTGACTCCCCACACTCTAAGGTAGTTTATTCTAACTGGCTATGTGGGTATCTCTTAGAAAAGCATCAGTGAAATACAGCCAATACATTTGTTGGGTTGTGGGGACAGTGAGGCCTTGCATTTGTTTGGAATGCTTTGCTCTCTGTCAGGTGGCTCTGAGGCTGTCTGTACATGGCTCTCTTGCTAGTAAATCTTGTACAGCAATTCAGTTGTTCTTTCTGAAAGTTCCTCATCTCATCCTCTTTGGATCTATGTATTTCTGTCTTTCTCCCTGACAGCGAATTCCTTGAGGGCAGGATGTTTCTTGTTCATCCTCATGTCTTTGCAGCCCATCTAGGGTCTGGGCCTATTAACACCTGCTCCATCAATGTTAACAAAATTAAAGGGGTTGAGCACATAACCCTCTTGTCTCCATTTCACCAGCCAGGTGACTTCTCAGAATGCTAAGGAAGGACCCTTGGCTCTGGGTTGAATGATACCTGGAGCTCGGGGTAGCCCCTTGCTTTAGAGAAGCCTCTCCAAGCATGGGCCAGATTTCTTACCTCAGCATCAGTCCAGTTTCTCAGCTTCCGGAAGTATCCATAGCAATAGGACCTGTGATAAAACCATCCAGCAGCACAGCTAGGTCTCAGGATGACAGCTACACAAAACAAAAGGCAATGACAAGTTATGATGGCAAAAACAACCAATTCCCACATTTGAGCCAGTTTAAGACCTGGCACCCCTTGAATGAAGGGGAGGCTGAGTGCCCTGGAGGAAAGATCCCTCTATGCTACCAAATCTTTACAGTGTTCATCTTTTCCCTAGCCTTCTCCAAAGGGGACTGTGGTCTTTTACCAGAGTAACTGTGCATTGGGGAAAAGGAGATAATCAGATCTTTGAGAATTATTGGACACTGGCTCTGAACTGACATTAATTCCAGGAGACCCCAAACATTCTTGCAGTCTGGTAGTCAGAGTGGGGGTTTATGGAGGTCAGGTGATCAATGATGTTTTAGTTCAGGACTATGTCACAGGGGACCCAGTGGGCCCCCAAGCCCATCCTGTGGTTATTTCCCCAGTTATTGCATACCTAATTGGAATAGACAACCTCAGCAATGGCAGAATCCCCACGCTGGTAGCAGGATCTGAAAGCTATAATTCAAGATCTCACAAGAGTGGATGAGGGGCATAAATTGATGGTTTTAGGCATTACAAGGAGGGAGTGGGGTTTTCTTGGCTAAGGGGACACAGGACAGGTTAGATGTCAACTTGGCTGGAACTTGAGAATGGGGGGCTGTAAGTCAGTAACAAGGGGAGAGGGACATTTTAGGCAAAGGGGGTAGGTGAGCCGAGGAATGGTGGCAGGACGAGTAAGCACCTAAGTTTGCCTTAAGTGTAGGGCATCTGTCAGGCAAGCACTGTAGAAAAGAGGCAAGCGTCAGGGTCCAGAAGCCAGGGCAGCAGCAATTCAGAGAGGCACAAGCTCTTTGGGCTAATGGATTGGTGAATGCACCACGTCACCGAGACTGAGGTTTATGAAGAAGGGTAGACGGCTGGAAATGCAGAAGCCCAGATGAAGAAGGGGATGCCAAGCGAGCAAGTTTGCACTTTGTGCCAGTGTGGCTGCACTCCAATGCTGTAGGTGGGTGCAGGGGTCTTTCCATCCCCAGTGCATGTCCACAGACTTCTGCTGTCACCTAGCACTTCCCCTCTCCCCACTCGGATGACACTGTTGTCACTTGCCCCACTCTTCTGTGCTACTTCATTCCTTGCCTATAAATCTCCAGGGACTTCCTGTTGCTTTCCAATAAGCTCTCCACTCAATGTAGCATTTAAGGGCGTTCACAACCTGGTCTTGGGGCCCTGTAGAGACGCAGCTTCCTGTGCTGCAGCCCCAGAGCCACCTTGGAACACAGTGCTCCTTGTCAACATAGATCCTTCACTTGTGCTATGCTTTGTACCCGTAAACGATGGACAATGACTAAGCTAGATGAGGCCCAGCAGGAAAGGTTTCAGCTTTTCTTTTGCCCCTTTCCTGTTTGCCCATTTCTGTTCTCCTTTACCTTAAAAGAATCTAATTATAGGAATAAGATCACTGGGCAATTTAACCTAACTCCTGACTTACGCCCTTCTGAATGCTCATCGTGCCCTGTTTAACCTGCTGATTCTTTTCCTAGATAAAAAGAAGGAAAAATGAAGAATGAAGTAGCTAAAAAATGACTAGCTGTCTATCCCCAACAGCCCCATTAGCACACCTGCAGGTACATGATGCAGGCAAGATCAACTCTGAAGAGTCAGCCAGTCTGCACGCAATGGGGAGTGATGCAGAACCCAACCTCACGCGTCGATGATTCCCTGAGATTCTTCCCCCCTTTCCCCTTTAAAAACTGTCACGGCTGATCACAATCTTCAGACTTGGTCTCTGGACACAAGTCCACCTTCTCCCTAGATTGCTGGCTTTTCTGATTAAAGCATCTTTCCTTTCTACTGACACTTGCCTCTTGAATTATTGGCTTTTGAGCAAAAGCAACCTAACCTCAGTTCAGTAACAAAGGGGTACCTAAAATATACCAGGAACAAGCAACATAGAAACTCATGGGCTTAAATACCTCACCTTCTAATACCTTTAGAAATACAAGCATCATTCGATGCTAAATAAAAAGAACGCCTTTGTGCCACTGTTGCTGCTTCTGCTACCACTATCACCAGCTTCCGTGTACAAAGTCTTTCTTGTTACCAGGCACTATGCTAAGCGGTTTCTATATATTTATCTTAACTTAGCGAGGTGAGGAAAGAGGCTAAAGTGGTCCCCTCTCCAAGGTCACACAGTGAGGTGGAAAAGCCACTTTTCAGATTCAGTTCTATGACTTCCAAATCCATGCTCCTGTCACCAAACCTCTCAACCTTGGGTTTTATAAATATGGAAAACGAAGAAACTGGAAATTTAGCAACAGAAATCATTAGAGGGTTGAGATGCATTGGTTTTTTTATCAGGAGGAGAGAAAGTAAAGGAGACCCTTGGCTCTTAAAGTAAAAGTTGATCTTCTTAGGGAGGAAGCTGACTGTTCATTATCATTCCAAATGAAAAGGCTTGAATTTTGGTAAGGGAGAGCCTGGAGAGGCATTAGGAAGCATGCCTCCAAATTTAACACTAGTGAGAAGATCCTGAAAGAGGTGATAAAGAAGAGCCCAAGTCTCTGACTCTAGTTTGAGGATAAATGCCCCTTGCAACACACCAGATGCTCCTAGTTCAGTTCTCTCTGATTTCTTTTGTGAACACTGAAGTGACTCTGCTTAGCATTCTGTGGGCTAAATGTTAGCACAGATTCTCCACCTGCAGGGGCTTTACTTTCTCTGAATCCAGGTAGTGAGAGCAGAGCTCCCAGGGGCACACTGGAGGACCTGGAGGGGCTCAGGGCAAAGAAAACCTAATATGTTTGAGGCAAGACCAGCAATACTCTTTCTCCTTTCTCTGTCTCTGTGTCTCTGTTTTTTGAGTGTCTTTCTCTGTTCCTGCCCATATCTCTCTGTTCAACTCCATCTGTGCATCTCGTGTCTTGCTGACTCTCTCCATGTATTTCTCTATTTCTCTCTAGTTGTCTTGCCACTCACCCTGGTGTCTCTGTCTCTTGCTACCTTTCTCTTTCTGTTGGTCTCTGTGACTTTTTGAGGCTCTCTGTGTCTGTGACTGTCTGTCTATCTCTCTGTCTCATTCTTCCCTCTCCTTCCTCACCTCTCCCCCACAACCCCCGCCCCTCACCGCACAGTATTACAGCAGTGGCCCCAGCTCCCTGATGGAGACATGTGAGCTCCTGCAAATGCAACGGTGCTGCTCTGTTGGGGCTGCCGCACTGCCTTCCACCACCTCGCATTTTTATGGAGGATTTATTATGTACCAGGAACTGTGTCGGGCAGTTTACACATATTTGAGTCACCCCCATAATAACCTTGTGACGTAGGTATTGTCACTTATCCCCAATTCCAGACAAGAAAACAAAGGCAGAGAGTTGTCACATCCTCGGGTCCCACAGCAAATAAGTGATAGAGACGGGATTTGACCCGAGACCCTTTGACTCCACGCAGAGGCCCTCAGTCAACACTGGGCTCGATTTATTTGTGTAAAAACCCATATGGGCCAGGTACACCCATTCAGATTGCCTTGTTTAACTGCTAGAGTTTTCCTGAGTGATAGGCATGTATATCCCCACTGTACAGAGAAGCAAACCTCCTCAGAGGTGAAGTAACCTGCTGAGGACACTCAGGTGGGGATTGGGGTGGGAGCTGGGGGAGGAGCCAATGTTTGCCCTGGTGGGGAAGTTAGAAACATAGTCCTGGTCAGGCCTCAGAGACAGAAACAGGCCTCTGACCGACCTGTGACCCTGCCTGGACTGGGCGCCTCCTTGCACACCTAACAATTGCTCCTAGCCAGTCAAATGGCGCTTACGATCAGAAGGAGTAGGTCTTGGAATTTCTTGAGCCCTGCGGACCTGGCCAGTCCCCTGGGGTCTGGAGAATCTTGTGACTCACATGGTGCCAACGGCATTATTAAAGTAAATCCAGAGCTGCATTTTTATATGCAAACTGATGATATCACTTTGTGGCCTGGAATTATAAGCAGGAGGCCCCAGAACTCCAATCTGAAATCTCACCTGTGGAGTGGATGCACTGGCCAGGACCCTTCCCAATTGGGGCTCCAGATTGCCTTCACTCGGGACTTCCCAGCGATGCTTGGGTCTGGATGTAGGTGCTTCCCCATTCGGTGATGTATGAAACTCTGTCTTTACTATTCTTTCTTAGTGAATTCTTTTCTTAATTAGTATACTGTAATCTTTGTTAATTCAATAAACTCCCTCTAAATTCTTGTTTAACTGAGTGTAGAGTAGTTATTTTGCCAGAGAATCCTAAGAGCCTTGAAACCAAAGGTAAGGCTTTCGGCAAAACACCCCCAGAAGCCCTAGAACCTTGATCTTATCTCTTGTGGTCCTAGAGCTCCTCATTCCTATACATGCAGTGTTGAGAGGTTTTGGCTCCTAGCACCTTGCTGGGACTACTAATAGTCTTTTCACTCTACCGCCTACTAGAGGTATGGCCTTGGGAATATTATTTAATTTCTTTGAGTTGTAGTTTTCTTGTTTATACACTGAATCATAGGGTTCTTGGGAGGATTAAATGGGATAATACACGTGCAGTGATTACCATCATCAGTATGTAGTAATTGTTCAATAAATAGTAGCTACTTAATAAATTGTAGCAATCAAAATAATCATATTATCATTATAACCCATGTAATATTTTTTGAAAATAGTAACTGGGTAGAGTTAGGTTTTTATTGCCCGCAGATCATATTTCTCTTTGTCTCCCTATGCATTGAATCAATGTCATGCATCCATTCAGGTGAAGAAGAGTTTCAGGCCAGGGCCAGCAAGTCACTGTTGAGGCTATAGGGGAAATAATTTTGACCACCAGGTCTTGTTGAAAGAGCAAATTAATTCCTAAGTTCCCCACACTTCCCTTAAGTGCAAGATTAGACTTTTCCCAGAAGCCATCGTGCAAAGAACGTATAGGATGTGTCATAAGAGAGGTTCCCCCAAGATAGCAGGAGTAAGGGGAAAGTCTTTCTAGAGCTTGGAAAAAGATCTGTGACAGCAATGGGAGGACTAGTGGTGAGTGTTCTGGCTCCACCTCCTCCAGGGGAGAGAAACCAGAGAGGTTTGGTGAAATCCTGGAGTGGGATGGCTTGTTTCTCACTTCCCAACACACAGCTTGGGCAAATTTCAAGCCCCGTCAGGGAAGCCAGACCAGAGCAACAGGGCACTAATTACCTGGGCAGTTGGTTAGAAATGGCTGTGGAAGGTGACCCACTGGAGGGGCTTGAGGGCAGCCTCTCCTAGTCTTTCACCCTCTAGCATTTTCTAGAGAAGGTGGCTGAGTTTCCCAGGTCCTGAGCGGCCGCAGGTGGTTGAGGGAGCTGCTAGCTAGATCACAGACTTCAGCCACAAGCACAAACATGATGCCCAAAGAACCCTGCTTCTCTTTGTATTTCCTTCCAATCGATCTTCCCTCTGGCTTAGGTATCCCCGGTGGGAGAAGTGCTGGGTCGTATACAGCCCTGGACCCTCTCAAGAGGCCTCTCCTCAACAGAAGTGCTGCTCAGGTGAGGTTTCTTCACTCACGCTATCATGTACACCAACAGCAAGGCCACTGCAGACGGTGAAAATAGCCAGGACACTTAGCTCATGCATGCAGTTTTCTTTCCCTGCTTTCTCCACTGGTAGATTCTAGGGTGTGGCTTTCCACTTTGTAGACATGTTATTTTATACTTGATGCCGGGCTTATGTGTGTGTTGGAGCCATCTTTCCAACTAGGCTGTGTGTCCTTTGCAAACTGGAACTCCCCGATACATTCAAATAGGAAAACAATGCACAAGACACGGGGTAGTGTGGAGCCCTATGGCAAGGACACAGAACGGAAGAAGTCCCTGGACTGAATCCAATAGCAGCTGTCAGCAAGGGATTTCTTGACCTTGGCCGAACAGCCCCCAACTCCTTACTAGGTAAAATATCCTACACCTAGCCACCTGACCAATCACCTAATGACACCCTTTGCCTTATGGTGCACTGACCAATCGATTAATGTCATTTTCCTAGCAGGAATTTTCTTTGTCTTGGGGTCATAAAACCTGGCTGCAAGCCCACGAGAGGGTCGACTCTCCCTGGTCTGCCAGGAAGTCAGCCCGCTGATTTTTCAGCGCCTTCCCACCCTCTCTGTTCCTTGTTTTCAATAAACCTACTCTTTCCTACACTGCTTTGTGTCTGGAAATTCTTTTCCAGCCCACACTCGAGCCCCAACGGGTAGTTCTAATTCTAGTTATCACTTCCTGACTGCTAGGTGTCAGGTGCTTTATGTCCATGACCTCCACCCTTCACAATAAATTTGCAAAATCATTATTATAACCTATATTTGATTGATGATGGTTAACTATGCTCACAACCATGCAAGATTAGAACATTGGCTGTGGGCTCATTTCCAGCTGAGTGACTGATACTCACCACCCAGGACTTCAGTGCTGGCTGCACAGCTCATCAGTAGAAGCAGCCACATGCTTTTTGGAGCCATCTTCCTCTTCCCCTAGGGACAGAAGTGCTTCAGGAAGCAAGGATCTCAGAGTCCTTTCAGTTTTTCCCTGCTGCTCCTGGATTCACCTAGATCTGAAATTTGAACACATTTGCACTAGTGAGGTGGACCCAGGAATTTAGAGGTTAAATCATGAATGAAGGAAAATAATATTTTTCTGGCTAAAGGGAAATTGAAAAGATACATGCACCCCAGTGTTCATAGTAGCACTATTTACAGTAACCAAGACATGGAAGCAACCTAAATGTCCATCGACAGATGAATGCATAAAGAAGATGTAGTGTACACACACACACACACACACACATATGCACAATAGAATACTACTCAGCCATGAAAAGTAAAGAAATAATGCCATTTGCAGCAACATGGATAGACCTAGAGATGATCATACAAAGTGAAGTAAGTCAGATAGAGAAAGACAAATATCATATCTCATCACTTATATGTGGAATCTAAGATATGATACAAATAAACTATTTACAAAATAGAAACAGACTCACTGACTTAGAAAACAAACTTATGGTTACCAAAGGGGAAAGATGTCGAGGGGGGATAAATTGGGAGCTTGGGATTGACATATATGCACTACTATCCTTAAAAATAGATAACCAACAAGGACCTATGTGTAGCACAGGGAACTCTGCTCAATAGTCTGTAATAACCCAAAGGGGAAAGGAATTTGAAAAGACACACACACACACACACACATAAAACTGAATCACTTTGCTGTACACCAGAAACTAACAACATTGTAAATCAACTATACTTCAATAATAAAGAAATAAATAGGAATCTCAAGCTAAACGTAGAGATTAGGAAAATTTGTCTTATGAAAAATTTATCTTATAAAATGTAGAGATTAGGAAAACTTATCTTATGCAAGGCCTCTGAGCCAGTGCTAGAGATCTAATTATACTGGGTTGAATGGTTTAAAGACTGAATGGAGGCGTTTGGTATACTGTGGAGAGCCTGCCCTTGCTATTCTCAGGAGAGCCAGCAGAGGGGGTCCAAAGCAAGCGTTCTCACAGATGAGGCAGTACTGGGGCTTTCTACAGTCAAGTCAATCAAGTCCGTCCCAACAGTGAATATTTTAATGTTAGTATTGCAACCGAATATGTGGGCTAACACCCCCATTTTACAGTTTAGAAAACCTGAGATCGATGGGTATGAAGTCATTTACTCATTGTCACACAGCTACAATGATATTTCCTGACTTCAGTTCAACCTGCTTTCCTCTACACTTGGATGATAACCACATTTTTTAAAAAAGTAAATAACTTTGTTATCTTTTCCAGTCACAAAATGGTACATGAATTATTAGAAGATCAATGAAAAACTAGAAAATAGGAAGTCAATCCCATCTCCCAGAGAAACAATTGAGTGAATAGCTTATCAACATCTTTCTATGAAGGTGTGTGTGTTTATATAGTTTTATAAAAACAGAGTCATAGAGTTCTGTAACCTGATTTTGTCTCTCAGAAATGGCTTGATTGTAATAAACCCTCTTCCACTCACATAACTTTGCAGTTTTTTTTTAAGCTCTTTTTTGGAATATAATTGCATTACACTCTTGTACCAGCTTCTGAGGTATACCAAAGTCAATCAGCTCTATTTATACACATATCCCGATATCCCCTCCCTCCCGTGACTTCCGCCCCACCCTCCCCGTCCCGGCCCTCTAAGGCATCACCCATCATCGAGTTGATCTCCCTTTGTTATACAGCAACTTCCCACTAGCTATCTATTTTACAGTTGGTAGTATATATATGTCTATGCTACTCTCTCACTTCGTCCCAGCTTCCCCTTCGCCCCCCGTCCCCCGAACCCCGTGTCCTCCAGCCCATTCTCAACTTTGCAGTTTTGATTGTCTTTCCTATAAATTCATGTACATAGGGTTGTAGTTTCATAGAACACGCGTTGTCACTTTGATACTCTTGGCTAAAATGTCCCCTGAATGGGCTGCACTGTGTGTCTATTCTAATGCTATAGAGCACAGGAACGCTGGTTTCCCCAACGCTTCACGAACACCTGATTTGTCAAATTTTTTTCTTGCTAATTTTGGTATATTAAAGAAA
This sequence comes from Hippopotamus amphibius kiboko, assembly GCF_030028045.1. Taxonomy (NCBI): domain Eukaryota; kingdom Metazoa; phylum Chordata; class Mammalia; order Artiodactyla; family Hippopotamidae; genus Hippopotamus; species Hippopotamus amphibius. The sequence goes on from NC_080186.1 coordinate 105,011,105, forward strand.
AACTTCATTTTAAAAATATTAATAAAGTTGAATGTCTTTTTATGCAATGATTAGCTTCTAAAATTTCTTTTGGGAATTTTTGGTTTACAGCATGGCACAGTTTTCTGTTGGATTGATGATCTTTTTTCTTTTTTCTTTTTTTGCTGTGTGTGGGCTTTCTTCAGTTGCGGTGAGTGGGGGCTACTCTTTGTTGTGGTGTGCGGGCTCCTCATTGCCGTGGCTTCTCTTGTTGCGGAGCACAGGCTCTAGGCGCGTGGGCTTCGGTAGTTGCAGCACATGGACTCAATAGTTGTGGCTCACAGGCTCTAAAGCGCAGGCTCAATAGTTGTGGCTCACGGGCTTAGTTGCTCCACGGCATGTGGGATCTTCCTGGAGCAGGGATTGAACCCGTGCCCCCTGCATTGACAGGTGGATTCTTAACCACTGCACCACCTAGGAAGCGCCTGATTATCTTTTTTCTGAGGAACCTAGAGGGCTTTCTTTGTATACTTATTGTCTTTCATATGTTACTAAGAATATTTCCCAGTTTATGTTTTCTCTTGTTTATATTTTTGCCCTACTGAAAATTTCAAAAATTGTCATAGGTATCATCCCCTTTATAACTTTTGGAATTTATATTTGAAAAACTGACCATTGCTATCTCCATAAGATTAAAATACACATATTCTCTTCTGTTTTCATCCATCTGGCAATTGCTTTAGTGTAAGCATGGGATTGGGCCCAAGATTTTTCCCCAAATAATTATTAAGATGAATAATTCATTGCATTTTTATTTGAGCATACTTTATGATCCTCAAATTAGCATACATGTTCCCACTCTCAAATAATAGATTGCTTAAAGGAAATGATGGAACAAAATATTTGAAATGGAAACTTTGCTGGGTGAATCTAAAGATTAAGTCCATATTAAGGTCCATGTGGACACTGACACAGTGTTAATAAAGAGGAAACAAAAGAGTGAAAAGTGTGAGCCTGTGATGACTCCTCTCTCCTTTTTTATTATGGTATTAACCCTGTAGTTAAATTCTCTGAGGAGCCTCCCTTCCAAAAGTGATAGAGGTATTTTCAATGTCCTGCACCCCTCTCAAAACACCAATAGTAAAAACTTCTCTGTCAAGCCACCTGTCTGGGGGAAGGGAGGTACTGCATCTTCTTTAATACAGCAATCCCCCCTTATCTGCAGGGAATACGTGCCAAGACCCCCAGTGGATGCCCTGCAATGGGGGGTCGTACAGAACCCTATATATACTATGCTTTTATCTATACTAAGGGAGGGTGCAGGTCGAGGGGCTGTGCGGTACGCTGGACAAAGGAATGACTTACCTCCTGGGTGGGAAGAAGCAGGATAGCATTAGATGTCATCACGCTGTTCAGAACAGAGCATGGCACAATTTATAACTTACCAATTTTTTATTTCTGGAGTTTTCCACTTGATATTTTCTCACCCCATTTGACTGAAGGTACCAAACTTTGGAAAGCGACAGAGGATAAGGGGGGAACTACTGTAATCTATAAACAAATCTTAACGAACTGACATTCATTGAATGCTTCCATGTCACCCAATTTAATCCCCATGACTAGGCTGCATTGCAGGTATCATTAGCTTATTTTACATATGAAGACCCTGAAGTTCATGAAGATTAAGTATCTATCCTACAGTTTCTCAGCTGCTAGAATGCAGAGCCACAACTTAACCCAATGCTATTTGACACCAAAGCCAATGTTCTTTGTAAGAGAAGAAAGAAAATAAGTAATTCAAATGAAAGAAAACAGCAACACAAGCACAACTAATCTCATTCGAGCTATAATTTGTCCTTTCTGGCCCAGTTAAAAGCTGGCAAAGGAAAACAGATGTTCAAAGAGACCCCTCTGCCCTCAACTGCGTGGAGGATTACCTGGTTGGCATTCAAGGCTCTGAGGACCCCTGCCTTCTTCAGCGTCCTTAGAGATCCCAGGCAATTTCCAAAGTTCTTATATCTTCTTGCCTCAGGAATTATATGACGTTTGCTTTAATCATCCAACATTAATGTTCTTTACCAATAAAATAAATAGTCATCCATAAAAGTCTTATCTACAAAGTAAACTGTATGAGATAGATATGAACTGAGAATACATCTAAGTTGTGTTTTAATTAGCCAAGAGAACCTCTCCCTAATTGCAAACAGAATCTTTTTTTGTATATCCCACATTATCAAAGTTAGCAATATCCTGTAATTTGTGATTTGAGGAAATTTTCACATATTGAAGGATGGGAAAGTCATTCTGGCTTATACATGATTTAACTTAAAGTTTATGTGAACTAGAACAGCCTGTTCGTTATCTATTAAACATGCATTACACATCTGCTTTAACCATTAAATTAAAGAATGCATTTAAAAATCAAAAATACCTGAACTGTGGTTCAGGCATCCAAAATGAAGCTGGGTGGCCATTGTGGATGTGGTTTCAGACATGTTCCTTCATTCACCCCTGAGAACTTGACTTTTCTCAACTGTAGTAGAATCAAGGACACCACCAGCTGCTCTCAAATTAATATCTGCTGCCAGCTGCCAGATATGACCTCAATATCATATCTGCAACCTCATGACTTCAATGTCTCTCCTTGTAACTATGCAACCATTTAGGACTCTTAACAAACACCCTTACTTCTCACCAGCTCCAATTATAATCTTGACAAAAAACATGTAACTTTGCAATTTTTGCCTTTATAAGCCTCCCCCATTTGTAGTCTAGCAGAACACAATTCAAGCACTTCTTGAATCTGTGTCTCCTGGGCTATCGTCCTCAATTTGGCTCAAATAAAACTCTTTTCTACTCCTATTATATATTGTCTATTGATTATTTCCATCGACATCTGTTGTAAGCCCATCTTCCTCTCCCTTTATGTACTTTTTCTTTTCTCTCTCTTTTTATCCATTTGTATTGTTGATTTCCTTTGTTTCTCCTTTTTTTCTATACAGATGCCCTGCTTCAACTGGAGAATCATGATGTTTCTATCTTTGCAGAAAGGATTGTCCATCAGGGCTGGACATAGGTTATGTACCCTTGTAGTGTGCTTGAGGAATACTTTACTCTCTAAAGCACCAACCCCATCACCCTTAGCACATATTTTCTTCCCTAAATATCCACTTGAACTCATCCTTCCCTGTTCCTGAGGAAGAAGGCACTGAAATTTTGTTCTAACACAGAGCAGCTGTGTCAGAATAGCTTGCATTGATACAATATTTTACAATAAAATGTTTTCACCTAAGTCATCAAATGAGATCCTAACAGAATCCCTGGGAGCGATGTAGGGCATTCATCACTCCATTTCATACCCAAGAAACCCAATATTAGGGAGAGATTAGGATGCCTGCCCAGGTTCAACGTGATAGTCAGTGGTAGAGTTGGATGTTGATCCCAAGCCTTCTGACCCCCAATCTAGCTTTCCATTTGTTGAATCACAGTCTTATTAAAAAATAGCCTATTTGGAAAGGGTCACAAGTGTAGATAACAAAGGATTAAACCATGTTGTAGGTGTCGGAGATTATTGAACCTTAACTACATGAGAACCTCAATAGGCTAGAACTTTAAGGCTGGAAAGGATAATGGTGTTTATCAAGTCTGACTCTTTTGTTCTACTGATGAGGAACCTGAGGCCCAGAGAAGCACTCTGACTGGTTCAATTCATAGCTAGTTGGAGTGAAGCTGATATGAGAAACCAGGCTTCCTTACTCCCAGTTCAGTGTTCTTTTTATGATGCCTTTGTCATCAGATTTTTCCAGCCATTCCAAAAAGACAGGAGAAGGTAATGGTTCCATGGTTTACAAAGTATATTTTAGAGAACATCTGCCATCCTGAAGATGCTCTGGGGAAAGAGCACAAGGTTTGGCTTCCATAGGATCTTGGTTCAGGGCCTAATTCTGTTACCCACTCACTGTGTAACATTGGCCATGCTCCTGAAACTCTTTGAGCCTCAGTTTCCTAACTGTATGTGGAAAGATACTATCAGACAATTTTTATTTTTTAAACTACCTGTTAAACACAAACCCCCTCCCCTTTAGGCAGCTGGATGGGAATCACCATTGTTTCATGGCACTAGAGAGAACAAAGATATTAACTCTAAGAATTTTAAGTTCAAAAGCACCGGTCCAGATGTCAGAGACAAAAGTTTTGACAAAATATGTGTTTAGGGAGATCTTACCCTCTCCTAATGCTTACTCTGCTATCTCCATGCCACCATATAAAGATTTTAAGTCTTGAGATGAAAGAGGAAAGAGGAGAAGATTAGACAAGAGAATTACATGCTTATAGGACTTTAAGAGGTCTTTCACTGAATTCCCCCATTAGTTAGCTCCAAAAGTGGATATTGAGAGAACCCACACAAAAGTTTGGGATGTAAGAACATAGAGGACTGCAGAAATATCTGAATTGAAAGGGTCCAGTCAATAGTGAGTAGAATTATTTGAAAATTTTCTAAATGTAGACACACCTTACATGAAATTTGGCAAGAGATAACCCTGAAACCACAAATAAGGAACAATTACCTGCAAAAGAACAAGGATCAGAATCCAATGGCACCATACTGAAGAAATAAAAATGGAAGACAGGTGGCTTTAAGTGTGAAAGGAAACAACTTTCAACCTGGAATTTTTACCCAGCCAACCAATCATTAAGGGGGAACCTGAAAAAAAGACATTAAAATTACAAGAATTTAGAAAGTTACTGTCCATGGACCCTTATTGAAAGCACTCCTCAAGCATATCCTTTGGCAAAAAATAAAATGATTCCCCCAAAAAAGAATGTGGCATGATAAAGAAATATGTATTGACTGTAAATAATAATTATAATAATGTTTGGAATATGATTAATGTAACTTTATTTTTTAATACAAACCAGAACTAAAATACCAGACAATAACAGCTAGAGTTAGAGTTTGGAATGAAGTTAAAATGTTCTAAGATCTGGTGCTGATTAAATTTAGACATTATTAGAAAATTTTAATTTGAGTGTATGTATTTCCAGAGAATCATTTGTATAATGCAAACCTGATGTTACATTCATGGTGAAATATTAAAATTGAGCCTCACCTCAATCCAAACATTTAGCAAATTAGGAAAAACCTTCCCAGTCTTAGTCCCCTTTTGTTACTCCAGCCTCCTGCACTGACACTCCATCAACTCAGTTTTGTGCTCCCCCAAAACCACAAGTTGAAGATAAATGGATAAAGAAGATGTGGTACACATATACAATGGAATACTACTCAGCTGTAAAAAGGAACAAAATTGGGACATTTGTAGAGACATGGATAGAACTAGAGACTGTCATACAGAATGAAGTGAGTCAGAAAGAGAAAAACAAATGTCGTATATTAACACATAGATGTGGAATATAGAAAAACGGTACAAATCAACGGGTTTGCAAGGCAGAAATAGAGACAAAGATCTACAGAACAAACATATGGACACCAAGTGGGGAAAGCGGGGGACAGGGGGGGATGAATTGGGAGATTGGGATTGCCATATACACATTACTAATAAGAAAAAAAAATCATATTGCACACTTTAAATATATGCAGTTTATTGTATGTCAATTGTATCTCAATAAAAGTTCTTAAAGAAAAAACAAAACAAACAAAAAAACCCCACTAGTTGATATTTCTTGGACTACATTATACAAGGTCAAGCCTCCATGCTTCTTTTCATGTCATTCCTATTTGTGCAATGTTCTTTTTCTTTGGTCATATTTAATCATCTTTTAATTAATTAACTCAATAAACGTTGAATGCTATTGAGTGCAAGGATGTATGTGCGTGTGTGTCTGTGTGTGTGTGTAGGTGCAGTGGGGAAGGGAACAAGAGGTAAGAAAAAGTTAAAGAGAATCAATCCAATCCCCATTCTGCAGTAGCTTCCAACAATGACTCAGTTTGGTTTGGTTCACAACTTCCTTTTGGAAGCTTTACCATATTCTACTCTGACAGCAGAAATACCTCTCCTGTACTCACATACCACCACATGCCTGTATTTAAATTCTCTTTTCTGAGAGAAATTAAGGAAACTCTCCCATTTACCATTGCAACAAAAAGAATAAAATACCTAGGAATAAACCTGCCTAAGGAGGCAAAAGATCTGTATGCAGAAAACTATAAGACATTGATGAAAGAAATCAAAGACAATACAAACAGATGAAGGGACATACCATGTTCCTGGATTGGAAGAATCAATATTGTGAAAATGACTATCTTACCCAAAGCAATTTACAGATTCAACACAATCCCTATCAAATTACAAATGGCATTTTTCACAGAACTAGAACAAGAACTCTTACGATGTGTATGGAAACTCAAAAGACCCGGAATAGCCAAAGCAATCTTGAGAAGGAAAGACAGACTTGGTGGAATTAGGCTTCCTGACTTCAAACTATACTACAAGGCCACAGAGATCAAGACAGTATGGTACTGGCACAAAAATAGAAAGGTAGATCAATGGAACAGGATAGAGAACCCGAGGTAAACCCAAGCACATATTGGCACCTTATCTTTGACAAAGGAGGCAAGAATATACAACGGAAAAAAGAGAGCCTCTTCAATAAGTGGTGCTGGGAAAATTGGACAGCTACATGTAAAAGAATGACATTAGAACACTTCCTAACACCATACAAAAAAATAAACTCAAAATGGATTAAAGACCTAAATGGAAGGCCAGACACTATACAACTCCTAGAGGAAAACATAGGCAGAACACTCTATGACATACATCAAAGCAAGATCCTCTTGGACCCACCTCCTAGAATCATGGAAATAAAATCAAGAATAAACAAATGAGACCTGGTGAAACTTAAAACTTTTGCACAGCGAAAGAAACCACAAACAAGACAAGAAGGCAGCCCTCAGAATGGGAGAAAATACTTGCCAATGAAGCAATGCACAAAGGATTAATCTCCAAAATATACAAGAAACTCATGCAGCTTAATACCAAAAAAGCAAATAACCCAATCCACAAATGGGCGGAAGACCTAAATAGACATTTCTCCAAAGAAGACATGCAGATGGCCAACAAACACATGAAAAGATGCTCAACATCACTAATCATTAGAGAAATGCAAGTCAAAGTCACAATGAGGTATCACCTCACACTGGTCAGAATGGCCATCATCAAAACATCTAGAAACAATAAATGTTGGAGAGGGTGTGGAGAAAAGGGAACTCTCCTTGCACTGTTGGTGGGAAGGTAAGCTGGTACAGCCACTATGGAAAACAGTTTGGAGGTTCCTTAAAAAACTAAAAATGGAACTACCATATGACCCAGTAATCCCACTCCTGGGCATATACCCAGAGAAAACCATAATCCAAAAAGAAACATGTACCATAATGATTGCAGCACTATTTACAATAGCCAGGACATGGAAGCAACTTAAATGTCCATCAACAGATGAATGGATGAAGAAGATGTGGCATATATATATAATGGAATATTACTCAGCTATAAAAAGGGATGAGATGGAGCTATATGTCATGAGGTGGATAGACCTAGAGTCTGTCATACAGAGTGAAGTAAGTCAGAAAGAGAAAAACAAATACCGTATGCTAACTCATATATATGGAATCTGAAGAAATGTTACTGATAAACCCAGGGACAGGGCAAGAGTGGAGATACAGATGTAGAGAATGGACTTGAGGACCCAGGGCTGGGGTGGGGGGTGAAGAAGAAGCTGGGACGAAGTGAGAGAGTAGCATAGACATAGATATACTACCAAATGTAAAATAGATAGCTAGTGGGAAGTTTCTGTATAACAGAGGGAGATCAACTCGATGACGGGTGATGCCTTAGAGGGCCAGGAAAGAAAGGGGGGGGGAGTCACGGGAGGGAGGGGATATGGGGATATATGTATAAACACAGCTGATTGACTTTGGTATACCTCAAAAACTGGTACAAGAGTGTAAAGCAAATATATTCCAATAAAGAGCTTAAAAAAATTCTCTTTTCTGCCTGTCTTCCTAATAAATCTTTTAGCTACTTCAGGTCTGGATTCATGCCTACCTCATCTCCATAACCTTATGCTCAGGATATTTTAGTGCTAATCTGACCAGCAACCTAAGAAAGAGTAGTTGTTTTCAAACCTACCCCTTTTCTTCATAGATGTTTTCTTCTAGAGAACAAACAAGTTCAGCCATATCTTTCTTTTTCCCAGACAAAAGCTTCACTTAACTTTTATTTGTTGTTTGTTTTTTGTTTATTTTTTGACATTTACTGCTTTTTCAGGGGAGGAATGTTTTATTTCTTCTCTTGGAAGAATTCATGCTCTAAACACACTTGAAAGCATCTTACTGTCATCTATGTAATGACTCTACTTGGCTTCCTAAGAAACTCCTCCAAGTGGAAACTTACACACTGATGTATCTCTATAGATGGATGGTGCATTTCTGAAAAGAGAAGCATAGTTAAAAATGCTTAGATCAAAGTGAATTTTCTGATGGAAAATAGAAATATGACCTCTAGACATATATCCATAAATATTCAGTAAGGGCTCATCAATTCATGACTCACTAGGACAAATGCCCCATAAGATTTTGTGCAATAATGAATTATCTCCTAAACTGTGCTATCAGTGCAGTAGCCACCAACCACATATGGCCATGGAGCACTTGAAATATGGCTAGTGAGACTGAAGAGATGAATTTTTTAATTTTATTTAATATTTGTCAATTAATTTAAATTTAAACAGCTACATGTGGTTAGTGGCTACCACATTGGACAGGAAAGGCCAAGAAGATGGGAGTGGATTTCTTTTAGAAGAAGATTGATATGAAACAAAAGAGAATTTGTTCTTATTTTCTTCTTAGAACTTTTATTGAGATACAGTTAACAGACAATAAACAGCATATATTTAGAGTGTACAATTTGGTATCCCAATCTCCCAATTCATCACCCCCCAACCCTCCCCGCTTTCCCCACTTGGTGTCCATATATTTGTTCTCTACATCTGTGTCTCTATTTCTGCCTTGCATTTCCTCTTTCATAGTTGTTAGCATTTGCCTTTTCTATTGAGGTGCTCCTATATTGGGTGCATATATATTTGTAATTGTTATCTCTTCTTCTTGGATGGATCCCTTGATCTTTATGTAGTGTCCTTTCTTGTCTCTTGTAACATTTTTTATTTTAAAGTCTATTTGATCTGATGTGACTATTGCTACTCCAGCTTTCTTTTGATTTCCATTTGCTTGGAATATCTTTTTCCACCCCCTCACTTTCTGTCTGTATGTGTCCCTAGGTCTGAAGTGGGTCTCTTGGAGACAGCATATATATGGGTCTTGTTTTTGTATCCATTCAGCCAGTCTGTGTCTTTTGGTTGGGGCATTTAGTCCATTTACATTTAAGGTAATTATTGATATGTATGTTCCTAATACCATTTTCTTAATTGTTTTGTTTTTGTTTCTGTAGGTCCTTTTCTTCTCTTATGTTTCCTGCTTAGAGAAGTTCCTTTAGCATTTGTTGTAGGGCTGGTTTGGTGGTGCTGAATTCTCTTAGCTGTTGCTTGTCTGTAAAGCTTTTGATTTCTCCATCGAATCTGAAGGAGATCCTTGCTGGGTAGAGTATTCTTGGTTGTAGGTTCTTCCCTTGCATCATTTTAAATATATCATGCCATTCCCTTCTGGCTTGCAGAGTTTCTGATGAGAAATCAGCTGTTAACCTGATGGGAGTTCCCTTGCATGTTATTTGTCGTTTTTCCCTTGTTGCTTTTAATAACTTTTCTCTGTCTTTAACTTTTGTCAATTTGATGACTATATGTCTTGGCATGTTTCTCCTTGGTTGTATCCTGCCTGGGACTCTCTGTGCTTCCTGGACTTGGGTAGCTATTTCCTTTCCCATGTTAGGGAAATTTTCAACTATAATCTCTTCCAATATTTTCTCGGGTCCTTTCTCTCTCTCGTCTCCTTCTGGGACCCCTATAATGCGAATGTTGGTGCGTTTAACATTGTCCCAGAGGTTTCTTAGGCTGTCTTCAGTTCTTTTCATTCTTTTTTCCTTATTCTTTTCTGCATCAGTGATTTTCACCATTCTGTCTTCCAGGTCACTTATTCGCCCTTCTGCCTCAGTTAATCTGTTATTGGTTCCTTCTAGTGTATTTTTCATTTCAGTTATTGTGTTGCTTATCTCTGTTTGTTTGCTCTTTAATTCTTCTAGGTCTTTGGTAAACTTTTCTATCTTTGCATCCAGTCTTTTTTCAAAGTCCTGGATCATCTTCACCATCATTATCCTTAATTCTTTTTCTGTAAGAGTGCCTATCTCCTCTTCATTTAGTTGTTTTTCTGGTGTTTTATCTTGTCCCTTCATCTGGTACAAAGTCCTCTGCTTTTTCACTTTCTCTGTCTTTCTGTGGCTGTGGTTTTCAGTTCCACAAGATGAAATACTGCTGATAGTGCTTGATGGTGCTGTCTGCTCTCTTCTGTTCTTATTTTTGAGGACACTTAGAAATGGAGAGCAACTTCATAGAAGTAAACCCTGAGAACTTGAAGGAATTGTGAGAAGTTTTGGAGGAAAGCTGTAGAAATTGGATTTGAGTCAAATTTAATTAGATTGCCAAGTTGACATTTCAGTTACACTTTCATAAGAAATTTTCATCATATCTGCAGGATGTTCTCTAACTTATTTCCCTGATTGAAGCTTGGATGGGAGTGATCCTTTTGCCTTCTTCAAATAACCAATGAACTCCATTTTGAGTCAAATTGTAGAGTTTTCACTGCTTGGTCATTTGACTCGAGCATAAACTGTCTCCAGCTTTATTATGACAGCAACTCAGTACCCTTTTTAACTAATAAGTAGTTTCATACTTTACTCTTGATGCCTACTGGAAGTTTTTTGAAAAAGCCAATTATTATTATTATTACTACAATTTTTATTATTTATTTATTTTTGGCTGCAATGGGTCTTCCTTGCTGCATGTGGGCTTTCTCTAGTTGGGGTGAGTGGGGGCTACTCTTCACTGCAGTGTGGTGGCTTCTCTTGCTGTGGAGCATGGGCTCTAGGAGTGAGGGCTTCAGTAGTTGCAGCACATGGGCTCAGTAGCCGTGGCTTGCAAACTCCAGAGTGCAGCCTCAGTAGCTGTGGTGTATGGGCTTAGTTGCTCTGTGGCATGTGAGATCTTCCCAGACCAGGGATTGAATCTGTGTCCCCTGCATTGGCAGGCAGATTCTTAACAACTGCACCACCAGGGAAGTCCCCCAATTACTTTTTCACAGCTAAACATTTCAGTACTATTAAACTGGCATGAAAAAAGAACCTCAGTTAGGCAAGGGCAGCGGAGTAAGGAGCACCTAATGGAATGATCAGAGAAAGGGATTTTTTAAAAAGCTGCTTTAGGAGAATGTAAAAAACAAAGTCTGGTAGAGTGATTTGGAAAAATCTGAAGTGACTATATAATGAGAAGGTGAGTCTTGAAATGTTTTCCAATCTTAAATCCTAAGAAAACAGCATAAACCACTCATTATTTTAAGAAATTATCAAAGAGTTCCTCCTTGCCCCCCTAGGGTGAAAATTTTTACAGCCTTGGACTTTGTCTGATTATATTTGGTGGAGATATTGAGTGCTGCTGCAAGCAAGCCCTGTAATATCCCATGATACTGGAACAAATCCTATCAGTGGGAGAGAGGAAATGAGTCACTGAAGAGGTGTTCATTAACTTTTACAGTTGGTCTGGAGAAACTCTTGTCTTGAGGACAGTAGAGTGTATGGCCACCCACTCAGCTCCAATATAGGGGAGAGGTGGTATGGAGCAATCTCTCCTTTTTCACATCTCCTGGGAAATATATTGTCTATATTTGTGACAAACTCTGCCAGCTACAAAGCATCAGCTGATTTGCTCAAGAAGTGCAATGAAAGTTATGCCACAGAATTGTAAATTGAAAAGGTCTCTTCTTCATCCTTCAATACATTCAGCCCAGGCTTTATCTCCTCTATGAACCCTGCCCCAAAGCAACACTTTCTTTGTAATAATATTTCCTTCATTATGTGGAAATTATTTATTTGTGGGCGAGGATGCCACGCTCAAGAACAGGGATGTGATTTTATCTCTATCTGTGTGTCTGGCACTTGAGTGGTGCTCAAAACATGTTTGCTGAACCGCACTCAATATATTAAAATCTCCAGGACAGTGCTTAACACATAGAAGATACATAATATATGTTAGCTTCCATTTTCTATATTTTCTGAATAGTTTATGCATATGTGGAGGTGTGAAAAGATTGCAAAAATAGCAGGTACTATAATTCATTCTTGAGGGGGTTGTCTTCAAAGACATTACCTTGATAAGCAAATTGAGGTGGACATTAAGACCCTAAGAACATTGATTAGTAGAATGGAAACATAAAACATATACGGGCATACCTTGGAGATATTGTGGGTTCTGTTCCAGATCACCACAGTAAAGCAAATACCACAATAAAGCAAGTCACATGAATTTTTCTGTTTCCCAGTGCACAGAAAAGTTATGTTTACACTACACTGCAGTCTATTAGGTGTGCAATAACATTACATCTAAAATACAGTGTACATACCTAATTAAAAAGTACTTTGTTACTAAAACATGCTAACCAGCATCTGAGCATTCAGTGAGTCATAATCTTTTTGCTGGTGGAGGGTTGCCTCAGTATTGATGGTGGTTGACTGATCAGGGTAGTGGTTGCTGAAGGCTGGGGCCACTGTGGCAATTTCTTAAAATAAGAAAGAATGAAGTTTGCCACATTGGCTCTTCCTTCACCAATCATTTCTCTGTAGCATGCAATGCTGCTTGATAGTATTTTACCCACAGTAAATCTTCTTTCAAAATTGGAATCAATCATCTTAAACTCTGCCACTGCTTTATCAACTAAGTTTATGTAATATTCTGAATCTGTTGTCATATCAACAATCTTCATAGCACCATCTCCAAGAGTAGATTCCATCTCAAGAAACCACTCTATTTACTCATCCATAGGAAGCAACTCCTCATCCATCTAAGTTTTATCATGAAATTGTAGCAATTCCATCACATCTTCAGGCTCTACTTCTAATTCTAGTTCTCGTGCTGTTTTCACTACATATGCAATTACTTCCTTCACTGAAGTCTTGAACCTCTCAAAGTCATCTGTAAGGGCTGGAATCAACTTCTTTCAAACTTCTGTTAATATTGATATTTTGACCTCTTCCCATGAATCGTAAATGTTCTTAATGCCATCTAGAATGGTGAATCCTTTCCAGAAGATTTTCAATTTACTTTGCCCAGACCAATCAGAGGAATCACTATCTATGGCAGCTATAGCCTTACAAAGTGTATTTCTTAAGTAATAAGTCTTGAATGTTAAAATTACTTCTTTTTTAACTTTTTATTTTTTATTAGAGTATAGTTGATTAGCAATATTTTGTTAGTTTCAGGTGTAGACCAAAGTGATTCAATTATATATATACATATATCTATTCTTTTTCAGATTATTTTCCCATTTAGGTTGTTACATGATATTGAGCAGAGTTCCCTGTGCTCAGTGGGCTACAGAATGAACTTTGTGTTAGCAGGCATGAAAACATCATTTATCTCATTGTACATCTCCATCAAAGCTCTTGGGTGACCAGGTGCATAGTTAATAAGCAGTAGTATTTTGAAAGAAATACTTTTTTTGAGCAGTAGTTTTCAACAGTGGGCTTAAAATATTTAGTAAACCATGTTGTAAACAGATGTGCTGTCATCCAGGCTTTGTTGTTTCATTTATAGAGGAGAGGCAGTGTAGATTTAATATAATTCTTAAGGGCTCTAGGGTGTTTTGAATGATCAATGAGCATTAGCTTCCACTTGAAGTTACCAACTTCATTAGCTCCTAACAAGAGTCAGCCTGTCCTTTCAAGCTTTGAAGGAGGGCATTGACTTCTCCTCTGTAGCTATGAAAGTCCTAGGTGGCATCTTCTTCCAACAGAAGGCTGTTTTGTCTACATTGAAAATCTGTTGTTTGGTGTAGCTATACTTATTAATTATCTTAGCTAGATCTTCTGGATAATTTGCTGTAGCTTCTACATCAGGACTTGCTGCCTTACCTTGCACTTCTATGTTATGAAGACAGCTTCTTTCCTTAAACTTCAGCAACCAGCCTCTGGTAGCTTCAAGATTTCTTCTGCAGCTTCCTCACCTCTCTCAGACTTTGGAGAATTGAAGACCTTAGGGCCTTGCTCTGGATTAGGCTTTGACTTGAGGAAATTTTGTGACTGGTTTGATCTTCTACCCAAACTACTAAAAATTTCTCCATATCAACAATAAAGCAGTTTCCTTTCTTATCATTTAAGTCTTCACTGGAGATGATGGGGAAATGGTGAGTCTGTGGAACAGTCAGACACACACAGTATTTATTAAGTTCACTGTCTTCCATGGGTACAGTTTGTGGTGCCCCAAAACAATTATAATAGTAACATCAAAGTTCACTGATCACAGATTACCCTAACAAATATAATAATAATTTAAAAGTTTGAAATATTGCCAGAATTGCCAAAATGTGGCAGAGACACGAAGTGAGCAGTAGCTGTCGGAAAAATGGCGCCAATAGATTAGCTTGATGTAGGGTTGCCACAAGCCTCCAATTTGTAAAACAAAAAACAAACAACAACAAACCAAAACACCCCAAAAAGCAAACCCAACTGCCCCCCCGCCAAAGCACTACATCTGCAAAGCCCAATAAAACAAGGTATGCCTATATCTAAATAGTTCTGCTTCTGAGCAATAAACATGAAATTTAGTGGAAGGGATCAGAACAGAGAAGTGATAAATCTATACCTCTGTGTAACAATAAACCAGATCAAGATATAAAACATTTCCATCACCCCAGAAAATTCCCTCCTTCTCCTTCCCAGCCAATCCTTCCACCAAGGCAGCAGCTATTATGACTGCTAACATCACAGATTGGTTTTGCCTTTCTTTAAAACTTTGTATATATATAATCATATAATAGTACTTTGTTATGTCTGTATTTTTTCACTCGACATAACGTTTTGTGATTGTTCCATATTGTTAGCTGTATTAACAATTTGTTCTTTTATAATGCTGAGTAGCATTCCGTTGCATGAATATAGCACAGGTTTTTTGTTATTATGATTATTCCTTCTTGGTTGATGGACAATTTAGCTATTTCCAACTTCTGACTAAAGCTGCTATGAGCATTCTTTTTTTTTTTTTTTTTTTAATGAGAAGATAGTTACTATTTATTACATTTTTACAAAAGTCTTTACTGGCTATGAGCATTCTTAGTCTCTTGGGAAACAGATGTTTTCATTCTGTCACTAGGAGAAGGATTGCTGGCTCATGGAATAAGTGTATGGTTAAGTTTGTTAGAAAGTGTCAGTCTTTTAATACAGTAAGGAATTTTCTGGGATGATGGAAATATGAACCTTCCTTCGAGTTGTGAACTTTCAAAGATGTGAATATGTGTTCACATGTCCAATCACATAAGTTAGTTCACATGTCTGACGTACATTGTCACATGTGTGCATCCTCTACAAGTGGTTGTGCTTTTCTGTGCTTTACTGAACAGTACTGCATAGAGTACAGTAGCACAATATCTTTATCTCTTGCCTGTTTGCACAATGCCAGCCCCTGTATGCCAGCTGTTGTACTGTACTACTGTACTTTTGAAGGTAATATGCTGTAAGATTAAAAATGTTTATTTTTTGTGTTTTTTTTATGTATTATTTGTGTGAAAAGTATTATAAACCTATTACAGTACAGTACTATATAGCCGATTGTGTTAGTTGGACACCTAGGCTAACTTTGTTGGACTTACGAACAAATTGGACTTACATGAACATGCTCTCAGAACGGAACTCATTCGTATGTAGGGGACTTACTGTATTTTATTCTTAATTCAAAAAGTAAGGTATTCATTTCTTATGCTGTAACATCGCTCAGGAGTAAAGCTACCCAAAGAAAATGACTCAGACCTTAAATGAAAAGAGAATTCATCTGTGGGACAATCAGTATTCTTTTCTAGGCTCCTTATTATCTCTTAAAATAATGGCATTGGAGTGCATGATTCCTGAGGCAAATAATGAATTTGGAGGGAGGAAGGGAACGTAGTTGTTCGTGCATGGCTTTGACATCAGAGACTCTGCTTCTCACTGGGCTCTGCTTCTTATTAGCTGGGGTGACTTTGGGTAGATCCTTAGCCTCAAGAACACTCTATTTTTTTATTAATAAAATCAGATATGAATTGTACATCTATCATAGGACAGTTTTGCCCATGAAATGAGATAAAGAATGCAAAAAGTTTTGCACAGTGCTTGGTACACAGCAAGAACTTAATAAATATCAGATTTTTTTAAAAAATCAACACTTTCTAGAATGTATTCTGGGTGAGAAGGTGATGCTCTAATGAACATGGTCAATCCTTAATGTGGCTGGCATGAGCAGATGGCAGTTTCCTTCCTTATGGGATCTACAAACAACTGAAATACTTCATCATCACAAAAAATTTCAAACATAAAACAAAGTGAAAGACTTTTACAAAGGTGGTATACTTCTACCTGCATGCTCATCACTTCGATTCTATCATTAGCATTTTACCATCCTTGCTTTACCATATAGCTATACGTTTACACACCCCCCAATTTACCCATCACTCCATGGTTTCTTTCTTTCTTTTTTTTTTGATGCATTTCAAAGTAGTTTGCAGACATCAGGACACTTCCCTCTAAATACTTCAACATACATATCACTTACTAAAGTTTAATATTTATTTACATTCTTTAAAATGTTGAGGTAAAATTTGCATACGACAAAATGCACACATATCTAGTATACATTTGCAGAGTTTTGACAAGTGCATACAAATGTATAAATCAAATCCCTATAAAGCTATAGAACATGTCCGTCGCCTAGAAAGTTCCTTGTGTCCCTTCCCAATCAATTCCTACCCCATCCATAGGCAAGTGCTGTTCTGATATTTTTTCCCATCAAAGATTAATTTTAAATTCCAGAATTTCTATTAATGGAATTAAAGAGTATGTATTCTTTTGTACATGACTTAAACTCAATAAACTGCTGAGATTCACCATGTTTCTTTGTATATCAGTAATTGATTCCTTTTTATTGTTCCCTTTTAGTATTCAATAGAATGAATATATCACAGTTTATCCATTCTTTGGATGGATACCTGAATGTTTTCAGTTTTTGTTAAATAATAAAGCTACTATGAACATTCTCACATAAGTCATTTTGTGGGTGTATGTTTTAATTTCTCTTGGAGGTATACCTAGGAATTACTGAGTCAAAGAATAGGTAGCTGTTTAGTTTTACAGGAATCTTCCAAACTTCTTCCCATAGAGGGTAAATCATTTTACATTCACACCAATAATGTATGAGAAGGGAGAAAGCTTTTGCTCCTACCAAAGGGGATTCTTTATCTATATGTGTGCATTTTTTCTGTCTGGAGACATGGCTGATGACTTCAGGAACATGAGTATGGGATACAGGGTCACTTCCACCACTACCATCATCCTGGACTTCAAGGAGTAGGTCAATTGTATAAGGAATCCTAGGACCAGCATGAGTTCCAATCAAACCATATATAGTGTTCAAGTAATTAGGGCAACGGAGGCCCTGGGGTCACTGGTAGGGAAGTGTCTCATAGTGAATCATGAAGCAGGTAAAGACATTCTTTCTTCCTTCGTGGTAATCCTTGAAGATAAGGGTGGTCAAACAATATCATATCTGGAGAAATGCGGGTCTTGTGAAGATTTTAGAAGAGGAATGCAGGGTTAATGCCACGGAGCAGTGAGTGGGCATCAAATTTAGCCTCCAGGTCAAGGTGTAGAGTCAAATACAGGAACTTTTTTTTTTTTTTTTTGTAAAGGCCATCAGTTGTTTTTCCAGAGAAAACATAAGTTCTTTTTTCATTTTTTCTCTCTCATATAGCCCATATGCTAGCTGACAAAGCTTCTTCAAACCTCTTTGAATGATGTCCCTTGTTCAACAATTCCCTAAGCATTCTTTAGATAAGAATTTTATGGCCATTCTTCATGGAGTTCAGCCTTAAAATTGATAAATCTATGGTTTTATTGCGGTGTCTTGCCTTTGTTTCCTTTTTATATGACAAAATTTACAATACGCAAGTTTGCTGTTTGTCTACTCCCTTTACGCACACATCAAATAAGCAAACATTTGGCCGTGACGCAGATGGTCATGGAGTTGGTTCAGTGTCTGTGAGTATAGCAATCTGAGAGCCTTTTATCTGCAATAGCCCTAGGAATGCCTGGACACAGTAGACAGAATGTGTTCAACTGGCTACTTTGGGATATATGCTTCCAAAATCAAAGTGGTTGAAAAGGAACCAGAATTACAGAATGTCAAGGCCAGAGGGGAATTTAGAGGTCATCACTACTTCCTCTTCACTTTATAAGGGAGATAGTGGAATCAAAGCAGGGATAGGTCTGACTTCTGCACTCACAGTTTCATTGGAGACTGTGTACAGCTGAGATTTTGTTTATGATGAAGGAGAAATAATCTCCAGTCAGTTCAAATTCAAGTGGGCTTATTGAAAGGACAGAGAAGCACCTAGCGGAAACAAAGCATGGCTAGGCTTTGTGGGCTCTCTGGGAAAATGAGCAGCCATTAGTGGTTGATGCAGCCATTGACTCTGAGGTCGCATGGCCTGCGATTCCCTTTGGGCATCTTTTGCTTCTTCCTTTAACTTGGCATTCTTTGTATTGTCCCAGCCCCAATGCTACCTGACCCTTTAAGGTCAAATTTTAAAAGCCTAAAATGGCTTGCCCTTTATAATGTGTTTGTTGGAATGACAGTTGAAGACCCCAACATCTTGACTCCTGGTTCAGTGATTTATGCTGAATTTTCTTTTCTGAATGTGAGCAGTGGGAGGGTTTAGACTCAGTTTCCTCATTGCTAAGTCAGGGATAGTAATAGTTCTACCCTGCAGGGTTTTGTGATGATTAAATCCATTTAACACATGTAGAATGCATAGAACAATACCCAGAAAGTATGAAATTAGCGTTATCTAATGTATTAGCTGGTTACCTTCAGTTGTGCCACTCTCACCATCCTTATCACTTGCCCCTAGATCCACTCTCCAAGCATCTCTGTCCTGCTTTGTGCCACTGGAGGCTTGTGCCCTTCAAGATGCACCTTGCTTGCAGCCTCTTAGTTAGGTTTGGCCGATGGGATGCACCAGATGGAGCCTGGAAGATGAGAAGAGAATGGGGTTGGTATTTCTCCCCCTCCCTCCCTGCTCTGGTACTGAGTATTTGGCAGTAGCTGCAGCCTTCCATTATTTCAGTGGCTCCTCTTCACAGTCTCAATTTTCATTAGGTCTGTGTAACAGTATTTACCTGTTTCTTTGCATCCCACCAAGGAAGGTGCAGAAGATATTCTCTTCACCAAGGCATTTAGACATGCATGGGTGAGAAGAACACCAGCATTCAGGAAAAGGCCTTGTGGTGTATCCCCTGCAGGCTGGAGGTAATGGTGGGGGACACTGGCATGGATTTGGCTTCCAACATCCATGATGTTGGTGGGAATAATAGGATTCTGGAGGAACACAGGACAGGTGGTGGCACTTAACCATCTAGAGACAAGGTGGGAGTAACTATATTCCTTGAAGGGCAGGGATATGTGCTGGTGACTAATCATCATGTGGTCCCTAGAAGTGAAATAGACAAGAAGCCTACTACAAAATGGTTTGATGTACATAATAATTAGAAAAAATCTGGTTTGAGGCAACAGCAACCTAATTGAGTCACCGCAGTAGAGCTGGTGACCTCTCTTCCTGTTCTTAGACTTGGAACTCCTTGATTGAGAGATTGAGTCTCTTTGAGAAAGAATGAACCCTGCAATGCAGGGTTCATACAAATGTATGCTGTAAATCTTCCTCCAGGCCTTTTGCAGAGGGGCCCGAGGCCATTTCCTGGGGTGACTGAGGAAAGAGAAATACCCAGACTTCCTGGGGTTTATGTGATTCTGGCTTTGAGTAATGCAAACATATGGGGACCTATAGTGGCCATGAAAATATTACCACTCACATCCCCAGCTGCAGAAAACATAACTAATCAGCAGCCCCAACAAATGTGCTCTGAATCCAGAGCTCTCTGACAGCTTCCCAGGTTCAGGACTAGCCCATGAAAAGAAAGCCTCATACCACTTCCCTCCAACAGGACACTCATGATGAATCATGAGAATATAAACCATTTTCCTGTGGTAACTCTGACTTTTCTTCCACAGTCTCATTTGTTTCTGCATATTAACTTAGATTAAAAAGAGAATAAATCATGAGACTCCCGTGAGTCTCTTTTATTGAATCTTGCAGTATGATATGTTGATCCCCAAATCAAGGTATTCTTATCTACTCTATATCATGCAATTTATTCTTTTACAGGACCCATCCGGTCCCAATATCTGTATAGCTGCTCACCTTAATAGACCATACTAATTAGATGAGAAAGAAACAGACCCAATTCAGCCTAGTCAGTATACAAGCATCCCTTCCCCAAGGTCTAGTACTTGTCAGGACTCCAAGGTCTTTTCTTTTTTTTAAGAACTTTATTTATTTATTTATTTATTTATTTATTTATTTATTTATTGGCTGCTTTGGGTCTTCATTGCTGCACACGGGCTTTCTCCAGTTGTGGTGAGCGGGTGCTACTCTACATTGTAGTGTGCAGGCTTGTCATTGTGGAGGCTTCTCTTGTTGCGGAGCATGGGATCTAGGCACGCGGGCTTCAGTAGTTGCTGCATGTGGGCTCAATAACTGTGGCTCGTGGGCTTAGTTGCTCAGAGGCATGTGGGATCTTCCCAGAGCAGGGATCAAACCCATGTCCCCTGCATTGGCAGGTGGATTCTTAAACACTGTGCCACCTAGGAAGTCCCCAAGGTCTTTTTTATTTCATATTTGCTTCACTTCCTATTGCTGCATAACAAATTACCACAGACTTCAAGCTTAAGCAAAAGCTATTTATTATCTCACAGTTTTGATGGGTCAAAATTCCAGAAATGGGTTAGCTGGGTCCTCTGCTTAGGGTCTCACAGGCTAAAATTACGTTGTCATCCAGGTGTTGTTTCTTTCTGGAGGTTCTGGGAAAGAATTCATTCCTGTGATCATTGAGGTTGTCAGCTGAGTTCAGTTCCTTGTGATTATAGGACTGAGGTCTCCATTTTCATGCTGGCCATCAGCCAGGGGCCTCTCTCAGCTCCTAGAAGCCTCCTACATCATTTGCCATGTGCCCCCTCCATCCAGCAAAGAAGGGACAAAGAAGCTGTGCAGAAAGGTGGCCTCAAAATTCCACGTGGGCGTTTCACGTAAATATTTTACCAAGGATTGGGCTGCACGTGCACAGGAAAAGACTGAGATTAAACGGAGAGTGGCTACTATAGGGCTGAGTATAGATCAGAGATATTTGAGGTTCAGCAGTTTTGGAAAATAAATGATGGAGTTCCTGCCCATCCAGGGTGTGGGGAGATCTCATTAACACCTCACTAGCACAGTAGATATTCAGCTGAGACACCAGAAAGGCTATACCTTAAGAATAAGTGCCATGCTTCAGAATAAGACCTAGTCTAGACCAGACCTAGCAAAGCCTAAAATAACATTCTGCTAAATAATACACGAAAAAGAAAAAAAAGAAACCATAAAAAACTGAAAAATACTTCAAACTTAATGAAAATAAAGACACAATATACTAAAATTTGTGGGATCAACTGAAGAGGTACCTAGAGGAAAATATACAGTTTTAAATGTTTATATTAAAGAAGAAAGTTTTAAAATCAATTATGTAAATTTCCATCTTAAGAACCTAGAAAAAGACAAGGAAATTAAACACAAAGTAAGTGGGACCAAAAAAATAATAAAGAGCAGATATCAATGAAATAGAAAATAAACAATAGAAAAATTAACAAAGCCAAAAGTTGGGTTTTGGGAAATATTAATAAAACTGATAAAGAGCTAGTAAACTAATCAAGAATTTAAAAGGTGATATATTCTATATACATTAAAAGGATAAAAAGTATAATGAACAACCTTATGCCCATAAATGCAATAACTTAAAGTGGGTAAATCTCTTGAAAAATACAATTCACCAAAACTGACCAAAAGAAATACATAATAATTTCCCTCCATATATGAAAGAAATTGCATTCATAATAATTAAAGAAAAAACCTGAAACAAAGCAAAATCCAAGCCCAGATGATTTCTTATTGAATTCTTTCATTTATTTAAGGAATAAATGACACAAATTTATGTAAATTATTTCAGAGAATAGAGAAAGAAGAAACTTCCCAACTTATTTTTGAAGGAAGCATAACCCTAATGCCAAAACCTAAGATTTTATAAGAAAAAAAGTTACACACAATTATTTCTCATACACAGAGACATAAGAAATCCTTTACAAATATTAGCAAATCAAATGCAGACATATATAAGAGGTATAATATTTACATCCTGACCAAGTCTGGTTTATCCACGATTGCAAAGCTTGCTCAACATTTGAAAACGAATCAATGTTATTCACTCTGTTAATAGAAGGAAGGAAAAATTACACAAATCATTTAAATAGATGCAGAAAAGCATTCAGCAAAACTGAAACTCATGGATACTTTTAAAAAGAAACAAACCCTTGGCAACTAGGAATAGGATGAACTTTCTTCAACCTGACCAAATGCATCTGTGAAGAACATACAGCTAATACTATGGTTAAGGATGAAACGCTGAATGCTTTCCACCAAAAATAGGGAGAGATGTAAGGATGTCTGCTCTCATCACATCTATTCAATATTATTCTGGGGATCTTAGCCAATGTAATAAAAAGAAAAAAAAGAGTAATGAAAAAGTGTGGAAATGAAGAAATAAAACTGTCTTTGTTTGCAGAAAACGTTAATGTAGAAGATTCTAGGAAATCTTAAAATTAGTAGTAGTAATTTTTGAGTTTATCAAGGTCACAGGATTCAAAGTTTATGTATAAAAAAAATTCTCAGCAAATGAAGAGATATAACATGTAGAAAAATTGGAAGGCTTTAATGTTATCAAATACATCACTTTTTTCTTTTTTAAAATTTTTATTGGAATATAGTTACTTTACAATATTATGTTAGTTTCTACCATACAGCAAAGTGAATCAGCTATACGTATTCATATATCCCCTCTTTTTTGGATTTCCTTCCCATTTAGGTCACCACAGAGCATTGAGTAGAGTTTCCTGTGTTATACAGTAGGTTCTCATTAGTTATCTATTTTATACACAGTATCAACAGCGTATATATGTCAATCCCAATCTCCCAATTCATCCCACCCCCCACTTCCTCCTTGGTATCCATACATTTGTTTGCTATGTCCGTGTCTTTGTTTCTGCTTTGTGAATAAGATTGTCTACACCATTTTTTTCAGATTCCACATATATGTGTTAATGTACAATATTTGTTTCTCTCCTTCTGACTTACTTCACTCCGTATGACAGTCTCTAGGCCCATCTGCGTCTCTACAAATGACACACTTTTGTTCCTTTTTATGGCTGAGTAGTATTCCATTGTAACCTAAATGTTCATCAACAGAGGAATGGATAAAGAAGATGTGGTACATATACACATCATTTTTTCCTTTACATCTCCTGGGTTTCCAGTCTTAGTTGAAAAATGTGTCCCCCAGTTGACAGTATACATACACTTTCTTAAATTTTCTTGAAAGTTTTAAATTTTTAAATTAAAAAATTTAATTTAAGGTCTAAATCCACCTGGAAATTACTTTTTTTGAGTATGAAGAGGCAGAGGTTGCACATTATTTCCTTCCAGATGAATAGACACCTAATTGTGTCAGCATCAGTCTTTTTTAAAACTCATAATTTTCCTGCTGATTTATCATTTATTGTTATCACATATCAATTTTTATAGATTATGATCTTCTGAGTTCCCTATACACTTCCACTTATCTATTTATTTATTTACATGTCAATACCATGCTATTGTTCTTTTTTTTAAACTGAAATGTAGTTGATGTACAATATTATGTTAATTTCAGGTGTGTTACACAATGACTTGACATTTGCAAACATTATGAAAAAATCACCATGATAAGTCTAGTAACTTATAAGTCTGTTCCCATACAAAGTTATTATAATACTATTGACCACATTCCTTATGTTTTACATTACAACCCCGTGACTTATTTACTATATAACTGGAGGTTTATACCTCTTAATTCCCTTCACTTATATTGTCCACCCCTCATCACCTCCCTTTTAGCAAGCACCCATTTGTCCTCTGTATCTACAGGTTTGTTTTGTTTTGCTTGTTTATGTTGTTTGTAGACTTCACATGTAAGTGAGATCATGTGGTATTTGTCTTTCTCTGCCTGACTTATTTCACTGAGCATATTACCCTCTATATCCATCCATGTTGCTGCAAATGGCAAGATTTCATTCTTTTTTATGGCTGAGTAATATATATACATCTTTTTTAATCCATTCATCTATTTACGGACACTTAAGTGGCTTCCATATCTTGGCAATTGTAAATAGTGTTGCTATGAACATTGGGATGCATATATCTTTTAAAAAAATATTTATTTATTTGGCTGTACCAGGTCTTAGTTGCAGCATCCAGGATCTTCATTGCCACGTGCACGATCTTCATTGCAGCATGCAGGCTCTTCTTAGTTGCGGCATGCAGGCTCTTAGTTGTGGCATGCAGGATCTAGTTCCCTGACCAGGGATTGGGAGCCCAAAATCTTGACCACTGGACCACCAGGAAAGTCCCTAAAATGCATATATCTTTTTGAATTAGTGTTTTGTTTTCTTTGGGCATACACCCAGAATGAAGTTGCTGGATTACATCAGTTCAATTTTTAATATTTTTGAGGAACCTCCACACTGTTTTCCATAGTAGCTGTACCAATTTACAATTCCAGCAACAGTGCACAAGGGCTCCCTTTCCTCCACACCATCATGAACACTTGTGATTTGTTCTTTTTTGATGATAGCCATTCTGACAGGTGTGAGGTGGTCTCGTTGTGGTTTTGATTTGCACTTCCTTGATGATTAGTGATGTTGAGCATCTTTTCATGTGTCTGTTGGCCATCTTTTGTCTTTTTTGGAAAAATGTCTATTCTGGTCCTCTGTATTTTAACTGTTTTTTTTTTTTTTGATGTTGATTTGTATGAGTTTCTTGTATATTTTGAATATTAACCCCTTATTGGGTATCATTTGCAAATATCTTCTCCCATTTAATAGGCTTCCTTTTCATTTTGTTGATAGTTTCTTTCACTGTGCAAAAGCTTTTTAGTTTGATGTAGTTCCATTTGTTTATTTTTGCTTTTGTTTCCCTTGCCTGATGAGACAGATCCAAAAAAAAATTAATGTTACTAAAACTGAGGTCAAAGAGCATACTACCTATATTTTCTTTTAGGAGTTTTATGGTTTCAGATCTTACATTTAAGTCTTTAATCCATTTTGAGCTTATTTTTGTATGTGGTATGAGAAAGTAGTCCAGTTTAATTCTTTTGCCTGTGGCTCTCCAGTTTTCCTAACATAATTTACCATACCACTGTTCTTAATCAACTTCATAATTTAAGCGTAAAAATGCACCCTTTAAGTGTATGGTTTAATGCATTTTGACAAATGTGTGCACTGGTATAACTACCACCTCAGTCAAGACCTAGACATTTCCATCATCCAGAAAGTTCCTTCATGCCTGTTGGCAGGCAATTCATCACCTAAGCAAACACTGATTTGGTTTCTGTCACTACAGATTAGTTTTGTCTGTTCTAACACTTCATACAAATGGACTCACTTGCTGTACATTCTTTGCTTTCTGGTTTCTTTCGCTGAGCTTAAGTTTTTTTTTTTTTTTTTGAGATTCTTCCATGTTATTGCTAGTATCAGTAGTTTTCCTTATATTGCTGAGTACTATTCTGTTGTAGGAATACACAACAACTTGTTTAACATTCACTTGTTAATGGACATTGATCACTTTCATCTGGGAACTACTGTGAGCAAAGTAGCTCTGAACATTTGTGTACATGTCCTTTTGTAGATTTATGTTTTTATATTTCTTGAGTAACATTGATAGGTAACCTGACAAGCATGTGCCTATCTTTATAAGCAACTGCCAAACTGTTTTTCAAAGTGGTTGTAACATTTTACACTTTCATCAAAAATGAATGGAGCTCCAGTTGTTCTACAGCCTCGTCAGCACTTGAAGCTATCAGTTGCTTTAATTTTAGCCATTCTAGTTGATGTGAAGTGATGGCTTATTGTGGTTTTCATTTTCCTGATGGCTAATGATTTTCAGTATCTTTTCAGGTGCTCTTTCTGTAATTCTTTTGTGTAGTATCTGTTAAAATATTTGACCCATCTTTAATGGAGTTGTCTTATTTTTGCTTAGTTATGAGAAGATTTTATGTGATTATGATACAAGTTATTGTTCAGATAGATGTATTGTGAATATTATCTATGGTCTGTCCTTTCATTTTCTTGGTGAAATCTTTCAAACATCATGATTTTAAATTCTGATGTCCAATTTAACAATATTTTTACATTAATGGTATATCCATTTTGTTTCCAATATAAAAAAATCATTGCTTAATTCAAAGCCTTTCAGATTTTCTCTTTACTTTTCTTTTAGTTTTAGCTTTTATATTTAGTGAAGGAAAGAGAAGATCATATAAAAATAGTTATAATTAATATCCTCAGAGAGATTTGAGACGCAATTACACCAAACCAACAAGAACAGGTTGCCACGAAAAAAAGCACCCAGATACCAGATATAATTGTTAAAATTTAAAGTCCAAAGAAGCATAGAATAGTTATATTACTCAAAATGTTTACTGAGACTTACTATGTTCTGTTCTCAGTGCCTGATATGTATTAATTCAACTATGCTTCACAACAACTTTTTGAGGAATGTACTAGTATTATCTTTATTTCATAGATGACAAATGAGGTATGGAAAGGCTAAGTAACTTCCAAATAGCATACAACTAGTGAGTAGCAAGAATTGAATGGCAAAATGGACATGATTGAACAATAAATTAGTGAGCTTAGAGATCAAGCTGAGATCTGTTTCAAACACAGTACAGATAACAGATTCTATTATGAGGATAAAAGAAAAAGAGGTATATAAGGAAGTAAATGACTACTAATATGAGTTCTATTATTATTTTGTTTAATTTTATTTAAAAATTTTTTTAAATTTTTGGCTGTGTTGTGTCTTTGTTGCTGTGCATGGGCTTTCTCTAGTTGCAGACAGTGGGGGCTATTCTTCCTGTGGTACACGGGCTTGTCATTGCAGTGGCTTCTCTTGTTGCAGAGCATGGGCTCTAGGCACGTGGGCTTCAGTAATTGTGGCTCATAGGCTGTAGAGCGCAGGCTCAGTGGTTGTGGTGCAAGGGCTTAGTTGCTCCATGGAATGTGGGATCTTCCCAGACCAGGGCTCGAACCCATATCCCTTGCATTGGCAGGCGGATTCTTAACCACTGCACCACCAGGGAAGTCCCTAACATGAGTTCTAGAAGGAAGGAATGAAGACAATGGAGGAACATAGATAACACAACACACAAAATGACATAAACATAAGAAAATATCTCTGGTTTGTCTTCAGATACAAAAGATCTATCAAAACCTTAGAGAAAACAACACACACATGCATACACATGCACATACCCCTAGGCACAGCCTGCTGAAAATTCAGAATTTTAAAATATTTCATAAATAAAAAGGAGTGTGATCTACTCAGAAAAAATAAAATATGACTCTACAAAAGTGGTACATATAAGAGAAAAAGAAAAGTGATGAGTAAGACCCTGTTCCACTGTAAAACTAGTTGACGATGATATAATTGTGAATTTGATTACAGGTTTTTTTTTTTAAAGTAAGAGATTCACAAAATAGAAGAGGCATGAAGTAAAGTATGTTATTAACAATCTCTTAGAAAAGATCCAGATGATGTCAACTAAAATTTGGAAGATGATCTGGGAGTTGTAAACAAAGAAATTATTGTGTAGGAATGCTGCACTATGCCAAGGGAATTTTTACAGTCCAAAGAGCATTCTGTAACCATGTTAAATGGAAATCTGAACTAGCCAAATTTAGAGTTTCAGGGATCTACTGGTTTTTTTTTTTTTTTTTTTTTGAGCAAGTGTCAGTATCTGAGAAATTTCCAACTAGTACACTTTATTATTACTGTTCATGTACGTTACTGTTTTCCTAATACTGTCTGGACTAACTGAATACATGCATGTACTCTCTCTATATATATATTCTAAGGTATATAAAGACCTGGACTGGACCAGTCTTCAAACAAGTATTTCATTGTTTCTGCACCACACCCCGATCCTCGGGTGATAAAAGGGTACCAAGAGAAGGGCAGACCAGCTGCTAGGGCTCTCACAAACACTTACCAGAAAAGGCAGGCTAGACTGCTTGCCATGCAAGCAGATTTCATAAGGGTCCGTTATTCTTCCCCAAATATTCATGACTTGGGTCGAATACACTGTTTTCCGTAGACTGGTAAAAGGCAATCGGTAAGACTGCCATGCTCTCCAATGACTAGTTTATCCAACCAGATTGCTTCCGAAGACTGTACCAATAAGCTTAAGAAATGAAAATAACCGAGACTCGGAACTCTAGATAAAATCTCCATTCTGATTTTTTAAAATAACACCAACACAAGTGTCTAGCGTTGCAGAGGGCAGGCACCAGAAGAGGTTATTGGTCTTTATTCAGCCT
This sequence comes from Hippopotamus amphibius kiboko, assembly GCF_030028045.1. NCBI lineage: Eukaryota > Metazoa > Chordata > Mammalia > Artiodactyla > Hippopotamidae > Hippopotamus > Hippopotamus amphibius. The sequence goes on from NC_080186.1 coordinate 105,039,809, forward strand.
ATAGGCTCCCAATTTTCCCTTGGCTTCATCCCAGAGGGCTCCCCCACCCCCACCCCACAGACACAGGGAGCTCCCCGCCCTTCCCCGCCAGCCGCGTCCCCGCCAGCCGCGTCCCCGCCAGCCGCGTCCCCGCCAGCCGCGTCCCCGCCAGCCGCGTCCCCGCCAGCCGCGTCCCCGCCAGCCGCGTCCCCGCCAGCCGCGTCCCCGCCAGCCCCCCACAGACCCCGCCTTCCCGAATCCCTCCGCGGGACTGCAAGCTCTTTTTTTCCCTCGCGCACTTCTGCTCTGCGCTCTGCCCAGCAGCGCCAGGCCCTAAGCTGGGCCCTGCAGCGCCGCAGAAAGATGGGCGGCGAACAGGCAGAGCAGCTCCAGGAGCCCGAGCAGCTCCAGGAGCCCCAGCAGCCCGGCTGGCCCTGCGCGGGTCCCTCTAGCGGGTCTAGTGCTGGGCCTTGGGCCCAGGCTTAGGCTGGAGGGCAGTGGGGACTTCCCGGTACCTGGGCAGCTCCATCCTGCTGCTAACCTTGCTGGCAGTCGGCGCTGGCCTACGCTGCCTGGAGCAGGATTTTAATTTCCACCCCCGGCGGGGTAAATCATCATCCCCAAGAAGCTGAACCCCAGAATGGAGAAAAACAGACGGTGCCAGGGCAGGTGTCCTACCTCCTGAAACTGATAGGCAGGAATTATGTCCTCTCCCTGAGGAGCAGCAGGCTCCTGCTGCCCCCACCCCAGCGAGTGTTCTCCTTCAAGGAGGAGGAAGACCTTCTGGAGGATCACCCTTATTCACCCAGAGACTGCAACTATATGGGCTTTGTGGAAGTCTCCCGGGAGTCTGAAGTCACGCTAAGTACATGCCTGGGGCGGGGGAGCCTCAGAGGCATGCTGAAGATGGATGACCGGATTTTCCAAATTGAGCCCCTCAAAGTCTCCGCCAGCTTCGAGCGCATCTTTTATCTCCTAAAGGAAGAGGATTTTAGAACTATCGCCTGTGGCTGTGGCGTAACCGCTGAAGAAATAGAGCAGCAGATAGCCAGACTTGAGAGGTCGGAAGTGATGGAATACAGCAGCACGCATATCCACAGAGAGCATATGGACTCGCTCCTCGTATTTGATCATAAGAGGTTTGTGTGCCGGGAACATACACTAACTCATATCACTTTTGAAAGACTTTTCATGCCAGGTTTTATGGCCTCTCAATTTCGGGCACCGAATCTAGGGATACATCTAGCAGCTGTTCAAATCTGGACTGAGAGTGATAAAATAAATACTAGTGAAAACCAAGTGCTAAATGTTCTGCTTTCTCTTTCGAAGTGTGGGAGAGGTGTCCAATATCCTCGAATTCAAACAGATTGGTCATACTTACCTTGTAAAAGATTCTGATGATGGTGCATGTGGGAGGGGCTGGGTTGGAGGTGTTTGCGATAAGGATTATGGTGCATCAACTAGTGCTCTTGAACTGAAAACGTGGTTTCTTCTGCCTAAGTGTTTACCCATGAACTGGGACTGTGGTGTGGGAATGAGGCATGACTCACGACTGTGTCGGTGTAAGGGAAGCAGTCCTAGGTGCATCATGGGTCTCGGGCATAATGGGTTTAGTAACTGTAGTTTTATCAGTTATTTAGACTCAATATATAAAATAGCTGATTGTCTAAGTAATATACCAGAGATGACATTTTCAGGGAAGAGACGTGGAGACAAAGTTGTGGACAAAGGAGAGGAATGTGACTGTAGCTTAAAAGAGGACTATAAAAACAATGTTGCCAACCAGATTGTAAATTCAAACATGATGCCAACTGTAGTACTGGACTTTGCTGTCACAAATGTCAATTACATCTGTCTGGATACATATATCGGCAGGAAGAAAATGAATGTGACTTTGCAGAGTACTGTGATGGCAATTCAAGTCTCTGCCCAGATGATTCTTATAAGCAGGATGGTTCCCTTTGTTACAAAAAGGGATGCTACATTTCGTATCTACAGTGTAAAAATATATAAAAATATATTTGGACAAGAAGCTGTGGATGTTCCACATCAGTGCTATGTTGCAGTGAACTTACTGGGTGATTGATTTGGAAACTGTAGACTCCACGGTAGTGGCTATATAACATGTAAAACTGAAAATGCATTATGTGGCAGGCTGCAGTGTATCCATGTCAAAGCCATCCCTGACATGCCCGATGATACTACTGTAATCTCTGCTCATCTGCAGAAGGACAGTCTCCTGTGCTGGCACACAGAGTATCATGCTTCTTGGAGAGCCAGTGGATTACCAGATTTGGGCATGGTGAGGGATGGCACTTCCTGTGGCAAGGACCTGATCTGTATTGATAGAGAATGTGTCAATATCACAACCCTAAGGTATGAGTGTTGGCCTGAGAAGTGCAACTACTGAGGGGTTTGCAATAATAGAAAAAACTGCCATTGTTTGTATGGCTGGTCCCCTCCTTTCTGTGAGGAGGAGGAGTTTGGAGGAAGCATTGACAGTGGCCCTCCAGAAGAGATAAAAGAACACCTGTCCAAAAAAGAGCATGCACTGTTGATTCTGTTTATTGGCCTCTTTCTCCTCATGATGTCTGTGATTCTTGTATAAGTATAGCAAAATGTCTTCAACCTATAAAGGTAAGAGACAACCCCAAGCCAAAAGTAAAGCCAAATTAGAGAGAGATAACAAATAAACAAGCTATTCATATGTACTCAATAACTCTAGACTCTTTTTGGAATAGTTTAAGCTAAAGATAATCTACTTTGCTCTTTTACTCAGTCTTTTAATAATCTCAATGATTGCCCTTTTCGTCGTGTGAAGGACAGTGGAATATATTTAGAAAATGTAAAAGAAAAATATCCTAACTATATCAACCAAGACAGTCACCCTTTATCAAGAATATCACCCTATAGTAACTCAATTGAAAGCAATTATGCTTGAAGCAACCCTCTTTTAAATGATAGTCTTATGCATTAGTAGTCAATCACAGGTACTGATTGTGTGTCTGTCATTCTAATTTGCTTTGGTATCTCAATTCTTTTTAATATGATTTTCCCTTGGGTTTTCATCAGCAAATAACTATTATTTTCCCTAAAATCTTACACTGTTTATCTGAGCACTGAGCCTCAGAATAGCATATGCTATTAAGAAATTACAGTAATTATCCAAATAGTAGCCTTCCCCAGAGCTGTAATATATAGGGAGATTATAGAAGGCCCTTGATTTCCACAGTCATCTGCTATAAATAACTCATGTCTACCTCCCCTTCCTCAATTTGATCAATGAGACTTCCCAGTTCTAGTCCCAGAAAATGAATGTTGGCTACATTCATTTGAGAAAGAAATTACAAGAGGAACCACAGAGCTGAATATCTCACCACTACATCATGACAACTCCAGGGGACTTCAGAGAAAACAGTGAAATTAAGCCCAAGTGGCTGACAGTGTTCTTTGCCATGGACCCTGTTGGCCCCTTATAGTTCCATCTGTAATAAGTTACCTCCAACATCATTCTCTGGGATTTTGAGTGCGTCAGGATTTTGATATTTATATGTCACTTGTGAGGCTGGTGGTCATGACTGATCACTCTCCTTTCCAATGACAAGGAGAATTAGGCAGGGGCCTCATTTTCATCTCTTTTGGTCTCCATATCTCTCCCTTTGCCTATACTAGTGGATGGGAAGAAGGGTAAATGGTGCAGCTCAATTTAAATGTTCATTCCCTTACATTCAGTTACAGGTGAGAAATGGGTATATCTTTCACTTTTTGTGATCCAAGAGGTGTATAGGTCTTATTCCAAGAGTATTTTTCCTTCCACATAGAGCTCCCTATGCCTCTCCTCTGCTGTCCTGCATACACATGTTCCTCTTTCCATCCTCACTATGAAATGACTCTTGGCTTTTCACTCTTCCTGGTCTATCAAAAATTAAGAAACTGTTTTTGATATATACTGTGTGTTGTGCCAAATGTCAAGCCCACATTAGACCCTATTTTAAGGAAACATTTCTATAAGTTATATTGCAGAGAAAAGCTCCCTAGAACAAATCATATGTTGTCATGGTCATATGTTTAAATTTAAACCCAGAATTTCCATATTCTAAATTCTAAATCCAAGGAAAACTGGGTAGGTCAAATAAAGAATACAAATATTGAGAGTATAGTTTACTAACTTTTGTTTTGTCTTGGAGAAGTGACTATTGTGTGGAATATGTATCATCTGATACAAATTATTTGTTGCCAATTGAAAATGCAAAATAAAGTGGATATCTCATTATATTGGAATTGCTATATTTTGCCCATAATTTTATAGCATCATATATCTAATTTAACATTTACAAGATGGCTTTCTGCTTTCAGCTTGTTTGTGTGCAGTGAAGGGTTTTATCACCAGAGAGTGGTGTTTTCTTATTCGGATCATTTAACTTTAAACTGCTTGTACTGGTGCACTGATGTGCTGGGCCAGTTCCTGGGCCCTCTGGTGGACAGGGCTGAGTCCCCATGTACCAGTGAGCTCTGGGCCTTAAGGTAGCAGGCCTGATGGTGGGTGGGGCTATGTCCTCACCCAGCTAGTTGCTTGGCCTGAGGTGTCCCAGCCCTGGTGCCCACAACAAGGTGGACAGGGTTGGGTCCCGGAGCTAATAAGCTAGAGGGAGGATTCCAAAATGGTGCTTGGCAGCACCAGTGTTCTTGGGGTAGAACGAGCTCCCCAGAATGTCTGCCACTAGTGTCTGTGCCCTCAGGGTGAGCTCTAGTTGCCTCCTGTGTCTTCAGGAGGCTCTCCAAGATTAGCAGGTGGGTCTGACCCAGGCTTCTTTCAAAGTACTGCTTCTGCCCTGGGTCCCTGAGTGTGTGAGAGTTTGTATGCACCCTTTGAGAGTGAATTAAAAATTATCTATTTCCCACAGCCCTCTGGCTCTCCCAAAAATGAGACCCACTGGCCTTCAAAGCCAAATGTTCTGGGGGCTTGTCTTCCTGGTGCAGGATCCCCAGGGCTGGGGTGCCTGATGGGGGGCTCAGACTCCTTGCTTCTTGGGGAAAACCTCTGCAATTGTAATTATCGCACATCTATGGGTCACCCACCCAGAGATATGGGTCCTGACTATACTGCATCTCTGCCCCCCCTACCTGCTCATTATGGTTCCTTTTTTATATCTTTAGTTGTAGAAGATCTCTCCTGCTAGTCTTTGGGTCTTTCTCATCAATAGTTGCTCTGTAAATAGTTGTGATTTTGGTGTGCCTGTGGGAGAAGGTGAGATCAGGGTCTTCCTACTCGGCCATCTTGGCCACGCTCCTCTAAATAAATTTTGTCATTACACAAAATCTCAGTAGGGAAACTTGGGTCTTATTCTCCTAAAGAGAATATAATAGTAAATAAATGCTGAAACTAAGAGAAAAACTTGTATGTTTATACTTTTTTATGCCATTTTTTACACTGGCATCAACTGCTAAAAGAAGATCTTTCCTGAGGGAGTAGTTTGAGGAAAAAAGTGATGAGAACCTAGTAAAACCAAAACTACAGCTTATTTTTAAATTGAAGTATTGTTGATTTACAATGTTGTGTTAGTTTCCAGTATACAGCACAGTGATTCAGTTATATGTATATATGTGTGTGTGTGTGTATGTGTGTATATATATATTCTTTTTCAGATTATTTTACCTTACAGGTTATTACAAAATATTCAGTAGAGTTCCCTGTGCTATACAGTAGGAGCTTATTGGTTATCTATTTTATATATAGGATTGTGATATGTTAATCCCAAACTCCTAATTTATCCCTCTAAAACTACAGCTTTTTCACTTTTACTTCAGAGTTGTTAGTCTAGCTATAAAGACTATTTCTAGCAGTGCCCTATGGTGTACCCTGGTATGGAATCAACTGCAGGGAATATTGGTGTCCATGGGATAAAAATGCATTAGACCATGGTTAAACTACCTGCTCATGTTTTGCTAGTTCTCTCTTGTCTTTGTCTACTTTGTCTGCATTCTTCTTTGTTAAAGGCCCTAGCAGTGAGAGGAGAAAATGAAGTTGCCCCTTCACACTCCAAAAGGCTCTGAACTCAGGGATACCTGTGGGACCAGGTGCTGCTTCTTCCAGCCCGGGGAGGCTGAACATTTTGATATTTCACATAGATTCTGTCTCCTCCTGCTCCTCTTCCTTTTATTCTTCTACCATGGGGACAGCAATACCCACAACTCGCAGACAATGTCTAGTGCTGTAGCTACTGCTTGACAAGTAAGTTACATAAATATTTTCTGTCAACAGGAAGAAAATGATTCTCTGCATGGAAACCCTTCCCTTTCTGGAGTCTCTTGGAGCAGCCCAATGAGGGGCCTGGGGGAGTGTCTGAACAACTTTATTTCTGCTTTAGGGCCTGGGTTATAGCCCACAGATCTGGCAAAGGTGGTGTCTTTCCCTTGCTCCCTAGGGAACAAAACTAGCTCATGTAGGAAGATTCTGTGGGAGCCCAGTGTTAACTGTGAGACTCACAATTAACTCGGAGGAAGACAGTACTCTGCTCAAGGCTGCTTTGTAGTCATTGTTCATCTTTCCTTTGAGATAGGAGAAATGATCAAGACAGACATGCTCTTAAAAGGGCACAACTCACAAAGGGCCTATTTTTACCACAGATTGCAAAGGACATCTGCTCAGCTCCCAGGCAAGGAGGGATGATGGGAGTTTGTGTACTTTCTGTCACAGGGTCAAACAGAAACTGTCTTTACAACTGGTATGGGGTTTTAAAAACAAGCTTTAAGGGTTAGTGTTTTTAACCTGATTGTAGCTATTGCTTTCTGTATTTTGTAAATTTCTCCATTCAAATCTAGATTGATATTGTCTAACTTTGATTTCCTTAAAAGATGGTGCTACAGCCAAGACTAAGTAACAATGGCTAGATATGCTCTACCTCCTGAAAGAACTGAAAAAAGCAGACAATATACGTGAAATGACCCTTTTAAAGATACTGGAAATCAGGCAAAGAAGGACAATCATCCTAAGAAATGGGAAAAATGAATTGAATCCTTCTATTGTGCCCAGCTTACTGCTTTGAGAGAGTTTCCAAGACAGGTACAGTGGGCCTCTTTGAGTTGAGCAGACTGAGCTGACAGTCTATGGAGGTCAAGGCAGGTGTAATCCATAGGACAGAATGGTAGGAGGAGAGAACCACAGGAAGAAAATCATAAAGAACTCCAGAGGATTTCCTTCCAATGTCCAGCAGGGTACTGATTAACACATCCATGCGAGGAAACTACCCAAGGTCAAGGTAAAATTATTTTAGAGGGAATGGTACTTGGCACAGACACAGGGCTGGGAATAGACCTATTCCCAACAGTCAGAGTGAAACAATTTATCATTGACAGGAAATGGGGAAGCTTGCCTCAGAAGCTATAAATAGTTATCCCTAGACAGCACTATTCTGGACCATCTGAAGAATTGTAAAATTAAGACTTGAAAGGATCAAACTGTTTTTAAGTAACTTAACTGCATCATTGAACAAAGCTTAAAATTTATAGGAAGATAAAACTATTCAGCAACAAAGTAAATGCACTATTCAAAACTACTTGGCATTCAAAGAAAAAGGAAAATAGGACCCATGATCATCTGGAACTGCCCCAGATTGGCACAGATGTTAGAATTAGCAGAGAAGGAAATTACAACTGTTATTATAACTATATTCCATAATTCAAAACATTAAATAGAAAAATGAAAGTTATAAAATAGACCCAAATCTAACTTTTAGGAATGAAAACTAGAATGCACAAGATAGAAAACTCTTCAGTAGGGTTAATAGCAGATTAGAAATTGCAGAAGAAAAAGTTAGCGAATATGAGGCATAGCAAAAGACTTTATCCAAAAGGTAACACTGAAAGAAGAATGCAACTTAAAAATAAGCATCAGTAAACTGTGGGACAACTTCAACTGGGCTAAAATATGGATAATTAGAGTCCACAAAGGAGGAGGAAAGGGGACAGAAAACTATCTGAAGAAATAATAACTGAAACTTTCCAAGCATAGCAAAAACTATAAATCCACAGATCCAAGAATTGAACATACTCAAGCACTACAAACATAAATAAATTACATAAAGGAACATCATAATTAAACTGCCAAAAAAATAAGATGAAGAGCAAATTTTAAAAATCAGCCAGAGGAAAAAGATATACTACCCATAAAGAAAAGGAAGATATCCAATTTCTTGTCAGAAACAATGGAAGCAATAAGACAGTTGACTCATATCCTCAAACACACAAAGACAAAAACCTGTCAACCTAGAATTCTAGACCCAGCAAAACTATCTTTTAAAAAAATGCAGGTGAAAAAAAAATTTTTTAAATAAGATAAAAAATAAAAAATACAGGTGAAAGAAAGATATATTTAGATAAGAAAAAGTTGAAATACTTAATCACCAGCAGATATGTACTACAAGAAGGTTAAAGGATGATTTTTAAGCAGAAGGAAAATAATACCAGATGGATACCTAGCTCCACACAAAAGGATGAAGGGCACCAGAGATGGTAATTATATGGGAAAATATATACACTTGTTTTCTTATTATTTAAATCTCTTTAAAAGGTAATTGTTTAAACAACAACAACAATAATAATCTATTGTGGGGTTTATGGCATTTGTAAAAATAAAATACATACAGGAATAGCATAAAGGCTGGGTGTGGGGGGGGGATATACTATTAGAAGTATACTATTCTAAGGTTCTTGTACCGTGTGTAAAGTAGCATATCACCAGATGGTAGATTGTAATAAATTAAGGCTATATATTATGAACCTTAACACAACTGCTAAAGTAACAAAGAGTTATAGCTAGTAACCAAAAAAGATAAAATTGAATCATAAAAAACACTAGCTTAATTTAAAAGGAGGCAGAAAATGAGGGAGAAAAGGGACAAATCAAAAACTAATAGCAAGCTGGTCCAGTGGTTAGGACTCCACACTTTCACTGCTGGGGGCCTGGTTTCAATCCCTGGTCAGCGAACTAAGATCCTATAAGGCACATGGCATAGCCAAAACAAAAACCGAAAAAACAAACAATAACAACAACAACAACAAAAACCTAATAGCAAGCTAAAAGACTTGAACCTAGCCCTTTCAATAATTATATGTTAATGGTCAAAACATCTATTAAAAGGCAGAGATTGTCAGATTTTATTTAAAAAAAAAACAATACTCAACTATATGCTGTTTACAAGAAACACACTATTTTTTCATACATCTTTATTGGAATGTAATTGCTTTACAATGTTGTGTTAGTTTTGGCTTTACCACAAGGTGACTCAGCTATATGTATACATATATCCTCATATTTCCTCCCTATTGAGCCTCCCTCCTACACTTCCTATCCCACCCCTCTAGGTTGTCACAAAGCACCGAGCCGATCTCCCTGTGATACGCAGCAACTTAGCACTAGGTATTTTGCATTTGGTAGTGTATATATGTCAATGCTACTCTCTCGCTATGTCCCAGCCTCCCCTCCCCCACCATGTCCTCAAGTCCATTCTCTATTTCTGCATCTTTATTCTTGCCCTGCCACTAGGTTCATCAGTACCATTTTTCTAGATTCTATATATATGTGGCATACGGCATTTCTTTTTCTCTTTCTGACTTACTTCACTCTGCATGACAGTCTCTAGGTCTATCCACCTCACTACAAATAACTCAATTTCATTCCTTTTTATGGCTGAGTAATATTCCATTGTATATATGTATCACATCTTCTTTATCATTTCATCTGTTGATGGACATTTAGGTTGCTTCCATGTCCTGGCTATTGTAAATAGTGCTGCAATGAATATTGTGGTATATGTGTCTTTTTGAATTATGGTTTTCTCAGGATATATGTTCAGTAGTGGGATTGCTGGGTCATATGGTAGTTCTATTTTTAGTTTTTTTAAGGAATCTTCATACTGTTCTCCATAGTGGCTGTATCAATTTACATTCCCACCAACAGTGCAGGAGGGTTCCCTTTTCTCCACACCCTCTCCAGCATTTATTGTTTCTAGATTTTTTGATGATGGCCATTCTGACTGGTGTGAGGTGATACCTCATTGTGGTTTTGATTTGCATTTCTCTAATGATTAGTGATGTTGAGCATCTTTTCATGTGTTTGTTGGCAATCTGTATCTCTTCTTTGGATAAATATCTATTTAGGTCTTCCATCCATTTTTGGACTGGGTTGTTTGTTTTTTTGATATTGAGCTGCATAAACTGCTTATATATTTTGGAAGTTAATCCTTTGTCAGTTGCTTTGTTTGAAAATATTTGCTCTTATTCTGAGGGTTGTCTTTCTGTCTTTTTTTTTTTTTGAATTTACTATTTAAACTTTATTCCATGACTGGGAATCCAGTTTTTCTACTATTGAAAATGCTGATATTAAAATTTTTATTCATAAACTTTTGTGTATATCTCTGATTATTTTTTTTAAATTTTTTTGGGGGTACACCAAGTTCAATCATCTGTTTTTATACACATATTCCCGTATTCCCTCCCTTCCTTGACTCCCCCCGCCTAGAGTCCCCCCCACCCTCCCCGCCCCAGTCCTCTAAGGCACCTTCCATCCTCGAGTTGGACTCCCTTTGTTATACAACAACTTCCCACTGACTATCTATTTTACAGTTGGTAGTATATATATGTCTGTGCAACTCTCTCGCTTCATCTCAGTTTCCCCTTCACCCCCCGCCCCCTCCCATACCTCAAGTTCTCCAGTCCATTCTCTGTATCTGCATCCTTGTTCTTGTCACTGAGTTCATCAGTACCATTTTTAGATTCCGTATATGTGAGTTAGCATACAATATTTGTCTTTCTCTTTCTGACTTACTTCACTCTGTATGACAGACTGTAGTTCTATCCACCGCATTACATATAGCTCCATCTCATCCCTTTTTATAGCTGAGTAATATTCCATTGTATATATATGCCACATCTTCTGTATCCATTCATTTGTTGATGGGCATTTAGGTTGCTTCCATGTCCTGGCTATTGTAAATAGTGCTGCAATAAACATTGCGGTACAAGTTTCTTTTGGGATTATGGTTTTCTTTGGGTATATGCCCAGGAGTGGGATTACTGGGTCATATGGTAGTTCTATTTGTAGATATTTAAGGAACCTCCAAATTGTTTTCCATAGTGGCTGTAACAACCTATAGTCCCACCAACAGTGCAGGAGAGTTCCCTTTTCTCCACACCCTCTCCAACATTTGTGGTTTCCAGATTTTGTGATGATGGCCATTCTGATCGGTGTGAGGTGATACCTCATTGTGGCTTTGACTTGCATTTCTCTGATGAGTAGTGATGTCGAGCATCTTTTCATGCGTGTGTTGGCCATCTGTATGTCTTCTTTGGAGAAATGTCTATTTAGGTCTTCTGCCCATTTGTGGATTGGCTTATTTGCTTTTTTGGTATGAAGCTGCATGAGCTGCTTGTATATTTTGGAGGTTAATCCTTTGTCCATTGTTTCATAGGCAATTATTTTTTCCCATTCTGAGGGTTGCCTTCTAGTCTTGTTTATGGTTTCTTTTGCTGTGCAAAAGCTTTTAAGTTTCATGAGGTCCCATTTGTTTATTCTTGATTTTATTTCCATGATTCTAGGAGGTGGGTCAAAAAGGATCTTGCTGTGGTGGATGTCATAGAGTGTTCTGCCTATGTTTTCCTCTAGGAGTTTTATAGTGTCTGGCCTTACATGTAGGTTTTTAATCCATTTGGAGTTTATTTTTGTGTATGGTGTTAGGAAGTGTTCTAATTTCATTCTTTGACATGTTGCTGTCCAATTTTCCCAGCACCACTTATTGAAGAGGCTGTCTTTTTTCCATTGTATTTTCGTGCCTCCTTTGTCAAAGAGAAGGTGCCCATATGTGTTTGGGCTTACTTCTGAGTTCTCTATTCTATTCCATTGATCTTCCTTTCTGTTTTTGTGACACTACCATACTGTCTTGATCACTATGGCCTTGTAGTATAGTTTGAAGTCAGGAAGCCTGATTCCACCAACTCCATTTTTCCTTCTCAAGATTGCTTTGGCTATTCGGGGTCTTTTGCGTTTCCATACAAATCATAAGATTTCTTGCTCTAGTTCTGTGAAAAATGCCATTGGTAATTTGATCGGGATTGCATTGAATCTGTAAATTGCTTTGGGTAGTACAGTCATTTTCACGATGTTGATTCTTCCAATCCAGGAACATGGTATGTCCCTCCATCTGTTTGTGTCGTCTTTGATTTCTTTCATCAATGTCTTAAAGTTTTCTGCATACACATCTTTTGCCTCCTTAGGCAGGTTTATTCCTAGGTATTTGATTCTTTTTGTTGCAATGGTGAATGGGAGAATTTCCTTAATTTCTCTTTCTGCTCTTCCGTTGTTTGTGTATAGGAATGCAAGAGATTTCTGTGCATTAATTTTGTATCCTGCTACTTTACTAAACTCATCAATTAGTGTTAGCAGTTTTCTGGTAGAGTCTTTAGGGTTTTCTATGTATAATATCATATCATCTGCAAAGAGTGACAATTTTACTTCTTCTTTTCCAATTTGGATTCCTTTTATTTCTTTTTCTTCTCTGATTGCTGTGGCTAAAACTTCCAAAACTATGTTGAATAATAGTGGTGAGAGTGGACACCCTTGTCTTGTTCCTGTTCTTAGAGGGAATTCTTACAGTTTTTCCCCATTGAGAACGATGTTGGCTTTTGGTTTTTCATATATGGCTTTTATTATGTTGAGGTAATTTCCTTCTATGCCCTTTTTCTGGAGAGCTTTTATCATAAATCGATGTTGAACTTTGTCAAAAGCTTTTTCTGCATCTATTGAAATGATCATATGGGGTTTTATCCTTCAAGTTGTTGATATGATGTATCACATTGATTGATTTGCGTATATTGAAGAATCCTTGCATCCCAGGGATAAACCCCACTTGATCATGGTGGATGATTTTTTTAATGTGCCGTTGGAGTCTGTTAGCTAGTATTTTGTTGAGGATTTTTGCATCTATATTCATCAGTGATATTGGTCTGTAGTTTTCTTTTTTTGTGACATCTTTGCCTGGTTTTGGTATCAGGGTGATGGTAGCCTCATAGAATGAGTTTGGGAGTGCTCCGCCTTCTGCAATATTTTGGAAGAGTTTGAGAAGGATAGGCGTTAGCTCTTCTCAAAATGTTTGATAGAATTCGCCTGTGAACCCATCTGGTCCTGGGCTTTTGTGTGTTGGGAGATTTTTAATCACTGCCTCAATTTCCGTACTTGTGATTGGTCTGTTCATGGTTTCTATTTCTTCCAGATTTAGTCTTGGAAGATTGTATTTTTCTAAGGATGTATCCATTTCTTCCAGGTTATCCAATTCATTGGCATATAGTTGCTTGTAGTAGCTCATGATCTTTTGTATTTCTGAGGTGTCTGTTGTTACTTCTCCTTTTTCATTTCTAATTCTGTTGATTTGCATCTTCTCCCTTTTTTTCTTGATGAGTCTGGCTAATGGTTTATCAATTTTGTTAATCTTCTCAAAGAACCAGCTTTTAGTTTTATTTATTTTTGCTATGGTTTCCTTCCTTTCTTTTTCATTTATTTCTGCTCTGATCTTTATGATTTCTTTCCTTCTGCTTACTTTGGGGATTCTTTGTTCTTCTTTCTCTAGTTGTTTTAGGTGTAAGGTTAGGTTGTTTATTCGATAATTTTCTTGTTTCTTAAGGTAGGACTGTATTGCTATAAACTTCCCTCTTAGAACTGCTTTTGCTGCATCCCATAGGTTTTGGGTTGTTGTGTTTTCGTTGTCATTTGCTTCTAGATATTTTTTGATTTCCTCTTTGATTTCTTTAGTGATTCCTTGGTTGTTTAAGAGTGAATTGTTTAGCCTCCATGTGTTTGTATTTTTTGCAGTTTTTTTCCTGTGATTGATATCCAGTCTCATGGCGTTGTGGTCTGAGAAGATGCTTGATATGATTTCATTCTTGATTTTGCCAGGGTTTGATTTGTGACCCAAGATGTGATCTATCCTGGAAAATGTTCTGTGTGCACTTGAGAAGAAAGTGTAGTCTGTCGTTTTTGGATGCAATGTCCTATAAGTATCAATTAAGTCGAGATGGTCTAATGTGTCATTTAAAGCTTGTGTGTCTTTATTTATTTTCTGTTTGGATGATCTGTCCATTGATGTAAGTGGGGTGTTCAAGTCTCCCACTATTATTGTGTTACTGTCGATGTCCCCTTTTATAGCTGTGAGCATTTGCCTTATGTATTGAGGTGCTCCTATGTTGGGGGCATAGATATTTACCATTGTGATATGTTCTTCTTGGATGGATCCCTTGATCATTATGTAGTGTTCTTCCTTGTCTCTTTTAATAGTCTTTACTTTCAAGTCTAATGTGTCTGATATGAGTATTGCTACTCCAGCTTTCTTTAGACTTCCCTTTGCATGGAATATCTTTTTCCATCTCTTTCCTTTCAGTCTATATGTATCCCTTGGTCTGAGGTGGGTTTCTTGTAGGCAGCATATAGAAGGGTCTTGTTTTTGTATCCATTCAGCCAGTCTGTGTCTTTTGGTTGGAGCATTTAATCCATTGACATTTAAGGTGATTCCTGACATGTGTGTTCCAATTACCATTTTCTTAATTGTTTTGGGTTTGTATTTGTAGGTGTTTTCCTTTTCTTGTGTTTCCTACTTAGAGAAGTTCCTTTAGCACTTGTTGTAAGGCTGGTTTGGTGGTGCTGAATTCTCTTAATTTTGCTTGTCTGTAAAGCTTATGATTTCTCCTTCAAATCTGAATGAGATTCTTGCTGGGTAGAGTATTCTTGGCTGTAAGTTTCTCTCTTTCAGGACTTTCAGTATATCCTGCCATTCCCTTCTGGCCTGCAGAGTTTCTGTAGAAAGGTCAGCTGTTACCCTTATGGGTTTTCCCTTATATATTATTTGTTGCTTTTCTCTTGCTGCTTTTAATATTTTTTCTTTGTGTTTAATTGTTGTTAGTTTGATTAACATGTGCCTTGGTGTATTTCTCCTTGGGTTTATTCTGTATGGGACTCTCTGTGCTTCTTGGACTTGGTTAATTATTTCCTTTCCCATGTTGGGGAAGTTTTCCACTATAACCTCTTCAAATATTTTCTCAGACCCTTTCTTATTTTCTTCTTCTTCTGGGATGCCTATAATTCAAATGTTGGTATGCTTAATGTTATCACTGAGATCTCTGAGACTGTCTTCTATTCTTTTTATTCTTTTTTCTTTTTCTTGCTCTGTGGTGTTTATTTCCCCCATTCTATCTTCCAACTCACTTATTCGTTCTTCTGCCTCAGTCATTCTGCTGGTTAGAGCATCTAGAGTATTTTTAATTTCTGTTATTTTGTTATCCATTGCTGTTTGTTTTTCTGAGTTCTTATGAACTGTTTCTTGTACTTTCTCTATTTTGTTATCAAGATTTTGTATCATTTTTACTACCATTACTCTGAATTCTTTTTCAGGCATTTTTCCTATTTACTCCTCACTTATTTGGTCTTGTGGGTTTTTTTCCTGCTCCTTTGCCTGCATGGTGTTTCTTTGTTTCCTCATGGTTGTCCACACTTTTGGGGTTGCTTGTCCTGCGATAGAAGTTTTTATAGAAGACTGTCCAAGCCTCAGACTAATGTCCAAGTATTGGATTAAACAAATACTAAGTCTAGGAAACACATACATGTATATGACACACAATTACTGAATCCATTAGGACATAAGGCTCTGGAAAGACCTGACAGAACCCCAGTGTGCTATCAGATATTCAAAGAGAAACCCAACAGAAATTGACAACTGCAACAGAACAAATCAGAGACAAAAGCAAAAGCAAAGAAGCAAACAAATAACACCTTACACATACAAACACTAATCCAGGGAGATTTTTTAAGCTAGGATCAAATATAGAAAAGAGCTAGAGTACCACCAGACAGAATGAAGATTCTCAGAATGAAATTAGACAATTGTACTAAGAGCTAAGATAAAGACAAAAACCTAATATTAAATACCAAAGTGGTGCATCATCTGGAGAATAGAGCAAGGAGTCTGAACAGACCGATAGTGTTGCTTATAAGTATGTTAAGATAAAATAAACTAAAAATGACTGGAAGAAAGGGGAACAGAAGAGCGTAGTGTGATTGGAAATATGCAAATAAAAAGAAAGGAATAGAAATGTATAAAAGATAGGGATGAAAGGAAAGTATGAGAGATATATTGTCCATACTACCAAAAATGTATCTAGATATAGGAGTATATAAAAAGACAAAAAAATAAAAATAGAATAAAAAATATATTAAAAATTATGTTATAAAACTTGTATATCCCTTAGGACTAAGATCATAATTAATAAAGAAAAAAAAAGAGAGGAAAAAAAAAATCCAGAACTGGTCCCAGAATGGACCAGTTCAATAGGATTGATACTAATATTTCTGTTTCCTTAGAGTCTCAGCTGTAAGTGTCCTTCTACTCACCTTGGGTTTTTTTGCATTATTCTGTGACCAGCAGAGGTTCCTTTATTGTTCGTCTGTAAGCATCGGTGTGTGGGGAGGGAGAGGGTACAATAGTGGCTCCTTTCCCTGGGAGTGAGTGAGCAATGGCGCACTGTTGTTTCAGTTGGGCTTGGAGGTGCCTGTTGCAGAGGGTCGCTGGTGGCTCAGGTGTAAACAGAAAGTCTTAGAGCTGGGCCTCTCTCTGGTTTTTTTTTTTTTTTTTTCTCAGCAGCATCTATGCTGCTGGTGTTCCAAGGGGTTTTAATCCAGCCCCACCCGAGTGCCTGAGGGTACTTGTTATCCTGAGCACCTTAGGTGGCCCACAGGGCGTCTCTCCACTGCCTGTTGCAGAGGCCCTGAAAGAGAGAGAGAGAGGCTATGCATGGGGCTCCTCCCCCCCCCCGCCCCGTGAGCCTGGAGCCTCCAGCTGCCATCATGGCCAGGCAGCTCTCAGTGGCAGGCACTCCTTGCCATGGACCTCTTCTCTCCTGC
The DNA here is from genome assembly GCF_030028045.1 of Hippopotamus amphibius kiboko. NCBI lineage: Eukaryota > Metazoa > Chordata > Mammalia > Artiodactyla > Hippopotamidae > Hippopotamus > Hippopotamus amphibius. The sequence continues at coordinate 105,056,727 of NC_080186.1, forward strand.
CCTCTCAGTCCGTCACCTTATTGGCAACGTTTCTCACCCTGAACAAGCTCTCCAGTTCCCATGCTCTGGTTCCCGGACCCTCTGTTCAGCTGTGGATCAACGTCTCGGTCCAGCAACACTGAGCTTTGGTGTGGACCCTCCGTATGTTTCTCACTCCCTCCAGTCTGCCACAGCTCCACCACTTCACCCTCTTTGAGCAGTTGTAGATGCCTCCCTACTGGTTATGTTGGGGTCCTTGCAGTCCTTTCTGGTGTCCGAGGCCGTCTGCTGTGTTCAGCTGGTTCTCTGTGGGAATTATTGCATCTTTTGGTGCATTCCCAATGCATCTGTGGAGATGGATGCCTTCCACGTCCCTCTACTTTGCCACCATCTTTTTTCTTCCCATATATGATCTTTATTATATTGAGGTAGGTTCCCTCTATGCCCACTTTCTGGAGAGTTTTTATCATAAGTGGGTGTTGAATTTTTTTGGAAAACTTTATCAGAATCTACTGAGATTATCACATGGTTTTTATCCTTCAATTTGTTAATATGGTGTATCACGTTTATTGATTTCTGTATCTCAAAGAATCCTTGCATCCCTGGGATAAACCCCATTTGATCACAGTGTGTCATCCTTTTAATATGCTGTTGGATTCTGTTTGCTAGTATTTTGATGAGGATTTTTGCATCTATGTTCATCAGTGATATTGGCCTGTAATTTTCTTTTTTTGTGTGACCTCTGTCTGGTTTTGGTATCAGGGTGATGGTGGCTTGTAGAATGAGTTTGGGAGTGTTCCTTCCTCTGCAATTTTTTGGAAGAATTTTAAAAGGAAAGGTATTAGCTCTTCTCTAAATGCTTGGTAGAATTTGCCTGTGAGGCACCTGGCCCTGGGATTTTGTTTTTTGGAAGATTTTTAAACACAGTTTCAATTTCAGTGTTCGTGATTGGTCTGTTCATATTTTCTATTTCTTCCTGGTTCATTCTCAGAATATTTTACTTTTCTAAGAATTTGTCCATTTTTTCCAGGTAGTCCATTTTATTGGCACATAGTTGCTTGTAGTAGTCTCTTATGATCCTTTTTATTTCTGTGGTGCCAGTTGTTACTTTTCCTTTTTCATTTCTAATTCTATTGATTTCAGTCTTTTCCCTTTTTTCACCTAATGAGTCTGGCTAATGGTTGATCAATTTTGTTTATCTTCTCAAAGAACCAGCTTTTAGTTTCATTGATCTTTGCTATTGTTTCCTTCATTTCTTTTTTGTTTATTTCTGATCTGATCTTTATGATGTCTTTCCTTCTGTTAGCTTTGGTGTGGTTTTTGTTTTTGTTGTTGTTGTTCTTTTTCTTTAGGTGTAAGGTTAGGTTGTTTATTTGAGATTTTTCTTTTTTCTTGAGGTAGGATTGTATTGCTATAAACTTCCCTCTTCAAACTGCTTTAGCTGCATCCCTTAGGTGTTGGGTCATCATGTTTTCATTATCATTTGTTTCTGTGTATTTTTTGGATTCCTCTTTGATTTCTTCAGTGATCTCTTGGTTATTGAGTAGCATGTTGTTTAGCCTCCATGTGTTTGTATTTTTACAGCTTTTTCCCTGTAATTGATATCTAGTCTCATAGCATTGTGGTCAGAAAAGATGCTTGATATGATTTCAATTTTCTTAAATTTACTGAGGCTTGATCTGTGACCCAAGATGTGATCTGTCCTGGAGAACATTCCATCTGCACTTGAGAAGAACGTGTATTCTGTTGTTTTTGGATGGAATGTCCTATAAATATCAATTAAGTCCATCTGGTCTAATGTGTCATTCAAAGTTTGTTTCCTTATTTATTTTCTGTTTGGATGATCTGTCCATTGATGTAAGTGTGGTGTTCAAGTCCCCTACTATTATTGTGTTACTGTCAGTTTCCCCTTTTATAGCTGTGAGCATTTGCCTTATGTATTGAGGTGCTCCTATGTTGGTGGCATAGATATTTACCATTGTGATATGTTCTTCTTGGATGGATCCCTTGATCATTATGTAGTGTCCTTCCTTGTCTCTTGTAATAGTCTTTATTTTAAGGTCTATTTTGTCTGCTATGAGAATTGCTACTCCAGGTTTCTTTTTATTTCCATTTGCATGGAATATCTTTTTTCACTCCTTCACTTTCAGTCATTTGTGTCCTTTGGTCTGAAGTGGGTCTCTTATAGGCATATATATGTGTCTTGTTTTTGTATCCATTCAGCCAGTCTGTGTCTTTTGGTTGGAGCATTTAATCCATTCACATTTAAGGTAATTATTGATATGTATGTTCCTGTTGCCATTTTCTTAATTGTTTTGAGGTGTTTTGTTTTGTTTTGTTTTCAGATCCTTTTCTTCTCTTGTGTTTCCTGCTTGGAGAAGTTCCTTTCATATTTGTTGTAGACCTGGTTTGGTAGTGCTGAATTCTCTTAGCTTTTGCTTGTCTGTAAAGCTTTTGATTTCTCTGTCAAATCTGAATGAGATCCTTACTGGGTAGAGTAATCATGGTTGTAGGTTTTCCCCTTTCATCATTTAAATATATCCTGCCACTCCCTTCTGACCTGCAATGTTTTTCCTGGAAGATCAGCTGACAACTTTATGGGGATTCCACTGTATGTTATTTGTTGCTTTTCCCTTGCTGCTTTTAATATTTTTTCTTTGTGTTTAATTTTTGACAGTTTGATTAATATGTATCACAGCATGTTTCTCCTTGGGTTTATCCTGTATGGGACTCTCTGTGCTCCCAGGACTTGACTATTTCCTTTCCCATGTTAGGGAAGTTTTCAACTATAATCTCTTCAAATATCTTCTCAGATCCTTTCCTTTTCTCTTCTTCTTTTGATCCCTATAATTTGAATGTTGGTGGATTTTAGTGTTGTCCCCAAAGTCTCTGAGACTGTCCTCAATTCTTTTCATTCTTTCTTCTTTATTCTGTTCCATGTCAGTTATTTCCACCATTCTACCTTCCAGCTCACTTATCCATTCTTCTGCCTCAGTTATTCTGCTACTGATTCCTTCTAGAGTATTTTTAATTTCAATAATTGTGTTGTTCATCACTTTTTTTTTGCTCTTTAGTTCTCCTAGGTACTTATTAAACGTTTCTTGTATTTTCTCCATTCTATTTCCTAGATTTTGGATCATCTTTACTATCATTACCCTGAATTTTTTTTTCAGGTAGACTGCCTATCTCTTAATTTTTTGGTCTTGTGGGTTTTAATCTCCATCCTTCATCTGCTGCATATTTCTCTGTCTTCTCACTTTGTTTAACTTACTCTTTTGGGGGTCTCATTTCTGCAGGCTATATGATCATAGTTCTGTTTACTTCTGTTATCTGTCCCCAGTGGGTGAGTTTGGTCCAGTGGTTTGTGTAGGCTTCCTAGTGGGGGTGACTGGTACCTGTGTTCTGGTGGGTGGGGCTGGATCTTGTCCCTCTGATGGGCAGGGCCACATTCGGTGGTGTGTTTGGGGGTGTCTGTGAGCTCAGTATGACTTTAGGCAGACTGTCTGCTAATAGGTGGGGTTGTGTTCCTGTCTTGCTAGTTTTTTGGTGTGAAGTGTCCAGCACTGGAGCTTGCTGGCCCTTGGGAAGAGCTGGGTCTTAGTGTTGGGACAGAGACCTCTGGGATAGCTCTCATGAATTAATATTCCATGGGGCTAGGGGTTCTCTGGTGGTCCAACATCCTGGACTTGGCTCTCCCACCTTGGAGGCTCAGGCCTGTTCCTCGGCTGGAGAACCAAGACCCTGCAATCTGCATGGTGTGGAATAAAACTAAGAAATAAACAATCAAATAAATGAAGAGACAAAACCCCAGACAAATAGTAAAAGCAAAACTGAACAGACAAAACCACACAAAGAAACATACACACATGCACTCACAGAAAGAAAATTTTAAAAAAGAGAGAAAACAAACAATAAGGAAGCAACCAAACCAATAAAGAAATCACAAAATAAAAACAAACAGTAGAAACTAAACTAACAAATACATAAAACCAGAAACAAATCAAGTGCAGAAAGCAAACTAAGAAAAGGCAATGAAAGCATAAAACAAACACAAAAATGATCAAAGTGTAAAGACAAAAGAAAGATGTAAACAAAAGGAAAAAATGCAAAACAATAAAGTAGTAAAGTAAAAATAGAAAAAATAGAAAGTATAGTTTAAAATGAAATGAAAACAATGCAAAACAAAGGAAAAAAACAAACACAAGGAAGAAATATACTATAACAAAAAATATGGTAGAAATAATAAAATAAAAAGGAAAAATAATAAAATAAAAAATATATTAAGGATGCAAGCATAAAAAAGAACAGAAAAAGTAAATAAAAAATTAAAATTAAAAGAATAATAAAAATTACCAACAGAAGAAAACAAACAAAAAAGTAGTAATATTTTCCTGTGGCCTTAGCTGTCAATGTCCTTGACCCCACGATGAGCCACAACCAATCCCTGCCTATTCAGGAAGTCCTCTAATAATTCTAGGTAGGTCTCTGGACTTGCTGTGGGCACAGGGGGGCCAGCTCAGAGTCTGATCTGGCCTTACTCCCATGTGTAATTGCCCTCAAAGTCCACAGTTGCCCCCGAAGTCCACAGCCTCAATTGTGGGAACATATTGTCTATTCAGGTATTCCACAGATACAGGGTTTACCAAGCTGATTGTGGGGATTTAACCTGCTGCTCCCACGGCTGCATGAAGATATTTCCCTTTCTCTTCTTTGGTTGCACAGCCCCTGGGTTTCAGCTTTGGTTTTGGCCCAGCCTCCATGTGTGGGCCACCTTCAGGTGTCTGTTCTCCTTCCAGGCAAGAGGGGGCAAAAGCAGGAGCTGATTAGGGCTCATTTGCTCACGCAGGCCAGGGGGAGGAAGGGATATGGCAATCACAACTGGAATGCATGGGGAGTGCCTGTGGCAGCAGAGGCCAGTGTAAAGTTGCAGGAGCCTGAGGCATGCCATGTGTTCTCCCAGAGAAGTTGACCTCAGATCTTGGGACCCTCAGCAGTGGCAGGCGGCACAGGCTGCCAGGAGGGTGTAGGCAGTGACCTGCCTTGCTCACAGGACCCTGGTGACAGTGGCAGCAGCCTCTGGGTTCTGAGATAACAGCCATGGCTTGCACTCATGCTCACATAGGCATTGCCCTGCCATCTGTGAGCACAAGGAGCAAGAAGCTCCTATGGCTGGCCGCATCTTGAGCACCCTGCAATATAGGTCTCCTGCCTTTCCAGCAGGCCCAGGCTTTTTCCCAGACTTCCTCCCAGCTAGTTAGCCCCCCTAGGCTGTCCTCACATCGGCAACCCCAGTCCTTTCCCTAGGGTCTGACCTCTAAAGCCCAAGCCTCAGTACCCGCCCCAGTGGGAAAGTAGACGAGTGTCTCACACTGGTGAGTGCTGGTCAGCACTGATCCTCCTTGCAGGAATCTCTCTGCTCAGCCCTCTGCACCCCTGTTGCTGCCCTCTCCTCCGAGGCTCTGAAGCTTCTCCCCCATCCCTGCCAGTGAGGGGGCTTCCTAGTGTGTGGAAACTCTTCCTCCTTCATAGCTCCTCCCCGAGGGGCAGGTCCTGTCCTGATTCCTTTGTCTCTCTCTCTCTCTCTTTTTTTTCATTTTTTCTTTTGCTCTACCCAGTTGCATGGGGGTTTTCTTGCATTTTTGGAAGTCTGAGGTCCCCTGCCAGCGTTCAGTAGGAATTCTGTAAGAGCTGTTCCACATGTAAATGTATTCTTGATGTATTTGTGAGGAGGAAGGTGATCTCCATGTCTTACTCTTCTGTCATCTTGAAGGCCTCCCCCGCCGCCAAGAAACACACTTTAATATGGAGATACAAATACATGAAGGGATGGAAAAGGTATACTCTGCTAACAGTAGTCAAAAAAAAAAAAGTTGGAGTGGCTATATTAATATCGGATATAACAAATTTCAGAATAAACCATATGACCAGAGTAAAGAAGGTTGTTTCATATTAATAGAGATCAGTTCATTAAGAGGACATAACAATCCCACAGATTTATGTACCTGGTAACAGCTTCAAAACACATGATACAGAAGAATCAAGATGGCGGAGTAGGAAGACATGCGCTCACTCCCTCTTGCAAGAGCACCAGAATTACACCTAACTGCTGAACAACCATCGACAGAAAGACACTGGAACTCACCAAAAAAAACCACCCCACATCCAGAGACAAAGGAGAAGCCGCAATGAGATGGTAGGAGGGGCGCAATCATGTTAAACTCAAATCCCATAAATGCTGGGTGGGTGACTCACAAGCTGGAGAACAGTTATACTGCAGAAGTCCTGAGGGTTCTGAGCCCCACGTCAGGCTTCCTAACCTGGGGGTCCAGGAATGGGTGGAGGAATTCCCAGAGAATCAGACTTTGAAAGGCAGTGGGATTTAATTGCAGGACTTCCATAGGACTGGGGAAAATGGAGACTCAACTCTTTGAGGGTAGACAAAAAAGTGTGCTCACCAGGACCCAGGGGGAAGGAGCAGTGACCCCATAGGAGACTGAACCAGACCTATCTGCTGGTGTGGGAGGGTTGCCTGCAGAGGTGGGGGGCAGCTGTGGCTCACCAAGGACACAGGGGCACTGGCAGGAGGGGTTCTGAGAAGTGCTCACTGGTGTGAGCCCTCCCAGAGTCCACCATTAGCCCCACCAAAGAGCCTGTAAGCTCCACTGTTAGGTTGCCTCAGGCCAAATGTCCACCAGGGTGGGAACACAGCCCTACCCATTGGCAGACAGGCAGATTAAAGTGTCATTGAGCTCCACCCACCAAATCAGATTAAAGTTTTACTGAGCTCCACCCACCCAGCCCAACCCACCATCAGTCCCTCCTATCAGGAAGCAGCCACAAGCCTCCTAGACAGCTTCCTCCACAAGAGGGCAGACAGCAGAATCAAGCAGTATCAGCAGTATTTCACCTGTGGAACTGAAAATCACAGCCACAGAAAGACACAGAAAATGAAAAGGCAAAAGACTTTTCACCAGAGGAAGAGACAAGATAAAACCCCAGAAAAACAACTAAATGATAAGGAGATAGGCACTCTTCTGGAAAAAGAATTCAGTATAATGATGGTGAAGATGATCCAGGACTTGGAAAAAAGACTGGATGCAAAATTGAAAAGTTGCAAGAAAAGTTACCAAAGACGTAGAAGAATTAAAGAACAAAAAAACAGAGATAAGCAACACAATAACAAATGAAAAATACACTAGAAGGAACTAATAGCAGATTAACTGAGGCAGAAGGGTGAATAAGTGACCTGGAAGACAGAATGGTGATAATCACTGATGCAGAAAAGAATAAAGAAAAAAGAATGAAAAGAACTGAAGACAGCCTAGGAGACCTCTGGGACAACGTTAAATGCACCAACATTCACATTATAGGGGTCCAGAAGGAGAAGAAAGAGACAAAGGACCTGAGAAAATATTGGAAGAAATTATAGTTGAAAACTTCCCTAACATGCAAAAGGAAATAGCTACCCAAGTCCAGGAAGCACAGAGAGTCCCAGGCAGGACTGGGAGAAACATGACAAGACATATAGTAGTCAAACTGACAAAAATTAAAGACAGAGAAAAGTTATTTAAAGCAACAAGAGAAAAATGACAAGTAAGATACAAGGGAACTCCCATCAGGTTAACAGCTAATTTCTCAGCAAGCCAGAACGGAATGGCACGATATATTTCAAGTGATGAAAGGGAAGAACCTACAACCAAGAATACTCTACCCAGCAAGGATCTCATTCAGATTCGATGGAGAAATCAAAAGCTTTACAGACAAGCAACAGCTAAGAGAATTCAGCACCATCAAACCAGCCCTACAGCAAATGCTAAAGGAACTTCTCTAAGCAGGAAACATAAGAGAAGAAAAGGACCTACAGAAACAAAAACAAAACAATTAAGAAAATGGTATTAGGAACATACATATTGATAATTACCTTGAATGTAAATGGTCTAAATGCACCAACCAAAAGACACAGACTGGCTGAATGGATACAAAAACAAGACCCATATATATGCTGTCTACAAGAGACCCACTTCAGACCTAGGGACACACACAGACAGAAAGTGAGGGGATGGAAAAAGATATTCCAAGCAAATGGAAATCAAAAGAAAGCTGGAGTAGCAATACTTATATCAGATCAAATAGACTTTAAAATAAAAAATGTTACAAGAGACAAGAAAGGACACTACATAAAGACTGAGGGATCCATCCAAGAAGAAGAGATAACAGTTACAAATATATATGCACCCAATATAGGAGCGCCTCAATACATAAGGCAAATGCTAACAACTATGAAAGAGGAAATCAACAGTAACACAGTCATAGTGGGGAACTTTAACACCCCACTTACACCAATGGACACATCATCCACACAGAAAATTAATAAGGAAACAGAAGCTTTAAATGACACAATAAATCAGCTTGATTTAATAGATATCTATAGGACATTACATCCAAAAACAGCAGATTACACCTTCTCAAGTGCACATGGAACATTCTCCTGGATAGATCTCATTTTGGGTCATAAATCAAGCCTTGGTAAATTCAAGAAAATTGAAATCGTATCAAGCATCTTTTCTGACCACAACGCTGTGAGATTAGAAATCAATTACAGGCAAAAACTGTATAAAACACAAACACATGGAGGCTAAACAATATGCTACTAAATAACCAACAGATCACTGAAAAAATCAAAGGGGAAATCAAAAAATACCTAGAGACAAATGACAATGAAAACACAATGATCCAAAACCTATGGGATGTAGCAAAGGCAGTTCTAAGAGGGAAGTTTATAGTGATACAATACTACCTCAAGAGACAAGAAACATCCCAAATAAACAACCTAACCTTACACCTAAAGAAAGTAGAGAAGGAAGAGCAGAAAAAAACCCAAAGTGAGTAGATGGAGAGAAATCATAGAGATCAGAGCAGAAATAAATGAAATGGAAACAAAGAAAACAATAGCAAAAATCAATAAAACTTGAAGCTGGTTCTTTGAGAAGATAAATAAAATTAATAAACCTCTAGCAAGACTCATCAAGAAAAAGAGGGAGAGGACTCAAATCAATAAAATTAGAAAGGAAACAGGAGAAGTTACAAAGGAAACTGCAGAAATAAAAAGCACCATAAGAGATTACTACAAGCAACGATATGCCAATAAAATGGACAACCTGGATGAAATGGACAGATTCTTAGAAAGGTATAACCTTCCAAGACTGAATTAGGAAGACATAGAAAATATGAACAGACCAATCACAAGTAATGAAATTGAAACTGTGATTAAAAATCTCCCAACAAACAAAAGTCCAGGACCAGATGGATTCACAGGTGAATTTTATCAAACATTCAGAGAGGAGCTAACACCCATCCTTCTCAAACTCTTCCAAAACATTGCAGAGGGAGGAACAATCCCAAACTCATTTTATGAAGCCACCATCACCCTGATACCAAAACCAGACAAAGATACTATGAAAAAAGAAAACTACAGACCAATATCACTGATGAATTTAGACCCAAAAATCCTCAACAAAATACTATCCAACAGAATCCAACAACACATTAAAAGGATCATACACCATGATCAAGTGGGGTTTATCCCTGGAATGCAAGGATTCCTCAATATACGCAAATCAATCAATGAGATACACCATATTAACAAATTGAAGGATAAAAACCACACGATCATCTCAATAGAGGCAGAAAAAGCTTTTGACAAAATTCAACACCCATTTATGATGAAAACTCTCCAGAAGGTGGGCATAGAGGGAACCTACCTCAACATAATAAAGGCCATATATGACAAATCCACAGCCAACATCATTCTCAACGGTGATAAACGGCAAGCATTTCCTCTAAGATCAGGAACAAGACAAGAATATCCACTCTCACCGCTACTATTCAACATAGTTTTGGAAGTCCTTGTCACAGCAATCAGAGAAGAAAAAGAAATAAAAGGAATCCAAATTGGAAAAGAAGTAAAACTGTCACTGTTTGCAGATGACAGGATACTATACACAGAAAATCCTAAAGATGCCACCAGAAAACTACCTGAGCTCATCAATGAATCTGGTAAAGTTGCAGGATACAAAACCAACACAGAGAAATCTCTTGCATTTCTATACACTAACATCAAAATATCAGAAAGAGAAATTAAGAAAACAACCCCATTTACCATTGTAACAAAAAGAATAAAATACTTAGGAATAAACCTAACTAAGGAGGTAAAAGACCTGTACTCAGAAAACTATAAGGCACTAATGAAAGAAATCAAAGATGACACAAGCAGATGGAGGGACATACCATGTTCCTGGATTGGAAGAATCAACATTGTGAAAATGACTATACTACTGAGAGCAATTTACAGATTCAATGCAATCCCGATCAAATTACCAATGACATTTTTCACAGAACTAAAACAAGAAATTTTACGATTTGTGTGGAAACGCAAAAGACCCCGAATAGCCAAAGCAATCTTGAGAAGGAAAGATGGAGTTGGTGGAATCAGGCTTCCTGACTTCAGGCTATACTACAAGGCCACAGTGATCAAGACAGTATGGTACTGGCACAAAAACAGAAATATAGATCAATGGAACAGGATAGAAAGCCCAGAGATAAACTACGGTCAACTAATCTATGACAAAGGAGGCAAGGATATACAATGGAGAAAAGGCAGCCTCTTCAATAAGTGGTGCTGGGAAAACTGGACTGCTACATGTAAAAGAATGAAATTAGAACACTCCCTAACACCATACACAAAAATAAACTCAAAATGGATTAAAGACCTAAATGTAAGGCCAGACACTCTAAAGCTTCTAGAGGAATACATAGGAAGAACACTCTTTGACGTAAATAACTGCAAGATCTTTTTTGATCCTCCCCCTAGAGTAATGGAAATAAAAACAAAAATAAATAAGTGGGACCTAATGAAACTTCAAAGCTTCTGCACAGCAAAGGAAACTATAAGCAAGACGAAAAGACAGCCCTCAGGATGGGTGAAAATATTTTCAAACGAATCAACAGACAAAGGATTAATCTCCAAAATATATAAGCAGTTTATCCAGCTCAATATCAAAAAAACAAACAACCCAATCAAAAAATAGGCAGAAGACCTAAACAGGCATTTCTGCAAAGAAGACACACATTTCTGCAAAGTTAGCCAAGAGACACACGAAAAGATGCTCAACATCACTAATTATTAGAGAAATGCGCATCAAAACTACAATGAGGTATCACCTCACACAGGCTAGAATGGGCATCATCAGGAAATCGACAAACAGTAAATGCTGAAGAGGGTGTGGAGAAAAGAGAACGCTCTTGCACTGCTGGTGGGACTGTAAATTAATACAGCCACTATGGAGAACAGTATGGAGCTTCCTTAAAAAACTAAAAATAGAACTACCATATGACCCAACAATCCCACTACTGGGCATATACCCAGAGAACACCATAATTCAAAAAGACACATGCACTCCAATGTTCATTGCAGCACTATTTACAATAGCCACGACATGGAAGCAACCTAAATGTCCATCAACAGATGAATGGATAAAGAAGATGTGGTACATATATACAATGGAATATTACTCAGCTGTAAAAAGTAATGAACCTGGGACATTTTTAGAGACATGGATAGTCCTAGAGACTGTCATACAGAGTGAAGTGAGTCAGAAAGAGAAAAACAAATATTGTATATTAACACATATATGTGGACTATAGAAAAATGGTACAAATCAACCAGTTTGCAAGGCAGAAATAGAGACACAGATGTAGAGAACAAACTCATGAACATCAAGTGGGGAAAGCGGGGAGGGCTGGGGTGGGATGAATTGGAAGATTGGGATACCAAATTGTACACTCTAAATATATGCAGTTTATTGTAAAGAAAAAAAAAATTTTAAAAATCACATGATACAAAAACTGATAGAGCTGCAAGAGGAATTAGACAAATTCACATTACAATCAGAGAATGCACTACCCCCTCTCAATAATTTATAGAACAAGTAGGCAGAATAGCAAAGATACAGTAGATCTGAACAATGCTATCAATCAACTCAACCTGATTGACATTTATAGAACATTCCACCCAACAATAGCACTTTCTTATCAAATGCACACATAACATTTACCAAGTTAAACATATTCAAGGCCACAAAACAAGTCTCAACAAATTCAGAAGGATTCAAATCATAAAAGTATGTCCTCTGATGATAATTGAATTAAATTAGAAATCAATAGAAAGAGCCTTGGGAAATCTCCAAATATTTAGAAAGTGTAATAATTATCCATGACGCAAAGAAAAATAAAAAAGAAACTTGGAACGTCAAACTGCCAGGTGTCAGCGTAGTCAATTGTGATAAGACAAAGTGAAACTAACAAGTCTTTATTTACTTACTTGGTAGTGTAGACAGGGGGAAAAGACAATGGTACTCAGCTCCCTGGAATTATCTTGGTCAGTTTGGCCTATTATAAAAAAAAATCATAGTCTGGTTGGTTTATAAAAAACTTAAATTTATTTCTCACATGTAAGGAGTCTGAGCAGTCCAAGATCAAGGCTCTGGCAGATTGGTATCTGGTGAGAGCCTTCTTCCTAGATGATAATGTTGCTGCTTTCTCACATGACAGAGGGGCAAGGGAACTCTCTAGGGTTGCTTTTATAAGAGCTCTAACCCCATTCATGAGGGATCCATCCTCATGATCTAATTACCACTCATAGGCTCCCATCTCCAAATACAATCACTCTGAGGATTATGTTTCAACATAAAAAGGTTGGAGGGACACAAACATTCAGTACATAGCACTAGTGTTCTATTCCCCCTACCCTCCAGAATGGCTCCAGGAGAGGGTCAGATCTCAAATAGTGCAGATGGGAGGGAGTGGAGAGTCATCTCTACCCAGAAGCCCTGAACAAAAGACTCCCACCTTTTTATGGGCCCAGGGGCCTTGGGGGAAAGGAGAAAGAGAAAGGACAGGAGAGGGGGGAAGGGCCAGAAGTGGAAAAGTACTGAGCCAAAGTGGAGAGAAGTGCCTCAACTAAGGCCCCAATAAGAAGGCCTTTGAATGCAGAGGGCTAGGAATGTATAAGATGACAGCTGGCCCAGGAGGGCTTGAGTCCTTGACTGCGACTTCCTGCAGAGAACTGCAATGCACTGACTATGTATCAAGTCTAGTGAGGCCTGCCAGGCAAAACCTTGTAACTGACTATGGTCAGGCCTGAAAAACCACACATAAGATTTTGGCCTAGAGCTAGGCTCCTCAAGGAATTATTTTGAGCTGAATGCAATGAAAACACAACATGTTACAATGTGAGGGATATTGCTAAAGCAGAAATAGGGAAGAATTCATAGCCCTAAATGTTTATGTCAGAAAAAAAGAAATGCTCTCAAATTAATTATGTCCATTTCCATCTCAAGAAAGTAGAAAAGAAGATCAAATTAAGCCTGAACCAAGCAGACAAAAGCATATTATAAAGACCAAAATGTAAGTCAATGAAATACAACACAAAAACTGTAGACAAAAGCAATGAAAGTAAAACCTATTATTTTGAGACAATCAATAAAATTGATAATTCTTTAACCAGATTGATCAGGAAAAACACAGGAGAACACAAAAATTATCTAATATCCAAATGAAAAAGGTGACACCACAGATTCTATAGATATTAAAATGATAATAAGGGACAATCATGAGCGACTCCGTGTCAGTAAACCCAACAATCTATAGGAAAAATTGGACAGGTTCCCAAAGCCCACTTAAGATGAGATAGCCCCATATCTGTTAAGAAAATTGAAGTTATGGTTAATATCCTTCTCACAAAGGAAGCTCCAGACCCAGGTGGCATCACTGGTGAATTCTACCAAATTTTAAGGCATAATTATAGGAGTTTTATACAAACTCTTTTCAAAAGTTAAAGAGAAGGAAATACTCCCCAACTGATTTTATGAAATTAATATTATCCTGCTATCAGAACTAGAGAAAGACATTACAGGAAAAGGAAACCACTAACTAATATTTCTTATGAACATAAATGCAAAAATTCTAAACAACATATTGGCAAACTGAGTCCAACAACATACTAAAAGGATAACATATCATAATCAAGTGAGGTTCATCTCCAAAAAGCAAAATTAATTTAACATTCAAAAACCAGCTAAGGTAATTCACTATAAGGAAAATCTATATAATCATCTTTAAAAATGTTTCAGGGACTTCCCTGGTGGCCCAGTGGTTAAGACTCTGTGCTTCCACTGCAGGGGGCATGGGTTTGATCCCTGGTTGGGGAACTAAGATCCTGCATGCTGTGCAGTGTGGCTAAAAAAAAAAAAAAAAAAAGTTGCAAAAGATTTTGACAAAATCCAAAAGCAATTCCTGATTTTAAAAAAAAACTCATAAAACTAGGAATAAAGGGATACATTCAACCTGGTAAAGAGCATCTAGGAAACATTTACAATTAACATTATATTTAATGATGGAAGACTAAATTGTTTCCTCTTAAGACAGAAACAAAGCAGGAATTTCCACTCTCACCACTTGTATTCATCTTTGTACTGGAGGGTCTAACCAGTGCAATCAGGTGAGAAAATGAAATTAAAAAAACCAAGATTGGAAATGAAGAAATATTTACTAATGACATGATTGTGTATATAGAAAAATCCAATGTGATCTACAAAAAAGCCACTAAAACTCATAATTTAGTTTAGCAAGGTTGTAAGGTCTAAGATAAATATGCAAAAATCCAGTGATCTGTGTACAAGCAATGAACAATTAGAAAATGAAATTTAAAAATAATATTTATAATAGCTCAAAAAAGTACAAAATATTTAGCAAAAAAAATGTGAAAGCCTGAACACTGAAGACTACAAAGTATTGCTGAGAGTAATTAAAGAAGACCTAAATAAATAGACATATTTACCTTTTTCAGTGGTTGGAAGATTCAACCTTGTTATGATGTCAGTTGTCTCCAAATTAATCTATAGATTCATTGCAATTCTAATAAAAATTCCAATAAGAATTTTTTGAGGTGTAAAAATTGACAAGATTATTCTCAAATTCATGTGGAAATGCAAGGATCTAGACTAGCCAAAACAACTGTGGGGAAAAAACACATTTAGAAGGCTAATACCGCCTGATTTCAAGAATTACTATAAAGCTACAGCAATTAAAACAGCATGGTATTAGCATGAGGCAAGACAAATAGCTTAATGGAACCAAGCAGAGAGTCCAAATATAGACACATATATGGTCACCTGATTTTTGACAAAGCCCCAAAAGAAATACAGTGGAGGAAGAATAGAATTTCAGCAGATATTCTTGGGACAATTGGAAGTCTATACGCAAGAAATATGATCTTGGATCTAAACCTCACATGATATACAAAAATTAACGAAAAAATAGATCACAGACCTAAACATGAAACCTTAAAGTATAAAAACGAAACTCATAAAATACCAAATTAGTAAACTAGACCTGGTTAAAATCTAAAATTTTGCCCCTCAAAAGGCACTGCTAAGAGACTGCAAAGACAAGCCATTTACTTGGGGTGGATGGGGGGAGTCTTCTTAAAGCATATATCTAATAAAGAACAGGCATCTAAAATATATGAGGAACTCTCAAAACTAAACAATAAGAAAACAACTCATTTCTTAAAAATGAGCAATAGATGTGAACAGGCACTTTACCAAAGAATAGGTATGAATGGCAAATACATGAAAAGATTCTTATCATCATTAGTCATTAGGAAGATGCAAATTGAAATGTGGATGAGTTATCACTACACACCTATCTGAATGGCCGAAACTAAAAATACTAACAATATCAAGTGTTGGAGAAGATGCTGACCAGTTTTCACCAGCTATCTCCTTCTCCTCTCAGCTTGCCCTGTCCACCCCAATGTGCACCCACCAATGTCCTCCAGGCTGAGGACCCCAAAACATCCTAGGAGCTCAGGGCCATTCCAGGTATTTTCACCATCATGATCTTGTTTCTGACTCAGCTGTTGGAATAAAGTTCTTAAATAACATCCACCATGGAAAAACCTTTAGCACCTTCCCATTCCAGGGACCGTCTGAAACCAAAACCTTATAATCCACAATGGAATTCCTGATTCACCACCCCCACTCCCATTCCAGACCTACCTGGAAAGCATTCATTCAGTTAGCCCTAACTGGGCACCTACAAGGTACCAGGTAATGCTTTAGACAGGGGTTACATGGTGAGCAAACCCAAGCTCCCTGTTCTACCCCTGGAGGCATCCAGAGGGCACAACACATTGATGGCCACAAAGGGTCTGGACCTGTGGGGATTTGTGTGAGGGTGGTGGTGGAAGTGGATGACAGATGGAGAGGCTGAGGTTGTTACTTGAGGCAACTACGAGCAGGCAGAGAGGGCCATGGGCCCGGTGTTGGGACATCCAATGTCTACTCTCAGACTGGGTGTGAATTCCCAGAGGTGTCCAGCCACCTGGCTGTGGTGCCAACATCTTCAATGCCTGGCAGAGGGTTGTGAATGTATCTGCAGCTGGCTGAAAGATTGGTGGTTTGCACTCACCCAGGCATGAGATCTCAGACAGCATGTCTTTCAGAGCTGCTTTTATGTTATGTCTTCTATTTCTCTGTTCTTGCCCTCGCTCCTCTTTAGTCTGAGCATGTGTGGGGAGGCTTCAGAGTCTAAATCATCCTGAGTATTCACAGAGTTCTGCCCTGCTTGGTGGCTCCCTCCCTTCCCTACCAGGTGCCACTGATCTCCTGGCATTGCCTGGAGAGCTGAGATCACCTTAGCCTACCTGAACAAAGTGTGGATTCCAGAGGGAACTGCTAGAGCTAGAGGCTGAAGGCACAGGCACTGTATCCTTTATTGAAGATATGACATCAGATATCAGGCTCTCAGACTCCAGGTTGTGGACCACTTCTCACAGTATTCACTGCAGGGTCTCAGGATCCCCTCTCCCCACCTTTGATTTGGGAGTAACACCTCCATTTTTTTTAATTTGAGGTATAGTTAAGGTACAATATTATATAAGTTTCAGGTGTACAACATAGTGATTTGCAATTTTTAAAGGTTAAATTCCACTTATAGTTATTACAAAATACTTGCTATATTCCTTGTGCTGTATAATATCTTTGTAGCTTACTTATTTTATACATAGTAGTTTGTATCTCCTAATCCCCATCCCCTAGCTTGCCCCTCCCCCTTTCCCTCTCCTCACTGGTAACCAGTAGTTTGTTCTTTACATCTGAGCCCATTTCTTTTTTGTTATATTCACTAGTTTGTTTTATTTTTTAGATTCCACATATAAGTAATGTCATACAGTGCTTGTCTTTCTCTGTCTGACTTATTTCACTTAGTATAGTACCTTCCAAGTTCATCCATGTTGTTGTAAATGGCAAAATTTCATATTTTATGGCTGAGTAGTATTCCATTGTACACACACACACACACACACACACACACACACGAGTGAGTCAAAAATTATCTGTACTCTGGCTGTAGAATTTATTTTAACTTTTAGATAAGACAAATACATCATTTTTTGACATAATCTCCTTGTTTTTCAATCTATTTTGTCCATCTGTCAACAAGCTTTGGTACTCCCTCATTACAAAATGCTTTAGGCTGAGCTGTGAGCTATGGATGCACCACTGTCTTCACTTCTTCATCAGGAGTGAATCTTTGTCCTCGTAGGTTTGCTTTCAGGGAATCAAACAGGTGAAAGTCCAATGGAACAAGATCATGACTATAGGTGACCTTCTTCATGACAAAACACTTTCTCCATACTGTGCACAAAGTCTTCAACAAATAATGGCACCAGGTACACCCTCGGACCACAGAAAGCAAATCATTGCATGCTGCTCTTCTTTTGTGCAAATCACAAGTGGGGCATCCATTTTTGCTTGCATCAAAGTTACAAATGAACTTGTGTAACACATTCACAACTGCACAGCAGTGACTGGGGAGACAGTAGCCTTCAATGGAAAGTGCTGATAAGACAGTGAGGCCAACAAAAGTTTTAATATAACTGGAGTGCAGATAATTTTTGATTTACCCTCATGTGTGTGTGTGTGTGTGTGTGTGTGTGTGTGTGCCACATCTTCTTTATCCATTCATCTGTTGATGGACATTTAAGTTGCTTCTGTATCTAGGTCCTTTTTAAAAATTTAATTTATATGCAATAACATTCACCCATTTAAAAATTAAATTTATATGCAATAACATTCACCCATTCACCCATCCAATATATGATTCAATGATTTTCAGTAGATTCATAGTCATGCAACAAACACCATAATCCAGTTTTGGAATATTTTCTTTACCTCCTCAATTTCCCTCCTCATCTGATTCCTTTGCAGTCAGTTTCCACTTCTTCCCCAAACCTCAAGCAACCTCTGCTTTCTGCCTCTGTAAATTTGTCTTTTCTGTATATTTTGTACAAATTGAATAAGGCTATATTTTCTTGCAACTGGCTTCTTTCCCTTAATATAATGTTTTTGAAGTTCATTCATGTTCTAGCTTGTATCAGATCTTGTTGCTTTTTATTGTTGAGTAGAATTCCATTGTACAGAAATATCATATTTTGTTTATCCATTCATCAGTTAATGGGTATTTGAGTTGTTTACAGTTTTTGGCTCTTATGAATAATGCTCCTGTGAACATTCCCAAGCAAATCTTGTGTGGACTTATATTTTCATTTCTCTTGAAGATATTTGTAGGAATGGAATTACTGGATCACTTCGTAAGGTTATGTTCGACTTTTAAGAAACTGTTAAAGTGGTTTCCAAAGTGGATATACCATTTTACATTCCCACCAGAAATGTATGAGGGTCTGCTTTCTTCACATTCTCAGGAACACCTGGTATTGTCTGTCTTCTTTAACATAGCCCCACTAGTTGGTGTAAAGTGATATCTTAGTTTGGTTTTAATTTGCACTTCCCTAATGACTAATGACATTGAATACCTACCTTTTCATGTGCTTTTTAGCCATTTATGTGTCTTCTTTGGTGAAATGTCTATCCAAGCCTTCTGCTGATTTTTAAAATTGGGTTGCTTCTTATCACTGAGTTAAAATATTTATTTCTTGTAAATGCAAGTCCTTTATCAGATATATGATTTGCAAAATTTCCTCCTGGTTTGTTTTTGTATTTTCCTTTTTGTAATGGTTTTTGAAACATGAAACTTTTTAATTTAATGAAGTCCAATTTTTTTTTTAATGGCTTGTGCTTTTGGTGTAGTGTCTTATAACTCTTTGCATAACCCCAAATCACAAAGATTTTCTCCTTTGTATTTATTTGGAAATTTTATACTTTTAAAAATAAGTTGTGTATTTATACTCCAACAGCAAACTGTTGAAAAGAGAAATTTTTTAAAAATCCCACTTACAATAGCATCAAAAAGAATAAAATACTTAAGAATAAATTTAACTAAGGAAGTGATGGATTTGTACACAAAGTCATAAGGCATTGATGAAATAAACTGAAGAACACAAATAAATGAAAAGATATGAAAGAATTAATATTGTTAAAATGTCCATACTAACCTAAGATATCTACATGTTTAATACAAACACTACCAAGTTCCAATGGCATTTTTCACAGAAATAGAAAAAAATTCCTAAAATATGTACAGAACCACAAAAGATCCCAAATAGCCAAAACAATCCTAAGAAAGAACAGAGTTGAAGCAACCACATTTCCTGATTTAAAATTTATACAAAACTATACTAATCAAAACAGTATGGTACTAGTGTAAAACCATACACATAGACCAATGAAACACATTAGAGGGCCCAGAAATAAACCCAAGTGTATATGTCAACTAATTTTTGAGAAGTGTGTCAAAATAACACAACTGAGAAAGAGTAGTCTCTTCAAAAAATGGTATTGGGAAGCTGGATATCTACACACATAGGATTAATTTGGACCCTCATCTTAAACCATACAGAAAAATCAACTCAAAAGGATTAAAGACTTAAACATAAGACCTGAAACCCTAACACTTCCAGAAGAAAGCATAGGGGAAAAGATACTTGACATTGGTTTTGGCACTGATGTTTTCGGATATAAAACCAAAAGCTCAGGCAACAAAAAGCAAAAATAAACATGTAGGACTACACCAAACTAAAAAGCTTCTGCAGAAAAGGAAACAATTTACAAAATGAAAAGGTAACTTCCAATTTGGGAGAAAATATTTGCCAACCTTGTTGGCATATATATTGGGGTTAATACCCCAAATATATAAGGAACTCTCACAACCCAGAAACAAAACCCCATTCCCCCAAAATATCTCTATTTAAAAATGGGCAAGGACATGAATAGACATTTCTCCAAAGAAGATATACAAATGGTAAGCATGTATATGTGAATGTAGCTAACACTACTAAAGTATTCACTTCAAAATATAAAGCCTGAGAATGGAACTACTATATGATCCAGCAATCCCACTCCTGGGATTATAACAAATCCCAAGGAAATGAAGTCAGAATCTAGAAGAGATATCTTCACTGTCATGTTCACGGCAGCATTATTCACAATAATCAAAACTTGGAAACAAACTAAATGTCCCTCAACAGATGAATGAATAAGTAAATTGAAGTCCATATATACAATGGAATATTATTCATCCATGAAAAAGGAAATCCTCCATTTGGAAAAACAGGAATGAATCTAGAAGACATTATGCTAAGTGAAAAGCAACACAGAGATATACAAATACTATATGGTATCACTAATTTGTGAAATGTGAAAACAACAACAACAACAACACCATATTCATAGAAACAGAACAGAATGGTGGTTGCTAGGGGCTGAGCAGAGGGGAAAACAGGTAGATGTAAGACAAAGGGTACAAACTTTCAGTTATAATTATTAATAAAATATAAGTTCTGAAGACCTAATGTACAGCATGGTAAATGTACTTCATAACAGTATTTTTATACCTTAAATTTGCCAAGAGTTGCTTTTAAGCTTTCAGACTCCCTTAAAACAATTTAACTATGTGAGGCGATGGATGTGCTAATTTTTTGATCTTGGTACTCATTCAAAAATGTTTATGTATATAAAATCACCACACTGTACAACATATGTTATTATATTTGTCAATTATTCCTCAATATGGTAGGAAAAATGGTTAATATTGTATATATTATGTACACATGCTCACAATTAAAATTTTTTTTAATTTGCTAGTGTGTAAATATCCTTACAGTTTTTAATAAATCCTCATCCCTAAATTCAATTTCCTAATATTCATACAACGCTTCCTTGAATAATGTCATTACATATCAGTTATGTAATCTTAAGCAAGATATTTAAGCTTGTTTTCCTCAATTTCTTTTTTGGCAAACCGTAAAACTATAACACCTACCTCACAGAGTTATTTTCAGGACTCTGCACATTAACAGCGATGAAGTGCTTAGAACACTGCCTGCCACACAGTGAACTCACAGTAAGTGGTAGCCACCATTATCAGTATTGCAGCTATAACCACATGACCTTTTTTTTTTTTTAGGATGTATTCTGATGATGACCAAACTTGATAATTATTAAAATTAAGATCATTACATAGATGGGGTTATCTTGGTGTTTCTCCTCTGAGTAAGAAGAGTCTCCCGAAAGTCCAACGGAACCATTCTTTATAATGAGCCTCCCACTACTTCTTTAGTTAGAAGAACTATGTGGCTAAGAAAAGACAACACTGGGGTGGAGTACAGTGGACCTACACTGCTACCTGGGGAAGGAGGAGCCCTGGGGAAGGTGACGGAACAGCAGGAGGACTCAGCCCAGAACAAGACCAAAACACTTGGGCTGACACCACTCTGGGATGAAGAGACCCTCGCTGAGCAAGAGGTGGTAACTCACTCCTCTGAAGGGGCCAGTTACTCCTCCTCTCCTCCCAGACAAAACACCAGGCAAAGGGGTGAGGGAGAATACTTGGAGGCAGACATGGGTGTACTTGGAATGGAAGGTGTTCTTCACTCTCCTCTGCTCTTCTTAGGAGTGTGGCAAACCTAGGGACAGATGTCCCCCATCACACATTCACAAAACACTTGCCCCTGCAAGCAGAAACCCAAAGCACAGAATTCTGTTAAGACCCTTGCCCCCAGGACACTGCCAGGTCTTGTCATCATTTGTAGGCTGTGCTGCAATGCAGGAGTTATGGTAGGTCCTCAACCTAACTGAGGTCAACCCAATCCCTGGGTCAGAGACCACACGTCTATGGAACTACCATGAACCATACAGTGACTGTAACAGGAGAAGATACTTAACTGAAGGGCAGCCCTTGTGAACTTTCTCTGTTCAGCATGGGACACAGACACAGATGATTTCACTGATGACACTGAGAGATGCAGAGGGAAAGGCAGACAATGGCTTTGTTTGCTGGGAACTGAGAGACAGGACTCTACCCTGAAATCCACTGTAATTCTCAGAAACTCACAGCACTAGTGTTCAGAAAGCCACTAGGGCATTCTTTTCAGGATATCCAAAACTTGATCACAAACTAAGGAGCAAGTAGACTAAGAAAGTGAAATGCACTGATTTGTTTCCAAACCAAGAATGTCTTTTATTTGCTGATCAAAACCTCAAAGAAAATTAGGTTAAGGAATTGAAGAAGGAAGAAGTGTTTGGATAAACGAGGAACTTGTTCAATTTATGACCCTGTGTAATAGAGTGACTGTGACTTGCCTGATTACTTTTTTGCCTTGAATTTTTCTACTCTAGCATTAACTAGTGATGTTTCCTTCTCTTTGGATTTATAACCTTTCTATGAGTTTCCTGAAAAACACAACAATCATTGAGATAATTAAGAAAATAAGACGCATTGACATAAGGGACACAACCTGAAGTGAGGCAGGCACCTCCTCCTTCAGTGGTCCTGGTGACCCACTGTCAATGCTTCCTCCATATCCCATCTCCTCACAAAAGGGAGGGGCCCAGCCATACATGCAGTGGCAGTTTTTGTTATTGTTGCAAACGCCTCGGCGGTTACACTTCTGAGAAAAACAGTCAAAATTCAGGACTGAGCTATTCACACAATTCCTATTAAAACATATCCGCTCCTTACCACAGGAGGTACCATCGTGTATCACACCCAGGTCAGGTAACCCCATAGGTACCATGGCTAGATGATAGCCAATGCCCCAGCACATGAGGTTTTCTTCACGCAGGTGAGTGGCAATTAGAATAGTATGATCCGGCATATCAGGGATGGTTTCAACATTTATACACTGTAGCCTGCCACATATAGCCCTTTCTCTGGCACACTGCTCATACTGACGAAGTCCTAAAATACCACAGTTCCCATATTGGTCACCTATTACATTAACTGCATCATAGCACTGAAGAGGCGCTCCCATGGCATCAGCTCCAAAAATGTTTTGGCACTGCATAGTTCTGGAACGGCAGCCCTTTCTGACACACCGGGCTTTGTACTTGCAAGCGGTTCCATCCTGCTTATAAGTATCATTGGGGCAGAATGCTGAGGTTCCACTACAGTACTCTGCAAGGTCACATTCATTTTCTTCTCTCCGACACATATATCCAGATGGACGAAAGTGACAGTTATGACAGCAAAGGCCGGTGCTACAATTGGCACCTTCTTTGAATTTACAATCTGGTTGACAACACTGGTCTTCTTTACAGTCTTCTCTTGAACCACAGTCACATTCCTCATTGTCTTCCACAATTTTGTTTCCACATCTCTTAACCACATAACCTAATCCTGGGGTATTTGTCAGACATTTCAATCCTGAACTTACGTGGGAATAAAATTCAGCATAACTACAGTTACTAAACCCAGTTCGTCCAGTGCCCATGATGCAGCTCTGCCTGCCCTTACACTGGCAGTATTTGTAATCGTGGCTCATTCCCACACTATGGCCTAGAGAATGAGCAGCCCAAGTGGCAGGTCCAAGGATATTTTTATCAAGAAGAGAACTTGTAGATCCAGAAGGCAACGTACTACATGCAGTTCCCCAGTGCTGTGCAAGTGCATCTCTAAAATGTTTTTTAATGTATAGATGTGCCCAATCTGCTGGAATTCGACGACTTAGGTCACTTGTTCTGTATTGCACAAACTGGCTTAAAACTTGCGATATCACTGGGGCATTAAGTGCTATTTTGTCTCTGTCTGTCCATACTTCCAGAGCTAATAGATGTATTCTCATACGGACATCTTGAAAGTAAGAGTCTGCAATTGCAGCCAGAAGAATGGCATCATTTATGACTAGAGTAAGATTGGAGTTCAAATATAAATACCTACTGTTGTCAAAGACCAGGGCTAACTCCAAGTATGTCTGATGTATATAAGACTCACTGAAGTCCGGCATCCTGGCCCTGTTCTCATGCTCGGCCATCTGCTGTCCTGTTGCATCATCAGTTAAGCCACAGATCCGACTGGGAAATGCCTCCTCTTTCTTCAGGAGATATATGACGTGTTCAAACTTGGAAGAAGCCTTCAGGGGCTCGATTTGGTAATGATTGGCTTCGATTTGCAGTATGCCTCGGAGACCCCCCAAGCATGTACTTAAAGTAGCTTCAGAATCCTGATTGCCTTCAACCAAGCCCATATAGTTGCAGTTGCTGGGTATGTACGGGTGATCCTCCGAGAGCCTGCCCTGCTCTGTGAAGGAGAAAACCTGCAGATTCCGGGGCAAGAGAAGCCTCTTGGGCCACAGGTGGAGGATATGGTTCTTGCCTTTTACGTGCAGGAGGTAGGACACGTACTTGGCCACGCCCTGCTCCCCTCCCCGGAAGCTCAGCTTCTTGGGGATGGTGATTTCATAGGAGTCAAAGCCCCACTCAGGGTGGAACACTAACTCCTCGCCGAGAGAGTCCACCAGGAGCACAGCCAGGACCAGCACGGGGAGCGAACTGCCTCGGGAGACAAGGGTCCTCGCAGCCCTCATGGCATAGCCTGTGGCCTGGTGAGTCCGTCCCTGCCCCGGGGGCCTTGCGCGTCAGACGTGCAGGGGCCACCGCTAGAGGCGCAGGACCAGCGAGTGCGGAGCTCCCCAAGGCGGGTGCGGGAGCGCAGCCCGGCCCCAAGCTGGGTCAGCCTCAGTCCAGCCGATTGCCCCAGCAGGGACACGCCTGTCCAACGCACGTAGTTGGTGTTCTGCGCGGTGCCGTTGGGCGCACGTGGACGATTCCAGGGAAGGTGCGCGAGAATCAAATGAAAAGCCAGGCTATTTGCACGAGGGACGGACAAGGGCAGGAGTAAAGAATAAGAGGAACCACAGAGAACTTGTTAAAGGCTCGCTGCATCTGGGGCGATTTCTTCTGTTTCTATAGGCCTCAGGACACACCTGATTTTCCCGTGGGTTTTATACGCCACCGTACCCACCTCGCCGGCACACCATTGTCAGTTTTCACTTGGAGTCGCCTTCAGCAGAGGGAAGGACCACTGGAGCCAGCAAGAGGAGCACCAGAGCCTGAGAGACTCAGAGCGGACTCCCGTCCCCACCCCCACCCCGGCAGCACCTGACTTCAGGCAAGGCAAAGTTTCTGAGGTCCTTTGGCCAGGTGGTTCTTTCTGCTGTGTGTCTTGGGCTGCCAGGGATCAGCGTGCTGTTTGGTGTGGGTGTGTGCAACGGTGGGAGAACCTAGGAAGAGAAAAATACCCGTGGAAAGAGCAAAACCCAGGAGCTTTCAGAAAAAGGCAAAGGGTTTGATGATGTGTTTAGCATGAGTGATGGGTGAGGCAGGAGCCTGCAAAGGTCCATTGATGACCCCAGCTCAGAACGTGGAGGGATGGGTTGTCTGCAATCCGTAAACCACTAGGTCTTCGATTTTGTTGCGGGATGTGTCAGGAGGAACATTTTCCGTTTTGTTCTTAGGAAACTAATTCCAGCTGCATTGCAGGGAATGGTTAAAAGAAGGACCGGGCTTGAATCAGGAAGACTAGTTAAGAAGATCTGGCAACAAGACAGAAATGGAGAGCTTCAAAAAATAGGAATAAAGCAGACTCTGCTGGACTTATATGATTGAAGCGGGGCTCCCAACATGAAAGAAGCAAGAATTAAAAGGAATATTCACATTTCTGGCTTCTGTATTGTGGTCCAGCTACTCAGGGAAGGAGCAAACATCAAAACAAGTAGACTAGGTATGGGGGAGAGATATGACAAGGTCTGCTCAGGAAATGGAGATTTTAAGGTACCATTCTCATGTATTGGTGAGAAAGCACCAGCATACAGCCTGGCTCAGCCTCCAGGAGAGGAGGGGCATCCCTCCCAGGGTCCCCCTCAGGGGGCAGCCCTGTGGAGATGACCTGGTAGGCAGGCAGGAGAAGCAGTGAGTGTAGTTAGTAGCCAGTGAGGCTGGGCCAGTCTGAAGTCCTGGTTCCCAATAACATCAGCTGCTGAGGTGACAGGCAGTGGAGGTAAAGGCAATGAAGAAGAGGAGAACTCAGTAGAGAAAGGGACAAATGAAAGTATCAGCCTGTGTGTTGAGCTCCTAGTTCAGGTTGGAAACCAAAAATTACAGTTTATTCAGTCTGTAAATCTGGTTGATTTTCTGAAGCCCCCAGCGGCCTAAATTGGGGAGGACATTTGGGATCCATCTCCTGTATTCATTCCATTTTATCTTCATTTTCACATCAATACCATTTTCCTTCAGGCCACTGCAGTATTTCTTGATTAAAACACTAATTCTGCAACTCATGTTGCTACGTTATTGTCTCTGCTAAACTCTGCAGCATCAGTGTTTTAATGCAAAGCTCTGTGGAAATAGCCAGCTTTGACCTATTTCTCCTTATTAACAAAAATTATGCATATGTATTGTAAAAGGTGGAAATAACCGAGTTACATAGAGTAGAAATATAAGTCTTTCCTTCATCCTCAACCTGCATGTTTCTTATGAACTCTTCCTTTCCCCACCACCCCAAGAAAAGTTGGAGGTTGAGCATTTTCTTCCAAATATGATGTATCATGTATATATGTGGCAGTGGGAGTAGGGCCTGAGAATTTTGGAGGGAGAAGCCTGATGAGAGAAAGTGAGTAGTAATGCAAATTCCACACCCATCTTCCATGTAGTTGGTTTCACGCTAATCTGAGGTGCAGGAGACCTTTAATTGATGTCCGTAGTTCTCACAGAGGTATTTTGTTGGTTTGTAGTGGGAGGAGTGTCAGGGCTTCCTATTCTGCCATCTTGCATATGGCTTCAGTCTGTTCAATGGAACTTTTTGCAATAATAAAAATGTTAATACACTTCAATACTGTAGCCACTAACCACCTGTAGTTACTGAACACTTGAAATGTGGCTGTGTGGATGAACAACTGAATTTCATATTAATTTAATTTTAGATAATAGGTTTAAATAGTCACACGTGTTTACTAGCTGCTGTATTAGACAGCACATCTACAGAAGGCCCATATTTCTACAATCTTTCCGGCCGTGTTTATTATCCAACTCCTGTATCTAGACTCACATTAGAAAAAGAAGACAGCTCAATATTGTGCATTGCATTCTGTGATTATTAGTGAGGTTGAACATGTTATAGTACCTCAACCAATCCACTTTTTGAATTACTTTTAAAAATTCAGATAAAATTGATATATATTATATTAGTTTCAGGTGCACACCATAATCATTCAGTATAAGTGTATATTATAAAATAATCAACACAATAAGTACAGTTAACATCCATCACTACCCATAATCATAATTTTTTTATCCTGTGGTGAGAACTTTTACGATTTAGTCTCTTAGCCACTTTCAAATACATAATACATTATTAAATAGTTCTTACATTTTTCTGTTCATGTCCATTGCCCATACTTCTATTACATTCTTTGCTCTGCTTTTCTATTTAATGTTGCCACTTATATATTACAAATAAATCCTGCCAATCTGTTATTTGTCACTTCATTTTTATAGTGTCCTTTATTGTGCAGAACATGTTAAGCTATTCTAGCTTCTGGGTTACATATCATTCTTCTTTCCTTCCTCATCCTATGATTGTAAAAATATCTGTATAATATGTACTTAAAAATTTCTTTTAGTATATCTCTGATTTTTTTTTTTGGTATGAAATACAATGCTGTCTTCCCAGTGTGGTATTATTCTGTCCTATCATTGAATCAAGTAGTAAATAATCCTGTAACTGACACAAGGTACTATAAATACTTCTGACAAATCAATGAGAAAAAGACACATAACCTGATAAAAAATGAGCAAATAACTTCTACAGACATATCACATAAGAGAAAATTCAGGTAGTCAATAAATAAGTGGAAAAGTTCTCAGCCACATTATTAAAAAGAGTTACTGCAGATTAAAGCTTCTGTTTGATGCTACACCCATCAGGTTGGCAACGATTGAAGAAATTAATAATATGAAGTTTTAGTGAGAATGTAGAATAAGCACTCTCTTACACTTCAGTGGCAATGTAAATCAGTAAAACCACGTTAGAAACCTGTTTGTTGTTAGCTTTTATAGTTGAAAATATGCTCTATGATCCAGAAATTCCATTCCTACGTATATGCCCTACAGAAATGTGTACAAGTGCACACAAGGATACATGGATATAGCAATACACCTCAAACTGGGAACAATCCTAAATTTCATCCGTGGTGACTGCAGCAGTGAAGATAATGAATCAGCGTTATATGCAGCGACATGGATGGATGTAACAAACAAAACATCACAAACACAAAGGGCAAAAATCAGGCAAAACTGAGTTTTATTTTTAGAGATACATGCATAGTTGGTAAATATAGTTAAAGGAAACGATGACTAGAATTGTCAGGAGAGCTGTTATTTCTAGGGTGAAAGGAAGGGGCTGTGATCAAGAGTGGATGGGTTGGGGGAGGGGCCTGTTATGGTTTGTGTAGCTTCCAGGGGGCGGTGATGTTGGTAATATATTTCTTCAGTACTAGTTTTCTGTACATATTTGTTAAACCATTCCTAAGTCATTTCTGTATGTAGTGTATTTCAGGGTGAAAAAAGTTGAATAACAAACTTTTTAGTCTTTTTCTAAGATAAGATAATTTAATATGTTTTGTTATAATTAATCTTTAGCTTGGAGTAGTAAAGATATCATTGAAGGGATAATGCTAGTAGATTAAATATGGATAATATTTTTTACTTACAATGTAAGAAAATTATATCACAAATGTATTGTATCCCTTCCTACTTTTTTCTCCTAAAAGTTAAAAAAAGCTTCAATTTTTTGAGATGGCCACTGTGATCATTATGTTTTTTTGCAAATGAATTAATGAAAGAAAATTATACATATTTTAAAATGTCTCTGGCTTTTTATTGAAATTAAAAATAAGTAAACAAAGAGCAATTCTTATCTCTCTAAAAAAGTTACCCTCTTGAATTCATCTGTGGGGGTTCCGTCAGGAGAGAAAAATTGAAAAAAGAATGTAATATAAAGAATTACTTTTCAGTTATTATGTTCTTTGTCTCTGTTTGGTTGTTCTTTATATTCTACCTCTTTGTTAAAAACTTCTAACTTCTCAATCTCTGCATCTATTTTTCTCCTGAGTTCTTTGATCATCTCTATGATCGTTGCCCTGAGCTCTTTCTTGGGTAGATGGCCCATCTCCATTTCACTTAGTTCTTCTTCTGGGGTTTCAATAACTGAAATGAAAATTTCACTAGAAAGAATCAACAGTAGACTAAATGAAACAGAAGAAGGGATCAGTGAACTGGAAGACAGAGTAGTGGCAATCACTGATGCTGAACAGAATAAAGAAAAAATAATAAAAAGAAATGAGAATAGTTAAAGAAACCTCAGAGACAACATCAAGGACACTCATATTCACATTCCAGGGGCCCCAAAAGGAGAAGAGGGAGATAAGGGGGCTGAAAACAAAATTGAACACATAATAGCTGAAAACTTTCCCACCCTGGGAAAGGAAACAGGCATTCAAGTCCAGGAAGCACAGAGAGTCCCATATAGGATTAAACTAAACAGAACTACACTAAAGTACATTGTAATTAAAATGACAAAAATTAAACATAAAGAGAGAATATTAAAAGCAGCAAAAGAAAAGCAGCATGTTACCTATATGGGAAGTTCCATAAGGCTATCAGCTGACTTTTCAGCAGAAACTCTGCAGGCCAGAAGGGATTGGGTTGGAATTCCCTGGTGGCACAGTGGTTAAGAATCTGCCTGCCAATGCAGGGGACACGGGTTCAATCCCTAGTGTTGGAAGATCCCACATGCCACCAAGCAACTAAGCCCATGTACCACAACTACTAAGCCTGTGCTCTAGAGCATGCGAGCCACAACTATTGAGCCTGCATTCTACAACTACTGAAACCCACGTGCCTAGAGCCCATGCCCTGCAACAAGAGAAGCCACAGCAATGAGAAGCCCGTGCACCACAATGAAGAGTAGCCCCGCACGCTGCAACTAAAGAAAGCCCATGTGCAGCAAAGAAGACCCAATGCAGTCAATAAATAAGTAAATTAATTTAATGAATTTTTTTTAAAAAAGAAGGGATTGGGACAATATATTTAAAGTGATGAAAGGGATAAACCTACAACCAAGAATAATCTAACCGGCAAGACTTTCATTCCAATTTGCTGTAGAGATCAAAAGCTTCACAGACAAGTGAAAGCAGAAAGAGTTCAACACCACAGAACCAGCTTTACAAGAGATGTTAAAAAGAACTTCTCTAAGTGAAAAAGAAAAGGACACAATGAGATACATGAAAACCCTGAAAGGAAAAAGCTTATTGGTAAAGGCAAACATATAGTAAAGGTAGGCAATCATCCATGAACCAAGCTAGTAGGAAGGTTAAAAGGCAAAAGTTGTGAAATCATCTATATCCATAATAAGCAGTTAAGGGACACACAAAACAATTAGATGTAAAATATGATATCAAAACCAGTAATTGTGAGAGGAGGCGAGTACAAATGCAGGGTTGTTAAAGTGCATTTTATATTAAGAGATCACCAACTTAAAATGATCACATGTATATATAGATCACTGTACATAAACAGCATGGTAACCACAAACCAAAAACCTGTAATAGGTACACACACAAAAAATAGCAATCCAAACCTAACACTAAATATAGTCATCAAGTCACAAGAGAAGAGAACAAAAGAAGAAGAAAGGAATGAAAATGACCTACAAAACAACTCAAAAACAATTAGCAAAATGGCAATAAGAACATACATATCAATAATTAAGTGCAAATGGACTAAATGTTCCAATCAAAAGATATAGAGTGGCTGAATAGATACAAAACCAAGACTCATATATATGCTGCCTACAAAAGACTCGCTTCAGGTCTAAAGAAAGATGCACACATGGACTGAAAATGAGGGGATGGGAAAAGGTATTCCATGCAAATGGAAATCAAGAGAAAGCTGGGGTATTTATATCACACAAAATAGACTTTCAAATAAAGACTGTTATGAGACAAAGAAGAACATTACCTAATGATCAAGGGATCAATCCAAAAAGAAGATATAATTATAATTATATATAAATACACAATGGAGAAAAGACAGTCTCTTCAATAATTGATGCTGGAAAAACTGGACAGCTGAATGTGAAAGAATGAAATTAGAGCATTCTCTAACACCCTATACAAAAATAAACTAAAAATGGATTAAAGACCTAAGTGAAAGACCGGAAACCATAACACTCCTAGAAGAAAACATAGGCAGGACACGCTGATATTAATCATAGCAATATTTTTATATGCCTTTTAAAGCAAAGGAAATAAAAGCAAAAATAAACAAATGGAACCTAATGAAACTTAAAAGCTTTTGCACAGCAAGGAAAACCATCAACAAAACAAAAAGACAACCTACTGAATGGGAGAAAAATATTTGCAAATGATATAACAGTGAAAGGGTTAATATCCAAAATATATAAACAACTCATACAACAAGATTTGAACTTATACAAGATCTGAATAGACAGTTTTTCCAAAGAAGACATATAGATGGCCAACAGGCACATGAAAAGGTGCTCAACATCATTAATCATCAGAGAACTTCATAGTAAGACCACAAGGAGACGTCACCCTACACCAGCCAGAATAGCTGTTATCAAAATGTCTACAAGTAATAAATGTTGGCGAAGATGTGGAGAAAAATGAAATTCTATACACTGTTGGTGGGAATGTAAACTAGTACAGCCACTATGAAAAACCATATGCAGGGTCCTCCAAAAAATAAAAATAGAACTACCATATGATCCATATTTCTACTCCTGGGTATTTATCAAAAAAAAGAAAGAAGAAAAAAGAAAGAAAAAAGAAAGAAAGAAAGAAAGAAAGAAAGAAAGAAAGAGAAAGAAAGAAAGAAAGAAAGAAAGAAAGAAAGAAAGAAAGAAAGAAAGAAAGAAAAAGAAAGAAAGAAAGAAAGAAAGAAAGAAAGAAAGAAAGAAGGGAGGGAGGGAGGGAAGGAAGGAAGGGAGGAAGGAGAGAGAGAAAGAAAGAAAGAAAGAAAGAAAGAAAGAAAGAAAGAAAGAAAGAAAGAAAGGGAGGGAGGAAGAAAGAAAGGAGGGAGGGAGGGAGGGAAGGAAGGAAGGGAGGAAGGAGAGAGAGAGAGAGAAAGAAAGAAAGAAAGAAAGAAAGAAAGAAAGAGAGAGAGAGAAAGAAAGAAAGAGAAAGAAAGAAAGAAAGAAAGAAAGGAAGGAAGGAAGGAAGGAAGGAAGGAAGGAAGGAAGGAAGGAAGGAAGGAAGGAAGGAAGGAAAGGAAGGAAGGAAGGAAGGGAAAGAAAAAAGAAAGGAAAGAAAAGAAAAGAAAAGAAAAGAAAAAAGAAAAAAGACTAATTTGAAAAAGATACAACCACCCCATTGTTCATAGCAGCAGTATTTACAATGTCAAGATATGGAAGAAACCTAAGTGTCCATCAACAGATGAATGGAAAAGAAGATGTGATAAATATATATATGTGTATATATATATATACACACAATGGAATGCTACTCGGCCATAAAAGAATAAAATATTGCCATTTGCAAACAACTGGATGGACTTGGAGGGTAATATGCTAAGTGAAATAAGTCAGAGAAAGACAAATACTGTACGGTATCACTTATATGTGGAATCTAAAAAATGAAACTAGTGAATAAAACAAAACAGAAACAGACTCACAGGTATAGAGAGCAAACCAGTGGTTACCAGTGAGGAGAGGGCAGCAGGGGCGGGGAAAGATAGATGAAGCGGATTAAGAGATACAAACTACGATGTATCAAATAAGTAAGCTACAAGGATATATAGTACAACAAGGGAAATATAGCCAATATTTATAAAAATATAAGTGGTCTATAATATTTAAAAATTGTGAACCACTATGTTGTACAACTGAAACATATAATATTGTACATCAAATATACATCATTTTAAAAGGAAAAAAGAGAATTACTACTTATAACAGGAGATTGGCTATTAAAATGTAAAAAGAAAACTAAATATTTTATAGTAGTATAAGCAGCTCTTGGCAGGAAAGAGCTCTTTGCAGGAAAGAACTCTGCAGGAGGCCCCTTTTGTCTTGTCACTAACTTAAACCAGGCACCCCCATGCTCTACTCATCTCTGGCCCTAGCACACCTTTCCCATCTTTTGATCACACAATACCTTGCCTAACCTGTTGGTTCTCTCCATAGATCAAAGAAGTAGAAATGAAGAATAAGTAGCTAACACAACCAGATCTCGTCCCTAGTCCCCCCTTCAGTAATCTTGTGCACAAACTGTGTGAACAATGTGTCACTTAGGAAAGATCACAAGAAGTCAAAAAGCCTGCACATAGTGCAGGCTAGCAACAACTCTGACCCCCTATCTCAATGTTTAACTGAAATTATTTCCCCTTTTACTTTTATTTATTTATTTATTTATTTTATTATTTTTGGGGAGGTACACCAAGTTCAATCATCTGTTTTTATACACATATCCCCATATTCCCTCCCTTCCTTGACTCCCCCCCGCCTCGAGTCACCCCCACCCTCCCCGCCCCAGTCCTCTAAGGCATCTTCCATCCTCGAGTTGGACTCCCTTTGTTATACAACAACTTCCCACTGACTATCTATTTTACAGTTGGTAGTATATATATGTCTGTGCTACTCTCTCGCTTCGTCTCAGCTTCCCCTTCACCCCCCGCCCCCTCCCATACCTCGAGTTCTCCAGTCCATTCTCTGTATCTGCGTCCTTGTTCTTGTCACTGAGTTCATCAGTCCCATTTTTAGATTCCGTATATGTGAGTTAGCATACAATATTTGTCTTTCTCTTTCTGACTTACTTCACTATGTATGACAGATTGTAGTTCTATCCACCTCATTACATATAGCTCCATCTCATCCCTTTTTATAGCTGAGTAATATTCCATTGTATATATATGCCACATCTTCTGTATCCATTCATTTGTTGATGGGCATTTAGGTTGCTTTCATGTCCTGGCTATTGTAAATAGTGCTGCAATAAACATGATGGTACAAGTTTCTTTTGGGATTATGGTTTTCTTTGGGTATATGCCCAGGAGTGGGATGACTGGATCATATGGTAGTTCTATTTGTAGTTTTTTAAGGAACCTCCAAATTGTTTTCCATAGTGGCTGTACCAACTTACAGTCCCACCAACAGTGCAGGAGAGTTCCCTTTTCTCCACACCCTCTCCAACATTTGTGGTTTCCAGACTTTGTGATGATGGCCATTCTGATCGGTGTGAGGTGATACCTCATTGTGGCTTTGACTTGCATTTCTCTGATGAGTAGTGATGTTGAGCATCTTTTCATGTGTGTGTTGGCCATCTGTATGTCTTCTTTGGAGAAATGTCTATTTAGGTCTTCTGCCCATTTGTGGATTGGCTTATTTGCTTTTTTGGTATGAAGCTGCATGAGCTGCTTGTATATTTTGGAGGTTAATCCTTTGTCCATTGTTTCATAGGCAATTATTTTTTCCCATTCTGAGGGTTGCCTTTTAGTCTTATTTATGGTTTCTTTTGCTGTGCAAAAGCTTTTAAGTTTCATGAGGTCCCATTTTTTTATTCTTGATTTTATTTCCATGATTCTAGGAGGTGGGTCAAAAAGGATGTTGCTTTGATGGATGTCATAGAGTGTTCTGCCTATGTTTTCCTCTAGGAGTTTTATAGTGTCTGGCCTTACATGTAGGTTTTTAATCCATTTGGAGTTTATTTTTGTGTATGGTGTTAGGAAGTGTTCTAATTTCCTTCTTTGACATGTTGCTGTCCAATTTTCCCAGCACCACTTATTGAAGAGGCTGTCTTTTTTCCATTGTATTTTCGTGCCTCCTTTGTCAAAGAGAAGGTGCCCATATGTGTTTGGGCTTACTTCTGAGTTCTCTATTCTATTCCATTGATCGTCCTTTCTATTTTTGTGCCAGTACCATAGTGTCTTGATCACTATGGCCTTGTAGTATAGTTTGAAGTCAGGAAGCCTGATTCCACCAACTCCATTTTTCCTTCTCAAGATTGCTTTGGCTATTCGGGGTCTTTTGCATTTCCATACGAATCGTAAGATTTCTAGTTCTGTGAAAAATGCCATTGGTAATTTGATCGGGATTGCATTGAATCTGTAAATTGCTTTGGGTCGTACAGTCATTTTCACGATGTTGATTCTTCCAATCCAGGAACATGGTATGTCCCTCCATCTGTTTGTGTCGTCTTTGATTTCTTTCATCAATGTCTTAAAGTTTTCTGCATACAGATCTTTTGCCTCCTTAGGCAGGTTTATTCCTAGGTATTTGATTCTTTTTGTTGCAATGGTGAATGGGAGAGTTTCCTTAATTTCTCTTTCTGCTCTTCCGTTGTTCGTGTATAGGAATGCAAGAGATTTCTGTGCATTAATTTTGTATCCTGCTACTTTACTGAACTCATCAATTAGTGTTAGCAGTTTTCTGGTAGAGTCTTTAGGGTTTTCTATGTATCATATCATGTCATCGGCAAAGAGTGACAATTTTACTTCTTCTTTTCCAATTTGGATTCCTTTTATTTCTTTTTCTTCTCTGATTGCTGTGGCTAACACTTCCAAAACTATGTTGAATAATAGTGGTGAGAGTGGACACCCTTGTCTTGTTCCTGTTCTTAGAGGGAATTCTTCCAGTTTTTCCCCATTGAGAACAATGTTGGCTTTTGGTTTCTCATATATGGCTTTTATTATGTTGAGGTAATTTCCTTCTATGCCCTTTTTCTGGAGAGCTTTTATCATAAATGGATGTTGAACTTTGTCAAAAGCTTTTTCTGCATCTATCGAAATGATCATATGGGTTTTTATCCTTCAAGTTGTTGATATGATGTATCACGTTGATTGATTTGCGTATATTGAAGAATCCTTGCATCCCAGGGATAAACCCCACTTGATCATGGTGTATGATTTTTTTAATGTGCTGTTAGAGTCTGTTAGCTAGTATTTTGTTGAGGATTTTTGCATCTATATTCATCAGTGATATTGGTCTGTAGTTTTCTTTTTTTGTGACATCTTTGCCTGGTTTTGGTATCATGGTGATGGTAGCCTCGTAGAATGAGTTTGGGAGTGTTCTGCCTTCTGCAATATTTTGGAAGAGTTTGAGAAGGATAGGTGTTAGCTCTTCTCGAAATGTTTGATAGAATTCGCCCGTAACCCATCTGGTCCTGGGTTTTTGTGTGTTGGGAGATTTTTAATCACTGCCTCAATTTCCGTACTTGTGATTGGTCTGTTCATGGTTTCTATTTCTTCCTGGTTCAGTCTTGGAAGATTGTATTTTTCTAAGAATGTATCCATTTCTTCCAGGTTATCCAATTGATTGGCATATAGTTGCTTGTAGTAGTCTCTCATGATGTTTTGTATTTCTGAGGTGTCCGTTGTTACTTCTCCTTTTTCATT
The DNA here is from genome assembly GCF_030028045.1 of Hippopotamus amphibius kiboko. Classification (NCBI taxonomy): domain Eukaryota; kingdom Metazoa; phylum Chordata; class Mammalia; order Artiodactyla; family Hippopotamidae; genus Hippopotamus; species Hippopotamus amphibius. The sequence goes on from NC_080186.1 coordinate 105,093,467, forward strand.
TCTAATTCTGTTGATTTGCATCTTCTCCCTTTTTTTCTTGATGAGTCTGGCTAATGGTTTATCAATTTCCCCTTTTACTTTTAAAAACTTTCATGGCCAAGCAGACTCTTTGGAGTTGGTCTCGGGACACGAGTCCACCTTCTCCCCAGATTGGTGGCATTTTCTAATTAAAAGCAACTTTCCTTTCTCCCAACAGTTGCCTCTCTTTGGGGTATTGACTTTTGAGCGGCAAACAGCCGGACCTGAGTTCAGTAACAGTGATGGGTACGATGCATAAATATAGCAGATATGATAAATGACACAGTATTTATGATAAAATAGATGATATATGATATGGCCACCACACCTACGGGTGAGTCAGAGCATCTGCGGCAGGAAGAATTAACCTCCTCCTAGGGCTGAGATCCAGATCTTGTTGGAGGCCACAGTCTTAGATCACTGAATGGCAGAGAAATCACTGAGACACACTCTGGTGGGTCTTGCCAGAAGTCCAACCTCTAAGGTCCTGGGGAAAGCTGTTCACAGGGAGGTGCTCCCTGAGGCACTGCAGGGCACTGGAGAAAGCTGTTCATGGGAAGGTGCATCACGGGGGCATTCTAACACAGTCTACTACAGGACCACCTGGGGGAAAGTGAGTGCCTGGGATTGCTACTGGTTGCTGGGTGCCTCTGGCTGCCTGCACTTCAGAAGTTTGGCCTGGGGAAGCTTCTTAAACTGCAGGAGGAGCCTGCCTAGGAGTCACTGGAACAATCAGAAAGCAAATCTCTTACTCTTAAATTTCTCTCCAGCACCCTCTACTGATAAAGCTTAACACAGAGCCAGCCAACAAAGCTAAGATATTTAAGGACCCAGATCCATTTGCAGAGGCAGAAAGGGTGACTTTAGAGCTAACTGGTAATAAATTGATAATCTAGAAAGTCTGCTATGAAGGACAAGATTTGACAGTCAGGACAGGCAAAATTACAGAATTCCAGTTAGAGCTCTGTGTGCTCTCACCCAGATATTTGAAGCTGGAATGAGGACTGCATGCTTTCAGCGTAGTTCTTCCTGAGGCACAAATGGAACAGTGGAAACCCATTTTTCTTCCACCAATGTTCTCCTGTAGGTCAACAGAGGTCTCCAAATCCACATGCTCAAAAACCCAGTTTTTTCTCAATTGACGCGGGTAGATAGACTCCACTACTTCACAGCCAGAACACATGTAATTTCCTTCACAAGTTGGTTGGATTTATCTAATCATCATATGGAAAGATTCCAGTTTTTAAAGTTTCTCTTGTCTTCTTTAATGGCAGCAAGTTCTAATCTTTTATCTATTTGGCTTTTCATGTATATAACCAGATGGTCTATAAGCAGTGACTGTCATTGTTGTTGTTGTTTTATTTTCGTGCCTAAAACTAGGACTTCCAGATCAAGTTGAATAGAAGATATGTAGTTGGCATCTGCATTATTCCTGTCTTTAAAGAAAACAGATTTATAAGTTCATCATTAAGCCATTAAGCATTATTTTGCTGTAGATGGTGGTAGATACCTTTTATTAATTTTGGAAGTGCCTCTCTGTTTCTAAATTGATGTTGGATTTAATAATTTTTATCATGAATATTTATTTTGACCAAATACTTTGTTGAGTCTGTTTCCATGATTGTATGAATCTTCTTAAGGTGATGCTATCTATCAGTTGATTTACTCCTATTAACCATCCTTTTATTCCTGAGGGGAAAAATTTCTGGTCAAGATGGCTTTATATAATATTCTTTGCTAGTTTCAGTTTGGAAATGACTTGTACATTTGCCTCCATGTTTATAGGTCAGATTACATATATAATTTTTCTTAGTTGTACCGTCCCTGTAGGGTTTTTGCTAAGAAAGTTATAACAGATTCATAAAGTGAACTGAGCAGTGTTTTCCTCATTTTTAATTCTCTGGGAGGTTGATGATAGGGACTAGCCTATCGGTTCTTTCTATGTGACGTGCTGGATGTGTTAATTATCTTGATCTTAGTAGCCATTTACAATCTGTGCATATTCAATTGTCATGTATGCTTTAAATATATATAATTATATTTGTACATTTTATCACACTTAAAATTTTAAAAACATTTATAGTGTGTAAATAATCTTAAGTTTTTAAATGGCTCCTCATTCCTAAATTCAATTTCCTAATATTCATATAATGCTATATTGAATAATGTCATTAGTTATTAGTTATGTAATCGTGAGCAGTTTATTTAACCTCATTGTCTGCAAACAGTCCAAGGGGACCATTCTTTATCATGAGCCTCCCACAACTCCTTTGGGAAGAAGAACTAAAAAAGGAGAAAAGAGGAGACTGGGGTGGGGTACAGTGGACCTACAGTGCTACCTGGGGAAGGAGGAGCCCTGGGGAAGGTGGCGGAACAGCTGGAGGACTCAGCCCAGAACAAGACCAAAACACTTCGGCTGACATAGGTCTGGGATGATGAGGTCTTCACTGAGCAAGGGGTAGTCACTCACTCCTCTGAAAGGGCCCGTCACTCCTCCTCTCCTCCCAGACAAAACACCAGGCAAAGGGGTGAGGGAGAATACTTGGAGGCAGACATGGGTGTACTTGGAATGGCAGGCATTCTTCACTCTCCTCTGCAAACCTCGGGCCAGATGTCCCCCATCACACATTCACAAAACACTTGCCCCTGCAAGCAGAAACCCAAAGCACAGAATTCTAAGACCCTTGCCCCCAGGACACTGCCAGGTCTTGTCATCATTTGTAGGCTGTGCTGCAATGCAGGAGTTATGGTAGGTCCTCAACCTAACTGAGGTCAACCCAATCCCTGGGTCAGAGACCACACGTCTATGGAACTACCATGAACCATACAGTGACTGTAACAGGAGAAGATACTTATCTGAAGGGCACCCCTTGTAAACTATCTCTGTCTATATGGAAATGTGGTAGTTACCATTTATGGTTCAGCATGGGACACAGACACAGATGATTTCACTGATGACACTGAGAGATGCAGAGGGAAAGGCAGACAATGGCTTTGTTTGCTGGGAACTGAGAGACAGGACTCTACCCTGAAATCCACTGTAATTCTCAGAAACTCACAGCACTAGTGTTCGGAAAGCCACTAGGGCATTCTTTTCAGGATATCCAAAACTTGATCACAAACTAAGGAGCAAGTAGACTAAGAAAGTGAAATGCACTGATTTGTTTCCAAACCAAGAATGTCTTTTATTTGCTGATCAAAACCTCAAAGAAAATTAGGTTAAGGAATTGAAGAAGGAAGAAGTGTTTGGATAAACGAGGAACTTGTTCAATTTATGACCCTGTGTAATAGAGTGACTGTGACTTGCCTGATTACTTTTTTGGTGTCTTGACATTTTTTTGCCTTGGAGTGTTCTACTCCAGCATTAACTGGTGGTGTTTCTTTCTCTTTGGTTGTATAAGCTTTCTATGAGTTTCCTGAAAAACACAATAATCACTGAGATAATTAAGAAAATAAGGCGCATTAATATAAGGGACACAACCTGAATTGAAACAGACACCTGCTCCTTTAGTGGTCCCGGTGGCCCACTGTCAATGCTTCCTCCATATCCCATCTCCTCACAAAAGGGAGGGGCCCAGCCATACATGCAGTGGCAGTTTTTGTTATTGTTACAAATGCCTCGGTGGTTGCATTTCTCAGGCAAACAGTCAAAATTCAGGACTGAGCTATTCACACAATTCCTATTAAAACATATCCGCTCCTTACCACAGGAGGTACCATCGTGTATCACACCCAGGTCAGGTAACCCCATAGGTACCATGGCTAGATGATAGCCAATGCCCCAGCACATGAGGTTTTCTTCACGCAGGTGAGTGGCAATTAGAATAGTATGATCTGGCATATCAGGGATGGTTTCAACATTTATACACTGTAGCCTGCCACATATAGCCCTTTCTCTTCTACACTTTTGAAATTCACGAATTCCTGAAATACCACAGTTCCCATATTGGTCACCTATTACATTAACTGCATCATAGCACTGAAGAGGGGCCTCCTTAGCATCAGGTCCAAAAATCTTTTGGCACTGCATATACTTGGATCGGCAACTCTGTTGGAAACAATGGGCTTCATACTTGCAAGGGGTTCCATCCTGCTTGTAAGCATCACTTGGGCAGAATGCTGAGGTCCCACTGCAGTACTCTGCAAGGTCACATTCATTTTCTTCCCTCCGACACATATACCCAGACGGACGAAAGTGACAGTTATGACAGCAAAGGCCGGTGCTACAATTGGCACCTTCTTTGAATTTACAATCTGGTTGACAACACTGGTCTTCTTTACAGTCTTCTCTTGAACCACAGTCACATTCCTCATTGTCTTCCACAATTTTGTTTCCACATCTCTTAGTCACATAACCTAATGCTGGGATATTAGTTAGACACTTTGCACTTCCACTTCTATGTATGTGTGCAAAAAAATGGGCAAAACTGCAGTTACTAAACCCAGTTCTTCCAGTGCCCATGATGCAACTGTGCCTGCCTTTACACTGGCAGTATGCTTCATCATGTAGCATTCCCACACCATGGCCCAGAGAATGAGCAGTCCAAGTGGCAGGTCCAAGGACATTAACATTAGGAAAAACACTTGCAGATCCAGCATAAAACAGACTACACACATTTCCCCAGGCCTGTGCAAGTACATCTGAATAATTTCTTTTAAGGTATAGGTGTACCCAATCTGCTGGAAACCGAGCATTTAGTACACTTGTTCTATATACCATAAATTGGCCTAAAACTTGGTCTAACTTTGGAAAATTAACTTTAATTTTGTCTACATCTGTCCATACTTCAATAGCAAATAGATGTATTCTCATACGGACATCTTGAAAGTAAGAGTCTGCAATTGCAGCCAGAAGAATGGCATCATTTATGACTAGAGTAAGATTGGAGTTCAAATATAAATACCTACTGTTGTCAAAGACCAGGGCTAACTCCAAGTATGTCTGATGTATATAAGACTCACTAAAGTCCGGCATCCTGGCCCTGTTCTCATGCTCGGCCATCTGCTGTCCTGTTGCATCATCAGTTAAGCCACAGATCCGACTGGGAAATGCCTCCTCTTTCTTCAGGAGATATATGACATGTTCAAACTTGGAAGAAGCCTTCAGGGGCTCGATTTGGTAATGATTGGCTTCGATTTGCAGTATGCCTCGGAGACCCCCCAAGCATGTACTTAAAGTAGCTTCAGAATCCTGATTGCCTTCAACCAAGCCCATATAGTTGCAGTTGCTGGGTATGTACGGGTGATCCTCCGAGAGCCTGCCCTGCTCTGTGAAGGAGAAAACCTGCAGATTCCGGGGCAAGAGAAGCCTCTTGGGCCACAGGTGGAGGATATGGTTCTTGCCTTTTACGTGCAGGAGGTAGGACACGTACTTGGCCACGCCCTGCTCCCCTCCCCGGAAGCTCAGCTTCTTGGGGATGGTGATTTCATAGGAGTCAAAGCCCCACTCAGGGTGGAACACTAACTCCTCGCCGAGAGAGTCCACCAGGAGCACAGCCAGGACCAGCACGGGGAGCGAACTGCCTCGGGAGACAAGGGTCCTCGCAGCCCTCATGGCATAGCCTGTGGCCTGGTGAGTCCGTCCCTGCCCCGGGGGCCTTGCGCGTCAGACGTGCAGGGGCCACCGCTAGAGGCGCAGGACCAGCGAGTGCGGAGCTCCCCAAGGCGGGTGCGGGAGCGCAGCCCGGCCCCAAGCTGGGTCAGCCTCAGTCCAGCCGATTGCCCCAGCAGGGACACGCCTGTCCAACGCACGTAGTTGGTGTTCTGCGCGGTGCCGTTGGGCGCACGTGGACGATTCCAGGGAAGGTGCGCGAGAATCAAATGAAAAGCCAGGCTATTTGCACAAGGGACGGACAAGGGCAGGAGTAAAGAATAAGAGGAACCACAGAGAACTTGTTAAAGGCTCGCTGCATCTGGGGCGATTTCTTCTGTTTCTATAGGCCTCAGGACACACCTGATTTTCCCGTGGGTTTTATACGCCACCGTGCCCACCTCGCCGGCACACCATTGTCAGTTTTCACTTGGAGTCGCCTTCAGCAGAGGGAAGGACCACTGGAGCCAGCAAGAGGAGCACCAGAGCCTGAGAGACTCAGAGCGGACTCCCGTCCCCACCCCCACCCCGGCAGCACCTGACTTCAGGCAAGGCAAAGTTTCTGAGGTCCTTTGGCCAGGTGGTTCTTTCTGCTGTGTGTCTTGGGCTGCCAGGGATCAGCGTGCTGTTTGGTGTGGGTGTGTGCAACGGTGGGAGAACCTAGGAAGAGAAAAATACCCGTGGAAAGAGCAAAACCCAGGAGCTTTCAGAAAAAGGCAAAGGGTTTGATGATGTGTTTAGCATGAGTGATGGGTGAGGCAGGAGCCTGCAAAGGTCCATTGATGACCCCAGCTCAGAACGTGGAGGGATGGGTTGTCTGCAATCCGTAAACCACTAGGTCTTCGATTTTGTTGCGGGATGTGTCAGGAGGAACATTTTCCGTTTTGTTCTTAGGAAACTAATTCCAGCTGCATTGCAGGGAATGGTTAAAAGAAGGACCGGGCTTGAATCAGGAAGACTAGTTAAGAAGATCTGGCAACAAGACAGAAATGGAGAGCTTCAAAAAATAGGAATAAAGCAGACTCTGCTGGACTTATATGATTGAAGCGGGGCTCCCAACATGAAAGAAGCAAGAATTAAAAAGAATATTCACATATCTGGCTTCTGTATTGTGGTCCAGCTACTCAGGGAAGGAGCAAACATCAAAACAAGTAGACTAGGTATGGGGGAGAAATATGACAAGGTCTGCTCAGGAAATGGAGATTTTAAGGTACCATTCTCATGTATTGGTGAGAAAGCACCAGCATACAGCCTGGCTCAGCCTCCAGGAGAGGAGGGGCATCCCTCCCAGGGTCCCCCTCAGGGGGCAGCCCTGTGGAGATGACCTGGTAGGCAGGCAGGAGAAGCAGTGAGTGTAGTTAGTAGCCAGTGAGGCCGGGCCAGTCTGAAGTTCTGGTTCCCAGGAAAGTCAGCTGCTGAGGTGACAGGCAGTGGAGGTAAAGGCGATGAAGAAGAGGAGAACTCAGTAGAGAAAGGGACAAATGAAAGTATCAGCCTGTGTGTTGAGCTCCTAGTTCAGGTTGGAAACCAAAAATTACAGTTTATTCAGTCTGTAAATCTGGTTGATTTTCTGGAGCCCCCAGCGGCCTAAATTGGGGAGGACATTTGGGATCCATCTCCTGTATTCATTCCATTTTATCATCATTTCCATTTCCCTTCAGGCCATTGGAGTATTTCTTGATGAAAACACTAATTCTGCAACACCTATTGCTACAATATTGTCTCTGGGCTAACCTCTGCAGCATCTGTTTGTTAAAGCAAAGCTCTGTGGAAATAGCCTGCTTTGACCTATTTATCTTTATTTACAAAAATTATGTATATATATTGTAAAAGGTGGAAATAACTGAGTTACATAGAGTCGAAATATGTCTTTCCTTCATCCACAACCTGTATATGTCACCAATAAACTCTTCCCAACACTCAGACAAAATTCTTAGGTATGATTCCTTTTCCATCTTAGGACATGCCATTAAAATATAGAAAGTATGTCATATTTTAAAGTAGTACTTTTAAATATATAATTTGGTTTTTATTTCTCTATCTGGTTTTTGAGAGCCATAGATTAAATATTTAAAGAAATTTTTGCTATTTAAATACTACTTGATTCCTAATTAAATATCAGTCCTCAAAGCATTCAAACTAGAGGTATCTTTAATCATCAAAAACTTGTTAAAACAAGGAAGTTTAAAGTTAGTTTTAACAATATTTCACTCTTAAGAAGCAGATGAATCTATCTTGCTGAAATGTAAGCAGTTTGCTCATTCCAAAGGCCCATACAATGTAGGTTCTTATTTTGCATTTTTATTTTATTTTGGAATTGTTCTTTGTTTTTGTCTTTTTGTTCATCCAATTTCCTTACTATTAGCTTTAAATCACTCTTACTAATACGTTTCTGACAGTGCTTTTTAAATGGACTTGAAAATCCCTCAATAACCAAAGGGCAAAATAAAACCCTGACTAAAGACCTGATGTGGTGTGATGGTGTTAAGAGGTACAGCCTTTAGGAGATGATTACGTCATGAGTTGAATTAGTGCCCTTATAAAATAGACCCCAAAGAGCTCCTATGGTATTTGTCATAGCAGCTCAGATAGACTAAGACACCTACCTATTAAAAGAAACTGAGTAGAAGAAGGGATGACATAAATAAACTGGTAACCCACACTTTGAAATATGCAATCATTTAATCAAAATTAATTTATGGAGATGAATAAGTATGAAGATGGAATGTGGCCTTATTAATTAGGAAGGAATGAAAATGTGGCTTTTTGAAACCAGCTTCCCCTTACTTTAGGACCAATTTTTTTTTTTTAATAAATTTATTTATTTATTTATTTCATTGGCCGTGTTGGGTCTTTTTTTGCTGTGCACGGGCTTTCTCCAGTTGCGGTGAGTGGAGGGCTACTCTTTGTTGTGGTGCGCAGGCTCCTCACTGCAGCGGCTTCTCTTGTTGCAGAGCATGGGTTCTAGGTGTGTGGGCTTCAGTAGTTGTGGCACATGGGCTCAATAGCTGTGGCTCACGGGCTCTAAAGCGCAGGCTCAATAGCTGTGGCGCATGGGCTTCGTTGCTCCACTGCATGTGGGATTTTCCTGGAGGAAGGATCAAACCCGTGTCCCCTGCATTGCCAGGTGGATTCTTAACCACTGCGCCACCTAGGAAGCCCACCTTAGGACCAATTTAAAGCAATTATGGTTGATGAGTTTATTTTCACAGTGTGTTTTAAAAAAACCCAAAACACAGAACTATAGTTATTGATACTTGCTGAGTGAAACTGAGTTCAAAAGGAGTGATTTAATGTGATATTGCAACCACCAGGTGTTTAATTCAGTCATACCATTACAAAACATTTCTCCGTAGTGGGAATCCAGCTTTACTGCAGGTTTAATCATGTTTCCCAAAAGGGATTTTTGTTCTGTGCTTCTTTCTCACTATTCTTATATCAGAAGTAGATAACATGATGGGGCAAAACTCATTTTTGTTTAAATGTTAATGCGTTTTGTTTATCTTCTAAGTATCACTTATGTGATGGATGGTTCTAGCTCAATATTATGCACATGTGCACTTTTCAAGAAAGTAGATATTGTATGAGTATAAAAAGAGACAAAATATGTGCATGGGTCTTTAAAAATAAATGGAAACTTGAAAAAATAAATTAAAAAATAAAAATACTACATACTATTCGTATATTTTTGACCCTGCCATTTTTCAGTACACAATATATTATAAATGATTTTCTAGGTCATTGATAATAACAGAGGTAGATCATTGCCCATAACAGATACATAATATTCTCTAGTATTAACATAATTCTTTAACCGTTTCCTCTATGTACTCATAATATAATCATTATTTCAAATTTTCACATTTTTCTTGTTATGTTCTATGATGACAATTAAGATAAATATATGTATGCATTAAAATTATTTATTTATATGTAAATATATACATGCACACACACATACACACATACCTTTTTTGCAACTTCTGATGAATTCTTAGAATTGTAAGTGTTAGATCAAAGAAAATGCAAATGTTCAAATCGATTGAGATCTCTCAAAATCAAACAGAACTCTAAAAGTCCTGTATTGGTTTACAAACTATCTGTAAAGCAGCTTGTTCAATAACAGCTTTTAAACATTGTGGTTAAAAAACATAACACTAAATTTACCTTTTTAACCATTTTAAAATATGTATTTCCATAGTGTTGAGCATATTAATTTTTGCAGAACAGATCTCTAGAACTTTCCCATCTTACAACACTGAAACTATACCTAAAAATCACTAATTCCACCCCCTATACCCTACTTGTAGAAACCATCTTTCTACTTTCTATGTCTATAATTTTGATTACTTAAAATTTTGAGTATGAGTAGAATCACAGTGTTTGTCCTTGTGTGACTGGCTTATTTCACTTAGCACAATATCCTTAAGGTTTCTCCATGTTGTAGCATGTGACAGGATTTTCCTCTTTTTAAGCACGTAGGCTCTTCTATGTATGTATTTACCACACTTCCTTAGCCATTCACCTGTTGGTGGACATTTGAGTTGCTTCAGCCTCTTGAATATTGTGAATAATGCTGCAATGAAAATGGGTGTGCAAATATCTCCTGGAGATCCTGCTTTGAGTTCTTTAGCACATGTACCCAGAAGTTCCATTTCTAGATATATGGCAATTCTATTTTTAACTTTCTGAGGAACTCCATACGCCTTTCCTTAATGGCTGCACTATTTTACATTCCCACCAACAGTTCACAGGCTTCCAGCTTCTCTGCATCCTTACCAACACTTATTTTCTGAACTTTTAATAGTGGCCATCCTGATGGGGGTGAGGTGCTATATAATTGTGGTTTGATTTGCATTTCCTTACTCATTATACTGAGACTCTTTCATATCTTTATTGGCCATTTGTATATCTTCTTTGGAGAAATATCTATTCAACTCCTTTGCCCATGTTTAAATCAAATTATTTAATTTTTTATTGCTGAGTTGAAGTGTCTTAGATATTCTCAGTATTGACCTCTGTCAGATATATGATTCACAAATATTTTTCTCCCATTGTGTGGATTGCCTTTTCACCCTCTTGAGTGTATCTTTTGGTGTGCAGATTTAAAATTTGTTGTTGTCAATTTTTCAATTGATTTTTTTATTTTGTTACCTGTGCTTTTAGTGTCATATCCAAGAACTCATTCCCAAATTCAGTGTCCTGAAGTTTTCCCCCTATGTTTTATTCTAGGAATTTAATAGTTCTTGTTCTTACAATGAGCTCCTTAATCCATTTTGAGTTAATTTTTGTATATGAGTAAGGTAAGAGTCCAGCTTTATTCTTTTCATATGTATATCCAGTTTTCCCTACAACATTTGTTTAAAAAACTGTCTCCTTATTGTGTAGTCTTGAATATTTTTTGAACACCATTTGGCCATAGATGGGAGGGTTTATCGCTGGGTTCCCAATTCTATACCATTGGTCTGTGTATCTATCTTTATACCAGTATTACACCATCATAATGACTAACAGTTACTATATTTTACCAATATTAAGTCTTCCATTCCATGACCTTGGGATGTTGTTCCATTAATTTGAAGCATCTTTGGAATTTTTTAAGCAGTGTTTTGGAGTTTTCTACATCTAAGTCTTTCACCTCCTTGGTTAAGTATATTCCTAAGAATTTTATACTTTTTAAGGCTATAGTATTATAGTATAATGTGATTGTTTTTCTAATTTCCATCTCAGTTTGCTCATAGTTAACATATAGGAATGTCCCTGATTTTTGAGTATTGATTTTGTATCCTGTAACTTTGATGAATTCATATATTAGTTCTAACAGGGTTTTGGATTTTGTGCGTGCGTGTGTGTGTGTGTGTGTGTGTGTGTGTGTGTGTGTGTAGATTCTTAGGGTTTTCTGTATATAAGACTATATCATCTGCAAACAGAGATTATTTTAATTCTTCTTTTCCATTTTATATGTATTTGATTTCTTTTTCATGTCTGATTGCTCTGGCTAGAACTTCCTGTACTGTGTTGAATAGTAATGACAAGCATGAACATCTTTGCCCACTTGTTCTTAATCTTAAAGGAAAAGGTTTCCAATTGAGTATAATGTTAACTGTCAGCTTTTTTATTTATGGCTTTTATTATGTTGAGGTAGTTTTCTTCCCTTCCTAGTCTGTGGGGATTTTTGTTGTGAAAGTGTGTTGAATTTTTTCAAATGCTTTGTCTGCATCAGTTAAGATACTTATATGGGTTTTGTCCTTTGTTCTGTTACTGAGGTACAGTACATTGATTTTGTTCATGTTTTGGACCATCTTTGCATTCAGTATAAATCTCATTTGGTCATGGAATATGATCCCTTTCATGTGCTGTTGAATTTAGTTTGCTATTATTTTCTTTAGGATATTTTATATCAATATTCATGAGGGATATTGCCCTGTGGTTTTCTTTCCTTGTTATCTTTTATCTGGTTTTGGCATCATCGTAATGCTGGTCTCATAGAATGAGTTTGGGAGTGTCCCTGCCTCTTCAGTTCTTTGAAAGAGTTTAAGAAGTCTTGATGTTAATTATTCTTTTTTTTGGGGGGGGGTACACCAGGTTCAATCATCTGTTTTTATACACATATCCCCGTATTCCCTCCCATCCTTGACTCCCTCTCCTCGAGTCCCCCCCACCCTCCCTGCCCCAGTTCTCCAAGGCATCTTCCATCCTCGAGTTGGACTCCCTTTGTTATACAACAACTTCCCACTGACTATTTTACAGTTGGTAGTATATATATGTCTGTGCTACTCTCTCGCTTCGTCTCAGCTTCCCCTTCACCCCCCGCCCCCTCCCATACCTCGAGTTCTCCAGTCCATTCTCTGTATCTGCGTCCTTATTCTTGTCACTGAGTTCATCAGTCCCATTTTTAGATTCCGTATATGTGAGTTAGCATACAATATTTGTCTTTCTCTTTCTGACTTACTTCACTCTGTATGACAGATTGTAGTTCTATCCACCTCATTACATATAGCTCCATCTCATCCCTTTTTATAGCTGAGTAATATTCCATTGTATATATATGCCACATCTTCTGTATCCATTCATTTGTTGTTGGGCATTTAGGTTGCTTTCATGTCCTGGCTATTGTAAATAGTGCTGCAATAAACATGATGGTACAAGTTTCTTTTGGGATTATGGTTTTCTTTGGGTATATGCCCAGGAGTGGGATGACTGGATCATATGGTAGTTCTATTTGTAGTTTTTTAAGGAACCTCCAAATTGTTTTCCATAGTGGCTGTACCAACTTACAGTCCCACCAACAGTGCAGGAGAGTTCCCTTTTCTCCACACCCTCTCCAACATTTGTGGTTTCCAGACTTTGTGATGATGGCCATTCTGATCGGTGTGAGGTGATACCTCATTGTGGCTTTGACTTGCATTTCTCTGATGAGTAGTGATGTTGAGCATCTTTTCATGTGTTTGTTGGCCATCTGTATGTCTTCTTTGGAGAAATGTCTATTTAGGTCTTCTGCCCATTTGTGGATTGGCTTATTTGCTTTTTTGGTATTAAGCTTCGTGAGCTGCTTGTATATTTTGGAGGTTAATCCTTTGTCCATTGTTTCATAGGCAATTATTTTTTCCCATTCTGAGGGTTGCCTTCTAGTCTTGTTTATGGTTTTTTTCGCTGTGCAAAGGCTTTTAAGTTTCATGAGGTCCCATTTGTTTATTCTTGATTTTATTTCCATGATTCTAGGAGGTGGGTCAAAAAGGATGTTGCTTTGATGTATGTCATAGAGTGTTCTGCCTATGTTTTCCTCTAGGAGTTTTATAGTGTCTGGCCTTACATGTAGGTTTTTAATCCATTTGGAGTTGATTTTTGTGTATGGTGTTAGGAAGTGTTCTAATTTCCTTCTTTGACATGTTGCTGTCCAATTTTCCCAGCACCACTTATTGAAGAGGCTGTCTTTTTTCCATTGTATATTCGTGCCTCCTTTGTCAAAGAGAAGGTGCCCATATGTGTTTGGGCTTACTTCTGAGTTCTCTATTCTATTCCATTGATCTTCCTTTCTATTTTTGTGCCAGTACCATACTGTCTTGATCACTATGGCCTTGTAGTATAGTTTGAAGTCAGGAAGCCTGATTCCACCAACTCCATTTTTCCTTCTCAAGATTGCTTTGGCTATTCGGGGTCTTTTGCGTTTCCATACGAATCGTAAGATTTCTTGCTCTAGTTCTGTGAAAAATGCCATTGGTAATTTGATTGGGATTGCATTGAATCTGTAAATTGCTTTGGGTAGTACAGACATTTTCATGATGTTGATTCTTCCAATCCAGGAACATGGTATGTCCCTCCATCTGTTTGTGTCATCTTTGATTTCTTTCATCAATGTCTTAAAGTTTTCTGCATACAGATCCTTTGCCTCCTTAGGCAGGTTTATTCCTAGGTATTTTATTCTTTTTGTTGCAATGGTGAATGGGAGAGTTTCCTTAATTTCTCTTTCTGCTCTTCCGTTGTTAGTGTATAGGAATGCAAGAGATTTCTGTGCATTAATTTTGTATCCTGCTACTTTACTAAACTCATCAATGAGTGCTAGCAGTTTGTTAATTATTCTTTAACTATTTCATAGAATTCTTCTGTGAAACCATCTAATCCTGAACTTTCCTTTGTTGACAGGTTTTGATTAATCTTCAGTTTTCCCACTAGTTTTAGGCCCATTTGTATCTTATTTCTTTGTGATTCATCCTTGGTAGGTTGCTTGTGTCTAGAAATGTATCCATTTCTTAGGTCGTCCAATTTGCTAGCATATAATTATTCATAGTAGTCTCTTGTAAATCTTTTTACTTATGTGACATTAGTTGTAATGTTTCCTCATTCATTTCTATTTTAGATATTTGAGTCTTTTCTTTTTTCTCACTATATCTCATTAAAGCTTTGTAAGTTTTGTTGATCTCTTCAAAAACCCAACTCAGTTTCATTGATTTTTTAAAATTATTTTTCAATTCCCTATTTTTAAATTTCTGTTCTAATCTTTATTTTTCCTTTCTGTCTGCTGAATTTGTGTTTAGTTTTTTCTTCTTATTCTAATTCCTTGAGGTATAAGGTAAAGTTATTTATTTATTGCTTCCATTTTAATGTAAGTGTTCACTTCTATAAATTTTCTCTCTTCATGCTTCTTTTGCTACATCCCATGAGATGGGATGTTGTAGCTTAATTTTCATTTATCTCCAATATTTTCCAAATTCTCTAATAATTTTTTCTTTAACCCATTGGCTTTTAAAGAATGCATGGTCTCATTTCCACATATTTGTGGATTTTCTGTTTTCCTTCAGCTAGTTTAAAAACATTTTTTAATTGAAAAATATAGTTGATTTACAATATTATATTATTTTCAGGTGTACAGCATGATGGGTGATTGGATGTTTTTACACAATATACTCCATTGAAATTTATTACAAGATAACAGCTATAATTCCATGGGCTGTACAATATGTCCTTGTGGCTTATCTCTTTTATACATAGTAGTTTGTATCTGTTAAGCCACTGACCCTAATTTACCCCTCCTCCCTCCCCTCTCCCCTTCAGTAAGCACTAGTTTTTTGTTTTTTTTTTTTCCAATGTTCAACCTGGTAATGTTTATTCTTCTGCCTTTTTAAACTCTTTGTTGGAATATAATTGCTTTACACTGTTGTGCCAGTTTTTTCTGTAGACCAAAGTGAATCAGCTGTATTTATACATATATCCCTATATGCCTTCTCTCCCGTGACTCCCTCCCACCCTCCCTATCCCAGCCCTCTAAGTCATCACCCATCATCGAGTTGATCTCCCTATGTTATGTGACAACTTCCCACTAGCTATTTTACATTTGGTAGTGTATGTATATTAATGCTACTCTCTCACTTCATCCCAGCTTCCCCTTCCCCCCCCCACCCTGCCTAACCCGTGACTAGTTTGTTTTCTATATCTATGAGTCTGTTTCTGTTTTAAAATTTGTATTATATTTTAGATTCCACATATAAGTGATAGCATACAGTATTTGACTTATTTCACAAAGAATAATATTTTCTATGTCTGCCCACATTGCTGCAAATGGCAGGATTTCATTCCTTTTAACAGCTGAGTAAATATTCTATTGCATATACATATCCCACATCTTAAGCCAACCATCTGTTAATGGGCACCTGGGTTGCTTCCATGCCTTAGGTTTTGTTAATAGTGAAGCTATGAACATTGAGGTGCATGTATCTTTTTGAATTAGTCTTTTCATTTATTCCAGATATACACCCAGGAGTGGAATTGCTGGATCATATGGTAGTTCTATTTTTAGTTTATTGAGGAACCTCCAAGCTGCTTTCCATAGTGCCTGCACCAATTTGTATTCCCACCAACAGTGTATAAAGTTTCCCTTTTCTCCACATCTTCGCCAACATTTTTATTTGTAGACATTTTGCTAATAGCCATTCTGATTGGTGTGAGGTGATATCTCATTGTTTTGAATTGCATTTCTATAATTATTAGCAACATTGAGCATCTTTTCATGTGCCTGTGCACTTACCAAGGTCTGATGTGCTGTCTCTGCAGGTGTCTACAGCTCTGCTCAGACACAACCCAAGGTCAAGTCTTTATCCCTATTCTGGTCTCCCCAGATTTAGTGCAAGGTTGTGACATAAAGTGGGTGGGGTTGGAGCATTCCTTCACCTGGCCTGGAGACCCCAGTGTTGTGGTTGTGGGAATTGAAGCAGCTGGGCTGCCATCAGAAGTTGGGACTGCTTTCTATGGCACTGTTTGAGAAAGTACCCACGATGGCTGCTGCCATCCTAACTGGGGACCTCTCCCTGGGGCCCTGGGTCTCCTCTGTGTCCCTCACTGGAGTCTTTCCCCAGGACTTTGTTGCCCCAGATCCAGTGCCAAGCTGTGGCTTTGAGTGAGTAGGTCCAGCATGTTCCCTCAGCTCAGACTGGGGAGACCAGCAAGCCAGCAGTCCCTAGGGCAGACTTCTCTTCGCCCCATCTGGTGGCAAGCCAGCACCTGCACACTCCTCACAAATGGAGTCTAGGCTCCTCCAGTCTTTCTATCTGACCCAGCAGTTCTCCAAGTAGCCAAGGGGGCTTGTCTCCTCCCTGGAGTACCCTAGGACTGGGATGCCCAGTCTATGGCTCAATGTGCTCACTCCCCAGGGTGAATGCCTACCCCTGTGATCTCCCTTTTCCTCTTAGTCCCCTCTCAGGGGCACAGATCTCGACCCAATGCAATGCTTTTCTTCCACCTGATTACATGGGAATTTTTCTTGCAGCCCTGGTCATATAGGAGGACTTCTGCCAGTTTCCAGTTGATTTCCCATTAGAACTATTCCACTCGAGTGTGTGTGTGTATATATATATATATATATATATATATACCCACCTCATTGATGTGTTGGTTGTGGGAGGTGAGCTCCACATTCTCTTACTCCGCCATCTTCATTCTGCTCCTCTCGATAACAACTTAAATTCAATCGTATGTAATACAATTATATACAATCTTCGAGGAAAAATACTTCGTAAATTAATCAATGAGGCGGGTTTGACAGGCTTAAATGTAATTCAGGTGTTCCCTCTCTCTCCTTTGCTGTATGGAGTAGCTAAAGTGGTTCCTCCCGCGACTCAGGTTCCCTCTCATCTCAGCACTCTGCTCAAATAAAGTCTCTCTCTGTAAAAGGAATCTTGGTGTGAGCAGCTAAGTGACTTCTCCTGCCCCCATGTTATTAAACATAAATGGAAGAAAAAAATCATATGTAAGCACTCTGCTCTTTTACATCCATACCCCCTCCCACTTTATCTGATTTATGACACAAATTACCTCTTTTTGTATTGCTTATCCTTAACAGAAATTCGTAATTGTTTTTGAGAAAATTCTATACTAGACTTTAAGTTGTTAACTCACCTATATCACAATACTATGGGACTCTTTGCCTAAATATTTACCTTTACCAGGGAATTATATATTGTTGTATGTTTTCATGTTGCTATTTATCATCCTTTCACTTCAACTTGTGGAATGTCTTCCAGCATTTCTTTTAGGATATGTCTAGTGCTGATGAACTCCCTGAGGTTTTGCTTCTTTGGGAAAGTCTTAATTTCTCCTCTGTTTTTAAGGATAGTTTGGGTAGGTATAATATTCATGGTGGTATTTTTTTCTTTCAGTAACTTTAATATATCATCCCACTCTCCATAGTCTGAGAGATTTCTGGTGAGAAATCTGCTGATATTCTAATGGGAGCTCCTTTGTATGTAACATTCATTTTTCTCCCACTGCTTTTCAAGTTTCTTGATTCGTTACCTTTGACAGTTTGATGATCATATATCTCAGTGTAGGCCTCTTTAGATTTATCCACATTAGAGTTTATTGAGCTTCTTAAATTTATATGTCTATTTCTTTCCTCAGATTTGGGACACCTTTGGCCATTTTTTCTTCAGACAGTTTCTCTGCCCCTTCCTTTGTTTCTCACCTTCTGGGACTCCCATTTGGGTATGTTGTTTCAGTGGATCGTATTCCCTAAAGCCCTTAGACTCTCTTCATTTTTCTTCATTCTTTTGTCTTTTTTCCCTCTGTGTTTCACTTGTGGTGAAAGTCCTATTGTTTAATTTGCTGATTTTTTCTTCTGCCTGGTTGAGTCCCTCCAGGGAACTTTTCAATTAAAGTATTGTATTCTTCATTTCTAGAATTTCTGTTTGGTTCTTCCTCATGGTTTCTCTCTCTATATATATTTTTTTGTTAGTTTAAAGGAAGTTTTTATTAACAGAAAGGTTTTTCTTAATTCATGTAAGATCCATCTTTAATATTAAATAGGATAATATGCTCCATAGTCCGAGTGTCTAATTCTCACCTATGAATATTTTATTCCAGTTTAGTCCTCTCAAATGCTTGCTATGTTATTTACAGTTTAACAGGTAAAAGCCATTAACTACCAGCTACTTAGCTAAAAGTAACTACACTGGAAAATGAAAATTTATAAAATTTTATTATTAGATCAGAGTAAAAAAAATCAATCAGGATAAAATTTTGTTTAGAAATCTTTTTATCATTAGGATATTCTTACACTTTTCAGAACAAGTATGATTTTCAGAAATTACACAAGGCAACGTATTATTAAATGTCAATATTTAGCAATGTTTTGTCTAGTTGAAATGTTATTTTAATTGTAAAACCCATCTCTGGTTACAAAAAATAATCATAAACCTTATTGGCTTTAACTTGCTTTTACAAATGTCCTAAGAAGTCTCGAGCTAAACAATATTTTAAGTAGAAAAACACTAATTTTTAAAATAGTTTTGTATACTGTTTTTGTGGTTTATGTACATATATTAACTGGTTTCTTTTACAGGAAAACTGACTAGAAGTTTATCACATTAAGCACTGTGAAATAAAGGCAAAAGCTCATCACCTTTTAACAAAAATATTCTGTATGCAACAATTCTAAGTATCAAAGATATTCTTATTTAGTGGTTGATAATTAATTGCCTGCTACAAAATATAAAACAAAATACATTTACTGGATTGTTTTTCAGATTGCAGCTGCCCTCTGGCATCTAAAGCCAGGGTTTTCCATAAATAAAAGCTGCAAAACAATTCACATACTGGTTAGTTTAGGTCAATGCTTTTTTTTCCCCATCCTATTATTCTTTTTTCTTCTTCACCACCTCAATCCCTCGCAGTGAAACAGTATTATTAAAAATATTAAGTCCCTGGGATTTATGCTTCAGATCAAGACATCATTTGAGTAATTTCAAATGATGTACAGCTCTTCATGTAAAAAAGATGTTTTGTGGTCACACTTACTTCGAAAAGTAATTATATTCTAATAACCTGACATATCATGCTTTAGCAATTACAGAACCATGATTTTGAAACATGGCAATTTATAAGCTAGGCAAATGTGAAATGCTAAAAGATGTGAACAGCTGTTCTTCTGTTTAAGTTTAGAGTGCTGAAAAATTCTGGTAATGACTTTTTATTTTTTCAGTTAACATAACCAGCCCATGATACAGCATACTAAGTCATAAGGTACAAATCTAAGGAAGGTAATACCTCTACTAAGTTACAAAACTTTGGCAAATCAATACAGTACTCATCAACACAGTAAAATATATTTTTGTTGGAGTCATTTATTACTTTTGTGATAATTTTTACTCCAAAAATGTTGAGTACCAAATTAAAACACTGTGATTTTTAATGGCAGTTTATAGCAGAGCAAATTACTTTATACAAGTAATGTCTTTTTAAAACTATACTAAACGAAACTATCTCCTTTAAAAGTGAGTTTCCTCATGCAAGTTCTCCAAGTTTATTGCAGTAGGGCAGTCACATTAAGAGTTGGCTCTGCTTGGTTCTGGGGTTGGTCCAAATCCAAGTAGAGTTCCAACATGTGGAAAGCTTTAAAATTCTACCTTAAGGAGGTTTAATCAGCCAATACCAATTTCCAAGTACTTTTCAAAAATTCTTAAATTTTCCTATAAATACTGGAATCCTCAAAATCAGACAATCATTTCAGACAACACTAATTTTAGCCAATCGCTTTTATTTAGAAACCCTGCATCTCTTTGTTTTCATCAAATCACATAGTCTTTCGGCTTATTTTTAAAAAAATTCTATCTAAAATATAGTTGTATTTTTTAAATTACAAATAAATATACAGCTAGCTTTTAGAGACCTGGGGAACTGGGTATTGTTTATCAACTTTTCATTACCATTTCTCCACAAACGCTGTCGCCACCATTGGTGTCCTTATGCTCCCTCTTGCCGAAGCTGTCAGTTCCTCAATTTCAGCATTTAATTTTTGCATCACCCACTCCGGAGCTTCTCGGCCTTCATTAGCATTTGACGGTATCGTACTTGCCATCAGTCCTTCGAGGTAACTGCCGAGAGTGACTCCTTTCACGGTAATTATGGCTTCTGGAGTCAAAACAGCTTTTTCTGGGACTTGAGGGGATGGTTTGTATATGTCTCTCATCTACTGAAACCATATTTGTAAATGAAATATTAGTAGATTTAAGTTCCATTGTTTTCTCTACAGGATGCACTACAGAATTCTTGCACATATGTTTTGGTTCTTGCTGCACGAATAACAGATTTCACAATGGAAGGTAGTCCCCACTCTGTGCTGAGACGTCTATGGCCGTGCAACTTTCCAGAGGGATCTGTGTGTCTGTCCAGTACATCAACTCCAACCACACTCGGGTTCATAGGGTTTGGGTATTTCTGCATTGCAGCTGTTGTAACAATTTTCCATCGGTGGTCAAAGTCCGGGTGCTTCAAAGTCCACGTGCTCCGAAGTCCAGATCTTCATGGTGCCGGCGGCCCGCGCGGTGTCCGGGCAGCGCCAGGGCACAATCAGGCAAAGAAGCCACGCTTGCCCCTGCCCCTCCCCTCAGCCGCCCCGCCAGCCGCTCGGTGAACACGCGCCCTCCGGTTTCTATCTCTTTGTCGATATTCTCATTTGCTCATGCATCATTTCCCTAATTTTGTGTAGGTGTCTATCTGTGCTCTAGGTTAATTCATTTATCAGTAAATTTGAATTCTTTGGCAATTCATATATCTCCATTTCTTTAGGTTTATTATCTAGAGATGAAATTGGTTCCTTTAAGCATGTCATGGTGGCCTGTCTCTTTGTATGTCTTGTTTTGCTGCTGTTCTTGTTCTATTTCAGAATTGACATCTAAAGCATCATGCCTATGTGTCCTTTCTGGGCTTGTGTATGCAATTTTTTTGAAGAGATTTGCCAGTTTCTATTCAGGAGCTCCTACTGCAACACTGATCCTGTCTGGTGTTGTAGTAGATCACCACCCTGGGGCTCCGCATAGTTTCTGTCTGTAGTGCTGCACACCCTGGTGCGTGGTTTCCATCTTTGTTCTCAAACTCCTCCACCTGGCACGCTTGTTTCTGTTAATGCTGGAGCACAGGTAAGACAGACACTCGTCCCTTGGACTGCCCCCTGCAAGTCATTTGTACTTACATTCTACTCTTTTCCCTTCCCAAGGAGAAGATGGGAGTTGAGGATCTCCTCCCAAACACACTACATATGTGTGTTTGTGGAACAGAGGATGGTGGAGAGGCTTTCTGGTGAGAGAAAGTGGATGAGTTGCAAATTCTGTAGCCAACTTTCATGAAGATGAGGTCATGCTGGGGTGGGGTATGGTACTATTTTTACTGGTTCCTGGGCTTCTCCCAGAGGTATTTTGTTGGTCTGTAGTAGAAAAAGAGTGTTAGGGCTTCCTATTCCACCATTTTGCTGATGTTTTTAGTCTGTTCAATGGAACATTTTGCAATGGTAGGGATGTTAATACAGCCCAATACTGTAGCCACTAACCTTCTGCAGCAATTGACCTATTAAATGTGGCTATTGTGACAAGGCAACTGAGTGTCAAACTTATTTTAATTATGGTTAATTTATATTTAAATAGCCACATGTTGCTACTAGCTGCCATATTAGCTAGCACAGCTATAGAAAACTCAATTTCCTATGTTTCTAGAAGTATGTAATATCCAACTCTTTAATACAGACTCAGAAAAAGAAGATGGCTCATTATTTTAAATGACGTTCCCTGATTATTAGTGAGACTGAACTTACTATAGTAGCTTAATGCCAAGCTACTCTTTAAATTATTTCTAAATTGAGATATAATTGACATAAAACACTATATAAGCTGTAGGTGCACCACCTAATGATTCCCTATATAGTAGTCTCCCCTGACCTGTGGGGGATAGATTCCAAGACCAGCAGTGGATGCCTGAAAACACAGATAGTACCAAGCCCTGTATATACTATGCTTTTCCCTATACATGCAAACCTATGATAAATTTTAATTCATGAATTAAGCACATTAAAAGATTAACCAAAACAATGAATATTAAAATACAATAATTACAGCAATGTACTGTTATGAAAGTTATATGAATGTGGTCCTCTCTCTCGTTCAAAATATGTTACTGTATTGTACTCCTCACCCTACTTCATCTTGTGAACATCTGAGGCGATGCAATACTGATGCAATGAGATGAAGTGAGGTGCATGATGTAGGCACTATGAAGCGAAATTTTCTTACAGTTGACCCTTGAACGACACATTTTTGAACTGTTGACTAATACAAGATTTTTGAAAAATAAATGCAGTACTATGTGATCTGTAGTTGGTTGAACCCACAGATGGAGAACTGAGGATCCAGAGAGCCGACTAAAGGACTTGAGCATCCAAGGCTTTGGGTGTCTGTGGTGGATCCTGGAACAAACTGCCTGTGGATACCAAGGGACAACTGTAATATTTTTGGACTGCAGTTGACCACAGGTAACTTATATTATGGAAAGTGAAACTGCAAATGATGGAGGACTACTCTGCGTATATATTGCTAAATGATCATCACAATAAGTCTAGCTAACATTCATCACTACACATAGCTATACATTTTTTTCTTATGATGAAAACTTTTAACATTTACTGTCTTAGCCACTTTCAAATGTACAATACACTATTAAGTTATTCTTACATTTGCCTGTTTGTATCCTTTGTCCATTCTTCTATTACATGCTTTGCTCTGCTTTTCAATTTGTTGGAGCTACTTATATATTGCAAATCAATTTGGCCAATCTGTTATTTGTCACTTAACTTATGTGGTGCCTTTCACCATACAGAACATTTAGAGGTCTTCTGCCTTCTGAGTTTCATGCCATTCTTTTGTCCTTCCTCATCCTATGATTGTAAAAATGTCTGTCTAAAATGTGCTTTAACAAATTTCTCTTAGTACATCTTTGATTTTTTTTTTTTGGTATGGAACCCAAAACTGTCTTCCAGATGTGGTGTGATTCAGTCTTATTATTTGATCAAGTATTGAATAATCCTATAATTGACAAAGGGCACTCTAAATGGTTTTAACAAATCAATTAGAAAAAAGATAGATAATCTAATAGAAAAATAAGCAAAAGATTTCTACATACACATCACATAAGAGAAAATTCAGGTAGCCAATAAACAAATGGAAATGTTCTCAGTCATATTATTAAACAGAATACTGCAAATGAAAGCTGCTATCTGATGCTACACCCATCAGGTTTAGCAATGATTCAAGAAATTAATAATATGAAGCTTTGGTGAGGATGTAGAATGGTAAGAACTCTCTTACACTTCAGTGGCAATAAATCAATAAAACTACTTTAGATACCTGTTTGACATTATCTCATATAGTTGAAAATATGCTCTATAATCCAGAAATTCCATTCCTACCCTACAGAAATGTGTACAAACGTACACTAGGATACATGGATATAGCACTACTCCCCAAAGTGGAAAGAAGCCTAATTTCCATCAGTGGTGACTATGGCAATGGAGCTAATGAATGTGAGTTATATGCAACAACATGCATAAATATCACAGATAAAACACAAATGAACATGTAAGTCAAAATCAGGCAAAACTAAACTTTTTTTTTAGGGGTACATGCATAGTTGATAAAAATAAATCAAGGACATTATGAGCAGAACTGTCCGGAGAGTTGTTACTTCTAGGGTGAAGGGAAAGGGCTCTAATCAGGAAAGAACGGGATTGGGCAGGGTATGAGGCATGTAACTTCTGGGAGCTCTGGTGTTGGTAACATATTTCTTCAGCACTAGTGTTTGCTGTACATAGTTGCTAAAACATTCCTAAGGTTTCGAGCTCTTTTGTGTATATATTTCACAGTGAAAAAAAGTTTTTATAACATAAATTTTTTGTCTGTGTCTGAGATGTGACAATTACATATGCTTTATTATCATTAATCTTTAGGTTGACAGATTAGCATAGACTCATGAAGATATTGTTGAAGGGATAGTGCTGGTAGATGGTTAGTAATTTTCACTTACATTGAAAAAACTAGCAGAGAGGGTGGGGAGGGAATGAATTGGGAGACTGGGATTGCCATATATACATTACTAATAAGAAAAAAAATACCAACTTGTAAACTCTAAATATATGCAGTTTATTGTATGTTAACTGTATCTCAATAAAAGTTCTTTAAAAAAAAGTTCTAAAAGATGAAAGTAGTCATTTTCAAATAAAAAAGAAACATACTGACCAAAACAAGAAAAGAAAAAACTATGTCACAGGTGCATTGTGTCCCTTTTTATTTTTTTCTCCTAAAAGATAAAAAAACTAGCTTCAATTTTTTGAGATGGCCGTTATGATTCATTGCATCCCTTTTTGCTAGTGAATAAATAAAATGGTTATTATATGGGTTCTAAAATGCCTCTGCATTATTCATATTAAGATAAAACTAAGCACAACAAAGAACAACATTTATTTCTCTTTAAAGTTACTTTCTGAATCTATCCGTCTGGGTTCAGTCAGTAGAAAAAAACCCTATAGTAATTGAAAAAGGAAAATGTAATATAAAAAAATTATTAACGGTAACAAGAGGTTGGAATAACTAGAGATTTGCTATTAACATGTAAAGAGAACTCTAAAGTGACACAGTGGATAGAATATATAATAAAGCAGATATGATATGATACATGACATGATATATGATGTGATAAAAGATGATATGATATATGATATAGCCACCACCCCTAGGGCTGAGTTAGAGCATCTGCGGCAGGAAGAGTTAACCTCCTCCTAGGGCTGAGATCCAGATCTTGTTGGAGGCCACAGTCTTAGATCACTGAATGGCAGAGAAATCACTGAGACACACTCTGGTGGGTCTTGCCAGAAGTCCAACCTCTAAGGTCCTGGGGAAAGCTGTTCACAGGGAGGTGCTCCCTGAGGCACTGCAGGGCACTGGAGAAAGCTGTTCATGGGAAGGTGCATCACGGGGGCATTCTAACACAGTCTACTACAGGACCACCTGGGGGAAAGTGAGTGCCTGGGATTGCTACTGGTTGCTGGGTGCCTCTGGCTGCCTGCACTTCAGAAGTTTGGCCTGGGGAAGCTTCTTAAACTGCAGGAGGAGCCTGCCTAGGAGTCACTGGAACAATCGGAAAGCAAATCTCTTACTCTTAAATTTCTCTCCAGCACCCTCTACTGATAAAGCTTAACACAGAGCCAGCCAACAAAGCTAAGATACTTAAGGAGCCAGATTCATTTGCAGAGGCAGAAAGGGTGATTTTAGAGCTAACTGGTAATAAATTGATAATCTAGAAAGTCTGCTATGAGAGACTAGATTTGACAGTTAGGACAGGCAAGATTACAGAATTCCAGTTAGAGCTCTGTGTGCTCTCACCCAGATATTTGAGGCTGGAACCAGGTGTGAGGATAGCATCCTTCAAGGGTGATTCTTCCTGAGGCACAGATGGAATAGGTGAACTCATTTTTTCCCCACCAGTGATCTCCATTTGTCAACAGAAGTCTTCTAATCTATACCCCTCAATTACCCAGTTTTTCTCACTTGACTTGGGTAGATAGACTCCTGAACCCTGTGGCCAGAATACATGTAATTTCCTTCACAATTTGGTTGAATTCAACTAATCACTAACAGAAAATATTCTGATTTCTTTAAAATGTTCTCTTGTCCTCGTTAATGGCAACAAGCTCTAAAAATTTATATTAGCCTTAGGACATTTTATACATATAATCAGTTCGTCTATAAGCAATGACTATGTTTTTTTATTTTTTCTTTCCTTGCTAGAGCTAGGACTTCCAGATCAACTTGAGATTGAGAACATATGAGAGCCGGCATCTGTATTACACCTAACTTTAAAGGAAACAAGTTTATACATTTATCATTAAGTATGGTGTTTTCTAGAGATTATGGTAGATATATTAGTTTTAGGAATTTCCTCTCTGTTTCTAATTTGCTGTTATATTTCATAATTTTTATCATGAAATTTAATTTTTTAAGCTCTTTATTGCAATATAATTGCTTTATACTCTTGTACCAGCTTTTGAGGTACACCAAACTGAATCAGCTATATTTAGACATATATCCCCATATCCCCTCCCTCCCGCAACTCCCTCCCGCTCTCCCTGTCCTGGCCCTCTAAGGCATCACCCATCATCAAGTTGATCTCCCTTTGTTATAGAGCAACTTCCCACTAGCTATCTATTTTACAGTTGGTAGTGTATATATGTTTATGCTACTCTCTCACTTTGTCCCAGCTTCCCCTTCGCCCCCCGCCCCCCCAACCCACATCCTCCAGTCCATTCTCTGCATCTGCATCCTTATTCTTGCCCTGTCACTGGGTTCATCAGTACCATTTTTTTTTTTACATTCCATATATATAAGTTAGCATACAGTATTTGTTTTTCTCTTTCTGGCTTACTTCACTCTGTATGACAGACTCTAGGTCTATCCACCTCATTACATATAGCTCCATCTCATTCCTTTTTATAGCTGAGTAATATCCCATTGTATATATATGCCACATCTTCTTCATCCATTCATGTGTTGATGGACATTTAGGTTGCTTCCATGTCCTGGCTATTGTAAATAGTGCTGCAATCATTATGGTACATGTTTCTTTTTGGATTATGGAAAATGAAAAACTTAAAAAAAAAGAAGTAGAACAGCAGAACAATAGCAAGATAAAAAATGCGATAAGACACTAAGATATGTGTGAGAAAAAATTTTTTTTAAAAAATAGATGGAGCAACGACTGGAAGGTAAAACAACTGCAAAAGCCAAAGTGAGGAGGTGGGAAGAAAAAAAAAAAAAAGAAAAAGAAAAAAAGAAGCCAGAAAAGGTCTTGGCTGTGGGGGTGGGGCTTAGACAAGGGCTGGTGATGGCGGCTGGGGGTGGGGGTGGGGTTAGGCAATGGGCAGGGTCTACGCTTAGAGAAGGCCCTGGGGGTGGTGGGGAATGGGGCTTAGGCCCAATGAGGCAGAGGGGCCCAGGAATGCCTCTGGTTCTGGGAGCAAAGGACCAGGTCCAGGTACCCAGCAGGCTCCCTGGGCCCAAGTTGGTGGGAGAAATGCTAGGCACTTTCCCTAGTCCTCCAATCTCGGAGGGTCCCTCCCCCTTGGGTTCTCTTCTTCCTCGCCCCCTCCCTCCTATTCCCCTAGGACCCTCACAGCTGGAGGGGGCACTGGAAGGCAGGATTCCAGACTCTGATGCCCAACAGGCTTCCCAGGGCCAACTGGGCTAGGGTAATGCCTGCGGCACTTCCCCAGATCTCCCAGTCTCATAGGGTCCCTGTCCGCCTCTCTTCCTCTCCCCTGCCCCCCACTCTCCTAGGTCCCAACCAGCTGGAGGGGGCCCTGGAGTGTGAAAGACCAGGTCCATGAGCCTAGCAGGCTTCCCAGGGCTAGTGGGCAGGGGAAATACCTTCCCTGCCCCCCTTGACCCTCCAATCCCAGAAGGCCCCCTCCCCTGCCCGCCTCTCCTCTTCTCCCCTGCTTTCCTTCTACACCCCTAGGACCAGTGAGACCTAGAGGGGCCCCTGGAGGACTGAAGACCAGGCCTGGGGGCACCACAGGCCTCCCAGTGCCAAGTGGGTAGGGAGATTTCCTGCAGTGTCTCCCCTGATCCTCCGGTCCTGTAAGGTCCCCCCACCACTGTCTGCCTCTCTTCCTCTTCCCCCTCCTCCCTCCTTCCCACACCTGTATGACCTACTTAGCTGGAGAGGGCCCCAGAGACCAAGGGCCCAGGCTCAGGAGCCCAGCAGGCCCACTGGGCCCAAGTGGGTTGGGAAAGGTCCTCCGCACCTCCCCTGGTCCTCTGATCCTGGAACGTCCCACCACCGGTCTGCCTCTCTTCCCCTTCCCCTGACATGCTCCCACGCCTCCAGGACTAACACCCCCAGGACCAACGCGTCTGGGAAGGGGCCCTGGAGAGGTGGAGACCAGGCTCCGCAGCCCAGCGGGCTTCCTGGGCCAGTGGGTAGTGTAAATGTCTTCCACTCCTCCCCCATCCTCTGATTCCAGAGGGTCCTTCCCCGCTTCCGCCTCTCTTCTTCTCCTCCCACCGCTTCCCTCCTGTACTTCTAGGACCAATGGCACAGAGGGGCTTTGGAAGGTGGAGGACCCGCACGCAAGAAATATCCGCCGGCGCCTCCCCTATTTTTCTGACCTGGAAAAATCCCTTCCCACCCCCACCATCTGCCTCTCTCCCTCCCCCCATCCCCCTCCCCACCATGCCCTGCCCCCAGGACCCACGTGCCGGAGGGGAGCCCGGAGAGTGAAGGACCAGGCCCAGGAGCCCAGTCGGCCTCCCTGGACAAGAGGGCAGGCGAAACGCCCTCTCACCTCCCCGTCCTCCCATCTCAAAGCCGCCACCTCCACCAGTCCACCTCTCCACCTCCTTGCCCTCCTCCTCCCTCCCACACCCCCAGGACCCAGGCAGCCCGGAGGGGGCCTTGGAGGGTGGAGGACGCCGCTGGGGAGCCCAGCAGGCTCCCAGGCCTGGGAGCTCAGCAGGCCTCCTGGCCTCCTGGCCGGGAGAAACCCAGTTGCAGTTTCCCGAGCTCCCCAGCCCCCGAGGGTCTCTCCAGGCGGGAACCTCCCCCTCAGCCAGCCACCCCCCAGGGGCGCTGGTCCTGTCAGGCTTCCCCTTCCCCACCATCCTGGCTTCCCCCAGGTCCTACCTGGTTGCTCTGGGGTTCCTCCAGTCTTCTTGGGCCTCAGGTTCCCCGCTGGCCTCCCACAACCAATTTTTGGGGATATTCGATCTCTGTGTTTTCCCATGCTGCCATCTTGACTCTGCCCTGAAGATTTAATTTTAAAATACTCTGTTGATTCTACTGAAATGATTGTATGAGTCTTCTTAAGGTGGTGACATCTAGTAATTTATTTCCTAAGTGTTAACCATCCTTTTATTCCCGAGGAAAAAAATTATTAGTCATAGTGGATTTGTATTCATCTTTGTGAGTTTGTTGCTAGTTTCAGTTTGGTAATAATTGATTTACAATTTTTGCCTCTATGTTTCTAGGTAAGTTAGATCTATATTTTTCCTCACTTGTATTATCCTTGGAAGGATTTTTCTATCATAGTCATATTAGATGCATATATTGAGTTGAGGAGTGTTTTATTTTTAATTCTCTGGAGGGTTTATGATAGGCACTACCCGTTCTTTTAAAGCCCAGTGTATTATTATAGCAGCTAGGCCTGATTCTTCCCAAACATATCAGAATAAATTTGTTTACATTCATGATTTCTTATCTACTGTATCTGCCAAAACATCCTACTTTTATTTCCCTAATACTTGTTAATTGTACCTTCTTTATATTTTTATTTAATTTTATTACCTTCTTTTAGTTATTTCATTAATTTCTGCTTATCTTGATTATCTCCTACCTTCTATGTCTTTGGATTTAGTCTGTTGTTCTTTGTCTAATTTCTTAAATGAAATGCTATGCCAAAACAATCTTGAGAAAGAAGAACAGAGCTGGAGGAATCACGCTTCCTGACTTCAGACTATACTGTGAAGCTATAGCAATCAAAACAGACATATAGACCAATGGAACAGGATAGAAAGTCCAGAAGTAAACCCATGTACTTAAGGTCAATTAATCTATGACAAAGTAGGCAAGAAAGTTCAATGGAGAAAAGACAGTCTCTTCAATGAGTGGTGCAGGGAAAACTGGACAGCTACATGTAAAAGAATGAAGTTAGAACATTCTTTAACAGCATATACAAAAATGAACCCAAAATGGATTAAAGACCTAAAAGTAAGACCAGATACTATAAAACTCCTAGAGGAAAACATAGGCAGAATACTTTGTGACATAAATCATGACATAAATCGCAGCAATATTTTTTTTTTGGATCTATCTCCTAGAGTAATGGAAATAAAAACAAAAATAAACAAATGGGACCTGATTAAACTTAAAAGCTCTTGCACAGCAAAGGATACCATAAATAAAATGAAAAGACAACCTATGGGATGAGAGAAAATATTTACAAATGATGCTATGCACAAGGGATTAAATTTCAAAATATACAAACAGCTCATACAGCTTAATATATTAGAAAAAACAATCCAATCAAAAAAAATGGGCAGAAAACCTAAATAGACATTTCTCCAAAGAAGGCATACAGATGGCCAACGGGCATGTGAAAAGATGTTCAGTATTGCTAATTATTAGAAAAATGAAAATCAAAACTACAATGAGGTATCACCTCACACCAGTCAGAATGGCCATCATTAAAAAGACTACAAATAATAAATGCTGGAGAGGGTGCTGAGAAATACCCTACACTGATAATGGGAATGTAAATTGGTATAGCCACTATTGCGAACAGTATGGAGATTCCTTTAAAACTAAACAGTATGGAGATTCCTTTAAAAACTAAAAAATAGTTAGCATATGATCCTGCAATCCCACCCCTGGGCATATATCTGGAGAGAACTCTAAAAGATAATGCACCACAATGCTCATAGCTGCATTATTTACAATACTAAAGACATGGGAGCAATCTAAATGTCCAATGACAGATGAATGGATACAGAAGACGTGGTACATATATACAATGGAATTTTACTCAGCCATAAGAAAGAATGGAATGATGTCATTTGCAGCATCATGGATGGACCTAGAGATGATCATACTATGTGAAGTAAGCCAGACAAAGACAAACATCATGTGATATGGCCTATATGTTGAAACTAAAAAAATGATACAGATGAACTTATTTACAAAATAGAAATAGACTCACAGACACAGAAAATAAACTTAAGGTTACCAAGGGGGATAGGGGGTGGGGGAGGATAAATTAGGAGTACGGAATTAACATATATGCACTAGTGTACAAAAATAAACAATAAGGACCTACCATAGAGCACAGGAAGCTATATTCAATATCTTGTAATAACCTATCATTGAAAAGAACCTGAAAAAGAATATATACATATAACTGAATCACTTTGCTGTAGACCTGGAACAAACACAACATTGTAAATTAACTATATTTCAATTAAAATTTTTTAAATTCTTACGTTATTGATTCAGTCTTTCTGCTGTGGTATAAATATTTAGACGAGAGTTTTTCTACTTAAAAACTTTGGTTGTTTTCCATAGTTCTAATAAATACTATTTCAAAAATTGTGATAATATTTGATAAGAATTTTTGTATAGTTACTAAATATCTTCTAACATTTTATTAATAACTGACATTTATACGTTAAAATTTTTTCATTGATATAGGGGTGTTGGTTAGATTTTAATTTTTGTTTCTATTTTGATACTGCTATGTTCAGAGATATGATACTGATTCTTTGAAACTACACTAAGATTTTATGATGGCTTTATGTATGTATAATTTTTATGAATGTTCCAGATATTCTTGGAAAATTCATTAACTGTTATTGTGACAGTCAGTGCTCTGCATATAATGGGGTGTTGGAAAGGTATTCTTCATATCTTGGAGTGTCAGCACAGGACATCTGTTGATGTCCCTTAGTCAAGCCACAGGGAGCACCCTGGTGAGTCCAACAAAGGTGGGTTCATGATGCTTTTTGCTTCAGGGAAAATTACACACTGAGGGGAAATGTGGTATCTCAGGAAGTGAGTGTTAGAAAGGGCTTATTATGGGATTTATACTTAGGTGAGATAGGTTTAAAAAATTGAGTATTTTAATGAATATTATCAAAGTTACAGGCATGATCAGATATAGCCATGATTTTTACTAGCAGGTGGGAAGAATAGAGCAGAACTAAAGCTTTAATTGATAAAGAAGCAGCAATGACTTGATTTCAGGAGTGGGGGTATTTGCTAATATTTGCAGTTAGTAATTATTTTAAAGGTTATCGCTGTGAGATGTGTGTGTTTGTGTGTGTATGTCTTTGCTATTGTAAATGTGCTCTTCTCTTTAATTACATCGGCAAACTGGATTTTGTTTATAACAAATGTTTTTCTATAAAGTAATTTTACAGTGTTTTTATTTACTGAATTTCTAATGGTCCAGGGTAGGTTTTTAGTAAATTTTCTTGGGTTGTCCAGGTATATAGTCTTATTAACCTCAAATGAAGATACCTTCTCTTCTTCCTTTCCAATTCTTACATGTAAAATCCTGCAATAGCCATAGTAACAAGATTCTGATGTAACATGATTACGGGTTGGTGCCCATCGTCTGCCAGGTCCTTGTTCTTAACTCTTTTCCAGGAGAGAAGGGAAAGAGGTGATTGAGGAGAGATGGAGGAGAGGGAGAGACAAACACGTGACAATTTCAGTGCAGAAAGACATAAGCTGGGTCCTTACATCTCAATATTTGCTGGCCTAAATTGTCCGAAATAGGCATGAGAAGCAGGTGATGATTTACAATGAGGAGCTTGCAAATCCCTGTCTAATTACAGAACCCAGATTCAACCCCAAAATTTTTATGCTTAGCAGCTAAGTGCCAGCAGGTAGTGCCAAATAGCAAGCAGAACCCAGACAGGTATGGACTCCAGAACTCCTACCCAGCTAGCCAACAGCTGGCTTGCCTTGCTCACTTAAGTAATTTTGCAGTTCTGCAGTCCCACAATTTATATGACTGAATTTGAAAATATATTTGCTTCATGGATCATCTATTGCAAATAACAATGTTGTTAAGCATAAAATAATTTCCACAAATTAAATTTATGAAAGCAAGTAACTGGAAAAGGAAGGAGGGGGGAAGGAAGAGAGGGGAATGGAATTAGTGAGGGGATGCAGGAGTCTTACCTACATTACCTCATTTTGGAACATCTGAAGCAAATATGAAAAAATATTAATGTATTATAATTTTAAAATGTAGAAATAGATATATACTACAATATTTATAACAGGTGTTTGTACATTTCTGTCAGTATTGCAGATATATATATTTTTTAATTTTATTTATTTATTATTTTTGGGGGGTACACCAAGTTCAATCATCTGTTTTTATACACATAACCCCATATTCCCTCCCTTCCTTGACTCCCCCCCGCCTCGAGTCACCCCCACCCTCCCCGCCCCAGTCCTCTAAGGCATCTTCCATCCTCAAGTTGGACTCCCTTTGTTATACAACAACTTCCCACTGATTATCTATTTTACAGTTGGTAGTATATGTATGCCTGTGCTACTCTCTCGCTTTGTCTCAGCTTCCCCTTCACCCCCCGCCCCCTCCCATACCTCGAGTTCTCCAGTCCATTCTCTGTATCTGCGTCCTTGTTCTTGTCACTGAGTTCATCAGTCCCATTTTTAGATTCCGTATATGTGAGTTAGCATACAATATTTGTCTTTCTCTTTCTGACTTACTTCATTCTGTATGACAGACTGTAGTTCTATCCACCTCATTACATATAGCTCCATCTCATCCCTTTTTATAGCTGAGTAATATTCCATTGTATATAAATGCCACATCTTCTTTATCCATTCATTTGTTGATGGGCATTTAGGTTGCTTCCATGTCCTGGCTATTGTAAATAGTGCTGCAATAAACATTATGGTACAAGCGTCTTTTGGGATTATGGTTTTCTTTGGGTATATGCCCAGGAGTGGGATTACTGGATCATACAGTAGTTCTATTTGTAGTTTTTTAAGGAACCTCCAAATTGTTTTCCATAGTGGCTGTACCAACTTACAGTCCCACCAACAGTGCAGGAGAGTTCCCTTTTCTCCACACCCTCTCCAACATTTGTTGTTTCCAGATTTTGTGATGATGGCCATTCTGATTGGTGTGAGGTGATACCTCATTGTGGCTTTGACCTGCATTTCTCTGATGATGAGTGATGTTGAGCATCTTTTCATGTGTTTGTTGGCCATCTGTATGTCTTCTTTGGAGAAATGTCTATTTAGGTCTTCTGCCCATTTGTGGATTGGCTTATTTGCTTTTTTGGTATGAAGCTGCATGAGCTGCTTGTATATTTTGGAGGTTAATCCTTTGTCCGTTGTTTCATAGGCAATTATTTTTTCCCATTCTGAGGGTTGCCTTCTAGTCTTGTTTATGGTTTTTTTCGCTGTGCAAAGGCTTTTAAGTTTCATGAGGTCCCATTTGTTTATTCTTGATTTTATTTCCATGATTCTAGGAGGTGGGTCCAAGAGGATCTTGCTTTGATGTATGTCATAGAGTGTTCTGCCTATGTTTTCCTCTAGGAGTTTTATAGTGTCTGGCCTTACATGTAGGTCTTTCATCCATTTGGAGTTGATTTTTGTGTATGGTGTTAGGAAGTGTTCTAATTTCCTTCTTTGACATGTTGCTGTCCAATTTTCCCAGCACCACTTATTGAAGAGGCTTTTTTCCATTGTATATTCGTGCCTCCTTTGTCAAAGAGAAGGTGCCCATATGTGTTTGAGCTTACTTCTGAGTTCTCTATTCTATTCCATTGATCTTCCTTTCTATTTTTGTGCCAGTACCATAGTGTCTTGATCACTATGGCCTTGTAGTATAGTTTGAAGTCAGGAAGCCTGATTCCACCAACTCCATTTTTCCTTCTCAAGATTGCTTTGGCTATTCGGGGTCTTTTGCGTTTCCATACAAATCGTAAGATTTCTTGCTCTAGTTCTGTGAAAGCAGATATATTTTATTGAAGTATAATTCACATTAGTAAAATTCACAAATCTTAAGTAAATTTCATATGAAATTTTACATATGTATCCATTCATGAAATCATCACCAAAGTCAAGGTATCTTCCGTCTCTGAAAAGATTTTTCTTGCCGTCTTCTCAGTCAAGACCCCTCTCCCCACAAAATACCCACTATTCAGATTTTTATTTATCAGCTGTTTACTTTTCTGACTTGTATAATGGAATCATACAGAATGCTCAACATTATGTCAATGACACCTCTTCATACTGTTGCATGCTGTTCTTTCCCATTCCTGGGTAGCATTCCACAGAGTGACAGCACCATAATTTATCCATCCTACTGCTGATACTTATCTTCAGTTTGGGTGCTCAAAGACAAGGTGGTGTAGAAACACAAAAAGTTGATCAGGGAAAAAAGTTGTCAGGATTATCAGTACATAATTGTTTTACTTTGTGTTCTCTGCCTTCACATATCAATGGCAGGCAGTCAGTAGAAGTTTTTTTAGAAATGTTATCATTGGAGGGAAAATGTTTTGGATAATGTTGTGTTTGGACCTTCCAGATCCACTCTCTTCCTTTCTCCACCAAGATCTCCTCTCCAGGAAGCTGAGCTATATCAATGGTTCAATTCCAACAGACTCCATTGTTTTCAGACTTCGACTCAGATTCAGCAAATAGAAAGTCCGGGGTGGAAGTGTGGTGAAGAATGAGAACAGGGTGTTCATTCCTTGGCTTCCTTGCCGTGAGAGGCCCTGGGGCTCACCGTGCCCCTGGCAGAAGTCACAGCTCTCCTTGAGTTAACTTGTTCTATAGGACGCCCTCCTCCCAGTTTCCAGTAACCTCTCCCAGCCTTCACCCCTTTGGACCAGGGAGGTGTAATCGATGCTGATGCTAACCAGGACTTTCTGTACCACTCCTTAGGTTTCCCTACACCCCACACTTTGCAGTCCGGACTTGACTGGTGCAGATGTTTTAAATGTGTTTTGTTAAGATCCGTTTCAAAGAGGGAAAAGTTGTATTCACTCTTTGTTTCAAACACATTCACACACCTACAAACACACACACCACAACCACACACACACACACACTTCGCACACACCACCTCTCTCTTCAGGGCTTCTGCAAGCACCTGATGCATATTTCATTTTAGAAATACTATCACCAGGGAATTCCTTGGCAGTCCAGTGTTAGGACTCTGCACTTTCACTGCTGCGGGCCAGGGTTTGATCTCTGGTGATGGAACTAAGATCCCACAAGGCACGTGGCATGGTCTAAAACAAAAAAACACTGTCACCAAATGAGGTGAATGACCCGACCAGCACGTGGCAAGCCTGAGGCAGTGTTTATTGGGAGAACTTGGAAGCAGAGGCAGTAACAGGCTTGTAGTTTGCCTGTTGCCCATCACATCACACATAGTGTGCAGGCATTAAATACAGTTGTTCTATTATCACGTTCTGAGAAAAGAATTCACCCCCTCTTTGAGCTGTGAGGACCTTTAGTTGCATGACAGGGAAGCCCAGTCCCTCCCCTGGTGTGACCATGGCCTGGGGTCCAAGTCTGTTGTTCCAGCTGTGTGACACAGCAGCACTTGGCCTCCAGCCCTGCTCTCCCTTCTTGCATTTCATGCCTAGGAAAGCCCTGGATAGTCCCTGCTCGATCAAGCACTAGGTTTCTATGCTTGCAGTTGCAGGAATAGGATGTTGTAGGCAGCCCAGACCCACTGAAGCAGGTTCTCATGGAGCAAATTTTTGTTGCCACAGAATCTGAAAGGCTCTGAGAAGCCAGCCTGCAGAGAACCAGACTTGGGCGAGACATTTCTTAGCTCTCAAATTCATTTTCTTTTTACACCATTTCAAAATTCAAAATGAGGTCTCAACTGTGTTTTAAAGAAAATTATAACACTCTCAGGATAACCAATATATGATCCCAATTGTGTTTAAAATGCCATATATACCATCTATGTCAAATATTTGTGTTCAAACATCTCTCTGACTTTACAAGTAAATGTATATATGAACTTGGTAACATATACATATACAAAACAATATGATGTAGCTGTATATTTTAACTCTATACAAAACTTAAAGAGGAATAATATTGGAAACTAATGGTTAGTTATTAGCACAATTGGTTTTATTAGTTATATCCCAAATCTCAATTCTGGCTTTAGCAAGTATTCTACATTTCCATCGGAAGGCACTCTGTCCTGAGCCACTGTCCATTTGTCACCAGTTAGTGTACAGAAAAGTGACTCAATCTTGTAATGCTTCCTATCTGGCAAAAGCATTTATTTATTCTCTGCCTGGAGAAAGAAAGAAAGGCTAGTGCTAGGCTATGTGGGACTCAGAATGAAAAGAAAATGCTTTCCCTTTCAGCAAAATTATGACATCATGAGGTAAATCACTGCAAGACCAGTGATGCAAGAATGGAAAATAAAAACTGCAGTGCCCATTGAGCTTGACATGTAATGTTTTTATTTTGTGATAAAAATGCTTCCATATAAATTTCATCTTAACTACTTTTAGAATGAAACTTTGAAAATTAAAAACAAATTGTGCATTTTCCTTACTATGTCTAGTTAGGAATATGCAGTCATTTTATTGGTTAATGGGTTTCTCATACAAACAATATCATATCACTTTTAAGAGAAATGTACACAAGGGAGAAGCCACAGTACCAAGCAGTTATGAGTGGGAGCCTTAAGGCATATAAATTTGTCCTCTCAACAGTCATCATACATTCAGTATATTAGTTAAGGCCAAAATCCCCAAACTGCCTGCTAACAGAACATTACACCTTTGGTTCTTTTTTATGCAAGAATTATGAATTAGCAAATTTAATAATACATGATATAGTGGACTTGTACATCATAACTGACTGCTCACTAAAATCTCTAACCCTCAGTCTCTCATTCCCTCAAACCTCTCCCTCCCTCACCAACATGTAAGTCAGAAAATGATGCTTAATACAAAAGAAACAAATAAAAAATATACCCCCAAAGGCAGACAGAAAAGGCATCTAAGAAAGAATTTATAAAAATAAAACAAGAATGCAGGAGGCACAGAGGGTGACATATACCTGGCATAAAAGATGTACCCATACAAACTTAGTCTCCAATTCAGAACCCAGATGAGAAAGAAATTCTCCATCTTACCTTCTCTTTTACTAGATACTATACAACTCGAGGGTTCTCACA
Source organism: Hippopotamus amphibius kiboko (assembly GCF_030028045.1). Classification (NCBI taxonomy): domain Eukaryota; kingdom Metazoa; phylum Chordata; class Mammalia; order Artiodactyla; family Hippopotamidae; genus Hippopotamus; species Hippopotamus amphibius. The sequence continues at coordinate 105,131,641 of NC_080186.1, forward strand.
ATCTAAGCGATTGATAAATGCTTGAACGCAGTGTCTTCTTCCTTATCACTGAAGCCTGTTGTCTGTAATGGCAGCTTTCACATTCATTTCCCTCAAACCCAAAGGATCCCAAAGAGGAATAAGCAAGTTAGGCCTACGGTATGCTTGCAGGTGGAGGAGGCGATAAGGGATCAAGCTACTGGATCAGAGGCTGACACTTTGAGGAAGAGGGGCTGGAACGGGAAGACGGAGCAGTGATGGGGTCCATAGTGGTTCACATAGATAGGTTCTCCCCATCTGCGAATCAACAAATGAATCCAAGGATAGAGTCACCATTTAGAATGATAAAATTCTGCACGTTGTGAAGGGCTGGTAGAGTTGCCACGTGAGAGAATAAAATACAGAATGAACAAAACAATCTACTTATTATCAGGGAAAATGAATTATTTGTTTAGTTCAATGGACTTGGGCAGGACTGGGAAAATCCTTCGTAGACTTCCATGCTAACAGCCACACAGGGTTTCCATAGGAAGTCATAGACAGATAAGTCAGGTTCAGTGGGAAGAACTGAGAAACACTCGCAGGCAAGGCAGGAAGGAAAACTATTGTTGAAGCCAACATGGAGTAGGCAGACCATCTATTAATATCTACAAAATGCCCCCAGAAGAACTAATTTTCCATGTGTCACGACATCATAGCACCCGGCAGAAGTAACTGCGTGGAGACAGGACCAGTTGTTAGTTGACTCAAGGAGAAGAAAAAGAAAATGATTTTCCTCCTCTTTCTAGTGTTGGCTAGAATGCTCTGTCCTTGATAGAGGGTCAAAAAAGTTGCCAAGACCACAAATATAGGAAGCAGACTCAGGTGAGATGCAGTCACAGTCTGAACATGAGGATGACAGGATGACAAGACAGTGAGTCTGTAATTGTCCATTATCATCTAGAAGGTGACTCTACGAAAGGAAACTGTCCCTGTTAAGTGTCTACGTTAGCTGCCTAGTAGAGAATCTCGTGATTGCTTGAAAGGAAGAGAAATGGTAGCAAAAAATAGCAAAGGCTACCTCGTAGTTCCTCCCTTTCCAACCTTCTTATAAGGCTGGCTTAGGCCCTAGAAAACTAGCCAACATTCTGTTTTCCACATTTGCACACAGAAAACCCAGGTGTTCAGTGAGAACCTACTGGGTGCACCTAGGTGAAGGAGCCTGGCATCAGAAGGAACAGCAGGAAGTAGAGACTATGACCACCTGACTAGGGGAAGACCACTGTCACAGGGGCCCTTGTGCAGAGGAAATTTCAGTTCTCAACGGCAAGGGAATATCGTTTGAGGCATTTTCTTCTGTGGAGACATGTGAAGGGGAAGGCTCAACAGCTAAGACCATCCTCATCTGCCGAGTGCGTGAGTGAAGCAGGCCGAGGGTTCCGACATCTGGGGACAAATGTGTTTCACACTGGCAGTCAATGGGATGCTTGGCAGGGACAGATCAGCGGGTAAGCACTCCCTGCATGAGCTAGCTTATCTTGTGGGCATTCCAACATTACGAACCTTTGTCTGTCTGGGTTTTTTAAGGGGTCATATTACCTACACTGCCAAGGATAAACATTCACACTTACTAGGCCCACAAGTGGAAAAAACAACAGATTCTTACCCTTCTTCCTGGGAAGGTTTGCAGGAACCCTGCATGTAGGCAAGAGAATTTAGGTGCAGCCTTTTGAAGGGGGTTCTGGTCCCCTAAATGGGTTCAAAGATAAATATTTTGCTCCCTTTCCTCTTTTAGGAATAATATTATGTGGGAGAATGCACTACGTCCATTTACTAAAGAAACATACTTGAAAGATTTCTGCTGAGAACTGTGAGACTCCTAGGGATACTGGGAAAATAGGAGGGGAAAAGGAGGCTGCAGGTGCTTTCCAGAGCAGGAATGATTAAAAGCACAAAGGTCCTGCCCTATAACATGCAGGTGGGGTTCCAGCCACAAAGAGGTGCAACAATTAAAGCACCAAGTGAAGTCAAAAGACTTTCCAAGGATGAGAATATGAGACAGGTCAACTCCAGCAGAATTCCAGGGCACAATTCCCAACAGGACTCTACTGTGGAATCTTCTCATGGAGATGGCAGAAACTCCCAAGGCTGAAAATACAGTCCAAGCTGCAACAATGTCTACAACAGGCATCAATCTTGCTCTCCATATTGAAGAGAGGAAACGTGGTCCCAAGTCTTGTATTCATCTTGCAATTCCATGGACTTGGGCTTGATGGGCAAGAGATTGAAAGGAGTCTTGTCCCTCTGCTGCCCCCAAAACCCTGCAGATACACAGAGAAGCTAATAAAATTGCTTCCTTTTCATTATCTACAAGATAAGAGCATCTCCTCTCTCCTGCCTCCAGAAGCTGGTTCCAGAGATTTCTTCATTTCTGTTCCGGATGATCTTCATTTGTTCCTCAGCAGCATTTACAATAGGAGTTCGGTCCCTACACTGGAGGCAGACTCTCTCATGCATAGACTTGCATGTTGCTGCGTGGTGGCTCAGACATGTGTGTCCCAGGTCCCCGCTGACCTCCTCCAGCACCCCCAGGAGTAGGGCTGGTGGTCACGTCTGACCAGTCAGAAGCAGAGTGGGGTGATGAACTTGACCACTGGTCAGGAGACTCTGGGGATGGTGTCAGGTAGGGATGCTCACCCTGGAGGTGACCACTGTGGCTGGGTGTTCTCTCAGCAGCACTGGAGGAAGCATAGCTGTGCTGTGAAGGGGGTGTGGGATACTTGCCCACAGAGGCTGGAAAGGGATGATAGGCTGGGAGAATGGTCTGAGCAACCTGCCCGTCCTGCTGGGGCATCACGGCAGTGGGAAAAGCCATGCTGGGCAAACGAGCCATTTCTGGAATCTGATACATGGTGGGCAGGGTGCCTGCAACAGCTGGAGGGCAGTTGGACGTAGGCTGGGCAGCCCCAGCTGCTTGGGGAATGCTGCCTTTGGGAATTAGCTGGAAAGTCACAATGGGGGGCAAGGGCTCTCGAGGGGTGGGCAAATGCTTCCCTTCAGGCGGCCTGCTCTGGGGAGTTATGCCAGGGTGGGTGCCCTCAGCTGGAGCCAGGACCATACCAAACATCTCGTTGTACTGGGTCTCGTTCATCTCCACACGGTTCACCCAGTCTGCTGGGACAGTGACTGGATGTAGCCTACCCAAGCTCCCCACACCGCCACTGCCAGGGGGAACAATGTGGTGGTGGGACAGCAGCTGGCTCACGGAGGGAAGCACAGTGTTGGCCCCGTGAGCCAAGGGCTGCATCTCATGAAGGTTAGAAAAAGACAGTGCATGCTGTGCGTGGACTGGGGCAGGGGGCGCAGCAGTGGCCAACATAGGGTTGGGTGAGGCCTGTAAGATTCCAGGGGATGTAATCATCGGAGAGGATGTGGTATCAGAAACATACGTGTGAGGAGATTCTAGGGAATCGACAGGGGACAGAGTCACTGAGCTCTCAGAGAGCTGGCCCTTGTCGCTCAGAGACTTCTTCCTCCTACTCCCCTTGGCATCCTTGGCCTCCTTGGCAAGGTTAGGGAGGCTACTGGGCACGACATTCTTGGCATTGGGCCGTCTAGACTTCTTGCCCATCGGGGTGTGCTTCAGACTGAGAAAAGATCTGTTGGGCCCACAGATGACAGGAGAGAGAGCAGAAGTCAGCACGGTGCCTGGAGGGCTCGGGGTCACGTTGTACTCATCCAGCAGGCGCACGATGTCATGGTGCATGCGGTCCCGAGCCACGTCCCGGGGAAGACGATCCATGTGGTCCGTGATGTCCCGATTGGCAAAATGGTCTAAGAGGATCTTGGCTGCTTCATAGCTCCCCTCCCGGGCAGCAAGAAACAGAGGTGTCTCTTCCTACAGAAAAGACCCACACAGAGCACATTTTAATAACACTCTTGACAATACAGCGGTGTTTCTTAATCTTTTTGTTATCATCCCTTTAGACATTATTTTCCTAACTGCCTTCCCGCATGAAATTTTAATACCACAGAGAAACTGTGTAACTACCTATGTACTGAATGGATATCTGTGCTTTATCCATAAAGAGTGTAAGATTATTTTACCCCTCCCCAAGGACCAATTTTGCCCCATTGAGGGCTACATCTCCTTACTGGGGAATGTGTGAGATAAGGCATGTCCCTGAGCCAGAAATTCACTTAAAAGAGCACTGAATTTATCAAAATAGGGTTCTAGAAGGAATAACAGAAATAAGAAAGGTACGAGGGGAAGAACCTAAAGCATGTACAGAACTGGGAAAAGTAAGGGAGAGTAAAAGAAAGAGACAAAACACCTAAGAGAAAGAACTAAAATAAGGGAAAAGGGGCAATGAATGAAAGAAGATGAGATGAGCGAGAGAGGGGAAGCATGACATAAAACTCAGAGGAAGAACAGCCAACGGGAAAACACCATGGTGCCCAAGAACAGGGCAAAAAAAGCATCAGGAAAACAAATAAGAACAAACAAGTGAAAAGGAAGTGAGTATGAACAGAACAAAGACCAGGAGAAAGGGAAATGTCAAAGAAGAGGAAGGAGGAAAAGGCTACACCAAAGTTATTGACAGGATAGCCCGGTGTAGACTAAGTACTGAGTAGGCAGAGGGTCAGTCCTGACACTTCCCTGGTTAAGCCCAATACAAGCACTCAAGCTCTCCAGACCAAGTTCCTGTTCGACCTGCTTGCATCTTTGTTTATCCCTATCACAAGAGGAGCTATAGGAGAAAGCGAAGGCCTTATAACCTGAGGTACTGCTATGTGTGCCCCCCAGCTCAGAGCCCAGACTGTACCTTGTTGTCCTGCATGTCTCGGTTGGCCCCATTTTTCAACAGCAAAAGGGTCGCCTCCACATTATTCACAGCAGCTGCCCAGTGAAGAGCAGATTTTCCTGCAGGAAAGAATATTTTCATAAGCAGGCAGAGTAGAAGGACATGTCCTACTCCTACTATCAGGAAGCATCAAGACTTGTACAAGGAAACCTTGAACTTCTCAGACAGCAGTAGGAAGCCAGTTCTCTCCGGGGGCCCATAGGTAAAACCTAAGTATTATCTTCATTTTCCCCTATTCTAGAAATACTTCAGTACAGGCTGCCTGGCCTTCAGAAGACCTCTAAGTAAAAGGATCATCTGTCTGTGGTACCACATCCTTCACACGGCAGAATCTACCCTGTCACATACTGAAGACAATAACCTATTTATTTATTACATGCCAGAAGGCACAGTTAGAATATCTCACAACCCCACCCCCACAATGAAGTCAGCGCTCATATCCTCATATCAAGAGTGGTATGCCTGGGAACCTACACAGGGAAACCTTTCACAGCCCTGCTTTGAGATCCAAGAACCCTCGCTAAAAATCCCCTCCCAACTTCATCTATGGACCTCCCACTGTCTGATCTCTGAACTCAATAAGGTAAAAGAATGAATGAATGAATCTTCAGTGGATTCGGATCTGAGACAGCTCTTTAAGGATCGTGCAACACATTTCCTCCTTTGAGGCTCGCTTTGCAGGTAGGACTCTGAATCCCTGCTTCTCATCCCTACCATGGTCGTCCACTGCATTCACATCTGCTTGGCAGTTGATCAGCTCTGCCACCATTCCCTCCACAGCGAGGCGGGCAGCCAGGATCAGGGGTGTAGTGCCATCATGCATCCTGGCGTCTAGATCAGTTACTCGGTTGCGGATCAGTATCTAGGATATGAGACAGTACAGAAAAGAGAGTCACCTGGATGCAAAAAATAATGAAGCTAAGATAAGAAATAAGAGCAACAGAGCTGAGGCTACACTGTAAGTTTCCTGGAGGGCAGGGAATATCTTGTTATCTTTGTGCCCATGGTTCTACCATGGTCAGTCAGTAAATACTTGTTGAATGAATGAAGGAAGGAATAAACGGATGAATGAATGTACAAACAAAGAGATGCTCAAGCTTTACAATGGCTATGAAAAGTAATACACGTCTACTTTCTAAAGAAAGAAGAGGGTTGTGGGAAAATACCACAACCTCAACTATGGTGTACAGGTTAAGATGATACAGAATGCTTCCAATTTCCTCATAAGGGTAAAATAATAGCGCATCAGGTATACACTTTAAACTCATGTCAAGAAAACCACCAAGGAGCAGCTGGAAGCCCACATGGACAGGTAAATCTAGAGGGAGAAGCTGACGTTAGTCAGAGGTTTCATAACAGGTATCATTCCCATCTTTTTGGGGAGGTATTTTGCCACATCAAAAACAAAGCAAAACAAAGCAGTGATTAACAATCAGAAGACTGGTGCTACCTGCTGTTGGCTCTGTCACTACCTGGCTGTATATAGTCAGGTCTGTTTGCCTGCCTCCCTTTTCCTGCTTTCCTATCCAGCAAGCATGACCATATCACCTGCCTTACTCTCTTAAGGAATCGTTAAACAAATGTAATAGGATATTACGTGCCTTAATAAAGGAAAAATACTCTAGATCCATAAGGAACCAACTCTGTAATGTTCTTTACCTGGAAGACACCTTGGGCATCAGCTGCCACTGCAGCATGGAGAGGGCAGCGGCCCATGTTGTCCTGGGCGTTGGCATCTGCACCAGCATCCAGGAGACGCTTGGCAGCATCAGCCCTCGAGTAGCGGGCTGCAAGATGCAGGGCCATCTCCCCAGTCCGGTCTGTCTGGGCTTGGAGGCTGGCACCCTGGTAGACCAAGTCTGTGATGATGTTGGCAGAAGAGTCCTCTGCATCTTCATCCTCATCACTCATATCTGAGCTGCCTCCTCGGAGAGAAGCCAGCATCAGTGGGGTGCACCCATCTGGAGGAAAGGAAAATTCCAAAAAGTATTCAAGGAGGGGAAAGACATTAACGTTCAATTAACCCTATTGTTGTTCAATTTGAAGAAAATTATTCTTTTGGGAAAAAACTCTGTGCTTCTTATGGTAATTGACAATTGACTTTTCCTTGATAATATCCTTTCTGTAAAGAGGAGCTATTCTCTAAGTTAAATAAGTTTTACTGTTCAAGTTTCTAAGTGCTATGTTATTTTAAATTGGACATAAAAATGTCAACTATTAATAAACTATATGCACTAAGGTACGTACTAAATGAATTCTCTATCCCTCTGCTTTGGGTTATTATTTTTTTGTCCTACTGAAATCTATCCCAAATAATCAGCCTATTTGCTGCCGAGCATGCTGTATGTGAATATGAAATCTTTCCCTCTTTTCTCACATAAATCCATCATTTCTGCAAGCCTGTGTTCCTTAAGCATTCATTTCCTCAAGCTGATTTCCAGTCTGTGAAATCGGAAGGGGGCATATTACCAAGTGGGGCAAACAGAGGGATAAGGTGGAAGCAAGGGCAGGCACGGCACAGTGAAAAAGGGAAGGCTTCAGATGCTGACCTGGGCCGCGGACATTCACATCCAGCACGTCCACCTCCTGCTCTGCCTGCGGAGGAGTGAGAGCCAATGATGGCGTCCTACGAATATCTGCAGCTTCAAGGTGCTGCTGTGTCCATGGACGTCGATCGATAGGGTCATCTTCTTCTGAGAGTAAAGCCTCATCTTCAGCCTGAAAGGAGAAGACAACTCTCCCTATCAATGTGGCCCACCCCCAGGAGCTGCAGACAAGGGGCCAAGAGTCTCCCATCCCTTCTAATCTCCCAGCCGGTATTCTCTCTCCTCCTATCTAACCCTCCAGATTATTATTCACATTGGTTTCTCACTGCTCTCATGATGTGGTTCCTGTTTACCTCTCCTGCATCATCTGTACAACTCTCCTAACCTCCCCAACCCATAGTCTAGGCTTCAGCCTTACTACATCACCTATATTACCGACCTAACATGCCATCTATAGAACCCCAGAGCACCATTTTCCTGCTTCTGGGCTTTTGCCTATGTTGTTCCCTCAGCTTGCCATGGTCTTTCCCAATTCTTTGTTTGACTAACTCCTATCTACTCTTTAAATAGAAAGTGGACTTTAGTCACTTTTCCTGGTCCTAAAGAGCACACTCTGCTCACTCTCCTTAACTTAGCATGTGTTAAGTACTTACATGACAATTCCCAGTGCTACCTGCAAGGTTCCTCAGAATAGAGAACAAGCCTTGCTTAAGGCTGCTTCCTTGTACCCTGTATTTAACCCAGTGCCTAGCACAGAGTAAGCATTTTGGAAGTATTTGTTGAATAATAATAATATTATTATTATTTTAAAACCAGCTGCCCTTTATGGAATACTTAGTATGTGACAGAAAATAGGTAAGGCAATTTACACATCTTGCTGTATTTAATCCTCACAACAACTTATAGAGGAAAGAATTATTATTATTTTCCCTGTCTTACAGATTAAGGATAATTAAATACAAAGAGCTTAAGTAAGGTGCCAGAGTTTTGGACGTGAATCCAGTTCTGATTGTAGCTAAAGCAATGTTCTTAACCATCCTGGGGTACCACATGCCTGTATTCCTCAAGCATTTATTTCCTCAAGCTGATTTAGAATATCCTTGGGATACATGCATATCCCAGCCATGTATATCTATGGGTGAATGGTCTCCTTTTTCATGTCAGACTCAGCCCAATGTACTTCTTACTTCTATACAGTTTTAGTTTCCAGTGCTCAAGACTGGAAGCCTCCAAACTCAGTGGTCATTGGCTTTCTTTTACTGATTAATTCCACCTTCCCTTCCAGAAGGAGACGTGCCCAGAGAGGATAAGGGAGAGATCTAGCCATGAACGAAATTGCTATTTACATACAATAGTCCTTATTCAAGTACCATCAGCATGACACTTGAGAAGCAGGCATGTTTGTTTTATTACTTTTAAAGAGTTGTTTTTGAAAAACTTACATAGGTAACCCAAGGCCATAAATGACCTAAAGATTCCTGCTTTTGGAGACAACCTAGGATAGCTCTGCCTGGGCAACATGTAAAGACTATCACCCTTTTCTCCCATTCATGACACTCTAGATACCAAAGGACAGAAACATGAAATGTGAGCAGATAAGGGCTAACAACGGTGGTTCTACCATGGCCAGCTTACCTTGGCTTTCTTTGGCTGGGGCCCTTCATCGTCGACCCAATGTTCACTTGTTCCAGAACCAATTAGGTTAGCCTCTGAGACTTGCACTGAGAGATTTCTGATATGACGGAATTATGAAGGTGTAAAATAACAGCAGAGGTTATATCATAAACGAACGCAGAAGTTCCCAATACTTTATCTACCATCACAGACTCTCAGGGCTATCGTCAGACTTTCAGTGGCCTTGGCCCAGGAAAAATGGGCAATATTACATCCCACTGCCTGAGTAAATATCCTTTCCTTTCCCACTAATCAAGAGCTTACAACAAAAGTGTGCCTCATCATAGACGTGAGCACCACTGTGATAATATGTACAGAACTAAAGCATCCAGACTCTTATTTTACAGTCACTCAGTAGGCATTCAAAATCATGGTCAAGTGTAATAACACAGCATGGCCAGAGCTCAGAATTTTAAATCATGATTCAACGTGATCTGATTTTCCACTATCCATGCTTATTATCACTGTGAATAGCAGCTCGTTGGCAAACTCTCTTACTTCAGTCCCACGGCATCCTGTCCCACCGGCTCACGACGTTTGTGATTGCTGGAGTCACGGCGAAGGGTGAAACCTTCAGGCAGCCAGAGGGAACCATGCTTGCGCTTTCGTTTTGCCATGATAACCCCCAGGAGGATGATAAACAAGATGATGACAACAGCAACAGCTAGCAGATAGATGAGCTGGGTGCGTTTTGGGGCCAGGGATTCACCTGGGAGTGCAGAGAGACAGGGGATGAATAAAAATCCACCTCTCAATATTCCCTCTAAATCCCTTCGGAGAACAACTGTGACCTCACCAACCCTGAGAAATAGAGAGCTGCACACTGTAAGCCGTGCCCTGTTCTTACTGCCCCCAAGTGACACCTTTCTCCCCATACTTTCCCCTTAATCCCAGTGCTACTCACTGACAACAGACACAAGAGGGTACGACAGGGTCCCCTGGATGGCGTGAGAAGCCAGAAGAGCTGCTGCTGCATCCGTGTTCTTGAAGCACTGGTCGGAATCTTGAACACACTGGCGGTTGTCAATTTCCAGAAATACCTGAGAGCTGCAGGAAGCCGAGGGGAAAGAGGTAAAAGGGAACTGGTGAGAAAACAGAAGGGTGTCAGTCCAGGAATCTGAGTTAAAGAGGGTGACATGAGCCTTCTTCCTCACCCTCAGCCTTAGGCTCTCCACCTCTGGGATGCTGCCTCTAGAAGGATCTCAGAAATTAAGATGCTGTCTGTCTAGATCCTAAACACTAATTCTCACTTAGGGGATGTCTCACCTTCCTTGGTCTGGCTGAGTCTAAGCTTTCTGACTTAGGGAACACAAGACAAAGTGAGAAAATGGGGTGAAGCTGTCTCTGATGGGCTTCTTCTACCCCTTCTGAAGTACGCAACGGTACACTGAGCTACTCGAAAAATACACCTCTGCCCCTTGTTTTTGTTCTTTACTCTCCTTTGTCTCTGCATCTGTATTTCAGCTAGCTATCGTGCTGAACATTGTGAGTTATACTAACAAATCGTGGGGTGTGAATGACAGAACATATCCAGGACATCGCCCTTGCCAAAGAGACATAAATGAAGGGCCTTGAGAAGAAGGTCAGGATTAGTACAAAGAGGAGTCATTACTAAAGGGGTTTAAGGCAACTCTGGAAAATGGTTAGAGATTCTAGCACTTGAGGAGGCTATCCTGACATCCTGTCCCCCACTTGCTCCAGCCCACTTCTCAGGATCTCAAAATCAAGGCAAACCTTTAGCACTAACCGTAAATACTGGGATCATGGGCTTGTGTTATTTGGTTGGCTGTTCTATTTTCTGACCTTTCCATTTTTATAGATGCAGTTATGACTTCTGTGTATCAAAGTGTTTGGCTTGATAAAGTTAAGCTTTAAGAAGTTCAGAAATTAAAAACCTACCCAGCCACTTCCTGTTCTTGATCACCAGGAAGGGACCTACGTGTCAATCTCTGCTTCTTCATGGCAGCTGACTTGTCACCATAATAGGGGTAGACCATGAGGTCCCCTTGGGCATCCCGTTTGATGCGTAGGTTGGTGTGGAGCAGGGTTCCCAGTGCCCGCAAGAAGCTGCGAGCATCCTGGAGCAGTTGTTCAGGTGGCATCAGCACCACGATTACCAGGGTACCCTCAGCCAAGTTTTCTGGCCGGTCAGCAGCACAGTCCAGCCCATCCCAGCCACACTCCTCACTGTTGCATCCCTGGTCACAATGGTTGTCTTTGAAGTGGTCTGCACAGTATTTGTCATATCTGGGCAGGGGGAGTCAGAGGAAAAAGAGAACATGGTAAGGGTCTCAGACCAGACTGCCACTTGGAACTAATGTGGATTTTCCTACCCAGCTTCTATGGCTCAGATTAGATCCCGAATGCTCCACGAAGCCTTCTGTGACTCTCCTGTCCCTGTCTTACAGTATATGTAGTCTACACCCCTCAGCATCAGTGAGTGCTCCCTGAATGAGAAACAAAACTGTACTCACTACACTCATGGGCCCCCAGACAGCTCATAATCTTGTTAAATCAGATTTCTAAACAAATCTGAAACAAAAATCTAGCTGGTTCATGCTGCCTTTATTTTTGTATCCATTGTATCATAAGTATGACATGATTCTAGAGAGTGCTTCCAGAAACTGGATAGTAGCCCTGTACCATCAAGAGATGCTGTACAGTGGACCATGTTGATCTGGCCCATTTCTTTTCTAATCAAGATTGAATCTCAACTGTAGAAGGTAGGTGGGGAGCAGTGTGTCCCACAAAGGATACCAGATCTAATATGAACAGCATCTTTTAAACACTGGGAAAAGGAAATTGAATCCCAAAGCCTATTGAGGCGAAAACCATTTTATTTCTACTCTCCTCTCCTCCCCCACTCCCATCCCTTGACGGTTACACCATCTAGTACAACTTGCCACTCTCACTCAATGAGGAGATCAGGAGTCAGGAGTAGCTGTATGTGCTCTGGCAAGTTCTTGAACCTCCCAGGTCTCAGTTCCCTCAAGTGTGAAAAACCATTAACGATACCTATGCCTCACAAGGTTGTTGAGAATTAATCAGAGTTAAACTAAATGGGATGACTAAATGGTAAGTTATTATATAACCCACAAAGCCCCCTAATACTGCAAAAGTGAAGACCAGGAGGGTTAAGTTGCCTAATCTACCTTATACTTCCTGATCAACCTGGATGGGAAAACCCCGTCTTAGGGAAAGGAATGGGGCGAACAGAGAGAGGTACAGACCTTTCCGTCCATCCTTGCAGGCAGGTTATGTGAGAGGCTGCCTGAGAGTGGGTGACACCACTTCTAAGAGTCACCTCCCCCAGGAGTCTGTGACAGCAGCAGGCGAGGAAGCAGAGATAGGCAGAGAGAGGGCAGTTGTGCAGTGAGCATTCCTGCACCTCTGTCAGCAAGGGAGAGCACAGGGTGGCGCGCGCTGGGACGAGGCTGACACCAAGAAGACGAGGACCCCAGGGCACCAGTCCAAAAAGCAGAGGCAGCTTGGGCTGAAGCACTGGAGTGGTTAGGAGCAAGGACAAGAAACCAAGGTGTGTTAGTGACAGTGTCCCTCGGTTCTGGGGACCCCGCATGCTTACTTGCATGTCTTGCTATTCCTCTGGCATTCAAAGTTGTCAAACAGGCACTCAGCCGTATTGCACAGCTCATCACACTGGTTGTTGATGTAATCCCAGCAGGGAAGCGGGGAGGAGCAGTTGGCCCAGGGGTTCTCCATGGTGAGGGAACAGTCACCCCCATCCCACTGGCAGGCGTGGCTGTTGCAGGCCTCATCGCAGACGCCATCCCGAGCTTTGTCGGCACAATACTGGCTCAGACAGGTGGCAGGAGGGGTGCTGGTGGAGGCTGTGTAGAATTCACAGTGGTTGCCCCAGAACGGCGGAGAACATTTGCAAGAGTAATAAGGAGGCTGGCGCTGAGGGTAGCAGCTCCCCCCGTGTTGGCAGGGGCTACTGGCACAGCCTGAGTCACAGTCCTGGGGGTTGGGGCAGAAGCAGCGGGGTCCTGAGGCCGTGTGCACACACTGCTCCCCTCTCCGACACTTCACCTGCCCACAGCTGCTCTGGCATCTCGCCCCAGAGAATCCCTGCGGAAATCAGTGAACAAATGAGGATGGCAGGCTGGCTCTTGAGGGCACACCCCATTTTCCCTCCCAATCCCCTCTTTGCCACACCTCTAGGGAGGTAAAGATGAGACCCTTGGCTGAGATCCCTCTACGTAGCCTCCTGGACCAACTTCTACGAAGAGACCTTTTCAAGTCAACCTATAGGTTAGGGCTGGAAGTTCCAGGATGAATACAGAATTTTCTCACTCTAAGAACTAACTTCTAGAAATGAAGTCCACAGTTCATGGTAGGATAAGAGTGAGGTGACACTGTATCTATTAGCACCTTTCCTAAGCGTCATTAGATGGCTCGTATAACGACTTTACAGGAGGAAAAGCTCATTTCAGAGTATTAGGTGTCTAAAAAACTTTCCTATGCCATTTTGTCCTTGGACTTCTTGCTCGGTCCAGGCCAAGGTCACTGGACAGGTTTCCTTTTGGTATCGCTCCACGCACAGTGATCTCTATTAGGGAGGTTTTAGCTTCTAGCAGTAGCAAAAGTGTTTGCACAGCAAATGGCTAACGTTAGGCTTCCTTCTAGTTGAAGCAGCAGCCTGCTCCCAAATAATCCCTACAGAGGGATGTGAACAGAGTGGCATTTCCAACCAACTCTGCCCCATTCTGGGCAGCAAGATTACCCTCCACCACAAGACCCAGAAGACAGAGACACTAGCCCTGTTTTCAAGGGAACATTCCATTGACCTTGGTGCTTCTGAAGGTTGACAGTCACAGATTCGGGAGCTCACTGTTTCTGGAAGTATTTTAAAAGCTCTAAATGGAAAACTGAAGCACTTTCTCCTAAAGAGGCTAAAATTAAGAAATGCCCCCACTAGGAAAGCTCGCCACAGAGCTCGGAAACACCAGGTTTAATCTCAGCTTTGCATCCTCCTTCAATTGGCACCATGGCACTCACCGGGGGGCAACGACAAATGAAACCATCAGGCATGTTGCTGGCCACAGCACAAGTCCCTCCATTCAGGCAAGGCATCTGGGGACACACGTCGACAAAAGTTTCACAGTGACGACCTTGGAGTAGAAAATGAAAGGGGGTTTTAAAAGGCAGAAGTAGTAACTGCAAGTTCCTGAACAGAACACCACTGGGATGTGAGCCAGTCAAAGGATTAGAGAAGGAGGAAGAGGTATGGGAATTCAGTTCTAAGCCCCAGGGAGCATGAGAGGATGAGGAAGGCACTCACTGGATCTCAACGTGCCCGGCCCGTCACCGACTCGGGGCAACTCCCTCACCTGTCTTGTCTACAGTCATCAGCACAAACGGCACACACACGTGCCTGTATCAGCTCGCAAAACAAGATGAGGACAAAAAAATGACCAGTCCCTCCAAAAAAAAAAAAAAAAAAAGGAAAATGACACCTAAGCCTTTTTTGAAGGCACTTTAACTTTCATGAGTCAAAAGAAACTTTTAGCAAAAGTGTTCACTGCATTTTGTTAACACTGTCTACACCAGGCTAATATATGTAGATGGTGATTAACATATACACACTACTATGTATAAAATAGATCACTAAACAACCTACTGTACAGCACAGGGAACTCTACTCAATACTCTGTAATGACCTATATGGGAGAAGAATCAAAAAAAGAGTGGGTATATGTATATGTATAACTGAATCACTTTGGTGTACAGCAGAAAGTAATACAACATTGTAAATCAACTATACTCCAATAAAAATTAAAAGAAAAAAACTTAAAAAAGGGTGATTTGCAGTTTACAGCGAATTTTCATCAGTGACATCTCTTTTCACTAATTTTCTAGTCTTTCTGTAACCTGATTGGCTCTGTTTTAAAACACAGCTTAATATTCCCAGAGTTAACGCTCTCTAGGCACAGTTCTAAAACAGAAGGCGCCCTGAGCCCACTGTTCCATGACAAACTGAGCTAAGCAAATGGAATCACGGGGTCGGCATGGGGCAATGTGGGGCCTTTTGACAAACAGCAGGATTCAGGCCCCATCTGGCCTTCGGGCACGCAGAAGGGAAGAGATGGCTTTAAAAATTAAAATGAAATTAAAATAGCAATAATTCTGGCCAAGCAGAATCATGAGGCAGGAGTTACAGATGTTTGTTTCTTCAAATCACAGCAGCAGACAGTAACTGAGAGCAGCCACCACATGCGCATGGCGCTCAGGGACTGATGGTCCCTTGATGTTCATCTTAGCATCAGCATCCCACCATAATTGCAGTCAATGAGTCAAAGTATGGAAAATGGAAAAACACCACTGCCTGGCTAGGGGACCCCAATTCAAGGTGGTCTGCATTCCTTCCTTCATCTATTTCCTTCTTTTTTTGTAAGTGCTCATCAGTGTTTCCAGATAAAGGAAGCCACAGAGGTAATGAAAGGAACAGGAGTCAGTTCTGCTCTTCTGACGTCTCAAGCACATCACGACCAGTATGAGACTACAGACAGATTGTTCATATTCTTTCTGTCCAGTGTTGCCTCAAAGGCATGATGTTCATAACAGACTGTTTCTCTTTTGATATTGTACCTAAGCATCTTCTGTATTTCCAAATCCATCTCATTTTTTATAAAATTCCAAAGTTCTTAAAGGTAGAACATCTTTCAAATTGGAAGGAAGGATATAATAGGCTCAGAATGTAGCAAAGTCCAACTTGCCAAATTATTAGTAAGTAGACTACTGCAGACTTTCATTTGACTCCCAAGGAATACTTCTACAGCATAAGATTTGGACTGACCCCCGAAGTGCAAGACAGATTCTTAGTATCTGATGATGCTGCCATATTTAGAATAACTATTTTAGCCCCAAAAGTTTCCAAGCTGTCCTCCTCCAGAAATAATTAGTAAGTGTATGATAAAGTCCCTATTCTGAGGTAGGACTTGGTCATCATTATAATCTGTGATAAGCACAGCTAAGTCTTAGTGTGCAGGTCATATTTGGTGACCTCTGAAGTTTTCCTATTCATACCCATGTGAACCAATTTTTGGTTAAATACACCCCAATTTGGATCTACTCCTTTTAAATGTCTTAGAAGACCCTAAGCCTCTCTGGATCACAGGTAGGTGGAAAGGTCACAGTGGCAGTGACCACCCAATAACTCAAGTCACTACATGCCAAAGGAGGCAGGGTGATGAAACCAGAGTTGGATGTAAGGTTCCTGAAAACAAGATGTTATTTTGCTCGGATGAAGAGTTCTAGAGGTGGATGGTGGTGATAGCAGCGTAACAGTGTGAATGTTCCCAACGCCACCGAACTGTATACTTCAAAACGGTAAAGATGGTAACCTTTATGCTGTGTATTTCACCTCAGTTTAGAAACGTTATTTTGCTCAACTACTCCCAACATTCTATTTCTCTATTTCATATTTCTGCTACAACTTAATATAATCAATGTATAACAAAAGAGATAGCGTCTTTCAGGTAAAGCAAACATCCATGGAGTACAGACCTAAGAAAAAATTGGGCCCTTGAATTAAGCTGGTCTAGTTTTTCACATATGAGAGAAGCTTCACTCAGGTCTGGGACGTGTCACACAGGTCCTAACTTCCTCACTAAAATCCCGCTCCAAGGCAGAGTGTCTGGGGAGGCTGGAAAGTCGCTCACCGGTAAAGGGACTGCGGCAGACGCACAGGTAGTCATTGGTAAGCTGTATGCAGTCCAGGCTGCCCTCAGAGCTGCAGGGGTTGGAGAGGCACTCGTTGATGTCTCCCTCACATCTCTCTCCAGCAAAGCCAGGCAAGCAGCGACAACTGTAGCCCCCAATCCTATCCACACACTGGCCACCATTAAGGCAGTGGGGACCCCTGGCACAGTCATCAATGTTCTCTTCACAGAGCAGTCCTGGAGGAAAGAGCGGAGAGAGAGAAAATTATGACAACCCTTGGAATGCTGCTTTCCAGCAAGGGAGAGCCACTCTTGTTGGCACTTTACCAATTAGACAGGCTACAGTCCTTAGAATGCGCTGGGACCTTTTAGGTCAGGCAGGGCAAAACACACTCGTGATCCAGGACAGCTGCCATCGTCTCGGTCACCAGTAAGGAAAGAATGTACTCAGGACTTCACATATACTCTCCCACACACCCCAGTGAAGCAGTTCATTAGGGTGTAGCTAGTATTATTTTTCCCACTTGAAAGGTGAGGAAACTGGAACTCAGGAGAGATTCAGTAAGTTTTCAGCAATTTATTCATTTTTGATTCAAAATATAAAAACAGTTAAAAAGAATACAACTTGGAGTACAAGCAATTATTGGTAAGAACTGGAAGTAAATTTTGAGTGACATAATTGACTTTTTCTGTAAAATAGTATTAAGTACACTAATATATTGAAAAAATAGAGGGGAAGTACCCTGTTGAGAGCTCAAATGTTATTCCATTTAAAACAGAACTCATTGGATAGAACTACAATCTGTCATACATAGTGAAGTCAGAAAGAGAAGGACAAATATTGTATGCTAACTCACATATACGGAATCTAAAAATGGTACTGATGAACTCAGTGACAAGAATAAGGATGCAGATACAGAGAGTGGACTGGAGAACTCGAGGTATGGGAGGGGGCGGGGGGTGAAGGGGAAACTGAGACGAAGCGAGAGAGTTGCACAGACATATATATACTACCAACTGTAAAATAGTCAGTGGGAAGTTGTTGTATAGCAAAGGGAGTCCAGCTCGAGGATGGAGGATGCCTTGGAGGACTGGGGCGGGGGGGTGGTGGGGACTCGAGGGGGGGGAGTCAAGGAAGGGAGGGAATACGGGGATATGTGTATAAAAACAGATGATTGAACCTGATGTACCGCCCCCCAAAAAATAAAATAAAATAAAAATAAAATAAAATAAAATAAAACAGAACTCATAAAGAAAAAAAAAAAACAGAACTCATTTAATGTGCTGTAGATGTAAATGAACCATCAAGCATAAGTATCAGTAAAAATTTTTGAGAAACAAAAGAAATCAATGACTATTCTAGAAATGATTTCAGAGTTAATTCAAAAAATTACAAAAGAAAGGAAAACAGTTCTATATAGGAAAAAAGTTCTATATTCCTACCACTTGTAATAGCAAGACTATTGGAAAGAAAAGAAAAATGTAAGAAAGGGCCTCATTTCTCATAGCAATAGCAAAAGATAAAATACCTAATAATAATCTTAACAAGAAATGTGCTACACCTACATGAAGACTTTAAAATACACCTGAAAGACACAAAAGGAAACTTGAATAAATAGAAAGACACTATGGCTTGGTTAGGGAGACTCTTCATCATAAAGATAATCAGTCTTCTTTAAACAAATTCATAAATTTAACATGACCCCAATAAAAATACTAACAGGATTTTTAATAGACAATCTGATTATAAAATTACATAGAAAAATCAACTATAAACATAGCCTGGAAAACTTTGAAAAGGAAGATCCTTAATATTTAAAGCAGAGAGGTACTGATAAATCAATAGAATAATAGAACAAAAAAGAAAGTCCAGAAAAATGCCCAAATACACATGGGGATGTAGAATTTGATAAAGGTGCTATCTCAAATCACTGTATGAAAGATCAAATATTCAGTAAGTTGTGTTGGGACGAATCAGTAGCCACATGGAAAAAGTTCTCCAGTATTCTAGCACTTGAAGAATATGGGAGAATTCCTTTATAATCTTAGAATGTGAACAGTGTTGCTGACTAGGATTCAAAATTCGGAAGCCATTAAAAAAACTGAGAAATTCAACCTGATTAAAAATAAAAATCTCTGCATGAAAAAGCCCCATAAAGAAAATTAAAAAACAAAAAACACTATATCGGGACTGTATTTACATTTTGTATCACAGGCATCTATTCTCTGTAAAATATTAAGATAAAGCAACATAACAGGAAAAAAAAGATACAGATATGAACAGAGAAACCACAGAAAAAAGAAAACCAAATGACTCTTAAATGAGAGTATGTCCATTCACATTGAGAAGAAGCTCGTAGGTTTGCTCATACATTGCAATTCAGTAATACCAACCAAAATTACAAATGCACATGTTCTCTAATCCAGCAACTTCATTTCTGAAAATTTATTCTACAAATACACTTACACACATGCTAGACAATTCAAATTTCTATCACTAGGGCACTGGTTAAGTAAAATATGGTATGCCCATAAAATGGATTTCTGCGGGATAAAAAAGATTAAGGAAGTTCTATATTTTGATATAGAAACATCTCCAAATAAATTTAAAAAATCAAGTGCCAAATACTGTGTCTAATTTATCTTCAGAGTTAAGAAGTGGATAGTTAAAAATATCTTTGTTCTTGGCTTCTATATACATAAAGAAATTCTAAAGACTACATTAAAAAAAAAAAACTCAAGAAGGATACACAAAAAACTAAAAAAAGTGGTGGTTACTTGTTTGTGAGAGAAGGAGAACTAGGTATATGGGAAGGAGGATGGGAAGGACACTTTTCACTGTACACTTTTTCTGCGTGTGTGTGTGTGTGTGTGTAGCGGGGTGTATAAAACTGTGGACCATGTGCATATATAACCTATTAACAAACAAAATCAAAAATTGCAAAGTAAATGCAAACCAGTACGTGCTCCCACTCTCATAGAATATTTGGTACTCTATGGACTGCTAGTAAAATGAACCTAGATGCCTATCCTTCCATCAGAATAGAACCAGCAGTCATGGACAGACCTATCAAGTAAGAAAGATGTCACCCTCAGCCTGAGGCAGAACTATTACAGTTGGCTCTAGACCTGGGGATCTGGAGGCAACCCAGGCCAATATCCAAAGCTCAGGAGTACAGAAAGAAAAGCAGTCATTATGGTAACGCTCACAATGAAGTTAAGGGACTTGAGAGTCCTCTGGAATGGCCAGAGAAGTCAAACCAGGAGAAATAAATACCACTCCACACATCTAACCAAAAGAACAATATAATAACTCAACGAGTTCTAAGTATGACAAACTCAAAGAGATCCATACCTACGCACATCATAAAAGACAGAGAGAATTTTGAAATTATCAAGACAGAAGCAACTCATTATATACAGGGATCCTCAATAAGTTTAACAGCTAACTTCTCATTTTAAAAAAATGGAGGTCAAAACACAGGAGATGGGATGACATACTCAAAGTGCCAGAAGAAAAAGACTGTTAATAATAATAGCAAAACTATTATTTCAGCCATCCTTAACAAATGGTTAGAAGAGAGAAATTTTGTTGCCTTATGAAATGATCCATTCTAGGACTCATATCTGTAATTAATAAAAAGTTAATGGTAAAAAAAAAAAGAAAGTTAATGGTATAGCAGAGATTTTAGTGTAGATGAATATCCATGTGCTCGCCTACATTTCCCAGTCTCCCTTGAAGTCAGGTTGAGACCATTTTACTACTTCTGGCCGGTATACTGTGAGCAGTAGTAATGGGTGTCACCTCTAGACTGCGGTACTGAAAGCTGCTGCATGACCCTATAAGTCTGTCCCTCTTCCCCTGCTGTGGAGATCCTGGAGGCCATGTGCTGCAAGCCATATATCTAAAATATAAAGAGAGGTAGCCCAACACACCCAGACTTGATTTGAGTGACAAAAAAAAAAAAAAAAAAAAAAAAAATTGTTGTGCTAAGCCACTTGGCTGGTTCTGGCACTCACTGAGATCCGAGGTTTAATTTGCTACTACCAGAATCACAGCTTGTCCCATACAGTACAAATATCCAAAGGACCAAGCTAATAACAAGTCAAAATTAACTTCTACTTCTCTTTCAAGTAATGAGCAGAGAACAACTCTCCTTTCATGGGACAAGGCTGTTTCTCCTTAGTTTTTCTTCCCCGTTAACCTCACAGCTCAGTAAGTACCTACTAGTGGGGTACTGTTCCATTTTAATTTAGCCACACTCTGAACTCAAGAAGGGTAAATTATCAAAATTCACTGAGACAAAGCTCTAAGACAGTATGAATATTTCTCTAACATTCTATTCTCTACGACAATGAGAATCAATTTCCCACCATTGTGGATGGCCTCTTACTATTTTTTTTCCACAAGCTGCTCGGAGCAGGTACCATTATGTAACTATATCTCTTCTAAAAAACAATACTCCAAGCCCTTTCCACGAGATTGTCTGGAGGCAGGAGAACGCCCTGGCAGAATGATGGCTCCACCATCCACCACCTCGGGGTGTATCTCATTAGGTCTTACTGCAATTCTTAGTTACAGTCTTGGGCCTCAGCCTTTTCCTAGGGGCTTAAGAAAATAGGCAAATGTTTTCATTTCACTCATTTCCCCACTTTATGGAGGCAAGACTTAGCAAGTTTTAAAAAAATACATGAGCTGGTAAATACAAATTATTTATTCAAGAGGCCACTGGTTGTTTTCCCTTGAAGCACCAAGAAATCTGGCTAGCCAGATTAACTTTGTTGCAGCCTTAGGCTATTTTCACATTCTGCTTCATGGATTCCAACCACAACCAGACAGAACTGGAGTCAGAACATCAGGGCTAGGCAAGAGATGAATGAAATGGCTTGAATTACCAGGATTCAGAATAATGCTTGAGTTTTAAAAACCCCCTCAACACTAAAAATGCATTTATAACTTAGAGAATGCCCTGGATGGAAGATAGGTAAGGCTGATTTCATACCCCGAGTGCCTGGTGGGCAGGAGCACTTGAAATGGTTCACGAGGTCGATACAGGTGCCTCCATTCTGGCACGGCTCGTTCTGGCACTCGTCCACTTCATACTCACAATTGACACCCTGATATCCCGGGACACACTGCCAAACGCAAAGCAAAAAGAACAAGAAATATTGGACTATTGCTGGACAGAGACCATGAGAGCAAATGAGACCTCGTGAGTTACTGTGACCCTTTCTCCGCAACCCCTACCCAGCTCTTGTATGCTTCTCTGGCATCATCACTCTCCCTACTAACCATGTCGTGCAGAGTCAACTCGCAGCTCACTGGCATTTATCACTGCTAGCCAAAAAAGCCACTTGAAAAGGAAGGCAAGGACTGAATACTCTGAGGAATATTTCAGATGATCCCTGTGCAAAACTTTTGTCCCTCCTGTGTGCAGGTTTTCCCCTCTTTAAAATATGCTTTCCTTTGTATGTGACGAGGACCCTGTGGTTCACACAAATGTTATGTGTGGATGGTGGTAAAGATATCACATGTATTGTTCTCCAGGTTCAGGAAACTACATGTTTATGTGTGAGAAACTGGCTGAGCTAGGGGTGAGGGCACCAAGCAGTGGGCTAAGCTAGCTGGGCTGGATGCAGGGGTTCCAGGGCTTTTAGGGCTGATCAAGGAAGAAGATATTTACCACAAAGTGGCTCTATTGGGGCAATGCTTTGAGTCCCTCACAGCATAAGATCAACCAGAGAAAGAGGGTAAAGAGAGGAGGGCAGACGAACTCGGAGGGAAGGGGGTAACAGAGCGGGGGCTAACTCAGCAGCCAGGCCAGAGTCTCTGGGTCAGAGAGGGCTGAAGGGCAGCAGTGGCTTGGTATCTTCATGTCCTGGGGCTTATTTTACCCATGGCTAGCAGTGTCGGGTGCAGTTTTGCAGAATATGCAAAGCAGGAAGGCTCTAAATGGCTAAATTCTACTTATTAGGGCCATGTTTAAAACAATTGGATGTGTAAAAATTTGAGTTTGGTGTCAGTGGCTTTTGAGCTAACAGGACTCAGCCGGCTGTGAAGAAATAAATAACTGAGGGACCAATATACAAACGCCATCTTTGGCTCATTTATGAGAAGTAGAGAAGCAAAGCTTTTCTCAGTGTTGCTTGGTGGCCTAAATTGGTATCAAATTCATGTTTCTGGTGTTCTGGTAACATCTTGATCTAACTATTACCAGCTCGGACATCAAGAGTACAATGACATGTCTCTTAAAAGACACACACATCCTCAAATGAACACGTGTAACATATGATGCTACACAGAAGAGATTAAGCAACATTTTTTGAGAGAATTATTAGTTAACTGACTGTATACAAAGATGACACGGGTCAAACGGACACTCCCCAAAGTGGCTTCTCCTATCGCAACTGCTATTCAGGGAAGTACCAGGGGCCACTGGGCCGAGCGGGCCTGTGAGATGCACTCTGGCACTGAATGTTGGCTTTGAATCCTGGAAGCAACCCTGTGGAAGTAAAATGGTTCCAGGCTTCTGTAAAAATATCTTACCAGACCTTTTTAAACTTATTGCACAGGGGGGCTGAAAGAACAGTGATTAGTAAACACTGTAATCATGACTGGTAAAAAACAAAACAAAACAAAACAAAACTAAACTACAAATTGTGAAAATAAGACATAAGCAGCTAAGAGTTGTGCCATCTTCTGGGAGGTCTCTGACCTCTGCCTGCTCATCTTACTCACCTCACATCTGTATCCACCAATGAAGTCCCTGCAGGTGGCTCCGTGCTGGCAGGGATTGGACGAGCACTCATCAAGCTGGTCCTCACAGTAGCTCCCGGTGTAGCCCAGGGGGCACTGGCAGTGATGCGAGTTGCCAGCACTGATACAGACGCCTGAATGTTGGCACAAGCGGTCAACAGGCACCCCTGGGAAACGCAGTGGAGGAAGAAACACCACAGAAGAGCACACAACACGTCAGGTTCAGACCAACTAATTTAAGCCGGGTGACACATCAAATTTTATTCTTGTCTAGTTCACAACCCTCAGTACCAGTTTTACACTAAAAATAAATAAGCCCTGAGGTGGACTATGCCTTCATTTCGCTTCAAATACATTCCTTTTTGGAATCTCTAGACCTGTTCCTCTGCCCTTTCATCTTCTGTTTCAGATCCTTTCTCTGGTCTCACCCATCTACTCTTGTCTGCCCTTCTCTCTCCTCCATGATAAAAATACTTGCCCTAAAATGCCGCTGGTCAGTCAATACTTCATGGACTGACCCTTGAGTCTGAGGGGGAGGAGCTCACCTCTGTGGGAGGCCGCCACTTCACAGGAGACATTGGGCACGTCACAGTAAGCACCAGCCCATCCAGATGGACACAGGCATCGGGACTGTGCTTTTTCCTGAATGCAAGTACCTTTGTTTTTACACGGAGACCGACTGCAGAGGTTCACCAAGGTCTGAAACAAGGGCATACACATACATCAACATTCAGACACTAGAAATGAAAAAAAAAAAGTTACACTGCATTTTAAGAAATCAAAGGAAAGCATACTAATTAATTAAAAAAAAAAAAGAGCCCTCACCCAAGCCTTAAACTTAGATCCACTGTCCCCAGATTAGATAAAATCTAATCATTTTATACAGTCTAGATCTGCTATTTAAAAATTCTTACCACATAAGTTTAAGAATTTGAGGAAGTGCAATAGGTTAAGTTATTCCCTACATCACGCTTATGTCTAGAAACATGGCCACCCTGTGGGGCTAGAAAGAAAGAGAAAGTTAATGCTGTCAGAGAGGTCCGTAGCTCCTATGTGCTACTCCTGCATGATTAATCCCTGTGGGGCTTGATCAAATCTGTCTGTGGTGAATATGAGTGAAACAAGTTAAAGCCTGTTAATAAACCTAAAAACTGTCAAAGAACTTATTTTAATGGGAGAAACAGGCTTACAAAAAGCATGAGGCAACAATGAGGTATCACCTCACACCAATCAGAATGGCCATCATCACAAAGTCTGGAAACCACAAATGTTGGAGAGGGTGTGGAGAAAAGGGAACTCTCCTGCACTGTTGGTGGGACTGTAAGTTGGTACAGTCACTATAGAAAACAATTTGGAGGTTCCTTAAAAAACTACACATAGAACTACCATATGATCCAGGCATCCCACTCCTGGGCATATACCCAAAGAAAACCATAATCCCAAAAGAAACTTGTACCATCATGTTTATTGCAGCACTATTTACAATAGCCAGGACATGGAAGCAACCTAAATGCCCATCAACAAATGAATGGATACAGAAGATGTGGCATATATATACAATGGAATATTACTCAGCTATGAAAAGGGATGAGATGGAGCTATATGTAATGAGGTGGATAGAACTACAATCTGTCATACCTAGTGAAGTAAGTCAGAAAGAGAAGGACAAATATTGTATGCTAACTCACATATACGGAATCTGAAAATGGTACTGGTGAACTCAGTGACAAGAATAAGGATGCAGATACAGAGAATGGACTGGAGAACTCGAGGTATGGGAGGGGGCGGGGGGTGAAGGGGAAACTGAGACGAAGCGAGAGAGTAGCACAGACATATATATACTATCAACTGTAAAATAGTCAGTGGGAAGTTGTTGTATAACAAAGGGAGTCCAGCTTGAGGATGGAAGATGCCTTGGAGGACTGGGGCAGGGAGGGTGGGGGGGACTCGAGGGGGGGGGGTCGGGGAAGGGAGGGAGTACGGGGATGTGTGTATGGAAACAGATGATTGAACCTGGTGTACCCCCCAAAAAAATAAAAAAAATAAAATAAAAAAAAAAGCATGAGGCAAGTGGACTAGCACCTTCTCTAAAACTCGCATGTGGTGGCCTGGCCCCTGGGGAGAGGAAGGCCATACTCACAGTACAGACTGTGAAAGAGCTGGGGGGTGGGGTTGGGGTGGCATGCAGAGCACTCCACTAGCACTTGTAGTCTACACTGCGAGAACAAGCAGGAGCCTTGGGAAGAAATGCTCCTGATCTATAGAATCACCAACAAGCTGTTTAGTATGCAGAGGTGCTTATTTGCAAGTTCAATATAGCCACAGTCTTACTGAAGTGTATTCTGTAAGGTTAAATTTGGCCATTGATTCCTAAATTCTTTGGACTGCTGTTATTTTATTATCCTACCATTGTTTGAGAGGTGAAACTGCATAAAATCAAGCACAATGCTGTTTGGTATACAACCTTGGAAAAGTTACTTTGCCCCTCTGGGACTCAGTTTCTTCTTCCACGAAATGAAAGGCTAGACTAGTTGGCTCTGAGGGGTCCTTCCATCCTAAGAGTCTATGAAAACGTATATTAAATATCTGAATTTAAAAGACAAGTGAATAGGAGATTCCCGGTTCAAGATGGCGGAGCAGGAGGACACGCGCTCACTCCCTCCTGCAAGAGCACCAGAACTACAACTAACTGCTGACCAATCATGGACAGAAAGACACTGGAACTCACCAAAAAAGGCACCCCACATCCAGAGACAAAGAAGAAGCCCCAGTGAGATGGCAGGAGGGGCGCAACTGCGTTAAAACCAGATCCCATAAATGCTGGGTGGGCGACTCACAAACTGGAGAACAGTTATACCACAGAAGACCACCCACTAAAGTGAGGTTCTGAGCCCCATGACAGGGTTCCCAACCAGGGGGTCTGGCAACAGGAGGAGGAATCCCCAGAGAATCAGACTTTGAAAGCCACCGGATTTGATTACAGGACCTCCACAGGACTGGGGGAAACAGTGGCAACACTCCTGGAGGGCACACAAAAAATAGTGTGGTCACCAGGACTCAGGGGGAAGGAGCAAGTGACCCCATAGGAGACTGAACCAGACCTGCCTGCTGGTGTTGGAGGGTTGCCTGCAGAGGTGGGAGGCAGCTGTGGCTCACCGAGGAGACAGGGACACTGGCAGCAGGGGTTCTGACAAGTGCTCACTGGCATAAGCCCTCCCAGAGTCTGCCACTAGCCTCACCAAAGAGCCTGTAAGCTCCAGTGCTGGGTCACCTCAGGCAAAAAAACAACAGGGTGGGAACACAGCCCCACCCATCGGCAGACAAGCAGATTAAAGTTTTACTGAGCTCCGCCCACCAAATCAGATTAAAGTTTTACTGAGCTCCGCCCAGCTAGCCCAACCCACCATCAGTCCCTCCCATCAGAAAGCACAGCACAAGGCTCTTAGCAGCTTCCTCCACAAGAGGGCAGACAGCAGTATCAAGCAGTATCAGCAGTATTGCATTCTGTGGAACTGAAAACCACAGCCACAGAAAGACAGAGAAAATGAAAAGGCAGAGAACTTTGTACCAGATGAAGGGACAAGATAAAACACCAGAAAAACAACTAAATGAAGAGGAGATAGACACCCTTCCAGAAAAAGAATTCAGCATAATGATGGTGAAGATGATCCATGACTTTCAAAAAAAGACTGAATGTAAAGATCTGAAAAATGCAAGAAAAGTTTACCAAAGACCTAGAATTAAAGAACAAAAACACAGAGATATGCAACACAATAACTGCAATGAAAAATACACCAGAAGGAACCAACAGCAGATTAACTGAGGCAGAAGGGCGAATAAGTGACCTGGAAAATAGAATAGTGAAAATCACTGATGCAGAAAAGAATAAAGAAAAAAGAATGAAAAGAACTGAAGACAGCCGAAGAGACCTCTGGGACAAATTAAACACACCAACATTCACATTATAGGGGTCCCAGAAGGAGAAGAGAGAGAGAAAGGACCTGAGGAAATAATGGAAGAGATTATAGTTGAAAACTTCCCTAACATGGGAAAGGAAATAGCCGCTCAAGTCCAGGAAGCACAGAGAGACCCAGGCAGGATAAACCCAAGGAGAAATACACCAAGGCACATAGTAGTCAAACTGACAAAAATTAAAGACAAAGAAAAATTGCTAAAAACAACATGGGAAAAAAAACGACAAATAACATACAAGGGAACTCCCATAAGGTTAACAGCTGATTTCTCATCAGAAACTCTGCAAGCCAGAAGGGAGTGGCACAATATAGTCAAAGAGATCGAAGCAAAGAACCTACAACCAAGAATACTCTACCCAGCAAGGATCTCATTCAGATTCGACGGAGAAATCAAAAGCTTTACAGACAAGCAACAGCTAAGAGAATTCAGCACCATCAAACCAGCCCTACAGCAAATGCTAAAGGAACTTCTCTGAGTGGGAAACATAAGAGAGGAAAAGGACCTACAAAAACAAAAACAAAACAATTAAGAAAATGGTAATAGGAACGTTCCTATTGATAATTACCTTGCATGTAAATGGACTAAATGCGCCAACCTAAAGACACAGACTGGCTGAATGGATACAAAAACAAGACCCATATATATGCTGTCTCCAAGAGACCCATTTCAGACCTAGGGACACATACAGACTGAAAGTGAGGGGATGGAAAAAGATATTCCATGCACATGGAAGTCAAAAGAAAGCTGGAGTAGCGATACTCATCAGATAAAATAGACTTTAAAATAAAAATGTTACAAGAAAGGACACTACATAAAGATCTAGGGATCAATCCAAGAAGAGGAGATAACAATTATAAGTATACATGCACCCAATATAGGAGCACCTCAATACATAAGGCAAATGCAAACAACTATGAAAGAGGAAATCGATAGTAACACAATCATAGTGGGGGACTTTAACACCCCACTTACACCAATGGACAGATCATCCAGACAGAAAATTAAAAAGGAAACACAAGTTTTAAATGACACAATAAACCAGCCTGATTTAATAGATATCTATAGGACATTACAACCAAAAACAACAGATTACATGTTCTTCTCAAGTGCACATGAAGCATGATCCAGGATAGATCACATTTTTGGTCACAAATCAAGCCTTGGTAAATTTAAGAAAATTGAAATTGTATCAAGCATCTTTTCCAACCACAACGTCATGAGATTAGAGATCAATTACAGGATGAAAACTGTAAAAAACACAAACACATGGAGGCTAAACAACACGCTACTAAATAACCAAGACATCACTGAAGAAATCAAAGAGGAAATCAAAAAATACCTAGAGACAAATGACAATGAAAACACAACGATCCAAAAGCAGTACTAAGAGGGAAGTTTATAGCAACACAATCCTATCTCAACAAACAAGAAAAATCCCAAATAAACAATCTAAACTTACACCTAAAGAAAGCAGAGAAAGAAGAGCAAACCAAACGCAAAGTTAGTAGACGGAGAGAAATCATAAAGATGAGAGCAGAAATAAATGAAACAGAAACAAAGAAAACAATAACAAAAAACAATAAAACTAAAAGCTGGTTCTTTGAGAAGGTAAATAAAATTGATAAACCTCTAGCAAGACTCATTAAGAAAAAGAGGGAGAGGACTCAAATCAATAAAATTAGAAAGGAAACAGCAGAAGTTACAACGGACACCGCAGAAATAAAAAGCACCACAAGAGACTACTATAAGCAACGATATGCCAATAAAATGGACAATCTGGATGAAATGGGCAGGTTCTTAGAAAGGTATAACCTTCCAAGACTGAATCAGGAAGACATAGAAAATATGAACAGACCAATCACAAGTAATGAAATTGAAATTGTGATTAAAAATCTCCCAACAAACAAAAGTCTAGGACCAGATGGATTCACAGGTGAATTTTATCAAATATTTAGAGAAGAGCTAACACCCATCCTTCTCAAACTCTTCCAAAACATTGCAGAGGAAGGAACAATCCCAAACTCATTCTATGAGGCCATCATGACCCTGATACGAAAACCAGACAAAGATACTACAAAAAAAAGAAAACTACAGACCAGTATCACTGATGAATTTAGATGCAAAAATCCTCAACAAAATACTAGCCAACAGAATCCAACAACACATTAACAGGATCATACACCATGATCAAGTGGGGTTTATCCCTGGAATGCAAGGATTCCTCAATGTATACAAATCAATCAATGTGATACACCATATTAACAAACAGAAGGATAAAACCCACATGATCATCTCAATAGATGCAGAAAAAGCTTTTGACAAAATTCAATACCCATTTATGATAAAAACTCTCCAGAAAGTGGGCAGAGAGGGAAGCTACTCAACATAATAAAGGCCATATATGACAAACCCACAGCAAACATCATTCTCAATGATGAAAAACTGGAAGCATTTCCTCTAAGATCAGGAACAAGACAAGGATGTTCACTCTCTCCACTACTAGCCAACATAGTTTTGGAAGTCCTTGCCACAAGCCATCAGAGAAGAAAAAGAAATAAAAGGAATCCAAATTGGAAAAGAAGTAAAACTGTCACTGTTCGCAGATGACGTGATACTATACATAGAAAATCCTAAAGATGCCACCAAAAAACTACTTGAGCTAATCAATGAATTTAGTAAAGTAGCAGGATACAAAATTAACACACAGAAATCTCTTGCATTCCTATACACTAACAATGAAAGATCAGAAAGAGAAATTAAGGAAACAATCCCATTCACCACTGCAACAAAAAGAATAAAATACCTAGGAATAAATCTACCTAAGGAGGTAAAATACCTGTACTCAGAAAACTATAAGACACTAATGAAAGAAATCAAAGACGACACAAACAGATGGAGGGACATACCATGTTCTTGGACTGGAAGAATCAACACTGTGAAAATGACTATACTACCCAAAGCAATTTACAGAGTCAATGCAATCCCTATGAAATTACCAATGACATTTTTCACAGAACTAGAACAAGAAATCTTACGATTTGTATGGAAACGCAAAAGACCCCGAATAGCCAAAGCAATCTTGAGAAGGAAAGAAGGAGTTGGTGGAATCAGGCTTCCTGACTTCAAACGATACTACAAGGCCACAGTGATCAAGACAGTATGGTACTGGCACAAAAACAGAAATATAGATCAATGGAACAGGATAGAAAGCCCAGAGATAAACTACGGTCAACTAATCTATGACAAAGGAGGCAAGGATATACAATGGAGAAAAGACAGCCTCTTCAATAAGTGGTGCTGGGAAAACTGGACAGCTACATGTAAAAGAATGAAACTAGAACACTCCCTAACACCATACATAAAAATAAACTCAAAATGGATTAAAGACCTACATGTAAGACCAGACACTATAAAACTCCTAGAGAAAAACATAGGAAGAACACACTTCGACATAAATCACAGCAAGATCTTCTTTGATCCACCCCCTAGAGTAATGGAAATAAAAACAAAAATAAATAAGTGGGACCTAATGAAACTTCAAAGCTTCTGCACAGCAAAGGAAACTATAAGCAAGACGAAAAGACAACCCTCAGGATTGGAGAAAGTATTTGCAAACGAATCAACAGACAAAGGATTAATCTCCAAAATATACAAACAGGTCATCCAGCTCAGTATCAAAAAAAACCAAACAACCCAATCAAAAAATAGGCAGATGACCTAAATAGGCATTTCTCCAAAGAAGACATATGGATGGCCAAAAGGCACATGAAAAGCAGCTCTAATCACTAATTATTAGAGAAATGCAAATCAAAGCTACAATGAGGTATCACCTCACCCAGTTAGAATGGGCATCATCAGAAAATCTACAAACGGTAAATGCTGGAGAGGGTGTGGAGAAAAGGGAATGCTCTTGCACTGCTGGTGGGACTGGAAATTGATACAGCCACTATGGAGAACAGTATGGAGGTTCCTTACAAAACTAAAAATAGTTACCATATGATCCAGCAATTCCACTACTGGTCATATACCCAGAGAACACCATAATTCAGAAAGACACATGCACTCCAACGTTCACTGCAGCACTATTTACAATTGCCAGGACATGGAAGCAACCTAAATGTCCATTACAGACAAATGGATAAAAAAAGATGTGGTACATATATACAACAGAATATTACTCAGTTGTAAAAAGGAATGAAATTGGGACATTTGCAGAGACATGGATGGACCTAGAGACTGTCATACAGAGTGAAGTGAGTCAGAAAGAGAAAAACAAATATTGCATATCAACACATATGCAGAATATAGAAAAATGGTACAAATCAACCAGTTTGCAAGGCAGAAATAGAGACACAGATATAGAGAACAAATATATAGATACCAAGTGGGAAAAGCAGGGAGGGTTGGGGGGAATGAATTGGGAGAGTGGGATTGCCATATATACATTATTAATAAGAAAATAAATATCAAGTTGTACACTTTAAATATATGCAGTTTACTGTATGTCAACTGTATCTCAATGAAAGTTCTTATTAAAAAATAAAATAAA
The DNA here is from genome assembly GCF_030028045.1 of Hippopotamus amphibius kiboko. Taxonomy (NCBI): domain Eukaryota; kingdom Metazoa; phylum Chordata; class Mammalia; order Artiodactyla; family Hippopotamidae; genus Hippopotamus; species Hippopotamus amphibius. The sequence continues at coordinate 105,163,647 of NC_080186.1, forward strand.
AGACGTGAATAGCTTGGTTTTGAGACTGTTACAATATTGCAAGACATGATAATTATCACTTTCTCCTTAGATGCTGTATCTGAATTTTTTAAATTGTGTTTTGATTGTTCTTTATTTCCCTTTCTGTTCTTTATTTCCCTTTTTATATTTCCTAAGTGATATCTATGTGCTTATTTCCCACATGCATTTTCTGCAGTTCTTGGTTAGCGTGTTATAACAATTTTATGTTTCTTAATCCATATAATCTTGCCATTTTAGAATCTATCAGCTATTAAGAAGTTATCCAATTTATCTCAGGGACATCGCTAAGGCCCTGAATTTTCTTTTAGGTGGGGCTTATTCTGCCCAGAAAAGGAATAGGTGTAACACTCAACTATTCTGGGGGAGCTGAATGAATGGGATGGAATCTAATTACCTGACAGTTTTTTCCAGTGTAGCCCAGTGGACAGATGCAGCGGTAGGTACCCAGGCCATCAACACATACTCCTTCATTCAGGCATGGATGAGAGTTGCATTCATTGATCTCATGGAGGCAAAAGGGGCCAGTGAAGCCCACAGGGCACAAGCAAGAGAAGGAGTTAATCCCATCGACACATGTGCCACCGTTGAAACAGGAGCTAAGAAGCAAACAGGGAGAACAACATGAGCTATGTAATCTGGTTCCTCTGACCTGCTATTTAAAAAGTAAGGTTCCTGGAATCTAAAATATTACAGAGGCAAATACTCCTGAGCACCCAAAACTCCTATATCCAGTAAGTTTTATCTTTTTCCAAACTAGAATGGGCGCCAACCAACCTGAGTCTCAGCCTCCCTTCCACAATCAAAAAGATTAGAGAAGTATTTAAGTCTGAGCTTATTAGAGACTCCTAAAGAAAGTGAAGGTTTCCAGGTTTTACCCAGTTCTTCTGTAGCTTTCCAGGTATCATATTTCATTTTATCCCTAAGTCAATTTAATTTATAAGTGTTAAATATGCATAAATAGCTCTAGATTCTAGAGTTCTTTATGGAAGAGAAACAGAACAAATTTATGATTATAAAAAAAGAAACAAACCTCCCAGAAATTACTTAAAGAGGGATGACAAATCTGCAAAGAAGTAGAAATTTTTAAATTGTCAACTGAAATGAACAAGAGACCAAAAGGAAATGGAATAGAATTATAGCTCTTTCTGTTCCCTATGTAAGAAATAAATGATGATCCATCTCACTAAGTTTTTCAACCTCTAACCTTTGAGCTCGTAACTGGATGTCTACAAGGAATCAGGAACTAGGAAATAGGAGATGATTGTGGGGTGGGATCCAAGTGGATGCCTTATGCCTGTCCCTCAATCCCAGTATTGTGCTCTGCAGTCTCCTCCTGTTTCTCCCTTTTCCCATAAGACACTGGTGCCTGAGGACACGGGCTGCTCACCTCTCAGTGCACTCGTTGATGTTGTTCTCACAGTGGACTCCGTCAAATCCCGCCTGGCACTTGCAGGTGTAACTGTTGACATAGTCGGAGCAGGTCCCTCCGTTCTTACAGGGTTCGCTCAGACACTCATTCATGTCTGTCTGACACTTATCCCCAATGAAGCCCGGAAGGCATAGGCAGGAGAAAGCATTCACTCCATCTACACAGGAACCTCCATTCTGGCAAGGATCTAAGATTGCACACAAGAATTAGAACTCTGAAAAGCAGCATCAATTTAATCTTAGATTCATAAAGCTGAGTATCCTGAACTGAGTCACACTAAGAACAGTAACAATTCTGACTTTTCTTTACATGTATTTTGCCCTAATTCTTCCATTTATGAAAATGAATGCAATAATACTTCCCTGAGATTCTTAACAATAGGAATCTGTTTAATAATTGAAATGAACTTTACATACACCACCAACAGTTTTGCAAACTTAGTAGTCATAAAACTTGCATTTGTCCCACAAACCTGCATTTGTGAATCAAATATATGCCCCAACACACAGAATCTCAGAAATATCAATAAAGATTTTCAACAGGTGCATGTGGTGGTGGAGTGGGTGGGGGAGGATGGACTAGATATTAATCATCCCCCTGTGCTGATCTATCTTTTCTTTCTTTGCCCTCCCTCTCTTCCTTTTTCCCCCTTCTTCCTTCCTTTCTTGTTTCTGTTTGTTGTTTTTTAGATTTAGATAGAATTAGGAAACAAGAATTTTTTAATTTTAAATATTACATAGTTTGATCTTAGAACACTTTACAGCTAGTCAAGACATTCTGAGCTACTATCATGGCACAGTCCTCTGTAATGTAGATGGCATACAAATCAGAACAAGAAAAATAAGATGTAGCTCCTGGTCTTAGGGACCTTAAAATATAATTGCAAGACAGGTCATAAACATAAAAAGAAAACTAAACACCAAGTGGGTAATGTAGCTCTTATTTTATAAGAGGGACATTTATACCTTATTCATCTATTAGGCTACTTTCATTCTAAGGCTCATTTGCAACCTCTACTGGAGCAACTGCAAAAGTCATATTACCCCTTCTTATTCACAGTACACAGTATATAGCTACATAATTTCCCTAGCATCTTTCAAGAAACTCACAATAATTTACTGAATTATTTTAAACTAATTGTAAATATTGCTAGTCCTATTTCAAATAGAAAAAATGTTTAAATACTAGAAATTTGACTGATATACTAATTAATGTGGGAAAGGAATCCAAATAGTTTGAGCCCACTCCCTTAAATTTCTCTATCAATTGTACCTTGGACATATTTTTTTTCACCATTAGTCATATAATATTGAAATTATTTGTCTATATGTCTTTATTTCCTAAGAGACTGTGAGTTTCATGAATGTAAGGTTTTTTTTATGTTGGCACTGCCAGGACCTAGCATGGTGCTATCTATATGATAATCTGAAATTACATATGCTGTGAATTAAGATGCCATTAGTCTTGAGGCATTGTGATAAGCTCATTTGAAATGTAATGCTTTAATCACCATACAAGTAACTGAATACAGGTGGCCCCTTATTCATGAATTCCACATCCATGGATTCAACCGACCAAGGACAGAGAATATCTTTTGAAAATCCCAGAAAGTTCCAAAAAGCTAAACTTAAATTTGCCATGTACCCACAAGTATTTACATAGCATTTACATTGTATTTACAACTTTTTACATAGCATTTACATCGTATTAGGTAGTATGAGTAATGAAGAGATGATTTAAAATACACGGGAGGATGTGCACAGGTTATATGCAAATACTACATACACCATTTTATATAAGGGACTTGAGCATCTGCAGATTTAGGTATACACAGGGGGTCCTAGAACCAATTCCCTCCAATACTGAGGGATTACTGTACTGAGAAGTACATCACATGCTTATGTTGTAACTACTGAAACTGGGGAAAGAACCACCAGAAAGAAGCAGGCAGAACAACCTCTGGAGTTTACACTAGACTGAGAATACTTCATGTTCATACCAGTCAGAATGAAAAGATCCCCTAAGATGTGCAGCACTGAGTAGAGTCCTCAGAGAGCACTGTCTCAGTTGTGAGCTGTTTTAGCCATAGCCTAAAGGTTGTTCTGGACCCACTCAACGCATCTTGAAGAAAAGGCTCAAAAGGATCAAACTGTTTCCAAATAATCCCTAAACAAAGTTTGAAAATATTTTAAAGATTTTTTTAAAGTCTAGCATCCAATCAAAAATTTCCAGCAGGCAAAGTAACAGGAAATACAACTCATAAATAGAAGTGGACCCAGGAATTTCCCACATGGTAGAATTAGTGTAAGGACAATTAAACGACTAAGGCAAATATACTCCATATGTTCAAGAAGAAGAAGAAAGTATGAATATGACAAGGAGAGAGAGAAACAGTATAAGAAAGACTCTAACTTCTAGAGGTAAAAATATAGCATCTGAGAGGGGAAACATACTGCATGGGAATAGCAGCAACAAAACACTACAGAGGAAATAATTAGTGAACTTGAAAATGTATCAAAATTTCTTCAAATAATAAAATAATCTAAAATAAAACACTGAGGAAAAAAGCTCTAAAAAATATGTGGGACAGAGCACTGGTGTACAGAGGGACAACGTCAAGCAACCTAAGAGATGTATAATGAAAGCTGTACAGGGGAGGCAAAAGGGTTTTGAAAAGATAGTGGTTAAATATTTTCCAAATTTGGACCCGTATATCTGAAAAGGTCAATGAACCCCCAACAGAAGAAACATGAAGAACATTACAATAAGGACATCATAATCAAATTGTTAAAAATCAGTGGAAAGAGAATCTCTTAAAAGCAGCCATAGGAGAGAAAATAACATATTAGAAAACAAATACAAGAATTATAGCAGATTTCTCCTTAGAAATAATGCGAGGTAGAAAACGACAGGTGGATGATTTTAAAGTGTTGGAGGGAAAAGTCAACTTAGAATTCTATTCCCTATGAAAATATCTTTGAAAACTAAGGCAAAATAAAAACCTCTTCAGACACACAAAAACAGAAAGAATCACTAGAAGATAAGCACTATGAGAAATATTAAAAGAATTTCTTCAGATAGAAGGAAAATAATACCTGATGGAAATGCAGGTCTATACAAACGAATGAAAAACACCAGGAATTGTAAATATGTACAAAAATATAAGGACTTTTATTTTTCAAAATTCCCAAAAAATAAATTGACCATTTAAAGTAAAAATAATATTTTGGGGGGGTTATGATATATACCTTTTGGAACATCAATAGAGAGAGCAGGAGGAATGTAAATGCAAGTATACTGCTGTAAGGCTCTTATACTCTCTACAAAGTAGTATAACTGAAGGAAAATTTTAGTGAGTTATATTCATATACTTACTGCAAACCCAACAACCACCAAAAAAAAGGAAAGAAAAAAAGAAAAAGATACAGCTAACATGCCAGTAAAGAAATAAACTGTAATCATAAAATACTCAATTATTCCAAAAGAAAGCAAAAAAAGAGAGAAATGGAAATCGAAAGAACAAAGATAAACTAAACAGAAAGATGGCAAATACTGAGTTCAGTCACGTCAGAAATCACATTAAATTTACATGGTATAAGCACCTTTAATTAGAAGATAGACATTGTCATATTAAAGAAAAAAAAAACAATACCCAAAACATGCTCTCTACAAGAAACCTACTTTAAAGACATAGATAAGCCAAAAGTAAAAGGATGAGAAAGATATACACCTTAACAATAATTTAAAAAAGCTATAGTGGCTATATTAACATCAGGCAAAGTAGATATCAAAGCAAGGGATAATACAAGGGATAAAGAAGGTCATTTCATGACAAAGGACTCAGTTCTTCAAAAGGACACAACAATTTTCCATGTTTATGTACTTAATATCACAGCTTCAAAATATATTAAGTAAAAACTGATAGAGGTACAAGGAAAACAGACAAATACACTATGATAGAGGGAGACTTCACTACTCCTCTGTCAATAATTGATAGAATTAGTAGATAGAAAATCAGGGAGGATATAGAAAATCTTAAAGTACTGTCAACCAGTTTGAATCAATAGTATTTATAGAACACTCCACCAAAACCCAGCAAAATAGATGATTTTTTCAAGTGCACACAGAACATTTACCAAAGCAGACCATACACTAGGCCATATTATATGCTTTAATAAATTTAAAGTAATTCAAATCGTGAAGTATCTTCACTGATTACAATGGAATTAAACTAGAAATCAGTAACAAAAGTTACCTGGAAGGAATGAGCAACAAAAGATGTTTGGAAACTAAAGAACACACTTCTAAATAACTTATAAGTCAAAAAACAAATCTAAATGGGGACTAGAAAGTATTTTGAGCTAAACAAAAAGAACATGACACATCAAAATTTGTGAAATACAACTAAAGCAGCATTTTGAGTAAAAATATATAACATTAAATGCTTATATTAGAAGTATAGAATGAAATAAAATCTAAACTTCCACGTCAAGAAATTAAAAGAAGGGTGAACTAAAACCAAAGTAGGCAACGAAAAGACTAAAGAGCAGAAATCAATGAAATAGGAAACAATAAAACAACTGAGAAAAACCATAAAACTAAAACTGTGTTCATTAAAAAGATTAGAAATAAATAAGTAGATTACTAAAATCAATAACCCTCTACCAAGAGCAACCAGAAGAAAGAGAAAAAAAAATAACCAATATCTGAAATAAAAGAAGGGAAGGAATCACATTTTAAAATAAACATTAAAAGTACAATAAGGGAATATCATAAATGATTCAATGCCAACAATTCTGACAACTTAAAGTAAAACTCATTCCTTGAAAGATGCAAATCACCAAAGCTCAATAAAAAAGAAATAGATACCCTGAACACCTATTAAAGGAATTAAATTTATAGCTAAAACCTACCCAGAAAGAAAATCCCAGGCCTAGATGTTTAGAAGAAATAATACTAATTTTACTCAAACTCATCCAGAAAGTAGAAAGGGAACACTTCCTGATTTGTTCTATGAAGCCAGCATTGCCTTCTTATCAAAGCTTACAAATATACTATAATAAAATTAGAGAACAATATGCCTCATGAACATAGATACAAAAATCCTTAGCAAAATTTGGGTAAATAATATCCAATAATATATGAGAGATAACACATCATGACCAAGTAGAATTTATCCCAGAAATTTAAGGTTAGTTCAACATCTGAAAATCAATTAACATAATTCACTTACATTAAAAGACCTTAATAAACAGTATTACCACCTCAAGAGATACAGAAAAATCATTTGGGAAAAAAAAGTAACATTCATTCATTATTAAAAGAAAGAAAATTCTCATCAAATTGAAGGTAAATTGCAAAAGTCTCAGCAAATTGAGGTAAATTCCTCAATTTGATGCTTTTCGCTTAGAATCAAGAATAAGGCAAGATGGGCTTCTCTCACCAATTCTATTCTGCAAAAGTAAATAAAATGCATACAGCTTTAGAAAACATATAGCAGTTGCTTTTATTTAGAATTAACAGTGTTTATTATATCTGTTTAAAAAATCCTAGGAATCTAAACTAAATTAGAAGCTATACTAATCTAGAATTAATGATAAGTGAGTTTAGCAAGATTGCAAAACAAAATTACTCTTTAAAGCCTTTAAAACTCATATTCCCTCTCTTCAAAAAACAGTTTGCATTATATAATTCTATTTATATAAAACTGTAAAAAAATTCACACAAATCTATAGTGACAGAGGTAGATCCCTGGTTGCCTGGGACAGGAAAGTAGAAAGGAGGCTTAAGTTACAAAAGAGATGAGAATACTTTCAGGGGGATGGATATGTTCAGTATCTTCAGGACTGGTTTCAGTTGTCATATGTCAACAGTTATTGACTGGTACGCTTAAATATTGGCACTGTATTATAGGTTAATTATACTTCAAGAGATCTGCTTTTTAAAAAAAGAAGCTTGCATAGCATGTTCCCACTTTGTGTGTACAAAAATGTACAAAAATCAGTAAGGCAATGCTTAAAAGTGACTCCCTTGCCTCAACTCCTAAAGCCACTAGCTTCAAAATGAAGATTTTTAAAAAGGGAAGAATAAAGACATGCAATAAACCAGTGGATGGCCAGTCTCAGCACTGAGAGGCAAGTGCCTTCAATGAGCTCTCCTCTGCTCCCTAGGCTCTCCTCTCCCCCAGGGGCTTAGGAGCAGGCTGGCATACTCACTGGCAAGGCAGTCATCGATGTCCTCCTCACAGTCCATACCACTGAAGCCTGGAGGACACTCGCACATGTAGCTGCCCTGGGTGTTATGGCAGAGACCATGGTTTAGGCAGGGCTTGGAGACACACTCATCAATGTCAACTGTACAGCGCTGACCTGGAAACACAGCAGCAATGAATGGTCCAATCTTTGGAAGGTGATTCCCACAGAAATTTATGTGGGGTCTGAGCTTCAGCTGGGGTAGGTGGGGCTACTCCAAGGATATTCTGGTTGGTCTCCTGCTTTGGGAAGTCCCTTAAGGCTTCTGTGCCCCTGGGCAAGTTGCTGCCCAGATGCTAAAATTCCCCATAGAACATCACAGTTTCAGACTCTGGCTGGAGTCTTCTAGCCACTAGGGGGCCCCAGAGACATGCAAAAGGCGAAGGCTTTCTAAAACATTCCAGGTAGCAGCTTCTATACAAGGCCTGTGTTCTTGACAAAAAAGGGCAAGCCTCAAAAGACCAGGTCCTCTGTGCCATCAGATAACCTGATCACTCTGTTTAACGCTCTTGGTTTCCCCATTCCCATGTTGTTACCTTGCCAGCCAGGAGCACACAGGCAGGTGTAACTCTCAAAATTTGGTGCCTCTTTGCAAACACCAGCATTCTCACAAGGGTTTGGGGAACAGGGAGCCAATACAGTCTGACAATTCTTGCCTGGAAATAAAATGACAGAGTTTATTATAGAGAAAAATTCTGAGAAAACTGAAATTTCCCCAAATTCTATACCAAAGGATGCTCTCCGAATTCAGGTCTAACGTAATGGATAAGAGCTTTGGAATCTCAGAGTCCTATGGACCTTTGTGTCTTGGCTCTGATGTGATCACTAACAGTGTGATCTCAGGCAAGTTATCTTCTCTGAGCTTCCACATAAATAAGATGGGAATTAGGATGGTATGTAACTCATAGAGGCTTTTTGTGGATTAAATGAAAAAGCGATTACAAAGTCTTTATTAGCATAGGGTTTGGCACACAGAGGAAGGACTCAACAACTGCTGGGCTGCTGTCATCTTCACGTTTTTATTATGAGTGGTTACAGGGATTTGGAAACCTGCAACAATCAGCGGTGACAGTTTCTGCATCTTCATAGCTAAGATTCAGCTAATCAGAAGCTTAGCCACACAGATCCACCTTCACATGAGCAGAGAAGAAGTAACAACACAGCCTCCTATTCCTCAGAACCTCTGCTGGCCTGTTCTAGAAGGCAATGGGGTTGATCAGAAGACCATCAGAGGTAGAAAACAGTGAAGTAACACTGACTGCCTAGTAACACCTCTCCTTATATCAACATCAACAACATGACACTGACAGCTGCCACCAACATTTCCTACCTCAGTACACTGAATAGAAGATTTCAGAAAAAAAAATTAAAATAATGCTTTTATTTAAAGGAAGATAGGCTTTTTCTAAGATAGTGGAGGAGACACCAAGGTGGGAAAGCTGGGGGCAGGGAGGGGGATCGGGGTGGAATGAATTGGGAGATTGGGATTGCCATATATACATTACTAATAATAAAAAAAAATCAAATTGTACACTTTAAATATATGCAGTTTATTGTATGTCAATCATATTTCAAAAGTTCTTAAAAAAAAAGATCATGGAGGAATAAGAGGACGTGGAGTTCATCTCTCCCCACAAATGCATCAAGAAGATATCTACGAGTGGAACAATTCTCATAGAGCACCTATTGAATACTAGCAGAGGACCTCGGACACCTAAAAGGACAAGAAAGATCCCTGTATACCTGGGCAGGATGAAAGAAAGAAGGGAAAAGGAAGAGGAGAGGAAGCCGGATAGGACCTGCACCCCTGGCGGGGAGCTGAAGGTAAGGTGAGGTTTCCGCATTTGTGGAAGCCCTTTCATTGGCAGGGAGATCGGCGGGGACAGAGGGGAGCCTTGGGGGCTCAGAAGAGAGCCCAGCAACTGGTCTGTGGCAGGCAGGACAGAGTGAGACCTGTACAGATGGTCTGTGCCACAGCCCTGTGCATCCCAGCCTAAGATGGGTCACTGCAGGTGCGCGTGGGGGCTGGGTGCCATAACATGGGGTCTGGAGAGCAGACCCAGGGAGGGGACTACTGTTGGCTGTGAGGAGACAGCCTGAGGGGAGTGAGGAACCCTACAATCAAGAATGCTCGTGCAGGAAGCCCAGACCACCACAGATGCACAAAGGGAGAGGTTGCCACTGAGCCTCTCTCCTCATGCACCGGTCCCTGCCTCCAGAGGCACTGGAAAGGGCTCCCACCAGAGGTGGCTTGCCATCACCTCCCCCGTGCCAGCCTGGGAGACATGCTTGCCCTGATGGCCACCTGAAAGGCTCATGTGTTCTAATCCCTACGCCAGCACCCTCCCACCTGGACAGTGTGCTGGCCCCAATCGCTGCCTTGGCTCCTTCCTGCCTGACGAGCTCTTGCGCTCCAGCAACCTCTGGAGCAGATTTTGGTGAGAGGAACACACGCAGAGGTGGGACTGAGACCACAAATGAGCCCCAGGGGCTGTGTGACTAATGAAGAAGAGCTGAAATTTCTCCTCGTGGCTATGCAAACCTTGGAGTTACATCTCTGCTGATGGCTTCCCAAATCCAGCACCTGAGAGACATCCAAAAGGACAAACAGTGCTCCTGCAGCTGGGACTGGTCTGGCTTTACAAGCTGTGGGCTTTGTGGGCACATACACGTAGGGGTTGGGACAGGTCTAAAATCTGGGCTGCCTCCATAGCTCCCACAGTGGGTCCAGTGCACAGCTACTGCAGTCCTGGGACCTGGTTTCAGTGGATCCGCACCGGTGGCCTAGTGAAAACAATGCCTGAGAGTCACCAGGGCCAATTGCCAGTATACCCATAGTTAAAGTGGGACTGAGAACAGTGGCAACAACAGGGTACTTTGTGGGTCCACACAACAGGCAAAAAAGGACACAAGAGAGCACCTTCACAGGGGAACAGCTCCAGAGGAGGAATACTCACTGGCTTCTTTTGAGTGGGAGTGCCCCAATCCTGCCCACCTTGCACTGCAGATCAGAATCACAATTAAGAAACAGGTTTAGGGGCCTCTACTCTGACAACTAGGGTACAGACCCTGCCTCTGACAGGGCAGTGACAACCACAGAGCCAAGAGGAGGCCCTGCTCAATATCCAGGACCAGCTCTGGTCACCACAACACCAATCAAGCCCCCTATCAAGGGAATAATGGCACAAGTCTCTGGACCAAAGTCACCCAACAGGGGACAGATGGAAGAAGCAAGGGGAACTATGATCCTGAAGCCTATGGAAAGGAGACCACAAATACAGTAAGTCTGACAAAATGAGAAGACAAAGAACCATCCTGCAGACAAAGGAGCAAGATAAAAACCTATAAGAACAATTAAATGAAAAGGAGATAGGAAATATACCTGAAAAAAAATTCAGAGTAATGATAGTAAAGATGATCCAAGATCTTGGAAAAAGAATGGAGGCACAGATGGAGAAGATACAAGAAATGTTTAACAAAGACCTAGATGAACAATACAATAACTGAAATGAAAAATACACTAGAAGGAATCAATAGCAGTATGACTGAGGCAGAAGAACGGATAAGTGACCTGGAAGACAGAATGGTGGAAATCTCTGCAGTGGAACAGAAAAAAGAATGAAAAAAATTGAGGACAGTCTGAGAGACTTCTGGGGCAATATTAAATGCACAAACATTCAAATTATAGGGAATCCCAGAAGAAGAAGAGAAAGAGTAAGGGTCTGAGAAAATATTTGAAGAGATTATACTCGAAAATTTCCCTAACATGGGAAAGGAAGTAGTCACCCAAGTCCAGGAAGTACAGAGAGTCTGGTACAGGATAAAATCAAGGAGGAACATTCCCAGACACATATTAAACAAACTAACAAAAATTAAATACAAAGAAAGTATTAAAATCAACAAGGGAAAAGCAGGAAATAACATACAAGGGAATCCCCATAAGGTTACCAGTGGATTTTTCAGCAGAAACTCTGCAGGCCAGAAGAGAGTGACATGATACATTTAAAATGATGACAGGGAAAATCCTAAAACCAAGAATACTCTACCCAGCAACGATCTCATTCAGATTTGAAGAAGAAATCAAAAGCTTTACAGATAAGTAAAAACTAAGAGAATTCAGCACCACCAAACCAGCCTTGCAACAAATGCTAAAGGAACTTCTCTAGGCAGGAAACACAAGAGAAGAGAACAAAAGAGGAAGGGAAGAAAAAAGGACTTACAAAAACAAACCCAAAACAATTAAGAAAGTGGTAATAGGAACATACATATTGATACTTACCTTAAATGTAAATGGACTAAATGCTTCAACCAAAAGACACAGAGTGGCTAAATGGATACAAAAGCAAGACCCATATGTAGGCTGTCTACAAGAGACCCACTTCAGACCTAGCGACACATACACAGTGAAAGTGAGGGGATGGAGAAAGATACTCCATGCACATGGAAGTCAAAAGAAAGCTGGAGTAGCAATACTCATATCAGATAAAATAGACTTTAAAATAAAGAATGTCACAAGAGACAAGGAAGGAGACTACATAATGATTAAGGGATCAATCCAAGAAGATACAACAATTGTAAATATTTATGCACCCAACACAGAAGCACCTCAATATATAAGGCAAATGCTAATAGCCATAAAAAGCAAAATAGACAGTAACACAAGTGGGGACTTGAACACCCTACTTATGCCAATGGACAGATTATCCAGACAGAAAATTGATAAGGAAACACAAGCCTTAAATGACACATTAGACCAGACAGACTTAATTGATACTTATAGGACATCCCATCTGAAAGAAGCAGGATACACTTTCTTCTCAAGTGCACATGGAACATTCTCCAGGAACGAACACATCTTGTGTCACAAATCAAGCCTTGGTAAATTTAAGAAAATTGAAATCATATTAAGCACCTTTTCTGACCAAACAGTATGAGATTTGAAATCAATTACAGGAAAAAAAACCTGTAAAAAACACAAACACATGGAAGCTAAACAATATGTTACTAAATAACCAATGGATCACTGAAGAAAGCAAGGAGGAAATCAAAAAATACCTAGAGACAAATGACAATAAAAGCACAACAATCAAAAACCTATGGGATGCAGCAAAAGCAGTTTTAAGAAGGAAGTTTATAGCAATACAATCCTATCTCAAGAATAAGAAAAATCTCAAATAAACAACCTAACCTTACACCTAAAGAAACTAGAGAAAGAAGAACAAATAAAATCCAAAGTTAGTAGAAGAAATCATAAAGATCAGAGTAGAAATAAATGAAATAGAAACAAAGAAAACAATAGCAAAAATCAATAAAACTAAAAGCTGGTTCTTTGAGAAGATAAACAAAATTGATAAACTTTTAGCCAGACTCATCAAGAAAAAAAGGGAGAGGACTCAAATTAATAAATTTAGAAATAAAAGAGGAGAAGTCAAAAAGAACACCACAGAAATACAAAGGATCATAAAAGACTAAGTAACTATAAGCCAATAAAATGAACAACTTAGAAGAAATGGCTAAATTCTTAGAAAGATACAAGCTTCCAAGACTGAACCAGGAAGAAATAGAAAATATGAACAGACCAATCACAAGCACTGAAATTGAAACTGTGATTAAAAATCTTCCAACAAACAAAAGTCCAGGACCAGACGGCTCCACAGGCAAATTCTATCAAGCATTCAGAGAAGAGTTAACACCTACCCTTCTGAAACTCTTCCAAAATACTGCAGATGAAGGAACACTCCCAAGCTCATTCTACAAGGCCACCATCACCCTGACACCAAAAGCAAACAAAGATATCACAAAAAAAGAAAATGACAGGCCAATATCACTGATGAACATAGATGCAAAAATCCTCAACAAAATACTAGCAAACCAAATCCAACAGCACATTAAAAGGATCATACACCATGATCAAGTGGGATATATCTCAGGGATGCAACGATTTTTCAGTATGCACAAATCAATTGATGTGATATACCACATCAACAAACTGAAGAATAAAAACCATATGATCGTCTCAATAGATGCAGAAAAAGCTTTTGACAAAATTCAACACCTATTTATGACAAAAACTCTCCAGAATGTTGGCACAGAGAAAACCTACCTCAACATAATAAAAGCCATACAAGACAAACACACAGCAAACAGTTTTATCAATGGTGAAATGCTGAAAGCATTCCTTCTAAGATCAGGAACCAGACAAGGATGTCCACTCTTGCTATTACTCAAAATAGTTTTGGAAGTCCTAGCCACAGCAATCAGAGAAGAAAAAGAAATAAAAGGAATAAAAATTGGAAAGGAAGTAAAACTGTCACTGTTTGCAGATGACATGATACTATACATAGAAAATCCTAAAGATGCTACCAGAAAACTACTAGAGCTAGTCAATGAATTTGGTAATGGATACAAAATTAACACACAGAAATGTCTTGCATTTCTATACACTAACAACGAAGATCAGAAAGAGAAATCAAGGAAACAATCCCATTTACCACTGCATCAAAAAGAATAAAATACCTAGGAATAAACCTAACTAAGGAGGCAAAAGACCTGTACTCAGAATACTATAAGACACTAATGAAAGAAATTAAAGATGACACAAACAGATGGAGAGATATACCATGTTCTTGGATTGGAAGAATCAATATTGTGAAAATGGCTATATTGCCCAAAGCAATCTACAGATTCAATGCAATCCCTATCAAATTACCAATGGCATTTTTCACAGACTTAGAACAAAAAATTTTACATTTTATATGGAAACATAAAAGACCCTGAATAGAGAAAGTAATCTTGAGACAGAAAACTGGAGCTGGAGGAATCAGGTGCCTTGACTTCAGACTATACTACAAAGCTACAGTCATCAAAACAGTATGGTACTGGCACAAAAACAGAAATATAGATCACTGGAATAGGATAGAAAGTCCAGAGATAAACGCACCTGTGGCCACCTAATCTATGACAAAGGAGGCAAGAATATACAATGGAGAAAAGACAGTCTCTTCAATAAGCGGTTCTGGGAAAACTGGACAGCTACATGTAAAATGAGTGAAATTAGAACACTCCCTAACACCACACGCAAAAATAAACTCAAAATGGATTAAAGACCTAAGTGTAAGGCTGGATACTATAAAACTCTCAGAGGAAAACATAGGCAGAACACTCTTTGACATAAATAGCAGCAAGATCTTTTTTGATCCACCTCCTAGAGTAATTTAAATAAAAACAAAAATAAACAAATGAGACGCAATTAAACTTAAAGCTTCTGCACAGCAAAAGGAAACTATAAACAAAATGAAAAGACAACCCTCAGAATGGGAGAAATATTTGCAAATGAAGCAACTGACAAGGGATTAACCTCCAAAAATACAAACGGCTCATGCAGCTCAATATCAGGAAACAAACAAACAAACAAACAAACAACCCAATCAAAGGATGGGTGGAAGATCTAAATAGGCATTTCTCCAAAGAAGACATACAGATGGCTAAAAAGCACATGAAAAGATGCTCAACATCACTAATTATTAGAGAAATGTAAATCAAAAGTACAATGAGGTATCACCTCACACCAGTCAGAATGGCCATCATCAAAAAAATCTGCAAACAATAAATGCTGCAGACAGCATGACGAAAAGTGAACACTCATACACTGTTGGTGGGAATGTAAGCTGATAAAGACACTGTTGAGAACAACATGGAGGTTCCTTAAACAACTGAAAAGAGAGCTACCATATGATCCAGCAAGCCCACTCCTGGGCATATATCCAGAGAAAACAATAATTCCAAGAGAGACATGCATCCCAATGCTCATTGCAGCACAATTTACCATAGCCAGTACATGGAAGCAACCTAAATGTCCATCAACAGAGGAATGGATAAAGAAGATGTGGTACATATATACAATGTACTATTACTCGGCCATAAAAAAAGAATGAAATAATGCCATTTGCACCAACATGGATGGACAGAGAGCTTGTCATACTGAATGAAGTAAGTCAGAAAGAGAAAGACAAACATCATATGATATCATTAATATGTGGAATCCAAAAAAGGGTACAAATGAACTTACTTACAAAACAGAAATAGAGTCACAGATATAGAAAACAAACTTATGGTTACCAGGGTGTAAGTGAGGGGTGAGATAAATTGGACGATTGGGATTGACATATACATACTACTGTACATAAAATAGGTAACTAATAAGGATGTACTGTATAGCACAGGAAACTCTATTCAATACTTTGTAATGGCCTATATGGGAAAAGAATCTAAAAAAGAGTAGATATATGTATATGTACAACTGATCACTTTGCTGTACACCTGAAACTAACACAACATTGTAAATCAACTATACTCCAATACACATTTTTTAAAAAGGGAAATAAAGTTGTTTTTAAAGTCAAGTTACAACTTACACCTGTCAGAATGGCTATCATCAAAAAGTCTACAAATTAAAAAATGTTGGTGAAGTTGTGGAGAAAAGGAAACCCTTGTACACTGTTGGTGGGAATGTAAATTGGTAAAGCCACTATGGAAAACACTATGGAGGTTCCTCAAAAATCTAAAAATAGAACTACCATATAATCTAGCAATCCCACTCCTGGGTATATATCTGAAGAAAACAAAAGCACTAATTCAAAACTATACATGCACCTCAATGTTCAAAGCAGCATTATTTATAAAAGCCAAGATATGGAAGCAAACTAAGTATCCATTAAGAGATGAATGGATAAAGAAAATGTGATATGTGATGCACACACACACACACACACACACACACAGAGGAATATTAGCCATAAAAAAGAATGAAATTTTGCCATTTGCAACAACATGGATAGACTTAGAGAGCATTATGCTTAGTTAAATAAGTCACACAGAGAAGGACAAATACTGTATGTTATCACTTATATGTGGAATCTAAAAAACAAGACAAACAAATGAATATAACCAGATAGAAACAGACTCACAGGTATAGAGAACAAACTAGTGGTTACTAGTGGGGAGAGGGAAGGGGAGTGGGGCAAGATAGGGGTAGGGGATTAAGAGCTACAAACTACTATGTATAAAATGAATAAGCTACATGGCTATAATGTACAGCACAGGGAAGACAGCCATTACTTCAAAGTAACTTTAAATGAAGTATAATCTTTAAATATACTGAACTCACTAGAGTGTACACCTGAAACAAATATAACAATGTAAATCAATTTACTTCAACAAAATAAAGTTAAAACTAACTCAATTTAAAATTTTATCCTAAAATTTTCTATTAAGAAAAAAAATAATATCACAAATTTTCATCAACATCCCTAACCAGTGTTTAATGTGTCTGGTTAGAATAGTGGCTCACAAGGGAAGGCAATGATGCTTAGTTCCCTTCATGCTGGCCAAACTCAGTGATACTTAGAACCCTTAGTGACACGCAGCACTGAAATTCTAATCTGCATAGGCTTCCAGTCTAATATAATTTCTCAAAGTTCACAAGTAGTAAATTCTTTTAATAAGATCCTAATATGCATAAAAACTAATGACCAGCATATAGTCAAATATTCTTATAGTATCTGAATAGCAAGAAGACAAATATTTTCAAGATGAGCTGTGCACCTTAGTCACATTCAGGTAAGTCTATAATGTGCCTGAGCATAGTGACACCTGCTTATATCATCCTACAGCCATCAATTCTCAGTCTTTATGGTTGTAAATGAGATCATCTGCTCAGTACCAATAAATGTGATCAACACTATCACTATGAATGGATAAAGAAGGTGTGGCACATATATACAATGGAATATTACTCAGTCATAAAAAGGAACAAAATTGAGTTATTTGTAGTGAGGTGGATGGACCTGTCATAGAGAGTGAAGTAAATCAGAAAGAGAAAAACAAATACTATATGCTAACACATATATATGTGGACTCTAGAAAAACAGTACTGATGAAACTAGTGGCAGGGCAGGAATAGAGACACAGATGTAGAGAACAGACTTGAGGACACAGTAGGGGAAGGGGAGGCTGGAACATAGTGAGAGAGTAGCACTGACATATATATACTAACGAATGTAAAATAGCTAGTGGGAAGCTGCTGCAGAGATCAGCTCAGGCTTTGTGACAACCTAGAGGGGTGGGGTAGGGAGGGCGGGAGGGAGGCTCAAGAGGGAGGGGATAGAGGATATATGTATACATATAGCTGATTCACTTTGTTGTACAGCAGAAACTAACACAACATTGTAAAGCAGTTATACTCCAAAAAAGATGTATTTTTTTTTTTAAAAAAGAGATTATTTAGACCGTCTGGAGATAGCTAGGGATCTCCAACAACTCTGATGTTATCAATCAGGCTGGTTAGATGCAGTTTCCCTGCATGAATGTTTCTTCTAAAGAGGTGGCAAAGATAACAATGTAGTATCAAGTCTTTCAGGTAACAGTCATGCTTCTGGCCACTCTGCCACTCCAAACAGCCTAGAGTCACTAGCAACAGCTATCACCAACAGCCCGAGATGCCAGGGGAGTAAGAACTCAGCCATGCTCCTGCCTGCATGCTATGCACTGGAGAAACATGCAAAGCCATGGTCCATGCTTCTGTTTTGTTCCCCACAGATGAAGACAATGGATGACGAGAAGGTAAATGAGTCACACAAATACAACCAATCACAAAACGGCAGCAGTGAGGCAGGACAATACAAAGAAATGTCCAAGCACACTCCTGCAGCACCACCTGAAACAAAGAATACCTGATACGAAGTCACACCATGTCTTCTGTGTGTGTGATCGCCATCCAAGGGGCAGTACCTCTCTGAATAAATGCAGTGGCAATGAATGTGAGGAGAAGAATGACAGTTAAGAGGACAAGCTTTGAATCCAGAGAGACTTAGGGACAAATCTTAGATCTACCACTTATCTATGTGACCTTCAGCAGGTAACCTCTCTTTGCCTCAGCTTCCTCATATATAAAATAGTGATAGGAACTTCTAAATACTTCGTATTGAGAACACTAGGTCAAATAATCCAAAGTATATAAAGTGTCTGGCACATAGTAAATGACCAATAAGTGGTGGTAGTTGTGTTAGCAGAACTAAGACTAAGAGCACAGGCCACAGAGACTCGGGACCATTCAAACAATGACTAAACCATCAGCTATGTATCAATTCCAGCCACATATAATTTTTAAAAATTTTCAAACCATAAAAAATAAAGGCAGCAAATGAGTTTCCCTACTGCTTGCACCTAGAGAGGCCACAGTGTCTTCTCAGAGCTGAAGACCCAGTCAGTGAGGGCAGGAAGGGTGATCAGGGAGTGAGTCCACAGAGCAGCATCCCTGCCCCACAGACTCAGAGGTTTGGAGTGACAAGGCAAGACGAAGCAGCCCCTCTGGTCCCTGCACCCCCAGGACTCACCTGTGTACGGCAGCACACAGTGGCAGGTATAACCACTTATATCATCGATGCAGGTTCCTTGGTTCAGACATGGATTCGAAGCACATTCATCAATATTCACCTGACAGTTATAGCCTGTAGACAGAAAAGGGGAGAAACCAAAGACAGTGAAACTTTCTGTTGGCCTCCTCGTTACCTCAATTATTAAGCCGTCCTCTCAGTTGCAAACATGAAACACCTCGGACATTGCATTAACTTCTTCAGGCCACTGGAACACCTGTTCATTCACTTCAGTGTCAAGTCCCTGACATACAGTCAGTCAGTAAAAGTGCTTCATCAGTCAAAAAAATAAATAGAAGAACAATATATTCTAATAGCTTGAAAGTCTAATGTACCTCCAAATACAAGTAATTTCTCCATAATGGACCAAGAAGTTCATTACGATAAAAATCTACTGCTATATCTAAATAGAAGCTCTTTCTATACAAAGTATCTGGTCAGGGCTTAAAAACAGGGTGTAAGTTATCAAGGGATAAAACATCTGAATACTTAATCAGAGCCTCTGATTTATGCCCACTCTCTCAAATGCACATTCTCTACCATCGATGTGGTAGTGCTTCCTGAAGTCACAAAGCTGTTTCCCCTGATCCAAGGCATGAAATCTACTCCCACTATGAAAAAGAGAAAAGGAAGGAAGCATTCATGGGGACACAACAGTACCAAATGCCACACACCTTTGTAGTCCAATAGGGCCTGACACAGAGTCTTAAAATTGAGAAACTACAGCACTGTAAGAAAGAAAATGATGGTCCAGGAGTACAGAGCTCTGGGTTCAAACTGTACCCTGCTACTCAAGAGCCACACAACTCTGGACTTTACATTTTGATTTTTATTTTGTTGATCAGCAAGTCTCAAAGAGGCAAAGAAATGAAAGTGCTTTTAAATCTGTAAGTTTCTTTGCAGATGTAATATATGTGAATGTCAGAAAATTAATGACTAAACTATGGTCTCAGAAAATTTTCAAGTAATCAAATAAAGTGACTGAAACATACTGATGTATCACAGCAGCCTGGCACCATTTCTGAGCAGTGAAATCAATGACTATGTGGACAGCGGAGTACAAATACAAATGATTTACCCACAGGTTTCTCTCTCTTGAGCTTGTCTAAGAAAGAAGTGATGGGAGAAATAAAACAGACACAACTCAAAAAGTGATTTTACACAATCTCCTCTATTACGCATTTTTCCAGAAGGCTGTAGGTGACTATGTATCATCTAAGAATATCTCAATGCGTAAGAGAACTTGTTGCAAAGCTTTTAAATACATGGATTCTTCCAGGTATTACTGCTACAATTACAGTGAAACATTTTCATTCTAATACCAATATCTCTTTTGAATTATCATAGAATCAAACCTACACTGGAGCTTACAATTATAACACCTGTCCAAAGCTGTATAAGTGGAGTCCCAGTTGCTCACCTTAAATGGTACTGTTTCAATAGCTCACCTCTCTGATGGTCTGAAAATAGAATTCATGTCTAAATCTATGTATGTTTTTATTCCCCAACTGCCCTATAAATATTAAGTGCTCAAATTATGTTTGCTGTATGAATGAGGAGAAGAAAACGGAAAGGAACAAGTGAGTCAAACTGTATGCACCAACAAAAAGGCAGAGAAGCAAGACAAAAATATGCACTTTTGCTTTCACCTTTAAAGCCCTTCTTGCAAGTGCATCTGTATCCGTTCACCAGATTGTCACAAGTTCCTCCATTCTGGCATGGATTAGAAAGACATTCATCTTTGTCTACTTCACAGTTGGTGCCAACCCAGCCTGCATCGCAGAGGCACTTGTATCTGAAAGAAGACAGAATTATTTACTGTTGGGGGATGAATGTACAATTGAGTCATAGTTTAAATACAACATTCTGAAGAAATGAAGGACCGAGGAGCTCTTGGGTAAGTTAATCTCATTTCTGCTCCTCTATGGACCTATACTTGGGTCACCATGTGAATTGTGTGGGCTCATCTAGAGTATTCAGTAAACACACCTTCCTGGGCCACAAAGATGCTAGAGAAATTAAATTAGTATAGTGAGCTTTCATTTGTAAACACTGATTGGTACGAGAAGTCAGGACAATCTGAAAGACACATTAACATGGATAAATCTGCAGTTTCTTTTCTTCTATATAAAATAAGAGTAAAGCAACCCTTAGGATCATTTGTTTCTGGTGTAAAACAGACACCCAGGAAGTAGGGTAGTATCAGAGACTCTAAGCCACTCTGAAGAGCTCCTGGGATGTCTGACTTCTGAGACATGCTTTGTTCTGATCTGAAACCCTGTCTCCAGAAAGCACCAAAGGCACTGAGTAGGAAAAGGAACAAAAATGAAGGTATCTGAAATAAAAATATGCACATTGTTCACAATCTGAATATCATCAGCACTCAGAATGTGATATCGGGAGATAAGAGCCTCCTTGTCTGGAGATTCTTTTAAAGAAAAGTAGATGGATTGGGAAGCTTTGAAGGCTGCTATACTCTGAAACAGGAATATTGAGTTAATTCATCTTGGAAACAACTTGATTTCCTATTTACCTCTAAATATACTCTTCATTCTTTCATCTGTTGTGAGCATGGTAAATGGTAATGCCCAGAGTCCTGTCCTCTGGCAAGCATAGCAAAAGTGCAGGATTCTTACGGAAACTAATATCACACTCTATGATTCTAGAAAATTATTTACCAACACATTACACAACACTCAGGGGCTTGCAAACTGTGAACATTTCATCAAGGCCATGTCTAAGTTAGCTGAGACCAGCTCTACTTCAGTGGCACCCACAGGTACCATGATAGAACAGAGTTGGGCTTTTTTTAAGCAGAGGGGAAAGTCAAATAGAACATCCCTCAGAACTCAATCTTGCAATAAGTACTAAAAGCACTATTGCCAAAGACTCATAAAATAACCCAGGACTCCTCCCATGTGCTGACTACCCATATGAGGAATGAGACATCCCTCCTTATCTTAAACCTACTCAGTCATGGAAGGTAGAGAAGAAGGGACGATGTGGAAGACTGTGATGCAGACTACCGAACTCTTCAGCCAAGTCTCAGCTCAAGTCCTCACACAAGTCAAGAAGAAACTATTAATACATGACAGCTACTCACCCACTGAGGCCCCCAGTACAGTTTCCATGGATGCAGGGATTACTCAGGCACTCGTTCACCTGCGAGTAACAGCTAGGATGATGGGGCCCCTCGGGGCATATACAGCGGAAACCATTCACATCGTTGATGCACGTTGCACCCTTGCGACAGGGATTGGAGGCACACTCATCAATGTCAATGTTACACCTCTGCCCTGTAGAGAAGGGGGATGGTTTCCGTCAAATCCAAAATGCTTAGGGAATAGACACAGAACTATGAGATCTATTGTGTTGATACCTTCATCTGCATAGGCTATAAGATACCTTGGGTACCATGTCAAGACTTAAGGAAGAAGACATCCAATAGCACTTAGTGCCATGCAAGGAAGGAGCAAAGGGCATTGTGCTTTGATAATAAAACAAAGTTAACAAAATGCTGGAACAGTGTTGTAGCGTTTTGACACATATTTCTTCACTACATCTTAGAAATGGGGAAACTTTATAAGGATTCAAAAAGAGAACATCAAACGTCACCAAAGTTGGCTGCTCCTCTTGTTGCTGTTTGGAGTACTCTCAAAGAAGTTTTTCTTATCACTGCTTTCAGCTGGTTTACTGCATTCAGTTTTGCAGTTAGTCAATCTCTTACATTTCCATATATAGTAAATCGCAATTAACAGGAATGTTTAGTGAGTGGACTATTAATTTAATGATTAAATTAGTTACAAAGAAAAGGCATTTTGCATTCACTTTTAGAGTTAATCTACTCAGGAAGAAGAATATTCTAAGTATACTTTTATTGTTCTCTGATCACTGAGAAAACCATTAGGGTCTCTCAATCTAGACTAGCGGTTCTCAAACTTTAATGTGCAAAAAGAGTTGCTAAAAGTACTTGTTTTAAAAGGAGATCTCACAGTCCCAAAAATCACATTTTACATAATGTAGGTGATTCAAATATTACATTTTGAGAAACTCTGATGTAGACAATTATTAGTAGTTTATCATCAAATAATAACGTAAATGTTCAGAATATATGAAATCAAAATGTATATGTTCTTCCTCTAAAGCATATCCAAGACTGCACTTTGAAAAAATGTCTGCTATAATCTTCACATTTATCCTTTTAAGTGGAATAAAGTATGCCAGTTACGTAAGAGTTTTGCTTTGTTAAGTTCTGAATAAATGAGATTTAACTATATATTCAAAAATGATATAAAATTTTAAAATAACCCATAATTCTGTAAATGAGTGGCAACAAGCAACTGCTATGAAGGAATTTATAAATTTCAAAGAATACAATTTTCTGATTCACATAAAAACAGGCATTTTTATTTAAGAAAGAGTAAACCCTGCATTTAGAACAGGAAATTCCAAATGAAATAGATACACACCCCTTTAAAGTATGGGTATTAACATTTTTTCACCCTCCACTGCTCTCTAAACCATTATTGGTGGTTCTTGTGGTAAAAACCCATAATCTGGTAGTACTTGCCATTTTCCTCAAGTGTTTCATTAATAACTTATCTTAAAATACTACTTTCTTAGCTTCAACCTCTGATTTTTTTTAGATGTTTGCCACTGGCACCAAAATAAGAGCCAGAATTCTTCAACTGTAGCACTATCCTCAGCCTGCAATCCAGTGGAGAAACAGAGGAAGAAGCCATTTCATTTTCTGTCCTTTTTTAGGGAAGAATCTTCTCAAAAGCCACTTTGCTCACATTTTCTTCATTTGCTTTTAAAGCTTTTTGCAGAATCAATTTTCAAGTCATCTTTAGCTAAGAGGGTTAAGTGCCTCTCTGTGCAGTCTATGTGGTGGACTGACAGCTGCTTCACTGTCAAGGTCACATGCTTAAAGTAGCATCAGAAACCCCAGCATTGGAAACACCCACCACAAGCCTATGTGCCTTGTTGGGTTCAGTAACTACTGAATGAGAAATTAACCAGTTCCCTATCTTGCAGGTAGGTGCCCAAGAAATTAGTATGTAATGAATGAAAGCATGGTATAGTCCAGACTCAAGAGTCTGGTATTGGATGTCAGAAGTTCCATATGTGAGTTCTGGTCATTCATTCAGCGACATTTTCTAAGTGTTCCCTCTGTGCTAGACACTGTTTTAGAAAACACTGGCTAAAAAGATAATTAAGGAGGTCCCCACCTTCTGGAATCTCACAGTCCTAGCAGTGTGACTCACTAGCTAAGGTCATGGACACATCAACCTCTATCTTTCAGTTGCCTTATGTGTTAAATGGGGATAATAAACTTCCCTATCTGTTTTTTTGTTGTTGTTGTTAATTTTTAAATTAAGACAATTGACATATAACATTGTGTAAGTTTAAAGTATACATGTTAGTTTGATATATTTTATATATGCAATATGATTACTACCACATAGTTAACACCTCTATCGTTTCACATAACTATCATGACCTTTTGTGGTGAAAACAGTATCTACTCTCTTGGCAATTTTTAAGTTTATAATGAAGTATTGTTGACTATAATCATTATGCTATGCATTCTATCTCTAGAACTTATCTACTAGTTGCAAATTTATACCCTTAAATAATATCTCCCCAATCCTCCACCCCCAAGTCCAGACCCTGGTAAACAGGTCTAGTCTCTGCTTTTATGAGTTTGGCTCTTTTTATATTCCGCACATAAGAGTTTTCATACAGTATTTGTCTTTCTCTATCTGGCTTATCTCACTTAACATAATGTCCTCAAATTCCATTCACATTGTCAAAAATGTTAGGATTTCCTTCTCTCTCATGGCTGAATAATATCCCATTGTATATATACAACATATCTTCTTTATCCATTCATCCACTGATAGATACTTAAGTCGTTTTGATATCTTGACTACTGTGAATAATGCTGGTATCAACACGGGTGTGCAGATACCTCTTCGAAACACTGATTTCAATTCCTTCAGGTATATACTCAAGTGTGGGATTCCTGGATCATATAGTAGTTCAATTTTTAATTTTTTGACAACTGCCATATTGTTTTTTCCATAATAACTGTACCATTTTACATTTCCATCAACAGTATATGAGTTCCCTTTTCGCCACATCCTTGCCAACACCTGTTATCTCTTATCTTTCTGATAACAGCCATTCTTTCAGGTGGGAGGTGATATCTCACTATGGTTTTGATTTTCATTTCCCTGATGATTAATGGTGTTGAGCACCTTTTCATGTACCTGATGGCCATTTGTATGTCTTCTCTGGAAACAGAAGGTCCTTTGCCCATTCTTCCCCCTGATTCTAAACACTTGTTTTCATCATTTATACATTTTTTGAATATATCTACAATACCTTGCTTATAACTTTCTTCCCTAGTCTTTAGTCATTTCCTAATGCATGCAGTCTGGATTCCTGATCATTCTTTCAATCTTTTCAAAGGCATGAACTCATTTTCTACCACCTTTGCCACAACGCAACCCTCCTCACTCTCCTCGTGCTTAGCAGTATGCCTGTTCAGGATATGCCATTACTGGCTTGACTAAGGGCTGGAGAACCAAAAGCAACGGCACGTTCAACATTTATAAATGTATAATACATACACATTTATACACCTCACTTCTGATTAGAAAATACTGTAAGAGATTTAGAGAGAGACATGATTGTAAACCTCGTATCTATTTTTTAAGTTGTATTTTGGTGATTTTATATAGTTGTATAATGACATTGTAATGAGGATTAGCTATATTGGTCGCTACTCATGATTAGCCTTTCAAATGCTATTTGAAAATCACTAGAGTTTGGTAGATTGTAAAGTTTTCAAAACCTCATCAGTTTGAGATGACACTGGATTTCAAAATACAAATAATGATTTACAGCTTAAAAATACAATCAGTCTGTGGTTAAATCACATAGCTCTGAGAATTAGAATGAACATTGACAATATCCCCTACCTGGAAACTATTGGGAATTTTCCAATAATAGTTTCTAAAATTTGGTTTAGCTACTCCTGACTAATGTGTTTTCATTTTTAATTGAGGTATAACAGCCATAGAACATTGTATCAGTTTCAGGTGTACAACATAATGATTTGATACTTGTATATATTGAAAAATGATCGCCACAATAAGTCTAGTTAACATCCGTCACCATATACAGTTACAAAATTTTTTTCTTCTTATTTGCCCAATTTTTAATTGGATTATTTGCTTCTTTACAATTGAATTGTATGAGTTCTTCATATATTTTGGATATTAACCCCTTATCAGATACACTTTGCATATATTTTCTCCCACTCTGTAGGCTGCCTTTTCAACTTATTGTTTCCTTTGCTGTGCAGAAGCTCATTAGCTTAATGTAGCCCCATTTGTTTAATTTAGTTTTTGTTACCTGTGCTTTTGGTTTCATATGCAACCTATGTGCTTTTATGGACTGTTATAAGAAGTCAGCACAATAATGGCTATGAAGGTGAAACTGAAATAGTAGCGTATAAAACTGAAAAATACTCTATAGAAGTACCACATGATTCTTACTTTTCCTATTCAATCAGTAAGTATAAAAAGATCTGCAGAGAACAAAGAATTTAGTCTTAAAAAAAAAGAATCCTTGAATCTGTTCAAGCTGTTATTAAAATTGTAACAAAAAAGTAGTAGTATTAAAATAAAACAAAGGCAAGACTAAAACACTTCACATTTATAGGTCGTGAGTATATATCACAGTTGTCTCCGATATTTTCAGCAACTGACTTAAAAAAAATAGAAAAAAACAGAACTTAGAAAACCATTCCAAGAACAGGGTACCACCCAGTAATCAAAACATTCCATTTCTTGGTTATGAAGTTTCATGCTACACCTTAAGTTTATTTTAGAATATTTTTAGCTTATGTCCTCCCTCATTGACCTTCCTGATTTGCTAAATGTTAAAAACAGAGAGCTTATGATTCACTGACATTTCCAAAAAATTTAAGCCCAGTCTGAGGCTTATATATGTAAAAAGAAAGCACAGCAGGCACCCACTTTGTCCAGCGAAGTGATAATGAGTATGGACTCCAGAGTAGGGCCCCCTGGGGTGGAATGCTGGCCGCAGTGCTTTGGTACTGTCACTTAAGCTCTCTGAGCTCTGGATTTCTCATCAATACTGTAGAAATAATAATAGCAGTGACAATTAAATAGATTAGGCACTTAATTTAATGCCTAGTTCAAAATAAGGCCTTAATAAATGGCAGCTATTCTCTTCTTATTACCTATTTAATAGAAATGCAAATGTCATTCTATCTAGCAGGAATTTTTGTATATTCAGTGGGCTGTCATGTTGGAGTAACACGTTTCAGGACACAGAAGTACATTTGGCTATACCAGCAGTGCTGGGCACTAGCTATAAGAGCTTCCATCACACATGTCTTCCTAGTTACCTTCCACTGAACAGAGATTACGGTGACCCACATGGGCCATAAACATTCCTCTCTCATGTCCACAATCACACCAAGCAGTGCAAAGGATTGTGAAATACAGAGAGAGGTGAGTTCCCAGCAAGCAAGAGGCATCTCTTCACTTGGCTCTGATGGCCTTTTGACATCATAGTTTTAAGAGCTCCATGGGAAATTTCTCACATTGGTTGCAAATGACCACATGGTATTTATTAAATGGTAACATCATTATGTAAGTGACTGCATGTATGTGGCACTGTCTAGAAAGAATGAGATAGGCATATTATATGCCCTCTGATGGTACAATTAACAAACAGATGTGTCAGTAAAAGGCTTCAGTAGAGGCTCAGTAGCCTCTAGCACTTTTTCATCAGGAGGGTAAAAGATAAAAGTAATCTTATTAGCAACAAAAAAGATAAGAGAGAAGATGCATGTGAGTTTCTGTGTATGCACACATGGTATGTGTATAAATGTTCTAGCTGTTGATAATTTAAGAATTATAACCAATTTTATTTTCGTCACTTACTTTCTTCCTCCTAGAGAGAAAAACAAATTTACTGTGCTAGCCAAAAATAGGTTGACCCTCCCAAGTTTTGGCCTTACCCAACAATTTCCCATAAGAGGAAGTATTCAGAAAAAAGCGTTTATAGTGTTTTCATAGAATTTTACCTTGGCCATGCCTTTACAGAAGGCATTCACTACTAAGTGTAGAAAAATAAAGGTGGTTTTGAAAGCTATATAACTCAAGCACAGTGACGGAAACTCACGGTCTAAAAAGAAATTCTTTTCAGGTAGCTATAAACACATGGTCTAAAAACCCTAACTAATGAAAAGTTTCATGTTACAGTTTAGGGAAGGCCTGTAAGTAGAAAACTGGGCCAGAGAAGCACAGAAACAAACTTCTAACCTTCCAAGAGACTAAGAAATAGGAAATATTTGAAAAGTAATTTTTCTTTAGACGCCCCTTTCCCCAAGTGATGGGGCTGAAGGGATAGTCTCCCAACAAAAAAGGAGCATTACCTGTGAATCCTGGTGAGCAGACACAGCTATAACGATTAACACCGTCCATACAGACTCCATGGACACAAGGGTTACTTGCACAATCATCAAAATTGATTTCACAATTAACACCTGCAAAGATGAAAGCAAAGAGAAACCATGCAGTATTAACACAGAAAAACCAATGATCTCTGCTTGTGATGCTAGGTACTAAGAAATCAGAAGAGTAGCCAGCCAACCCTGAATACAGGAAAGTAGCAGTTCTCCAAGTGCAGTCCTCCAGACCCCATCAGGGGCATCATGAGGTCAAAATAATTATATTAATCATACTAAGCTACAATTTGTCTTTTTCATTGTGTTGGAATTTGCACTAATGGTACAAAAGCAATGGGGCATCTTAACAGGAATCAAGGCAGTGGCACCAAACTGTACTAGCGGTCTTTTTATTCTTCACCTCCACGCACTCAGCTAAAACAAAACAAAAAGACAGCTTCACTAAAGAATGACTTTGGAAGCCATCAAAATTAACCTCATAATTTGATTATACCTTGACCCTTGAGTATACCACTGTCCTGTGTGCTGAGACAGAAAATACACATAAAGCAATTCTGTGGCATGCCAGTGTGCAGGGCTGTCTCCAGGAAAAGCAGTTGTGTGATTGTTTTGAGTACTGAACTGAAACAGTTGCTTTTTTTTATAGAATCCCATTTTAATTCAAAGAACAACTGACAGACAAACCAGGGCTATTCAGAGCTAAGTATTTAGCAAGCATTAAGTGAGAGAAATAAACCAGCCATTTCAAGGAAAACTGTGACAGTCCTGTGTGGTCCAAAGATAAAATTTAAGCTTTCACATGAAAATTAGAAGTTTGGAACTTATACCTACTACTATAAGCCTGACACCGAATATCACCGTGATGCGCTAAAGTTCAGGATAAAGAGTCTGGTTATTTCCTCCTGGGGTATGCTGCCTTCCTCCTGGTCTGTTTCCCAGATGAATGGCAGAGTCTGGCTATGTTTAGGAAGGTTTAATTGTAGATATAGGTAACTAAGCAGTAGAGATAGACCAATCACTATTGCTACCATTATTCTCTAAAAATACGCATGATATTCCATGATTTATTTAACATGAATTTAGTGATGCGTTTGGGTATCACAGAAGAATATCTTGGTAGTTTAAAAAGTCTAAAAATAAAGCCTGATAATTAGGACACAAACTAGTAAATGACACCTCCACAACAAAATACCATAGTTTTTATTTACCCACACTTTACATTAATATTTATTAATAAGTTATTATATTAAAAATTTATTGAGCCATTATTATGAGCAAAGTACTCTGCCTCCCACATGACATAACTTTATTCTTCTCACTCCACTGCCAAATGAAGCTGTGTTACACCCATTGTATCACATACTTGCAGAATTACATCAGCACAGTTAGGATGTGAACCCAGCTCTCTGGATTCTATACACTTCACCACACCATACGGTCATTCTGTGATTAATGAGGCTATACTGCCTCACTAGGCACAAATGAGGCAAGAGTTTCAATATTGCGTGATTACAAATGGATACCTTTAGGAGATGTGTCTAGCCCTTGATTGACAACCCCCGTTTACTCACAATGGACCAAGGCAGGACCCAGAAAGCCATGGCGGTCCAATGTGACTCTGCCCACCCCCCCACCCCCAAAATCCGTGTTTTATTCTAGCAGGAACAGACACACAGCTCAAGCTGGGCCAATGAGATTATCTCACTGGAACGCTGGCACATGAACTGGGTGACCTGTGGTCTGCATGTGGCTCTGCTTCCCACTAATCCCCGCAAAGCCTCATTGTTCAATTCTCACTTGGAATCTGTACGATGCTTCTGTGTACTTTCACAAAATTCTTTCTGCTCGTCTGTTTTGTAGTTGTTGTGTGCTTGTTTGTGGATGATTCCTTTAGCTAGTCAAGGTGGTTTCTGTGAGCTGAAACCCCCAAAAACTTACTTAATATCAAAGGTGAAAGAATGCATCAGAAGTGATTCTGCACAGTGTATTGCACTTTAAGTACTTAATGAGTGAGAAACCACAATTATAACCAGCAAATTGTAGAGCGTCCCTTCGATCCACACACTCATCCAAACCCCAACCTACCAACTCAGACTATATTATGAATGGGTTGTGGATTCTTACTCTAGAACTCGAGAGTCTATTCATAACGATTAATTGAATGAATCCTTTCACCCAGGCTCCTAGTACATGCCAGGTCTTTCTCCACCCATCACAGGCCAAGGTCTCCTTATGCTGCCTGCATCTCTTTGCTTTAATTCTCCAAACAGCTACAGGAATGGATTTGGCAGTTTTCTGAGAGAACCTCGATGCACACCACTGATATTTACTGCTTGCCTTTCTCCCTGAGAGCTACCTTCACCCTGACTTCTCTGTCCTTGCCAGGGAACACACCTGATCCATACTGGCATAATGATATAATTTCAGAGAAAACAAAGTGCTTGCCAGCCCACCACTCACCCAGGTTTCCAGTACATTTGTTATAATGGGAACGACAGCAAAGCCTAAAACAGCCCCACCATTCTAAGGGCATCCATTCAATTGCTTGTAAATCTCTCAAATTTCTTTTCGTACTGCAATTTCTCATGTCTGGGGACCAGCCCGGAAGCAAATTGCTTTTGGAAGGTTTCACAAAGATCTATTCAGCTCTTTTAGTGAGTTATCTAAACGTGGGGAGGGGGGAGGCATTTTCAACTGGGAAGGCATGGGATGTTTTTCGTATGCTTGAGCAACTCAAAAAGGACTTTGTTTTCAAACTTGGCATGTATGAGTTCCTGGATGAAGACCAGGGCCTTTGACAAGTTTGAAGAAATGGATTTGGAAATAACAAAATAAAATGAGGGCAGCTAACCGCCTCCCCCACCTTTGCCCCCTACATAGGCCACTTTCCTTAAATGGAGAATGAGTTCTCAATAAATCACTCCTTGTATTGGCAGGTTCCCTTCTAACAAAGGCACACACTAGTTAATCTTCCACTAATACATTTTCCTTTGATCTGAGACACAGAACTTCTCTGTCCATTAACCACAGTCATGACCATAATTATTCCTCGGATAAGTAAAACAGGATCCACTGAAACCTGTGAAATGCTGCTGCCTGAGAAAACAATTCAACACTTCCCCAGTAAGGAGCAGCATGCCCTCACAACTAACAAGCAGTCATTCAACTGGAGTCAGGAAACAGCAATGAACTTGGGATGGGAAATGGCAGCTCTGCATTCTAACTGACAATGGGACGCGCCGCAAAGTCTCTCCTCTCCCTTAGATTCCCCCCAAATGCCCAGGGACCACCATAAAAAAATAGCAGAAGAAAAGTGTCACATTAAAGATACAGGACTCTGACACAGGAAAAACTATTGGAAGAACAGGAGAAAGGGAGGGCGGGAGGGACGAGGGACCAACTTCACTAATCTGATTGAGGTGGAGGTTAAAGAAAAAAGACAATCAAGTCAAGCCACAAAGGCAAGAGGGTTTTCAATTTTAAATAAAAATTTCAACTTTTTGAAGTGCTGTGCCTCCTTTTAATAAAAAACACATACAAAAATCATCAGCTTTGTAAAGCTACTGCCTTTTTTCTACTGGCTAGAGCCATCTGCCTCTGAGATGTTTCTGGCTGTGGCTTTGGCTGTGCGTCTCAGAATCAAGACTATTTTTTAGGTATCTAAGCATATGCTAAGAAAGTCTGAGACACCTGTGTAAATTGTTTTTGAGAAACCAGGAAAACGCCAAAGGAAACAGAGTGGGCTTACCTGACGTGCCTGGCTGGCAGTTGCACTGGTAACCATTCACCAGGTCGATGCAGCGACCTTCGTTCAGGCAAGGGCTGCTGTAACATTCATCTATCTGGTCACTGCAGATGGCGCCCATGTACCCCAGGTTGCAGATGCAGGTGTAGGAATCAATCCCGTCCTGACACTGGCCGTGGTGGCAAGGATCGGGGTCACAGTTGTCGATGTTCTCCTCACACAACACACCAGTGAATCCTGGGAAGGAATTGTACCAAACATGCTCAAAAACCAAGGCAGGCATTCCACACCTGAACATAAATGTAGCCGGCACCCACTTATCCCACACATCCCACATCTTAAACAATTGATACTGAAGGCAATGAGCGGTTGGAACTATTTGCCTTGATTTATAAGGGAAGCTTAGAGAGTTCTGCTTAAAATAAAGCTTTTCAAGTCAGATTTATAGAATTCAAATAGCTTTTTCTAAATAATCAATAATTTCATTGCAGAGATGCTTTAACTTCATCTTCATTTCACCGTGGACTTCAGTGGGGAATAGCTCTCAACAGTCTTCTTTAATATATTTACCTCTATATTTCTTTCCTCCCAAACCCAACTGCATATACAGGTACTATATTAATGGTTTTGTGTACTTTATCTTCCTGATTCTGACCCGAGAGGACAGAGAACTTTTCTCTATTCCTCTCAACCTCCCAGGGATCTACACATATACATTAAGTTTTTAATAAATACTTGTTAAATAAAATGAACAAGTCATGACAGTTAAAAGAAAAGGGGCAAATACAAGTTCCTTTATTCAACATTAAATCCTTTTAAAAGACTCTAGGAGGGCCCTCCTCCCTTTTAAACGTGAGTTCAAGGTTTATAAATTCTCTCCAGTGAAGGTTATTCTCCACAAGCATAACAGAGGAAGACAAAATCTGAAACTTCTCCAACGAGAGACAGAGTTTGTGAAAAGAAAAGGAAACTAAGTGGATCATGTGACAGGGCCCTCTCTAAGCAGACCTAGTAAGTGGTAATGTTCCAATACCACTGAAAGAGTAATTCTCTGTGTTTATTTTTTGACTGAGTTTGCTTTTCTGTGATCACACACACACACAAAATCATGCACGTGATGTTTAAAATCCTTTAAGAATCCATTTTCTAAAATAAGAAAAAATGTATTGAATTATATTCATAACTTCTTTCTTAAATAGTCAGATAAAAAAGAAACTGGGAAATCACCTTTTCTAATAATTTCTAGTCCTTCTCTACAAAATAACAGTCTGCGCAGAAGCAAATGTGTAATAAGAGATATTTGGCTTATTCAAATCCACTCCCAAATTAGAAATGTCGCCACAGATCAGAAATGTAGAATATTTGTAAAGATTCTTTTTGACTCTAGGAGCAAAAGTCAGGAAAGAGGACCCAGACTTTCCCAGACAGAGCTCCCTCCCCTGTACAAATACACATCTGACTCTCAAAGCATCAGTCATCTTTTATGCGGAAAACCTCTGCACTTGCACACCACTGCCCCCAGATTTCTGGGCCTTTGTTGGATCACTTGCTCAAGAAACACAGAGACAGGCCTCCTGCTGAGAAGCCCCAGTGAAAAATAGCTTTCAACTGGAATTCTTCCCTTTTCCAAAGAAGTCAGTCAAGCCAGCTGGAAACTCACCATTGCCAAAATCTGTCCCAGAAAGACAGGGACACCAAATGGAAACGTCCAGGCCAGGCCATGATTGTGGTGAAGGAAGCAGGTGTTGCAGAAGGAAACAGTGAGAGCAGCAAGAAGGAGGCTGGAAGAAGCTTTCTCAACACAGAGCAGCCCATGGTAGTGGCCTGGCCTGGCAGGACAGCTAGTAGAGGACAGTCTCCTATCTAGTGCAGATGGACCTACCAGGGGAGAAAGAGGTGGAAAAATTCTTACCTGTGGCACACTGGCATTCATAACCATTCGGGTGATCTATACACTTTGCCCCATTCAGACATGGGGTACTGGAACAGTCGTCAATATCAATCTGGCAAACTGGCCCAGTGAAACCTTAAGAGGGTACAGTGATGACACAAGTCAAAGGATTATCCCATGTCCTCCTTACTATGAGAATGACGCCCAAGGAGAAATGGGTTGTTATTGGCAGGGTTTATACCTGTGGGTCAGCAAATGCAGAATTATTCTCCCCAACAGGTAACTGGGATAACTAGGTGAGACTCAGGGCATCAGAGGCACCTGTGTGTCTCTCTACCTCTTTTTCTTCCCAGCACAGATTTCACTTCTAGTTAACGTAGGGACCGAATGGTTATAGGCAGAGCCCCCTAACAAGTGAATGTAGCTTCAGAGGAACTGGGACCTCCTCTCTGAAGCAACGACAAGACAGGCTACAGACTATGGCAAAAAATTTAGCGTGTCTTCGACAACAGCTTTGGAGAGCAAAAGGAGAGACACAGCGTGCTCTGGAAAAAATTGCCTTGTGCTGTTTCTGTGCCTATGGGTGAAATGTCTAAAAATAATCATCTCACAGAAGGGCTTCACAAACATGACCCACAGGAAAAAATAAAATCCCAAATAACCTAGAACTAAGGCTTCCGTGAGGTATGAACTCTCTGAAATGTACACACAGACGGAGAGGTCATGGGCCAAATTCAGAATAGACTTGGACTTCTGGCCACAAAGGATTTGGAAGATACACTAGCTGAAACAAATCCCCCATTTCTGTACATACACACTCCTATCCCGAAGCACTCACTTTAATCACTTCCTCATGTAGAGCCCACACACATTCTCTCCCTCCTCCTTGCCCTGTGGTCAGTCAGCTTCGTGCTTTCAAAGAAAACAGGGGCAGGTGGTGGGCACTTACCAGGCGGACACAGACACTGGAAGCGATTGACTTTATCCACACACTGTCCATTGTTCACACAAGGGTTGCTCTGACATTCATTTATCTCCAGTTCACAATGCACACCTTTGAAACCTGAACAAAATGGACCACACAAGTGGCTTAGAAAAAGACAAAAGCATGTTCCAGCCAAGAAAGCACAAATTTGCAAAGATGACTACATCCTCTATGAGTATGAACATTTCTGCAGAGGGAAAAGAGGACTCTGCTGTGATTGGAAACAGTCACTTTAAGCCTCAGCCAGACAGGGGAATATTCTGGGATATCCATGTCACTGTGGAAAGTGGGAAGAGGTTACTTCTGAAGACCTTGGTAAGACTGAGCATGCAAACAAAGACTGCACCACATTCTCCGATCAGCCCAGGCTTTGCTTTCAGGACAGTGCCAGGCCCACAGGGTCCCCAGTCCAAGTTCCTAAAGACCAGCTGACTCAGAGATGCTGTTGCTCTCAGGGTGCAAGTCAAGGTCAGGAGAGCCTCCCAAGGCTAGACCGGCCAGCACCCTTAATCAGGCAAAGCAGCCACTGGCAGCCATCATTTTAAGCTGGGTTTAGCTGTACTGTCTGAGGATTCAAGCCATGGTCTCTGCAGAAGAGCTCCAGGATATAACAAAGCATGTGTATCTCACTATGAGATAAATGGCAAGTTCCTATACAATTACGGGTAAAGTTATTTTCTATAAATGGAATGGTATGCTATTTGGAATATATCACGGGATAAGGAAAGCTTGCTATTTAAAGAATTTTTATGATAAATCCTTTATGAAATCAAAGTATACTTGCATTTTAAAAATCTTCTGAATTTTTCTCTCACATGTATCTGGGTTTTGACATAATGGGATTGCTTTCCACAGCTCTAAGAACCCTAACATGGCCTTACTCTTTAAGTGTCCCCTTGGCTGGGGATTAAGTGGTGACAGAGCTTACAGAATTGCCACACCATACTGAGTGCTCTGCCTAAGAGAAGCACAGTACAGTGCCTCCTGTCTAGATCCCACACACTGATGGCCCATGTACCTGGCATGCACAGACACGTGAAGCCTCCAATCTTATCCAGACAGGTGGCATCATTCTTGCAGGGGTCTGAATGGCACTCGTTGATGTCCATCTCGCAACGAGGCCCTGCATAGCCCTTCAGACACTCACAGTGGAAGGCACCGTCTGTGTTCACACATTTTCCTGCATGCTCACAAGGATTGCTATTGGCTGGAAGACACAATCACCAATTACCAGGATCAAAGCACTTGATGGAGTTTCCACAAATGTGGCCTACAGAAATGGGTCAGATTATTAGCATTAGGGCCAGGCCTTTAATAATCTGGTTCTCAATTTCCTATTTTCTTCTAGTCAATCAATAAGGAAGTAAGTAAATAAATAAACAAGATAAAGAAGGAAGGAAGGAGGGAAGGGAGGGAGGAAAGGAGGGAGGGAGGCAGGGAGGAAATAAGGAAAGAAAGACAAACTAGTGCAATCTTAACTCTTGTGCATCTCTGCCATTCTTATGCCCAAACTGTCACTAACGTAGGGCTTTATGTTAAGAGTCAAGTACAAACCTTCTATATACTCCAATTCCCAGAATAGTATATATGGTTACACTGAAAGGGTATTTGTAAACAGTGGGCAGGTAACAGGTGAGATCTGAGGTTTGGGTGAAACATGCTCGTAGAGTGAAACGTGCTTCAGCTTAAATGCTTGCTGAGCTGGACAGACACCATGAGGAATCGGAAAGGCTCTGTGTACTCACCCATGGCACACTCATCCACATCTTCTGTACAGTCACTCCCTTTGTAGCCTTGTGGACAGGTGCAAATATACTGCCCGTTCAGAGGGTTGGTATCACACAGCGCCCCCTTGTGGCAGGGGTTGCTGATGCACGCATCATCCAGATGACATAAGAGACCTGTCACAGGGTGGGGTAAGGAGGAGAAAGAAAATGTCCCTGACTTGCAGAACAGTTTTCTCTTTCATAGAGGAGGGAAAAACCTTAGGACTGGCACCTCAAAATCCAATGTGAAGATTTCGAGGCAACTTCCCCTTTGCCTGATCCTATCTTAGGGACACGCTGCAGCCAGCAGCAAAGCAAGGAGCTTCTGCAGACAACCCTGATACTCTGCCCCTGAGCCCTCAGCTGGACCCCTCCTCAATAAGTGATAAAGTGTGGCCATAAAGTGAGATGGTTAGATGATGGAGACGAAAGAGGGAGATATACTTCCCACTGCGCTGTCATGTTTAACAAAGAAAAATAAAGGACACCCAGTTCAATTTGAACTTCAGATAAACAACAAGTAATTATTTACTGTATGTCCCAAATATTACATACATTATATATTTTGTTTGGCAACCTACTTTCCCAAAATCATGCTACCTGATGATCATGGGGCCACCTGCGTTTCACTAGCCTCAGAAGGAAAAACCAGCTGAACATCATCAGCCTCTACTCTGGCAGCTTTTTAATAGTGTCAACATTCCCGGCTCAAGTGCCCTCAGGACTCGGAAGATATTACTAGGCCCCATGTTCTGCATAGTTCACATGGGAACTGGATTTTCCAGTCTGCAATTAGCTTAAGAAGAGGTGACTAAGACTTCTTCTACAAAGCTGAAGGCGGGGCTTTTGGAAAGGCACAGATATAAGAACATTTCAAAACTGCTGGGCACAAAGTTCTCTTGCTAAGCAATCCCCTTCCACCACATTCCTCCCTTCACTGCTCCATTCCTAGAACCAGAAGCTGTTAAAACGAGAGGCTAGAGCCATGTTAACTTTGCAGTTGGTGAAAACCTTCCCTTAGAGGACAATATAGACAGTTGGAATGCACTCAATTGTTTCCCCCTTGCCAACTTTTTCTGAGTAAATGGATTATTTCTTCTTAAAATTAAGTGCCTACATCCATTTTGTGAGTAATTCTATCTTAATTTCTGGGAAATTTATCTTAATTTCTGAGTTGCCTTTCAGCTTAAAATCTTAAGGAGGGCTATAGCTGTTCCCAAGGCAATTGTTACTAACTTTCATTCTGGGGGGTGAAAAACTGAGGTACACAAAGTTGAGAGCCAAAAGTCCTACGGAAGGAGACTACCTTCACAGCACGTTGGCTAGCAATTACATTTCCAGAAGAACAGCCTTGAGTGGCATGTTCCTACAGATGGAAATTAAAAGGACATACCCCGAAAGGGATGAAAGAGAAGGAGGCAGAAATCCCGAATGCTCACCAGCCCACGCCCTCGTTTCCAGCTCTGTTCTTCTGCTGGCCTTACCTGCCTTTCCTTCTGGGCACATGCAAGAGAAGGACGCCACGCGATCAATGCAGGTGGAGCCTGGAGTGCAGGAGGCGAAGGCGCAGTCATCGATGTTCTCACTGCAGTCATCTCCACTCCAGCCGTTAACACACACACAGCCGTAGCCCCCATTGCGGTTGGTACAGGTGCCCCCATTCTGACAGGCATTGGGTTGCAGCAGGCACTCATCCACATCCTCTGTGCAGAACTGTCCTTTGGGGGGAAAAACGCCTTTGATTAGGGCTCTTAAGTCTCAGAGGATTAGTACCATACCAGCCCCCAGACATTCTTCACCCTCATGTGACCTGCCTGAAGTTGAGGCAAAACTAACTCACAGCAGACCAGGTCCTCACGTGAATTTTAAGGCCACCTTGAGACATCCAGATATTTATTCCAGGCAAATAATTTAGAGAATGCAAGTTTCTATCCCGAGAAACTCTGACACCACGAAATCTAGCCAGCCTATCAAAGAGAAAACTGAGTCGTGCAAGATCCTTAAATCTGATTTGGTTAAATCCCTGGGACAATGAATACATAAGTGAGAAGAGCAAGGAGAGAAGAGTCCAAGAGATGAGTGAAGACAAGAATAATGAGAAGCAACCTAAAAATCAAAACATGAGGGCTACCGTTCTATATCTTGACCATGTCAATGTCAACATCCTGTTATGATGCTGGATAGTAGCTTTGCAAGGTGATACTACCACTGGGGAAGACTTGGTTAAGGGTAAACAGTATCTCTCTGTTAATTCTTATAATTGTGTGAAACTATAACTATCTCAAAATAAAAGGTTTAATTAAAAAATAACTGTAAGGGCAAGCAAGGGTAGAGAGAAGAAATTAAGGAACGAAGGAC
This sequence comes from Hippopotamus amphibius kiboko, assembly GCF_030028045.1. Classification (NCBI taxonomy): domain Eukaryota; kingdom Metazoa; phylum Chordata; class Mammalia; order Artiodactyla; family Hippopotamidae; genus Hippopotamus; species Hippopotamus amphibius. The sequence continues at coordinate 105,203,039 of NC_080186.1, forward strand.
AATAAATGCCTTGGTAAAATAAGAATGCAAAAGGCAAAGCCAAGATGATGAGACTGGAACAAATAATGGATTAGTGGAAGAAGACGTGGGAAGCCAACCTAATGTAATAGAAGATGGAAAAGGATCAGTCTGTTCTGCCTGAAAAAGCAAACTGAAGGATGATAAACATGAGACCACTTATGGATGTACTGTAGGTCACTATGATAGCAAAGGATGGGGGACTATGGCAAAGGACCTCAGGCCCCACAACAATCAACTTATTAGCAAGGAATTTGTGATTAACAAGCAAGTCAGCGCCAGGTCACCTGAGTTGTAAAACAAATGGATGAATCTTTCTTATTAGAGGTCTTTTAATACCAGTTTAGGGAGCTACCAAAGGGAATGAATATCCAGATCACATGAATTCTCAAAAACAGAACATACGTGGCTAAAACCCCAAAAAACCTCGTGTCTTTAATTCTTTCTTTATAAAAAAAAAACTCAATGAATTATTCAAAAAGGCACTGATGAAGAGGCCTCTTAATGACAAAGCACAGGATGTTTATAGTCAGAAAATGCCAAGGCTATACGTAGTCCCCAGATAATAACTCAGCGGGCTCAAGTATTTTCAGAGTCTGCAAAGTGCCCGACTGTGCAGCCATCACTGCTAAGAGAAGCTAGTTGTATCTGATCCAACCTAACTGACCACCTATTCTTTACTCCTATCTAATGTATACATCCATTATTACAGAACCAACATCACGCTCCTGCACTTCTTTGATTGCACATCAACCTCCCATCACTTGGCTGCAAGCAACCTCAGTTCAGGAATATTTTTTGTATTCCCAGCTAAGAACCCACTACCTAAGATGGCAAAATGGGTGTGTGGGCATCTCTGGACCTCTGTGCTCAGGACTCTGCTTCTGTACTGCTCTTCTCGCCCCACTTCATCCCTCCTTCATCTCCTCTTGAAGGAGCCTCCATGTGTCTACATGATCATGCCTTCCTGGTCACAGCTGACTGATCCAGGATGGGCACCTGATACAAGCTATGCCACTATGTTTCTTTTCCAAGTTTTTGGACTAGGGACCCTTTGCCACATGGACCGAAAGAATAACGTGACCAGTCTATATACAAAGTGATAACAGTGAATCAGAAGTGCACAGAAAAGAAAAACAGAATCTGGTGGCATTCAAATTACTGGTTCCAGTTGTTCCCAAAGACCAACTCTTGTTAAGCCCATTCAAGAGCATAGCCATTCTGAGATGTCCCTTCCAACAGGTTTCCAAATTTCACTTGGGGATCTGTCAATTGCAACCCACAGTATTAACTAATGAAAAGTGAGTGAGTGAGTGAGTGAGTGAGTGAGTGAGTGAGTAAGTGAGTGAGTGAGTGAGTGCAGGAGTGATCATTTCCCTCAGGGAAGATGACGTTATTTAGTATAAAAAGCTTTGCTCCCTTAGTTTACTGGCAGAAATGCTACCTCAGAGTAAAGACAGATGTGTAATTAAGATGCGGGTAGGGTTTAGAAATGAAAACATAACCAAGAAGCAGGTGAAGAGTTCCCGTAACCTGGAAATTTCTGAGAGTCTTGTCTCTTACACTTATGCTAACTCAAATACCTATGCTATCGTCAAACCAAACTGACTTGCTGAATGTGAAAATTTTGGATGTTTTCTTTCTCTCTTATTGGCTCTGTGATAATTTTGAGTATGAGACACTGTGCATTTTTAAACATCTCATATGTATTTCATATTATAATACCCAGACACTTCGACATTGTAGTAAGACAGACGAGGTTAATGAAAAAATGCTTGGAATGAAAATTTTGCACTCTTCGGAGAGGAAACCAAGAGTCACTGATTGCCTACTATGAACCAGGCATTGTGCTTGAGGTGTCGCAATCACTATCTCATTTATAGTTGAAGAAATGGGCTCAGAGAGGTAAAATAACTTGCCTGTTGTGAGGCAGGGAGTGCAGGAAAGCTAGGATTTGAACTAGAGCTGCTGACTCTAAAATTCTTAACAAAGACTTGAGGTGTGAATCTCACCATATCAAAACAATCTCTGTGCATCTCAGTTTTCCCAAGCACACAAAAGCATGGGGAATGAGACAGGACAGGGAAGGTGAAGACAAAAATTATGACTCGCACCATCAAATTACTGAGAAAAATTACAACTTCAAATTACTGTTCAAAAATCAAATGTAATTTCTGGAGTACAGCTGACTATTTTTCTAACGAGATTGATTTTTGAAGGTTAGTGTTTGGTGTTAAATACTGTTCGACAAATCAAATCTATAGAGTCAAGATAATACTGGCTTATAAGTCATCTTTTATAGAGTGGGTCATTTTTCTCTAAAGTTTGGGCACATTTCTCCAGAACAAAACCCCTCCCAGGCATATTTATGCCAGAATTTTTTCCTCATTCCAATTCTAGCAACCAGTCATTACATTCAGAATGTAAAAACCATAACCAGGGTGCCACTAAATTGCTTGTTCCAAAATTCCCAGTGGAAAGTCTACTAACATACTTCATTTCCTTTATGTTACCACCCTCTTGGCAAAGGAGAAAACCAATGCAGAAGCTAAAAATAAGAAACGTGAGGCTCAGAAAGGTTAAGTAACCACCAACTCCACCCCCCGCCCCCCCCAGAGTCATTAACTGGTAAGTCAGAGCACTGTCATTCAAACCCAGATCAATCTGGCTCCAAAACTACTGTTCTTTTTACTGCAGCACAGTTAACTATCTAGCCCTGGGTTTGATCAACAAGATCTACAGGCTAAGTCCCTCATCCTAGGGTCTTAAAGCACATAAAGAAGGCCTGGAAGCATAAGACAATGAAAGAAGACCCTTAATAGAAATAAAGACAAAAAGTCACTAAATATTGAAATGGGAGTTTCTTGGAGATCTTCTAGAGGGGTTGGTGTATTGTCTGAGGTCATTCAGCTTTTCCCACTACTCCACGGCAAGAAAGTGTCAGTCTGGGCTGGAGAAAGAAGGCTTATTCCTCAATTTGGTAGGGTTAGGTCTTTTTTTTTTAATATATATTTTTTATTTATTGGCTGCATTGGGTCTTCGTGGCTGCACACAGGCTTTCTGTAGTTGCAGAGAGCAGGGTCTACTCTTCATTGCAGTGCGCAGGCTTCTTATTGAGGAGGCTTCTCTTGTTGCAGAGTACTGGCTTTAGGCACGCGGGCTTCAGTAGTTGTGGCTCGTGGGCTCTAGAGTGAAAGTTCAGTAGTTGTGGCACACGGGCTTAGTTGCTCCACGGCATGTGGGATCTTCCTGGACCAGGGCTCAAAGCCATGTCCTCTTCATTGGCAGGCAGATTCTTAACCACTGCTCCACCAGGGAAGGTCAGGGTTAGGTCTTGAAGACATCAAAATGACTGGAGTCTATTCTTAGTTTGGGTGTAAAATGAGAAAAGGCTGGAGATCATTTGAGGCTTTGAATTCTAATATGAATTCTGAACTTGATACAACAAGCAAAGGGAGTTATTGTAGGCTCACAGGTGGGGGAAGGTATGAGCAAAACTGCAATGTGAACATCAGTCTGCCAGTAGAATACAGAAGGCACTAAAAGCAAATGACTTTCTGTTAGTAGGAATAGAAGGAGAAAGCACTAAATTAGGAGCTACCTAGCATACAAAAGCTGCTGGTGAAAAGGGAGAGCTGCGTTCTTTCCATGCCCTACCTAGCTACTACACCTTCAATCCAAACAAGTCTCAGCATGTGTCAGACCACAAACTTTGCTAGTTAACTCCCAAAACATGTTTCACAAAGCTCAGTTAGGCAAGTTTTTGAGGGCATCAATTATCCCTCTTACTAATTTCACCTGCCAGTTATTGCAGGTTACTGGCATCTGACACTGGGACTAAGGTAATAGCCTATTATTAGGCTTTCCTCATCTCCTATTAGAAAGGAAAGAACTAGTTTTAAGAAACTACTTTCTCAAGTCTGTACTAACTTGGTATGAAATGCTGCATTACCAAATCCTTGGTTGACACCTTAAACACTGAGAGCCACCTGTATATACTGGTAATTCTCTGGGTGATAGCTTTTGCCTCGTAAATACATCTCAAGTCTCTATCTTTCCTTCATATATTTTACTCCAGCCACAGTGACTTACTGTTGGTTCCTTAAATATGAAATTGTTTCCTACCTCCCAGCCTCTGCATAACCTGTTCTCTCCACCTCAAATATCCACCCCCCTCTTATTTATATGCCTAATTAACATCTCATACCTTGACCTTTCTTATAATTTAAGTAGATCTCCAAGCTCACATGTCCTCATTTTTCTCCTTCATTGCATCTACTCCATTCAGGCCATCCTGTCCTTTACCAAATAGTGTCGCTTTATATTCATTTATATTTTACAGTCTCTGTCTGTTAGACTCTAAGCTCCATGACAGCAGGGACATTGCTGACCATTCACCTAGGTTTACATGTCAGGCACTGCACCAGACACTTGGCATCACTGGTGAAATCGACCTCAGACCTTAGATTCAATCTAATGTGCTGATTTTACAGACAGAACTACGACCAGAGAGGTAAAGTGACTTGTCCACATTTACACAGCTAGTTGGAAGAAGAATTAGAAACAGACAAAATTAAAAACGGAAATCAAGTGCTGAAGAGGACATTGGGGTGTGAGATCACAGCACTTGAGGTTAGTCTTCAAAATGACTGTTGAGGGAAAGGGCAAGGTTAAGAAACATACGAGAAGAGCAAGATGCCTAAGTAGTGCTACAGATGAAGACAACACTACTAATCCAGCATTAGAAAAATAAGTATGCTATTTTATATATATATAACAGTGTGTATATGTTAATCCCAACCTCCTAATGTGTCCCACCCCCCAGGTCCCCCTTTGATAACCGTAAGTTTGTTTTCCATGTCTGTTTTGTAAATAAGTTCATTTGTATCTTTTTAAAAATTCTACATATAATTGATATAATATTTGTCTTTCTCTTTCTGACTTACTTTACTTAGTATATAATCTCTAGGTCCATCCATGTTGCTGCAAATGGCATTATTTCATTCTTTTTTTAACGGCTGAGTAATATTCCATTGTATACATATACCACTTCTTCTTTAACCATTCATCTGCCAATGGACATTTAGGTTGCCTCCACATCTTGGCTACTGTAAATAGTGCTGCAATGAACACTGGGGTGCATGTATCTTTCTAAGTTATGGTTTTCTCTGGATATATGCCCAGGAGTGGGACTGCAGGATCATATGGTAGTTCTGTTTTTAGTTTTTTAAGGAAACTCGTACTGTTCTCCATAGTGGCTGTATGAATGTACATTCCCACCAACAGTGCGGGGGAGGTTCCTTTTTCCTCCGTACCCTCCCCAGCATTTATTATTTGTAGACTTTTTGATGATGGCCATTCTGACCCGTGTGAGGTGATATCTTACTATAGTTTTGATTTGCATTTCTCTAACAATTAGTGATGTCAAGGACCTACTGTATGGCATGAAGAACTATACTCAGTATTTTGTAATAAAACCTATAAGGGAAGAGAATCTGAAGGAAAAAAAATATATATGTATAACTGAATTGCTGTGCTGTACACCTGAAACTAAAATGATACTGTAAATCAACTATACTTCAGTTATAAATAAATAAATAAGTAAATAAGTAAAATATGACACAAATGAGCCTATCTAGAAAACAGAAACAGACTCACAGACATAGAGAAGGAGACTCGTGGTTGCCAAGGGGGAGGAGGATGGGGAAAGGAGTCTGGGGTTAACAGATGCAAACTATTATATATAGGATGGATAAACAATAAGGTCCTACCATATAGCACAGGGAACTATGTCCAATTATCCTAAGATAAGACATAACAGAAAAGAATTTTAAAAAGAATGTACACATATGTATAACTGAATCACTTTGCTGTACAGCAAAAATTAACACAACATTGTAAATCTACTATACTTCAATTAAAAAATTATTTAAAAAAAGAAAAACAAGAAAAATAAGTAGGTTGTATTGATTTTGTAGGAGTGGGGTCACTTTCATAATGATTTTTTTTTTACTGCACCAGCCTATGGTCTTAAAAGCAAAGGATGAATAAGACTATTGGCAGAGCCTGTGGCAAGAAATATAACAAAGTGAACCTGATAGGATGGTACTGAAATGGAAACTATGACCTGGGCCTCATTAGCATCAAGTTCTAGCCATGTGAGCTGAGGACCACTAAATAGACACCATTTTACGAGCTGCAACACACTGGGATACAAACAGCTCATTATGGTTTTCTCAAGACACCACAAACAAACCATCAATCTGACTTGGAGTTACAAGTGACTGGGAAACAAGAGGAGGAAGGGGGGAAAAGGAAAGAAAAGAAATGAGCACTGAGCCTTAGCACTTCTGGAAGAAGCCCTCACCCTTCCTAGTCATCTCTCAACTGTGAAGTGTGTGGGAAAAATTTTTACCACATCAATGGCCCTGTGAAGGGTCAACTCTCATTTGCAACAACAGTCGCCACATGAGGAACACGTAAAAAATGAGCTTGGCTGACCCTTGCCCTGACCCTGCTACCTCCTCCTCTTTGGTTAAATCAAGAGAATTCGGTCTCCAATAGACCCTTCCAGCCAGCCGTCACCCAGGCTCCTGAAGTGCAGAGTTTCGTCTTTTCATATCATAGCAGGGCATTCTTTTAACCTCTGTCCTATAAACCTTCTCCTCTACACATAGGAGGTTTTTCATTCCGCTCCTGTAGTGAAAGGGCAGAGGACAAACTTGACTATTTTACAACCTCCCAGGACTAAAGATGCTTGAAACGTTTTGTACAAACACTGGAGTCTACAGGGTCTGCCTAATGAGAGACTGTGGGCATGCACGAATGTACAAGCACACAAATGTATATATGAGGCTGGGGTTACAAGTGGTGAAGGGGATCATGTAGGTGTAGGGGATACACACGCAGATAAATGCAAGAATCTCAGTGACTAATCCTAGACTAATCCTAGACACCATCATCTTTTTCAGGACTCCTCAAAAGCGTGGCTTCCCTACATCCTGATCAATACATTTTCCAAAGATTAAGTCGCCAGCTTAATCTCATCATGTACCGTGGCTTGTGCCATCTGCCAGTTCAAACCCCTCGATGCCTTCCATTACACTCAGGATAAAATTCTAAATCCTATCTACTGTACAATACATTTTCTGCCTACCTCTCTAGTCTCTTCCCTTGAAATACCATGAGTGCCAGGTACTCGGGCTTTTTATTTTTATCATTTTTCAACATGATCACAATCTTTCCCCTCTATGGGTCACTGCACAAGCTGGTCCCTGTACCTGGAGCACTTTAGGCTGAATTATCCCCTAATAATTCACACTCACTGTCCACAGCTGAGAAAGACAGTACATGCCTACCCCAAACTCAACTAGTTCTGCCTGTTAATATGCTCTCTTAATAACCTCTACTTTTCCCGCTAGGTATTTATTACAATTCAAAATCTTACAGATAATTATATGCTTCATGTCTGTGTTACTCACCAGACTGTAAGTTCCATGGAGAAATGGGTAGTACCATTTACTTCATCAGTGAATCCCTAGCACTTAGCACCCAGCTAATAATATTTGAGAAGTAAAAAAATTTATTTGTTAAACAAATTTGATCTGCTCTTGTCTTCTCTAAGTCATTCTAGCCTCAAAATAATAATCTTTCAACTCATCTCCCTCACACCTTTAGGGTATCTCTATTCTATTCATACTCCCAAACTTTCCATCACCCCCTTATTTACATCCCCCGGCCAAACGCATGCGTGATTCCACCCTCTTCCTTAGCTGCTGAACCCCATCTCATTGATACCACACCAAATTCATCCTGCCTTTTGACCTAATCCTTCAACTATGTCTCAAGGGTGACTCTACATTGCGGGGATATCTTACTTCTTTAATCGAAACCCAAGATTTCCCTAAAGACTACATCCCAGTCAGTGGACAGCCCTCCTCAGTAGAGGTCCTCCTCTTCTAGTTGCCTCCATCTGCATGAAGGTATATAGGCAAAGAATCACTCTTTTCTTTATTTCCTGATGGTGCTACTGACTTCAAATAGTATAAACAGACTTATTCAGCTATTTCTAGGTCCTAGACACTGTGATGAGTGCTTACACTGATTGTTTTTTTGTTTTGTTTTGTTTTATTTATCGGCTGCGTTGGGTCTTCGTTGCTGCACACGGGCTTTGTCTAGTTGTGGAGAGATGTGGTGTGAGGGCTCCTCAATGCCATGGCTTCTCTTGTTGTGGAGCATGGGCTCTAGGCACATAGGCTTCAGTAGTTGTGGCTCACGGGCTCTAAAGCACAGGCTCAGTAGTTGTGGCACACGGGCTTAGCTGCTCCGCGGCACATGGGATCTTCCCAGACCAGGGCTCGAACCCGTGTCCCTGCATTGGCAGGCGGATTCTTTTTTTTTATTATTTTTTTTTATTTTTTTGGGGGGTACACCAAGTTCAATCATCTGTTTTTATACACATATCCCCATATTCCCTCCCTCCCTTGACTCCCCCCCACCCTCCCCGTCCCAGTCCTCTAAGGCATTTTCCATCCTCGAGTTGAACTCCCTTTGTTATACAACAACTTCCCACTGGCTATCTATTTTACAGTTGGTAGTATATATAAATTTGGCAGGCGGATTCTTAACCACTGCGCCACCAGGGAAGTCCTACACTGATTATTAAATGTAATACTCTCATACAAAATTAGTCCAGATTTACAGACATAGTACATACCCGGTCCACAGTGAAGAAAGATACTAAAGTATCTCAGGGAAGTAAGGAGAAGAGACCCTGACAGCACCCAATAGCAGCCCTGAATCTGGAGGCATGAAGCTGGGCCAGGAACAACTGGAAAACTTAATGCTCCATTCATTCATTCATTCATTCATTCAACAAATATGTATATACTACATGCCAGGCTTGACCTGAGACTAAAATGGTAAACAAAACAGTTGTGGATTCTACCCAGAACGTACAAATAAGGGTTTTACAACCAAACAAACAGTTATAATAGAGGGTGAGAGGTGCTCTGAGAGATACATATTGCCTTAGGAGCACAGACCAGGAGAACAGAGAAGAAGTATGTTCTGCAGGTCCAGTGAGGGACACTATGTTTCACTGGCAAGCCAAGATGATGGCCTAATGGCAGCCTGTATCAAGGCAGTGTGGGTTTTTTGTTTTTTGGGTTTTTTTGACAATTCACTTTCCTATAGACTACCCCTTCAAACCACCTAAGGTTGCAGTCACAATAAGAATTCATCATCCAAATATTAACAGTAATGGCAGCATATGTCTTTATATTCTAATATCACGATGGTCTCCTGCTTTATTTCTGAAGTTCTTTTATCCATCTGTTCACTGCTGTGTGTTCCAAACCCAGAATGACCCCCAAGTGCCAGAGACTGCACAGATCTATAAAACAGATGGAAGTAAGTACAACAGTAATCTTAGGAATGCACTCAAAAGTATGCCATGTGATGCCACCTTAAAGTCTGAATAAGTGCATTACAGCTGAATAAATTGTAAATTACTGTTGGGGGGGATAGACAGACACTCTATACGTTAATCAGGTTGTGTAAGAGGATGCGTAGAAAGGGGGATGGTGCGGGGGTACCTAAAGCAGAAGGAAGTGTATGTGTACAGATTTGAACAGAAGGCAAAACCAGGCTTATCTGAGGCAACGAGAAAAAAAACCCACTGTGGTTCAATTACAAGGCATGCATCAGTGGAGATAAGGCTGGAGAAGGAGTTATACGCAGAGCCTTGGAACTCTATCCAAAGACAAGGGGGGACCCATTGAATCATTTTAGGCAAAGAAACCTCACAATCCAATCTGTGTTTCAGAAACCCCACCCTACTGCTGTGGGGAGAATAGACTGAACTCCATCCCACCCTACCAGGTCAACAGCAATTTAAAGCATCTAGGAGTACCAGGGCTCCTGTGGCCACTACAGCAATGAGAAAGTTTGTGGTGCTTCTGGGGCAAATTCTGGATGCAACAGCACCAAAGAGCATCCAGGCTCAGCCACTGTATAGGAGTGATAGATGCTGTCCCAATACTGGGTATTCAGAAAGCTATTGCCCAGCACAGAGTCTGCTCCACAGAGAGAAGAAAATGGTACCAAGCTTCTGTCTCCCTGCTATAAGGTCCACACTCTGATTCTCTCCTATCTTCTTGGGCTGCTGGGCTGTTAAACAGTTTACACAAAGAGCCCCTCACCTCACCGGAAGCAAAAACTAACTGTAGCAAGGGTTCCAGAGAGAATCAACCTGCTCTGTTTATGGGTACAGCATTACTAATGAGCAGAATGAGTAAACAACAAACAAAAAGCAACCTAGAGTCCATTAAAACATTCCAATATAAAAGATGCAGATGTATCATTTAAGATGTACGTGAAAAGCATGCTTGTGAAAAATGTGCACTTCCAAAAACTAGTCCATTATAGAAAGAACTGGTTCTGTATTCTCAAGAATTTTATACACATGTAGGTTTTCAGAAGAAATGAAAATACAGGGCATCATACTCTGATGAAAGGGGGCAGTCTGAAAGAAAGACAGAAATAGAGAAGACCTAGATGCAATGAGTAAATATTATAAGAATATAAGAATGCAGTTCAAATACAAATCAGAATTGGAAACTATAAAGGACAGAAGTGACAATGAAAAAAATAAATCAGTTATGAAGGAAAAGCTTAAGAAGATCTTATGAAATGCAAAGGAAAAAACAAGTAGATTAATAAATGGGGAGAAAAGATTTTAGCTTTGGGGAAGAATGAAGACCTAGTGTAAAGGTAATAGGTGTTCCTGAAGACACAAAAACAAATGAGAAATGTAACCTTTCCTGAGGTGAGAATAGACCTAAGTCTGCAGATCCAAAGGGCTTGGAAAGACTACGAAAAAATAATAGGAAATATACCTATATCAGTATCGGTTAAAGTTCTGATTTTAAAGAGGGAGGAGGGAGGTGAAAGGAGAGACAGAAAGACAGAGAGGGAAAGAGAGAATGACTTCACAGACACTGGACTTCCCTATAAGACTCATTACAAGAAGCAAGGGAACAATGTCTAGGAACTTCATAAGAATTTAATTTGTAGGCCAACCAAGAATTCAATATCTATATAAGATGCCATTTGTGTATGAAGGCAACTAAATCAAAAAATATTTTTCAAATATACATGAGCTCTGAACATATGCCAACATGTCATTTTCTGGAAAAAAAATTACTCAAAGATGTATTCATTTGACTGACAAAGTAAATGAAAATAAAGAACTTGGGAACGAGAAGGTTGTGATATAAATGTGCTGGTAGTTAACACAGAACAAGTTACACACAGAACTAAGTCTAAAGTGCTATAAATTGGGTTTTAAAACAGTATAAATATCAATAATTTTTAAAGAACATGGGTAAGACTTTAAATTTCAGTCATAATACTATAACACAAATTTTAAAATTTATGTTTTAAAATCCCAGATCATATGAACACAATCTGGAGAGTGAAGAGAAGATTAAGAGAAGTAAAAGTATGCTCATTCCTTACCCTACAGAAAAGGATATAGTTTCATATTTGACAGAAAAAAGTAGACAGATGGATTCAAAGCCAAATTATTCTAAATATGCATAGCTCTTAAAATTTAAAAAAACACTGAACACAACATAATTGAAATCATTTCACCTCTATCTATTGTCCTCATGGACTAATTTCCACTTCCTTGAATTACTGAAGCACATGGTTTATGTTCTTCTTATTCTTTGCTCTTTCATCTCCCATGAAATCAACATCTGGGTTGAGGACCAATAAGGTCATCTGAGCCAAGAGTTCTTACTTTTCTCAACTCAAGAGAACTCCACATCCACTCATTAACACCAAGACACTCACATTCTGGATCTCATTATAAGACACACGTTGTTCCAACTACAACAACTCAAACCGGTACTTCCACTCTCTGACTATAACTTCCAATCTCCCTTCTTTCCCATTCCCAACAACCATTTCACCTAATTTTCCCCACTAAAACTTGAAAAAATAAACCACTCCTAAATAACTCAGTTTACTAACCAACCCCTTTCCAGCTGCTTTAACTCTTAGTCTAGCCAAGGTCCTAGGGTTGGTCACATGAATGGAGTTTCTGTCCCCTGAAGCTACTGCCCTGCTCCTCTCTCCCTCTCTTCCCCCACCCTCTTCTCCTCCTTCCCCTCTCCCTCTCCCTTTTTTAGCTGCACAAAATCTTGAATAAGTGATTTATTCCCACTCCTCCCTCAACACCCTCTTCTCTCTTTAACGTCTTGGAATCTGGCTTTCTTCTCTCCTTTACAGAGAAACTCCATCTTATAAGATCTCCAATGATCTCAAAAATTCTGACTAACTCTCTGCAATTATCATTTGTATTTCAGTCTCCTGGTTGTCACTCACTCAATAACCGCCATTTGTTAAAAATTGGTCCTGGGAATGCCAAAATAAGTAAGGCCAGTTCCCAATTCCCCAAAGGCTGAGAGTGTATTAGGCGAGGTAAACATACAAACAAGTAAGAGCAGAATAATACCGCAGGTGCTATAACAGAGGCACGTAGAGCTGAGTCAAAGGCATAATCTTAAAATGCATCCCCTGACTCAGTGATGCTATAATGGCAGAGCTCCTTCCGAACTCTTACACACCCACTTCTCTCACCTTCATTCTTTGGATCCCTTTCCTCATCTATTTTCTTAAGTGTAGACTTAAGAGCCAGACAGGTCCAAACTCGCGGGCCTTCTCAGTTCACACACTTTCCTCACAGACTTGATACATTTCCAAGGCAGCCAAAAATAAGACTCAAAATCTGAGTCTAGCCCCTACCTTCATTTTGACCTCCCAGGTCTTACCGCTGAATGTTTTCACTTGGAAAACTCACCTCACACTCACCACCACCTCTAGCCTATTTCTTTATCTCTGTCAATAGTTCCTACATTCTCCCATTACTGAGATTTTAAAATATAAATTAACTCTTCTCAATCTCCCCCCTCACCCAACCAAGTACTTAGATGGTTCCCAATCCCTATCCATTCTTCTTTCAAACTCATGATCATTCCTACTTTTTAACTCCTAATGTGGTTATGTGTAGACTTTCTTATTTCTTACTAGTGAATATGACCATTGTTCAAAGATTAGGAATTGATACATTTCTTCTTTGTATCTCTTATAGCATCTAGCATAGTATATTGGATACAAATGTTAGTTATTCAATGAACATATGTTACTGAAGCTACCTTACAATCATTCGATGATGGCTTGAAAAGTCATGAAGTGAAACTGGATCTTTCCTGGCAAAAGCTGGACACTGAGTCATGAGCCACGAAGGCAGAAAAGATCCCTCAGTCTCACCTCCTGCATTTATTGTGCCCTACTAAGCACTCATACCTGTTCCCACCAACACAACCACTAATCACCTCTGAGGCCTCTGGGATGAGGGTGCTTTAAGTTAGCACTCTGGCAGTCTGCCCAACTGACAGCAAACTGAAGTTGGTTGGGGTGGGGGGAGCAGAATTTTTAAAAACAGGCTTATTTTCAAGTCCCCACAATCAAGTTGACAGCGGAGAAATTGAAATGGGAGATGCATTTTTCCATTCCTCCATGCAGAATACAAATGAAAAAACTTTTGCAGTCCCAGTTATACTTAGTTTCTACTCTCAACCAAAAAGCTCCATGTCTATAGTATTAAAAATACCGAAAAGTGGTTTTGAGACAAGTCTCATTCTAGAGAACAGCCTGCACCAACTAGAGGCAATTCTTAAATAGGAGCACTGAGTTCAAAATCAAAACACCACCATGAAAAGACTCCATTCCCAGGCAACACCTCTGGCAGTATGTACTTGGTGATTCATGCCAAGAATTTTTGCTGAAGTTGGAGCAATTGACAGCAAAGGGAATCTTAACTAACATTTTAGGCTCATCAGGCTATAAAGGTGAGCTGAGAGAAAATGAGACTGGTTTTATTTGTCTCATGTCCACCTAACTTCCATTGTTCACTTCTGCTTAGTGTCCCAAAGCACTATTCCAAGCCCAAGCTGAAATTACATTTCTGGGTTAATAACAAGCACAGGAAAATAAATCATGTCTGCCCTAGAAGTGAACCCAAAACCAAAAGCAGCCAGAGAGGAATTTGTGAGTTGAGTTTAGAGTCAACTTTAATTCTGAAGGAAATGAACCTTTAAAAGGAAAATTCAAGTAACAACCTATGTAGACAAAACATTAATCTACACTGCTTCAATTAATTTGTGGGCCTTTTGTAACCTTTTTTTCTTAAGTGGATATCTTCCAGAGCAGAACTTCTCTCATAAGATGGCTTGGAGCCAAATACAGTAATAGTAAAGATATTTGTGCTCAGGCTTCCTCAAAACCTTACATATACTTCCAATCCCTAAAGGAACATCCAACTACTGACTTATCTCTGTAACAAGATTCCTATTTAAAAAAAAAAGTAAACCATCTACACAACCCCCAACACCAATTTCTTTCTTTTGCCTGGGCTTTAGTTTGTTCGGAAGAGTGGTAGCCCTTGAAGGCACAAATCAGTACTATTCTAGACAACCATGTCAGGTAAAAGCGCTCTGCACTGGGCTAGGACACAGTTCTGTCCACACCTAATGTGGAAACCATACCAGAACAAGGTCAACATACTTTCCTCTAGTGAGGCCAATGCAAGGACCCCTTGAGGATAGCTGCATGTCCATCCCGCTACCACCCAGGATCAAAGTGGATGCTTCTACATAGCACATCTTTGTACAACATTTGTATTTCCATTGTACTTGTACTTTGTACAACAAGTAGTGTTGTCCAATTGAACTATCATGACAGATACAGATGTCATTTTAAATTTTCTGATAGCACCTTAAAAAAGGAAAAAGAAATTAACATTCTATTTAACTCAATGTATTTGAAACATTATCATTTTAGCATCTAATCAATATTTAAAACATGATTAGTGAGACATTTTACTTTTTTTTCATACTGAGTCTGCAAAATCATTTTACAGTTGAGGCACATCTAAATTTGGACCAGTCACATATCAGATGCTCAACAGCAAGATGTGGTTAGGGGCTACAATATCAAACAGCATGGACCTAAAATATTTTACATGATAACTGTTTGCTAAATAATGAAAAGCTCAAAAAGGTTGTTACTGCACCATTTACACCCCAATAAGTAACTAAGAGATATCAGTTCTATGAACAGCAAATAAAACCTTCTGAAGAAAGGGAAGCTGACTCATTTATCCCAATTCAAACCATGAGTAGACTTGGAAAAAATTTCTTATGATCCTGAAGTCCATAACTTGCTACAAAAGATCAAGTCTTCTATGTAGGTGTACTTATAAAACAACATGGTACCTATCAGGCTCTTCTCATTAAAAATGTGTCCAATTCCCAAATCTCCATTTACTTCAAATTGATACCTACGCTTTTTTAGCTATATAATCCCATCCATTTTTTTTTTTCAGATAGCTGGCAACCTCATTTCCTCTCCAAGTAGCCTGCTCCAACCTTTCCTTCTCTACTTTGTCAAAAGCCAGACCAAACAGTTCATGCTTCAACTCTGCAGCTGAGAACTGTAAAAGGAATTCTGAACAAAGTTGCAATAAGGCTCTTAGGTGTAGTGAAAAAACCACCAGACTGACTATAAAACATTTACTTAATATTAACTTCTAATCTCAAAGTAACCAGGCACACACGCAGGCACACGCGCACACGCACACACACACACACAGAAAGAATAAATCACCATATCCTAGAAAAATAAAACTATAAATTGAACGTTCATTCTGTTAAAAAAAGACTCAGAGTCCTTAATAAATAAAAAAACTTAAAGACAACCATAGAGTTAATTTGCATAAAAAAAGACCACAGATTTGAGCACAGACTTGGAGTTCAACAAGCCTAGATTCAAACCCTAAACCAACCACTAAGCGCCTTGAATAACTTAACCATTCTGAATGTGCATTATCATCTGTAAAAAGATTTAAAAAACTCTACCCCCTTAGTTATTGCAAAGATTACATAAAATAAAACACTGTAATTAGCACATTATTTGGGTGCTAATAAACATTAGTTAACTCTCAGCCCCCCGCCCCATTCATTTCTTTAATTTGTAGAAGGCAGAAAATACTTATGTGACTTTATTTATAGCTCTAATATCAATATAAACAGAAACCCTACAACCCCAAATTTTCTTTCTATTCTTCTCAGCATGAGGTTGGGGCTGGGATAATGAACAGCTCAGCTATATGCTACTGACAACAAAAGTCTGTAAAGAGCTCTAGTAGCGGATGTCATCAGTAGTTCGATGACCCCATTTCCTCACCTCAAGCATAGAATAATGCCAATACTAATGTGGTGAGCATTAGCAAAGAGGAATGTATGGGGTAGTAAGGGAGCCCAGAGGGTAACACTTAGCTCAGCCTGGAGAGAGGGCATAGGGGGCTTCCTGAAGGAGATAACGACTTGATCTGAGCCAGGCACACAAAAAATGGTGAGGACTATAGGGAGAGGAGTGAAGAAGAGACATCTTAGAGAAAAGAAATGGTGGGAACTAAGATGTAGGACATGGTAGATACAGGAGAACCTAAAGCAGTTCTTATTGCAGAAGAAGGGGCTGAAGCCAAGGAGGACTTTACATAATAAAGGAAGGACCTTGGACTTTACCCTGTTGGTGATCGGGACATCAAAAAACAAGGCTGTCATTGGAAATCAAAGATTGGTATCAGTGAAAAAGAGGAAGGAAACCTGTGGTGGGAAACCAAAGACTGAGTGTACTTTAAATGACAGCATATCAGA
The DNA here is from genome assembly GCF_030028045.1 of Hippopotamus amphibius kiboko. Classification (NCBI taxonomy): domain Eukaryota; kingdom Metazoa; phylum Chordata; class Mammalia; order Artiodactyla; family Hippopotamidae; genus Hippopotamus; species Hippopotamus amphibius. Next base: position 105,219,844 of record NC_080186.1, read on the forward strand.
AAAAAACAAATACTGACACACTGAACTTATCTATCATTTCCCCTCTAGAAAAAATACAAAAGCACATGGAGAAAGAAACATCTTTTAAGGACTTTCATAGAAAAAAAGGTATTTATTAAACATCCTATCATAAGAAATTTTGGTAAGATACCATTTTGCTAGGAAACCTTCCCCCAAGATCGGGCCTTCCTAATTAATATCAAAGGAGGAAACCAAGTGTGGTATCAAAGAAAAATCAGCAATGAAATCACAATTATCATTTAATCTTCACTGACATCAGGAGTCTTCATACTACACAAAGCCACTCTCTCCCACAGGGCAAGGGAACGATTAGAATGGGGTCAAGTTCCTAACAAGTACCTCATCCTGCCCAATACCACTATGAGGATCACTAAAAAGAGAAAAATTCAAATCTTCCCAGTTACTATTTGCCACTTAATTAACTTTACAGTAATCTGTTTAAGTTGAAAAAAAGAATGGCCCATGAAAAAAATCACCAGAGAAATGGCAAAAGCTAAAGAGAAGAGAGAATATCACAGAAAGAGCAGAGGGTTAGAAGTGAAGTCCTAGGATTAAGACACCAAGAAGAAATTCTAGGGGAAGTCCAATTTTAGGGAAACCCGGTGGGAAAGTTTTAAAAAAAAAGACAGTTTGGGGATTAAAAGCAGAAATGTGTGCCCTTCCAGGAAATCATGTTTCTCAAGTTTTAAACCCTTCTAATCTTTTCTATTCATAGTCTACAGCTCTAAAGAGTACTCTAAATAATCAGCTTCTGCAGATGAGGGAAGGCAATTTGGAGACGCTAAACAATCCCAGGTAGTCACTACAGCAATCCAATATCAAGACTTCTTTGCTAGGCCCGATCCTTCACTGGTACTGGAGTTTCTTGCTTGTAACATTAACTTATTCTAGGGTTTCCACATTAAATCAATCATCTTCTCTCAAAAAGGCTCAGTTCTTAATCACTTAATCAGTTCTTACTTGTCTCCACTTTCAGTTAGATAAATAGATATAAACAGAAATTGGAACCAAATGTCTGCATAAACTCACTTAATTTCAAAAATAAGAGGAAAATCTGCCTACGACAACATTCGAAGCTCCCAAGAGGTTGTAAATTTAAGCAAGACTACTCTTCTAATTTCAGAGGCAGAAAAATCTATGTGCAAAAAGGGATACAAAAAAAGGAAAAAAACAGAAATGTAGATGGGTGTGGTAAAAATAATGTCATCAAGAGGACCTGCTCAACCCTTTGCATAATTATAGGTCATGACAATAAGATGAGATAGATTTCTGTCTGTGAACAAGCAATGAGGTCTGAACTCTCTCAGACCATATAACTTATACTCATTTTTTTTCAATTGGAAGAAGGAAGGGTGGAAGTAAGAGCATTTTAATAACTTTTTCATATAATTATGAAGTTTTGATGCTACATCAAAACTTGACAAGTTGTAGCTTCTTTTCCTTTTCCAGCTTTATTAAGCTATATTTAACATATAACATGTGTACGTTTAAGGGGTACAGCACGATGATTTGATATACATGTGTATTGTGAAATGGTTACCACAATAAGATCAGTTAACACAACCACTACTTCACACAGTTACCATTTTCTGTGTATATGTGGTAAGAACATTTATATTTTTGCATTTAAGTAGTCCTTTTCCTCTTAAATATTTAATAAGCATCTACTATGTTCCAGGCAATGTGCTGTTTTGCCAGATAATAACCTCAGAGTCTTTCAATAATGCTCTTTCTCATATCTCCCACAGCACCTCCCACACCACCTCAGAGGAGCTGCCCAATAAATACCTGTGCAAATATTTCTTTCTTTCAGTGAACATGGACTATATGGGGTTAGCACTATCCCAGTGATGCAGCACAGAGACCCTTGTCACAAGTGCCCACTTCAATGACAGCATGCCTCTGGTTGCCAACCCATGCCCCGTTCTGACTGATCTGTCACACTGTACATACCTGTCCACTGAGGGGGGCAGCGACAGTTGTAAGTATTGACCCCATCTACACAAACTCCTCCATTCTGACACTTGTGGTTAGGGCAGTCATCAACATTCCGCTCACAGGTGACCCCTTCAAAACCTAGTAAGGGAAGAACAAGAGAAAATGATAAATTCTCATACAGATGATGTGATCTGCCCTTCTCCACAGGACATGGTCATCAGAACAGACTGACTTCATTATTTCAGTTCAACTCAAGACTCACCATATAAAAATCCCCCCATCTTCTGTCTTCTCTTGCCTCAAGCATAGTTAGACAGGTAAAATGACTCACTATGCCAATGACATGTTTTCATAGTTACCTCACAAGTATTTCAAAGTGTTTTCATGAAATAAAATCCCAGTGGAGATAAATGTCTACTCAGGATAGCTATTTACTGGTTCTAAAATAAATGGGGGGGGGGGGGGCGGTATTAGATTTTCCCCAGCTCCGTGCTAGTAATGGGAAGAACAGATAAAAGATTACCTAATTAAATTTAAATTCCTTTTATTTTTTTTCTTGGGAAAACTGGGGGGAGAGTGGGGAGAACATAAGAAAAATATTGAACTTAAAGTCTGAAGATAAGTGTCAAGTTCCAACCTCATTGTTTATAAGCTATTTAATACACAGTAAATTACAAACTCTGAAGTAGCTTCCTCATCTGTAAAATGAGGCTGACTGCACCTGCCCAGCCTGCCTTTCTAGGTTGTTATAAGTACCACACCACGAGTAAAGTACAATATAAATATAAAAAGCTCCCTGAATATGGGATGGCATTATCACTAATTAAACTTGCCAACCCTTCAAATTCTTCATCCTCCTCTTCACATTTATAGCACAGCTTCCTTCCTCTTGAGTTTTCCCTTTTATGAAAAATGAAACTAGCACATCAAACTTCACCCCAACTGCCCCATAATATGTTCCCCTATAACTTATACATTGGGCTTTTTTCCTTCTCTCTCCTTGCTACCAAATCCCTTAGCTTTTAAAATAGAAGACTGCCAGCTTTAAAACAAGAGAGAAAGTCCACCGAACATTCTCTTATTTGAATACATCTCACTAAGTATTTGGCCTCTTCAAAATGTCCCTTAGGTTTCTCTCTCTTACTCAAAACACTTATTGGGTCTTATACCAGGCACTGGTATAGGTGAGTAAAAGAAAGAGTCCCAGCTTTGGGGACATTATAGTCTGTGTGAGCGGGACAGACATCAGTCACACCTTGTTTATTCATTCCTTACCACAGGCTGCTGTGGTCTTCCACCTCTGCTCTGTTACACTGGAACATGGCTGGCTTCTCTGAATACAGTAGCAGTCATGTAAATTAAGATGAACCAAGTAACCAAAAAGTTACTCAGAGACCAAAGGGACCCACTTTGTAGAAGATGGAGATAACTAAAAACTTGACTGAAGACAATTCTATTTCTCCAGGTATTTGGTACCCAGTCCATTCAAGCAGATGAGTCATTACTATGAAAAATTTTTATAGACTCAGATTTTGTGAAAATTAATCACATTACTCATGTATCTGTTCAATCATATGAAAATCTTGCAAATGGACTGAGTCAGTAAATGCTGAACTGTTTAAGCCCACCCATAATTATGATAAAATGAGGGCAAATCTAGAGATCCACAAAGTACAGTCCCTGAACAGCTGAGGTCTCTGTTTCTGGTCTAGTGCTCTTAAATGGAGACATTCTTTAGAAAAGTTAAAGATAGTTTTAGAGCGTAGGAGGGGAAAAGGGGTGCTGGTCCACCACTGTTAGAACCTGTGTGGTCTGGTGGTGTTCTAGAACTGATATTGGTCATCCTCCCCCTAACTTGATCTCCCTGGTGACAAAGACTAAATATGGTTGACTAGGGTGTCAAGGAGGTGATGAAGACACTGCAGTCAAACTATAAGGAATTGAAACTGTGACCTTGAATTTATATTAGCCAGTGCTACAACTAACTGAATTCACCAACCACAGACAAATTAAGAAAGCAGAAGCATTTCAGCATAACCACAACATATAAGAAATAAAATGTTTTCTTTTTATGATTGACTTTTTTTTGAAGTAGTTCTTCCCTGTCACTAGGTAGGTAGGGAAAAAGGCAAGTAAGTGAAAGAGTTCATTCATGGTTGAAGCATGGCCTCTGGGGCCAAAGTGCCTAGATTCAATTCTCACCCTTGCCACAGAGTAGCTAAGTGAACATGGGCAAGATAGTTAAACTTTCTTTCCTCTCTGGGGTAATTAACAGGACCTACCTGAAAGTTTGTTTTAAAGAGTAAATGAGTTAGATATAAAAAATGCTTAATGCAATAAATTGTGCTGAAACAACTGAATATCTAGATGCAAAAGAATAAACTTGGACCCCTTCCTCATCCCATACACAAGAATGAACTAAAAATGTAAGAAGTTAAAATTATAAGACTCTTAGGATAGAACACAGAAGTAAATCTCTGTGACATGGGCTAGGCAGAGATTTCTTAAACATGACCAAAAGCACAGGCAACAAAAGAAAAAACTGATAGCCTGGAATTCACCAAAATTAAAAATATTTGGGCTTCAAAACATACCACCAAGAAAGTAAAAAGACAGCCCAGAGAATGGGAGAAAATAATTGCAAATCAAATATCTGTTAAGAGACTTATATCTAGGATATATAAAGAATTCTTACAACAAATATTACAATACAATATACATAATAATACAAGCATCCCAGTTATAAAATGGGTAAAGAATCTAAACAGACATTTCTCCAGAGAAGATATACACATGGCCAATAAGCACATGAAACAAAGCTCAACATGAGCCATCAGGGATGTGCAAATCACAACCACAATAAGCCCTCACTTCACACCCACTGGGATGGCTATAATTAAAAAGAGAGATAACATCAAGTGCTGGTAAGGATGTGGAGAAACTGGGAATCCTCATACACTGCTGGTTGCAACGTAAAATAGCGTAGCCACTATGTGATATGGTCTAGCAGTCATGAAGAGATTAGAGATACCATATCACCCAGCCCCTCATAAGTATATTAAAAGAAATGAAAACATACATCCACTCAAAACCTTGTACGAGAATGTTCACAGCAGCATTATTCACAATAGCCAAAAAAGTGGGAGCAGCTCAAATGTCAATTTCCTGATGAACGGATAAATACTGATACAAAGTGATAAATCCATACAATGGAATATGACTCAGCCATGAACAGGAATGACATATGGGTACCTCCTGCAACACAGATGAACTTTGAAAACATCAAGTGAAAGAAGCCAATCATGAATGACCGCAGACTATGTGTTCTCATTTATATGAAATGTCCAGAACAGGCAGCTCTATAGAGAAAGCAGATTAGTAATTGCCTAGTGCTGGGAGAAAGTTAGGGGGAGGTTAGGGAGTGCCTGCTAATGGATACAGTTTCTTTTGAAGTGATAAAAATGAGCTAAAATTTATGGTGGTGATGGTTACACATATCTATAAATACACTAAAAACCACTGAATTGTACACTTCAAAAGAGAAAATTACATGGTATGTAAATTATATCTCAATAAAGCTGTTATATTAGAAGGAAAAGCACTGAAAACAATGCCTGATGCACAGTGTTTTACACATATTAGCTAATACTATTATACATCAGTGGGATCAAAGCATCCCTTAGAGATTATCTACTCTAATCCTTCTAAGTTACAGATGAAGAAGGTAAGGGCCACACGGCTGACTTACCCAAGTTTACAAGGCTAGTAGGTAGGAGGCAGTGCTGAACCAGACTGACTGGACTAACGTAAAGTTATCCAGCTTCAATCAGTACGATCTCTGGGACCCCAGAGCTCCCTTTCAATAATCTGAAAAACTGACCTTGGGTCAAAAGTTCCCATGTCTGAGAAAACTCTAGCCAAATCAGTTCTCCTCCAAACTTAAGACAGGATTTATGCTTTAAAAATAGAGATACAGTACTTTTTTGGGAAACAGCTAGCAAATTCTTATAAGAAAGTCTACCCAAAGGGGTGGTAGGGAGAGTAGGGAGGGTGGGTAAGGCTTAAATGAATAAGTTATAGTGCAATCACTTCTTTAAAAATGTTTTAAGAGAAAGGGAAACAGACAAGTCTTCAGACCTGTGGCTGGGATGGATGTAGCAGACTTACAGAGAGGCTCACATGACTGTACTAAAAGGAGTCCACTGCCTAAAGCCAATTCACATCCTTAAAAGGCCAAAAAGAAAGAAATTAAACTCAGAAGGAACATTTTAAGACTGTGCTGTTATAAAACCATGGGCCACGTAACTGATAAATGATGACAGTGAGGGTGGGGAGCAGAAAAGTATCTTTTGAACTTGTCATCCCACACAGAGAACAGCATCTCTCAAGAGAGCTTCCATATCTTTCCATTTTCAGCCCCCGGGAGGTGTGAGGGTGGAAAGGCTTGGTGCAGAGGCACAAAGAAGAGAGCACAAAGGGGAAGCTGAGATGACACAACCAGGATTCTCCCAGGCCATGCTGAAGGTCCTCAGGAAGAGCTTCCATGCACAGGGAAGAAAACCCAGGGATGCCTAGAACTGGACAAAGGCACAAAGGTAAACATCTACAGGCTACCTTCTTCCCCCGACCTCTGGGAGGAAATCTGTCACAAGAGCAAGCTGGTCCCACCTCTGACCCACTGGTTCCCTTGGCACACTTCATCCATCCTCTGGATGGGCCCTGATGAGCTCACTGACCCCATGCCTGGCCCACGTATGCCTGGCCCACCACCCACCCAAGCTGCCGCTCCTACCCACCTCCCTCTGTATCTCCCAAATGATCTCCACTTTCCTTTCTAACTTTACCTCCAAAGAAGTCAGAGAAATGAATAAAGGGGTTCAAAAGAAATAAATCCAGAACATTTTTTTAAATTATAGAATATAGGAATTCTCTTCTCTATCACATTCAATTCATACATTTGTCAAATATCCATTGAGTCTCAATTTTGTGCCAGGCACTAACTTGGATACTGGGGGGGGGGGGGGGGGGGGGGGGGGAGTTAAAATGAGAGAGTCTACTGGGAAGGATGAACAGTTACCATTTGTTAAGTGCTGTGTGAGACATATACAGGTTATTAAAGACCCTTTAGAGGGTCTCTAGTCACCATAGGGGTAGGGAATATGGAAGGCATTTCAGTGAAATAGGTGCCTTTGACACATCATAAGGAATAAGTTCTATGTAAAAAGGCAGGGTAGGTGGGGGAGGTAAGTGACAGAAGGCTGGGAAGGTAGCACGGACAAAACTGCCAAGCATGGGAGAACAGGAAAGACTTCCAGGAACATCAAGTAAAACTGGACTTAGGGCCCACGTTAAAGGAGCTAAATAAAATAGTGCACCCTGCAAAACAGTCTGATAATTTCTGCATCTGCCCCAGTGAAACCTACCAGAATATGATTAGTACAATACCCAAGAGAACATCACATGCCCGTGCATATGAGAATGCAAGAAGGAATTATTTCTAACAGTTTTTAAGCTCAGAAACTGCAGAGCAGACACAAAAGCCACACAATGTGGTTAAGCTTTATTTTAATGATAGAGGGATACTACATATAATCAGCCTGTAAAGTACAGAGGTGATTTACAAAGGATAAACCTTCCTTGTTTGGAGAGGATGGATAAGACAGTTTTTTTATGAAGTTTAAAAATCATAAAGGAATAAGGAGGTACAGGAGAGAAAGAAAAAGGGAAAGTCCATCAGGGACTGTCCTATCCAACTGTGAACTCACGGGCACAGCCAGGAGATACAAACAACCCGTTGCTTTCTGCTTACCTGCGCTACTTCTTAAAATATCTAGAAACATAAAACCAGTTTAACTCATTCTCTCCCCACTAACTCAAAAATACTGGGAATCAATGATTCAAGAATTTATTTTCTATTTTGTTCTTTTGTTAAAATTATTCTTGTCGAGTGCTCCTCCCCAGGGCTTCTGCTAAAAACTTTACCTAGTGGTAGTTCATAAGGGTCTGGATTATTAACAGTTGCTGATCCAAGAGGATGAAATACAGTTCTTTGGTTTGATTCTATCAGTTCCTTCTTGAATATATTCCTTTTTCCTTCCCTCTATGGAGAAACACTTTTCTTCATTATAAAAGATGAGTCATTTTTGCAGTTTTAATTCCCTCCCCATCAGTCTTAATACTAAAAGCAACTGAGTTACTACAGTGCCCTTTGCAGAAAAAGAACTATATCTTAACCATTTGAATATGATCACTAGTTATGTGTGGTTCACTGACTTACAGAGTTGAAAAGGACTCCAATTCTTTTTACTCAGTACTAGTGTATAAATAAGTACAGAAGAACCTAGACTAAGTCTGGGATGCATGTTACCAGGAAGAAAGTCAACGGGATCAAAATTACCAGGACCAAAGCTACATTCTCAATACTACCATATTATACTAAACTCAATCTGTAAATCAATAGGTGTATGCCTATTATATACCTGGCACGGTTTCTAGGTGCTTGGGATATATCACTAAATAAAAACAGAGATCCTAGCTTTCACTCTAGAGAGGGGAAGAGGCAGCAGAATTTGGAAAAGATAGACAATAAACAATAGACATAATGAGGTAAATTATATAGTGCAAATTATATAGTAAGATGATGACAAGTGTTACAAAAAAAGAAAAGAAAAGGAAAGGTAGACCAGGGCCAGTAATGAAGGGGGAAGGGAATGGTTACAAACTGAAACAGGATGATCAAGGTAGGCCTCAGTTAAAGCTGCAAAGACTTGAAATGTGGTGGGAAGCAGCCCTTTGGGAATTGCAGAACCTGGACAAAAGCCACTTTGCCTCCTGCTGACTTGGTTTCCCTACCTTTAGAACTGAAATAATGCTTCTCTTCAAATCAGGGTGCTGTTTACATTGAGATAGTGATTATTACTGTAAGTAACATTTCAGTCTCTTGCGCAGTGTGGAGGGCAACGGGGGAGGAACGAGAAGAATGGCCCTGCACTATGAAGAGGACTCTGTAAAACACTCTGTAAAAGAAAATCATCTCCAGGCACTACTTTCCGAAGTGGAAATCAAGTTAATACTCTGCAAACTCCACCTGGGACGTGAAAACAATGGGCATAATATCTTACACACTGTATAAACATATACTTATACTTATTGCATCGTCTATTGTTTTGAATTATTTTTTAATTTCCTTCTATACATTGTCCAAACTGACATCATCTGTTTTAGATCATGGGACCCTGAAAAGCAAGGATCAGTCTTAACTAGTTCTTAAATATCTTAACTATTTTTAAATATCTGCATGATACCATATACAGGCTGGTATGTAACAAATACTGTCTGATCATAATTAGAAGTATCTCCGTTTTCTTTTAACGTGAACCTACATTTTTTTAACCCAAATACCTCTAAGCATTTAACAAAAAGTCTTACACATTTCAAAGCATCTTCAGGGGCAGAAAAGCAGTACAGTGTGATGGAACAAGATGTACAAAGCACAGGCTTTGGAAATAACCTGCCTGGATTTCAGGGCTCAGCCTAACCACATGTCAGCTGGGCAACTTTGGGTAAATCACTTAACATCTCCAAATTTGAGTTGCTTCACCTGGGAAAACTAGAAAAATAATACCTGTCCCCAAGGTTTTTGTGTAATCAAGCTAATGGATGCAGAAGTACCTGGCACAGTGCCTGACTCATAAAAGGCATTAAATAAATGTTAGCCTACTCTTTGCCAAATCTTCTGCCCCCAACGCTGCACCCCCCATCCGGATCCCAAACACACACTTCATCAGTGTGTAAAAAAATGCCTTGCTTTAAACTATAAGCAGAGTGTAAGAGACAGCCAAGACCTCCTTACTCCATCCCACTAGCCCTGGCAGCCTCTCAGCTGTGGAATCCTTGGTTATTTCCTTTCTCAAGGAGGAGATACTATTCTGGTTTGACAGATCCTTTCCTGGACACACTCTCAGAATTCCCTAAGGTTCTTATCGTGGCTAACGGATAACAATGCAGAGGCTATGGGAGTGAATAATCACTCTCTCCCAGCTAAAAACTTCCTTTATTGACTTCTCTAACTTCCCGTTAGTACTTTGCTGCCAAATCAACCTCTTGTCCTAGGCAACTATTAAAAGTAATTTTCTTAAAACTAAAAAACACATTCAGTCTTCAACAATAAATTGCACTAACCTCAATTACTAGCCTCTTAGGCTATTAGAATATCTGACTATCAGAATATTTGCAAAATTAAATTGTTTGCATTTCTATTTCCTTCCTTAACCCTTAAAATGCAAACAAAAACAGGAGTGAAGAAAAATGTCTTTTAGTTATTCCTTCTACAAGATAATGTGGATGACAGCAATATTAGGTAAATAAATATTTAGTGTCTAAAATGACAGCATTATCTATTCTTCACTGAAAGAGAAACTGAAAGCAACGCAATTAAGTCGCTTGTTCTTGTGACTTACAGTTAAATGGTATCCTTTTCTATCATGTGGCAGTGCCTTGTACTGCTGTACCTCAAGCACACAGCACCGTGCCTAGAACACAGCTGGCAGTTAATAAATTTTAACTGAGTGAAATGAATAAATTATCATTTGCTTTTATCCTGAGGACCAACACATGACCTTTGACCCCCAAAAGATAAAACACACGATCCCATTATATGTGAACCATATCCACAGCACCAGAATCTAAAATTCCTACTCCAAAAGAGTGGCTAGAACAACTTCTTTTTGAAGCAATTCTGCTTACGGAGCACATTATTCCCCCCTACAGTTTTCCTTCTTTTGTTTTAGCACTAAGGATATTTGTATAAAAACAGAATCTTTGTTGCTTAGTAATTCATCTGCTCCAGCTGTTTGTGTTCTGTTCCCAATCAAAATTCTCGGTTTTCAGCCTCCTCATCATTTTTACAAGGAGTTCAGTGAATTGGCCAGCCTTGCTCCTTTTTCCATACTACAGAACACCGGGCCCCAAGCTCCCATACATTGCTTCTCTTTTTGCTTCTATCTTGGGGTTATGTGTGGGTGTGCCACACAGAATCTATCAGCACTCATCAAAAAGTGTTCACTGATTAACAGAGCACCAGCGGCACCCCAGTTTCAAAATTCTCCAGCTTCAAGTCTGGGCAGGGTTAGCCCAAAATCAGAAAGGCTACACAGAGAGGGTTCTAAAGACCAGAAGCTCAGGGAAAATTACAAAAGGGTAGGTAGGTGCAATTAGGTAGATAGTAAAATCATCCATTATTCCATCAGAGGTAAAAGCATATAGGAAAGTTGATCATCTATTATTACTGTCAATGTAGTTTAGAGCATTTTATTAATCATACATACACATTTTTCAGTGTCTAATTCTCATTGTGTTCCTTTCCATTCCATAGCCTTGTCTATCCTTTTCTCAGAGCTCTGTTTCTCTTATTTCTCACTGTTCCTCCAAAAAGGATAATAAACAAATTTCCAAGCCACTCATCATCATAAACTCTGACATGTTAAATTACCCCCTGCCCAGTTTATGGACCATACTGGGCCTATAAAACTCCTCTCTCACCAGCAAACCACCCCAGACAAAATTTTCACTTCCCCTTTTCCCTCCTGGGAAGGATACTTCCTAAAGGAACAACTGAACCACACCCATCCCTTTCCTTCCTGCTGAAGGTGCATCCCCTAACCCAGGACACCAGGGGAACTCTTTACCTGGAAGGCAGTTGCACTCAAAGGTAAAGTCACCGGTCTGCCGGCAGGTGCCTCCATTGACACAGGGGGAGGGTGCACAGGGCACATAGGGACTGTCACAGTGCTGGCCTGTGAAGCCCTGGGGGCACTGGCACTGATAGGAACCAGGGAGGTTGAGGCAAGTGCCGCCATGCTGGCATTGTCCTGGAACGTCACATTCATTGACATCAGTCTCACACTTCTGCCCTGTGAAGCCTGCAAGGCATGTGCAGGAGAACTGACTGGCCACGGTGGTACAGGTACTTCCATTTGCACAGGGGTGACTCAGGCAGGCATCAGTCCATTGGCACAGTTTACCTAGAGGAAAGATAACAGAACTTAGCACTGCCCAGAGAAATGGGAGTCAGCCCCACCCCACCACCCCACATCTCCCACCCAACAGGTGACATAAGGGAGCCATTGCATGGAGAACCCCTAAGCTCTCTGAATCTTACAGGAAGCCCGTATCAGAGCCTCCTCAAGTTCATCTGACGGGGGCACTCTCCAGGGCTCTCAGCTGAGACAGAACGACTCAGTGGAGCACATGGCTGGAAAAGGGACTTTTGCTTAGTCATAGGAAGCCTACATCGATCCCTGAAGCACAGAAGGGCCTGGATCCACCTGCTGTCTCCCATCTCCTGGCCTTTGCAAAAGCTGCTCCTTTGTATGGAAGGCCATCTTCCTTTTTATTTACCTAGTGGGCTCCCACTTATCTTGACAACTCTACTCATAAGTCACCACTGCCATAAAGTCATCCTTAATGCCCCCCTCAACTCCCCAAATCCCCTCCCCTTCTCTCTCCCTCACACACACACAACCCTGCACACATAAACACATGCCCCAAGTTTGCTGTTTTCTTTTATCATAACACCTGTCACACTGGCAGGGTCATGTCTTTTAAATGAAAATAAAGTATATTGATGTCTTCCACAATATACTGTGACTAAATAGACCTCTCAGATGATAGAAATATGTCAATATGACTTCTATTTCCCTTAAACACAACACACATGCACATGTATTCCAAGCAACATTTTTTAATTATGGTCCTGACAAAAATATTGGTGGATGTGTTTGAAGGAGATGAAGAATCTCTGGCTTCTTACATATGAAAATAACCAGACGCTGTCATGAGAATAAAGGTCTAGAAATGTAATTCTTGTGGACTCTCTCAGGTAGGAAAGTACTAGAAAGAAGCAGGAAGAAAGTACTGGATCTCAAGGCATCACTCAAAGGAATCAAAGCAGATTCTTTGAGGTAGAAAGAGAGAGAAAAGAAAAAAAATACTCCCATGCCAGGGCTTCCTAGGTGGCACAGTGGTTAAGAATCCACCTGCCAATGCAGGGGACAAAGGTTTGATTTCTGCTCCAGGAAGATCCCACATGCTGCAGAGCAACTAAGCCCATGTGCCACGATTATTGAGCCCATGTGCCACAACTACTGAAGCTCACGTGCCTAGAGCCCATGAGAAGCCATGGCAATGAGGAGGCCATGCACCACAACAAAGAGTAGTCCCCGCTCGCCGCAACTCTAGAGAAAGCCCGCATGCAGCAACAAAGACCCAACACAGCCAATTAATTAATTAATTAATTAAAAAAAAATACTCCCGTGCCACTAGTAAATTTGGTATTCACATGGCTTTTTGTTTTCATTAGTTTAAGCTTTTTCCAAAACTAAAGATACGAGAACCCCTTTGTTAGTACTCCAACTGGTTATCTAGATAAACATCCAAATCTTTGGCCCCCACAGAAAAGCAAATGAGAGCCATGATAGCTTTTCTAAAAGAGAGAGAGTGACACTTGAGCACACAGAAGTACTCTCTGCCTATCAGGAAAATCAAATGAAAGGGAAAAGCTACAATAAAAATTCAAATATAGCATGTATATCTCAGGGTGCTAAGCAGAGAGAAAATGAAGGCACCTCAGTGTTTTTTTCCTATTTTTTCTTCATTCTACTGAGAGGTACTTCCCTACAGTGGAGAACAGATAAAAATGCTTACTTCTGACAACTGTGTATATCAGAGTATTTGCCTACAACTGAAACAAAAGGTCTCTGACCTTGGCTTCCCATTACATGTTTTGGTATTGTACAAGCACTAACTTTCTGCCTCTGTTTCTTCATCTATGAGTGGAGTTGAGCTCATAAGGTCTGATGAGGTGGGGTAGTGAGCTATCCCGAAACCAAAAGGGTGAGCTTGACCTGTGGTGGTTCCTAAAGTGACAGACAAAAGTGGCAGGTGTGTAAAGATGATCAGAACCCTGCAGACCACCAAGAAGAGATCCTTTTAATAGCAAAGGAGTATGTTTTAATTTGAGGGTTATTTCAGAGAAACATTTTAATTATGAAGTCAGTACTGCCATTTCCACTAGTCAGGATTAAAATGTTTTAAATGGATATGCCCTCCCTTCGCCTTGGGGAGCAAAAGAACTTGAAAGTGACAATCAGGAAAAAATTATTCTCTTAACAACCAAATCTCTTCAATGACTCACATTATCAATGCTGTCATAGTCATGGTGGAGATAATAAATCATCCTATCTTCTACAACACCTTTCAGTGAAAAACCCGTAGAACAAGTATTCCAAACTAAATGATCCAGTCTAGTTTTCTGAATATGCTTTTTATTTTTTATTAGATTTACAGAATTGTTGATATAGTGGGGGACAAAATGATGAAGAGTTCTCCTTTTCTCATTTAACGTAATATACACTTATGGTTCATTTTGAACCATAAAACTCAGACCCAGCTTTGAAGAACCAATAATATAATCAGATGAGAGACATGTAAAAATTAATTACAGTAAAATAAAATGTGACACATAAAATAATAGAACATAGAGACTAACTGTGCAAAGGAATCACGAAAGGGTCACAAAGAGTTCACAAGAGCATGGCGCAATCCCCAGTTGTAGAAAAAGGCATTCCAGGCAAAAGGATGTGCAATAGCATGGCGGCAACAGGAAGCATGACATCTTCAGGAAATGATGAGAACATTCGCGTCACCAGAGCTAGATGCTTGTGGGGAGGTGAGGCTATAGAAAGACGTACGGCCTAGACTGTGAAGGGCTATGGAAATCATGTAAAAGAGTTTATACTCTGCAGATGATGAAAATTCTCTCGGCTTGGTAAGCAGGTGAGTTTGTGAGAAGATTTGCATTTATAATTAAACATATGGTAATGTGACAGGTGAACAAGATGGGGGGGAAGTAAAGGCAAGGAAACCACTCAGGAAACAATTGCAGGAGTCCAGGTGAGAGACGACATGGACCTCAACTGCAGAGCAGAAGAGGAAATGGAGAGGAGTAGACAGGTAAGAGGTAATTCAGAGGTTAGATTGGGTGACTGAGTCTAAGTGGGGTACAGACAAGTGAGAGGGTGTTTCTAGTTTAGAGTATTTGGAGTGTACACTGGTGCTACAATTTATATCAACACGTTGAGTTTAAGGTACCTGCTGAATTTCTAAGGATAATAAGCAATGGATAGTTGGAAACATGAGCCTGAATGTCAGGGTAGGGGTGGAGCTAAAAGGATGACTATGAGAGTCACCAGCAAGGGATGAAGATGACGACAGTTGAGGCAACTGGAGACAGTGAGATTTCCTGGGGAAAAGTGTGATACGACTCAAGACAGGGCTCAAAGCAGAATTCCAAAGGACACAAAAATCAGACGCATGAGGACAAGGACAAGGCAATGCAGAAGCAAATGAAATAGTTTAAAAAGCCAGAAAAGCCAATGCCTGACTGTCTGAGGAGAGGAGATTTCAAGGAATAAGTTATCAATAACACTAACAGTCCACAGATGTAGAGAACAAATGTATGAATACCAAGGGGGAAAGGGGTGGGGTGGGAGGAATTGGGAGACTGGGATTGACACATATACATGATTGATACTGTGTATAAAATAGACAACTGATGGGAACATACCGTAGAGCACAGGGAACTCTACCTAATGCACTGAGGTAACCTAGATGGGAGGGAAGTCCAAAAGAGAGGGGGTATCTGTATATGTAAGGCTGATTCATTTTGTTGTGCAGTGGAGGCTAACACAACATTGTAAAGCAACCATACTCCAATAAAAATTAAAAGAAAAAAACAACACTAACAACTTTTCTTCTGGTGACAGTGAATAATTCTGATCCCCAATCCTGATATATATACTTCAGGCAATCAACTACTTCTGAGTATTTGACCCTTTTTCTTTCTCTTTCTCCCCTTTCACAAGGAACTTAAGGAGAGTTGACTGGACATTCCAGTTCCTTACCACAATGTTAAACATGTACCAGAGCTGGGGGACGCTAAAGAACCCGATGACATTATCTAGAAGACACCAAATAAAAGTACCTGCTGAGAACAGGAAAGTATGGGCCTGAGTCCCATTTGTTTGTTACCTGTAAAACCGACTTGGCAGGTGCACTCATAGGCATCCCGGCTAAGCACATGGCAGGTGCCTCCATTCAGGCAGGGGTGAGACACAAAGCAGGGGTGAGTGGTCGAGTACTGGCAATCCTCGCCTGTGAAGCCCAGGGCACATCTGCACGTGGCTTTCCCCAACACAGCCTGGACCACACACGTCCCACCATTCTGGCAGCGGCTCTTCTCACAGGGGTCTCGATGCTGACAATATTCTCCCAAGAATCCCTCTGGACATCTGTTTGGAAAAGAGAGGAGTCCATGAAAACACCTGACTTCTTGTAAGTCCAAAAACTTACAAGATGACACAGTCCATTCAAGAAAACACTAGACTGTGAACTAAGAAACCTGAAGGTACAACCTGGAAAATCACCTCACTTTAGGAGAAGAAGTGCTTAGAGTATTTAAGCACACACACTCATGTTTTTTTGAGTTTTGGCAGGTTACAGAATATCAGGTGGGTGACCCAGCGTGGTCTGCCATGGCCAGCCAGCATGACTGTTATTCGGAGGTAAAATACAACCACAGCTCTTCTCATGTAGGTGCAGGCTGGTATGCTATAACAGCACCTTTTTGTGCAGCGTTGTTGATGCCAGCCTTTAAATTCATTAACTTTCTCATTTTGACTAAGTCAATTGGCAGAATTAAGACACTCACGTGATAATGCATGGACTGACCCTCTCATCCTCTCCAATTTAAAATATATGAAATATAAACATCTCTCAATTAAGCTTTGAGAAATAGTAAGTTCTTTTTTTGTTTCCATTGAGATATCGGCTGGCCTATACCTAGATTTCTGAGTTATGTTCAAGAGGTTGAGACTGTGAGAACTGAAAAGAAAAATGGGACTTCAAAGGGACTTTTCAGAACCTTAAATCTG
Source organism: Hippopotamus amphibius kiboko (assembly GCF_030028045.1). NCBI lineage: Eukaryota > Metazoa > Chordata > Mammalia > Artiodactyla > Hippopotamidae > Hippopotamus > Hippopotamus amphibius. Next base: position 105,236,793 of record NC_080186.1, read on the forward strand.
TTAAGATATTAGCATGCAGGCAGCTTTCCTAACCAAAACAAGAAAAGCACGGAATATAATTAAAATAACATTAAAAATATCTAAGGTACCATACAAACACCAAAATGAAGAAGGGAAAACAATTCAAGAATAACATTCTATAACATTTTCCACATACTGTGTTGAGGAGTCTTTTTTTATGCCATCCACTGATTCATAAGATACACAACCATCCCAAATTGCGTGTAATATTTATGACAATTTTCTCTAAACACCATAAAAAGTCATGGAAAGTCTCTTTTTTCATAATGAAGAGGTTGTTTAAATGGAACCTCTAAGAAGCATTTAAAAGGAACACAAAGTCTTTGATTCTAAGTATAAGTTTTGCCATTTGGCTGTCGCCCCAGATCTTTGGTTCAACCTTTTTCTCCATTTTACTTTTTGGAAGATAGAAAACTAACTAGAAGGTTGTTCCACCATTACCTCAAAAATAACACATTTAAACCAAACTCTAAATCCTCCCCGTCAAAACCAGCCCCTAGGGGACCTCTTAGGTGACGCAGTGGTTAAGAATCCGCCTGCCAATGCAGGGGACATGGGTCCAATCCCTGGTCTGGGAAGATCCCACATGCCACGGAGCAACTAAGCCTGTGCACCACAACTACTGAACCTGTGCTCTAGAGCCCGTGAGCCATAACTATTGAGCCCGTGTACCGCAACTATTGAAGCCCATGCGCCTAGAGCCTGTGCTCTGCAACAAGAGAAGCCCCTGAAATGAGGAACCCAAGTACCACAATAAAGAATAGTCCCCCTCTCGCTGCAACTAGAGAAAGCCCGTGTGCAGCAACGAAGACCCAACGCAACCAACATATAAATACATTTATAAAAAACAAACAAACAAAAATCCAGCTCCTATCACATCCTCTGATGCTCAATCACTCTGTTCTGACTCTCCCAATCACCCAGGCTAGAAGCACTAGGGTCCTGTTTCACTCCTTCGTATCTTTGCCAACCATATCCACAATGTTTCATTAGCCCTTGGTTGATCAGACGAAGTCTTTAGAGGTCACAGTTTTGAGAAAAGAAGGAGAACCAGATATTTGGGAACTAAGAACATGCCCAGATGAATTACACAGTAGCTAAAATGGCTAGAGGAGGAACAGAACTAGTAAGTAGCTACAGTGGCAGTGATGTAACTGACATCAGCCTCCTCACCTTTTCTCAGAGCTCTGAACAGTAAGCCTGGAAAAGCCAGAAGCAGCTAGAGCTCTGAGCACCTTCAAGAACAGGTGAAGCTAGAGAATGAGAGGCAGTGAGGAGAGGGCACAGCACTGAAACCAAAGTCCGGTTGAAATTCCTAGTGAGGAGTCTGCATCCCATACGGTCAGAAGGCCCATTTGGAGTCCTGGTGCTATGACCTTAGACAAGTTATTGGTTAGCCAAAAGGTTCTTTTGATTTTTTCCATAAGATGACTCTAGTAGCGCTTAGTTCTCTTTAACTTCATTCAAAACAATTTTGTTAGACTGTATTGTGACAGCTGTCATATCAGCGAGCATTTTAAAAAAAAACATAATTGGTGAACTTTTGTGTAGCCATTTTAATATTGAAGATGGAAGAAAAAAAGGAACATTTTTGGCATATTATGCTTTATTTTTTTCAAGAAAGGTAAAAACACAACAGAAATTCAAAAATAGATTTGTGCAGTGTATGGAGAAGGCGCTGTGACTGATCAAATATGTCAAAAGTGGTTTGTGAAGTTTCGTGCCAGAGATTTCTCACTGGACAGTGCTCCACGTTCAGGTAGACCAGTTGCAGTTGATAGCGATCAGATTAAGACATTAATTGAGAATAATTAACATTCTACCATGTGGGAGATAGCTGACATACTCAAAATATCCACATTGAGCACTAAAAATCATTTGCACCAGCTTGGTTACGTGAATCGCTTTCATGTTTGGTTTCCACATAAGTTAAGCAAAAAAAAAAACCTTCTCAACCGTATTTCTGCTTGCGATTCTCTACTTAAATGTAACAAAAACGTTCTGTTTTTAAAACAAATTGTGACAGGCTATGAAAAGTGGATACTGTACAATAATGTAGGATGGAAGAGACTATGGAGCAAGCGAAATGAACCACCACCACCAACCACACCAAAGGCTGGTCTTCATCCAAAGAAGGTGATGTTTGTGTATATGATGGGATTGGAAGGGAGTCCTCTATTATGAGCTCCTTCCGGAAAACCGAACGATTAATTCCAACAAGTACTGCTCCCAATTAGACCAACTGAAAGCAGCACTCAACAAAAAGCGTCCAGAATTAGTCAACAGAAAGCACATAATCTTCCATCAGAATAATGCAAGACCTCATGTTTCTTTGATGAGGCAGCAAAAACTGCTACAGCTTGGCTGGGAAGTTCTGATTCATCCGCCGTATTCACCAGACATTGCACCTTCAGATTTCCATTTACTTCGGTCTTCACAAAATTCTCTTAATGGAAAAAATTTCAATTCCCTGGAAGACTGTAAAAGGCACCTGCAACAGTTCTTTGCTCAAAAGGATAAAAAGTTTTGGGAAGATGGAATTATGAAGTTGCCTGAAAAATGGCAGGAGGTAGTAGAACAAAACAGTGAATATGTTGTTCAATAAAGTTCTTGGTGAAAATGAAAAATATATCTTTTATTTTTACTTAAAAACCGAAGGAAATTTTGGCCAACCCAATACTTCACTTCACTGTAAGCTCTCTCACATTTTCAACAGTTAATAAAGCTACCTACACCATGAAGCTGTGGTAAGAACTGAACAAAATCAAGTATGTGAAAAATTTTATAAATGTTTAAAACTTTTGCAAATGAAAAACGTTTTTTCTCTCTTTGCACTTATTGAAGAAATATATAATATTTTATTCAAATCACAGATTGATTTTTTAATAGAATAGGTTTTCTGATTACTTTTTAAGAAGCAAACATTGCCAATGTAGCACAGCTAAAATTAACCCTGAGCTATATTATTAAAAGCATTTGCAACTTATTCAAGAAATCTGTTATGGATGATGTTAAAAACTGCAACACAATTCTCATTCACAGTGACAGTCCTCTGGGCATTAATCCTGGCTAACAACTCTTGATTCTCCCATACGGGAATGGCAAACTTTTAAACCTGGGTGGGCTTTTTTGTCCAGCTTAGCTACCACCACCACCACAACACTATCATGTGGCACCTGCTCAGAGAACACAAACTCATTTAAAAATTAGCTTCATAAACATGTAATGGAAACATAAGGTTCCCAGGAAAACAAAAAATGAAACAATATGGAAGATTCTGAAGTCAAACAAAAGTATTCCTGAATTATCTGTTACTAAGGTTTAATCTACATTGTTGCTTCCTGCCAGTATACAAAAATAAGTTTCAACTAAGGTATGTTTAAGAAACCAATAAAAATAGAGGTGGAAACTACAGCTTGTGGGTCTGCTCTGACCCACTGCCTGAGAGCTAAGAATGGTTTTTACATTTTTAAATGGTTGGGGGAAAAAAATCAAAAGAATAATCATATTTTACGACATTTGAAAACTATGTAAAATTCAAATTCCAGTGTCCATACATAAAGTCTCATTGGAACACAACCATACTCATTCATGTAGGAATTGTCTATGGCTACTTTTGCATGACAATAGCACAGCTGAGTAGCTGCGATGAAACCACATGGCTCGAAAAAGTATTTATACTATCTGGTGCTTTACTGAAAAAGTTTGCCAACTCCTGAGTAACAGAGTATATGAAGCCTAATTCTACACACAGCATCCAACATGCTTATTAATAATGATCATGAAGAAGAATACCCTCATATCAGTTTCCACAAAGAATATTACACCCATTCATTCATGCAACAAACATTTACGAAGTGCCTACTAAGGGCCAGGCATTGTTCCAGTGCTAGAAAAATCCTTGAACTTGTGGAGTTTAAATTCTGGTAGGAGAAGACAAAGCAAAATTAATAAGTAAAATACACAATTGTTATGTGGAGTTAAGTGCTATGAAAAACAATAAAACAAGAAAGGGGCATAGAAAGGGAATGAACTGGGGATAATGGAGGTAGATACGCGAGGTATTTCAGTTATAGATAGGAAAAGCAGAGAAGGCCTCGCTGAAAGGCACATTTGAGTCATGACCTGAACGAGGTGAGGGACTAGCCACTTAGGTATCTAGGGAAAGCATGTTCAAGGCAGAGAGAACAGCAAATGGAAAGGCCCTTAAATAGGGAACAGTCCTGGCATGTTTGAGGAATAGCCAGGAGACCTCTGTGGCTCCACCAAAGGGATTAAGAAAAAGAGTAGCAGAAGACAGATTATGGCTATAACTGGGAGGCAGATCGTGAGGGGCCTTTAGGTCACTGCAAAGAAGGATTTAGGGTTTTACTCTAAATGAGATAACACTTAGATATGATGTACAACTGATTCATTCTCCTTAAGTCCGTGTATAGAAACACATCTTATTTTTATGGGAAACTAGACCCATTTTCCGTAGAATAATAAAGACTTTCTTATTTAAAATGTTCTAGAGGGCTAGACATCAGCCTATCCCTTTACCTTAAAATGTGTACAAGTCTCTTTTAGCTTACATTCTTCACTAAGCCTCATTTCCCTTTCCAAATTCTTCCCTCACAAACAAAATTCTATAACTGTAGCCTAATTCCACAGCTATTTTCCCGTTCTTTTCCATCTCCTTATTTGTTCCTTTGCAGTAAAACTTTCGTTCTACTTATTGCCCAGAAACTATGCCCTAAAAGCAATGACTTTCCCCTTATCAAGTTCAGAAGTCTCATCTGAGACTTCTCCATAACGAAATTCTCTCTCTTACGGAAGGCATTGCTGACCATGCCTCCATCACCTTAATTGTTTTACATCCAGCTTCTATGACTCCCTCTGTATCTCAACGCTTGGTACATTCTTAGTGTAGATTGCTGAATCCTCTTCTCCTTCTTCCCCACCAACTTATGGCCACCTGAATAAGTCTGGGCTGGACTGCTCTTTTCTCTTGTATACATTTGTTATTTTTTGTTGTTGTTCGTTTTGTTTTAAGCAACTACCTTCATATATACAGCTCCAGTTCCATATGTTCAGTTTACCAAAAGTTATCTACTTACCCTAATATATCCTGCCAATACTTGAAACTAAACATTCCAAAAGTAGGATCACATTTCCGTAAAACTTTAATTCCTCCATTTTCCTAAGGCTTTCATTCACAATCTCAAAAGTCATTTTTGGTTAATCCTTTTACATTACGTATAAATTATGACCATGTTCTGATGTCTTGTTAACTGAATTCCTACAGTACTTTTCATTCACACTCACTGTTCTCTTTCTGATAAAAATTCTGATCATCTTAAAAGCCTCAGGCCAGACATCTTGTTACTGCCTTTTCCCCCACTTCCATCCATCCTTGTAATAACAGAACCTTGGGATTCAAGACACCCTAAGGTAATTTCCACCCAAAGAGATAGTTCTTTCTGAAATATCCCTAAAAGATGATCACAGACTCTTCTTGAATAAAAGCAGTTAAGCATGGTGTCTAAGAAATAGAATTTAATAAATACTTGAAGTTATTTTGTTCCTACTATTAAAAGTACAGACACTAGAGGATGAATTGGGAGATTGGGATTGCCATATATACATTACTAATAAGAAAAAAAAATCAAATTGTACACTTTAAATATATGCAGTTTACTGTATGTCAATTGTATCTCAATAAAAGTTCTTAAAGAAAATAAATAAATAAATAAATAAATAGTACAGACACTAGAACCAGATCACCTGGAATTCAATCCCACGTACTCTGAGTGATCTTGAGCAAGTTACTAAACCTCCTTGTTGTAAAATAAATTTAATAATAGTGCCTAACTTGTAGGGTTTTAAATAATTGTAAAGCATTTAGACCAGTATCTAGCACATAGTAAATGCCATATATTTGTTAAGTAAAATAAAATTACTGGCTCACTACTTTAACAATAGAACTGTCTTCAGTGTGGGTAGATCCCATTGTCAGGAAGCTCTTTCTTTCTGATGTCTTCAAATTCTGCCTTCCTTCCTAGCTATGTATAAACCAAGAGGGATAAAACATAAGTCCATGCAAAAATTTATAAAGAATGTTCATAGCAGTATTATTTATAATAATGAAAGTAGAAACAACCCAAATGTCCATAGCTGATGAACAGATAAATAAAATGTGGTACATACCCATAAAATGAAATATTATTTGCCATAAAAACAAATGAAGATTTGATACATGCTGTGACAGATGAACCTTGAAAATATCATACTAAGTGAAAGAAGCTAGACATGAAAGGCCACATATGTATGATTTCATTTTTGTGAAATGTCAAGAATAGGCAACTCTATAGAGATAGAAAGTAGATTAGTGTTGCTTGGGGTTGGGAAGGAGGGGAACTGGAGAGGGACTACTAAAGAGTAGAGAGTTTCTTTGCAAGGTAATGAAAATGCTTTGAAATCAGATACTGACAGTTACACTTAACTGTAAATATACTAAAAACCACTGAATTGTACACTTCAAAATGGTGAATTTAACAGTATGTGAATTACTGTTGGTAGGAATGTAAATTGGTGCAGCCACTATGGAAACCAGTATGGAAGTTCCTTAAAAAACTAAAAATAGAGTTACCATATGACCCAGCATATATCAATATCTAGACAAAACTCTTTAATTTGAAAAGATACACATACCCCATGTTCACAGCAGCACTATTTACAACAGCCAAGACATGAAAGCAACCTAAATGCCCATCAACAGATGAACAGATAAAGAAGATATGATACACACACATTCGCGCATGATGGAATATTACTTAGCCATAAAAAAGGATGAAAAATGCCATTTGTAGCAACATGGATGGACCTAGAGATCATCCTACTAAGTAAAGTAAGTCAGAAAGAAAAAGACAAATACTATATGATGTCACTTATATGTAGAATCTAAAATATGATACAAATGAACTTACTGATAAAACAGAAACAGACTCACAGAATGGAAAACAAACTTATGGCTACCAAAGGCAAAAGGGAATGGGGAAAGGATAAATTATGAATATAGGATTAACATACAAACTACTATATATAAAATAGATAAACAATAAGGTCCTACTGTGTAGCACAGGGAACTATATTCAATATCTTGTAATAAACCATAATATAAAAGTATATATATACACACACATGCTGTATATATATATATAAAACACTGAATAGACATATACTTTCATATATATAAAACTGAATCATTTTGCTGTGCACCAGAAGCTCGCACAACATTGTAAATCAACTATACTTCAATAAAATTTTTAATTAAAAAATTTTTAAATAGTATGTGAGTTATATCTTATTTAAAAAAAAATTCTGCCTCCCTGTAATTTCCACCTGCTGTCTAGGCCTGTCCTCTAGAACAAAAAGGAACACTCCTTCCGCTTCTCTTACATGTGGCCCTTCAAGAATTTAAAGATAGTTACGTTAACTCTTTGCTTTCTTTTTTCCAGGATTCAATGCTTTGGACTGTTCCAGACTTGCTCACCATTTTAGTGGCTCTCCTATCCTTAACATAACAATAGTAACAATAATAACAGTGGCCAACATTCTTGAAGCACTTACTGTGTATTATGTATTTGCTAAAAATTTTATTTTTATTACTGCCTATAACAGTTATGGTACATTATGATCTCTATTCTGTATGTGAGGGCCTTGAGGCTTAGACAGATGAAGACTGCAGAGCTAGTACATATCAGAGGCAGGATTCAAATCCAGGTATGACTCCAGAGCCCACAAACTTCAAAACTGGTCTATCCCGCCCACCCCTAACCAGATGATTCTAGTTCATCAAAAATGTCGTTAAAAGGTAGGGCCCAAAATAGAAAAAACAAAAATGTAATACATAGGTTCTTACCAGTACAGCACAGAGCTGGACCATCACCTCCTGTGACCTGGACACTATTGTTTCTGTGACTGCAGCCTAAAGCTGTGTTCACTTTTTTAGAAATCACAAAATCCACAGTTAAAAAGTCCATTTTTTTTTCACATGAACTACTTTTATGCCATATTCCTCCCATCCTATACTAGTACAACATGTTTTTTGAACCCAATAATTGGACCTGTAATTTCTTTCTTTTAAATTCACCACGCTAAGCCTTTACCCCAAGTTTCCGTGATTGAGATAATTTTACACTTTATTCATATAAGCACACAATTTCAGCACTGCACCAAACCTCAGAATTCAACTGGTCTGAACCTCTATTGTACTGTTAAGGACACCAAAGCTAACTGACCTACCCCAAGTTTGTCTGTAACTCTAAAAATTTCCCCCAGTTTTGCATCATCTACAACTGTATTTCTATCTTTACCTAAATCCTTTATCAAAGCATAAAACAGCACTTAACTGAAAGTATTCTACGAAGTCTTGCCCCAAGACTGGTACCTATTCAGTCAGCTCTATCATCTTAATTACACCAGCATCCTGTCCACACCTCTCCATTAAGGGTAGCCAGAAAATTGCTCACCAAAAGAATGATCCTTCTCAAGTATAATTTCGATCATGTCATTTTTCTGCTCAGAAGCTAGCTTTAGTGCCCAGCACTTCAAATCCTTAGAATCTATGACCTACTTATCTGCCCCACTCCTGTCTTACTCCTTAGTAATCCACAACTTAAGCATTCCAAATTATCTCCACATTCATGTCTGCTGTTCCTATATAAAAATTTTCTTTCTAATCTCCAGTGAGAAATATCACATTTTCCCATCTGCTATGTCTCTAACTTATTTTCCTTTCTTCTATCCTTGCTTCAAAGATCTGCTCAAAACCTATGTCCATTATTAAGCTTTCTCCAAACCATCTCACACATCTCTGATCTAACAGTTGCATTCCATGTTATATGCTACATAATTTCTAACAATATGGCTCTCCTTCATTTAAGTCATAATTAGGTATTTCCTGTGCCTCTCTCAAACTCCCATTTGATTTTTGTTTGTTGTTTGTTTGTAGGGAAGGGCATACCTTCAGACCCTGGTGCAGGTGTCTTGAATACCATGAACACCTATGTTGTAAAATCCCCTCCCAACCTCACACTATGCTCTCCCTAGTAGAACACAGGCCAAGGCCACCATAAGAATCGTCGTGAGTTGTTAGATTATCCCTCACACACCAGGAGGCTAAGCAGAATTATGGACATGGGAAGAAAGGGGAGAAATGGGTGAGACAGCCAGAAATAAAGGACCCCTGTTTCCTAAGGCAGGAGACCTTTCAACTTTGCAAATTCCTATTCAACTGTAACATAAGTACACCATATACCCTGTTAGTCTGAGTGGGAATTAAGACTCTCCACTGAAAAGAGGAGCTTAAATAGCTCTCTTCTTGAGATAGCACAAGGTGAGTTTATCATCCAAGTTCCCTTACAAACCTATAACTCTATTAAGTCACCCCAGTATGATTTTTGGAAAATAGCTTATATCTTGAACTAAATAAAGGTGTATGTAAAAAAATTTCTAAAAAATAACCAAGAAACTCTAACAGCTACCTTTTGTTCTCAAAACTATATGAATACCCCCCTCTCTGGAGGGAATTTATCACTCATTTAAGTAGTTTTCTCAGTGACTTCCTCCTAGTCTCTTCCCTTCTCTGGCTTTGGATCTCTGAAAGAATGTAGCTCACAGAGGAGGCTGTGAGTACAGGGAAAGTTTTGGGGGGCTTTTTCCCTGTAAAATAATTTCAGAAACTAATCTGAAGACTTATCGGCTCCATACAGATATATTCATGCCTCTTCCTGAAAAAGTCTGCCATTTCTGACACGAAGAGGTCCATAGTTACTTCAAATACACACACAGGGAATGAGGTGAAGGGGAGGGATGGAGGAAAGAAAAGAGAGAGAAAAACAAGGGATTCCTCCTAATGGAACTAGAAAACATTCCAACTGAATAAATGCCCATACAGTCCCCCCTCAATAAAACAGATGAAAACCAGACCCCAGCTCTCACATGTCACCAGCAGCCTGGATGCGTTTACACGTAGCCACTTTACAGATTTCAACGAAGCTGGGATTTGAATAGCAATTCCAATCTATCTGGCCATGGCTGCAGTTCAGGATCAGTCTCCCTAGTAATACAGCACAGAAAACTTTCTTTCAAGTTTCCTAAGTGAATAGCCACTCATCTAGAGAAAAGCTTAAAACACTGTAGCAGCTTGTGTCAGCTCCAAGATGACCAAAGTCTGAGCAGGAAATAAGCCCCTTTTCCAAAGAAAAGCCAGTGTTCTCTCTCCTTTTCTCCATCGAATGTTCCATATCAGCAGGGTGAGCCCAAATGGCATCCAGGGCTTTGCTGCAGCTCTGCCTTTAGCATTTTTTAGCGAGGATTTGGTCATTAAAAAAATAAAACAACAAAGCAAAACCCCACCACATACAAGAAGAAGAAAAAGAGAGGCATGCTTTACAAAACAGCTATTTCAAAATCATGATTTTTTAAAAACTATACAGAATGTGGAACGGAGGGGAAAAAAATGTCTCATGTGGGTTGTGTCGGCCCTGCAGCTGCTCCTCATTAAAGCTCCTCTTTACTCCCTCTGGGCTGGTTTCCAGCAGAAAATTCTTTAAACAGAACTCTGCTTTCAACCCACTTTCTTCTGCTCTGGGCCTCTCGGCCCCCCAATCCGCAGTGGCAGCCTGCCCTAGCTGAGCTCTAGAGCGGGGAGCTGTCGTTAAGGTAAATGAGGTAAGGGCAGAGGGAAAAAAAATAACAAAACCCAGAAACCAAATTAAGCATTGGTCAGTAACAAAGGTCTGCAGTTTGAAAAGGCCCCAAATCAGTCTGTTCTTTCCTGTGACCATAATGCCAGCTTAGTTTCCTGCCCCCTCCCCCGGGCCCCCTTTAAAGTAGATAAAAATAATTGCTAACAGCCAAGGCTAACTGTAACCAGTTAAAGTTCCTATATAACACTTAATTCCCAAGGCTCTGGCTTACAAACTCCTGGATGCCCCAGAACCTACAGAATCAACTCTAAACTCTAAGGTTGGCATTCAAGGCCCAACCTACTAGTCCAACTTTCACTGTCCCCCTCCTCTCATGACCTCCAGTTTGACATCTCATTCGACTGTCAAATTTTTAATTCTATAACTCTGTGTAAAGGTAACCAACTGGGTTATGCTAATTACTGGGTTATGCTAATTACTGACTGTTTTAAAAAAAAAAAAAACAGTACATGAGGACTTCTTGTTAACTTCCTGGTAAAGGGGGAAAAGGGAAGAGCTCTCTGATGTTCACTTCTTCTTGCCATTCCCACTTCCATTCTCACCTCCCCTCCCCTAAAAAAGAAAGAAAAAAAATTAAAAAAGGAAATACTATAGCTTACTCAGCAAGAAGGAAAAACAAAAAGAACTAAAAAAAGTATTCATCTATAGAGTTAGAGGGCCCAGTGCTGGGCTGTTTGTGGTAAAACACACTTTCTAGGGCTTTGCTGGTTTGATGTAAAGGAAATGAAGACAAATATACAATCAATTTCTCTCTCTCTCTCTCTCTCTCTCTCTCACACACACACACACACTTTTTTTTTTTTTACCACAACTAATAAACAAAGACTACCAAATACTGCAGGACAGCCCATTTTTCTACTATGTAAATTCAGCTTCCTGAACTGAACATTTCTGCTTTTCTTGTAGAAGTATTTCAGAAAATGTTAATCTTGGTTCCCACATTAGGCTGAATGCTTCCAAATTAAAAGTTTCCCACAGGAAAAGAATTTCACGGGGAATTGTGAGGCTGGGAATTATCTTCTGAAACTCCACCTCGCTTGGTTTCCATGTATTCAGGTTTTTCAACACCCACCCCCCCCCCCAATCTCAATAAACCAATAAACACACACTGATTTTAATAAATCCAAACCAAAAAGAAGCTGCTGTGGTATATGCTTTAAAACTGTTAATTCATAGCATTGTTCATCTTCATCAGAGACTATGAAATCAGTAACCACGGCAATGGGAAACCATGCTTTATTTACAGAGGAATTTGCAAACACCCTTATCTTGCAGTTTATAGTCTGGGCTCATTTATCAGAACTCAAAAGCTGAACTGAGTGCCTAGCCTCTTCAATCATCACTTGAAACATTGGGCAAGGGCACACAAACAGTGTTGAAAGAGTTTTGTTGCTGCTATAACAGAAGGCGGTCTTTCCTCTGTCTTCTAGCACACAATCGGTACCTTACCATATTTCACTGCACTGGACCCTGATAAAACATCTACTCGTGATTAAAACATGGCAAACAAACTCTAAACACGCGAGTTTACAAGCAGCACCCTGCACAGTAATAGGCAAAAAGGAATGAGTTAAGCCAGTTGTTCCCAAGCTATGCACTGTATAGTTACTGCAAAGAGTCTGCAAATGCTTACAAAACACTCTCTAAACTACTAAATAATGTCCTGTCTATATTAAATGGACTGTAAATGCTGTTACAAGTATTAAAATTTAGAGGTATTATGAAGTGTTATTGAATTTTGAGTAGATTTTGACATTATGCATTGTATTCAAACAGGAGACTGTGAAGTGGCTTCATCTCAAGATCATCTCCCCTTTATGCCTTACACTCTCCCCAGACTCAGCTTCTTTAGCTCCTAGAACATGTTACAGTGTGTCTCCAGACCTTCGCCCACGCTGTTCACTCAGCCCAAAACACTTTTCCCCACCCTGGTCTTAAGCCCTAAAATTCCTTTAAGCTTCAGCTCAAATTTTATTTCCCTTGAGAAACAGGCTTGATGCCCTCTGCTGTATATTCCCACAACCTTAACATATATCACTCATGTATATATCATATATATTATGATTATTTGTCTCCCACAACAGACTAAGAATTATTTATTACCATACTCCCCGTGCCTAGTACAGTAACTGGCGTATAGAAGCCATTCAAGCGCTCACAGTCTTAACAGAAGCCAAAAGGCAAAACGCAAGAGTCCATGGAATCTTTACACCTTCAAAAGGCTTTAAATATACTCAAAGTTTGGGAACCACTAGGTTGAGCTATTTACCCAAAGGATTATCAATACTAATTAAGATTCCTGATATACAGAGGACTTCTTAACCTTCATTTACCCCGAAATCATTCAAAGTGGGCAAGCCAAACCTATATGGAGCAGATTTGTTAAATCACATTTCCCCTCAAAATATGAAGTTAACACACACACACACACACACACACACACAGTCTGCATTTTTCTCTTGTACTTTTATTAATCTCTGACAAAACACTGACTACATGAAACACCAGGATCCTGAGTGACAGAACATCCTGCAAAGTGGCCTCAGCAGCATAAACTGCTAGACTCTTTAGAGACTGAGCAGTAAAAGTTAAACAAAACTTAAGAGAAAAAAATTGAATGTTGGTGCTTGCTTTCTGTTCTCCAGCATGAGCAGATGACCACCTGTAAAATTCTGAAGTCTAAAAAATATTTGAAGGCAGAAAGTTCCAAAAGCTTTTGGTTTGGTCTGAAAGGATTCCTGGTTCAAAAATAATTGTACTAATAATAATAATAATAATAATAATAATAATAATAATAATCAAATCATATCAAACCAAACCTGAATATGAGAGTAGGCTGGTGAAAAACCTACATTTCTTCAAAGTTTAAGAGGATAAAAGATATTTGTTTGTAGATTCTGAATACATCATTCTCCCAAAAACAAGTAATAAACACAGGTACAGGTATGCAAAGTCATTCAATGAATAACTAGAAAATACAATTTCAAAATGCCCTGAAAAACTGCAAAATCCCATTTAAATGGCCTTAATGAGAACCACAGATAATAAAAACAGTCAACATCATGGGAAAAATAAATAACAGTGCCTTGAACAGTATTTCAATATAAAAACCACTACTTCCCATAAAAGATAGGACCATGGCCCAAAGGGTTAAAAAAAATAGTTCTTGGGGGTAAAAAAAAAAAAATCTTAGATATGTCAATGGTTTGTAGACTTCCAAAGGGCCACAGTGGATAAACTGATATATAATATATCTATGGTATTAAAATCGCATGGGGCAGGGGTGCAGAGATTAGGGAAAAAACTCTAAAAAGCCTCCTTTGGGGCAAGGGGTGATAATGATAGAAAGGTTGAGAAACAATGAGACAGCATATCCAAATAAAGTAATTTTTAGCTTAGTATCTGGCAATCATAACACTCATAAATGGTAGATGAATTAAACAGAAAAGTTTCCTATGAATGCTGCCTATATTCGTACATTTTCAGATTCACATGTCTTGAAAAAAAAGTATTCCTCAGCTTTGGAAATTCCTTCACCTATGCCCGATCTGCAGTATGAAATCAAATTCTATGCCTCCATAGAGTCAAAGTGAAAATCTCGCAAAGCTAAACAGTGGTCTAATGAGAAAATTTACCTAACGTACATCCAGATACCATACCGATTATTTCTTTTAAAAGTACAATGCTATTATGATTTTATGTACTCGTGCATTCTTATAACAACAGCAAAACCTTCAAATCCTCACGCGTGAATGATGCCTGCAGTGCACAGGAAAGCCTTAGCCTACTGGTGTCTATACTTGGAAGCATGCTCTATCATCCAGCTACACAGCTGGATTTGGTTTATCTGTTTTCCTCTAGATTATAAGCTTTGGAGAAAAAACATAATTATTAAAACCATCACCATCCCAAAAATCACCCAAAACACTTTTCCATAAAGGATAACTTTCATGAAGTTGATATCTCACAACATTTATTACTTTTATAACAGTATTAGTTACCATCAAAGAAAAAAATGTAATGTTTTTATTTATTTTATTGAAAACACTCATTAACAGGATCTCGGCTTTGGTGCAAACCTCCAGTATAGATCATCTCAACTAGAAAAGTGGCATCAACCAAACACTGATACTGGAAGATTCAGATATAATTCTTTGTTCTAATTTCAGCAACAGATGCTTTAAGAATTTCTTTTGCATATTAAAAAAAAAAAAAAGCTTAGCACAAAGAATGGTTCTTCCAGTCTACAACACATGCCCTCCAAGGACATGAAGCGTTTCAAGTGGTTATTATGGTCTAAGATAAAGGTCAGCAAATATTGCCCTGGGCAAAAGTCACGGGCCACCTGTTTTTGTATCTCCAGCCCAGAAACTAAAACCGGCTTTTACATTTTTTTAATAGTTATGCTTTAAAGAGGTATATAAGTACCTACATCATTTCCTCAATTTGCTTCTTAGCCAGCAAAACCTAAAACCTTTACCATCTGGCACTTTAAGAAAAAAGTTCACTGATCCCTGCTCTAAGGCCAGGACAGCATTAAAGTGTACATAGGCTAAAAACACCTTCAAAATACATGCTTACAATTTAGGTAACTTTTTTTGTTTAGTAAAAGTCAGGCCACTTTAGGAGCACTTGTTATGAACTATGTTTAATTTCAGAAAGGCAATCCAATGGTCAAAGAATCATTATTGTCAATTGCCGTACCTCTGCATAATTAGAACCAAAGATAATACAAATAATGAACATCAAGGAAAAAAAATTATGGTGTATAACCTTAATGTTGTGACTCAAGATAAAACCACTACTTCCCTTAAAAGATGGGACCATGGCGCAAGGTGTCAAAAAAATCTATGATATTACAGTGATTTGTGGCCTTCCAAACCAAACAAACTGAATATCAAACAAGAATCCTGAAAGTATGCACTCAAGTTTACACAGAGTGAAGATAGCTGCATCCTGAGAGGCACTTCACTTACTAAACTGAGTCAAGGCAAAGCCTGTGGGGCTACATTCTCCTGCCCCATTCTGCTTAAGAAACCCATGTCTACTGGTGGGCGAGCCATACTTAGGGCATACCTCAAGGCGGATAGATAGATGGATAGATGGAGAGATGACAGATAGATAGATAGATAGATAGATAGATAGATAGATAGATAGATAGATAGGTAGATAGGTAGGCAGGCAGGCAGACAGCTAGCTATGTAGTTATGAGTTGGTTTTTTATCTGAATAAGAATAAAAATATAACTAGTATATTGTTTTACAAAAATTCTCACCCAAGAGTTCTCAGAGTTTTAGACTGAGTGGCTCCCTGCAGACCTTTCCTCTAAATCAGCCCTGGCTCTTCCACTAGATGTGAACCTTGAATAAGCCACTTTACTTCTCTGAGCCTCAGCCTCCTCATGTATTAAAACAACATGCTAGGCCAAACAATCTCTAATATTCCCTTTAACTCAAAAATTGTTTGATTCCATTAGGTATGATCCACAGCCCCCTTGGATATTAATCTCCTTTAGGAGGATTAAAGACCTCCTTTAGGAGGAACTCAAAAGACTTTCCACCTTGTTTTCTTTTATGGAATGTTGAAAAATAAAATGTATGCCTAGAGTTAAAATTCTTGGTCTTTCAAACAGCCTCATAAAAGTCCTAAGTTGTTTGTTTTTAACTCTGCTTTTCCCTCTCCCTCTCTCCTCCCCCTCTCTCTATACATTCACCCTGAATATCAGTTCCTTGAGGGCTGGTACCAAGAATGGAAAGAAATAGCACTGAATCTTTAGGTCACCTAATGGGGACTGAGAAACAGCTTTAGTCCAACTCTACATTCTAATTAATTATGTAATACAGGATGACTCACTTGGCCATATTAAGCCCTGGGTTCCTCACATATAAAACAAGATGAGTGGGAAAGGTGCTCAACAAAATTGCTTCCACCTCCTAAGTATGATGACCCTATAATCTCAGCTTTTGAATTCCCTCAGCAATACTGCCCAAGAGAATGTAATGATGCTTGCTGATGGTAATGCCTGGGGTCAGTGGGTGTGTATGTCTTGACCATCAACCCACTCCAAGCAGGGGCTCCCTGGGGCAAGATTGTGCCTGTATCTCTTCTTTTATATCCTTCATACTGCCTAATTATCCTTCTAAGCGCACAGACAGTTCAATAGACACTTGTGTAAATGAACTGTTGCACAACTCACACTTTCAGCTAACCCCTCCCAGGAAGCACAAGAAAGCAAAGAATAAGCAAAAGAGAAAGAAGGATATATTTAAACACGATATGGAGAATAAAGAGGAACGCTGAGCCTAAAAGGGAAAGAAAGGCCCTTACCATCTTCCCCAAGACATCTGGCCAACATGAGAGCCTGTTTTCTTCAGCACAGAACGGTAGTAGACACTGCAGTCCCTGCATGCAATCTGATCTGCTGATAAATTACACAAGACTAAAAAGGACCGATGTGTGTGTCTGGGAAGAGACGCACCAAATTCAAACTTGCAGGGAATCAACCACTTAATTAAATTCATGTAGGACCTTTTTCCAGACATAATTTTTATATATCCTCTCAACACAGCATTAAGTACCTACCTTACCCATTTCCCCAGCTCAAGATGCTCTCATTAATTCTCATAAAATTTAGGAAAGACTAGGTGATGTTCCATAATTAGAGAGTGTGCTCCTCTGAAGACTAATTATAAACTCTGATTGTCAGTGTCAAGCTTTGCCTGGAAGGAAGTGAGTCAACTTTTCATTAGTAATCAAGTTCTGTCCACTTTTTTAAGAGTGACCCAAAAATTCAAGGCCATGAGTTTTAAAAATATGAGACAGAGAATCAGACACCACAAATATTATATACAAATGGACTAAGACAGAAAAATTTAAGTCAAAGAGGTTCCTGAGGTACTTTTCAGGCTGAGTGAGGTTTCAGAAGGGGCAAGTTGCCCAGTAAAATAATTCCCCAAGGAGCTGTCTCTGGCTTACACAATAAGAACCAGCATTTCAAAATTTTAAAGGGACAGGCGGTTAAATGGCTAAGGCACTACCATGGTCTAGGCAAAAGAATCAAAACCACTGTCAAATGTTTTCCACACAGAACAGGCATCCCTGGTTTATTCTGGATAATTGAGGGCTTGGATATGCACTATATAATCAGAGGAAACAAGGAGTAAAGGACATGAGCTAATTTGGGGTCACCAGATATGTGGCTAACAGATGCTTCTTACTCTGGATCTCTGAAATGAACTGGATCAGGCCAATGATACACTGGACAGAAGAGATCTGACGTTGGAAAACCTGAATTCTCAGCTACGAGAATGCGCTGTGGCTTGCATGAAGACCGATCCTGTTACTGGTGTCTCTGTTTTTCCATCACTCCTTCTATCTCAACCTATTGTTCTTCTTGCCTCAGAGATTCCTGAATTCTGAGTTTCCCTGCAAGTGGTGTCCACAAGCCTACCTGGTCGCTCTGTTCTGGAAGCAGCACAAGACTCAACAGTCAAGGCCAAAAAGGGGAGGGAAGGAGAGATGATTGCTCCCAGCTGCCCTCTCTCCTTGTCCCCGGTCTCCTCCCTCACCCCTCACTCTAGACAGTCTATCTTCAAGCATTCAAGCCAACATGTGCTAAAGGAATGATTTTTTAAACCAGCTGTCACTGTAAAACAGATTAGTCCACATACCAGTTTAGTAAAACCTCACACAAACTGAAACATAGAAGGGAACACCCGAGATGTAGAAAAGTTTTAAAACTATGTCATTAAGGAAAAAATGATGAAGATACTGGTAACAATTATTCCAGTTAATAACAGCCCTCTAGTCCCCTCAGTCTCTCTACTTCCATCCTTCTACCTATGCATCTCCTAAGACACAGTCAATATTCTCAGATTTATTCTCAGATTCTAAGTGAATCACAAAAAAAGCTTCTGGTTTTCGTCTTCTGTCCCATAGTAGCTGTTCCCTTGTCTGAATCTCCATAGTTCTTATCATCTGTGCTGGTACATTGGGCAATTACAGAAACTGTATATATATATATATATATATATATATATATATATATATATATATATATAAAATACACCTCACCTCCCCAACAAGATGGCAAAACATCGGAGAACTGCCACTATGTCTTATATAGGAGAAACTCAACATTCATTAGCAGACACTCCTGGTACAGGTACTTGTAAATAAGAAAGTCAGACAGCACAGGCTTCCTCTTGGCCTTTATGTCTGTTTACAACGCCCAGCACACTGCTCAATCACAGTAGCCAGATCAATAAACACCAGTCTGATGAAAATTAAACTTTCCTTTAAAGAGTGTGCTCCCTCAAAATTCTTATGTTGAAACCTACATACCCAATGTGATGATATTTGGAGCTGGGGCCTTTGGGAAATAATTAGGTAGGTGAAGTCACGAGGGTGGGGTCCTTGTGATGGGAGTAGTGCCCTTAAAAGGAGATGAAGGGACCAGAGCGTTCTTTCCCCACCATGTGAGGATATAGTGAGAAGCTGGCCATCTACAAAGCAGGAAGAAGGTCCTCACAAGGAAGCAAGCAAGCCAGCTCCTTGATCTTGGACTGCTCAGCCTCCAGAACTGTGAAAATAAATGTCTGTTGGTTAAGCCACCCAGTCTGTGCAGACCAAAACAAAGAGTGAGGATCCTAAAGTGCCTCAGAGTCTGACTTTCAGTGTTCAGGACACAGAACTACACACATAGTAACTGCAGGAAAGTTACTGAACCCGTACAGACTCAAGTACCCTAAA
The DNA here is from genome assembly GCF_030028045.1 of Hippopotamus amphibius kiboko. NCBI lineage: Eukaryota > Metazoa > Chordata > Mammalia > Artiodactyla > Hippopotamidae > Hippopotamus > Hippopotamus amphibius. Next base: position 105,256,319 of record NC_080186.1, read on the forward strand.
TGCTACTATTCTACATAAGGTCTAATCAGGTTCTTTTCTGATTAACACCTACCTTCTCCTCATACTTATGTAAAAAAAAAAATTGGATATGATGTTTCAGTTGGATGTGTTTCCTGAGTAATACCACCTGTTACTTAAATAATGCCTTTATTAGTCTTTGCTTTCACTTTCTTTTCATAAAGACCTTTGCATAAATATATAAGTGGGAGGTTAAGAGAAGAACATTTTAAACAGAAAATAACTGCATTAATAAGGGGAGGCTGAAGGCATCAGTATGAGAGTCAGTAATACATTTTTGGATAAAGAGGATGAAGTGCTAGTGAATATTATTGACAATGGATAAATAGGATATAGAAAACTTTGGAAAGCCCCAGAGAAATTTTAAATTGCTTTACATTAAGATGTAAAATAAAACACAACTAAGACAAATACAAAAACAAAACTAACATAATACACACACACACACACACCCTCTCACATGAGGGGGCAGAAGAAACACTAAACTTCATTACTAGCTACAAAATTCCTAGCTACAGGATGCTGAGGAGAAGAGGGCTTAATGAATACCCCCATCATGCCCACACATTTATGCTAGCTTAACAGAGAAAAAAGTACTTGGAAATTTTTAGATAATTACATTTTTATCACATTCTGACTTCCTCAACTCCTTTGTATTCAATCTTGCTAGCCTTGATGAAAGACAGATAGCCAAAATTTTAAATGAAGGATTTAATTAAGTTACTCCAGATCATGAAAGAGAAATACTTCTCATCCTGCTTAGTCACAAGAAAAAAGGGGATAAAGGAATTACTACATGAAATTAATGGTGCTGACATGCCACAATGGAACAACGTGAAAGCAACTTTACTTAGGGTTATGGTTAACCTGGGGACTGTGCTGAAAGAAGCCTAGCTAAACTCCTACCTATTCATGCCAGGTTTGCAAGCCAAAATCAGTTGATTTAACTTACTGGCAGTTACCCAAGACAGGAAAAATGATACAGGCAGAGCCTAAGAACCACCTTCTTCTCCTACTTCTCTACCTAATACTGAAGTTTATGAAGTTTTACCTAAAGAATAAAGATCAGCTGAAAAGAACACGAGAATTCTGTTGTTACATATTGATAAGAAGCTATTAATCAAGACTTCCATTATGAAAAATTCCTCAGGGAGACAACATATTTGTTAAAGGATTTTTCAAGGACATAAGTGTTAGTAAGAATAGCTTAGAAACGGTACTGTTAAAGGGTGCAGACCCCAAGTTCTAAACAAGGAAAGCCTCACAGGACATACATGTATACATCTATAACTCACAATGCAAGTATAAGGCACTATGTTTAACAACTTGTGACTTCTGTGCTGGCAGCATCATTTATCAGAAGTTGTAGAATTTAACCTGTCTCAACTTCACAGCTGCATAAAATCTGTCTGGACTTGCTCATCTTCCATTAGGAAAAAGAAGGGAGAAGTTTCAAGTTTTTAAGTTTAGTTTTCTCTACTAAAAAGCATTTTAGTACACAATATCCTCTACCCCCACCTTCACTGCTCTTATTATATTTCATCTGCATTAATTGCACTGAGATTTCAAATCCAAGGCCAGTTCTCAGAAATGCAGGATTAGCCAAGCCTGGTCTACGTATACTCATGTAGCTAGAAGCAAGTTCAATACTGTAGTATTACGCAGTATTATGAGCCACCCAGGCCTACCTATGTCTCTACTTTAAAATCAGGAACTACATAGAGTTTTCACCATAATCCTGATCTGAAAAGCTACCTTTCATCCACTTTCAAATGTTTTACACTTCCTTTTCATAAGGTCCTATTTGAACTACCACTTTAAAACAGGTAATTTTGTCCCATTTTACTAACAGGCAAACTGAGACTCAGAGCAATAGCATATTTTCAAAGAGCACATCTCAGGTCAGATACTTAAGAGTTATGTAATCCTGGGCAAATTATTTAACCTCTCTGAGTTTTCATATATTCATTGGTAAAACAGGGATATTAAGGCTATGTGCCTTACATGAGGACTAAAATAATACATGTAAAGAGCTTGAGTACAGAGCCTAGTATGTAGTAAGTGCTCAATAAATGTTAGCTAGTATAATACTCTTTATTTTGCCAAAGATCCAATTACTGACAGGATTTAGGGCTCAAATTCAAGTCTATCTGGCATAAAAACCTGTCCTCTCCATGTCACCAAGCAGGGCTCTTCCAGATGCCTTAATCCACTCCCTAGTGCCACACTGAACCATACAGGAGCCCGGGGCAAAAGAAAAAATCAGCAGTACTGATTTTATCTGTTTTAAAAATTTGGATATTTTTAATCATAATTTTTTAATTAATTTTGATTTTTGAACTATTGCCTTAAAATATTATTTATCTTGATTGAAGGAACCTTGCTGGCAGAACCAGTTTCAGCAGAAAAAGAGAAAGTGATTTAACAGTTGATATTTCTCTCAGTACATTTCTTTGATCTGATCTGATACTGCCCCTGAACAGCTCTGAATGCACAACAAGGTGAGTGAAAGGGGAAAATGTTGAGTCAGCCATGAGCTTTGGAAAATGCCTTTCTAGGGCAGTACCACCACAACACAAACAATGATAATGCATCCTCTACTATAAGCCAGGCTCTGGAAGATTCTGAGTATCTCTATCCTCTCACAACTACACAGAAACTTATCAAGAGGACAAAGAAGGCAGTGGCTCTGGTTTTCTTGCATGGCTTTTGGAGGCCTGGACCACCAACATTACTGCCTAATCCTGGCAAGGAAAATTGTTAGTTGTTAAAGTTTAATGTTTCTCATAGTTAATAAATAAATTTTAGGTAAAATGTGACAGTTATATTTTATAACATTTTCTATTTATAATAATTTCTTTTTTAAAGATTTTTCTTGGATGTAGACCATTTTTAAAGCCTTTATTGAATTTGTTACAATATTGCTTCCATTTTATGTTTTAGTTTTTTGGCCAAGAGGCATGTGGGGAGGGAGGCATGTGGGATGTTAGCTCCCCAACCAGTGATTGAACCCGCACCCCCTGCACTGGAAGGCGAAGTCTTAACCACTGGACCGTCAGGAAAGTTCCTGTAATAATTAACTTTAAAATGCAGTGTCTAGTTAGATACTTTGGCAAAAAGCAGAGATTCCCAAATGCAATTACCCATCCACAGGAGCCTATATAACTCATGGTGACTTTCCATTTTTTAACAAATACTGTGCTAGTTACCTCCTAAGTGGTATGTAGCAAACTTTGAAAGACTCCTTTAAAATTATAATGTTTACCATTAAAAATAATGGCAGAGTAACTTAGATCAACTCTCTCATTTATAATAATAATAAACTCTGGACAAAACATTAAAAGTACCAGAGAGCAACCAAAGCAGGCAAAAACTAGAACGGATATGAACCTCGAAGGAAGAACAAACTACATATATGAAACCTGCATTTATACCTTTTCTCCAAAGGCATTCCCCAGTTCATGAAGTACAAGAGAAATAGGATGCAAGCAGAGAATGGAAGTCTTACTGAGCTAAGGAGTCACAGGTATCCGGAATTGTCAAAGTGACTGAAATCTGAAGAGGAGAAGTTGTAGAAAAGACAGAACCACAGAGGGGGTGGCCCTAAAATATGTAATATAACTCCACAACAAGATGATATTTAGGAACACAACGGAAAGCAAGAGTTGGAAGGCTGAAAAGCAAGCACGGTTCTGGGGATTCAGAGGTTTGAATTCAAGTCCTACCAAATTAGAGGGGCTTGGGATACACCCCAGTATGTGGTAAACACCTCATGCTTTCCACTGAACCCACTGAGGGGTCATACCTGGGAGTAAGGACTACATCTAGAATCCAAGTCTGGACTAAGACACACCATCAGACTAAGAGCAAAACAGACCCACCACAGCAGAGCCTAAATCCAAGCCTCCACAGCACCAAGGTAATCTTCCAAAAACATTCTTTAGTAGGAGATAAACATTAAAATGCATCACTCACAATATCCAGAAAACAATAAAAACTACCATTAACATGAAGTAAAGGGAAATTGTACCCACAGTCAAGAGAAATAGCTGTTGATGAAAACATATCCAAAGACAACACAGATGTTAAAAACTGGCAGACAAGGACTTTAAATAACTACGATAAATGTGTCCTTAAAAAGGCACATTTTGTGAATTTTACGAATCACAACCTCACCCACCCCCAACAGTCTAGTGAACTTGGGTTGCCCACAAATTTTAATCAAAGTGGGATTTGGAATGGTTTATATTTGAAAGCCTGAGAAAACAACTTGAAAGTGATTAATGACAGCCAAATTTAATTATATATTTACACCTCCCAGTAGGACAAGGGAGGGAATGAAATGTCTTATTTCTCTGTAGGGAGAGGGCTTTATTAAGATCTGACAACAACTATTTAGGAACAATAGAGTTTGATGCAAGATTACACAGGTTCTCCTCGTCTGGCTCCCAATCTAATCACAGACTGATAGAGTACTTAGACTCTTAACAGTCAGAAAAAACAGTTGAGCTGTGTACAAAACTAACCTTTAAAAGTACTTATCCTCATCTGTCAATGTGTCTTATCAAGGATTTCTATAATTTCCATAAACAACCATTATAATTTAGCTGAATCAATAATATCATGCTCTTTAAAGAGATAGATATCTTCTACTTTAAAACATTTTCCATTAACTCCCACCCACCCACCCCAGTAAAAGAAATTTGGCTTCTGCTTTCTTTTCTTAATCCACTAAGCAATCTCATGAGTAAAAAGACAATCATATGTCCTACATATCTGATGTAATTTTTATAAACCTTCCAAGTATTCTAATACTCATTTACCATTCTGTGAAAATAATATTTACTGAGCAAGCTGGAGTAACTTCTTTCCCCAGGGAAAAAAAGCAAAGTTGGTGAAGATTTACTGAAAGGTCTACTAAGTAAATGTTATTTTTACTTAAATTTTGCCTAACATTCTGTGGAGGCTGGCTGGCATGGCACTGCAGGATGACTGACTTGGCTTCCCTGATGTTGTTCTTGCTTTTCTTGTGTCCACTTATGTGGACACTACTACTCCTGAAGATGCTAACACTACTTTTACTGAAGTAGAGAAACATTCTCTTTTTACAAGTTTTGTTGTTCACATTGGTCTCCCAAAAAGATGGCCTCGCCCATTTTTTTTCCCTACTCTCCTTTTCTCTAGAAGCTTGTTTCCCTCCCAACAGGGTCGGAAGACATCTGAGGGATGTCCAGGACTATATCCAGAGCTATATCCATAAGCAATCCACCCCATCAATAATTAATAAGGATCCAGGGGTAGAATTCAGGCAGCTCCATTTTTGTCAATCACAAAGTGAGTTCCCTGTTTCCCAGCAATGCTTCTTCCAAAAACTAGGGTCAACTTTGTCTCTCTCACCTTGGTTGGAGAGTCTGCGACTAGCAGTTCATAAATCTGTTTTCTCCCCTAAATGACTGGTAAGTGTTCAGAGATTGGTCTCCTCTACAATCCTCTCTCCCCATGTCAGACCACAAATATGTAGGCCAACACTTAGAACGTATTTGAAATTCTCCCCACATAAGTCACCAAGTTGAATTATCTCTAAATAGAACTAAATTGCCTCTCTTTATAGTACTACCATCCTGAATGCTACATGAAGCAAACAAAATTCTCAGAAGGACAAGTGTCTACTTATTTAAGACAAATAGATTTAAAAACATGTGAATGATGATATCTACTGAGTACCTTCAGAGTCAAGAAACATGTTGAGTACTAGCTACACACCAGGCACTGTACTAGGCATTAACTATGCAAAAATGCACAAGACCTCATGCTCTAGTGGGAGAAACAAACACATCAAGAAATGATCATAGTATACTGGGTTGACTACCACAAGAGAGCTAAGTAATACAATAAAGCAAGTAAGAAAGACACCAGATGCCAAAAAGAGACTAAACAAGATTTCAGTGGCCAATTCTAAGGTATTAAGTTCCTTGCCTTATTATCTCCAGTTGTGTTTCCATTCTTAGAGGAGACTACATCACATGTTTTTGGTTGGATTTTTTCCCAGCCAGAAAAACTAAGTGAGCAGCCCATAATCAGTTATACAAAAAATTTCATTTCCAATGTTATCTTTATTCCAATCCAAACAACCTATTGTTAAGCTTTACTGTCATCACAGCTTAAAATATTTTCACTTTGGTGAAGAAAATTTTTTCTGACTTGGAAAAATTCTTGTTCATAACATTAAAGAACTTAGATCCTGGTGTCAGAATAGACTTGACTGGAACAAATGTCATTATTACAGTTATGCTATTCAATTAAGTATCCAGAAAAGAAACAAAACCATGTTGTATAAACTCACTTAAAATGCTTATCAAGCAAATACTTCTACCAAAGCAAAGCACAAATATACCCCAAAAAAGTGTTAAAGAAGATAAACGTCGTATTACCAAATCTTATTTTCCATTAAAGAAACAGAATGGATACCTGTTCCTATGAAAAATTTTCAACTGAGGTAGAAGGGGAAAAATTATCCATAGGCAACCTAGAGAAGCAATTTATGAGATTACTTAACAGGTTTCCTCAAACAAAAAGTATGGCTACACTAGATGACTGGAGAGAAAGAAAAGAAAGGCTCTTGAGAACTAGCCTACCCTCCCTAGTCCTACTCCTCATCCTTATTCTTTTAAACCTATATAATGACATTCGCCCACAGGCCCTGCTCCCTACCCCATCCCTTCAGGCATGTATGCATCCTCTTCTCTCACAGTGTCTCTTTCAGAATTGGATTTTTTACATTAGAAAAAAAAGTTTCACATGGCTGTAATATTTACTAATAGCAGGCAGAATTAAAGTTAACATCTATTTGGTTTGACTTAAAAACAAGATCATAGCTAACATGCGAGAAGCAATTCTAAGGCTTTGCCTTAAACTGAAAAATGTAAAGGAAAGTACTCACTATATTTAACTCGCTACAAACTGAAAGCCTTTTTCATGATGAAACAGATAAGAGGGTAAGTTCTTATTAACCATTAATCTGACATCTACATCCTCATCCCCCACAAAAACTACATCAGAAAGGTTAGAGAACCAGTAATATTTCACAGGAGCATTAAAAACAGAATAGCAGAACCAAATCTTGTCCAATTTCCTATTGAGGAAAAATATACAATGAAGAAAAAAACAGAGAAAAACTTACTTGCAGTATCCTGTACCATTGTGGTAGGTAACACATATTCCTTCATTTACACAGGGCTCATAGCCGTCCCGACACTGCAATGCTAAAAATAAAAACAAATACACATTAGAAAAGTCACTAATCATAACCCTCAAACATCAAAGAAACATTCTCCAATCCAGGTCAACATTCATTCCCATATCCCTTTTGATTCAGGCTTCCCTTTAGAGTTTTAACCACCTTTTTATCTTCTGGCTTCTGAGGTCACAGAAGTACAGAAGCTCATCCCAAGAGTCTCTTCCCACAATAACTATTCTGTGGTCTTAAATGATACTCTTAATTCTCTGTGCCTCTGTGCCTCTCTCCCTGGCTGTTATATCCCTATTTCCCAATGACACTAAAAAAATTAAAGCTATACTATCCATGATATGCCACGAGCATCTTGGGATTTGGATACTTCAGATGAGCCATGTAAGAATTCATCAATGAATGTTTAGGAAGACCGGGGGAGATACTAGGTCACCATGAATTACTTAAGCCTTTAGGTGAAGTTTCAAGAAAGTAATCAGAAACATCAATAATATTCATTCAACAAACTGTATTTGAGAGCCTAGTATGCACCAGGCATGATATTAGGATCCAGAAGACAAAGGGGAAATGGAATACACAGAGAAATGAATAAAACGTAATCTCTAACTTTAAGCAGCTCACACAAAGATGGAGATAGACCATGAATAGAGATAGTAGAGGAAGGGGGATGAAAAGTTAACTTTATATATATAAATAAAACAATTCTCAAATTGTTGAAGCCTAGTTCCTATAATAAGAAGGCACGTCACCATCCTAAACCCTCCCCAAAACAGACTACTCAGAAATAAACAGCAACAGCAAAAACTTTCACTGATTTCAGCCAGAAGAGGAGGAAGGCTACCCAAAGTCTGCCACTTGTTTGCTGGATAATGATAATACCTTGATTGCTCAGCTTTTAGAGTTGGAATTTTCATCACCAAAATGCTTATCAAGAAACCTAATAACAATTGGAAAGGTAAGACAGAAAGAAACCCTGTCAATCAATAAACATCAAAATTGAAGTCCATGAACTTTTTCTGGAAGATTGTTAAGATGTTCATCTCCTAGGATGGTTCATGTATAAATACCTGAAAGGAAAATCAAGAAGGCTCTGCTTTAGAGTCTCCTCTGTGCATACCATTCTGTGAATAAACTGCAACATCAGAGGCTCCAGGTCTGCCCTTCCGGGGCATCAAAACCAGCTTCTCACAGTGGGGCACAACCTGGATGTCAGAACAACTCCTCCACTCACAATTACTGCCTAAGATCCCCTTATTTGCCCAGTACTGTTATTAAGTGATGAATCCCTTGGAGAACATGTTTTTAAAAAATCTCATCGCTTAAGGTAATAATATTTCTAAAAATTAGTAATAACAACAGCAGGTTACACATGGCACTTACTAAATACCAGCTATTGTTCTAAGCCCTTTACATAGACTAATTCAATCTTCCCAACAACCCTATGAAGTAGTTAATTTCATTAAACCCATTCCACAGAAAGGATAAGTGACCTGCCTACTGTCACAACCATGAGTGAAGGAGCCAGGATATGAACCTAGGGAGTCTGGATCTCATGAGAGAGTCTGTGCTCTTAACTGCAGTAATACACTGCTTCCAACCATCTGACATTTTTCTTCTCAAGATGGGCAAAACAGGTATTATACCCACGTATTAGAAAGTAAAGGCCAAGGAGGTTAAGAGGCCTCCTCATGGGGTATTCCACCACCGCACTTAGCTCTGACACTGCCGGGCCTTATTGAGTCCAGCCCCCGTCTCTGTGACAGCTGCTGGGATGACACAAGCAGTCACTGGGCTGCAGCCCGAGCAGGCACATTCAGGAAGAGGGTCATCTTGTCGTCCATATCCCACTTCCCTGTAAGGCTCAAATGCTCCCTCTTCCCACACTGATAAGCCCAATGCAACAACTATAATTAAAACAGTTAATGTCAGGTTATTTCCTCCATAACAAAGTTCTTAAACTGATTTTTTTATTCTCTTTAGACACTTTTATTAGTTTCAATGACAACTTCCTGACTTTTTTTTTCTATTTGCTTTTTTTCTTTAAATAAAAAAAAGAAAACTTCTCGGTAGGAAAGGAATGTCCCGCAGGCACAGAGCAAGCCACAGCTCTGTCCTCCCCCTGCAGGAATCCTGGTGCAGTGGAGAGAGTCAGGAGTCCTGAAACCCTGCCTCTATCACAAATTAGCTGCACTGCTGCAAGAAAAGCACAGCCTCACGGGGGCTCAATTTCCGAACCTGTAAACCAAACTGGGGTGAACTAAACGCTCCTGAAGGATCCCTTGTGATCCAACAGTGAAAACTCCCTCATTAAAAGTATACAAATGGCATGCCTGGTACCTAGAGAAATCCATCCAGAAGGACATAAGAAGCCAGGCACCCATGACTCAGAAAGCCAGGAGTGCAAAAAAAATCACAGTCTGTTCCTATTAAGTGTCCTGGCAAATCATTACAGTGACAGGCTCAGAGAAATACAAACAACCTAAAGTCAATATGTGGCAATCAATCTAGAAAATAACTTTATAGCCTAGCCTTAGTGGACCAATCAAATTCAGTGACCAAAAAGGAGGTGGGCTTACAAGGCTAATCATTAATGCCATTTGGCTGATCTGTAGGATCATGCTACCTTGAACCTTTAACATTTACTAAGCCACGGTTCTCAAACTTTAGTGTGTATCAGAATCATCTGGAGAGCTTGGGAAAACACAAATTGCCTGACTCCAGCCCCACAGTTTCTGAATGAGTCAGTCTAAAGGGGGCCTGGGAATGTGCATTCTGAACAAGTTCCCAGATGATACTGATGCTGTGAGTCTGAGGAACCACACTTGAAGACAACAGCTGTACTAAAGCATCATGGTCCACTTAAGGTATCGCCTAAGATATCGCCTAAGACTATCTAATCCGCTAGAAGTCTTGAGTGATCCAGACAACTACCGATTGCCTGAGTGAACAACAACAACAACAACGAAAAGTAAAATTTGAGACTCACAGCTTTGCTCAGGGCCTATTTCTAAATGAATACTGTAATCATTTGTCATAAATATAGAAGTTAAAAACTTTGATAACTCAAAACTATGACAGGGAGACTGGGAAAGATCTCATTTCAAAATTCAGCTTACTTTTTTCCCAAAGTAGAACACTTAAATTTAACAATAAGATTAAAAGCAGCTTTATATATTTGTAAAGTAAAAAGTGAAATATTCGCACATATCAGAGATTAAACTGATGTTTTAATAGACTCAGAGAAACTAGTCACTCACAAAAGGAGTGACTTTTTCCTGAATTTTCATCTTAAGCTACAGAGGTTACACAATAAATGCTCACTGATGAGTGTCAATCTCACACATACACTGTGTGTGTGTGTGTGTGTGTGTGTGTGTGTATGCATGTCCCCTGCCCCCAAAAAGGGCAAAAACAAAAAGAAGCCGTGGATTCCAATTTCATCACTCCATCACTTGGCAATGTGACACAATTTCTAGAAGCAGTTTCCAATTTTCACACATTTTCTATACTGAGTATTTGGGGACTAGTGTTCCAATATTCAGAAACATACTTACAGAGGGAATTCCCTGGAGGTCCAGTGTTTAGGACTCCGCACTTTCACTGAAGAGGGCATGGATTCAATCCCTGGTTGGGGAACTGAGATCCCACAAGCCTCAGGGAGCGGCCCAATTAAAAACAAAAAACAAAAAACTTACAGAGCATCTACTATGTGAGGCGCAGCCCCTGATGTCAGGGAAACCATGGTTAGCCCTGTCCTCATGAACCTTATTTCTACTAGGGAAAGATAAATAATGCATAAATTTACTTATTACCTCACAGAGCTAAGTGATAGATTCCACTGGAAACAGAACCCTGTTATGGGATACAATGTAATTAGGAAGGCCGGAGGTGTAGGGACCTACTTCAGATAATGTGACTAGGAAAGGCCTCTGTCAGGTGGTTTCCTCTGAGCTAAGACTTAAATGAATAAGAATCATGAAGGTACAGGGAAACAGTGATCCCAAGCAGAGGAAACAAGTGTAAAGGCCTGGAGATGGAATGAGACTGGTATTCCGTGTTTGTATGGCTAGCAATTATTAAACAAGGGGGAGGGTAACAGGAGACAGGCAAGGAAGGCAGGCAGGGTTAGATCACGGCTTCTACTCTAAGGGTGAGCACAAACTACTGGGCTGCCCTAAGCAAGGAAAACAACATAACCAGATCTAGGTTTGAAAAAAGTCAAGACTGTTAAATGCTCCAGGGGGTGAAGGCTTTTTTTCGTTTCTTAGATAAGCTTATGCAAGTCGCCCCTTTGTAGACTAGGCCAAAGCCACTCATTTGCTCAGCTCCCCCCAAATGGTAAGGATTTTATTCTAATCACATCTAACCTCCCAGAATGACACGCTGCAAGCGTCATTCCACCACTCACTAATCTACAGTAGCTTTCAGTTCTTACTCAGTTCTCAGAATTTATTCTCAGCTTGGCTTCAGAAGAACCAGCTGAGAGGTCAATGCAGTGCAGATACAGTGCCAAGCTTGCCACTTGTTCTTCCTGGGACAAGTCATTTCTTACTTCTTCTGGTCTAAGCCCTCACCCTTGCCTTCAAGATTACAGCCTGCACTATGTGCCCAGCATCAGCTCGACCCGCTCTGAATGCAGCCTCTTGCTTGAACAGATCACCATGAACTCAGTTCCTTGCCTCCACCAGTATCTCAGCTTCCTCTGATTGCTACTTCCCCTTAACTATCTAAATTCTGCTCCTTCCTCCCAGGCCCAGCTCACCTCCTGCCTGGCCCACAAAGCTTCCTCTGGACAGTTCTGTCCTCACAGGCCAAACCCTCCTCCTGTAACACTCATAACTCACAATTAACATTTATTTCTATACTGTCTTCTAACTCCTCGGCTTTTACACTTAAAAGTTCCTAAAGGACAGAAACCATTTCTTCTCTTCTGTATATCGGAGGCAATATAGTTTAGTGACTGAAAATATAAATGCTGAAATCAGGATCTCAGTTGGAATTCTAGCTCCATCATTTACTGTCTCTCTGTATCTTCTTTGTACTGTCATTTCTTCCTGTACAGAATAATCTCTCTCAGAGCCCTGGTAAGAATTAACTGAATTAATACATTTAAAGAGCCTAGATCAATGCCTGATACACAGTAAGAGCTCAAAAAAGGATTGCTCACATAGTAGGTACTTGAATTCTTGGTCATTGATTCTATGATAAATGGTGGCTTTAGAGGAACTTGTTATATCAATCAAACCCCAGTTTAAACAAACTGAGAAATCTGGAAAAATAGAAGAGCTCTAAGCAATTTAGGACATGATATCAATAAATGGAATAAATTCTTCCCAGCTTCCACCAATAAAGGTCTAATAAAAGATATACTGAACTACTACAAAAAAACCAGCCACTCAACGCTCAAAAAAAAAAAAAAAGGGTATAGCACTGCAAGCATAGGGAGAAGTGATTCATGAAAGGCAAAATAACACTATATATGAGCAAAAATGTCATTCAGTTTTAATATGGTGCTTTTAATATTTGTTGAACAGCAACTCTGAGTATGGTCCTCTATTAAGCATTGCGTGAAAATCAAACAGGGATAAAACACACAATTCTTAACCTCACGGTCCACACAATCTAGGGAAGTTAGGAGTAGGGATAGACAGACCTACCCAAATGACTCTAAGGTAAATAGGAATAAAATTTAAATTGCTTTTATCGTATACCTTTAGCAGACCCTCTCAGTATCAATTTCAGAATCACTCCAGAAAGAACCTTTAAGAAATACAACACAAACCTTTGTTGTTTAGCACTAAGTATACATCAGCCCAGACAAGGTTCCAGTATATATTCAAGTTTATCAGCCTCATTTGTATATAAATACTACAAACAACAGAATAAACTGTCACTGATTTTTTACCAGTTTCAATGCCTCAGGAATTTGCCCATTTAGGGACAGGCCCAAGGTATCCAGACTTAATGGAACTCTTCTTAAAATTTCCTCTAGGCATTTACCTAGGTTTTCCAGGGCTTTTCAGTGCCATGCCAGCTACATATCACTGGTTTAAAAGCCTCCCTTTGTTTTAGGAATCTCTAACATGGGTAATTAAGTCTGCACCCCAGCCGGTGTAATCTGAGCAGCTTTCAAATGTGTTTCACTTGTTGCATTAACATGTAATCATTTTAAATTGGCATTGTTGCTTTGTAGCCTCTTCAAATAAGCCTCTGTCTGTTGTCTATCTCACATGATTTTTTTCATATCCTGCTCCCTCTGTCTGCAGGATGGTATCTGTTTGTGCTTTTACATACACTGATGACTCAAAAGACATTTTAATGCCTTGAATGGCTGGGGTTCCTAAAATATGTGAAGAGGAGGTATAGAGGGCCCTTTTAATTTTCTTTTCAACGTTTATGCAAATTTCAAGTAGCAGCGTTTGAGAAAGATGAAGTCTGAGTTTACGCCCTAGGACCTTGGCAGTGGCTGTCTGCTGTTGCTTCAGGCACATGGTGTCTGGAAGAGGCTCAGTAAAATGAACAAAGCAAAGTTTTCTAAAACGACTGCTTGCATTATTACCAAAAATAGGAGAATTGAGGGCAGACAGGGAGACATCAGGGATTTGCAATAAGTCTCGCAGCACCCTGCAATTTCAAACAACAAAGCTTTCACTAAATTTTTTATTCCATTTTTTTGGGATCAAGCCACAGGGGGAAAAAAATCCAAACAAACAGAAGAAGTGCAGAAGCTTCAAATCCCAAGTAGTACATTTAAATAAAAACAAAGTGGAGAAACAGCTGTCTTCCTCCTTGAAATCTGCCTTGATTAAAAGGCACATAAATACAAGGGAGATATTAATTTCATTTTCCTGATAGTGTTCCGAGGATTTCTATGCCCCTTACAGGTATCATCTAATAGAACATTTGTTTCCTACTTAAGAGATGCTGATACCAGACCCACAGAAATTTAGGCTTAAGCTATAAGATTCATAGCAAAATATTACTACCTTTCAGAAACAGGTATGCCTTGATTTAAGAAAATATAACCAACAAAAAACTGAATTTATAAATAACATAAGGGTAATTTTTAAATTATTAATAGCATTTTTGTTTTATAGATATTCATTCCAGTGAGTTGATGAATCTAGAATAATGTTTGGTTTTAAAAATTCTAATTTTGTCCTATTTTATAAGACCGGATTTATTGCAAAAAAACAAAATTCATCAACACTTGCTGTGCTATATTGATATATACTATGTACTGCTTTTTCCTTTTTCTTTTGCTGTATTTTTAAAGACTGCAGAAAAAAATTCACTTATTTATGAGTTAAATTTTAATTTCTTAGTTTTGGGGATGCAAATGGACTTACTCTTCCATATGAAATGCAAGATATGAAAAATATACATATACTTATAAATCATATGTGACCAATTTGTTAATAATCATCTCTTCACACATGTACATTCTTCCACCTGGAAAATACTTCCCCTCCCTCTCTTCTTTCTCCATCTTGCTAACTCCTACTTACATTTCAAATCACAAATAAAGCATTACCTTCCTTAAGAAGCCCTCCAAGACCCTTCAGTCTGATTTACATGCCCTCCTCTGTACTCCCCTTACATCTTGGGCAGATACATTATAAGTACAGGCTCACCAATCTCTTTCCACCTCTGTGCGAACTCCCTAAAGGCAGTTACCATGATTGGCTCATCTTTGTATAACCAGGACCTAGAACAGTGCCTAGACCACAGCAGGTATACTTAACATTCACAAGATATTCAGTGACCTATCTATAACTTAGACAAAACCTATTAACAAACTTAACAATCAGTGTATGTGTTTAAATATTCTGAGGCTCCATTTTTAATAATCACGGGGATACCCAAGTATGACTGTGTCTAATAATTCTGATTTCAGGAGTAGAAAAGTAAAATAAGAAAGAAAAAAATGGTGCAAACTTCATGGCCTTTAATAGTCGTGTAAAGTTGAGAAAGTGGAACCATACGTTTAATCTTCACAAAACTAAAACATCTTTGGAAGTTCCTGTCTTAAAATTTGCATGAATGAAGATACACCCTCCCCGGTGACTCTTAAGCCATGTGTATTATGGTAAGAATTGATTTAAATGGTTTGAATGGAAGCCAAATAATTTACATCTAAACGACAAATGAAGAAAACACAATAATAAAAATTCCAAGTGAATGCTAAGACAGTATGCTTTTATTGTACAGTTCCATTTTCCCCATGGGTAGATTCACTGATATACAACCACAAAACAATGAGCACCAATATGGTCCAAAGCAGCTCCAATATATTTCTTCACTGTAAGTATCTAACCCTTTGTAAAATGACACTGACCAAAATAGTTACAAGGTTTTCATGTCCAAAAGGGTCAGGATCTTGGTGTAATAAAACCCAACAGAGGGTAAGAAGTTATATCATATTTGGAGTTAAATTATTCTCTACACAAAGGGCTATATATTTCTGCACTACTTAGTGGTCAAAAAAGGACAATCCGAGGTATTATTCCATTGTCTTATCTTACATCTTCTATTATCTGTTCTGTGCTATGGTCTCTATCTGTTCTGTTATCAGAGACAAATTCTGCTGTCACCAATTTCCTGTGCTTTTAGTAAACACTCCCTTTTAAAGTTTTTAAGACTATTTTGTTAAAAAAAAAAAAAAGACTATTTTGTTAAGTACAGCTTCATTTTTTCAAAAAGCCCTTAATTTTAAATACATGCTTTTAAGTACCCTTGCTGGAAAAGAATTTTATAAATATATATAATCTTCTTTCTACCCACCCAAAAGAAACAAAGTGTTCTTTTAGCTTAAATTGTTCAGAATGCTTTTTAAATGGAGTAGACAATTTCTATTGTTTGTTAATTTAGAGGTAGACCCTAAAAAGAAAGAATAAGGGACAAAATTATGTCAAAAATGAAAATGGAAAAAACTAAATTGTTATATGTTATTACATAAAATAATGGAAACTTCCCAAAACCAAATGGGGAAAACCCAGAGAACAGTTTCAGATTTCCCCATGGGCATGCTTCCCCACAGGAAGGATTTTTTAAAATCCTTGGTTGGTAGCAATAAATGTTACTCCCAAGAATCGGGTCACTGGAACACCATAATCAATGTATTATGCTAAAGGATGATAGGAGGTCTGAATCTTATATAAAGTTCCACTAACTGTTCTGAAGCCAGGGTTTGCAGAGGCTAAGTTCCTAACATTTGGGTCATTGCTATATCATTATCTCAGTCACAGAGGTTCTATATCTTCAGCCAGAAGTAAACCCTATTCACTTCTGCACAATATTTAACTCAAAATTCCTTCCACATCCCTGAGAATTGTCTAAACCCAAGAGCCCAGAAGGTCCTAAACTGTAGATTTATACCCAGAATATCCCAGATAAGCACAGAAACCAGCACTGTGAGGAAAAATATCTAAATCTGGAGATGGTAAATGCATATTGCTCCCATTTCCAGAGAACATGCCTGGGGTAACAACACTGGAACAGAGGAAGGTAACTGAAGGAAAATATCAAATCGTTATTAAATATCAAGGGGAAAAGAAAACATGAAATATGTCCCAAACTTCCATTTTTATTTAGTTTTGTTTTCAATCCCTCCCTTCTTTCAATTTGTTTCTTCAGACACAAATCTATGCCAACTCATGCAAACAAAACTTTGGCCCAATGGTCAACAGGAAAGAATAATAATAATGCATGTTTTAAAATATTTGATGAAGAGCTGATAATTTCAACATTCAATCAATTCCTCTGAAAAAACCCTAATCCCCTAACTCCACAAAACTTTCAACTACTCACATTCTTTCTTTACTGTGCCTGTAAGGAAGAATTTATCTCTAAGACTATTTAGATTTCTGTAGAGTTACACCAGTCATTTTAATAAAAACAGCCCAGCACACTAACAGTCACAATGTGGCCTGCAAATGCTCATGTCCATTCTTGCTCATCTAATTGTTGCTGGATGAGCCAAGAAAGACAGCAAACAGAAAATTTTGCATACAGCCTTATCTCATTTTATTGTGTTTTGCTTTACTGCACTTTATTGCATTTTTACAAATTGAAGGTTTGTGGCAACCACATGGAACCAATCTGTAGGTGCCATTTTTCCAATGGCTATTCTGTACTTCATGTCTCTGTGTCACATTTCGGTAATTCTCATAATATTTCAAATTTTTTCATTATCATTGTATTTGTTATGATGATCTGTGATCAGTGATCATTGATGTTACCATTTTAATTCTTTTGGGCTGCCATGAACTGTGCCCATGTAAGACAGTGAACTTAACAAATAAATGTGTATATTCTGACCACTCCACCAACCAGCCATTCTCCTGTCTTTCTCCCTCTCCTCAGGCTTCTATATTCCCGAAGACACAACAAAAGCAAAATTAGGTCAGTTAATAACTAACTCTACAATGACCTCTAAGTGTTCAAGTGAAAGGAAGAGTCACACATCTCTCACTTTATATCAAAAGCTTAGGGAGGAAGGCATGCCTAAAGCCAAGACAGGCCGAAAGCTGGGCCTCCTGCAACAAACATTCAGCCAAGTTGTGAATGCAAAGGAAAAGTTCCTGAATGAAATTAAAAGTGCTTCTCCAGTGAACACACAAATAATAAGAAAGTGAAACAGCTTTATTGTTGATGTGGAGAAAGCTTTAGGGTCTGGATAGAAGAGCAAACCAGCCACAATATTCTCTTAAGTCAAAGCCTAATCCAGAGCAAGGCCCTAACTCTCTTCATTTCTATGAAGGCTGAGAGAAGCGATGAAGCTGTGGAAGAAAAGCCTGAAGCTAGCAAAAGTTTGAAGCTAGCTAGGTTGGTTCATGAGGTTTAATGAAAGAAGTCATCTCCTTAACATAAAAGTAGAAGGTGAAACAGTAAGTGCTGAGTAGAAGCTGCAGCAAGTTATCCAGAAGACCTAGCTAAAATAATTAATGAAGGTGTCACACAAAACAACAGATTTTCATTGTAGATGAAACATCCTGTATTGGAAGAAGATGCCATCTAGGACTTTCATAGCTAGAGAGAAGTCAAAGCCTGGCTTCAGTGCTTACAAAAACAGGCTCTTTTGTTAGGGGCTAATGCAGCCAGTAACTTTAAGTTGAAGCCAATGCTTATTTACTACTCCAAAAATCCTAGGACCCTTAAGAATTATGCTAAATCTACTCTGTCTATATGCTATAAATGGACTGACAAAGCCTAGATATGAGTACTTCTGTTTACAACATGGTTTGCTGAATATTCTAAGCCCACCATTGAGACCTACTACTCAGAAAAAAAAAAAGTCCTTTCAAAATAGCACTGCTCATTGACAATGCACCTAATCACCCAAGAGCTCTGATAGACATGTAATATGAGATACATGTTGTTTTCATGACTACTAACACAACATCCTTTTTGCAGCCCATGGATCAATAAGTAATTTTTACTTTCAAGTCTTATTATTTAAGAAATATTTTATAAGGCTATAGCTGCTATAGATAGAGATTTCTCTGATAGATCTGTGCAAGGAAATTGAAAACCTCCTAGAAAGGATTCACCATTCTAAATATTATTGAGAAAGTTTATGATTCCTGGGAAGAGATCAAAATATCAACATTAACAGCAGTTTGGAAGAAGCTGATGCAAACTCTCTTGGATGACTTTGAGGGATTCAAGACTTCAGTGGAAGCCCTGCCCTCCAGCAGACCAGCACGAGCCCCAGAACCCCACAGGCTCTGCACAGGAAGCCTACCCTGCCCTCCAGCTGGCCCACAGCTATTGCATGAAACATGGCCTCACAGTCAACCAGGTCAGGGACCAGCCCCACTTATCAGCATGCACACAGGAGTTATCCCTGCCACAACAGTGGGGCACAAACAGCCCATATAGGAGATACCCCCAGAACATATAGCTCTGATGATCAGAGTGGAACATGCTGCTGGGCCCCACAGCACATCGCCTACATAAGGCCTCTTCTCCAAGATCCGAGAAACATAACTGACCTACCTAACACATAGAAATAAACATGGAGAATTGGGCAAAATGAGGAGATTGAGGATACATTCCGATTGATGGAACAAGACATAATCTCAGAAAAAGAACTAAACAAAGTGGAGATAAACAATCTACCCAATAAAGAGTTCAAGGTAATGATCATAAAGATGCTCAACAAGCTCAGGAGAAGAATGGATGGACACAGTGAGGATTTCACCAAAGAGTTATAAGATATAAAGGAGAACCAAAGCTGAAGAATACAATAACTGAAATAAAAAATACAACAGAAGGAATCAACAGTGGATTAGATGATACAGAGGGACAGATCAGCAATCTGGAAGACAGAAGAGTGGAAATCACTGAAGCTAAACAGAAAAAAGAAAAAGCAACTTCTAAAAATGAGGACAGTCTATGAGACCTCTGAGACAACATCAAGAATACTGATATTTGCATTACAGGGGTCCCAAAAGAAAAAGAGAAAAAGAAAGGAGCACACAACTTATTTGAAGATTAATAGCTGAAAACGTCACTAAACTGGGGGTGGAAACATCCAAGTCCAGGAAGCAAAGACAGTCCCAAACAAAATGAACCCCAAAGAGGTCCACATCAAGACAAACTATAATTAAAATGGCAAAAATTAAAAATACAGACAAAATCTTAAAAGCTGGAAGAAAAAAGCAACTAGTTAAGTACAAGGAAACTCCCATAATACTATCAGCTGACTTTTTATCAGAACCTTTGCAGGCCAGAAGGGAGTGGCAGAATATATTCAAAGTGATGAAAGGGAAGAACCTACAACAAAGAACACTGTACCCAAAAAGGTTATCATTCTGATTTGAAGGAGAGATAAAAAGAGTTTTACAGACAAGTAAAAGCTGAAAGATTTCAGCACCACCAAACAGGCTTTACAAGAGATGTTAAAGGGACTTCTCTAAGCAGAGAAAGAAAAAGAAAAGGCCACAACTAAAAATATGAAAATCATGTAAGAAAAAATCTCACTGGTAAAGGTAAAAATACAGTAAATGTAGTAGATCAACCACTTATAAAGCTAGTAGGAAGGTTAAAAGACAAAAGTAGTGAAATATATAGATGTATATGTTGTTATATATGAGCCTCAGGGTAACCACAAACCAAAAATCTGTGACACACAAACAAAACAGAAAGGAATCCAAACAAAATACAGAAGATAGCCATCAAATCACAAGGGAAGAGAGCAAAAGAAGAAAAAAGAAACAAAAAAGAAATAGAAAAAAAAACAGAAAACAACAAAATGACAATAAGTAGATATCTATCAATAATTACTTTAAATGTAAATAGACTAAATACTCCAATTAAAAGACACAGAGTGGCTGAATGGATGCAAAAACAAGACCCATATATATACTGCCTACAAGAGATTCACTTCAGATCTAAAGACACACAGACTAAAAGCGAGAGAATGGAAAAAGATATTCCATACAAATGTAAATGAAAAGAAAGCTGGGTTAGCAATACTTATGTCAGACAAAATGGCCTTTAAAACAAAGACTGTAACAAGAGACAATGAAGGACACTGTATAATGATAAAGGGATCAATCTACGAAAAAGGTATAACAATTGTAAATATATGTGCACCCAGCATAGGAGCACCTAAACACATAAAGCAAATACTAACAAACATAAAGGGAGAAATCGACAGTAACACAATACACAATAACTGGGGCCTTTTAACATCCCACTTACATCAATGCACAGATCATCAAGACAGAAAATCAATAAAGAAACACTGGCCTTAAATGACACATTAGACCAAATAGATTTAATAGATATATTCAGAACACTTCATCCAAAAACAGCAGAATACACATTCATTTCAAGTGCTCGTGGAACATTCTCCAAGAGAGATCACATGCTAGGCCACAAAACAAGTCTCAATAAATTTAAGAAGACTGAAATCATATCAAGCATCTTGTCCAATCACAACAGTATGAGACTAGAAATCAATTGCAAGAAAAAAACTGCAAAAAAACCCCACAAACACATGGAGTCTAAATAACATGCTACTAAACAATCAACTGGTCACTGAAAAAAATCAAAGAGAAAAATCAAAAAATACCTAGAGACAAATGAAAATGGAAACACAATGACCAAAATCTATGGGATGCAGCAAAAACAGTTCTAAAAGGTAAGTTTATAGTAATACAAGTAAAAGGTGAAAGCATTTACTCCAAGATTAGGAACAAGACAAGGATGCCCACTCTTGCCACTTTTATTCAACATAGTATTGTAAGTTCTAGAAACAACAATCAGACAAGAAAAAAATAAAAGGAATTCAAATGGGAAAGGAAGAAGTAAAACTGTCACTGTTTGCAGATGGCATGATACTATATGTAGAAAATCTAAAGATGCTACAAAAAAAAAACTATTAGAATAAATTCAGAAAAGTTGCAGAATGCAAAGTACAGAAAACCATTGCATTTTTATACACTACTAATAATCAGAAAGTGAAATTAAGAAAACTATCCCATTTACAATTGTATCAAAAAGAATAAAATACCTAGGAATAAACCTAAAAGGTAAAAGACTTGTAGTGGGAAAACTATAAGATATTAATGAAAGGAACTGAAGATGACAAAAACAAATGAAGAGATATACCATGCTCATGGATTAGAAGAAGCAATACTGTTTAAATGTCCTAACTACACAAAGCAATCTACAGATTCAAGACAATCCCTATCAAAATATCAATGGTATTTTTCATAGAACCAGAACAAATAATCCTAAAATTTGTATGAACCATAAAAGAACCTCAATAGCCAAAGCAATCCTGAGAAAGAACAAACCTGGAGGTATCATGCTCCCAAAATGAAACTATACTACAAAGCTATAGTAATCAAAACAGTATGACATGGCACAAAAATAAATACGTTGATCAATGGAACAGAACAGACAGCCCAGAAGTAAATCCAGGTTTATATAGCCAATTAATCTCCAACTAAGGAAGCAAGAATACACAATGAGGGAAAGACAACCTCTTCAATAAATGGTACTGAGAAAACTAGACAGCTGCATGCAAAGAAATCAAACTGGACTACTTTCTTACACCATATACAAAAATAAATTCAAAATTGATTAAAGACTTAAATGTAAGACCTGAAACTATAAAAATCCTAGAAGAAAACATAGGCAGTATGGTCTTTGACACTGATCTTAGCAATATTTTTTTTGGATCTGTCTCTTCAGGCAAGGGAAACAAAAGCAAAAATAAACAAATGGGACTACATCAAACTAAAAAGCTTTTGCACTGCAAAGGAAACTATCAACAAAACAAAAAGGGAGCCTACTGAATGGGAGAAGATAATTTGCAAATGACATATCTGATAAAGGGTGAATATCCAAAATGTACAAAGAACTCATATAAATCAACATCAAAAAAAACACAACCCTATCAAAAATTGGGCTGAGAACCTGAACAGACATTTTTCTGTAGAAGACACACAAATGGCCACCAGACACATGAAAAGATGCCTAGCATCAGCAATCATTAGGGAAATGCAAATCAAAATCACAATATCTCCTTACACCCGTCAGAATGGCAATCATCAAAAAGACAACAAATAACAAGTGTTGGTGAGCATGTGTACAAAAAGGAACCCTCATAAACTGTTGGTGGGAATGTAAATTGGTGCAGCCACTATGGAAAATAATATGGCGGCTCCTCAAAAAACAAAAAACTAAAACTAGAATTGCCATATGATCCAGTAATTTCACTTCTGGGTATTTACCCAAAAAAAACAAAAACAGTAATTTGAAAAGATACATGCAGGCCAATGTTCACAGCAGCATAATTTACAGGAGTCAAGATATGGAAGCAACCTAAGTATTCATCAACAGATGAATAGATAAAGAAGATGCAGTATATATAAACAAATAACAGAATATTACTCCACCATTAAAACAAAACTTGCCATCTGCAACAACATGGATGAATCTAGAGTATTACACTAATTGAAATGTCATACAGAGAGAGACAAATACCGTACAATCTCACTTTGTATGTGGAATCTAAAATACAAAACAAAATGAAAACAGACTCACAGATACAGAGAACAAATGGGTGGTTGCCAGAGGGGAGAAAGTGGGGTGAGGCAAAATAGGTGAAGAGGTTAAAAGGTACAAACACCCGATTATAGAACAAATAAGGCACAGGAATGTAATCTAAGGAATATGGTCAATAATTGCAATAATTTCGTATGGGACACATGGTTACTAGACTTATCATGGGGATCATTTCACAACATATACAAATGTCAAATCTCTATGTAGTACACCTGAAACTAACATAATATTGTACATCAACTATATTTCAACTTTTTTAAAAAAAGACCTCAGTGGACAAAATAACTGCAGATGTGGTGGAGACAGCAAGAGAACTTTAATTAGAAATAGAGCCTGGGGACTTCTCTGGTGGCACAGTGGTTAAGAATCTGCTTGCCAATGCAGGGGACTTGGGTTCAAGCCCTAGTCCAGGAAGATCCCACATGCTGCAGAGCAACTAAGCCCATGCACCACAACTACTGAGCCTGTGCTCTAGAGCCCATCAGCCACAGCTACTGAGCCCACATGCCACAACTACTGAAGCCCATGAGCCTAAAGCCCATGTTCTACAACAAGAGAAGCCACCACAGTGAGAAGCCAGAGCACTGAAATGAAGAGTAGCCCTGCTCGCCGCAACTAGAGAAAACCCATGTGCAGCAACAAAGACCCAACACAGCCATAAATAAATAAATGTATATATATAAAAAAAAAAAGAATCCGCCTACCAACACAGGGGATGTGGGTTCGATCCCTGGTCCAGGAAGATCCCACATGCCTCAGAGCAACTAAGCCCATGTGCCACAACTACTGAGCCTGCACTCTAGAGAGCTGCTTCTACTGAAGCCCATGCACTCTTGGGCCCATGTGCCACAACTACTGAGCCCACATGCTACAACTACTGAAGCCTGCATGCCTAGAGCCTATGCTCCACAACAAGAAGCCACTGCAATGAGATGCCTGCATGCTGCAACAAAGCCCAACACTGCCAAAAAAAAATAAAATTAATTATTTTTAAAAAGAAGTAGAGCCTGAAGATGTGACTGAATTGCTTAATTCCATGAAAAAACTTTAACAGATGAGGATATGCGTCTCATGGATGAGCAAAGAAAGTGGTTTCTTTCCTTCTTTCTTTCTTTTTTTTGAAAGTGATTTCTTGAGATGGAATCTACTCCTAGTGAAGATGCTGTGAAGACTGTTGAAATGACAACATAGGATTTAGACTATAAAGCAGCAGCAGAGTTTGAGAAGATGGATTCCAATTTTGAAAAAAGTTCTATTGTGGGTAAAATGCTATCAAACAGCATTTCATGCTACAGAGAAATCATTCGCAAAAGGAAGAATCAACCGATACAGCAAAGTTCATTGTTACCTTATTTTAAGAAATTGCCAGACTTCCCTGGTGGCACGGTGGTTAAGAATCTGCCTGCCAATGCGAGGGACATGGGTTCGATCTCTGGTCTGGGAAGACCCCACATGCCTTGGAGCAACTAAGCCCACTAACCACAACTACTGGGCCTACGTGCTGCAACTACTGAAGCCCACGTGCCTAGAGCCCATGCTCCGGAACAAGAGAAGCCACCGCAATGAGAAGTCCACACACTGCAACTAGAGAAAGCCCACACGCAGCAATGAAGACCCAATGCAGCCAAAAAAAAAAAATTGTCACAGCCACCCCAGTCTTCAGCAACTACCACTCTGATCAGTCAGCAGCCACCAATATCAAGGCAAAACCCTCCACCAGCAAAAAGATTACAATTTGATGAATGCTCAGATGATGGTCAGCTTTTTTAGCAACAAAGTATTTTTTAACTAAGATATGTACTTTTTCTATATAATGCTATTATACACATAACAGACTACAATATAGTGTAAATATAACTTTTATACGCACTGGAAAACTGAAAAATTCATGTAACTTGCTTTACTGCAACATTCACTTTATTGCAGTGGTCTGGTACTGAACCCTCAATATCTCCAAGGTATACCTGTGACCATATCAATAAGTGACCATATCGAAATTTGTCTGTGTCTTCAAACAAGGGAATAAAATTTTGGTTTCTCTATTTGCAGCAACACCTGATTTGGCAAAAGTTACACTGCCTTTGACAAAGGTTTTCTTCGTTCTAAAGAGGCCAAAAGACTTCCCTTGTCCCAGCTTCAGTCCAGAGTTCTCAGAAAGAGCAAAAGCAATGATCTAAATTCCAATATATTAAATTAAAATTGGGGGGGGGGTGTAAATCCAGTAAGGGGTGTTGACTTTCTGGAGCTCAGTGCTTCCCCTACTCTCATAAATGAGTCATAAATTTCTAGAAGAATTTTTTTTAAACCAGATGCCCTGGCCTGCCACTCATTTCATCTGCTTTGCTGCCACTCCTCCTGCCTGGCAGCCCAAGGGAGTTTCAGCAAAAGAGAGACTCTGGACTGGGCAACACCTACACCATGTCTGCTCCACCTAGTTTCAACCTAGCTGTGATGCCAAGCACAGGGAAAATGCTTGGAAAATGTGTGCCAAGCCAAACTGTTGAAGAAGCAGGTCAGTCGTTTTCTATCTCCCTTGAAGAGAACATAAACAAGTCTTTAATTTCCCACAAAAGAAGACAAAAATAAAATCTTCAAAATGATAGTTTATTCTAGCTTTCTAAGGTCACAGCGACCTGACAGAGGAGATATTTTAATCTCTTTTGTTTATCACTCTTAAAATACTCTCCTCAATAAAAATTCATTCCACTTTGGGGACATGGGAGTGACACTCACGTTGAACAAGAAGGATTTACAAAGGGAGTTTTACCAGTTATACCACTCCAGGCCTAGTGGGAATATCCTTCTCACCATCACCTCATCACATTAACAGGATTAAGTCCTTTGGAAAACCAGTATTAAAGCAAGTAACCCTCAGTTCAAGCAAACGGACAAAGGATTTAGTGAATGTGGTTATTAGTGTCTTAGTGTTTGCTGGCGATTAAATAACCTCTCTCCTCCTCCCCACCAAAGCACACATTACCTCATCAAAAACATTAAAACCAAGGCATTGTAATCACTTTCACACTAAGCCTAAATATAAGTTACCACAGAAAGTCTCAAATACTCTAAGTTTTACATTAAAAACATCAAGTGAATCAAGTATCCTCTCCCTCAATGCAATCTGGGTTTAGAATTGCTACGTAGAACAAGTTTATACATTTAAACATAGTGAGCTTCCATCTCCACAGAAAATAACCCCAAATCATCAACCTTCCAAAGACACAATACCTTACCCCTCAAGTGGTAACCCTAAAGATGTGAGTTCCAGAAATTGGCCAGTCAAATCCTAAGTTAGTTCGCTGGTTGGTGTCCTCCCAGTAAAATGAGAGTATCGAGCACCTGCAGGGGGAGTTGGTATTGACCTGGTAACGCATACCCAGGATTAACATCCTAGCTTCTAAAGGGCAGGAATTTTCAGCTTATTTCTACCTATATTCCCCTACCCAAGCCATCAGCATTCTGAGGTCAATGTGAACACTGTGGCCAAGCAAATCAGAAAGTCAGTTCACACCCTCAATTTCTCAGCCCTGAGAAGGCTGAAAATACCCAGATCAACTGGCCAAAGATAACACTATGATAAAAGTACCTCCATACGCTACAAAACATTTTCATACAAATGATCTCATATGATCCCCACAACAGTCTTGTAAGCATGCAAATTGGTATTAGCACCATTTTACAGAAGGGGAAACTACAACTCAAAGAAATAAGGTCCTTATCCAAAGTCATTCAAGTCAAGATGGCCAAAGCGCAAGTAAAACGAAATTCTTTGACCTAGTAGTCCAGCATCCTTTCACTCACTGCACCTGCTGTGATGCAGTCAGAACAACCTGATATCCTCCAAAATCTGCAAACTTCTTTAATATACATTTGTGACTAAAACATTTTCATATAGATAAGCACCCACATACCAGCTATGTACATGAAAGACACTAACACTAAAGATCAGCCAATGACCACACATTTGTCAAAAACAAGGGCAAGACTGAGTTCCCAGGATAAGAGGGGCCACCAATGCTGCATTTCAGAACCACTCTTCACGCACACTCCCTAATAAGGACTGACATCCATTTATTAGCATCACTCCTACCTACACAACAAAAGAACCCCACTTTTGAAAACTTGCCAACGCTAGGATTTAACATACTACTATGTATTATCAATATTTCTTAGGAAAAGACAAAAACAAACTGTTCTATGAGATAAAAGAACAGGGGAAACTGTATAGAGTTCTTCCTTTGTAAAATTGCAGCTAGATACCATTTCTTCTCAATAATAGAGCAGCATCATAGAAGCAAAAGGGAATTACGGAACCAGATCATAAGAATGGTGACACCCTACCTTGACAAGATTTTACTCTTACAAATGATGACCCTATTAAAAGCAGGCAATCTATCATCATTTGGTTAAGCTACCCATAATTCAATTGATCAGAAATAAATCCCTTCAAAGAACACATCTGCAGTTAAGTTAATGAAAACTGAACCACTAAACAGGAAAAGTGTGGCCTGCTATTCAGAGAAGGTGGGTAATAACTAATGTGGTAAACCAAGAATCCATAAGAGAATATTTTCTTCATCTGGTCTGCTTCTCTCCAATTGAAGGAATCCACTGAGAGGGAAAAAAGACAGAAACTCACCTTCCCAAACCAAGAAATAAACTATCCAGACACATACCCGTAATGATACTGGATCTCACTCAAGAAAACCTCAGACAGCTCAGAGCACTTTTTCCACAAGGCTGAGAATATGAGACTCTTCTCTTCCAAACTCAAAAGGATAAACTTCATTACTACATTTGATATATTGTTCCATAAAATACCTTACCTCATGTCCACACCACTAAAGAACTGTAGAAAATAATGCCTCGTTAAAATAGATCACTTATCTGTTTCCCTTACGACATTTTGTAAAGGATTTCTTATACCATATACTGACCCTGGTCCATAAATTGGTGGAGAAATTCAAAATAAAGTTTTAAACAATATTTGGTCTATAATAAATAATATATTCTCTATAAATAAGTATTCCATCAAAATTCAGGAAATCTGATGACAGAAATGTAAGGAGAAGACGGGTTTTTGAAAAGGCTCAGGCAAAAAGAAAACTAAATGGCTATAATTGAGAAAGAAAGGAAATGGGCAAGGTTTTTTGGGTGTTGGTTCTTTTCCTTTTTTTTTTTGGTTTTTGTTGGTTGGTTTTCTTTTTTTGCATCTAAGCCCCACTTCTGAAACAAGAGCTCTTTGCTCAGCTGGAGGAAAACCACAGGACTTGGAAAAACTCACTTAATGTACTGTCCCTCCTTACATTAAAAAAGACACTGTTGACTCACCCTCAGTAGGATATGTATTTGGTTTAACTCGTTTTTCCAGTAACAGCAGTGAACTGAGCTGCTTTAATATTGAAATGATTTGCATCCTCACAACTGATAAAAATATTGGGAAATACCTACATATATACATACATATATATATATAATAAACATCCCTGAGTTTTTCTGGCTCTGCTGTGTAGCCAATGACTTTTATGCTTCTCTCTAATTTGCTCTCCAGAGTCTCTCTACAAATGATGGCCAGGGTTATTCCTTTTTATTTTACTATAAAAATGGAATTTCTTATTACCAAAATTAATTTTCATTGCATTTACTCAGTGTCTCTTTGTCCTAGCTAATCCTCATGGTCCTCAGCTTCCAAACCCTGAAATGAAATGAACTAATTTATTTTCTTTGCTTCTGGTTACAAGTCTTACTCAACTTTGGGTAATACTGCAGAAGGCCTAAAACAAATTAACAACCCTTTCATGCTACCAGCAGCATTCAACAGCATTCCATAGGAAAGCATGGTATATTCTCCACCCTGCTGCTCTGTCATTGCTAATTTGCTCTCTAGTTAAAGGCTGAAAGTATTTTTAAAAAAATCAGCAAACATTTACCAAGCCCTAACATGGATTATGAAGCAGGTTAATCACTACAGCAGTGGGGAGGGAAGACTTCATGACAACCAACAAGGGTTTTTGCACCAACACAGACCACAAAAGGGAAAGTTGTTCTTTCTCCTTAGATCAAAAACAGCATTCTTTCTGAAGGAGAAACTCAATCTAATTCATATACATCCTCCATCCTTATCTCTTCCACTCTGGAAAGATAGCTTTTTAATTTAGAACTTCAAAAACTATTTTGCAGAGGGACATTCAAATTATTGGGAGTAAAAAATAATCTAATGAAAGAACCAACAGCTTTGACATTAAACTGGTCAATTTTCAGTCTGGACCAGTGGGCTGCAAAATCAGATGTGTGTATCCCAGAGGTGGAGGAGGTGCAAGACCATCCACTGAGCTACCAGAAGAACTTTTAGAATGTCTACATATTTACAGTCTAAAAGACATATAATTGAACTTTACTAACAGTAAACATATGCACATATGGTTTAATAGTTGTACAGGTACATAATTTATAAATATTTATTTACTTACCTGGAGGAGAAGGTCCATGATCAAAAAAAAAAAAAAGCTTTTCTTGGGGCATATATTTTTTTTAAGTTTAGAGGTTCCTTTACTTCAGCATTTCACAAACTAGGACACACATAGCCGGGGGCGGGGGGGTGTCACAGCATTTGGGGAAAAATGCAAAAAAACTGAATAAACCTAGTACATGTTCCTGGCGTTTCTATTTCATTCATGCTAGAGTAAGGGAAAGTCAGAGTCACTCTTCTGTAATCAGGTGCTTTGGAAGGCAGCTCTGGTAAACATGTATTAGGATGAAACATGTCTTAGAATGATGACCTAGGTTCCATTAGGTTCCATGCCTAGCTCTCTATCATCTAGCTGCCACCTGACCAAAGGCCAATCACTTCACTCTTCCAGGCCTTTTAGGCTCCTTCTAATTTGAATTTTATGATTCACAACTGAAGGTTTTCACCCCATCCTTACTCACTTCTACATATTCTGCTAACTGGAATGTGTCAGACTTCGGATTGTTTGCCTGATGCTAAAGGGCACTTGCTGGAAGGGTTTGTGAGCATTCTCAAGTTATATTCAAGTGTCCCCCCAGCCCTCCCAGACAGACTGTAGTAAGCTCCTTCAGTATAGTATTAGAGCAGCATTCTGCATGAGGGAACCAACATACACCATCACCTGTTCATGCTGCCAATCCACAGCCCTGCCCCTGATGCAAATCAGCAATGTACTAATGCAGAGGGGAAAGTTACAGGAACCTAAATTACCCACCTAAGGAAGGTAGGTGGTCTGAAACAAGAAAATAAAGCTGAGACCATGCCCAGGTAAGCCAGGCTATGAGAAAAAATAGCTCTGAACTCAGCAGGAACAAAATGAGGAACTGGAGACAGCACAGAGAAGTATTAACTCATGCTGGTAGGATGCCCCCTGTCACTCAAAGCAGCCAAGTTCATGACCCAGCCATGGCCGCCCTGTCAAGATAATTAGGATTTTAATGAGTTCATATATGAAACATGCTTACAGCCTGGCACTGTTAACATTATTATCCTCATTCTAGCAAGTACACCAGAACTAACAGGAGAAATGTTAGAGTTTTATCTGTAGACTTTGGGGGCTCCATGGCAGAATTTTCACCTACCCAGACCAGGCTGATTCAACTTTCCTTTTCAGGTTTTGTCAACATCTCTAAAGGTTCCATGGCATACTTCCTATCACGTGGAAAGATAAGACTCAATTCCCAGGCAATACAGTGTACTTTTAAGGAAGCAGCATGGTGTGAGGGATAAAGCCGGGGGCTGAAGAGTCAGACATCTTGTCTTCGTACTGCCACTAATTTTTGTGCTCTTGAAAGATTACTTACTTTCTAAGGCCTAAGTTTTCTAATATGTTTTTTAAAAATGATTAGACAACCTAAAGTCCCATAGCCAAGAAGGCAGTAGCTTACAAACATTTTTTACTTTGATCTACTGTAACAAATATGTTTTAAGTTAGAACTCAATAATCACATATATATGTACACAGCCAAAACAAAAATTTCAAGAAACAATGCTTATCCTATCTTGTGATTTTTCTATTCTATTCAATTTTTTCCCCAAAAAGTGCAGTTTGAGAACTACCAAATTGGGTCTAGTGGTCACAATCTGTAGTTTAAAAAGCATGGTGGTAAAGAGTGTGGCCTTTGCAGTCAGACAGACATAGCACCACCTTTAACTAGTTGCATCATCTTGGGTAGGTTACCAACCTTCTTAAAGTTCATCTTTTAGATCGAGATGAAAACACCAGCGTTGTTCTAAAGATTAAATGGGGTAATGAATGTAAATCACTTAGCTGCACAGTATCTGACATAGAACAAAGACTCAATAAAAAGTTATGGTGGTGATTAATAATATCAATGTCATTATTAATAAATTCAAAGATTCCAAAAGAAAGTAAAATAAGTAGAAGGAAGCTAGGAAAAGAAACAGGCTCACCTGCAAACACTGATAACCAGAAAGATGAACATCAGGTTAATCCTGGCCTATGCTCACGAAAATTTCACAAATGGAGGCATTTTTGTGTGCTTTCTTCACAGTATCGCCTAACAACTGAAACACTCACGTGTTTGCTGAATGATTTAAAGCACCTGGAAGCTCATCCCTACACATTAGAGGAACTATGAAAAGATCCCATCTAAGCCTGCATAGGTCCCCAAACTCAAACATCTGAGGATGCTCTAAGACAATGGTTTTTAAAGTGCTGTTCCCAAAACAGCAGCAGCATCACCTGAGAACCTGTCAGAGCTGTGAATTATCAGGTCCCACACCAGGACTACAGAATCAGAAACTCTGGGCGTGGGCCCAGCAATCTGTGTTCTAACAAAACCTCTAAAACTTGATGCGCATTCATGCTGGACTACTACTACTCCAAACAGTGATGACTTGGAACCCTATAGCAATCCCAGGGAGCTAAATGTACAACCAAAGGGACTCCTGAAGCACTCTCTTGTCCTAGGAACAAGTTACTCAGCTAGTTCAACCAAGACTCTTTAGAGCCAGCTATAACCTCCAAGGAAGTTCTCAAGAATTGCTTCTCCTCTTCTGCTTCTCCTTAGCTCACCAATAGCAGCCTAAACGAGACAGAGAAGCACAAGGCCTCATTTTCAGAAGCAATGCAAAACCTATTTCTTAATGGTCTCTTACTGAAGCACATTCCCTGGGCTCACACTGTCCCATACCAGGACTTCTGTACTACAGCTCAGAGTGCTTCCTGAAACTCTCAAACAATGAGCTGGGTCTCACAGCCAGTAAGCACACAGCAACCCTGGCACTGAAGCTGCACAGCACTGCTCTACCCACACTCACCTTGCATTTGACCACTTGCCAAATTAATGAGAACTTATTAAGCATCTATTTTGTGCACAGATATATATGTGCCAAAAAAGAAGGTAATTACATATTAGAACTTAAAAATCAAAGTTTGTAATCTGTTGCTAAACCAAAGAATACATTTATATCACCAGATTGAGTATACTCCTTCAGAAAGTCATGGAAAAGCTCCTTAATTTCTATAAAACTTTAATTTTCCAAAAGGAACCTTAGAAGCCCTGCAGGTGCCATAAGACTCTAGTTAGAAACAAAAAAAATTTAGAGAAAACACAATGATTTTATCAAAAGGCAGAAAAATACAACTCCTTTCTTTCATTCTGGAAAGAACTGCTAACCTATGTCCCAAAGGCAAAAGGGTACCTTTTAAAAACAGAAAGATCCCATATTTCTGTCAATAAAATAATGATCCAGTCATACACCAAAGAACAGACAGAAGATCTGGCCTTGGTTCTCCAGCTATGCCTGGTACCTACAGTGACTTTAGATTTGGTCTCACAGGGTGTCTGCCTCAGTCTCCACAAATGAACACATGATCTTATAAAAGATATAATGCACACAAAAGTGCTTTGCAATCTATTAGATATTATCTTCTCAACATGCCAATGTAGTCCTGTGAACTGATTCCTTCCCTCCAATTCACAGTGACCAAAATGATTTGTTTTAGGAAGTGCTCATAAGTGGTTTGACACCAGGTATAACAAAGGTATAAGCTAGAAAAGATACTGAACACTTTCATACACATGAAGCAGCTTGAAGCCATGGACATGAACAGTTATGACAAAGAAATGAGTCAGAAAAATGACCGATAGTACATTGCCCTTCCTGGTTCTGGCAGAAATTTGAGCTGGAAAGACATGGTATCTAAAAAAGGAAAATTAATGACAAACAAGAAATAAAGTGAATTATTTCAAAACCTCACAAAAGGGTAGCTTGAGAACAAGGGGTCAGAGAGGCCTATGTTTTTGTCAGGTCTGACTTGCCCTTAGCTGTGAGTGCACTGTCTTTTCATGTGGCCCCAAAGAAATAGTTGAGCCATTATTGTTGTTGATAATGATGGGCAGATGCTGATGGGATGATTGCACATCAAGAGTTCTCAGACTCAGGTCTTGTGTAATTGGGTGTGTCGATCTATGTCACTCCACAGATGGTTATTAAACTAGTTACAACTTCCCTAAATCTTTTCACTAGAACTGAACAACACTGGGGAGTTATTCTCTGGTGCCAATTGAGAAAAGGCACCACCATAAAAATTTTTTTGAAACAGTTTCAAGGTTTATCCCTCCTCCTCCCAACACACACACACACACACACACACACACACACACACACATACACACTTAAAATAGGGGTATTTGTTTAATTCAAAAATCCAAATTATCAAATTTGAAATGTAAAACTTACCAAAATCATAAATATTTCTTTACTACAGTGAATATAACAAGTCTATTAATTTCAACCTGACATGAATTAAAAAAACAAATCAATTCCCTTGTCTACCAACAAATGATATGCATTTTGGATAATCTATGTGCCTCAGGAACAATAACAACCCTGCTGTCAAAGCTCTCTGCAGGATGATGGAGCATGGGGAAGCCCAGCTCTCAAACTGCCAAATTCTTCCTAGTGAGAGAGGTGCATCCCCCAATGTGGCTAGATGACAGTGGCCTTTATCAAGGAAGCAACTCAGCTGACCACAGGGCATGGCCAAAGGTCCAACTGGACTGCTGGAGGAGACAAAATGGTCCATTTGGCAGTCTGTTGATACTGAGGTGCCAAATCTTCAACTAATTGGTCACTCTTTGCAGTAAGCCTTCCTATACTGTATACCTGAAAGAACATTTGTTGAGATGTCTCCCTTGAACGAAAAGCACAACTTGTGAAGTGTGCTCCTGTGGAAAGGCAAGCAGACCTTCATATACAAATAGATGTAAACAAGCCACAGACTCATAGGATTTTAGCCTCAGAATTAGTAAGCTAAACTGAAGTGCAATATGTGAGTTTCATCATTTTTCTTTCTTTCCCCATGACCGTTTGGCAGAGTTAAAATTTTAGCTATCATGCATTTTCTTCCCTAAAATGTATCAGTTACAGTTCCCACAGAAGCTAGCTATGCATTTCCTTGTGGGTGTATGCGTAAAACTACCATAACAAAAGATTTTCTATTTCCTTATTTTGATCAAAAGGAAAGAAGAAATGCTAAAGTGCACTTACATAAGTGACAGTGCAAAACTGACATGCCTATCTGTACACACAACTTATATTCTGTTTAAGATTATGATGATTAAGGAGAGAAACGCCAAGAGCTATGAAATAAAATTATATTAAGGAGTAGCCCATGATGTTTGCTCTTGAGAGACTTAAGGGAAACTTTAAGGAACAGCAAAGTCACTCCAGGCCCCTCAGGAAGACCTAAAGCTTGAGACGTTAAAAACAGCTGAGGAAAAATACTAAGAAATAGACACCAGAACACATAAGATGCATGTAAATGAACACAACATTATGGACCCATTGGCGGCAGAACATATGGAAGTTGTGATGGGTTGCGGGGGGTTAGCCACACTCTCCAGCCTATTTCACTTTGGATCAACATCCTGTGCAGGCAGCAGGGACAACTCGTTACTACAGGCACAGAACAGCTTTAAGAAAAGCTAACTGACCCATCTAGGGAAAGAATCCTCAACCTCTACTTCATTGCTATCATGCTCTAACTGACACAACTAATCAAACAGAAGGGAAGAGAATCCTTTCAAATCATGGGGAACAGAACTCAGATTTAGGGACATTATGGAGCAAACAATGTGATATAATGAAACAAGAACTGCCCTAGAAATTAGACCTGGGTTCTAATCATGGC
The DNA here is from genome assembly GCF_030028045.1 of Hippopotamus amphibius kiboko. NCBI lineage: Eukaryota > Metazoa > Chordata > Mammalia > Artiodactyla > Hippopotamidae > Hippopotamus > Hippopotamus amphibius. The sequence goes on from NC_080186.1 coordinate 105,291,842, forward strand.
TTTGCCGTATACTTACCATGTGATCTAGAGGAATTCCCTTAAGCTATTTGAGACTTACTGTTCTCATCTGTAAAACTAAAATATCGCCAGCCCTCCCTCCTTAGCAGATTTCATTCGTGGCTCAAATAAGATCATGTTTATAAAAAGTGATTATAAACCAGGAAGAGTTATTTAACATAAGATATTATTGTATGTAAAATTCCCAATCCAAAATTCTGTGAAACAGAAAATCTTCACCACCTAGCCCCTAAATGATAAACTATTACATAATTCAAATTAGATCACATACACCTATATTATGAGACCAGGCTAAATGGAGATGGGCAGTACAACGTGTGATAGGATGGTGTAACCAACTTCAACAATTTTTTTTAATATTTCCCCACTGCTCTCCTAGTGTCTCAACAATGCTCAGGAATTACAAGCAAGAGCGATAATCTCCTCAACCTCCCCTAGCCTTCTCTGGCACAGAAATCTGACATAGGCCACTTCACATGCCTGATTAGATAAGCTTTCCCAATGCTGAAAGCCAACTGCTTCTAACATTTCAAACCTGATTTCCATGAAGACTCAGGGGTGAAAGATGGGAACAAATAAGCCAACCAAGTAGACCCTCCTTACTAAAAGAGTTCTCCAACTTTGATTTGAAGTACTAAATAATTTTTTTCTATGAACCAATTGCTTCTGAGGTGATAGGTACAAGATCCTGCAAACTGAGCAGCCAAAAGCCTTAGAAAGGCTTTTAATTTACAATTAATCCTACAAACTTCAAATTACTAAAATGATAGTGCTTTAGGCTGTTCCTCAGGTGATCCATAATTCTGCTTTGGCAATGGCACAGAGCCTACAGGGAATCACTAAAAGAAATTAAAACAGGAAGGTCCAGAGACAAGTATTCCCAGACTATATCTTCCGAAGGAGGAATTGTCATGAGGCTGATGAAGTTTAAACTTTGGGGTCCCCTGCACTTGAGCGCCTATTCTGTGTCCAGAACCATGCAATTAAGTATATTGTTGCCAGTATTTACAAACAATCCTGCAAGTTAGGTATTACTACTATTCCCATTATATAAATCAGGTAACTGAGACTTAGAGAACTAAGTGGTTTGCCCAATACTCTTAGCTACGAATCAGAGCTAGGCCTAGCTGGTTCCAAAACTCACCAGCTAAGCTAAAGTAAACATCAAAATGTAGTCGGAAGGGTATCTAAAAGTCATAAATAATCAGCCCTTACTGCTGGTTATCTCTCATTATGCTTCATATCCCTGGGCATTCTCTCCTTCACCATTCAACTGGCAGCTAAACACAACTAAACCTGAAGGAGAAAGTTCAGTATGTCTAAGAGGACCCACATGTCTGAGCATGTGTGTTTAGGCTATATTTTAAAACAGAAGGGATTATCTGGAATTATCTGTTGATGTCAAACACACTTCTCTCATCTATTAGTATCAATGACCATCAATTTTCAGTGACAAGGAGATATTAAGGAAAATGTTCACAGAAAAGAAGAAAAGCCAAGGTTATCCCCATGCTTTTTCTGTAACAATATGTGTAGAAATGCTACACACAGTTAATTTCAATTTCCCAGGCCAAGACAGGTTAGTGCTGGGCAGTTGTAGTAATTGGCTATGTCCACTTTCATATGCTGAGGCATTCCAATCATTTTACATGGTCTTTTATATTCCTTTCGGAAAGATACAATAAGAATACAAGTGCACAGTCAAGAAAAGCTATCTGCAATTTAAAAGGCTACACAAATAGGACTCTGGATTGCCATTTTCACTTTCAAAATGTTTTTTTATTTTTTTTTAAAAGCTACACATTCATTCCTAGTCTTAATCTACTAAAGAATTCCTTTTAAGATCAAGAAGTAATAGGGAAAGAAATGCTGAACAACTTTCCCTGGATTACAACAAATATAAACCCATTCTTCCTTTTTTCAAAAAGATTTAGAAAGAACTGCAACTCTTCAAGATGGAATTTTGATATTTAAATAATTTCCACATTATGCAAATATTCATTCAGAGGTAAGATGTTAAGAGTAAAACTTAAGTCAATTTAATACAGAAAATATTACTAAATCCAAAGTTACATTATCTGTAGGGCTATGGGATTCCACCAGACAATGGCATCACTTATAATGGGTAAATGGGTGAGCTCTGGAATCAGGCAAGAGGGGTTCCAGCTCCTGGTCTATACCAGCTCCTGGTCTATATCACTAACTGGGTGACCTGGATAGCCATGACTTAATCTTTCAGTAAGTAGGAATTATAACACCTGCTGTGAGGACTAAAGCAAACAGGTAAAGCACTTTTTCCCCAAGCATCTGTCACATAATAAACTCTTAGTATATGGAAGCTATTGTTACTTCTTATAAGCTCCATGAGGATAGTTTTTTGTCTGTTTCACTCTGTTAATAAAGAAGCATGCCCTGGTCAGCTTTCATGCAAATACTCACAGGTTCCTCCAAAGTGACATTCACATTTACCTACATTAATTACACTCAAATGGCTGCTACCCTTAGTATATACCTCCTCTCTTTTACTGTAAGTGGCTGCAGCTGCCTTTGGGGGAAGATTTAAATTATTGGAAAATTTTAAGTGTTTTAAGGGTATTTGAGTTAACACATGCACCACTTACATTTTCTATAAACATAATTAAAAATATCTCAGACTGAACCCAGTGACAGGGCAAGAGTGGAGATGCAGATGTAGAGAATGGACTTGAGGACACGGGGCTGGGGTGGGGGGCAAAGGGGAAGCTGGGATGAAGTGAGAGAGTAGCACAGACATAGATGCACTACCAAATGTAAAATAGCTAGTGGGAAGTTGCTGTATAACAAGGAGAGATCAACTCAATGATGGGTGATGCTTTAGAGGGCCAGGACAGGGAGGGTGGGAGGGAGTCATGGGAGGGAGGGGATATGGGGATATATGTATAAATACAGCTGATTCACTTTGGTGTACCGCAAAAACTGGTACAAGAGTGTAAAGCAATTATATTCCAATAAAGAGCTTTAAAAAAAAACAGACTATAAAAGAAAATCTTTCAAAGTACTCCCACAACTGAAAAACAAAGTCTTAGAAATAATTACAGAGGGAGCAGAAGGGAGTGGTAGGTAGAACACAGTTTACTAAATCTGCAAAATAAAATTTGGAGTTTTGTCTTAAAACAAAACAAAACGAAAACCTGACAACCATTTGCTCAAGGCTGCCAAAACTTGAGAATAAGCAAACTGTCATGGGAAACAAATGTTAAAATATGAAACCCTTTTCTGAGAAAGTTACTCCACCAGTCCTGGCTAATCCAATTCTGAATCACTAATGACTCCAGCCCTGCTGGGTTGTCTTAACCACTACAAAGAAGTCCAAAGGGACAGCCAGGGTCTCACAGGCAAATATTTTCTCCGCTGTCACTGACATTTTCAATATAGCCACACTTCTCCCCTCCCCCACCCTTCCCACTCCTTCACTGTTCCCTTTTCAGATTTCAAAAAACAGAGGGTCGACTTACTGAGTAACACCATTTGACTAATGAATATAGAGGAGAGATCACTTGATTAGAAAACAAGAGCTTGGATTCTGGCCCCAACTTTGACCTAGCTCTGGGCCCTCTACCTCTGGCCAGTCACTTCCCCTCTTTGGGCTTTGCTTTCCTCATCTGTAAAACAAGGAGGGACTTGATCCGTGGGTCCCAGCCTGAGATCCCAAAATCTCCAGGAGCCCCTAAAGTTGTAATAACAGATCATGAGGTATTTCTATGATTTCAAAGAGATAGCCCATTAAGTGCTATGAGGTTAATTAAAACACCAAATACATGGTGACACCAGACAGCACATGACGATGTTTATCATATCGTAGGAAAGGAGGGAACAACAGTGTTGGACCTGACACTGTCCTCAAAGCTACATCTTAGAAAAAAATCACAGTTTCTGCACTAAACATAGTACAACCACAAATGTCTGGTTAATAAATAAGGCGGAAATGATTTAACACCTATCAATACAATTTGTATACTAGACAAATTCTCCAAATTGGAATTACACCCTATTAAGGGAACAGACTCAAATATAATACCCCTAAAAAATGTACAGGTTTACGGCAAACCAGTGACCTACATGCTGCAAATGTGAAGCTCCTATTTCTCATCAAGGATCTGAATCACATCCATTTTTGATTAAAGAAAAGTGAAAGCAACAAAAAGCCAGTCTACACTGCAACATAAAATTACACCACCAACAATAACTACTATTTATTGCACTATTTACTATGTGCCAGGCATGGCACTATGAATGTAACACTTATTAATTTATTTACTCCTCATAACAACCCTAGCAATTACATGTTACTAGTACCTTCATTTTATAAGTAATGAAATTGAGGCATACAGTGCTTAAGAAACAGGGACACAGGGCTAGTGAGTTAAGAGCCAGACTTTTAAGTATCCCCACCCTTTCTCCCTCTAAGCTGACAACTCCCTCTCAAAACACAAACAGAAACGGGAAATGTCCCAAAGCAGAGCCCTTGTGAGTTGGGCCATTGCTCTTGAGAGCAGGCTTCTGAAGAGCTCATAGGTGTGGCCCACTCTGGTTTAAAGACACCCTTAATGGGAACTCCCCTCCTCTCAACCCAAATTCAACTTGCTTGTCCTGATGACAGAAATCAATGGAGAGAAGCCCAGGCCATTAGTCAACCGAAATCAATCCATTTACTCAGAAGATACAAATGATTCCTAACAGCTGACTCCTACCTTCAGAGAACATATACGTATGATTAAACACATGCATTTTCAGTGTGCTTAGAATGAGTAAGGGTTATGCAGACCAATCAATCAATCTACCCCAACTCTGCTACTTACTAATTGCATTATCCTGAGCATGTTACAGGTCTCAGTTTCCCCTACTCCCCATCTCAAAGGGTTGTTGTGAGGGGCAACTGTATGAATGTACACAAAGCACCATGGCTGCCTGCAGAGGTCCTAGAGCCCGAGGTCTGAATCCTGGCTCCCTCCCTGACTAACCACATGATTGGCCCCAACACCCAAAGCTATGAATCTAAGCTCCTATTTCCTTACCTGTAATATAGCTAAGTACTGTGTACCCCAAAGAACAGCCAAGTGAATTAAATGAGGAAATATATGTAAAGCCCCTAGGAGAATGACTGACACATAGTAAGAATTAAACAATTTTTTTAAAAAAGCTGAGGTTTTAAAAGTCAAACCACAAGTTTAAGTCCCAGCTCTGTCACTTATTATCTAGGGCTAGACAATGGTATACAAGCCAACTAACCCCTCAGAGGCTCAGTTTCAACCAAGGTTTTGTGAAGATTAAAGGAGGCAATTGTGTAAGAGTATTCTGTAAACTCTGCATTGCTATGTAAATGTTAGGGTTGTTTTATGTTTTATGTTAATTGTATTGAATGGTCCTTTCAAATACTACCTTCATTTTTTAAAATGGAAAAATTGAGGCAGAGAAATTTTAAGCCATAGAGGGAAGGCTGATAATTCCAAAAGTAGAATGGAGAAAAGGATTGGGCCAAAATAAATTCAGATCATGACAAAGCAGAAAAGTAATAAGCCTTCAAGAAGAAAGAGGAGAATAAATACCCATTTACCATTAGCAACTTCACCTCCTGATACTCTCAGTGCACAGTCTAGGTGTAAGAATTCTCTACTTTCCTCCCAGAAACAATATTAGACTTCAGGGTGAGAAAGCTTCACTATGAAACCTCTTTTCCCATCTGTAAGTTAATTTTGTGGATGGGATAGAGTAACAAAGACGAGGGGACACACACTGGAATCTCACTCGAGCATTCTCTTAACCACACCTTAAAAAAAGAAAACACAAAGCTGCAATGCTTCAGAAAGGTTTCCTTCTTTGGTTGGTCAGAAATGTCCTTGTTCCCCAGGTCTCCTCATGCTAACTATGGTAATAGCTGGCAAACAACCAGCCCAGTAAATTCCAGTGATACTTAAGAAAGCATTCATATTGCCTGAAATTACTCTGAATCAAACACTTAAAGACCTGCAGAGCTGCCACACAGAGCAGTTCAGCTGGAACTCTTATGTCAAAAGCAGCAGGGTGCCTTAAGAACATACAAGCTTGAAAAAAAAAAAGCAATCTACTCTTCTTTATTGCAACATTCTTCAGCAACAACACTGATCTCCTACCCACTGTGCACACAGCACTACACAGGGCAGTGGGAGGCTGGAGGGAGAAATCTAAGAAACAGGTGGTGTTTGCGGGGTGCCAAAACAACAGGTTGATTCAGTCAGTTGTCCCACAACTAATCAACTGGTGAACTGAGAGGGGAAGGAATCTTAGTCATCCTGTTGGCTGCACAGACTGACTGGCCAGAGCACTGCACAATTATCAATTAGGTCAAAATGTCAGACTTATTAGTGCATATCAGCCCTGCCTTTCAGGGATGTTACACACTTTCAAGATCCTGGATATCTAAGAAGACAAGACAGAAGCAGGTTACCCTCCACTCACCCAAAATCACACATCTGGTTCCAGAATACATTGGGTTTTTTCCCAGTATCTTTTTATAAGGTATTAAAGTAAATATGCATTTTCTGAGCATATACAACTGATGCTTGTTGATTTATGATACCGTAAAATTAGAATTTTAAAGTAATTACAGAAAATACCAGTTAACAAATACATAGAAAATTGACCAAGCTCATTAGAAATCAAAGGATTTTTTAAAACTATCAAATAAATCATTTTTGATATCAATATAGGTAACAATTTAATATTATGTATTTTAACTTGTCCATACATGTTTTGACACATTTAAGATAGAGATAATACCTTTAATATTTAAAGAAATATTTCAAATCAGTAACCAAAAACTAAATACTTGATGAATAAAAGATACAATTTGCCAAAATAAATAAAAAGAAAAGGCAATACAAATTGGCCACTGACCACATGAACAACATTCAACATCACTGTAATCAGAGAGACCAATTAAGATGACATAGCATTTACCACTTATCAAATTAGTAAAGAATTGTAAAAATAAAAACTAGTGTTGATAATGGTTGGAAACACTGATAATCTTATAATCTGCTGATAGAAGAGTAACTTGGTAAAACTATATGCAAGGAAATTTGACACTGTGTATCAAAAGCCACACAAAGGTCCACACTCTGATACAATAACTTGACTTCTTGAAATTTATGTTAAGAAAATAAATATTCCTACCAAGATTTACATATAATAATGTTCATCACAGCATTATTTATAATTATGAAAGCTAGAAACTAAGACTAGATTTCAGTTTAAATAAAATATAATAAATAGCACCTTCAGCAAGAACAGTATGCAGCCTTTAAAACTATGTTCTTAAAAAATATCTATACACAGGAAGTATATTCAATATCTTGTAATAAACTATAATGGAAAAGAATCTAAAAAAGAATACATATATTCTTTATGAATCACTTTGTTGTACACCAGAAACGAACACACCATTCTAAATCAACTATACTGCAATAAAAAGAAAGAAAAAGAAAGAAAAATAAAATAAAGAAAAAAATGTATATGGGAAAATGTTCACAATATTTTAAAGTGGTGCAGAAGTACATATAAAACTGCAATATGTTAAAATCCTAATTACAGTAAGAGACAGAAAAAATGTATGAAATGTAATAAAATATTAGTTGTGGGTTTTGATTGTAGGTGATGGGATTATTGGAGATTTAAATTTTCTCTTATGTTTTTCTGTCTAAAAAAATCCTCTTTCCCAATTTTTAAAAATCACTCTCTTTGACATAGTAATTTCTCTTCTGGAAATCTAGCTTAATGGAAAAATCCTAAAGAGGGAAATTTTTGTATAAAAAAGATCAGTGTCATTTACACAGGGGAAAAAAAAATAGAGCCAAGTATGCAACCAAAACAAAGGAGAAATCACCAAAGAAAGGGAGAACAGAAAACTGTATATACATTATGAATCTACCATTTTTAAAACTAAGAGTAGATAAAAAGACCAAATGATGTACACCAAAATATTAACAGTGGTATGACCGTGGATTTTTCTTACACTTTTCTTGACTTCTCAAGGTCCTAAACTACTTTTAAATGTAATTACTTTTAAAATAACCACCCCCCCCCCAAAAAAAATCTTGTAAAGGTGCCAGAGAAAATCAACAAAGTATAAACATGAGTTAATTACATGTAAACATAAGGAATTCTGTTGCTATGTAAACCTACCTTAAAATGTTATGTTTTGTTAGTTTCTGCTGTACAACAAAGTGAATCAGCTGTATGTATACATATACTCCAAAAAAAAAAAAAAGATACTATCAGTGCTTATCTCTAGGAACTGGGATTATGAATAACCTTTAAACTCATTTTTTAAACTATAAAAGTATACATGCTCATTTATAAAAATTTGGAAAATGCAGAAAAGTCTGGAAAGAAAAGTAAAAATCACCTGTAATCTCAAAAGCAAAAGTTACAATGTCTGTTTTCAGTTAAATCCATTTTCCTTAAATCTCTTAGAAAGTTTATGTCACAGGAGCCATGACATATTGTTACTTACTTTACATGGTAACATAATATCCAAAACTTGCATGATTTACAGATTGTTTTTTCTCTAATTATCCTCATAAAGATTAGAAAGAGCTTTAAATGTTGTAATAAAGTAAATATCCTTCATGATTGCAATTTTAAAAGATCTAGCCAATAAATAAAGGCATATTCTCGGCAAAGAAAACATAGTAAAAAGTAATAATCAAAATATACACATCCTCAAACTTCAATGAGCCTCAACACTCTCTAGACAAACAAAAGCATGTGAAAGCAGAGAATTGAAGTTCCTTTGCAGCTTACTACATTTACCATTTAGAGAAGTTAACAAATCAGCACTATCTAGTTTTCTGACTACTCATATTCAGAAACTCAACAGAACATATTAATGCATAAATAGTACTCAATTATTCTTATTTGATTGTTAGATAAGTATGCCAACAGAGTAACCTCTCCCTGTTAAGTACTAGTTAAAACAGGCTATTGAATCTTTGAGGCTTTAAGCCTCGCAGAATCTCCTCACAAAAGAGAGATGAGAGTAAAAAGAGATGAAAAAGAAGCAAACAACAATTTAAAAATGCACCTGCCTCTGAACAAGTTAGTATACTTTAGAAAGTAACCACAGTTTCTTGTACAACACTTTAGTCAGCAAGCAAAACTGTATTTTAAAGGGATACTATTTGTTAAAAGACAACATATTATTAGGAAGACAATGTCTGACTCTAATCAAAATATAATCATCATGTTTTCCTTACTCACAAAATACACACACGCTTTCTTCATATGAATAAATATATGAGGGTGGGAACACTACTCTTAACCCAGAAACAGGTTCTGCAATGCCCACAGATCCAACCTGTCTTTGTGAGATGACGAGTCCCTCTTGGCATGATGTTCGGCTGAGACATTCAAAGAACCACAGTCACTGCCAATATCCTGCAGAAGAAACTGACTTGAAGACCAGAAACTGCCCTAGAGGCCTCTGGGGAAGATGCTTCAGTCCAACGGGAAGAGAGACACAGGCCCCTCCTGCCTGACCGGGAGATCAAGGGCACCACAGCTAGACCACGGTAAATGGCCTGCAGTTCAAGAATGGCAAGAGTCAGTAAAATGACCCCCGCCAGAGTTTGCTCAATCAACTAGTAAAGCCCAAACTTTGAGGAGCTGGTAGGACAGGGTTTTGCCAAGACAAGCACAAGAGGGTGAGGGAGATGTTAGCATGATTAATCAATGCCACCTACGGCACCAACTCAGGGAGTGTCCGCACTGCACCTCAGTCATTGCCTGATTGTGACAAGAAGTTCCTTCAGCTACTGCCACTGAGAACTGGATCTTCCAAAGGAGATACTTCCACCTTAACTTGTCCTAGGTCAGGCTGGGCGTCCAAGACTGAGAACACAGCCCTGTCTCTCGCCACAAACCCACTAACAGACATAATAGACACCACAACATGTGCCAAATTTATATTTACACCCCCATCACACAAAGGGGTCTTTGTCTTTTCCCCAAGTCAAGTTTTGATACTTATAAATTTCAACAGAGAAAGAGGAGAACAGCAGACAAGCCCAGTGGGGTGAGCTGGGGGTCACTGTTCCCTGATGGTCCTAGAGTTTACTCCCCCAGACCCTACAGCTCTTACTCACCCTGACTACAGGAAACTGCTCTCAGAGAGTGTAGATAAGTTACTAAACAACTGTACTTCATGTTCCTAATTGTGTGTGCTCATCTGTCTTGTCTCCCTGATGATGTCAGCTCCTTGGGGGCAGGGCTTTATCTTCCATTTGGTCAATGATTCCCACACAGCTAGGAAAGTAGAATACCCTGTACTCCCTACCACATGATGTTAAGGGAAACACACAAATTAAGGATGACAACACACCACAATCCTCCCTAACACACCACTAAGACAGCAGAGCTACACAGATAATAAATCTTATAGCCAATAGCTAGGGCTAGAGTATTACATAGAAACATATATTTACATATAAATAAATTAATACAATAACTGCTTTGCTTTACTCACTCCTAGCTGTGGCTTTTGAAACCCCCTCCCCCTTTTCCTGGCTTTACTATTCTTTTCAAAGTCACAATGTATTTTCTGCCACACAGCTGGTACTCCCCTCAAAAACGAGAGGAGGAAAGAAAGAACAGACCCACAGCCAACTTCCTACCACTGCCAACGAACACTTGCTGTTTGTCCCATCCAGAGGCCATGAGCATATCCTTTTAGATCTGAAGCCACTTCCTTCTTCCTATCAAGAACAGCAAGACCAAGTGCCTTTGTCAGAAGGGCACTCCTGGGCCCCTTCTTGCAGACTGTTCAGTTCTGCTCAAGAGGTCCTCCATTCCTCCTTTATTCTCCCTTATTCCATTCGCTGCAGCAGCCCAGACACCCCAAAAGCAGGAATGCCTGAAATAAGTGACCTTTATATCTTTTTTCACTAATATATCTGAGGGAAATTCTTGACTGCAGATATGTGTTCATGGGTTAACAAAACAGATATCCTCAAAGACAACATCATTCACAAGGGCTGAGGACAGAATTCTTTAATGGACACCAAAAAGACTGTGGAACTTTTATGTAATCTGGCATCTCAGGTAACATCCTGATGGAGGAATAAGGAGGCTTCCACCAAAGTCATACATGACACACACATGGCAGTCCTAAGACTTTGGATACATAGCAAAAACAAAACTTTTTTTGTTACAACAAGACAACTTTACTAGCCTTATGGGGATAGCAGAGCAGCTCCCCTCTCCCTAGTGAGCTAGGCATTCAGTAAGAAGCAGGCACTTTCAAGAGGGAAAAAAATGATCACAGGACCCAGTCAAAGCAACACCTCTAGCACTATCAAAGAATAAACAAACAAACAAAAAGAAAACAAAAAGCTCTTGGCTTCCCTAGATTCGCTCTGCAGCAATTTCAAAACTTCCCTAGGATAAAAATTACCCGGCTATTTCTTAAATATACAAATCCCCAGACACTACTCCAGACTCAATGAATCAGAATCTCCAGGAGACCCCAGGTATTCTTACTATAAGAGAGGTTAAGGCAACACTGCTCAACAAATGCTTCCCTTCCATCAGTGCCCACCTGGGCAGGGAGGTATAAAACACATAGGGCTAAGATGATTAACCCAAGCAATCACCCCAGATGGGCTCATCTTCATGCTCCTCACTGGACTTAACTCCTTTCACAGAGGGGTGGATGTCAGTTCCGTAAAGGGTATCTTTGCATCCCTGTCACCCACAAAAGGCTCAGGACTCTTTGAGACAAATTCCTGAGAAGATGCCAACAGGTGCAAGTCATAGGAGGCACATTACAGCTGAATATAAGAAGATCTCTCTAAGAATTACAGCTGTCCAAATCTAGACTCATGTTCCTCAGGAGGCAGGGAGCTATCACAAGAGGTGTTCAAGGAGAAAAAAGGTAGACTACATCTTAACCAGGATGTCATAAGAGGATCTGAATCAGCACGGGACAGATAGAAGGACTAGGTGAACTTTAAAGTTCCTCCCAACACAAGTCAGCAAACAGGAAAATTTCAGCCACCCATTAATTAATAAAAAGAGATAGCACAGAAGTCTGCAGGTGATCTTTTCTGTGATCTTTTCTCTTCAAAGGAGAAAGGAGTTTAAGGACACACCCCTGACCCACCATCGCCTCTCTTCCAGAATGTCCCAAAGCTGGGAAGGACAGAGCAGGAGTCACAGGTGCTAGAACCAGGACATGCTGCCCAGCTGACTCTGCAAGTTGGGCACAGGCCAGAGAAGGGATGTGTGTGACGTGGTCACTGCCCTCAAGGATCAAATTTCATTTTGGAGAGAGTTCACACTCTATGGTTCTCTCAAAAATTTATTTATCATGTCTCACCTTTAGAGTTTTTTGTCAGTTGTGTTTTCAGGGGAACCATCTTGGTGGGAAAAAACAAATATACTTAATGTAAATATCTTCTCAGTCTAGTACAAGTTTGCAATATCCAGCTCACAATGAAAAAAAAAATCATCTAAACAAACTTAGTTAATTCTAAGTTTGAGATTGACATGTACATACCACTGTATTTAAAACAGATAACCAACAAAGACCTACTGTATAGCACAGGGAACTGGGCTCAATATTCTATAATAACCTAAATGACAAAAGCATCTGAAAAAGAAAAGATACTTGTGTGGGTATAACTGAATCACTCTGCTATACACCCGTAACTAACACACCTTTGTTGATCAACTAAACTCCACTATAAAATTAAAAAAAATTTTTTTTTAATTCTAATTTTAAAAATACTGTATTCCAAGAGTCCTCAAAATGTCCAAGTTACAGTAAGGTGTGGCAACACTGGACAAAATAATAGAAATTGCTGCCACAGTAATAGAGTAACATAGGCAGCAGTAAAAGCAACTCAAGTAAAAGGCAGGGGGTGGATGCCAGCACCTGTGAGGTTAAATTCCTAAGTAAAAGTGACCTTTATGAATTGCAGAAGTGATCAGAAAAAAAAAAAGAAAGAGAAAAGAAACACTACACACACACACACACACACACACACACACAGGGAAATTCAAAACGGCAAGTTTAAATAAAACATCTGCGGAAGGGAAAAATTCGGTTTTTCCCCCAAATGTAAGGTAAGTAATAACTCTTGCAAATACTATTTTTTTAAAAAACTGTCTTGAAGTACCACAGTAGTCCAGAATATGAAAATGACTAAAAGTAATTGTTCAATTAAACAAATATTTATTGAGTGCCAATTAGATGCCAAGGCACCAGGCTAGGTTCAAGGGTAGGGGTGGGGGCATTAGAATAAACACAAATGAAAAGACACAATTCTTTCCTCAAGAGGCACACATTAACAATAAGCACTTGAGGATGTTCTAAGTATTTCTGTGCACATGAGCTCATTTGTACAAGAGATGGAAGTGGTGTGGAGAATGAACAAGGCACTAGACTGAGGACCAGAAGAGAGAGATTCTAGTCTCAACTCTGTAATTGGCTCAGTGGTTACAAAGTGCCTGAGCAAACGGAGGACCAAAGTAGTGCCCCTCCCCCAAGATCACAAGACTAATTAATAACTGACCTGGAGGAGAATTCTGGTCTTCTGGCTCCTAGTCCAGTGATTTTCTCAAAATATAATGCATATGGTAGACCGATAAAGAAAGAAAAGTAGAAGAAAAGAAAACCCTTTGGTTTCAAGTCATTTGCAGAGAAAGGAAAGAAGAGAAGGAGAATAAGGAAAGGGAGGGAGTAAAATAAAAGGTTCAAGTTGTGGCATCCAGATAGACATCAAGAAAGGAAGCACTTAAATAAGAACTGTACACACAGTATAAGGATAATGTAAAATCTCTGATTATATTCTCATTCAAATCATGGCTTAGAATTTTTCACTCTAAAACCATTAAGGGCCAATAGACAAAGTGTCCAAAAACAATATATATGAATGAAGCTTGAAGAAAAAGACATAATAGAGAGGAAAGGGAGGGGGCAGTTCATAATAGTATCATGCAAATATACAAAGCCCTTCTAAAGACACAATGTGGACTCAGGATGCCCAGATGAACAAGAAGAAACAGTATTATATTCTATAGCTTTTATGTTAGCAATTTGAAAAATCATTGGGAGTCAGAGGGTTAACACTGGAATGGCTGATTAAGGTTAGGCTCATTCTGGAAATTATTAAAATTAAAAAGGAAAGACCCCATATACACATCTGAAGGCAGAATAATGAAATATAACTGGGTTCCAACCAAGTTACTGTATCAGAATCACCTGTGAACCTTGAAAAATACAGAATCTCAGACCTACTGTACCAGAATCCCTGGGTGTTGAGACCAAGAAGCACCCCAGCTGATTTTGATGTAGCCAGGATGTGGAGCTTTATTCTATCTCAGTGGGTAGGGTAAGGAAGAAGACCACTAGGAATGGCATCAGAGAGTGGGAACTAGATCAATGCAAATTTTGTGGGCAAAATAGAATTTCTGCGGGTGTGATATTTTTAAAATGTATTGTAAGGCTGGTCTGAAGCATCCAAGCATATCCCACTGAATTTAAACATTTTCTAAAGGTCCTGAAGTCAGCAACTACAGTTCAGGTGAACCAAAAGTTACTCCTCTACACTATAAGAAGCCCACAGAAGAGGCACTAGAGTGGGAATGGCACAGAGAGATGCCAAAAAGATACGGGTAAATATTATTTTAAATCAAAAAATCAGGAAACAGAAAAGAGAGACTAAAAAAAAAAATCACTTTCCTTCATTCCCTTCCCCCCAGAAGAAATAAAATAATACAGAAAGACTACGAGGAAAAAGGAAAAACAGTTTCAGGGTAAATTTTATCTCCATCTGAAAGAAAAAACAATCTGTGATTTTGTTTTACAAGCAAGAGAAGAATTCAACTGAGAAATCATCCAGCAGGGAGCAAAACCAAGGAGTCACTTCCCACTGCAAAGCAAAAGAAAACAAGGAGCAAGGGGTGGTCTTCGATAACTGCTTAGACAATCAGACAGATGGGGTTGACAGTTCCTTGCCTTAGGAACTCAGTGATGTTTAAATTAACAATTGTACTAGCCAAATACAGGAACACTCAAAAGTTTGGAAGGATGTGTTACAATTGCTACCTTGGCAAAACACAATGATGATACATTGCGAAGATTCAAG
Organism: Hippopotamus amphibius kiboko; assembly: GCF_030028045.1. Taxonomy (NCBI): domain Eukaryota; kingdom Metazoa; phylum Chordata; class Mammalia; order Artiodactyla; family Hippopotamidae; genus Hippopotamus; species Hippopotamus amphibius. The sequence goes on from NC_080186.1 coordinate 105,307,024, forward strand.
AAGCTTTCACTACCAGACTATGAAAAGATTCAAGATTTGTACCAAGAAAGAGATTTTTTAATCTCTTCTATTTCCGTGTCGTTTAGCACCTGAAGAACACCTGTCTAAAAATCAAAATATCTAAATCTTATCCTTTGACCTAACACTAACACTCGACCTGTCCACCTAAAAGCTAGCTAGTAAGAGAAATACCTCATCAATGCAGAAGTACAGGTCCTAGAATAAAAGAAGCCCTGTGTGTCAGAGTAATCCTATTTCTGACATCAGTCTTACTATTAAACACTTAATTTAGCAAATTGCTTTGCAAATGTATTTATTATTCTCTCCAACTCTCTAAAGTAAGTGATTGCTTTGGTTCTCTTTCATAAGTGAGGAGTCTACAGACCATGAACATGAAATTATTTACTAAAACAAGCTAATGGCAGACCGAGGATTATAACCCTCAGACTAGCCCACTGTTTATACTCCCCTCTATCCTAAATTTACACTTATACTAAAGCTTTCACTCAAAGAAAAAGGAAAGGCAAAAATACCATCATATGTGTTTTGTTAAATGCTTCGGAAACAAGAGTTTTGTTTCATCATCACACAGCATCCTGGCCCACTTCTGAAATATTTAGGGACCCAGAGGTGTATGGAATTTGAACTTTCCAATTAGGATCTGGTTGGTGTTGAACAACCCAGCACTGTGATAAATAACCTTGACGTCTTCTAAACATCTGTGATTGGCATGTCAACTCTGTTAACAATGAACAAAAAGCAAATTTTTCTGAAGTTCATCATCTTCATAACTTTCTCTGTTGCAAAGAGACCTAGCTCATGTACCAGTTTTTTGTGTTTTTGTTTTTGTTTTGGTAAAGGTAAAAATTTTCCCTCAGATTAGGCTAGGAAAAGAAGAGGCCCCTTTAAGTACAACAAACAACCACAAGCCACCATCCCAATGGAAGCAGAGAGTTCAGAAAAAATAAAACACAGCCCTGCCCTGAAAGGACTTTCTGAATACCTTTTGACTGCCATGGGTTTAATATACATTCTCTTAATTAATCCTATTAGCTGGGTAATTTCATTCCCATTTTATTGGTGAGTTCATACAACAGACCTGGATTTGAACCCGAGATTAAAGAGCAGGACTCCAAAGCCCAGGCTCTTTCCACTAAAGTCTGAAGAAATTTGGAATCTAAGAGTGTGAGTGGGATGGGTAAGATACAATTGGATTTCCTTTCCTTGATCCAACCGTGTTCAGAAAGACTGCTGCAAATACCCAACCATAAAGAAGCTTTCGAAGGCACCACTTTGAATTAACGTATCCACTTTTCCTCACCCGCCCCTGCCCCACCCCCAACCATGCCAAAAGAACAGCCAAAGCTGCTGCCAGGTTGGAGGAGTTGGTGATCGTCACACCACATTCCTGGGGCTGGACACAGACTCTGAAACAGCGCCCGAGCTCTGCGCCTCGGAAAGAATAACAGCAGTGGAGATTTTTAAATCATGTGGCTCGGCGTGCAGCCGCACCAGTTTTCCTACCGCTCCTGCCTCCACCTTTCCGAGACTCGAGCAAAACTTTACACCGGATTCCTGGGGACCGCGGATTCAGAGTGGCAGAGCTCAGGCGCGCCGCAAAAACCCTGTCCGCATCCAAACCAAACCCACCCACTCAGCCTGTGGGCCTCCTCTGACAAAGCGAAGTCTGGCTGTGAAGGTGCAAGCCGGGGCGCCGGGAGGCCCTGCCCCCGCTCCCTCCACGCCAGAATCGGGCATTCCTTCGCTCAGTCCATCCGCGGTGCGCGGCCGGCAAGGCTTGTCTCGGGCAGCCCGCCCTCGGCTCGCCCTCGACCCCCAGGAAACGCGGAGCCAAACAGGCAAAACTGCCCCACTCCCCGAACTCAAGCGCTCCCAGAAAGGGAGTCTCGCAGACCCGCTGGCCGGCCTCTCACTGGCCGAGGAGGCGTGTGTGGGGCCGCGGGCCGAGGGGAGCGGGAGGCGGCGAGAGGCGCGGGGGCGGGGGCGCGCCCAGGGAGGGGGCGCGATGATGTCCACATTTTAGGAACTAAGTGGCCTCACTCCACGCCGGCTGCCGAGCCCGGCCTTGTCGCAGAGCGGAGGACGGAAGGGGGAGGGGGAACGGTCGCCCCAGGTGGCCGGCCGGCCGGGTCGGGCCGGAGGGGCGTGAGCCGGGGAGCGCGGGACAGCACCCCTCGCCCCGATACTCACCACGCGCGGGGGCCGCGCGGCACAGCCACAGCGCCAGCAGCGCCCACAGCGGAGCGGGACGCAGGGCGGGCATCTTCTCGGTCGCCTCCTCCTCCGCCGCCGCCGCCTAGGCAGACCCACATGGGGAGGGGGTCCCGACAGAGGAGCCCCCACTCTCTCCTCCCCTCCTCCCGCGTCTGCCGCTCGCGGCCCCGCGCTGCGCCCCGAAGCTGGGGCTTTTCAGTGCCTCCACTCCGGGTACCCCGAGTCCGCCGTCCCCGGGCCACCGCCTCAGCCGCCGCCCGAAGTTTGGCTGAAACTTTCTTGCGTGTGCAGCGGCCCAGCCTCGTGTGTCCTTCCGCCTCGGCCGCCTCCTCCCACCGCAAACCCCGCCCCGCTGTCGCCGCGGCCCGGCCCCGCCGCCTTCGGCACCCAGGGGTTTCCCGCAGGAAGAAGCGCCGGCCCGGGCTGCTCGCGGAGGGATCTACTATGAGTCCTCAGACACCCCTGCAGCCTCGCCAACCCGCCTCGGCCCCCGGCGCGCCTTAACTCGGTCGGCGCTGGAGCGGCTCTCAGGGCCCGGCTTCTGCCCCAGGGGTGGGTGTTAGGACTCTGAACTTGAATCGCTAGGGCTGTCGAGATCCTGAACTTGCCGGAGGGGCAGACCTCATCCAGTGAGATCGGTATCGCCTCCACACACCCACACATCCATCCCCACACTCCCCGGCTCGCTAGAGGAATGCCGTAGAGAGGGACCGGTGCTGTCAAAGAGGGTAACGACGGCCGAGGCGCCAAAGTCCATTTAAAATGAACAGAGCCATCAACTGGGTTGTGTTGCATCCTTCATTCATTTCAGTCATTCATTCATTCAGTCAGTCAGTCATTTAGCAGATATTTCTTAAGCGCCTTACTTTGCGTCGTAGCAGTGTGGCCAGCACAATGAACTAATCCTAAAGACGCATGATGCAAAGCTAGTTTTAAGGACAGAGACTTTGCTGCTGCGGGCTGCAGGATTCAGGGAAGGCTCTCATGGAGGAGCTGGGATGAGAGCAGGATCTTGAAAGGTTAGTAAAATTTGCATAGAACAAGCAGATCAGCGAAGGATATCCCATTGTAAGATATTGATAATAGCTAAAAATTGGAAACAACTTAATTCCCTCCCCATAGGAGGATGGATGAATAATGCATGGTATGTTTATAAAATGAAATGCAATACAGCAATTGAAAAGACTGTATTCATAAATGTCAACAGAGATAAACAAAGATAAAATAATAGCGGAAAAACTAATTGCAGTAGATATAAAGTACACCATTTCTGTATACTTAAAAGTTTTCCAAACAATACTCTATATTATTTACGTGATGCATAGTACACAGTATATGGTAAAAGAATATAACCAGAATAATGGTTACTTCCAGGGCAGGAGAGTGGGAGATATAATCAGGTATGGGTAAAAGTGGGCTTGCTATTTGTAAGAAAAGAGCTGAAATAAACAAAACGTTTGTGTGAGCATAGCGTTCCAGGGGAAAGCCATCATTAAAAGCAAATAAGATAAGGGAATCAGTAGATGAGTTCTGGCACTATTAGCAATGACCAACTGGAGTCAAGGAGGGAAAGGAATTGGGACCAGATTATGCAGGACCTTGAATGACAAGTGGGGGTGGGGGGATGAGGGGTACAGTTATCTCTCAGGTCGGAGAACACCATTGAAGGTTTTTGAACAGGAGTGAGACCTGATGGAAAGGAAAGTTGCTCTGATAATCCTCTGCAAAATTGATTGTCAGGAGCAAAAGGTGAACTGGAGTCCAGGGACTAGTCAGGAGTTTGTGAAACAGTCCAGACGTGGGGTGATGAAGGCCTGAAGTAATGAGGTAAATGCCAGAATGGAAAGGAAGGAATGGATCTGAGACAGTCTTGAAGAAAAAAAAAAGGGGGTGGGGGGGAGGCAAACCTATGTGACTAATTAGTTGCGGCAGTTTATGATTCTGTTGGGAAGGGGAATCCTACCCACAAAGCCTCTCCCTGGCTCCTACAGGATAAAGTCCAAACTTCTAAAAATGGCAAATACAAGGCCTTTACTTCACTGGGCTCCAAATCTTGTCCCCTCTGCCCCCACTGTGAACTTTACACAATAACAGTATTGAATAACTTGAGATTCCCCTGAACATATCTTCTTGTTTCAGTCTCTGTGCCTTCTGTCCCCAGATTTGGAATGACTCTTGTAGTCCCCTTCCCTCTTCTGCTTGGTGAACTTCTAATCATTCATCCTTCAGTCCTGAGAAGGCTTTACCGGCGCTGTAACGAATTTCCACCCCTTACAGACAGCCCCTCCACTGTACTGCTTCTTTATCTTACACTGTTATCTACTTTTTCACACAGGACTGTTTGTATTTCTATCTGCTCAACCAGATTAGGAGGTCCGTTCAGGCAAGGACCATGGCCTTATTCATTCCCAGCATCTAACATATAAGAACTAGAATGTAAAACACCACCAAACAAGTGCAAGTCAGTATGATCACAGGCCTATGAAGCTCCAAACTGGATTTTAATAAGCACTTTATAATAGAAAAGCAAGTACTATTATTGAAAGTAGTCAGCTTGGGATCTAAAACCTCTTTTCAAAAATAACTTAATTAGTCAAAATAGTTTTGGAATTTCCCTTGTACAAATATGCTCAGAAAAAGAACTTTTTAGTTGTTGACCCGTGGGGTTACCAGCTTGATCATTCGCCTTTCTCACTAAATTCAGTTCATAATGACTTGGCTGTATACAGATTTTTGAAATCACCTGCAAAGATTAGATCTGTCATTATTAAAATATATCCAGAAGAATGTAAAAGTAATCACCCCCAAAGAGCAGCTCGGGAAATGACTGTGGCTATGGCAACATGACTAAAATATGTATGTGATTTCTCAAGGTGACTGTTTCAGGGAAAGCAATTATTTTGTTCACATATAAGTTTTGTTGGATTTGTTATCATGTTACACTTATTGCAGACATCCCCATAAGAACGAAAGTAATAAAGAATACATGTCATGAATGGAAGTAGGGGAAGGCTATGACTGAAGATGTGTTTGAAAGGAGGTGTTTTGAAGGAAGCTGTGGATATAAATTGGTAAAAATGAAACAAAAAGGGAGCTGGAAATCAAGGGAAGAAACTGGAATCAGCAGAGACTGAGATATGAGAGCAGCTAAGCCCAACCCATCAACTAGCATTTTGGTGACTATTTACCATGGTCCAGATCTTGCATGAGGAGTTGAAGGATAAAGAAAGAGACAAATAACCAACAATCAATATCCAATGTGACAAGGAGAATGTTATGGGTTCACAGCTGAGGGACTGTGTGTCATGTCCCAGCCCAGGGGTCGTCAGGGAAGGCTTCCTGGAAGACCTCAACAGCTGGACTAAGAATTGGAGGACCAGAAGATTAATGAGGTAAAGAAGAGGTGATTTCTCATGATCAGAGGTCTAAGCTGTCTCAAGCACAGGGAACAAGTATAGAGGCAGATGAACAATAGAGACGAGAGAGTGTTCCCTATAGTGGGAAGATAAGAGCTTAGCGAGGGGCTGCGGGCATGCAGAAAAGATGGACATTGTCTCCTAAGACTAGTAGCTGCTTAGGTGAGAGAGGAAAGGTAGACCAAGGAATCAGAAATGACCTCAGTCTCTTGAGGTATGATGAGCTATTCCTGGATACAGGAAATACAGGAGAGGGAAAAGGAGGTTTGGTGGAGTAGATCAGCAGGCAAAAGAACAATGTAGCTGAAGTGGGAAGACTATGTTCAACAGTAGCAGTCAGGGCTGTTGAGTGCTTTAAGAAGAGCTGGGAGGAGCCTGACTGATTAGCAGGATGGAATCACACTGAAATATGCTTTCTACTATTGGTCTCTCCCCAAAGCTAAACCTAAATTCCGGTGTGTGCTTAAAAGCATGGTTTCCCTGATCCCTGTCAGAAGCTGGGGGTCTTATACTGTGTCAAAACTTGAGTAGCATCTGAAGACATAAGATGCCAGGATCTGCCTGGTAACGTCAACTCAAAATGTACTCAGCAGTTTAATTACTCAACTAGATTGGGGAATCACCTTCCCCAAGGACAGGGCTTCCAGTCAAAGCAAATTCTACTATATAGGAGAAAGTGGCAGGAAAACATTCAGGTGATACTATAACTAAGCAGAGCTATTGCTATTCCTTAAAGTTGTATAGCTTGACTGATACAAAGGAAAATGAGATCCCACAGACTTTCATCTGGGGGAAAAAACTCAGTCTGCAAGACCAAATTAAAATCTACAGACCATCAGCAGTAGAAAAATGTGAATAAAAGCCACCACCAGTTTTGGTTTTGTCAAAACTAAAAATATACATGTCTTTACTAATTATAACTCACACATGAAATTGCCTCCCAAGACAAATGTAGAATTAGACACTTATTTGTTCTCATGTCTATTCTCTCAGATCCAATAAGCTGAAAAAAACCCTCAGTGCCAGAGATCCTTTGTTATTTGTCTAGTTTGCCGCAGTTTGTAGCAAAGTAGTTAGTGCACATAAATGCTCAACGATACACGTTTTAAATATCAAGCTACTTCATAGCTTGACATATAAAGCTACTCCATACATCTCACCATATAAGCTAGGAACCCAGGGATGTGTAATGAAATGTTTGTGGAAGCAGGAATTAAAAGGAAGATTTCTTTGCAAAATAATGCCTTGCATTTGTGCAGTGCTTTAAGCTTTCCAAAACACTTTAAAGTGTGTTATCTCATTTGATCCTCAAAGCAGTCGTGGGAAATAGCCAAGGTAGTCATTATTATCCCCATTTCACAGATGAAGAAACTGAGAGCATAAGTATCTTACCTAAGGTCAAATAAGTCATTGGTGACAGAGTCAAGACAAAACCCCACTGTTTCTGATTTCTTATTCCGTCTCATCCCACTGTCCCTTCCTGCAACACTGTGAAGCACATCCAAGATGATATTTAGTGTGGGGACCTCTGGGCAGAAGTCTGGGCGCAGCTTGTTATCACTTGCATTTCAGTACAGGACAAGCTGACCCACTTGTAACTAGGAAACCTAAGCAAGTGAATGCATTCTTTTATTAAAAAGCATTTTTGAGAGCCTACCCTCTGCAAAGCATGTCCTTGACTCTGTGGCAGTACAGACAGGAATCAGACCCAGCCACTGTTCTCCAGAGATCACAGTGCAGTGTGGGAGGCCAACATATAAACAACGTAACTACAACAGTGATAAAGCTCAGGGCTATGGGAAAGTAGAGAGCACTGTGATTAATTCTAAGGCCACTTTCATTTTGCCCTGTCTCCAACCAGCAATATATAAATGACCTGAGGTGGCCTATACAACTGGACTATAAACAGTATAAAAATAAGAACCATTTCTTATTCATATTTTTAATCCCACAATAGTTGGTTCTATGTCATGCATGGAATAAGTGTCCAATAAAGACTCACATTCTGAGAGGTCTGCAAGTTCAGCCAAACAGAGGACAAGTTCCAGAAGGCAGGAGTTAATCTCAAGATTGAAACTAGCTCTGAAAATTAGGAGCCCATCAGACCCTTCAACTGAACAGAGACCCAAATGAGTAATATAAGAAATTGTAATGTGAGCTTCTTGACATATTTCTGCCCTTTTGGGAATGAGATTATCTTAATTTAATTGATGTCAAGGAGAGGAAAATTTAAGATTGTCCTTTTATAATTAAATCTTCCTCATATGCGTGAGCTATGTATACTGTATGACAGCGTCACCTATAAAACTCAACTAGGAATCCAAAATTCTCTGTATCCATGAGATAAGCAGGAAAGTTACTATAGGAATGCTCACTTTAGTACTACCTGACAAAATTTTCTGTTAAGTATTTTATGCTTCAGTTCCTAAGTGGGCATGTATATACTTTTTTTTTAAGCTCTTTATTGAAATATAATTGCTTTACACTCTTGTACCAGCTTTTGAGGTACACCAAACTGAATCAGCTGTATTTATACATGTATCTCCATATCCCCTCCCTCCTGTGACTCCCTCCCACCCTCTCTGTCCTGGCCCTCTAAGGCATCACCCATCATCAAGTTGATCTCCCTTTATTATAGAGCAACTTCCCACAAGCTATCTATTTTACAGTTGGTAGTGTATATATGTCTATGTTACTCTCTCACTTCATCCCAGCTTCCCCTTTGCCCCCCCGCCCCCCCAACCCCATGTCCTCCAGTCCATTCTCTGCATCTGCATCCTTATTCTTGTCCTGTCACTGGGTTAATCAGTACCATCTTTTTTTTCAGATTCCATATATATGAGTTAGCATAAAATATTTGTTTTTCTCTTTCTGGCTTTACTTCACTCTGTATGACAGACTCTAGGTCTATCCACCTCATTACATATAGCTCCATCTCATTCCTTTTTATGACTAATATTCCTTTGTGTATATATGCCACATATTCTTTATCCATTCATGTGTTGATGGGCATTTAGGTTGCTTCCATGTCCTGGCTATTGTAATTAGTGCTGCAATGAACATTATGCTACATGTTTCTTTTGGGATTATGGTTTTCTCTGGGTATATGCCCAGGAGTGGGATTACTGGGTCACATGGTAGTTCTATTTGTAGTTTTTTAAGGAACCTCCAAATTGTTTCCCATAGTGGCTGTACCAACTTACATTCCCACCAACAGTGCAGGAGAGTTCCCTTTTCTCCACACCCTCTCCAACATTTATTGTTTCTAGATTTTTGGATGATGGCCATTCTGATTGGTGTGAGGTGATACCTCATTGTGGCTTTGACTTGCATTTTTCTAATGATTAATGATGTTGAGCATCTTTTCATGTGTTTGTTGGCCACCTGCATGTCTTCTTTGGAGAAATGTCTATTTAGATCTTCTGCCCATTTGTGGATTGGGTTATTTGCTTTTTTGGTATTAAGCTGCATGAGCTGCTTGTATATTTTGGAGGTTAATCCTTTGTCTGTTGCTTCATTGGCAAGTATTTTCTCCCATTCTGAGGGTTGCCTTCTTGTCTTGTTTATGGTTTCTTTCGCTGTGCAAAAGCTTTTAAGTTTCATGAGGTCCCATTTGTTTATTCTTGATTTTATTTCCATGATTCTAGGAGGTGGGTCCAAAAGGATCTTGCTTTGATGGATGTCATAGAGTGTTCTGCCTATGTTTTCCTCTAGGAGTTTTATAGTGTCTGGCCTTACATGTAGGTCTTTAATCCATTTTGAGTTTATTTTTGTGTACGGTATTAGGAAGTGTTCTAATTTCATTGTTTTGCATGTTGCTGTCCAATTTTCCCAGCACCACTTATTGAAGAGGCTGTCTTTTTTCCATTGTATATTCGTGCCTCCTTTGTCAAAGATAAGGTGCCCATATGTCTTTGGGTTTACCTTTGAGTTCTCTATTCTGTTCCATTGATCTACCTTTCTATTTTTGTGCCAGTACCATACTGTCTTGTGGCCTTGTGGTATAGTTTGAAGTCAGGAAGCCTAATTCCACCAACTCTGTCTTTCCTTCTCAAGATTGCTTTGGCTATTTGGGGTCTTTTGTGTTTCCATACAAATCGTAAGATTTCTTGTTCTAGTTCCGTGAAAAATGCCGTTGGCAGTTTGATAGGGATTGCGTTGAATCTATAAATTGCTTTGGGTAGTATAGTCATTTTCACAATTTTGATTCTTGCAATCCAAGAACGTGGTATGTCCCTCCATCTGTTTGTGTCGTCTTTGATTTCTTTCATCAGTGTCTTATAGTTTTCTGCATACAGGTCTTTTGCCTCCTTGGGCAGGTTTATTCCTGGGTATTTTGTTCTTTTTGTTGCAGTGGTAAATGGAAGAGTTTCCTTAATTTCTCTTTTTGCTTTTTCGTTGTTAGTGTATAGGAATGCAAGACATTTCTGTGCGTTAATTTAGTATTCTGCTACTTTACTAAATTCATTGATCAGTGCTAGCAGTTTTCGGGTAGAATCTTTAGGGTTTTCTATGTATAATATCATGTCATCGGCAAAGAGTGACAATTTTACTTCTTTTCCAATTTGGATTCCTTTTATTTCATTTTCTTCTCTGATTGCTGTGGCTAAAACTTCCAAAACTATGTTGAATAATACTGGTGAGAGTGGACACCCTTGTCTTGTTCCTGTTCTTAGAAATTCTTTCAGTTTTTCACCATTTAGAACGATGTTGGCTTTTGGTTTCTCATATATGGCTTATGTTGAGGTAATTTCCTTCTATACCCATTTTTTGGAGTTTTTATCATAAATGGGTATTGAATTTTGTCAAAAGCTTTTTCTGCATCTATTAAGATGATCATATGGTTTTTATCCTTCAATTTGTCGATATGATGTATCACATTGATTGATTTGCATATATTGAAGAATCCTTGCATCCCAGGGATAAACCCCACTTGATCATGGTGTATGATCTTTTTAATGGGCTGTTGGATTCTGTTAGCTAGTATTTTGTTGAGGATTTTTGCATCTATATACTTTTTACATATAGTGATGTAAAAGAGAATTGACCTGTATGTACCAGGATGTCACCCAGTTCAAGAACAGCATAAATCCACAACTGTGTAATTATCAAACCACAACATTATTGGATGAGTCGCGGCATTTCAGTCACTAAAATGGTTATGTAACTCTGAATATTTGTGAAACGTTAAGGTGTTTGTTCTCAGAAAGTATTCAATTGTTTCCACTCAACGGTTTTATTTTCTTCCCTCACAATTAGCCAAGAAATTCTTGAGCAGTGAGGTCCAGGCGTACAGAAAGTTTCCACCTTAAAGTCTGGAAAAATGTTCAAACCATCTGAGTGTGTGCAGATCACATCTAAGTCCACTTATGTGGAATTCAAAATAGCTAACTCAGTATGAGGATGGGGTCATTGAGAGTAAGGAAAAAAAATCCCACTTTTAAAAGTAAGCATAAAAAACCTGCTTCTAAAGTAATTCATCAGGAGATAATTAATGGGTGGCAACAGGTATTTACAGTGGAAGTGTACATGGCCTTAACGATGGGGTTTGCTCTGAAGACATTCTAATTAAAAAGGGAAAGAGTAATTTTATAGGAAAGTACAAATCAGTCGTGTGTATGCGTGCTAATGTGTGCAGAGGCAGAGGTGGTAATTGCTGGGCTCAGAGCAAGTATCTGTTGCTGAAGATAATGACCTTGTACATATGCCAATAAAGTCTCCAACAAAGCTGAAAGTACATCATTATTATTTGCCAATGTGGAATGCAATGTGAACTTGGAATTCAGCAGGTGAAGCTGCTGGATACCAACTTCTTTTTGTTTTTAATTATTCTGATTTCCGTTGAGAACAGTGTAATATGAATACTCTGTTCTCTTGCTCAGACCATAGGCCTCATCATTTTTCTTTCAAACCGTTGATTCCCTCCCTCGTATCACACTTACTGAAGTCTAAGCAAGAGAAGAACAAATGTGAGCAAGGCAGAGAATGTTTCGCACGTTACGATCTACATCTGAGTCTAGAAAAATACACCTCATTGCCGAGGGGAGCCCTGTGGACAGTTCACACCTCCGCTGGTTTCTTTTGCAAGATGTAGTTACCTCAAAAAAGCCTTCCTTAACTGAACTCTTATGGTCTGGAATACTTGTCTGTCTACTGATGACTATCCTTCAAGAGTATTTACTCAAGACAATGGATAGGGGTATAGATATAATTGTAAGTAAGTGAAGGAGTGGATGGGGGAACACAGACTGACGCCTATAAACTCTGAGTGCTGGAATTAGCAGACAACCTTCAAGTTTTGAAAAGGCCGACTTGGAACATGCAAAATATAGTATAGTTCCTTGCTCATCAACCACTTGGGGTTTTGAGAAGAAAAGGGAAGTAAGAAGAGTTGAAGAGAAGAAAAACAGAAGAGTGGGAGAGGAAGGTGCAAGGGTGCTCTGGAGCAACAGGCGCCTGTTCAGAAGTGGGGAAGTAGCATGAACACTAGCAAAAGAAGAACCAATGTGGAGTTCCTCCTTGCGCAGCTCCCTCTTCCCTCCCGAAGGCCTGGGGTGAACCCACAGCATTATTCTAGAGGTAAAAGAGAACCTCACTCAGGACACCTCCCTGAGTTCCCTCCAAATAACTCAGAGTGCCCCTACTCTAAATCACTTCCCTCCATCATAAATATTTATGGCTAGAAATAACAGCAATCATTAATAATGATAATGGCAGTTACCATTTAAGGAGTGCTGTGTGTCGGGCACTGTATGAAGCACTTTACCTGCTTTATTGATTATAATGCTCCAGCCAGCTTGTGAGTAGCTATTATTATTCCCACTTCACGGGCAGAGAAAGGGGAGCCTGAGAAGTTACCCAGATCGCAGACCTGCTAAGCAGTGGCACAACCCAGTGGCTGACCACCTCCCATGGCACACGGTTGACCCCTGCCTGCCCACAGGTCTCTGCCTCAGAGACACAATCCCATCCATTGTTCAGACCACCCACCTAAGCACTGAATAAGTTGTCCTTTTATCATTTATTTTAAGCCTGGTCTCCCAAGCTTCTCATGAGACAGGGCTTGATCACATACCTCCTTTGTGCTCCCCTATATCAGGAGGCCCAATATCTTGCTTGTCAGCCTCCAGCCCTCCTGGGGCATCTCAAGGACTTCATTTCCCTGCTGTGCCCCTTCCCGCCCCACCGCCGTAAGAAAAGGTCAGACAATTCTGCAGGTTGGTTCCACACTACAACTTTTTATTCTGAAATACTGCCTTCTATGTGTACCTAATAAAAGACAAAGCCAGTAGAGAAGGAACCAATTCTATTTTCTGCCATAGTGTTGTTTAAATTATAAATAATATGTATGTGTATATATACATGTATATATTAAAAATTAAAGGAAAATCACGTATAATACCACCACTGATACCATTTTGGTATATTTTATTCAGCTGTTCCTTCATATGCACTTTTCAAATAGTTATAATCAATCCTGATTTCTCAGCTAATTCACATATAAATCTTTTCCTATGTTGCTACATAGTTATCATATGTAAAGTAACATTGTTATTGTCTGCACTGTATTACAGTACTGATGACATATAGAGCTAGAATGCATTGGAATCTGTACCAAGAGTTGTCCATCCTGTTGCACAAACAGCCTCTGCAGACAATCCACCCATACTGCTTCCATTGCCAAAGCCAGTGGGTTAATGGGCAGTCCCTTCAGCAGCTGAAATGAATCAGCCCCAAAGAATCCCCTGCTGCTGCTCTCTAAGCTCGGTCCATCCGCCCCTGCAACACCCCCACCCCACCCTGGCACCACACCTCCATGGCTTTTACAAACCTTTGCCACTCTCCTCTAGCCTCTTTCTGTTCCCTGTTTCTTTCCCAGCAAAAGGCCTTACTTCCCACTTCCCTAAAGACATCTCCTAGCTCAAACATCACCTCCCCTGTAAGCTTCCCTAGCCCTCCCCATTTCTATACTGGCAGTCTATCTAAAAATTCCCCTACCTCTCTCCCTTCAACCTCGCAACTTATCTCTTATGCACCCACCTTTACTTCCTTTTCTTGTATCTCATTGAAAAGCCTTTCCTCTGTTCCAATGCTAATCCTTCCTCATAGGCCATAGATGTCATCCCCTTCTGTCTTTTCCAACACCATGTTGCCATTTGTCGTTCATCTGCCTCCGCTGTCACTCTCATTTATCTCTTTCTCTCTACTGGCTTAATCCCCTCAGTCAACAATTTTCTTCCAGCCTTAACTCACACTTGCACAAGTACTTTCTGTTGTAGGCTCAGACACATATCTCTTTCCTTTCACTTCCCAGCCTCTTCAAAGAGTAGTTTGTCCCTTTTGTTCTTACTTCTTCAACCCACTACAGCTTCCTCTCCCTACATTTATTGAGCATCTACTGTGTGAAAACAGTGGGAAAATAGAGATGAACAAGGCAGTCCCTACCTCTGAGGAGCTTCCAGCTAGTGGGAAAGACAGATTGTAAAGCAAACAACACAACACAGGGAAAAAAAAGTCTCACGATAGAAATATGTGCAAAAGTATCCACAGAAAGGCTGTCTGGGGAATATTAGAAAGACTTCTGAGGGAGGTGACGTGAGTTAAGTCTTGCAGAATGAATTCAGTATCACCAGGTAGTGACTATATATGTACTTGTACTGCATTGGGAAAAGCAGACAAACGACAGAGGAAACAATTTATGCAGAGGGCTGAGAAACCATAAAATTAACAATTCTTTAGGGAATAGCAGACAGCTCAGTTATTGGAAGAGTAGAGTTCCCAGTAAGGAATGCTTAGAAAAGAGATGGAGAAAGGTTTGTTTAGGCCACCGGTTCTCAAGCTGTAACATGTTCAGAATCACCCAGAGGGCATGTGAAAACAAATTTCTGGACTCCAGTCCCAGAATTTTGGGGTGGGGTCTGGGTGAGGCTGGGCAGTTTGCATATCGAGCAAGTTCCCAGGTGATACTCATGTTGTTGGTCTGGAGACCACACTTGTGAACCATTGGCTTAGTAACCTGCCTTCTGCTTGAATTGTTCTAAGGAAGTTACTTTTAGATGTTACCAGAGACCTTCAACTGCCAAATCCAGTGAACTCCTCCTCAGTCTCATTCTCCTTGACCATTTTGCAGCACTTGACACAATTGATTTCTTAACTGGTCTCAACTTCTTTCAGTCTGTTCACTTCACTGATGCCCATGGGACTATCCAAAGTATAAGTATAATCCTATCACTCTGTACTTAAAACCCACCAGTGGCTCCCCATCCTCTGTGATCAGAGCCCAGACTCCACAGGCTGGCACAGAAAACCCTGCCATTCTGACCATACTTACCTTCTCTCCTGCTGTTACCCCATAAGGCACAGCCCATATTGCAGGTACATCCACCTACCAGCCAGTTCCCAGACATGCTCTGGGCCCTTGTGCTCCTCACCTCTGCACCTGCACTGTCCTTTGCCTGACGTGACCTTCCTTCCTTCCCTCCTCCACCCCATCTTCCCCTTGAGCTGTGGGATCCTAGCTCAAACGTCACCTCCTCTGTGAAGCCTTCTTCAGCTTTGCTGGCACCTTTCCCTGAGCCCCTCTACAGTGGTTTTCTGCATACTGTACATACCACTTAACAAGTAGTTGAATATGTGAGTACTATACTGGGTCCTATTTGAGTGCACAGTCTGAGTCTATCTTATTATTTTGTTATTCTGATGGAAAGTATTCGATGTAGGTGTGCTGTGTTGTGTGAATGAATGCTGGGTACCTAGTACTCACTGAATAGATAGTGATTGGTATAGACACTCACTGCCTGCCCAGTGGAACCCAGCAGTAGGCAGGCAGACAGATAGGAGGAGGCAGAGGCCGTACAGAGAGACTGTTGATGAGAAGGAGTCAAACGTGCCACCTCACAGCCACCGGCCTCCCTGACTGGGAGGCTGAACCACAGGCTTTTATTTCCCATGACGCTCTCTCTCTTTGATGACACACCGGTTTGTCAGCTCCATGGACCAGGCAGTGATACAGCTGCCTTTCTTGCTTTCAGCAAAATACTCTCCAGGGGATGTATCCAGACTAAGGAACAACATCTGTGGAGACTGAGCAGGAAGCACTTTGGCTGTTTGGCTTGGTTAGGACATCACCAGCAGGCAGCCATTTACTTTTTATTCCTGTCCACAGCTGCCAGAATGCTGGAGATTCTCTGCCTTTGGAGAGCAGAGATCCCTCCATGCTTCCCGTTCTCTCTCTCTCTGTCTCTCTCTCTCTGCCTCTCTGCCTCTCTGTCTCTCTGTCTCTCTGCCTCTCTGTCTCTCTGTCTCTCTGCCTCTCTGTCTCTCACTCTCTGTCTCTCACTCTCTGTCTCTCTCTGTCTCTGTATCTTCCTCCCCCTACCCCCACTACTCCTGCACATTCTGATTGTGGGGTGACTAGATCCTGCAGAAATAAAACAGGCCTGGATTTCTATGGGGCCAGACTGCATTCTCCTCATTCTCTAATGATACCATAAGGTTAAGAAACCACCGAGCAGCTAATGAGCTCAGAACGCCATGCTTTTTGTCACCCAGCCTGTTCCCATCTCTGCACAGATACGCCTATGAGAGCAGCCATTTATTTAGTGACTTCTATAGACTAGGTGTTTTGCACACATGATCTCATTAGATCCTCACAACATTCCTGCAAGATAGATATCTCTATCTCTATTTAACAAGTAAAGACACCCACCAAGGCTCAAAGTTAAATAAATTATGCAAGGTCAACAGGCTGATAAATGGTAAGGGTAGAGTTTGAACCCATTTTGTCATAATTAAAATGCCTGTATGTTTTCCGTTATTCATATATCTTGGAGAACCAAAAAGGCTGAAAGTTACGGAGTCAGCCAATGTCACAGCAGGGTTTAAATTCAAGGTGTCCTGATTTCTAGGTAAGCCTACAAATATCCGCTATATTGAAAGAACTGTTTGAATGGGTGTATATGATGTTCTAAGAATTTACAAAACTTAAAAAATATACTGAGGCTACAATGTAAAAATGACCCAGAATGGTTGGGAATTCCCTGGTGGTCCAGTGGTTAGGACTCGGCACTCACTACTGGGGCCCCAGGTTTGATTCCTAGTCACGGAACTAAGATCCTGCAAGCCCTGCAGCATGGCAAAAAAAAAAAAAAAAAAGACCCAGAATGGAAAAAGCTGTCTAATTACTCCCAGTGTCCCTTGTCTCTATTCTCTTGCGGTCAATGGCTCCTCTCAGTTGGGTGCACCCCAGCAGAGATGCTTCTTTCCTCATCAACTCGACACTTAATGAGTATGTTTTCCTGAATATTTCCCTGTTCAACAGATGCTCTTGGCATTGTGAATAAACAGAGCTGATGATAACATCCATGAATTAAGCACACAGAGTGGGTGATAAAGTCAACAAGAAGCTGAAGACAAGATTCACCCCCGATAAGCTGCCCAGAGTTGGCTATGGGTTCTCAGCGGGCACGGTGGCTCATTCACCTTCACCCTTCAGCCTTCTACCAGCAACATCATCCCTGCTTCAGCACTCAGGACAAAAGCAGGAGAGATGGAAAGCTCAGGAGTCAAGTACATGAGATGAATACATAGCAGAGATGCTCTGACTAGGATAAAAGGCGAAGACTCAGAGGTAAATTCTTAATGAATGCCATGAGAGAACAAAGAAGGGCACTTTAAAAGTCAAAACAAACAGCCAAATAAAGGTCACACTCTAGCAGAGCAAGCAGACACCAGTGATTGCTAGGCTTCCTTTAAGCAACATTCTGTTTTCTTGTCCTAGCGTCCTCAGGCCCAGCCCAGGAGGTTCCAGAGTCTGTCCATTGTTCAAAGACTTGAAATTGTTTGCCTTGGATTATTCCCACTCCTGTATTTTTCTTGCCTCTCTTTTCAAAAGTAGGTTAAGGATGTTCAGGTTTCCCTCAAGCATCTTAATGAGTTAGTCATGATTACAATTGCATCTTTGAAATTGCCCAACCCATTGAAAGGCTGCCATGAAAGAAGCTTCTACAAACACAAGCTGGGCTGTGTTTTTCATTTTATTACATTGCAAGATGTGAATGCGGAGTTACCTCCAAGTGCGTAATTAGCATAAAAGCTGCTGAAACAGAGAGGAAAGAGGTGGGCTACTGTCTTAATGGAAAATGTTGCTATTGTTCCCACAAGGGACATGTCCATAGAGAAAAGCTTTTTTCTAACACATGTGAAAGTGTTTCACACAACTCATGGCACATAATACTAAATGCTCAAAATGTGTTTGCTAGATTGGTGTCTTCTCTGTGGTCTATTTCTCAGTCAAGTAACCAACCATGGCTGCCTCCATTTCCTCACCGTCCACTCTTCGTGCACTCCTCTTGACGCTTGAATTTCAGCCTCGTCATCTATCACAGTGTTTCTCAACTTTTTTTTTTCCCATTATTGGCCTCCTAAGCAGACTTTTTAGACATTTGGAATTGCTCCCCCCACAACATGTTAAAACCACAGATATACTCTTATATCCACTTAAGTTCTGTATTTATATCTGTACTATACATTAAAAAATTAAGTTGTTTTTCTTGTTTATTTATTTACTTTATTTAGGCTGCACTGGGTCTTAGTTGTGGCGCTCGGGATCTTAGTTGTGGTATGCAGATTCTTGGTTGCAGCAAGCATGTGGGATCTAGTTCCCCCACCAGGGATGGAACCTGGGCCCCTTGCACTGGGAATGTGGAGCCTTACCCACTGGACCACGAGGGAAGTGTCTATCCCCTAAGAACGATTCTCACACTCCTGTTGAGAATGCATGACCTACCAGGCTAGAGCAGACGGATCTAGGACATAACAGAAACAGATCACAGAATTAAATGCTGGTTGACATCAATTTGGGGGAAAATCCAGACAGGTGGCAGGCATATGGATTTGTCTAAATCAGGCTTGAAATGGGTCAAGATAGACAGCTGGCCATAAAGATTAGCCAAGCAGAATATAGGTTGGAGAAAGCAGCTTTGGTGGAAGACAGGAGAGCAAGGTTAAAGGCAGGCAGAGGCATGGGGAATACTGGTCTGTTGGGTCAGGTAATGTCTCATATAGAGAAATCCCAATAGCCAGAAAATCTCCATGGAAGAGAAATTGCTCCCAGCTCTGAAGTCAGATTAGACACTTGCCTTTGACCCTAAGGAGCCCCTTGACTATCAGGCTGACTGTGCCCATTGATGAAAATCTCTGGTTATCATAGGGAAACATTAAGTTGGTCCCTTCATTCCCTGAGAATCAACATCTCCCAGTGCTTTGAACTTTCTGTATCAGATGAAAGAACCAACCTTCTAACCTGACTTGGAGCTTTGCTGTGGTGTTCATGTCCTCAGGCATTCAAATAGGTTGATCAGATAAGAGTCTGGCTTTCCTCTTCCTCAAGTCATCTATCTTCTGGAGAACCTTCCTCTCCTGACCCAAAAACAGGAGTGGGCCCAGGGCCCTGACTGAGCACTCCCAAAGCTGTGCTTCCTAAAGCCATTAGCAACTCTTAAAGGTCAACTCCAACAGCCATCCTCACTGATTTCCCAGATCAGTATCTCAGTGGCATTTGGTACTGCTGTTTACACCCTCCTCCTTAATTAAAGGTCAGGCATTCTAACTAGGGTTTTCAGCACACTCTACTTCCTTGGTCCTCTGAACACTCATCTTCTCAGGCTCCTTCCTCCTTACGTTTCTCAAGGGCATCCTTTATCTTTGGTTCCTTCCCTTGCCCTGCATGCTCATCTCCTCCATGCTGACCTGTTCATATGTTCAACTTAAGTTAATAAACATCACTGAGCACTTACTATATGCCTAGCACTGGTAAAAACAAGATATGGTCCTTGCACACTCTTCTAGGAGAACAGATATGTATATAATCAAGAAAAACACAATGGGAGATATGCCATACAGACATGTACAAAATATCTTAGCACTCCAATGAGGAAGCGATGAATTGTGTCTTGAAGAGACCATAAAAGGCACCCTAGAGGGAAAATTTTTGATTTGTGCCTTGAAGAATGAATAGGGATTCATAAAATAAGAACATTGGAGGAAGAGCATTACAGATGAGAGATGGGAAAGGCACGCCATTATCAAGAAGGGTTAGGAAGCCCATGTGACTCAAGGGGAAGTAGGTGTGAAAGTGGGTAGGGCTAGGGAAGGAGTGATAGGAGATGATGCTGAAGAGTCCGGGATGCACTTCAATCACCATTTAAAGTTACACTTCTAGGTAACGTGAAAGTGGATCATCACATTGCCCAGCACATTTAAAAAATTAATTTAGCTAATATTTACTAATATGTCGTGTACTGTGCTAGGTGCTGGTGATACAATGATAAACAAGCTGCCCCTTGGGAGCTCCTAGTAGAGAGAGAGAGACATGTCTAAAAACTTAATATATTCAGTACAAGCTAACCTGTGCAGTGATGGTAACATGTACATGACACAAAATAGAGAGGGACTGAAAGGGATGAAAGTGGGTCATTTGTAGAGATGTAGATGGACCTAGACACTGTCATACAGAGTGAAGTTATCGTATATTAACGCATATTTGTGGAATCTAGAAAAAATGGAACAGATGAACCAGTTTACAAGGCAGAAATAGAGACACAGATGTAGAGAACAAACGTATGGACACCAAAGGGGGAAAGGGGAGGGGTATGAATTGGGAGATTGGGATTAACATATATACACGAATATGTATAAAATAAATAATGAGAACCTGCTGTGTAGCACAGGGAACTCCACCTCACTGTGCAGTAGAAACTAACACAACATTGTGAAACAACTATACCCCAATAAAAACAGAAAAAAAAATATAGAGGGACTGGCTCTGAGTGGATGGATTAGCAGAGGATGCTTCAGAGAAAAAGTAATGTGTGATCTGAGCTTTAAGAGATCAACTGGAGTTGGATGGTGTGGTAGGCAGAATAATGGCTCCCCAAAGCTGTCCATGTCCTAAACCTGTGAATACCTTAAGTATCACAGCAATGGGGATTTTGAAGATGTGATTAAATTCAGGGAAGATAGGAAGATTATAGATTATCCAGGTGGGCCCACTGTAATCACGAGGGCCCTTATGTAAAAGGGAGACAGGAGTGTCAGAGCCAGAGAAGGAGATGTGACCATGGAAGCAGAGGCTGGAATGATGTGGCCTCAGCCAAAAAACATGGGCAGTCTCTAGAAGCTGGAAAAGACAAAGAATAGATTCTCTCCCAGAGCCTCCAGAGGTTATGCATCTCTGCTGATACCTTGGTTTTAGCCCCGTAAGACTCACTTCAGACTTCTGATTTGCCAAAAAGCAAGATAATAAATTTGTGTCATTTTTAAGCCACTAAGTTTGTGGTGATTTGTTACAGCAGCAAAAGAACTCTGATACAGGTGGAGCTGTGGGCAGGCTATGGGGGTGGTGAGCCTTCCAGAGAAGAGGAATAGCATCAGCAAAGGCCCAGAGGCACAGCCTAGTATGGGGCAGGGCTTACAAGTAGTTTAGTGTTGCTGAGGTTTAAGGAGCTCCAGGTAAGGAGCAGAACAAAAAGCTGGAGTGTGAGGCAAGTGCCAGGTGTTAGAAGGCCTTGTAAGGGGCCACCCTACCAAAGAGCTTAGGTATAGTTTAAGCTTAGAAAGTAAATCAGGGGATTTAACTGTTTTAAACAAAAACATAAATATCAGATTTTCAACCTGAAAGTTTCAGTGGGGAAGAGCCTGGGGCAGGGAGACTACTTAGGAAACTATTGCAAAAATCCTAGGGAGAGATGCTGCAGCTTGAACTACAGCAGTGTGAATAAGGAGTCAGAATAAAGAGATATTTAGGACTCAGAGAGTGACAGAATATTGGGCACAGAAACAAAGGGAAGAGTCAAGGATGACTCCAGAGTTCTGAATTGGACCTTAGGGGATGGCCATGCTGCCCACTGTGATGGGAAAAACTAGAGGTTACTCCCAGTAATTCCTAGATTCATATTTTCTTTATGCCTGTGTCTACATCAACCTATATTTAGATTGTCTTTAAATTCTCCTGCTAGCCTTTCCTCTCTATGCTGTTGTTAGAACAACTAATTCCATATTTAGCAGATTCTTATTTAGTGCCTACCATGTGCCAGATACTGTTATAGACCCTGGGCTTATGTAATGAACAAAGTAACTTAAAAAATAAGCTAGCTTACATTTAATATGGAAGATCTTCTTAGGAGGTGATTTTGGACATTTCAATCACCAATTCACATCTTCTACAATGACTTCCAATTTCCTCTCACTTCATAGTTAAATTTTTTGGGGTGCTCAAGCTCTCTGTCATCTAACCTGTCCCAAACTATTACAAATCTTAACCGACAAATGGGTGGTGATTGGAATCTGTGCTTCTCACACTATCTTTGCTGGGAGGGTGTTTTTTTGGTTTTGGAGTTTTTCTAGTTTTTTGAAAATTTTCCAAACTATTGTGGTCTGTTACCTGGTCCTCCTGCAGAAGCCTAGTGCACAAGTCATGCCCCATGTGACTCACTGGTGAATTCCACAACACCAAACTCATACACTCTGCTCAGTAACATGAGTGTCCTGATGACCCTCTTGTATGTCACAGAATTCTCGATTTGCTCTGAAAATTTCTCAGTGCTTCCTCTCAATTTCTGCACCCTCAATTTTAACACTGTCTATATAACACATGTTGAATCCCCACCCTTACTAAGTCCCATAGTAAAACAGTTTTGAGGAATTTGGAACAAGTTATATGGTGATTGCATTTTTGCTGGCCCACTGAAGCCTATATTGGCCATGCTAGCTCATAGTTTTCCTGTAAATAGACCCTAGAGTATGTGGAGGCAGGAGATTAAAGACCTCTAGGATAGCTGTTTGGCAGGTCACCTATTTTATTTTTTAAAAATTTTTTGATGTGACCCATTTTTAAAGTCTTTATTGAATTTGTTACAATATTGCTTCTGTTTTATAGATTTTTTTTTTTTTTTTTGGTTTTTTGGCCGCGAGGCATGTGGGATCTTAACTCTCCGACCAGGGATCAAACCCTCACTCCCTGCATTGGAAGGCAAAGTCTTTTTTTAATTTATTTTATTGGCTCTGTTGGGTCTTTTTTTTTTTTTTTTTTTTTTTTGCTGTGTGCGGGCTTTCTTTAGTTGCGGTGAGTGGGGGCTACTCTTCGTTGTGGTGTGTGGGCTCCTCGTTGCCATGGCTTCTCTTGTTGCAGAGCACGGGCTCTAGGTGCGTGGGCTTCAGTAGTTGCAGCACATGGGCTCAATAGTTGTGGCTCACCGCTCTAGAGCGCAGGCTCAGTTGTTGTGTTGCATGGGTTTAGTTGCTCTGCGGCATGTGGGATCTTCCTGGGGCAGGGATCAAACCCGTGTCCCCTGCATTGGCAGGCAGATTCTCAACCACTGTGCCACCTAGGAAGCCCCGTGGAAGGCAAAGTCTTAACAACTGGACCACCAAGGAATGCTTGGCAGATCACCTTTTTAAAGAGTAAACTTTTAAACTTATTTCTGCCCCCCTTCATGTTTTTTAAACTTCTTTAGTGAACTACCTCCTTAAACCCATCCCAACTCGCACAAATGAAGAAAATTAATGTGAGAGTCCCTCAATTCTTTATCAAGTTCTTGCCAGAGATACTCAAACCACCTCAATTTCACTAGCCCTAAATAGATGAAGCTATTTAGCATAAACCATAGTTTAAGTCAACCTCAGGCTTATGGACAGGATGGGACTAGGAAATAGAAGGAGCCTTTTGTCTCTGATTCATTGGCTCAGTGCTGGGGCTGGCTTACCCTGGACTTCCTCCAGCCCCCAATGAGTATGTTTGCAGCCTTATATTACAGTTCTTCTAGGACTTTTTTTCAATCCTCATTATCCTTGTCCTTTCTTTGCTTCTGGCACCATTAACTCTTTCTTTTCTGCGAATAAACTCTCTTTTTTGGATGGCTTCCATGACTCCACATTGGATTTGTTCCTGATTCTTTGTTTCACCCAATTTAGTCTTTATCTCATCTTCCTTTCTCTCCTCCCTTCCCGAGGGCCTTATCCTAGACCTTCCTCCCTCACTCTTACATGATGCTGTCACTTTCCTGATGCTCTCATCCTCTCCTATGGACTCAGTTATCATCTAGATATACTCATGACCTAAACTCTTTCCTGAGCATGAGACACATAATTCCAACCACTTTCTCAACATCTTCATCTAAGTATCTCACAAGCATCACAAACTCAGTGTTACTTCTCAAAAACCTCTCCTTCCTGCATTTCATGTCAGGACACTGCTATCCACTTAAACATTCAAGATCAATGCTTGGAATCACTCATGACTCCTCCTTTTCCTCATTCCTCATCCGCAATCAGTCACCACTCATCATTCCACCACTAGTGGAATTCCACCACCAATTATTCTCTTTTTCTTCATCTCCAGTGCCTCACATCAGACTCTCATCACTTCTCACCAAGACCATTCTCAGTTCTCTGAAACTTCAGATCAGCTATGTCTTCCCAGGACCCAGGGCTCCCAGTTCCGTCCACCTCTAGAGCAGAGATGGACACATTGCTGCATTAACCACTAGTTGCCTCATTGCCCTTTCTTTTGACAGGCAAATCCAATCATTTATACTCTTGAATACTGACCTTTCTTTAGCTCCTTATAACACAATCAACTTTTTTTTCCTTGTAATGGATTATCAGGACTTTCACACACAGGCCCTGACTGACTTTTATACACTCTTCTAATTTAACAACAACAAAAAAACCAGCATGTATCAAACTTGCCACCATTTCCACCATTTCTCAGACCTCTGCATTCTATTCTTGCCACCGCGTATGAGCCAACCCTTGCCCTCTGCCCAGATGGATTACTAATCATCTAAAACTTGGTGCTTTATCTTCTGGGGCACTCCTCCAAGCACTGGTCCCTGCTCCTTCCATCGTGTGGCCATAGCACTTTGTAAGGGCCTCTATGGGTCGTTCATTCAATGGAGTTTTATGAGTGAGGTGCTGTACAAAGAAGGTGGTACTGCCATCAAGGGGCTTACCTTCACGTAATAGAAAAAGACATGAGTATAAATACCAACTACGTTTATGTATTTTTAAGAAATCAACATTAAAAGTACTACAGGTGCTGCAGGAGAAGTACGGGCAGGACATGGTGGACAATATCCAAAGGAGGGAGTGTCCACTTCTACCTGTGAGATTGGAGATTGGAGGAGAGAAACCTAAGGAAATATGTTATAAAAAAAAAAAAAAGATAACCCTCCTAGCAGATGATGAAAAAAGGGCATTCCAGGCAGAGGAGAGCATAAGCAAAGTCCCAGCAGGATGAAACAGCAGGTCATGTTTCGGGAAAAGCAACTGGTTTTCTATGGCTAATCTGGGGCATCGGCATAGATGCAGTGAGACAAGAGGTCAGAGAAAAGAGAGGAGGATTTACCTTATAGGCAAAGAGGGACCACTGCAGGGTTTTAAGCAGGACAGATAGGATGTTCCAATTTGTACAGCAGTAATGTACAGAGTATAATATAAAGCTTTTTTTGGGGGGGGGGCGGGGGGGAGCAGGGGAATCTGTTGAAACACCTACTTTCCCTGTTAGATCTTGAGCTGCTTGATGTCAAGTACTATATCTCTTTCATTTTTATCTTCCCCGTGCCTAAGACACTCATTCATCAAGCAGCAAGACAGGGGCTGCATGGTGTTGGTGCTGGAGTGTGGGTCTAAGAGTCAGGGGAACCAAGCTCTGGGCCAGGCTATGCCCCAGCTCTGGTGAGACATCAGCAACTCACTCTCTGCTTAGGTTTCTTCATCTATAAAATGGTGGTTTATTCAAGATCATCTTTCAGTTCTCTTTTGCTCTAACATTCTGTAATTCTATCAGGGAGGTTCCTTTTTTTAAAGTTTGCAGTCAATATTTGGTAATACAAACAACAAATCTGTCTCCAGTTTATAGAGGTGAGTGTCAAGAGCTTAGTGCACCATGAAGCACAAGTTGACCCAAAGGTTATATAAACCATTCTCTAAATAGTGAGCTATGATTCTGGTTAAACTATTCACAAGGTAAAAGGATGGGGTCTTCCTGCTAAAGCAGCATAGAATTGTCTCTTCAAACATTTACTCACTTTTGAAGGAAAATACACGGAACTTAGGTTATTGTTACTATAAGGCTTTAAGTGATAAGACAAATATATTTTGAAAATATTAGAAGCTGGAGAGACCCAAAAGTTTTACCTATCTTGAATTAGTTAGTTCTCTATTTATTAGCTTAGCAGAATACACAGAGCTCTATCAGGTTCTCCATGGTCCTTTCATAATTTTAATATATCTTTGACTTGGTAGAATATGCTCTGACATTGCTGCTTTATCAGTGTAATACTGACCTGATTCCAGAATTTAAAATTCAGGATCTCTAGCAACAAAGCTAATTTCTATTGAAATTAAAAGTGGCAGTACCCACCACCAAAAATAAATAAATAAATAAATAAATAAAGGCAAAGGCTTAGCCTTCATACTATTTGATCTTTATCTTCATAAGCCTATAACCTTCAACTCTCTTCAACTCTCTTTTTTTGCTGATGAAGTGATTTTACTATCTTTTACCCAGAGGTTTTTCTTAGTTTAAAACAAGCTTCCTCAGTGTACTTCTCTACTATGATCTTTCTCCATTGATATTGGAATGTAATTATTTAAATTTAATTTATCAGAGATTTTGTTTTTAAATTTTAATGTCTTACTAGCCCTTTCCTAAAAAATAATTCACTCTCTAGTATTGAGCTCAAATATATAAATTGTCTCATTTCTTAGTATACTATCTATTCATAAACAAAATTCTCACTTTGACCACATTCTCTTAATAAACAACATGCCTGGGTTTCTTTTTACTGTAAAACAGCTGATGAATTTGTGCCAGGGCATAATTTTACAGCGTGGCTTGTAAACCAACCACAGTAATTCGACGATGCTTCAACTGAGTTGTGCCTCCTTTATAGCGAAACTTCAGATGAGGAAAGGAGGTTTGTTTGTTAGTTTGGTGGACACAGAAAGTGGTGACACCACCCTTCCCTTATTCTCTCACAGACATTCTTATGCTCCAGGTGGGTGGGTGTAGCCTATGATGCTAGAAATCCCTCGGGCTTTGACTTAGCCGAGCGTGGACCCAGTTTTCAATTGCTTGGTTCGTTCTTAGAGAATAAACCAGCAGGGTGGATTTGCAGCTCAGAATATCAACCAAATAAACAAGGTGTGTGGTGCAGCAGTTCCACCTCCAGGGAGGGGCTCGCCCTCTTATGGTGCTCCTTTCCTGGCCCCCTCAACCCTCCTGTACGTGTGAAGAAGCAGGACTGTCCCTGACTGGTCCATCTCCCTGAGGCTGTCATTTCAGAAGTGGCTTATTTTCATTGGCTCCTTTATCCCTAAACCCATGACGAGCATCTAATTTTCATTTGTTGAACTCCATATGAAATATATTTGGGGGTATAAGATTAACAATCTTGAGGAACCAAAAACAATTCCTGGCCAGGTCACCAAGACACAATAGAAAGTTCTGAAATGCACAGCATATTTTGAACCAAAATACACTGTCTGAAATGTAAACAGTTTAGAGTATAACTTTAGCTTCTCTTATCTCATGAAGAAAGTCAAAATAATGTCCTTTAGGAAAATTCCCAGTATACAGGCTGTACTTGCTGTTCCTTTCCTTATCACCAAAATGAGATTTTTAAAATAGTTTTTCTTTTTTACTATCCTATGCAAGAAATAATAATGAGAAGGAGAATAGTTGTCACTCCAGATGAGTTTCTCCTCCCCAGCATAGTCCTAGCAGAAGCTGGAGAAAATAGCAGGATAAGAGTTACTAAAATGCCAAAATATCATAAATTAACAAATAATGTCTGAACATTTCCCCATCCACTTCTTTCTCCTGGTTTTTCCCTAAAGGTATCAAATGTGAAAAGGCTAGTCTTATATCAAACCTGGGAGAAATGAGAGGGAATTATGTACTGACAAGAAAAATGACAGATATGAAAAATGATTTTAATGCGTATAAACAAATTTATAATCTTTTTCATTAGTATGTTGGTTGCCTTCGCATACTGGCAACTGAAACCTGTTCAAAACAAGGTTCTGGTTATAGAGAGCAAACTAGTGGTTACCAGTGGGGAGAGGGAAGCGGGGAAGAGGCAAGATAGGGGCAGGGGATTGAGAGGTACAAACTACTATGTATGTAACTAATATGTACTATGTATGTAACTACTACATATATACAAATGACTATGTAAAGTAGAATTAAATTAAATTAAATTTAAATTTAAATAAGCTGTCAGGATATATTTTATAGCACAGGGAATATAGCCAATATTTTATAGTAAATTTTAATCTATAAAAATATGAATCACTATGTTGTACACCTGAAACTAATATAACATTGTGAATCAATTATACTTCA
Organism: Hippopotamus amphibius kiboko; assembly: GCF_030028045.1. Taxonomy (NCBI): domain Eukaryota; kingdom Metazoa; phylum Chordata; class Mammalia; order Artiodactyla; family Hippopotamidae; genus Hippopotamus; species Hippopotamus amphibius. The sequence continues at coordinate 105,335,083 of NC_080186.1, forward strand.
ACAAAAACAAAAAACAAAAACAAGGTTCTGGGATGCTGGCCCAGCTCATGTAAGAATGGCCTTCTACCATATGTCCTCACAAATGTAACACTACACTCATGTTTCTTAAAAGGTTACTATCCAAACAACTACCTCTTGTGGAAAAGAAGGCAGCAAAAGATGATTTAAGAAACTAAGAGTGTTGCTTTTAGAAACAAAGTTGACAGATTTCAAAGGGTAATAGATAATCATCCAACAAATGGGTGACAAACATTTGAACATCTAAGAGTTGTTTTAACAAACCATTTCCTTGACAACGCGTACTGGGAAAACTAGGTCTGCAGAGCTGAGGTAGTGTGGTGGCTGCCAGGGTGGCCTTAGGAGCCAGACTGGGTGGGAATCCTGAGTCTGTCACTCACTAGCTGTGAGATCTTAGACAAGTTACTTACTCTCTGTGCCTCAATTTCTTTGTAGGTAAAATAGAGATTAATGAGATTTGAATGAGTTAATACATGGAAAATGATTAGAAAAGTGCCAGGCAGAGAGTAGGCACTTAATAAATGTTAAGATTGAATTCCACGGATTGATTCTGCTTTAAAACTCTTTGTAGCAATGAATGGCCTACATGTTTAAGGGAGTATAGGACTAAGATTAAAATAACACAGACCACAGATCTAGAAACTGTTCAAAGCAGCTCCTAAAATCTGTCTCCTGGAATCTTCGTTGTTCACATTAAAGCAGAGATTGAAATCTTTTCAGCTAATTAAATATGGTTTAAAAGTGCATCTTCATTTTGGGTCCTCCTGTTGTTTCTTCTACTATTCTTTCCCCCTTTTTCTACAGGTGTAACTTTTTTTTTCCACTTAATATAATTTGAGTTCCGGTTATAGAAAAGACACTGGGCTACATGCTGTATAGCAGTCTGTAGTCTGTATAGGAGAGAAAGAGAGAGGAGAGAGAGAGAAGGAGAGAGAGAGAGAGTTTTAAATGGACTATTATAGAAATGTTACAGGCATGTACAATATTGTTACTAGGGAAAACACATTCCACAATGGCAAATAATTATTTGAGTATTCATCTCCATTCTATTTAATAAGTCAAGGAACTAGGGTCGTTGGTTACACCAGCTCTGTTTCTTCAATTCCCTTCTAGTAACTAAGAGGAATAGTCTTACCATGGAAAATAGGAGTAATCTTACAGGCCTACTTGCAGGCTGAGTGAAATGGCGCAAACACCCTAACCCGGGAAGTTCATTGCCAGGTTGCCCTTATGAGTTAAGTGGTTACAAAATGTAGTGTCTTTAAGAGCTGTGGGTGGGATCATCTCTGCAGATTATCTGTGCACTGACCTCTACCCTTGCACTGTTTAAAAATCCCTACACTCTACTGTGGCTTCCCCTTGTGATTTATGGTTTGGCTGTATAAAAAGGGGTGATGGACGTGCCCTTTCCCTATTTGCTGCTGCTTCTGTTGAGTGATTTGAAGGACACTTGTTTTAGGTGATTATCAAGCCCAGTAATTTAGGCACACTGCTGCTTTTAGGACTGAAAATCAAAAGTGCCCCTCCCCAGCAAAAAACGGTATAACGGTACATCTAGAAATTACTTCTAAGAAAGCATAAAGTAGTTAATTTGCTTATCAAACATAAATAAATACTACGAAGTTGAGCATAGAAAACAAACACAAATTCCCAGGACAACATAAGTATTGTATCATTAGGACCATGCTGTCCCCAACCTGACCCCTCTGCCTGAGCCACTGTCTGCTTCTTGCAGATGCAGCCCTGCCCAGTCCTTGTGCCAGTGAGAGCCAGATGTCATTCCAATTCTTTCTCCAGAAGAGATGGGCGAAATCAGGAAATAGTTTATTAGGAGTTCGATTCCCAGCACCCAGCCCAGTGCCTGGCACAGTGCCTGGCATATAAAGAGTACTCAGTAAATATTGACTGAGTGAACAAATACACCGCCACCCCCAGAGCTGGCATCCAGTGTGACTTGGGATGGATTTTGCATTTTGACACTTCTTGTACATATTACTTCTCAGTTTCACTACCTGCCTCGCACCGTGTGTGACTGACCATCCTAGCTGGCCCTTCTGATCCAGTCATCTCCCCCTGGTTCCCCTTCCAAAACCCCTAGAAAGATCAAGCATAGTCTGCAACACCAGCTGATGGGCCAGGGGGAAGGGGAAAGGTGGCGGTGGCCCTACCTTGTGCCTGGGTCCTACAGTTCCTTTTCCCTAAACTAAGGCCTGTTTCAAGGTTCTCTTGTATTGCCCAGGAATCTCATGATGAACAACGCCTAGTCCTGATGTTACGTATTCCATCTCCCCAAGGCTTTGCGCTGCTTCCTGATTCATTCCTTGGATTCATTGCCAGAATCTTCTCCGTGTTAGGACACAACTTTGACTCTTTTTGCCATAAGGTCTTTTACTCTCATCTGTTTTGCAGTTAAAACCCAAGTATGAAATTCATATGAATTTTTACTGTAAATATGCTCAAAGCTGCAACAGCTTACATATACTTGATCTGTTTCTTTTTTCCCCCTGAAAGAAATCGAAGTTACCTCCCCCTTAAAAGAAATCCCTTCTTCCCCGTTTGATTTTTATGGACTGCTTCTAGGAGTGCATTGAATTCTATCTCCCATGTTTCTAATCAATCATCACGGTTTCTTTCCTTTCCATCTCTTTTTCTCTGTTCCCATTTCTACCGTATCAGTTAAGGTTCTTGTTAGCTCTTGCCTCAGCTTTAGCAATACCTCCTTCATGGTCTTCTTACTTACTATACCAGTTTATTCTGGCCTTGGCCCTTATTATCTATGGGGCCTGAGGCAAGTTGCTTTTGCTCCCCAATTTTCTCACCTGTAAAATAGGCATATTATAGTATGTACCTTATAGAGTTACTATAAATGCAAGCGCATATTCTAGGTTCCTCCAGGCTATAAATCTAGGTGCTAATTAAAAATCTTAATGGTTCTCATCCTTCCCCAAATAGTTGAGAAAATGGATGAGCTCAGTGACTATTTATTGAATACTCTGTGCCAGTCACTGATCTAGGCTCTGGGGACACAGCAATAAACACATAAACCTGGACACTACTTTCATGGGTTTACATTCTAGAGTAGGAAAAAGACAACTTTTTAAAAGAAGAGGAAATAAGAAAAATTATGGTACATGAAATGGTAATAAATGCTGTGGAGAGAAAGTTGAGGTGGGTGGTACTGGGAGGATGGGGCAGCGGGGGGTGTTCAGTTTTATACAGGGTATAAAGGTGTTGTCTGTGCAAACACCTTCATTGAAAAGGTGTTGTTGAGTCATTAGTGAGCAGCTCTTACCTGTGTTCTTGAATCAGTTATGCCATCATTTACTGTCACAGTTAGCTTACATGACGCTGGCTCTGGTAGCACCACGGTGAGCTAGAGGCCCACACCCATGCCTCATTTGGAGCCCTGCATTTTTCCCCTAGTCAACGATGCTTTTGAAAAACAGGAAGTAAGAAAGTCCATTTTTTCAGCATTCACGCTCAAGGTAAATTGTTACTGAACTAGCTGAAGTCAGCTACCGTTACCTTGCTGCGAATTAAACAAAAGCTTTTTCTGCCACCACAGCTGGTCCCGTGGTGGTAGTTTTGTGGGAAATTTAGGGTTGGATAGCCCCTGTGATGCCTGTCAGCATCTTCTCTCAAAGTGAGAAAGGAAAAAGCTCCTTTCCCGGATGCTACACTCTTACTCACCGGGTGATGGGCCCTAGGGCATTTCAGAGTTTCATAAAATGGCTCTTTCTGTTACACAGAGGCCCTTCTTTGTTTTCTTCTGGAAAGACACACATGAGGAAGCTAAGTCAGGCCCTGCTGCATAACAGCCAAACTGGCCATGGCCTTGCAGGACTAAAACCCAGCCTTACCATTGCAGACTCCTTCCTCAACAGGCTGTGCTCTCCCTGCGGGTTCCACTATACCTGCCAGCCACTGTCTACCTCTGCAACTACCCCCAGACGTGTCTGTGCATGACCAAAACCCTCCTGAAGCCAGAATTTGAGTTTTCCTCCAGCAAACTCTTAGCCCCCTTGTAAATCAATGGATGCTAATTATTGCTTGAGGGGAGGGGATATTGTCTTACTCTATGTCACAGACATATCTGTCTTAATTCTGGCCCAGCTGGGACTTTATATTACACAGTAAATAGAAACACTATTTATAAATTGACTAGAACAATTCTTCTATTTAGTAGGTACTCAAAACTGAGTATCATAATTATGTAGGTAGCTGAATTATGGGAAATTACACATTTATTCTTTATAATTTTTATTTTTTCAAAATGTTTTACAAAATTATGTATTATATAATCAGAAGCAAACTCTCAAAGTTAAAAAAAACACAAATCTTGACAAGTAGATGTTTTCTTCCCCTCCTTTTCATCTAAACTTCTCAGAAGAGTAGTCTATACTCTCACTATCTCCACTTCCTCAACTTGCTTCTATCTGGTTTCTACCCCAATCATTCCTCTAAAATTGCTCTCACTGAAGCCACCAAGTATTTCTTAATGTCATTCCCTCAGGAATATGCTGGTGGGCTGGGAAGGGGAGACACCCTCAGGCAAATGATGACTTGAAGCAGAATGAATTTGAGTAGAAAGGAGGGGGCAAGGGAGCAAGATGTGAGGCCATTTCATCCAAGCTGAAAGCAGGATCCAGAACCAAAGCTGAATCCAAACACTTACCTTGTCCAAGAGTCAAGCAGTCTAGTTAGAAGCCAACTCACCTAAGTAGAAGAGAATCCAGAAAGAGCCAACTCCAAACAGGTAATAAGCTGACAAACCAAGGTAGTCCCAGAAGAAAGTGTGCAAAGAGATGGCAGGCCAAGAGGAATTCCAAACTCAGCAAGTTACCAAGTTGCATTTACCTGGGCATTCCTGGGAATGCCTGATGAGAAATTCTAACTCACAAAGTCACTTTTCAGAGATGAGAGATGGGCTCCCAGGAGCACTCCTATACTGGATATGTCAACAAAGTGCCTGCCACACCCAACTTCCTCTTCAAGATGAAACTGCCCCACCCACAGCCCCCTGCTCTGAGAAGCAGAGCTCGATTGTTCTTTACCCAGGGATGGCTCCTGATTGGACCAAGAATTGGCCCCTGCCATTAGGGCTGCCCCCTCCAAACACCAGGGCTTGAATGGAAAAGATGAGTTTGGGCAATCAGATTCCCTCCTTCTGGGATGTGAATTGGGAACATGGAGATAATGGGGCAGTTAGCCTTGGAAACTGGAGTTGAAAGGATGCCATACGACGGAGTGGTGGCGGTGGAGGGTCATACAAACCAACTCTACGAGGAGGCAGAACTGTGTGATAAGAGTGCAGAATTTATGAATAAGCAGCAATTACAAAGTAGAAAACTACATGAAGGGTAAACAGAATTCATTGTTTGGAACAGGGGAAAAGGAAGCAAACCTGTGAAGAGTAGCTGAGAAGGTTGCACCACTGTTCTGAAGATTCTGCCATCTGGCTCTGCTAAAAGCACTTTCCTGCCACCCAGATTTATCAGGGCTCTTGTGTTCTTCATGAAGCCAACCCCAACTTCCTGGACTCCATGCTAATATTCGTTGGGCACCTACCACTAGCTACACATGGTTCTAGGTGTTTGGGAGCCATCAGTGAATGAAACAGGAAAGTAGTAGTTATAAAAAACCCCTCATTTACTTTGAGTAGGGTCTCTGTTTCAAAGGGCCAAATGAAAACAATCCCTCGTGCCCTCACTCTTTCCCATGGTCCAGTTGGTGTGTGTCATAATGAGTCTACTTCCTCTTGGGAATACAGTTCATGTTTATTCCCCCTCATCACTGGAGATTTAGGAGTAGAGAAAAGAATAGAAGAAGCTGGGAGATTGGGCATGGAGGAAGTTAGCTGATATATGACAGTGACAGCAAGGTGGCTGAATGCCCAGGCTTTAAATTAACTGGGGTTTGAAATTTGGCTCTACCACTTACTCATTATGTGCACTTTGGCAAGTCAGTTTTCTCAGCTATAAATTGGAGGTAAAATAGCATCCACTTTACTGCGTTGTTGTGAGGATTAAGTGGGAAAATATATGCAAAGCATTTAGCACACTACCTGAGCCAGAGTGAGTGCTCCAGAAATAATAGATCTCATTGCTGCTGGTGTTATTATCAGCAATCCTTAGCTTTCACATTAGGTAGGTAGAATGAATGTGCTAGGGGAGAAAGAGTTGGCATCCTCTACTCAATCCTTCTCTCTGAAAGCTGCTGCCTGTCAAAACTTGGGGTACTCATCAAAATTCCTTCGCGTTGGTGCACACCTTCCCAGGTACTCTCCAGCTGCAGGAGTATCAATAGTGCAAGGAAGAGGAGGTGCAAGAAAATGATAAGAATAACAGCAAGATCTTTGTTGATCCACCCCCTAGAGTAATGGAAATAAAAACAAAAATAAATAAGTGGGACCTAATGACACTTCAAAGCTTCTGCACAGCAGAGGAAACTATAAGCAAGAAGAAAAGACAACCCTCAGAATGGGAGAAAATATTTGCAAACAAATCAACAGACAAAGGATTAATCTCCAAAATATATAAACAGTTCATCCAGCTCAATATCAAAAAAAAAAAAAAAAACAACCCAATCATAAAATGGGCAGATGACCTAAATAGGCATTTCTTCAAAGAAGACATATGGATGGCCAAGAGGCACATGAAAAGCTGCTCAACATCACTAATTATTAGAGAAATGCAAATCAAAACTACAATGAGGTATCACCTCACCGGTTAGAATGGGCATCATCAGAAAATCGACAAACAGTAAATGCTGGAGAGGGTGTGGAGGAAAGGGAACGCTCTTGCACTGTTGGTGGAAATGTAAATTGATACAGCCACTATGGAAAACAGTATGGAGGTTCCTTGCAAAACTAAAAATGGAATTACCATATGATCCAGCAATCCCACTACTGGGCATATACCCAGAGAACACCATAATTCAGAAAGACACATGCACTCGAATGTTCATTGCAGCACTATTTACAATAGCCAGGACATGGAAGCAACCTAAATGTCCATCAACAGATGAATGGATAAAGAAGATGTGGTACATACATACAATGGAATATTACTCAGCTGTAAAAAGCAATGAAACTGGGACATTTGTAGAGATATGGATGAACCTAGAGACTGTCATACAGAGTGAAGTGAGTCAGAAAGAGAAAAACAAATATCGTATATTAACACATATATGTGGACTATAGAAAAATGGTACAAATCAACCTGTTTGCAAGGCAGAAATGGAGACCCAGATGTAGAGAACAAACATATGGACACCAAGTGGGGAAAGCGGGGAAGGTTGGGGTGGGGGGAATGAATTGGGAGATCGGGATACCAAATTGTATGCTCTAAATATATGCAGTTTATTGTAAAAAAAAATTTTTTTTAATTTAAAAGAAAGAAAATGATAAGGATGAAAAATATTGTTGCACAGAAAAGCAGTTCTGAAAGAGGGAAACAATAAATTCTGAAAGCAAATTCTGTGGCAGTGACACTAGACAGAGCAGTCAATTGTGTGTGTGCAGTAGAAAGCAGGTATTCCTTAAGCACTACTCTTGTCACCCAGTTAGGGGTGGCAGGCAGGTGGATGTGGACCTGATAGGCCCAAGAGCTCTGGTTGGGAAGCAGTGTTTTGACAGACCATGGAAGTAGAAATTCTCTTTTACCCATCAGTGTATAAGTGGCTGGAATGGGTGAAGGGGCAATACGGGGAGGGAAGCATGCCTTCTTTATAAAGCTGTCACTGCCAGGACAGAGTAATGACTGGGCAAGAGGGGCAGGCCATAGATGGAGGTCCCATAGGTGGAGTCCTGGAGGCACGTGAGGATCAGAAGGAGTCACAGCTACTCTTTAGGAAACCCAGGTAATCTTTGCTTGAGGGCTAGGTGTTGTCATGGTAGTGTACCAGGACACATCATGTTGAAGAGGGCCACAGATTATGTTTTAGTAGAGGACCAGATGGGTGGCAGAGTTGAGGCTGCATTCAGGTCTTCCTGGGGGGATGTGCACCCCCTACTCATACAGAGGTCTTCCTAGTTTTCATACCTCTCTGAGTTGCACCCAAGAGGCCCCAGATCTGAATTAGGAACACACGTAGATGTGTGAAAGAAAATTTAGGCTGAATGATTGTGAAACACTCAAGTCAGACTCTTCCAAGCTTGAGTGTCTCTGCTGCCCCTTGTATTCAGGCTTATAACATAGACCATCTGCCCTGTGGTTCTGTTGCGGGTGTGTAGCTGATGGAGCACCCAAGGCTCATAAAATAAGGCAGGTCACCTTGCAAAGCATGAGCTAAGCTTCTAGGTTTGTAATGGCTGCTTCAGGCTACAGCAGACTAAGCTCATGATCATGCATTAGACCCTCTGGGCCTTGAAGACATCTCAGCAAGCCATTCTCCTTCTCCAGTGGGGCCACTGGAGGACAAAACAGGGACCTCCTTTGTCGGAAGCACCCGTGTTGGCAGCACCAGTCCCAACAGTGTTACGTTGAACCAAGCTGGGTCCAGGCTGCCTAGAGGTGACACACAGACACAGGTTAAGAGGATGTGGAGCTAGATTGCCCAACATTCAAATCGCAGTTTTTACTTCTTAGCAACTTTTTAACTTGTGTGACCTTAGAGGAATTACTTAATCTCTGTTTCTCAGTTTCCTCATCTGTGAAACAGCAATGGTAACAGCATATACCTCATAGTGTTATTATAAGCATTGAATTTATTAATGCAGGTAAAATCTTGTATCAATAAACTCAATGTAGAAGAGTTTCTGGCACATAGTAAGTGCCAGCTAGTGCTATAATGGGGCAAATGTGAAGGGAGTCTTGAGTTGCATGAAAAATATTGTCCAGGTCAGCACATCAGGCCAACTTCCCTCTTTTTTAGAAGGTCGTCACTAGGTCAGTTGCACAAAAAAGAACAAAATGCTGTCAAGCCAAATTTGGAATGTTTAAGGCAAGGGACCAGGGGCCTCTTACTCCAGAATCACAGACACCTGGCTACACCAAACTGGAGTTGTCTGTTTTGGAGGTGGGGATGTTTCAGATAACCAGGGATTGCTGGTCTAGAAGATTACATGAGGCAGAGTTGGGCAGGGTGTGTGTGGAGGTGTTCAAGGGTATATTGGGACATTGTCCAGGAAATGCAAAAACCATCCCCCAGAAAGTCATGCAGGACACTGATCATTTGGGGCTGCCACAGATCAAGGGATATCATGGTCTCTACAAACTGTCCAGACACTTCTAAGAAGCCATCTTTCACTCTTTATCTTCCAAATGCGGCTGATGGAAGGCAATCAAGGTAAAAGGTACTCAGGAGGTCTAACTTCATGGATCCTCACAGCTGCCCCAGGAGCATGAAGGGACCAGACAGGATCAAGACCCCAGTAATCCTAGCAGAGGCCCAGTTCTGTGCTTTTATTCTTCACAACGTGCCCCAGTGCCTTCTTGGGACAAGTGGAGGACCAGTGCATCCCAAGGCCTACACATTCCTACTGAGTCTCAGGTTATAGAAATGCCCCATAAAATACAGGGCACCTAATAGAATTTGATTTTCAGACAAATAATGAATATTTTCTTAGTATAAGTATATCCCAAAGGTTTTATAGCACATACTAAAAAAGTATTTGTTGTCTATCTGAAATTCAGTTTTAACTGGGTGTCCTGTATTTTTATTCAATAAATCTGGTAAACCTTGCTGGGGGGCTGTGGTCATAGAAGGGTGATGGATGTTTGCAGGCTCCAACCAAACACAAAGAGCGGAGATGCTGGAGGATCCTGGCTCCCTTATCTCAGAGGGGCCCCATAATACGATTCATTCAGTTCAAGTGGCTGGGAGTGGAGGAGGTCTGGATACTCATCCACTCTAATGGTGAAGCTGGCCACTCCGTGGACAGCAAGGTCTCTTACCAGTCAGTCATGGCAATGAGGAAGTCCCAGTGGTGCCCACAGTGTAGCCTTCCTGACTATAGCTGAACAGCTGTTCAGCATCCTGCTTTCCCAGCAGACATGAGAAGTCCCATTTACATTAGTGTCCTCTTGTCCCCAAATATAACTCTCGCAGCTCCATAAACTGCTGGAGCTGGATTCAAAAGGATGGCAACTGGGAGAGCTCACTTGAAGACAGAAAGGCTGCTCTGAAAACAGACATTGTAAGGCTTGGCAAAGTCTGACCAGCAACCTGTGATCTCAAAGTCAGCAGCCCTGTTGCCAGCAATTAGCCACATCTACAGAGCAGATACAGCAGCCACCATCTGAAACCACAGTCCTCATTTCAATTCTGGAAGCTGGGTTGCAAAGAATTATTAGCAGGAGATACAGCCTTGTGTATTGAGGGACAGTGTCCGACCTTACTCCCTCAAGTTGGGAGTAGGTAGTAACCAAGAGTAGGAAGGTGTAAGCCTGGGTTTCCTACGCTGAGAGAACAGGCCAGAACCTCAGACATGTACACACAGGTACAGAGTCCAAGAGCCAGGTCACCAAGACCCAGAAACAAAGACCTACTCAAACAGGTCAAAAAGTCAAGACAGTCTCTGGAGGCAGAGTTCAAAGAGAATGAACCAGCAACAGGTTGTTGTTTCCAAAGTCAGCATGTGACCAGCCACCCACAGTTCATATTTTACTCCTGGGGTTCTGGGGATATAGCTGGTTATAGATGCTTCTGTCAGCTTAGAGCTAATGTCAGGGACTAGGCCTAGCTGTCAACATCCATGAACCTTTCCCAGCCCTGCTCTTCAAGCACTCTGCAGTCGCTGCCTCTGTTAGACACTTTCTTTTATTGTCACTCTCTACACACCCGGCTTCTGAGATTTTGTGCTTTTCTGGTTTCCTCCTACTTGTTCCTTCTCTGTCTTCTTTATGGGGTCTTCTTCCTGGTCCTTGAATATTCATATTCCTCAGAGTCCTACCCTTGACCCACTGTTCTTACGTTCTCTCTCTTTCTGCGGTGACTGGATGTTCTCATTTGCCATCATGGTTCCAACTGAGAGCATAATTCGTTGAAATGTGGATTGTGGAGACAAAGTACTTGGGTGCTTTTTGCAAATTCCTAGCTGTGAGACTTGAGTGAAGTTTCGTTTTGCTTTTTTAAGCTTCTTTAGGTTTCGTATCTTTATAATAAGGATAAACAACACAGACTAGGGATATGGTGAATTAAGTAAGAAAACGTACTTAAATTGCTTCTCTCAGTGCCTGACATAGTAAGTGCTCAATAAATGTAATCCTAATAGCTATTACTTATTACTACTTACATGTATTGAATCTCAGATCTTTGTTTCTAGCTCAGTACTCTCTCAGGAGCCACAGTCATATAGTCATCTGCAGACTGTATATTTCTACATGTTCCAAAAACATCTCATGTTCATAGGGTCAAAAATAAAACTTGCCTCCCCCCTAGAAAAAAGGAGAAGAGGGTGAAAGAACCAACAAAGTGGGTTTTCAGGGAACAGCTATAAGGAGCAATAAAGTTGTCTTCTTAATCTAAACAAAAACAAAAACAAAACTTGCCCTTTCTTCTTGTAAACCTCCTCTCCTCTGTTCTCCATTCTCAGTTGCTGGCATTATCACCAGTCCTGGAGTCCTAGAAGTCATCTTTGACTCTTCTCTTCTCTTTGACACTTGCCATCCACCTCTGCTCCTCAACAAATCAATCACTAGAAGCTGGCAATTTTGTCTTTCCAACCCTTTAGCTTTATATTCTTCCCTCATTTCTTGGTAAAATCCTCCTGAAAAAACAGTGTTTCAAGGCTGAGGCCCTGGTTCTGAGGAAGTTCATGACTGTGGTGGCAAAGATGGAGTCCTGTGGTAGATTATGTTATTGTTCAGAATATTCAATACTGTGAGTCCTGCAGGAAGAATATACATCTCTGCTCCATTGACATCTGGCTTGGCTATTGTCTTGTGTTGGCCAGTGGAATGTCAGCATATGGGACATATGCTGATTCTGAGCAACTCTGAGCAGAAGCTATAAGAGTTACCATGTTGTTCCACCATCATTCTTTCCTCATGCTATGACACCACCATGTCCCAAACAGGGCTTTTACCTTCAGCCTAAATGATGAATGAAAAAGGTGAAACAGGGCAGCAACCAATACATGATGAACACACAATATGCACAAGAAATAAATTTTTTTTTTGGTTACAACATTGGGCTTATTTGTTATTGCATCATAGCCTAGCCTAAACTGACTGATATAACTCCTTTCAGGATTATTTATTGAGTATTCAAAGCTAATGCACAATGATGTGGAAATCAGTGAGTCACAGTGATGCGAGGCATAGTGTTTTCCAACAAACTAGGAAAGCTGGATGGGCCGCCAAGCATCACAGATACTTCACATATGAAGATCCTTCTTCTGGTCAAAGCTCTGTTTGGCAAAATAAATTTTTACCATTTTGAAGATGTTAGTAGCTATAGGACTTTCCAAAAGAGGCCAACAAAATCAGACTTAAAAAAATCTGTTTGGTGTATAGATAATGGGAAGGGGGACAAAAGAAGAGCTGACTGAACTGAGAGAGGTCAGAGAGTCATAGAACTGCATGATGAAAGGAAATGGCATTGCTGTGAGTTTATTTATGACCTATTTCAACATATTGGAAGAAATGTCAGCAATTTGGAGGATGGTAACGCAATTTGACAGAAAAACAGCTTCAATTTTATAACTCTACCACAAACCCCAAATTGGCCTAATCATTTCTAGGGCACACATCTTTGCTTGGCAACAATGACAGTAGCAAGAACAATAGTAATAACAGATATCGCATACATTGAACTGTGTCAGCACAGCAAGAGATGTTAAACAGAACATTACTTTGCCATTCTATGTGAAAAATTTGTGTATTAACAGGGCTCTTCAAGACTAAAGTGTCTTGACTCAATACTGAATACTCAATACTTAATATTAAAGCAGTTTCTAAACCTCAGCATATTGACATTGGGGCCAGATAATTCTTTGATGCAGGGACTGTCATGTGCCTTGTAGGATGTTTAGCAGCATCCCTGGCTTTACCCATTAGATGCCACTAGCACTCCCACATTGTGCCAACCAAAAATGTCTCCAGACATTGTCAAATGTTCCTGCTCTAAAGGAATGACATGGTAGCAGGACATGAGATACCATGGTATACTAAACTGAAGATACTTCTGAGTGGACAGGCCTTTGGTTTATCTAATGAGTTCAGGTAGTTAGCTCTTCACTTTGCTTATAAATCAAGCTACACCAGGTCCAATTTCTAGTAACACCTATTGAATGAGGACCTATTGTAGACAGTGATCATAATTTGCATAGTCAGTATAACATGGAGATTAAGCACTTGGCTTTAGTGTCAGACAGCCTGGGTGAGAATCCTGGCTCTGCTGTTTGTCTGCTGTGTGACCTGGGATAAGTCTCTTTACCCCTCTCTGCCATTGTTTCCTCATCTATGAAGTGAAATAACATAGCACGTATGAATTCACCCAGTGTTGTTGTGAGAATTCAGTGAGTCACTGTACGTGAAGTGCTTAGAACTGAGCTGAGCGTATGGAAAATAGTCAGTAGACGTGTACTGTTACTCTTAACCCTTACAATAGCCTCCACACTTAAGCAACATCATTTCCATTTTATACCTGTGGAAGCGAATATTCAAGAAAATCAAGTCCAAAATCACACAGCTGCTAAGTTACTCAGCTGGCAAGAAAAAGAATCATGATTCAAACTCCAAGACTGAAGTGTTTCTCACTACACCCCAGGGCTGGGTGGAAGTCAGGTTAAACCTGGGGGGAAAAGTTTTCTTTGGGAGATAAAAACTGGAATTTGTCCACCTGGCTTGTTGTGTTTGCACACAGTAATGGAAAGACCCACCAATCAAGCCATGAAAAAACGGCTTTTACCACTGACTAGCTGTGAGAACTTGGGCACGTCTCTCAAACATCCTGAGGCTGTTTACTCATCTGCAAAATGGACACAAAAACACCTGCTCTGCGTTCTTCACGGGTGGTGGTCAGAGTGATGTGAGAAAAAGTATGCAGCAGAGCACTGTAAAACTGTCAAGTGCTCGACAGCTGTCGGGGTGAATCTGTGCTGTGGGGTAGCACCTCTAAGACCTTGCCTTTCCTTGGTTGCGTCCAGCAGCTCCGCCAAAGCGAGTTTTTTGGGGGCCCCCACCACGGTCATTGGGCCTCGGCCCCAGCGGATGGCCCTGGAGGCCCCGTGGTGCCCTCACGGTGGGCAGAGTTTGGCTCTTCTCCCCCGCCTGGTTCCAGGGTGGGCGATCTGGGAGGTGACGCCACTGTGGATGCAGCAGCTGCTGCCTATCTGTAGTTAGTCAGCGACCCGGACAGATGAGGTGTCCGTGGCGACCTTCCTGCCTCAGTGAGTGTGGGAACGCGGGGCTTCCCAGGGCTGAGGGGTGGGAATGTAAACGAAATGGTCCCTGCCTGACATGAGGACATGAGACCGGCCTCATGTCCTCCCTCCACTGCCCTAACCTAGGAGGAGGCGTGAAAGATGAGGAGGCTCCGCTACTACGGTGCAGAGGGAACAAGCCAGGGCTCCAGGGTGCCGGGGTTGCTCCACTTCCTGGCACGATCCTGACTCCCCCAGAGGTGGACACTTCCTGCCAAAAGTCCCACCACCACCCCTGTTTGCTGTCAACAAGGCAGAGTCAGAAATACATCACCCTGGTGGAAACTCTCCTTCCCTCCCTCTTCCCCTCTGTATTCTGTAGTTAGTCATCTGTAGCGCGCAGGGGTCCAGATCTCTTTCTAGCCTAAGGCAGCCAACAAGAGGCTGAGAAATGGCCTGTCCTCAGCCCCCTTTCATTTGTCTGCAGAAGATTTGGCCTAGGATGGGCTCTCCCCCATGTTTGTTACCCTTTACTTTGATTTGCTTCTCCATGCCTTTCTCGTGTGTTGGAGTCTTTCCTTCATTTCCTCTCAGTTGCCTGCTCTACATTTCCTCACCCGTCCAATAGCACCACTCAGAGTGTATCTGTGGCAAAATGGTAAAGCATTTTAAGTTCTTGTTGGTGTCTTCTCACTTTCTTCTTAATCTTCTTCCTCTGCATCTTTATGTAGGCCAGCACCTGCTCTGCACTTAACACATGTGTCAGACACTTGTAAAGGCGCTGGGGATACATCAGCCAGTAAGCAGGATAAAGCTGATGAGTTCTCACTGCTTACATTCCAGCTGGGGAGAGAGATTGGACAAGTATTCTCACAAGAAAGTGTCCAGGGTGCTGTGGGTGCCTGTATTAGTAGGTGAAAGCCTAGACCTGGCTCAGGAGAGCCTCCGTGAAGAGCTGTTTGTGTTGAGCCTGGAAGCCTGGAGCGTTATTCAGGTGAAGGGTTGGGGAGAGGAAGGGAGGAGGTGGGGAAAGAGGACAATATATACAAAGTCACTGAGGGAAGACAGCATCTGCAGAAGCAAAAATGAATAGTACAGCTTCTTGTGGTACATGGCCTGGACCCTGTCTGCCTCCCCCACCCCCGCCCCCACCCCCACCCCTTGAGCAGTGTTTTATCTCTAAACACTTCTGCCTATTCACCCACCATAAAACTGTCAGACATGCTCTTCCTCTGAGGCTCTGCTTTTTTCCTTCCACGATTATAGTGTCAACTGATCATTTCCTAAAATGGGCTTGGAGTCTAGAGACTTGGATTCGTAACTGAATTCCACTTAACGGTACAACCTGAACAGGTAACTTAGCATCTCTGATCTGTGGGTCCTCATTAGTAATACAGGCCAGTCATGTACTCCTTGTAACATTTAATACTGCTTACTCTGTGCCGGCCCCCAATGCTACGTAGTTTATTGCATTTAATTCTCACAAATGTAATCCTCACGAAGTAGGTAATATTTTTATCCCTTTCTACCCTCTCACAGGGAAGTCTGAGCGTGACGCTAATCATGGATGCGCTTTGTAACCATTAAGGGTTAATGCAAACATGGCATAATATTACTGCAGTGTTCACAAGTGCATGTGCAATGGATAAATTCATTTGTTAAATGCCACAACAATTCTGGGCTATACATAATTAACTGAGGATCACAATCTTTTGCATTTGCCTCCTAAGCAAACCAAACAAAAAGCAGTAGCAAGAAGAAGCGTTGTCATCACCAAAGAGCTCATTGCATGTAGTGCCAAACCACTGAAGAGAGCATTCCACAGATGTGACTGGAACTTCTGAAGTTTACAGTCTGATGGCCACCCCTGCCCGGAACACGTATGCAGCCAACAGAGTGAAAGCTCAGAATCAGCTCATGAAGAGACACTGAGGTTGTGTCACATTTATTGCCCACCAAGGGTAAGGGTCTCTCAAGGAGGCTGAGTGAGCTGGGAGAAATTCATAAGCTTAGAGCAGAATTCAAGGTTCTAAGTTTCTTGGTGTTCTCCTTGTTAAATATCCCTTCACTTTCTATCACTTTATCATAGCATTTTTCACTTCAAAGCCCAATTCTGGGAAATTATTTATACATGACATATGCACTGTCATAATAACGACAGACTCTTAAATTGTCAAGTTCTGAAACCATGGATGTGTGTAACAAACTAATAGGAATACATGTGTGTGCACGTGCGTGCGTTGCTGAGTGTGGGCATTTGTGTGCCTGCTTGTGAGTGTGTGAGTGTGGCTTCCTGCACTTAGACTCCTTCACTTGGCAAGAAGTGGTGCTGGCTCCCCTCTGAAAGCAGCCACTGTGGGAGGAGAAAGGACAACAAAAACAAATGAGGTGAAAGAGGATAAGTGTGGTTTGATACTCACAGATCCACATGAAAAGCAATGAATAAGAAAGTCAATGAGCTGAAAACGACTTGAGGACAGGTGCCTCCTGAGGATTATAACCCCCCAGAATGATTGTAATAAATATTTGTCTAAACCCCTTTAAAGTGCTTTGAAACTTTAATATCCATTTCTCCCCTCAAAATATAGGTAGTCTATCTGGGAGGTTAGGAGAACATTCTGTGCTCAAAAGTCCAATTTTTATCAGATTGTGCCCCTTACTAGCTGAATGATATTGGGCAAGTCACAATTCTCTAAGTTTCTATTTCTTCACCTCTAATATGGGAAGAGAACTATCTACCTTAGGGAGTTCTTGTGAGGATAAAGGAAAATGAAATGTGATAAGGGTTTTTGATGGCATTTTATAGGTTACATTACAGATGCGCAGAGAGGTTAACTTCCTCTTCTGGGGCTCCCCAGCTAGTTAGTGGCAGGGCTGGGGAAGCAGTCAGGCATCCCGTCTCTGGCCCAGGGCTCTTTCTACTCAACCACGTGGAGCCCCAATCCCACACTGAAATAATTTTCAGGTCACAAGTGATTTTTTTTATGCATAACCTCTTTAGTTTGCACTTCTCTGCCAAATCTACCCACTAGCAAGCTCGGAACTCTGAAGAAAAGGTTTATGGAGGACCTCCTGGAAAATTAGTCTAGGTCTGAGATGGTCTGAGGAGACTTAAAGAGCTATATGTGAGAGGACAAAAAAGATACCCTGTCACACTCCCTTCCATTGTGTACATGTAGATTATTTACTTTGTGGATTGATGTAATGCGGTCTTTAATCCCATGTTGGCTACGCTCTACCACTTCCCTCCAGCATCAGTGTGTGTGTGTTCAAGCAATGTAAACTCAGGAAAGTAATGTGAAACCGGGTAAGTAAATCTGCTTTTTTACACCTTTCACCCCACTTCAGCCTCCTCCTCTCTTTTAATTTCAGCGCTCTCAAGCTTTAGAAAACCAGAGATAAATGCGTTTTCAATTATCTTTGCTCAGCTCCCATTATGGAAATGATAGAAAGACAGCTGAACTAGGAGTCAGGGAGCCAGGGGCTTTAGTCCAGGGATGACATTTGCTAATCATGGGCCGTCTCTCAAGTTAGATCAATTCTTCCAGCTTTGGTTCCTCATCTGTAAAATAAAAAGAAAAGAGCATTTACGGAGTGCCTACTCTTTTCAAGTGCCTTCAATTATGTTACTTTAGTCCTTTAAAAAGAAACAAACCCTGCTTGATAAAAATTTTGATCTGCATTATGCAAATGAGAAAATAAAGGGGCAGAGAAGCTAAGTAAATTGGCCCAGGCCCAGGTGGCAAAGAGAATCTGAGCTGAAAATTGAACCTAGGACCAACTGATTCCAAATTATATGCTTGTGCTAGTAATCCAATACAATCTATAATGTTTCCTCCCATTCTAATATTACGCTGTTCTATGAGCACAGTTAATCAATAGTTGTCTGAGTTTGTCACAGTGAGTCATTCCTGCATGCCTTGAGGTCTTATTCTGAGTGGGCAGAGGACCTGAGGAGACTTACTACCACCCTTATTTGATCAACTGTATACCTTAATATTATAAAAAGTAGTTTTACCACCATCAGTGGAAATTTGATACTTAACTTCATCTTAAATGCTTCTTCCAATAAGGAAAATATTTCCTTGGAAGCCCTTCCCTTCCTCGGAATCTTAATATTTATATAATTGAATTTACCTTCAATTATTGAAGAGTGTTCATTAAAAAACCAAAGATATTTTACATTTATCTATTTAAAATATTCTAACCCATATAGAATCAGGGAGTAATATGAAGGGTACTTAATTCCTGAGAAGGGGGAAGATGAGAATATTGGTGAGGAGCACAGGATGTTGAGGTCCCAGCTACTCACCACTGTAGGGTAGATCTGTCCTTTCCCTCCTCTTCTCAGGTGCCTCTGAAGTTGGACTCAAGCGCTTAACAGGTCTCAACTATAATTTCACTGCATGATGGCTGGGAGAGCAAAGTACTATAGTGGAGTACAGTTCACTCTACAGGAGGAGAGACAGGTATACTGTTATTCATTCCTTTTGTAGTCAGCCAGCTATACCATCAAGCCTAGTTCTTTCACATTGTAGTTATGCTTTTTAAAGGCAAAGAAGGTATTTTTTTGTTGTTATACCCTAAGGCTATCCCAGTGCCTAGCACACAGTAGATGTTCCATAAATATGTGTTAAAAATGAACTAGATAAGGTAGGCCTATAGGGAAGATAATTAGGGGAACCTAGGCCATCACTGGATGAAATGTTAGTTAGCAGTTTAAATCTACCTAAATCATGTGTTAGTAGTCCCTTGACAGCAGTGACCATATTTTACTTCTCTTTGTGTTCCTTAGAATTTAGCCTCGTATAATAGGGGCTCCAACATTTCTGTGGAATTAAATCATCTTTAGGGACTCCTATGACAGTGCAGTAAAAACACCTAAGAAGGCAATATGGTGGAGGGATGAAAAAAGGCTAAGTGATTTGAAGGTGGTAACGATAAGGGCAATAACAACGATCACATAGTCACCTTGGTGGTATTGGAAGACCAAGTGCTCCTGGAAAGGAATGGTGCTAGTGCTGGTGAAACTGCAATAAATTTTGTCCAGGGAAGGGTTGTGGTGTCTGAATCCTCTCTCTGCTGCTCTAGGGGTGCCAAAGTAGGGTCCATTCACATCGATACTTTAGGGAAAGTTATTCCTCAACATTCCTCTCCGTTTTCCCACCATAATATCATAACTCTCATTGATCAGGTTGTTTTTTCTTTCTTCCTGGTCTCACATACAGCCACTTTCTGGCTACCTGATCCAGGATGAATTCCCTTGTCTGCCATCCTGGACCCAGTACCGCATCCCTCTTTCTCTCTTACAACAACTTTTCACCAAAGGGTTGGGCAGGGGGTTTCATTATACCCATGACTCCTCTTCCTGCCCTATCTTTCTAAAGATAGACATGCTTAGTGATTCCAAGGTGACTCTCTATTCTACACCGTGATTGACAACTTCTACTAAAGAGGAGGAAAATCACATTTTTTTTAATCTTTAGTGGGACACCTCTGCTTAAGAAGGTGTCTTGTTATGTAAGAAGCCCAGGGTGGGAGAACAGAGGATGTAGTGATGCTTCATAGATTTCTGGTTGTGGGATCAATGTAGGAATTGTCTCAAATCCAATTTATCATTGCAACAAAAAGAATAAAATATCTAGGAATAAACCTACCTAAGGAAGCACAAGACCTGTATGCAGAAAACTATAAGATACTGATAAAAGAAATCAAAGATGACACAAACAGGTGGAGAGATATACCATGTTCTTGGATTGGAAGAATCAATATTGTCAAAATGACTATACTACCCACAGCAGTCTGCAGATTCAATGCAATCCCTATCAAATTACCATTGGCATTTTTCACAGAATTAGAACAAAAAATTTCAAAATTTGTATGGAAACGCAAAAGATCCCAAAGAGCCAAAGAAATCTTGAGAAGGAAAAATGGAGCTGGAGGAATCAGGCTCCCTGGCTTCAGACTATACTACAAAGCTACAGTAATCAAGACAATATGGTATTGGCACTAAAACAAAAATATAGATCAATGAAACAGAACAGAAAGCCCAAAGGTAAACCCATGTGCCTATGGGTCACCTAATCTATGACAAAGGAGGCAAGAATATGCAATGGAGAAAAGACAGCCTCTTCAATAACTGGTGCTGGGAAAACTGGACAGCTACTTTTAAAAGAATGAAATTAGAACACTCTCTAACACCATACAAAAAATAAACTCAAAATGGATTAAAGACCTAAATGTAAGACCAGACACTATAAAACTCTTTGAGGAAAACATAGGAAGAACATTCTTTGACATAAATCACAACAAGATATTTTTTAACCCACCTCCTAGAGTAATGAAAATAAAAACAAAAATAAGCACATGGGACCTAATTAAACTTAAAAACCTTTGCATAACAAAGAAAACTATAAACAAGATGAAGAGACAACCCTCAGAATAGGAGAAAATGTTTGCAAATGAAGCAACTGACAAGGGATTAATCTCCAAAATATACAAACAGCTCAATATCAAAAAAACAAACAACCCAATCAAAAAATGGGCAGAAGACATTTTTCCAAAGAAGACATACAGATGGCCAAGAAGCACATGAAAAGATGTTCAACATTGCTAATAATTAGAGAAATGCAAATCAAAACTACAATGAGTTGTCACCTCACATGGGTTAGAATGGCCATCATCAAAAAATCCACAAACAATAAATGCTGGAGAGGGTGTAGAGAAAAGGGAAGCCTCTTGCACTGTTGGTGGGAATGTAAAATGATACAGCCACTATGGAGAACAATATGGGGGTTCCTTTAAAAACTAAAAATAGAACTAGCATATGACCCAGCAATCCCACTGCTGGGCATATACCCTGAGAAAACTACAATTCAAAGACACATGCACCCCAGTGTTCATTGCAGCACTATTTACAATTGCCAGGACGTGGAAGCAACCTAAATGTCCATCAACAGAAAAATGGATAAAGAAGATGTGATACACATATACAATGGGATATTACTCAGCCATGAAAAGGAATGAGGACTTCCCTGGTGGCACAGTGTTTAAGAACCTGCCTGCCAATGCAGGGGACATGGGTTCGATCCCTGGTCTGGGAAGATTCCACATGCCTCCGAGCAACTAAGCCTGTGTGCCACAAATACTGAGCCTGTGCGCTAGGGCCCATGCGCCACAACTACTGAGCCCATGTGCCACAACTCCTGAAGCCCAAGTGCCTGTAGCCCATGCTCTGCAACAAAAGAAGCCACTGCACTGAGAAGACCACGCACCACAACAAAGAGTAGCCCCCACTCTCCACAACTAGGGAAAGCCCACGTGCAGCAATGAAGACCCAATGCAACCAAAAATAAAAATAAATAAGTAAATAAATTAAAAAAAATAAAAAGGAATGAAATTTGGTCATTTGTAGAAATGTGGGTGGACCTAGAGACTGTCACACAGAGTGAAATCAGAAAGAGGAAAACAAATATAATATATTAACACATATATGTGGAATCTAGAAAAATGATACAGATAAACCTATTTGAAAAGCAGAAATAGACACACAGACATAGAGAACAAATGTATGGACACCAAGGTGAGAAAGGTGGAGGTGAGAGGAAGTGGGAGATTGGGATTGACACATATACACTACTATGTATAAAATAGATAACTAATGAGAACCAGCTGTATAGCACAGGGAACTCTACTCAGTGCTCTGTGGTGACTTAAATGGGAAGGAAATGCAAAAAAGAGGGGATATATGTATACGTATAGCTGATTCACTTCGCTCTACAGCAGAAACTAACACAACATTGTAAAGCAACAATACCCCAACTTAAAAAAAAAAGAATCTGTCATCAATTTTTTCTCTGTTCAATAAATATGATAATTTTGGGAGTTTAAAGCTGGCATAAATAGTGACAAATTAATGGCTTTGGTGGAGGGTGAGTAAGACTGGTTTAAAGTCTGGAGGGAGCAGTGTCCTACATAGATAAATGAGACAGGAAGTATTCTTAAATGGAGCAAAAATGTTGGAAACATTTGGATGAGAAAATTGAGATAGAATAAAGAAATGCAGAGAGCTTTAAAGTCCACACTGAAGGTTTAGGAAGATAATTAACATTATCCACCTAGCACTCCTCTAAACTCTTTAGAGATATTACTCTATTTAATTTTCACAACAAGTCTAGGAGGTAGATATTAGTTTTATCTCCATTTTACAGAAGGGGAAACTAAGGTACCAATCTATGGAGTAACTTACCAAAGGCCACATACAACTAAGTGGTAAAAAAAAAAAAAAAGCTGGAATTTGAAGCTTAAGCTGTATCTGGATCTAACATTTATTCAGCACTATGTACTAGGTAGTATGCTTTAGTCTACATCTGGGGTGGCCCTAGGAGACCTAAAGAGGTATGAGTGAGTGGGAAAAAATATCCTGTCACACCTCTTGCAATTGTCAATATGTAGATTGACATATATAGATTGACTTTGTGAACTGATGACACAGTCTTTAATCTCAGTTTTTATACATATCCTTCCTATACTCACTGTATATTCAAATACAATTTATATATTCAAACACAATTTACCACTAGTCTTCAAGATCACAAGATCATGCCTCATTATTACCTCTAGTTTTTAGTATGGTTTCCATTAGCTGTTCCTGGGGGGACATGAGCCAGTCCTTCCATTTTACAGATGGTGAAAGTGGTTTGGGGGAGGTCAATGGCTGGAGCAAGGTCACGGATCAAGTTAATGGCATTTGGCTTAAATCAGGATCAATAACCTCTGTTCCTCCAGCCTGGTCCTGAGGGAGTCTGCCTGTCCTGGGGCCTGGGCCACATTCCAAATTGGGTAATCTGGTGCACGCTGCCTGTCTGAAATTCCCCTTGTGGTTTTGCTCACATCTGGTGTTTTTCACTTCTCTTTCTAAACACGTGCTTTGATCCTATTGCTGCTACAGCAGAAAGATGTCCATAGTTCCAAGGAGCATAGTTAATTTAGTGAGAGGTGAAAGATGCTCCTCTCAACAGGACCTCTAAAAATAAACAGTATCAGGGCCTTACCATGTCATGCTTGAAGCACTTCCCGGAAACCCTTACATTTAGCAACTTCTTCACAGTGTCTTTATAGCTCCCAAACCTCTAATGTGCTTGGACTCCTAGCTCTCTCCAGCTCTTCTCAAAGGCCCAGCAAGTCTGAAATCTTGTGTTGCTCCTCCTTTTGTTCATTCTCAAAGTAGACAGGCAGACGTGTGGTTAACTGTCTCCCATAAGAGTTCTGTGGTCATATTTCTCCATTGGCTCACACACACTGAGCTGAGAGCTATGTATCTTTACTTCCAGAAAATCTTATCTACAACTAGCTTTCCTGTTTTATTTATTTTATCAACCTTTGTTGTTCATTCTGCCCTTTGCCCTATCTTAATAAGTGTGTTTCTTAATTATAAAAGCAGTTTTCCATTACATTAAAAATTTTAGGTAAATAAAGAATAAGAAAAAAATCCACAATTCTAGGACTCTAACATAACCATTATTAATTATTTAGTTTGTTTTCCTCTAGGCTTATTTTCCTTGTATGTGTGTGTGTATTTTTTGTTTATATGTTTTTACATTGCCAGAATCATAATTTACATGCAATTTTTGTGTTGTCTTCTTTGTACTATTTAATATTATAACTGTTTTCCCACGTTGCTACAGAATCTTGCAGATATAAAATGAAAGGGGACACTTAGGTTTTGCAAGAGGGGTGGGCAAAAGCCATCAGTGACCTCCCATAGAGGCATGAACTGTGAATACCATTTGTGGGGATTCAATTTTTCCCTAAGTTGCTGGGATTTCGAATGGGGATAGAAAAGACACAGCTGAGTATGAAGAAGCAAAAAAAGCCCCCAATTTTTGGAGACCAAGGATTAGTTTGAAATCATAAATGGCTAAATTCAAGATTCAAGGCATTCACCATCCCTGCTCAGATAAGTCAGAGGCTAGGCTGAATGATTTAGTAGCATATACCTAAACAGTCTCCAGAAGAGAATATCTTATCACAGATCTGGATAGAAAGGGGATGTTTGGGGAACAGCCCTCCTTGGGAAAGAACATCTTCCCATGGGCTGTGGAAAGCTGCGTTGCCCACACCATTCCCTGAGTGTTTTCAGAGAAGAAATGAGGAGGCAGTGCCTTCTCCCTATTGGAGGGAATTGTTTGGCTTCCTGACTATATTTTCTATGTTACCTTGGTCCCTCTTTCCTTTTCAGTAGACCCATCAGACCCCCACCCCAAACCAAGAAATGTTACCCCAAAGGGACTGTTATCCTCATTTAATTAATCTTCTTCCAACCAACATTCCAACCTCTCTTGCTTTTCTTTGCTGACCCTCCCAAGCCCAAGGTGTCTGGCCAGCTCCTGTGTCCACATCTCAGCCCCCACATCCATCCTTTTCACATGTGGAGACCAGTGCTGAGCAGCATCCACGTGCTCTGCTTAGCAGCTTTGGCAAAGCCTCCTTTTAGGAACTGAGCAGTCCCCTAATGATGAACAGAAGAACCACAGGCTGTTATGCTCGGCTTTACTTCTGTGGAGCTGCTCTCCCTAATCTTGGGACACCACCTGACATCCTGTGTGTCAGACACTTTAATCCTCACAACAGTCCTGGAAGATTGGTATGCCTTTTCTCAAATTAGAGAGGAAACAACTGAAGCTAGAGGATTTTTCTATGTAATAATACAAAATACTGCAGAGATGTAAAAGAATCGAGAAAATACCTAAAGGTGCAGGGAAAAGTACAAAGCAAAATTACTCACCTTCCCAAAAGAACCACTGTTAACTTTTGTATATATATATTATTTGTGTGTGTGTATGTTTGTGTGTGTGTATGTGAGAGAGAGAGAGAAGGGAGAGAATCCCTAACATATATGAGTTTGTTTTGTTTAACAAAACTGGGATTATACTATTTCTATTACTTTGCTAAGGCTGCCACGACAACACACCACAACCTGAGTGCCTTACACAACGGAAATGTATTGTCTCACCGTTCTTCCAATCTCTGCCTTCATCTCCACACCGTGTTCTCTCTGAGTGTATACCTGTCTCTCCACATGGTGTTCCTTTTATAAGAACAACAGTCGCATTGGAGTAGGGACCCACCCTACTCCAATATGACCTCATTTTAACGTTAATAATTACATTAACGATGACCCTATTTTCAAATAAGTTCACATTCTGAGGTGCTGGGGCTTAGGACTTCAACATATGAATTAAGGGTAGATAAAACTCAACCCATAGCAACTATTTATACAACATTTTGTCTTACTTTATTATTTTCACTTACCGTTCTATTGAGAACATTTTCCGGGAAACGTGCATTTTTGTCAGGAAACTGGACTAGCATACGCAGAGGGCGTGTGTGGGCAGGGAGAGAAGATCTGAGCGGGGCGCCACAATGGGGAGGAACCCAAAGCAGTGGGGAGAAGGCAGGAAATGAGAAGAGCATATAGAAACTGCAGGAGAGCGGTCAGAACACTGACCGGCACCACGGTTTGCCTGCCTTACAGGTTTCCTGAGGGTTTCTCAGAAACATGTGTTAGAAAAGGGAAGCTGCCAGGACCGCCTGGTCTCCTCCACCATCAGTTCCCCACCAGGTTCCGGTATCCAGCTTGGAAGAGATCCGGGGAGGAGGACTCAAGAGGAAGCAGGAAACCATCAAGAAGGCATAGGTGTGAGAGCAGTTTGGGAAGGTGGATGTAGAAGGTTTGTCAACTAGGAAGCACTGTGACGTGATAGTTAAGAAGTCCTACACAGAGTCAGAGAAATGTATGTTCAAATTCTAGCTCTGACGCTCATTTTCCTCTAAGATCTTGGGTACTATTACTCAGTCTTTCTAAACTTCAGTTTCCTTGCCTGATACTAGGGGTTGAATAGGGGTTGATGTGAGAAAAAAAATGAGGTGACTTATGTAAAGTACTTACTGTAAAGCCTGGCATGAAGAGAACACTCCATTCATTCATTCACACATTCATTCATTTATTCAACAAATATTTAGTATTTACTGTTCACGGGACTGTGTTGAATGCCAAGCATGAGGTGGTAAACAAAACTGACACGGTTCCTGCCCTCCTGGAATTTACACTGTGGAGAGAAAGGGAGATATTTAAGCAAATTAACATATAATACAACAAAAGCCTGTGATTATAAACTGTATAAATATTTTGAAGGAAAAAAAAACAATTTCTAAGACAGAGAAGTGGGAAAGCTGATTTAGTTTTGTAGGGGTGGGGTGGGGAGGCAATTCGGGGGAGCAGTCTGAGGAAGTGATAGTAAGCTGAGACCTAAATGTCGAGTTGGAAATAGCCAGATGGAGGGGTGGGGCAGGGTGGGGAAGAGCGTCCCAGGTAGAGGGAAGAGGCACTAAGGCAATAAGAGCTGGGTGCATTAGAGGAACTGAAAGAAACATCAGTGTGACTAGCGTGTAGAGAGCAAGGGGGACAGGGTACACACGAGGTGGGAGACGGAGGCCAGATCTTGCAGGGAGTCAGTGGATCTCTGGGAACACCTGTTCTTCAGAGGCGGATGGAGGAGAGGGCCGTCAAAGAGAGGATAAGAGAGGTAGGAAAATCAGGAAGTGTGAGAGATGCAGAATATGGGAGAAGGAAGGGAATCGAGAGAGACAGAGACAGAGAGCCAGCAGGAAGAGGTTTTAAAAGTCAGAGACTTAGAGAGGTTAATGAGGATGAGGACTAGATAGGACCAAGGGTTTAGCAGGTAGGAAGTCCTGAGATGTCTGAGGTAGCAGTTTCAGTGCAATGTTCAGAGTAAGAGCCAGATTGCACAAGGAAGCAGCATGTGGTGAGGAAGTAAAGGAAGAAAAGGAAGTTAGCTTCTGTTCTTTTTAGAAGTATTGTGATAAAGGAAAAGAGAAAGTTGGGTCGATAGCTAAAGTGTGAGTTTCTTCTTTGTTCATTTTTCATTCGTTTTTGAGCATTTTTCTAAGCTGAGGAGAAGGATCCAATGGAGAGAGACTGAAGACAGGAAGAGAAAAGAGGACTGAGTCAGCTTTCAAGAGGCCTCATCCCCATGGGTATTTAGCTTGCAATAGAAGGTGGCAGACTCTGGTGTCCTGATGGGGCCACAGACGTAAACAATGTGTTTTCAGTCATAGAGATGGTTAATCAAAACTCTGTTGAAAGCACGTCTATGTTTCCTTTAAATTAACATTATAAATCAAAATAGTCATATTTTAAAATTTTGGATTTTAAGGCAATAGGCATTTAAAGTAGAATTTCAAGTGTATATCCCAACTCAATTAAGAATCTATTCCACTAACACTTTAGGGCTATTAATACCCCCCTTAATGCAATGCTGTTTTTATTTTTTGATTTGGTAGAATTCTTTCTTTGCAATTACCTGGATCATTTCCTTGGGTTAAAACCCTCCTAGGTCAGCCCCAAATTTCAGGGGCATCAACAGTTTGTTGATGCCAAACTGTTGATTTCAGTTTGCCATCAACAGCTCTTTTAAAATTTTTTGAGTCTTAATTTCCCAGTTGCTCATAATTTTTTCCCTGCCTCAACAGGAGATGGAAAGACCATAGCCTTGCTGGGTTGATGGGCTCAAGAAACAAGTTTCACTGGGAATGATGCACATTCCCATCTTTCCTCCTTGTTCTCATACAGCAGAAGATTTAAATATGCACATCATTTAAAGAATCAAATAGTTCTCCAGTACTAAATAGCAGTCCCCCACTCCTCTAATGCTTTAAATAATCCTTTTTTTTTCTGACTTACCATATCTCTAAATAGCTACTTTTTTTTTTAATTTATTGGTTGCTTTGTGTCTTCGTTGCTGCACACAGGCTTTCTCTAGTTGCGGAGAACGGGGGCTACTCTTCATTGAAGTGTGTGGGCTTCTTATTGCAGTGGCTTCTCTTGTTGCAGAGCACAGGCTCTAGACACATGGGCTTCAGTAGTTGTGGCACACGGGCTCAATAGTTATGACTCATGGGCTCTAGAGCACAAGCTCAGTAGTTATGGTGTACGGGCCTGGTTGCTCCGCAGCATGTGGGATCTTCCCAGAGCAGGGCTCGAACCCATGTCCCCTGCATTGGCAGACAGTTTCTTAATCACTGTGCCACCAGGGAAGCCCTAAATAGCTACTTCTTAATTAAATCTATTGACTTTTTTAAAAAATTAATTAATTAATTAATTAATTTATTGGCTGTGTTGGGTCTTTGTTGCTGCACACAGGCTTTCTCCAGTTGCTGCAAGTGGGGGCTACTCTTCATTGTGGTGCGCAGGCTCCTCATGGTAGTGGCTTCTGTTGTCACGGCCTCTAGGCATGTGGGCTTCAGTAGTTGCAGCACACGGGCTCAATAGTTGTGGCTCACGGACTCTAGAGCACAGGCTCAATAGTTGTGGCGCATGGACTTAGTTGCTCTGTGGCATGTGGAATCTTCCCAGAGCAGGGCTTGAACCCATGTCCCCTGCATTGGCAGGTGGATTCTTACTCACTGTGCCACCTAGGGAGTCCAAATCTATTGACTTTTTAATGCGGGAAGTGGGGATTTAGCTTTCACCCCTTCCATACAACACACATACATATAGTTCCTGGGCTTATATGTCTGTATCGTCATTAGGTTAATACACAGTATTTACATTATTTTGACCAAATAAATACTACTGACATCTGTGTTGTATAATAAATTGTCATCGTTTTCTTGAAAAACATTTTGCTTTCTCTGGAGTTGGTAATTGCCTAGATTTCCTATGCATCCCACTAATTTAATCGCTACTGTCCTCCAGCTGTTTAAGCCTCCTCTCAATGTTTTCAAACATTTGGTATTCAATGAGTTTTATCTTAAAGTTTTTCCAGAGCCTTCTGATCAGCTCCTATCTGGGCTGATCCATCTCTAGGCTTGCTGTACAATTGGGATCTCCTGTCACCACATCCTGGGGGTTCCTTTCACCTCTGGTGTTGAATGCTCTAGTTCTTGGATTCCACCTCTTCCTCTTTCTTGATTCACACCATTGTTTGGGTGGCACATCCTCCAGTAGTTTCCTAAGAAAGAGTGCAGGAGACAGAACAGCTGCCTTCAGGGCCCTGCCAGTATTCTCTTGGTACCTACCACATCCAGGTATTCTAAACTACCAGCACAATGTCTGCTTGCCTGAGGGCTTTTTGTGGCTGATGAAGGTTTGCTCTGGAAGTGTTGGTGAATTAACTCCCTCCTCCCTAGGGGCAGCCCTTAACCAATGACTGGTGAGAATTGGTAGATAAATACCCCAGCTTCCCCAGCCCTGAGTGGAGGTAACCTTGAAGTATGCTTTCTACACTGGTTTCCCAGATTTCCCCAAAGGAATCAAGTTCCAGCTGTTCACCGTAACTTGCTGGATAGATTGGTTTCCTTGTTTCACTTCCCCACTGCTGTTCAGGTGTTTGCTGGAATCATCTCCCAGATAAACTGCTTTTGGTCTTTATCTTCTATTTCCCATATCTTATCTTTTTATTTTATTTTCTACTTTCCAAATCTTCTCCTGAGCTTTTTTATTTCTGCAATCATATTTAAATTTCTAAGATCTCGCATTTGTTCTCTTAACGTTTCTTTAAAATAATAGCCTTCCATCCTTATTTCATGTGTGCACTATCCCCTCTTATCTCTCTGAGGATATTAATAATTTTTGCTTTTCTTGTTCTATCAGAGATGCTGATGTTTCCAGATGCTGTTTAGGGCATTTCTCTCCACTGTGTCAGGCTCCCAGAGAATGCTTTCCTATCTTCTGGCTGGATGCCAGGATTGTACAACCTTTGTAAGGAAAGAAGGCAGGGGGTCTCTAGGAAATCTTTTTTTTTTCAGTATGTTGTCATTTCACGCAATTGTGCCTGGTCCTCCCTCTGTTTTGCTGTCCCGTCTGAAAAAAAAAGACCTCTGTTCTTTGGCTATTGTGGGGAAGGGGCCATCCACCCAACAGCAGCAAAGGGAAGAGGGGGTCTAGGGACCTCATTGCTTCTTAAACTGAATTGCAACTCAGACTACTGTTTTAACCACAGCTTTGCACATGAAGTACTCACAAAAGCACCTGGTGTCTCCAATTGCTGGGTACATGGAGGATTCTGAAATGTGAAGCAAGTTCCTGTAGCTTTCTCTTCTGCTGGCTAGAACTCAGCTTTCTCCTGATTCAGGTATCACTCTTTTATCTACATTCCAGCTATTAAAGTCATCCTGCACATTCTCTTTGTCTTTGTAGGTTTGTCCTTTTACCTAAGCTTTTATTTCCTTACATATGCATAAAGAAACTCTGGAAACACACGTGAGAAACTAGTAACAGCACTTACTTATGAACAGGAAGGAGGTGGGACCTGGGCCAATAGGAGGCATGGATGAGGGAAACGTTTTGGTCTGTGCCTTTTTACATTTTTGGCCTTAGAACCATGTGAATGTATTACTTCATCAAATATTAACTTTTGGTTGAGTTCTAGGAGGGAGCAGAACACAATGCATGCATTTAATCTGCTGTCTTTAACCCAGAACACTTGTGTTGTTTTTCTAACTAAGCAGCTTTGATGTTGAGACCATGAGAAACATTCCAATTAAAAGCCTTTCTAAGCAAAAATATGGGCAAATTTGACTCCATAAAAATTAAAGATTAAAGATTTCTGTGAGGCCAAAAAAAACCCCCCAAAAACCAAAAAACAAAAAACCCACCAAATTAGGGTAAAGCAAACAAGGTCAGAAGACCAAACAAAATTGGGGGAAATATTTGTAACAAATATGATAAAGGGCTAGTTCCCTTAAAACATGGGGTTCTTACAAAATAATTTAAAATGGATCAAAATCCAATTTAAAAAAAAAGACAAAGGGCATGAATAGAATACATAGGTAAATAGTACGTATAAGAAAATGCTTTTTCTTTTTTATATATAAGAAAAGTACTCAACCTTACTTATGGTTTATTTATTTATCTATTTATTTATTTATTTGGTTTGCCAGGTCTTAGTTGTGGCAGGCAGGCTCCTTAGTTGCGGCTCCAGGGCTCCTTAGTTGTGGCATGCAAACTCTTAGTTGTGGCATGCATGTGGGATCTAGTTCTCTGACCATGGATTGAACCTTGGCCTCCTGCATTTGGAGTGTGGAGTCTTATCCACTGCGCCACCAGGGAAGTCCCCTACTTATGGTTTAAAGAATAAACATTAAGACAATGAGAAATCACTTTTCACCTATCAAAATTGCAACTCTATAAAAATCTAATAACAAATATTCATGGGGTGAGAATATGGGGAGACATGGAGTTTAAAGCATTTTAGCAGGATTAAAAATTGATGCAGTCTCCTTGTAGTACAGTTTGGTGCTGTCAAAATTAAAAAGTTATATCCTCTGACCCAGCAACTTAACTGTCAGAAATTTATCCTATGAATATACTTGCACTGGGCATTAAGACATATTTAAGACATATTTTCAGCTTCTATAAAGGGGAGTTGTCTCTGTAACCCATCAGGGCCTATAAAGTTAGGGGGTGTCCCAAATATAGAAAGCTTAGATAATGGGATGTAGCAAGGAAAAGAGGTGTAGGGGAGAAAGAGAGTTTTCCATCAATTTTCACTCTGGTTTGGAGGAAAGTAAGAAGTTCTCTCCTGGCTCCCATCTGTCAGGCCCACTTTCCTACCTGGGTCTTTGCACATACTGTATTCAGAACCATAGGTCTTCAGAGTAGAAAGGTCCCTATAGGTTATTGGTTTAACAGCTTTGTTTTATCATGATGGAATCCAAACTCAAGTTAAGTTTGGGCAAATTCAAGTTGCCCAAGATTACTAAATGAGAGTTTTGATGATGTGATTAGGACCTCCCAGTCTGGGCCTCTACCCTCTGTAGAATCTGTGCATACTTGGTACGTTTGTAGCAAGGGTTCTGATGAAGTATCAAAATGCAGATGTGTTTCTAGCAGAGCCTCTTCTTCAACAGTGGGTGCCATTTATCACACCGATTATTGAAACATTTGTGTAGGACTCTTAAGGTTTATTTTTAAAACTATTTTATTTTTAATTATTAAAATAGTTTATTAAAAACTAACTATATAGAAGGATTTAAAGTAAATGATAAGGGCTTCCCTTGTGGCTCAGTGGTTAAGAATCTGCCTGCCAATGCAGGGGACATGGATTCGATCTCTGCTCCGGGAAGATCCCACATGCCGCAGAGCAACTAAGCCCGTGCGCCACAGCTACTAAGCCTGTGCTCTAGAGCCCACATGCCACAACTACTGAAGCCTGTGTGCCTAGAATCTGTGCTCCACAACAAAAGAAGCCACCACAATGAGAAGCCTGCACACCGCAACAAAGAGTAACCTCTGCTCACCGCAACAAAAGAAAGCCCATGTGCAGCAACAAAGTCCTAACTCAGCCAATAAATAAATGAATTTATTTTAAGAAAATGAAATAAATGATAAAATTTCTACCCTCATCTCCACACTCCTATGCCCTAGGAATAATCAAAAGTATGGTGGGTATCTCTCAGTTCTTTTTCTGGGTATATACACATATATTTATATTTATTTATAGATATATATATATAACATATAAATAGTCTTTTATAACTTGCTGTCTCACTCTACATATATAATGGAGATTGAAAGTGACTGCATGTCAGTAGTTACCAGCAGTTTGGTAAGCCCCACATAGAAACACAGTGTCGGCGTGAGGGGGTGGGGGCAGGCGCGGTATTACCCACCATGCAAGGCTTGGTGGTAAGGTGATGTTTTTGGTCCAGCTGGGCCTCATGGTGCCCCTCAAAGTGTGGTTGTCTCATGTAGAAAACCACCAACTTCATCTATATTTGGGGTTGCTTCAGAGCGTGAAGGGACCTCCATAATCATCTAGTCCAACCTCATTTGTAGGTAAAGAGCTCTTTTCCTGGGAGGAGAGGAGGGGGAAGAGGTTAGAGGCCTCACCCAAGATCACTCAGCCAAGGAGAGTGACAGAGTTGAGACTCCTCCAAGATCCTTGCTCATCGTATTGTATTGCATTGTTTTCTGAAGCTTTAGGAGGAAGAGGGAGGATGGTGCTCAGTTTGAAAACATTCAGATGCTCAAACCAACACTGATTTCTCAGTTAGCAGAGCTGGTGCTCCATGCCTGGCTTTGTGCCCGTGGTTCTTCCATGATGTTTTACTCTTGCCTGTTGTCTACCTTAAACTACCATTAACTATCTTCTTTGGGACTTTCAGTCTTTGTTTATTTATCTATAATTGAAGTATAGTTGATTTATAATGTGTTAGTTTCTGGTGTACAGCAAAGTGATTCAGTTATATATACTATAACAATATGTTATACTTTTTCATATTCTTTTCAATTATGGTTTATAACAGGAGATTGAATATAGTTCCCTGTGCCAATCAGTAGAATCTTGTTGTTTAATCTATTTTATACTTAGTAGTTCGTATCTGCTAATCCCAAACTCCTAATTTATCACCCTCCCTCTTTCCTCTTTGGTAACCATAAGTTTGTTTTCTATATTTGTGAGTATGTTTCTGTTTTGTAAATAAGTTCATTTGTATCATTTTTTTAGATTCCACATGTAAGTGATATCATATGATATTTGTCTTTCTGTGTCTGACTTACTTCACTTAGTAGGATAATCTCTAGGTTCATCTATGTTGCTGCAAATGGCATTATTTCATTCTCTTTTACAGCTGAGTAATATTCCATCGTATATATGCACCACATCTTCTTTATCCATTCATCTGTCAATGGACATTTAGGTTGCTTCCTATTGTAAATAGTGCTGCAGTGAACATTGGGGTGCATGTATCTTTTTGAAATAGTATTTTCATCTTTTCTGGATATACACCCAGGAGTGGGATTGTGGGATCGTATGATAACTCTATTTTTAGTTAGTTTTTTTTTTTTGGCTGCCCCATGAGGCATGTGGGATCTTAGTTCCCCAACCAGGGATCAAACCTGTATCCCCCATATTGGAAGCTCAGAGCCTTAACCACTGGACCGCCGGGGAAGTCCCTATTTTTAGTTTTTTAAGGAGCATTCATACTGTTTTCATTAGTGGTTGCACAAATTTACATTCCCACCAACAGTGTAGGAGAGTTCCCTTTTCTCCACACTGTCTCCAGCATTTATTATTTGTAGATGTTTTAATAATGGCCATTCTGACCAGAGTGAAGTGGTACCTCACCATAGTTTTGATTTGTATTTCTCTAATAGCTAGCAATGTTGAGCACCTTTTCATGTATATTGGCCATCTGTATGTCTTCTTTGGAGAAATGTCTATTTAGGTCTCTGCCTACTTTTTGATTCGGTTGCTTGTATTTTTGTTTTTTGTTTTTGTTTTTTGTTATTGAGTTGTATGAGCTATCTGTATATTTTGGAATTTAGTCCCTTATCAGTAGCATCGTTTGCAAATATTCTCTCCCATTCTGTAGGCTTTTTGTTTTGTTTATGGTTTCTTCTGCAAAAGCTTATAGGTTTGATTATGCTCCACTTGTTTGTTTTTGCTTTTATTTGTATTTCAGTCTTGTTCTTTTCATCCTGCTCATGGCACTTGCACTCTTCACTTCTCAAGCACAGCTTTATTATTTGCTCAATCTTGGCAGAATGTTGAACAGGACATGGGATTATATCAGATGGGTGACTAAAGGAGGAGAAAAAAGCAAAGAAAGTCAACGAAGTTCATAAAGATGCCAAATTCATTTGTTTGGGGAATGGTTAAGTGCTGGATACTAGGGATGAAGGTGGGATACAAATCAGAGCTAAATACATTTCTTGCCCTCGAGGGGCTTGCTTTCTAGAACAGTTATGTCCAAATTCTTTTCATCATTCCACGCCATCAAAAATATTAAGCAGGTACTCCTAATAATTGCATATTTATTATAAAGTATATGTGTTATACTCTACTAATTTTTAAATATTGGTAAAGCTTAGTATTCCCTAGTACTTTAGATTAAAGAATAAATAGAAGCAAGTGTTCAAATATTTCCTTTCCACATCTCAGTGTATCATCTTAGGCACCCTGCTTTGGAGCCACCATTCCAAAGGGAAATCAGACAGATACTCAAAAATACTATAACTGAGAGGGTATGAAGAAGGCTCTAGTATCAGCGTAAACAAAGTATTCTTAGAGCATCAAGGAAGCATTGCCAAAGGGAAGGAAAGTTGAGAATATTCTAGGACTTCTGACCTAACCCCCGAGCCCAGCTTCCCTGGGCTTGGGTTAGGGCTTAGCTCCAGGCTTCATTTCCTAGCTGGTGTCTGTGTAAAGACTGCTTGATAAAAAAGCTGCACATGAAAGCCTACCTCACCCCTGAAGCATCCATTTCCCAGTACCTTGAGCATGTGAGGGCTTAATAAATAATGTCATTCCATGATGCTAGGGACAGACCCTTCTGACCTATGGCCCAGAGCCATCTTCAATCATCTACACCAGCAGTGAAGAGGCAAGTGCCCTGGTTGTGGCGCTAGGAGGCTGAGCTGAACCTTGGCTTTCTTACTAACCAATTGTGAGACTGCAGCCCTTTAGCCTCTCTGAGGCTTAATTTCCTCATCTGTAAAAAGGGTACAATAAATGCCTTCTAGGGTATTAATTTCTACCATTTGTTGGGTTTTTCATTGTGCATAACATGTACCATCCCATGAAATCTTCATGACAATATGACAAAGTAGATGCTCTAATTGTTCGCATTTCACAGGTGTGGAAACTTAGTTGTGGAGAGAGTAGGTAATTTGTTTGTACAAGTTCACACAGCTAGAATGTGCAGAGCCTGAGTTCTGAGACTTGTTGGACTCCAAAGCCCATGCCCTGGGCTGCTCGGCCCACTCTGCTCGGCCGCTGACCTCACAGTGCTGCCTGGAGGGGAAGATGGGTAATATGAACTCTGAAATACACACAAGGTACTATTACACATAGGGTAAGATTTAGTTCTTGTCCTCAAGTCTAGGTTAAAAATGTGTTTTTCCTACACAGCCCTAAAGATCAACAAAGTAGGATTTGCGTTAGAAAGAAAAGGTGGAGAAAGAGAACTTTAAAGTTAACTTCCCTACTTTTAGTCCCTTACAACAGTGTATGATAATCTGGAAAGAGCCGTAGGTTAGGAACGAAGAGACCAGTTCGGCTCCAGGCTTACTCTCCGCCTTTGGGCACATCATTTAAGCGGACCTAATAAATGAGCCCTACAGGGTCTTCTTGTTTGACGATCCCCAACTCCAATCTAAAAACACTCTGCAATCTGGACTCTCCCTGTTCTCCCGGGAGAGCGCTGGAGAGAGGCCTGAGGACGGGAGGCGCTGCCCGGGTCAGCCAGGGCTTACTCAAACAAGGCCGTGGGGGCAACAGAGAGGGTGGGCGGGGACTCTAGCCAGAGCTCTGGTGTGCGGGGCTGGTAATTATAAGGAAACATTGCAGAGAAAGTTTCTGTTGTGGTTGTTCCGTCTGTTTACTTTGGGCAGTTCTGTCATTTTTTTAACTGACCCTTCCCAGATGAGATCGTCAGTTTTCAGCTGAGTAAAGTCAGAGCCTTGCAGCTGATGGGGTAGTTGAATTCTCTGTGGCTCCGTTGTTAGAGGGAGGCCAGGGAGGCTGACCCCCGGCCCCCACCCCCCACCACCCCTGTTCAGGGAAGTGAAGCCAGGGCTGCAAACTTGCTGACGGTGGCCAGCGGCCTGCAAACCCAAACATCCTCCTCTCCTCCGCCTTGGTGTAGCAATGCGAAGAAAACAAAGCCACAAGCTTTCCAGAGCAGGGGAAGGCTCCAGCCATTCCCTCCTGGCTTCGGCTCTCAGCCATGTGGGTACAAGGTTATACTTACAGTTGAAAGCTGCTGACGTCTACTTTTTGGTTGCTGCTTAAAACAACAACAACAACAACAACAAAACCCCCCATGTACACATACTTTCTTTCATGGCTTAAAACTTCACATACTTGATTCAAACCCAAAGGTGAATATCTGTTTTGCTTTGCTTTTCATATTTTCTTGAGGTTGAATGATATGAATACAGCTGTTTAAGAGTCAGAGAGAAGGAAGGCTCATCTGCTTAGTACTTGAAACTTTCCAGTTTCTTTTGGCTTCTGAAAACCAAAGAATAGAGTCTTTTATACCTAAGATTAGAAACATCTGGCCATCACGTTTGAGCAAGGCTGGGCTGAAGTGGGGCAAAGCCAGGTGGAATGGCTTGCCGATCCGAATTATGAAATCTAAGCATTGACGGCACTAAAAGTCGCTAAATTCAACCTCTTCGTTTTACAGTGAAGGCAACAGGCCCAGAGAGGTTGGGATTTACTTAATTTCACACATCTGGTAAGTGTCAGAGGTGAAACCGGATCCAGGAGGTAACTGGGAGAACCTCGCCCCAGTCTACCCCTCTATTCACATACCCAGGCATAGGGAGGGCTTGACTATTAAAAACTAAAGTTAAATATTCTTAATCCCTCTATTTGACACACCCAACTATTTCCACTTTTGTGTCCTTCCACCCAGTTCTTATCCACTGGATATACAGTCATCCTCAGGAGAAGACAGGGATCTAATGTTCCTAGAGCACCTACTATGCGCCCGGGGTTCACTTACATTTTCTCATTGACATTTCACAGCAATTCTGCGAGGGAGGCATGGTCACACCTGGTTCACAGAGGGCGAAAGCGAGAGGCTACATCCGCTTGCCCAAGGTCACACAACTAGAACGTGGTGGAGTCAGGACATGAGTCCAGATCTCTCCAGTTCCACGGCTCCCAGACTGCACCACTCCCAGGCCGTACTGCAATACCACCATGTCTGTCACAGTTTATCTCTTTATATTTTCCCATTTGCAAAATTACAACCTAGTTTTCGTAGTTACTACTCTTATGGATGTATTCATTCATTCAACAAATATTTATCAGACAGCCACTCTGTGCCAGGCACAGTCAAGAACTGACGACATGGTAGTGAGCAACTACACAAAGCCCTGCTGCCACAGAGCACAGGTTCTGTGGGGAGAATCAGGCGGCAACCCAAATACATAAGTCAGATAAGGTGATAAGTGCAGCGGGGAAGAATAGGGTAAGGAAGGGAAATAGGAAGTGCTGGGAGCTGGGGGTTGGCGGCAGAGAGCAATTTTAAATAGGGAAAGTCTCATTTGTGACATTTGAGCAGAGAGCTGATGGTGGTGAGGCAATAAGCCAAGCGGATGTTTGGGAGAAGAAGGAAGAGTGGGTTCAGTGTCACTGAGGCAGAAGGCCTGGTGTGTTCAGGAAACAGTAAGGAGGTCTGTACGGCCAGAGTGGAGCGTGAAAGAGGAAAAGTAGCATCACATGAGGTCAGAGAGTAATGGCGGCCAGGGAGGTAGGGCCTGGGACTAACAGAAGGCATCAGCTTTATGCTAAATGAGAAGGGAGCCATGGAAGCTTTTACGTGGAGGATTGACATGTTTAAGTTTTCTGAAGGGCTCCGATGACTACTGCGTTGAGAGTAGACGAGGGGGTGGGGTGAAAGCAGAACGATGAGCTGGGAGGCCTCTGGAATAATTCAGGTGAGAGATTATGTGACTTGAACTTGGGGTAGTAGAGAATGCAGTGGGAAGTACTGCCATTCAGGATATATTTTGACCATGGAACTGGTATGATAATATACCATCTTTACATGCCATGATGTCACAAAACATTTATCTTAGAGATTTAGGTTGTCTCAGCTGGTGCTATTGTAGATAATATCCTCATTAAAATTGCCACTCACAGCTTTTTCATGTTTTATTTCCTTAGGATAAACTACCAGGAATTGGATCCCTGAGTCAAAGAGTGTGATCACCCTGACACCTCTTGTTACATATTGTCATATTCCGTAGTGGGCTCCACCAGCAGTACCTTAAAGAGCTTTCATTTTAAGCTCTCCAGAATTCCTCTCCTACCCAGCATCTCTAACCCTCTCTCCCAGTATGGTTTTCTTCTATTTATCCCTCCCCTCCCTCTCCTTTTGGGGAACTTATAAAGGGGAAGGGGAACAAAGATGGACAAAGGTTAGGGCTGGCCACAGAGAGAGGTAAGAAAAGACAGGGAGGAATTTCTTCATTTTTCTCCTTGTCTTACAGCCCTAAGAAAGGGCCAGCTGCTTCCCTTAGTTAGATGAGAATCTTCTTCTGTAAAAATCAACAAACTAACCATACTGCTTACTTGGAGACCTTTTTTTCTTTTAGGGAGATCAATGGGCTTAACAATTTCAATTATCTTTCACAGTGTCCCCTGGTGCTAGATCAAACTGCCTCCTCTGAACAAACATTCCTCTCACCAGGGTGGGAAGTTCACCAAACTTTTCGGCTCTCTTACTCCCCTCCTCCATCAGTTTGGTCCCCCTTTCAAAGGACCACCCTGCTTCCCACAACTCTAAAGTGAACTTGATCAGTCCTTCTTATCCAATTTCATCTTCAATATGGAAGAAAATGTTTTAATAATTTATTAAAAGTAGAGACTGAATTTTAAGATAAGTTTGTCAATCTCAGCTGATTCTGAAACTCATATGGAAATGCAAGGAACTCAGAATAGCCAGATGATCTTGAAAAAGAAAAAAGTTGGTGGACTCACATTTCCTGATTTCAAAGCTTACTGAAAAACTACAGTGATCAAGACAGTGTGGTACTAGAATAAGGACAGACGTGTAAATCAATGAAACAGAATTAAGAATCTACAAATAAACCCTAACAGTTCAACTGATTTTCGACAGAGGCCAAGACAATTCCATAGGGAAAAAATAGTCCTTTCAACAAATAATGCTGGGACAAGTGAATATCTACATGCAAAAGAATTAATTTGGATCTCTACCGAATAAGACACAAAAATTAACTCAAAATCGATCACAGACCTAAACATAGCAGCTAAAACTATTAGACTTGTAGAAGAAAACATGGGAGGAATTTTTTGTGACCTTGAGTTAGGCAGTAATTTCTTAGATACAACACAAGGGATAGAAGATTGGTAAATTGACCTTGATCAAAATTAAAAACCTTTGTGTTTTAGGGGACTCTGAGAAAAGTGAAAAGACAATCCACAGAAGGAGCGAAAATATCTGCAAATCACAAATCTGATAAGGAACTTGTATCTAGAATATTAAGAACTCTTACAATTCAATAATAAAAAGACAAGTCACCCAATATAAAAATGGGTAATTACAATCGATATTTTTCCAAAGAAAGGGCTTATACAAGTAGCTAATAAGCACATGGAAAGTCATTCAGGAAATGCAAATGAAAATCACAATGAGATACCACTTCTCACTCACTAGACCCACTATAATAAAAAAAGGCAGACATTAACAAATTTTGATGAGGATGTGGAGAAATTGGAACCCTCATACATGCTTATGGGAGAGTAATACGATGCAGCCACTTCAAAAACAATTTGGCAATCCCTCTAAATGCTAAAAATAGAGTTACCTTATGACCTAGCAATTCCAATCCTAGGTATCTACCCAAGAGAAATGAAAACATAGGTCCACCCAAAAGCTTGTATATAAATGTTCAGAGTAGTTTTATTTGTATAACAGCCAAAGCATGAAAATAACCTAAAAATCCATCAACCAACGAACGGATAAACAAAAAGTGATATAGCCATACAATGGAATATTAATTGGCAATAAAAAGGAATGACGTACAGATGCCACATGTGACAATATGGTTGAAACTCAAAAATATTATGTAGGTGAAAGAAGCCAGTCACAAAAGACCACTAATCTCATTCATGTAAAATGCTTAAAAGGGGCAGATTTAAGAAAAGAGAAAGGAGATCAGTGGTTGCCTAGAATTAGGGGGAGCAAAAGGGTGAGGTGGGGAGTGAAAATAGTGAGTGACTGTTAACTGGTTAACGTTTCTTTGGGGGATAATGAAAATGTTCTAAAATTAATTAAGGTGATAGATGTACAACTCTCTCTACACATGTACTATAAACCATTGAATAACGCACCCTAAACATGTGAACATTACAGTATATAAATTATGTCTGAATACAGCTATTTTTATTTATTATTGGGAAAAGACACCAGATTGTTCCATTCAATGCCCTCAAAAAATTTGTTTCTGTAATGCATGAAGGAGCATGCCGTGGATTGGCCTGAGGCGTGGCGTGGCTAGCAGTAAAAGCTAGAGGTGGAGAGCGGTCGGGGAGGAGCAGGATGGACTAAGGGATGGAGGAGGGATGATAAGGAATAGGTGAGGAGGTGTGCCCAGAAACGAAGGCATAAATCATCTCAAGGTTGGAAAGCCACATGGGAAAGGGAGAGGAGATGTGGGAGTGGAATTTGCAGGATATCTCTACTGCAAATTGTGTAGGAACGGCGGTGGGATGGCTCAAAGCAAAGTTGCAGAGCAAATAATTAGAAAGGTAAAGCCTGATTTGCTGAGTATGTAAGGCTGTGTAGAGCTGATGGGAATTGTTTGATAAAAGGAATCATGATTGCTATGGCCAAATTTGCTCCAAAGAAAAATTATAATGCGATCCTGCAAATAGCCAGAAAAGATAAGAGGCTAACCCTTCCTACAAAAGCTGTGGATTAACATTAGATAACTGCTAGGAAACCCCTCCTTTGTCTAAGCAGAAATTCATGAGTATAATATTATTTGTATGTTACCTTGCATTTCAAGAAGGGTATTTTTAGTTTCTAAAAATGTTTTCCCTAAATTAGAGCTTTTTGGAGAGATATTGGATCTGAAATGTGTCCATTTTTTAAATAAGCATTCAAAAATAATAGGTAATAAAATAAGAAATAAAAATAACACAGGCAAGTTAAATAATAGGATACATTTAGTATAACTTGATAACAAAGTATCTAGGAAGACACATACATGCATGTACACACAGACACCACCCCGGAAAGGTTTGAAGCATGACAAGATACAAATCACACCACTAGTGATGAACCTCTTCCTTGCGTGTCTCGTCCTCACAGCTCTGTCATATAGCGTAGAAGAGACAGAGACAGAACAGCTGTGACCAGGGCTTACTCATCGGTATAGTCACTAGATGATGATAGTTACAATAACTAACATGTTTAAGAAGGCTTTGCTGTGTACAAACTACTACCATGGATTTGATTTTAATTTAATTGTAATCTTCATAGAAACCTCTCCTTTTTTTCCCCCAGAAGAGAACATCAAAATTGAGGAATGAAGTAACTTGCTTAAGATCTCTCACTACACTCTTTCTCAAGTATGCGCACATCCCTAAACCGCTCTCAATTAAAAAAAAAAAAAGAAATCCTTTCTTTACTCCACATGCCCTCTAGCCAACCTGTCTCTCTCCCTTCATAAGCAAGCTTTTTCAAAAAGTAGTTCACACTTCGTCTCTCCCTCTTTGCGCTCATATTGTGAATTTTACTTATCTAAGGAATGGAAAGTATTAAGGCAGGTCATCAGCTGAAAGATGGCACCTGGCGAGCGCAGTCACCCTGCTCCTGAAGCTTGGATCACACATAATTATTAAACACAGCTTAAGGGTTTAACAAGAGAAATGTCCTTGACTGCCAAAGAAAGTGGGCAAACTCTGGGCAGGCAGGCAGGCTTGGGAAGCTTGCAGCATTTCTCTGAGCTCCAAGGAGCTTCCTATTCTGTGGCTACCTTTCCCTCCCCTCCTTTCTGAGAGGAAGGGAGGAGAGGAGGGAGGATAGTTTCAAAACAAAGTCATCTGACTACAACTCCATTCCCTTTATCCTTGATTAGGATCCCTTCCAACTCACTGCTGTTGGGGTTGCTAAAACAGAGGCCACATGTTTACCACTTGTAGCTCTGGCCTTGTGAGAGAAGATGGTCCATCTACTCCAGAATTGTTTCCCTCACCTCCTATCAAAGTGCCCATATTCCTCCACTTAAGTTTCATTGATGATCTAGATCTTGGAAGGTTTTGTGGGTTGAAGAGAAGAAAGAAGCTGAACATGACAGGAGAGGTGAGAATGCCACAAGAGAAGGGGGTACATCTCAGGGCACATTTCAGCTGCTTCCCAATGCTCCCCACAGTTGCCCCCCTACCCCCCACCCCCCGCCACTTACAAGATAGAAAAATGTGATGCCGAAAGGCCAGTGGGTAACTTAATGGTCTTGGGTACACAGTAAGTTCTCTCTCTCCCCTCCCAGCTGCACTAACCATATTTCCTGTTCTGTCATCTGAAGTGTGAGTCTGGCACTCTGTGAAGACACAAATGCCCACTTCCAGCCAAGCAAAGCAACTTTCCTCCAGACCAAGATGGTCACCCTGGCCTCTGTGCTCTGCCTCTTCAGCTGCAAAAGTGGGGCCCAGCTCTCACCTCCCCAGATTCTGAGGTAATGAGTACTAAGCCATTCTGAGACTCTGCAATTTCAAGG
Source organism: Hippopotamus amphibius kiboko (assembly GCF_030028045.1). Taxonomy (NCBI): domain Eukaryota; kingdom Metazoa; phylum Chordata; class Mammalia; order Artiodactyla; family Hippopotamidae; genus Hippopotamus; species Hippopotamus amphibius. The sequence continues at coordinate 105,378,696 of NC_080186.1, forward strand.
AGTTTGCAACCTTACCAGTGTTTAAAACCTAGACCTAGTTACTATACATTTCTCCACACTTTTCATCTCCTTCCCTATAATTCTGGCTGCTGAAGACTTAGTATCTCCTTTGATAGCAAAGGCAAGGAGCATAAATAGTCACGGTAGGCACGGGCTGAACCAGAAAGGAGGTGGAAAACATCTTTGATGCTCTCGCCTCCTTGCCTCCTCCTCCTCCCTCCATTAAAGTCAGCAGAGAATCTGAAAATAGTCCTTTATACCTTAATGTGACTTTAAAGCTCCCTAATTGTATCTCACAGGGCCTTTATCTTCAGTTATAAAATAAAAAAGTTTTGGCCACTACTGAAGCAGCCTTTCAGCCAGGTAGCAAAGGTGTCTTCAGGGAACATGGGAGCCTACATCTGGGAATCACCCCAGGTAGAGAGCCCCTTTGAAACACTCATATACCCGGGATCTTTCTGCTCACAGAGCTGGACCATATGGGGGCTTTGAGATACATGGTCCATGGTCATTCATTTTAGGGACTTTCCCCCAGCCTCTAGCTCTCTGGTGGCTCTTCTGTCATCACCCACCACTTAGGCCAGTACCTGGCGACACTCATGGTGACCCAGGAAGGCTGGATCACAGGAAGTGGAGAACGGGCTTTGCTGATGATTTATTAAGCTCTGTGGCTTCTTACTCCTCCACAAGACTCCTCATCAGAGGGCGCGGCTTGGGTCATGCTGGGCACTCAGCAGCTTTGTGGTAGGTATCGGTTTGTGCTTCCTCCCCCTTGCTTTCGATTCAGTGCTTTCCTGTTGCAGTCTGAGCAGTTCTATTTAACCGCAGCCCCACAGCAGCTACCACTGCATGCAAACTGGATCCAATGAGGGGCAAGTGTAGGGTAACCAGAGGGGAAGGGTTGAGAGGTAAGAAAGGAGAGTAGTAGAGGCCAACTGGAAATGAACAAAAAATTCCAAAGATAGAATGTCATGATGAATAATAATCAAGAAAACATTCCAGTAATTTAAAAAATATGCTCCAGTTCCTATTCAGCTACAGCAAAAGTCAATCCTGATCTCAGTTAATTACTCCAAATACATTTTCATTAGAACATACCCTGGGATGTATTTTTCAGAGAAATAAGAAATGCATCAGATGAGATAAGGGTAATTTGGGTTTTAATTCAAGAACTAATTTAAAATTAAGTATCCAAATTCAGTTCTGACTGAGGAATAAGATAAATGACAATTTGGGGGTAGAATTTCGACTAGATATGTTTGAGGTCCTATAGTAGAGTGTTCCAGGCAAAGGAAAGAGCATTTGTGAAGGCCAAGAAGCAAGAGGAAACAGTGTTCATTTGAAACACTGGAATCCAGTGGGAGTGGAGCACCGATTGATGGCAGGTAGGCAGGCTGCTGATCATGAAGGGCTTATAAGCCATGCTAAGAAGTTGGGACTCTAGCCTAAGGACAGCGGGGTGATTTTAAACTAAGGAGGTGAATTTGTCAGAATTACCTTTATAAAAAGCTTTCTGGTGACAGGTGGGAAATGATCCAAGGCGAGAAAAACTGGAGGCAGGAAACTAGCCAAGACTTGTAAAAATCTGGAGGTGATCACTTAGGTCAGATGGGGATGAGGGCAAGTGGGTAGATCCAAAGTAGATTTTACTGGGTGTGATTATTGATTGAATGTGGAGGGTGAGCAAAAGAGTAATGGAGGATGAGTCCTAGGTTTCTGGCTAGAGCATCTAGGTGGATGTTGTGCCATATGTTTGGATAAAGAACACTAGAAGAGGAAGTTTGAAGGAGTGAGTTAATATGATTTCCGGAGTTTCCAACTGGAGAGATTCTAGAAGGCAGTTGATACATAAGTCCAGAGTTCAGGGGAAGTAGAGATTTGGAAGTCATTGGCGTATAGATCTCAACTAAAGCCATGGAAGGGGATGTGATATCTCAGAGAATGTGCAGAGGAAAGAGAGGCTGACATAGGATGGGGTCCTAAGGAACACCAACACTTAAAAGTTCCTAGAGAAAGAGAAGCTTGCAAAGGATACTGAAGATCCATGACTAAGGTAGGAAATAATAACAGTGCGTGGAAACCAAAGGAAGATGGTGGGTCTATCAAGGAGGTCAACAGTATCAGATGCTGCACAGAGTCAAGTAAGATAGAGACTGATGCAGCCACCAGATTTAGTAATACGAGGGGGAGGGGGGAGGGGATTACCGTCCTTAGTGAAAGCCCCTTCAACCCTTCAACACAGTGGGAGCCAATGCTGGATTAGACTGGGTTGAAAAGTGAGGGTGAAGTGAAGCATTAGAAACAACAGGGTGGACAGCTCATTCAGCGAGGCACACATACTACTCCCTCTATCTCAAAACCCCTTCCACACTGTTCCTTCTTGGTAAAATCTTGCTCATTCCAAGGATATGACCGAAGTGAAGGGGATTTATAAACAAATTAACAAAAATCTGAACTGTATTTTTTTCCAGAGACAAATTCAGCCAGGGCTGGAAGTCAGGAAGTAAGTGACTTATGCTGTGCTCACCAGACAAGAACTTTCAACCAATAAAGAAGGTCTGTACGTTCCCTGGTGCCAATGTGGGGGTGTTGGTCTACAGTAAGCCAAGAATGTGATGCAATTCTTAAGAACAGGAAGAGGTTTAGCTGGAATGGAAAGAAGACTCTGACTTGGGGATGGCAATAGAGGGGGTAGAGTGAGAAACAGAGCAATTTTTTTTCAAAAGTGCAGGGTCAGAAATGAACCGACAAAAACAGAATGAATTGAAAAACTGTAACGAAAGCCTTTCTACCCCATCTCTGGTTGTAGTAAAACAGAGAGAAAAAGCATCGGATCCTGAATTGGCTCTTCTATCATTTATTAGGAAAGAGAAAATACTCACCCCTCGGGACTCTCTTGACATGTGAGGCAGCTCCCTGAATTTTTCTCTTCAAGCAAAGAGCAGCTATTCTGCTTACAGATAAGAAAATGTATCTGTAAAATGTGGATTGTGGCTATCAACCTCACATGAAAACATGTATGAGAGTACCATGTATGCTATTAAAAACAGTTAAAAAAATGTTCAAATGTTAGCTGCTGATGCTCTCAGAAGGTATAAAAGCACAAGGATATTTTAAAACAAATTTAAATAATAAAAAATAAGAAAGATTAGATACAGATGATACAGATAACATTTGCTCTAAATGACACAGACACACTCTATAACAGACATTTAGATACTGTTGGAAATCAGTCTTTGGATTTAGCCAGGCATCTTAAATGAAAAGAATCAGGCCTGAACATCTTATTTTCCTCTTATTAAAAACATTTTTATTTAAAAACTGGTGCAATGTGAGATCTAAAAATCTGGGTTTAAATGGAAAAACTGGCTGGAGCCAGGGAGGGGGTTCTGGTGACACAGATCAAATTGTTAAAATGAGATTAAAGAAACAGCCCCAATTATTTTCTTCAGAGGTTACAGAAAAGGAAACTATTATTTGAAATGAGTGAATGTTTGTCGTGGTATTTATAGTATCAGGATTTGCCTCATTTGTCACCTAAAGACCATCACTTCTTAAGGGCTGTTGTACTCTTTACAGTACAGTTGTTTTCCTCTCAAGGAGACTGAAGTGATGGAGACGCCTTAGACTGGAGTTTTGCTGCCCTCTTCTGGAAACAGTAAGTCATGGCCTGAGAAATGGACTGCTAAAGCATCCTATACACTGCAGTACAGCCAGACTGCAGTGTCAAGAGTAAAACAATTACGGAACTGGGTTGTTAGTTTTCAGAGGAACAGGCAGGATTGCACTCATCACAAACGCTTCTTTGAACAGTTAGAAGAAGAAGAATAACAGTAATACAGTGTAGTATTTATAGGTCACTTCAGTTCATAAAACCCTCAAAACCATTACTGCATTTTTACCTCTTTTGATACTCAAATAGTCCACAAGAAGAAGGCAGAGCAGATACCATGGGAATCATTTTTCCAACCATGGGAAACTGAGGTACATAGTGCCTAAATAACTTACCCAAAGTCCTACAGCTGCAGAGTGTGAGATGATCTAGAAGTCAAGTCTCCTTACTCCCAGCTCAGTATTTTCTACCCTTTCATTTTCACAGACCATTGCTGCATGTGATGTCAGTAATTTGTCTCTGTTGCAGTTGCATATAAATCTCTATCCTTCTTCAGCAATGTCCATTTTAAACTATAGTGTTCACCTAACTGATGAAAATAAATACGCTGCTTTGTACATGATTCTAGCAAGGCTGTGGTTATTGTAGCAAAAACAACAACAACAAAAACTCCAAATATATCTACATAAATACCACAAGCAATTGAATGGGCTACAACAGAAATTCTTAAACTTTGGCGTGGAAGTTCTTTAGAGTCTTTTTATTTTTAAAGGATCTTCAGCAAACAGAGTTTTGTACTGTTAACTCCCATACTACTGGGGAAAATTGAGTTTGAGAAAGATGAAAAAGCAGAGTGTAAAAATGAAAAAAAAATCAAGAAAAAAATCAATCTGAAAGTCAAATTACTTTTATTCTAAAGTTCTAAGTGTGCAAATATTTATGCAAATAGCCAAATGAAAGGCATATAAATGATACTTCTCTTCAGTCCCCACTACCTCCCCCTGCATGCCCAGCTCACAAACCTCATTGCCTACCTACACTATTTGAAAGGATTCCCTTCAGGTGCAAACTGCCATTGGTTGGTCAAAACTAAGTCTTAAACCAGTTTCTTATCTTTAGCATGGTAAAATATGTCTTACTTTATATGGCATATAGGTCAAGGTATTTATAGTTGAACTGGAGTCACTTTTTCAGATGACAAATTAGTAAGGAGTTAAGTGACATAAAAAGCTCATTTAACACAACGTAAAAGCAACCATAGGCTCTGTGGTCAAATGGAAACATTTCTAGACTGAGATTAGCCAGTCTGACTTTTGTGCTTTCTCTTCAGTCCAACTTGACTCCACGTCTTACTCTTCATCCTTTTACTTTTCAATTGTTTCTGCCCTAAAGAACCAATTTCATTTGCTATATTATCTTTCTTCCTCTACCCCCAATGCATTCACTATATATAATCTTCCTGTTGGTCCTCTTTTTTGTTCTGTCTTCTTTGTAATGTGCCTCTCTCCTTTCCAATTCCCTTATTAGGCCTATACCATTTTACCCCACTTTGTTTTCCCCTTCCATTCAAATTATGTGTATATCCACGACTTAAAGAACAGCCCAGTTCCAGGAAACTTGTGCATAAATTTTTGTAATTCAGTGTACTCATTCTGCAATTATTTGCTGAGTACCTCCAATGTGTCACTGTACGGAGTGCCAAGGACTCAAAGACATGAATACCAATTTATCTCTACCTTAGGGACCTCACATGGTATATAGCCAAGGAGACAAATGAGTACACACCAACCGCTATTTTAAATTGGTAGGTTCTATGCTGGAAATACGAACATGAACACGTTTCTGTGGGAGGATGAAACCACAACTTCTCCCAGGTCGATAGGAAGGAGGATGTGAGGATGTTAGAAAGGCTTTAGAAAGGAGGTGTTAGAGCTGGGTCTTTGAGAGATGCGCAGAACTTTAGTAGGTTGGAAGTGAAAAGGAAAGGGGTAAGGTACACACGAAAAAGAAATTCTGGAGAGAAGGTACCAATGAGCCAAGGCACAAGGTAAAGTGGTAACTTGACTGATTAGAGAAAGCTAGAGAATTTGGTGTGGATGAAACAAAAGAGGTGGTGTGGAGTGGCAGATAAGTCTGGAAGGATATAAGGCCACACTGTGGAAGGCAGACTAGAGTATGTGATCGTTTATTCTATAGGAAATAGGGGTATGACTGGCTCTTTATGAAATTTTTTTGTTATTAACATGATAGTAGTACTGGGATGAAAGAGGGACGTGTGTAAGGAAAGTAGTAAGGAGTCCAACTTAAAGTTAATGAGAACCTGAATCTAAGACCACAAAGAAACGAAGTGATGAATGAGAAATATTTGGGCAGTTAAGAAAAACAAGTTTTAGTCAACAGCTGAGAGGTGGAAGGAGAAAACAGAGGAGTCAAATGCAAATCGACTTGTAGCTCAGGTAAAGGAGTGGCAGGTGATGTCTAAAAATTAGAAATGTACTAGGAAGCACAGGTTTGGTTTTAACTTTGAAGGTAATGGGATGAAGGTACTTAAGTTTTATGGGATACTCAAACATAGATATTCAATAAGCATCAAAAAAATTGGATCTAGATCTCAAATTTGAGGACAGACAAGTATATTTGGAGCTGTCAGTAATACAAGTGATAGCTGAAACCCTAAATATAGAAGACAAACTAGAGATTGTTCTTGAATTCTTTCAGTGTTTGAAGTATTTTACAAAGGGATTCCTTAAAGCAGGAGCATATCTGCATTGACTAATAAGAGAACACAGTATATTATGAAATCAATTGAAGATAAGATAAATTAAGATCTAAAAATAATAAGTGTTAACAGTTAATTTTAAAGCTCTTCCTTACAGAAGTAAAGTTGTAGTAAAATATTAACTGCTAAGTAAAAGCAGCATCTAGGGAAATGAAGTAAAATAGAAAGGAATAGGAGTGAGGAAAAAGTAGGGGGAAAAGAGAAGAGAATGGGCAAAAGGACATAAGAAAAAAAAGGGGAGATTTAGTTTTAAAACTCATTTTGCTAAACCTTAAGTGAATCAGATATAGAAAAATGTTGAATTAACACTGAGATCAAATGTAAAAGGAGAAAATAAAATAAGATGCTTTATAGGAGATTAGCTCAACATGGCAGAGTAGAAGGATGCAAGCTCACCCCCTTCTTAGGAAAATGCAAAAATCAAAACAAACTGAACAACCATTGACAAAAGAATGCCAGAACCTACCAAAAAAGGATACCCTACATCCACAAACAAAAAAGAGGCCACAGTGAGATGGTAGGAGGGGTGCAATCACAATAAACTCAAATCCCATAGCTGCTGGGTGGGTGACCCACAAACTGGAAAACAATTATATCATAGAAGTTATCCCATGGGAGTGAAAGTTCTGAGCCCCATGTCAGGCTTCCCAGCCTGGGAGTCCAGCAACGGGAGGAAGAGTCCCCAGAGAATCTAGCTTTGAAGGCTAGTGGGGTTTGATCACAGGACTTCCACAGGACTGGGGTAGAAAGACTCCACTCTTGGAGGGTGCACACAAAGTCTCATGTGCACCAGGACTCAGGTGAAAAAAGCAGTGACTCCATAAAAGGCTGGGCCAGAACCTGCCTGCTAGTATTGAAGGGTCTCCTGAGGAGGTGGGGGCAGCTGGGGCTCACTGTGGGGACAAGGACACTGGCAGCAGCAGTTCTGGGAAGAACCATTGTCACGAGTCCTCCTTGAGACCGTCATTAGCATCACCAGACACCCTGTAGGCTCCAGTGCTGGGTTGCCTCAGGCCAAACAACCAACAGGGTGGGAACACAGCCCCATCCATAAGCAGACAAGCAGATTGAAGTTTTACTGAGCACAGCCCTGCCCACAAGAGGGACAAGACCCACCACCAGTCCCTCCCATCAGGAAGCATGCACAAGCCTCTTACATAGCCTTATCCAACAGAGGGCAGATGGCAGAAACAAGAAGAACTACAACCCTGCAGCCAGCAGAACAGAATCCACAATCACAGAAAATTAGACAAAATGAAATGGCAAAGGTGTGTGTCCCAGGTGAAGGAACAAGATAAAACCCCAGAAAAACAAAGTGAAGTGGAGATAGGCAACCCCCTCCCAGAAAAAGAATTCAGAATAATGATAGTGAAGATGATCTAGGACCTTGGAAAAAGAATGGAGGCAAGGATCAAGAAGATACAAGAAATGTTTAACAAAGACCTAGAACTAAAGAACAAACAGAGATGAACAATACAATAACTGAAATAAAAAAATACTCTAGAAGGAATCAATAGCAGAATAACTGAGGCAGAAGAATGGATAAGTGACCTGGAAGACAGAATGGTGGAGATCACTGCCGGAGAACAGAATGAAGAAAAAAGAATGAAAAGAAATGAAGACAATCTGAGACCTCTGGGACAACATTAAATACACCAGCATTCACATTATAGGGGTCCCAGAAGAAGAAGAGAGAAAGGACATGAGAAAATATCTGAAGAGATAATTGCTAAAAACTTCCCTAACATGGGAAAAGAAACAATCACCCAAGTCCAGGAAGTGCAGAGAGTCCCAGGCAGGATAAACCCAAGGAGGAACACACCAAGACACCCAGTAATCAAATTGAAAAAAATTAAAGACAAAGAAAAAAATATTAAAAGCAACAAGGGAAAAATGACAACATACAAGGGAACTCCCATTAGAATATCAGCTGATTTCTCAGCAGAAACTTTGCAGGCCAGAGGGAGTGGCATGATATATTTAAAGTGATGAAAAGGAAGAACCTACAGCCAAGAATACTCTACCCAGCAAGGCTCTCATTCAGACTTGACAGAGAAATAAAAAGTTTCACAGACAAGCAAAAGCTAAGAGAATTCAGCACCACCAGACCAGCTTTGCAACAATTGCTGAAAGGAACTTCTCTAGGCAGGAAAGAGACCAGCATCTTAAAACAACCTTGTACATATACAGACTGCTACATCAAAACCTCACAGGAACAACAAACCCCAAAACTACAAGACAGACAGACACACACACATAGAAAAAAAGAAAAGAAAAGAAGAGAAAAGAAAAAAGAGAGAAAAGAAAAGAAAAGGCAACCTAAATACAACACTAAAGATGGTCATCAAACCCCAGGATAAGAGAACAAGAGAGGAAGGGAAGAAAAAAGACCTATAAAAACAAACCCAAAACAATTAAGAAAATGGCAATAGGAACTTACATATAGATAATTACCTTAAATGTAAATGGATTAAATGCTCCAACCGAAAGACACAGACTGGCTGAATGGATATAAAAACAAGAGCTGTATATATGCTGTCTAAAAGAGACCCACTTCAGACCTAGGGACACATACAGACTGAAAATGAGGGTATGGAAAAAGGTATTCCATGGAAAGCTGGAGTAGCAATAGTCATATCAGACAAAATAGACTTTAAAATAAAGACTGTTAGACAAAGAAGGACACTACATAATGATCAAGGGATCAATCCAAGAAGAAGATATAACAATTATAAATATATATACACCCAACAAAGGAGCACCTTAATACACAAGGCAAACGCTAACGGCCATAAAAGGGGAAATTGACAGTAACATAATAATACTGGGGGACTTTAACACTCCACTTACACCAATGGAGAGACCATCCAGACAGAAAATCAATAAGGAAACACAAGCCTTAAATGACACATTAGACCAGATGTACTTAATTGATATTTATAGAGCATTCCATCCAAAAGCAGCAGAATACACATTCTTCTCATGTGCACCTGGAACATCCTCCAGGATTGACCACATGCTGGGCCACAAAGTGAGCCTTGGTATATTTAAAGAAATTGAAATCATATCAAGCATCTCTTCTGACCACAATGCTGATATTAGAAATAAACTACAGTGTATAAAAACAGATGATTGAACTTGGTGTACCCCCCCCCCAAAAAAAAAGAAAAAAAAAAAAAGAAATAAACTACAAGAAAAAAACTTTAAAAAACACAAACACGTGGAGGCTAAACAATACGCTACTAACAACTAATGGATCACTAAAAAAACCAAAGAGGAAATCAAAAATACCTAGAGACAAATGAAAATGAAAGCACAATGATCCAAAATCTGTGGGATGCAGCAAAAGCAGTTCTAAGAGGAAAGTTTATAGCAATACAATCTCAACTTAGGAAACAAGAAAAATCTCAAATAAACAACTGAACCTAGACCTAAAGCAACTAGAGAAAGAAGAACAAGCAAAAGCTAAAGATAGCAGAAGGAAAGAAATCATAAAGACCAGAGCAGAAATAAATGAAAGAGATGAAGAAAACAATAACAAAGATCAATGAAACTAAAAGCTGGTTCTTTGAGAACATAAACAAAATTGATAAACCTTTAGCCAGACTTATCGAGAAGAAAATGGGAGAGGACTCAAATCAATAAAATTAGAAATGAAACAGGATAAGTTACAACAGACACCACAGAAATACAAAGGATCTTAAGAAACTACTACAAGCAACCGTATGCCAATGAAACAGACAATCTGGAAGAAACAGACAAATTCTTAGGTATAATGTCCCAAGACTGAACCAGGAAGAAATAGAAAATACTTTTCTATTATATAAGTATATATATATATTCATATATAGAATATAAGTTTTATATATTTTTCTATTATAAAAAAATATTTTCTATAGAAAATACAGACCAATCACAAGTATTGAAATTGAAACGGTGATTAAATAGCATCAACAAACGGAAGTCCAAAACCAGATGGCTTCAAAGGTGAATTCTATCAAATATTTAGAGAACAGTTAACACCTATCTTTCTGAAACTGTCCCAAAAAATTGCAGAGGAAGAAAAATTGCTAAACTCATTCTATGAGGCCACCATCACCCTGATACAAAAACCAGACAGACACACACACACACACACACAAAATTGCAGGCCAAAATCACTGATGAATATAGATATAAAAATCCTCAACAAAAAACTAGCAATCTGAATCCAACAATACATTAAAAGGATCATACACCATGATCAAGTAGGATTTATCTGAGGGATGCAAGGATCTTTCAATATCTGCAAATCAATGTGATACACCACATCAACAAATTGAAGAATAAAAACCGTATGATCATCTCAATATGTGCAGAAAAAGCTCTTGACAAAATTCAACATGCATTTATGATAAAACTCTCCAGAAAGTGGGTATAGAGGGAACATACCTCAACATAATAAATGCTGTATAAGACAAACCTACAGCTAACATCATACTCAATGGTGAAAAGCTAAAAGCATTTCCTCTAAGATCAGGAACAAGGGAAGGATGTCCACTCTCATCATTTTTATTCAACATAGTTTTAGAAGTCCCAGCTATAGCAATCAGAGGAGAAAAAGAAACAAAAGGAATCTTAATTGGAAAAGATGTAAAACTGTCATTGTTTGCAAATAACATGATATTATACATAGAAAATCCTAAAAACACTACCAGAAAACTACTAGAGCTCATCAATGAATTTGGTAAAGTTGCAGGTTACAAAATTAATACAAAGAAATCTGTTGCATTCCTATATACTAACAACAAAAGATCAGAAAAAGAAATTCAAGAAACAATTCCATTTACCATTGCATCAAAAAGAATAAAATACCTAGGAATAAATCTAACTAAGGAGACAAAAGACCTGTACTCTGAAAACTATAAGACACTGATGAAAGAAATCGAAGATGACACAAACAGATGGAGAGATATATCATGTTCTTGGATTGGAAGAATCAATATTGTCAAAATGACTATACTACCCAAGGCAATCTACACATTCAATGCAATCCCTATCAAACTACCAATGGCATTTTTCACAGAACTTGAACAAAAAACCTTAAAATGTGTATGGAGACACAAAAGACCACACATAGCCAAAGTAACCTTGAGAAAGAAAAATGGAGCTCAGGGAATCAGGCTCCCTGACTTAAGACTACTACAAAGCTCTAGTCATCAAAACAGTATGATACTGGCACAAAAATAGAAATATAGATCAATGGAACAGGATAGAAAGCCCAGAAATAAACCCATGCACCTATGGTCAATTAATGTATGACAAAGGAGGCAAGACTATACAATGGAGGAAAGACAGTCTCTCCAATAAACAGTGCTGGGAACACTGGACAGCTACATGTAAAAAAATGAAATTAAAACATTCTCTAACATCATACACAAAAATAAATTCAGAATGGATTAAAGACCTATATGTGAGGCCGGACACTATAAAACTCCTAGAGGAAAACATAGGCAGAACACTCTCTGACATAAATTGCAGCAATATCTTTTTCAATCCGTCCCTCAGAGTAATAGAAATAAAAACAAAAATAAACAAATGGGACCTAATTAAACTCAAATGCTTCTGCACGGCAAAGGAAACCATAAACAAAACAAAAAGACAACCCACAGAATGTGAGAAAATATTTACAAATGATGTGACCAACAAGGGATTATCTTCAAAATTTACCAACAGATCATGTGGCTTAATACCATCAAAACAGACAACCCAATCAAAAAATGGGCAGAAGATCTAAACAGACATTTCTCCAAAGACATACAGATGGCCAAGAGGCACATGAAAAGATGTTCAACATCACTAATTATTAGAGAAATGCAAATCAAAACTACAATGAGATATCACCTACACCAGTCAGAATGGCTATCTTTAAAAAATCAACAAACAATAAATGCTGGAGAGGATGTAGAGAGTAGGGAACCCTCCTACATAGCTGGTGTGAATGTAAATTGGTGTAGCCACTATGGAGAACAGTATGGAGGTTCCTTAAGAAACTAAAAATGGAGCTACCATATGATCCTGCAATCCCACTCCTGAGCATATACCCAGAGAAAAACATGGTCTGAAAGGATACATGTACCCCAGTGTTCACTGCAGCACTGTTTACAATAGCCAAGACATGGAAGCAACCTAAATGTCCACTGACAGAAGAACAGATAAAGAAGATATGGTACATATATACAATGGAATATTACTCAGCTGTTAAAAAAGAGTGAAATAATGCCATTTGCAGCAACATGGATGGACCTAGAGATTGTCATACTGAATGAAGTAAGTCAGACAGAGAAAGAGAAATATCCTATGATATTCCTTATATGCAGAATCTAAAAAAAATGATACAAATGAACTTATTTACAAAACAGAAACAGACTCACAGACTTAGAGAACATGGTTACCAGGGGAGAAGGGTGGGGGGAGGGATAGTTAGGGAATTTGGGATTGACATGTACACACTGCTATGGTTAAAATGGATGACCAACAGGGACCTACTATATAGCACAGGGAACTCTGTTCAATATTCTGTAACAACCTAATTGGAAAAAGAATTTGAAAAAGAATAGATATATTTACATGTATAACTGAATCACTTTGTTGTACACCTGAAACTAACACATTGTTAATCAACTGTACTCCAATATAAAATAAAATTTTTTAAAAAATGTATTACAAACCAAGAATGAGAAAAGGCAAATAAGAACTCAAGAGCAAAATATATTAAAAATAAAGGGAGAAATGACAGATAAGTAAATGAAAAGAGATGGAAATAATAAAATGAAATTATATTTTAAGAAAAACTTTTCCAAAAAAACAAAAACTAGTAACTTGACAGGACCAAGTGTAATAGTGTTTAGGATGAACACATCTACATCATAATTTAGGAATAAACAGTATATCTAGTGGTTGAGTGTCTAGCAGTCCTAGATTTGAACCCAAGTACTTCAACTTGCTATGTGACCTTGGGCAAGCTGGGAAAAGTTATGAGGACTGTAATAATGCATGTAAAATGCCTAATACATATGCTCAATCAATGGTTGTAGGTTAGTCCAGTTTTGATTAGTATATGGAAGTCAAATTTCCAACAAATTTTTCTAACCTAAAACATGGATTCAATTATAGTACTTGAAATAAACTTTATTAGAATGGAGTGATTAAATTGCTCAAGACAGTTTTATACTGTTGGATCAATCTTGTCTATAATGATTAATAGGATGTGAGATTCAATTTGCCCCTTCTACATCAATCTATGTCACAGATGCTACAAATTTTTCTTTGGGGACTTCTAAAAAGTACAAGCTATTCGGTCCAATTAGTTAATGTGCATTTATAGTAGTAACATCTTTACAACCACCACTCTTTGCCTTTTTGCTGAGCTGTCTAAAAAGACAATTAGGTGGGGCTCAGTCAGTTCTGCTAAATACAGTAACCAAAAGCCTTGTGTGTCTGCCAACATTCAAGCCCTTAGGTCTTGAAAACTCCCAATAAGATGTGGATTTAAATTGAGATATTTTCTCAGACATGTATTATTAAACACTGTGTATGCAGCAATGATTATCCATTTGCCTTCTTGCTTTTGCAAGACTTCCTACTGATAAAAGTAGAAATAAAAAATTTCACAACCAGAATTTGATTCTGAGGAACTGGACCAATTTTTTTTTCTTCTGTAGAACAAGATCCAAAAGTATTTGATAGAACTTTTTTACACAATTTCTTAAGAACGGATCTCATCCACAAAGTTAGTTCAAACTGTACAAGTTTTCTAGTTCACCTCAGCTGCAGAGTTTTCAAGGCTTCTGGATTCCTTCCCTTGAGTTCCACATCCTCTATATCTGGAGTTCTTGGCTGGGGGATCATGGACCACCAGGTCATGAACAGGCTTTACAGAGGTTTTGAAAACCTGACATAGTGTGTGATACCTGGTATGCATGTACACATGAGCACTGTTCTGGGGTAAAGGCACATACCTTTCATCAGATTTTCAAAGGTTTTCCAAAAAGCTTGAGAACCATTGTTAGACATTTAAATGAACAGAAGTATGTACAATGTGCCAAATACTGCTGTTAACATTTGTGAGATTTCTTAAACATGTTATGAAGTTTAGCATCATAACCAAAACGCTACTTCTAAGAGTAGTTCAATGTCTTTACTTCCTAGTAGTTCACACAATCCTCAACCCATTGCAATCTGACTTGTGTGTCTACTTCTCTGGAATTACTCTGATTATGTTCCTAATTGTTGAACTCAAAATACATTTTGTGGTACTTGTTTGACTTGATTTGTTTGTACCTTTTGGTGGTACAGTATGGTGGAGAAAAGCACAGACTCTGGAATCGAACTGTCTAGGTTCAAATCTTAGCTCCATCACTTTCTAGCTCTGTGCCTTTGGATAAATTACTTAACTCTTCTGTACCTCAGAGCAGTAAAGTTTCTTCATTCGCATGGTATGAACAGCATTTACTTCAAAATGTCATCATGAGAATTAAAATAAGCTCCTAACAAAGAAAGCACTGTGTAAATATTATTCAGTATGTGGGATTATTCCTTTCTTGAAAATCACTTGAAACCTGTCTCCTACGTCTCATTCTACTTCGTTGACTCCTTGGTTTCATCTCCCTACTTTCAGGCTTATCCCTCTCTAATGTATCTTTTTTTTTTCCTAATGTATCTTTTATACCATGGCCAGAATGATCAGTTGAAATCATAAATCTGATGCCATCTCTTGCCACTGGTGTTAGTCTGAATGCCTTGCATGACAGTGTACTGTTTCTCTCTTCCTCCTCAAGTCTCAGTTGCCTACACTTATCCTATGAGTTAAGCTGAACCAAGCTATATGATCCCCCAAATGTGCCTCACTTTTAACTCATGACTTTGCATAAGCCATTGACTTTGTCTGGGGTATGCTTCTCTTACCACACTTCTTCCCACAGTAAATTAGGTGTCTTCTCTTAATGTGCCCCAGCTAACCCTGAACAGTATGCATCACACTCTATTTTAAATGCCTGTTTGGTTGCTGGTTCATTTCATCTAGTCACATCTTCCCACCTCCTCCAATAAAGAACAGAAGTAGGAGCCATATTATGACAGTCCTATTCTCTCATTTTCTACCATCATAATCTTAAAGTACTTTCTTATCCCTTTGTTTCTCATCCCCCACCCCATCTCATTTTTTAATTAACCCACTGAGTTTAGGTAGAAGTGTATCTATAGAAGAATATGTGCATGAAAATTGACTAGATAACAAAACTTCACACTGACGGGAACATTCTAGAAGTATTTATTTCATTGCTGACTACTTGGCTGCAGCATGCAACTCTCAACAATGAGCTGCCACTCTCCACTCCTACAGAAGTACCAAATGCTATGGTACCACTACTTAGGTTTTCAGCCTTTCAAAGGCTTTTATTACCAACATCATTACTTAGGGATAAGCCTTTTAGGGACTTCAAAGCACTTATTCTCTATAAAAAGTAACTTCTTATTTCATGCGCAAAACTCCAACTGGCAGACATAGGTCCAAAATGGAAAGAAAAAAATTTTATTCTAGTTCTGTAAATTAGGAATAAAATAAGCATTTCTCCTTGTCTTGTTTTAAAGAAATAGAACTTTTTTTTCCTCTATCAGGAATCAGAACAGTAGGTTTGATGATCCTGAGTTATAAAATTGTTTCCTGGTTGAAGTTCTTTCCCAAGATTTTAAGAAGTAAGAAGTTGGTTCATTTTCCTGTATAATTTAAAGAAATATTTGCAGTATGTGTAGGAATTATAGGTTATACTGTAGACCCTAGTGACAATATTTAAAAGGCCTATGCTCCCCATTTAAAAAATTTTACCTCAGAAGGTAAAAGGAAATCCCCATTATCCCTGAGCAAAAAAGGGAAAAATCATAGGTACTTTTATTTGCTAAGAGAAGCTATTGTAAATGAGTTATCTATCTCCAGAACATTCTCAGAGAATTATATAACTGAAGCAGGTATGAGGTGCTCTCAGATTTTCTCAGATGTCTAGTAGTTCGAGTAGTTGCTCTGAAAAATTTCAATTTAATTAACTGTACAACTGAATATTTTCCATTTTGAAATTTGAGAATATCCTGAGAGGGACATGAAACTACTGAGCACAGAGAAATTTGAAAAATGTTAGCAAATTGTGGCAGGAGGATGAGTGGGGAAAATAGTAGTGAAGAAAAAGCGAGAAAGGGGCAGGACAAAGCTGTAGTTATGAGTTGGCCTCTCTCCTCACTAAGTCAGGGGCCTCTGGCCATCAGTATGCTATATTCACTCATATTAACATAAACCAGATGCAGAAAAATAAAATTAAGAATGTCCCAAACTAAACATTTAAGTCTTTTAAGGAGTAAATGACAGAAAACATTTTAGCTTCATAATCAAGGAGTGCTATAATATAATTTCAAGGCATCTTAATATAATTCATTTAACCCTAAAGCAATTGTGCAATAAGCAAAATATCATAAATGGAAAACAACAAAGGTTAACTTCCTACAGGGGCCAACAGACAGGATCTCTTGCAGCACAGCAATTAACCTTCACATACTGGAGTCTTGTTTAAAAGGTCATCAACAACTCAGATTCCTGAAAATCACAAATGTCACCAACAAAAGGAATGTTGATTAAATAGAGTCAAAAAATTTTCCAAAGGGCTGTCTTCTCTGGAGGGATTTCAGACTGTTGCTAGCACAGGTTGGTTAAGCCAAATCTCACTGACGGCTCCATTAGAGAATGAGAATGCCCCTGTCAGTGCTGTTTTAAAAATGTAAGACACTGGGAGGGAAAAAAACAAAACAATCTACTGTTTCCTAACATATATGGCTTAGCACCCAGAGAAAGCCTCTGCCCCCAAAAGACACTTTCTACATAGGGCTAAGCTTCATTAAATGAGGTGTAATCTTTCATTTTCAGGACATGTCTTTTCTTGCAAGGTCTTTAGAGGCAGAAGTTCCACTTGGATTCTAATATACATCTCTGTGAGCTCAGCTTCCTGAAAACATACACCTGCTGGGTTCTAGGTTCTCCCTTGCCAGTGACTAGATTCACTACTTCACAGCCACCAGAATCGAACATACACTATTAACATGATGAAAAATACAGCTACTGCTGCAAGTTTGGCGTAAGTGGAACGCATGTTCAAGTACTTTGCATCCTGACGGTATTTCTTGGACAGACTGGACAAATTGTTAGCCTTCGAATCCAATGCTGTCAAAAAGGAAAAAAGGATAACATTAATTAGTCCCTTAAATTATTTTATCAAATGTATTAAAACATAAAAATAACCAAAACGAGTGGCACTATCTCAAACCATGAAGCTTAAATTATCATTTTTATTTTTAGGGTAAGGTTGCATATACTGATTAACTCATGATCCTGAAGCACTGTAAAATCTACAGTGCATTTTAAAATTATCAGATCAACTTATGTTCAAATTCTTGAGGCTGTATGCAGACTCTGGCCTCAGACTCTGGCCTCAGAGTCTGCATACAGCCTGGTTCAAACCTCAGCTGCACTAGTCATGTGACACTGGTCAACTCAGCCTCTCTAAGACCCAGCTTCTTTGTCTATAAAAACAGGGATTATATAATAACAGTAAACACATCATAGGATGCCTGTAAAGTGAGCACAATACCTACATATGGTAAACACTTGATAAATGTTAGCTAACAAAACTATCTTCATAATCTCTTAACGGTCTAAATCATATTCTCTCACATTTTGACAACTGATAATCCAGGTGAGACAAGAGATGCAGGTAACCAGAAAATTCAATGAACCAGACACCGAGTATTAAGCTACATCTCAATGGTGACTGCTACCAATTTCTAAGACCTTCCACATAGTAAAGGCTATTATTATGAAGATAAAGCTATCAGAAATTATATTTAAACAGACACAGGAAAGCTGTATTATAAAGAAAATACAATCACAGGTGCTAGAAAACCACCAATATCTACTATATTAAGCTTTTTAGAATATTATGCAAAGTTTTTTTTTTCCCCCTATAAGGACATTTGTAATGTCAGTATCTTCTTTTAATTGTTAACTGAGCACTTAGAGAAATAGCCAGAGATACACAAGCTAGACTGTGCTTAAACTATATGGCATATTTTTAATAATGAAAACAAACTCTCGGTTTGGCATAAATAAATTCGAATCAAACTTTCTATTTCTTTAAAATTTTGAAAAATTATTTTGCAATCTGAATTTATTTGTGCTTCCTTGGAGAATGCTTTTGGAACATTTGGAGTTGCTTAATAGAGACTGGTTTTGATTGAGAAATGTGGCATTACTTAATAACACAGGCATGTCAGCCATTTCCAAATTAGTAACTTGTCCTGTAAGAAAAGCACCTATCATGCAAAAAAACAATTAAGGGATGAGAACTAGCCATGACAACGCTGCAAGGAATCTTTCTAGCCAGTCTACTAGAATGTACAGTCCATTGGACAGAGGGTTTTAACCACTACTGTGTTATTACTACATTCCCAGTGCCTAGAACAGGATCTGGCATACAGTCAGTGCTCAATAAATAAATATTTGCTAAATGAATCTAAATCTGCTGAGAGTAACTGGGCAGAGAAATAAATATTAGGTCACATGAAATAAGTAATAGTTAAGAGAATTCCTTTACCTGGAACATTTGGAAACAGTGTATCATAAAGACAAAGCTATTGCTTGGAGAAGTCATTTAGCAAATGTTTATATTGTGGGCACCATGAGAAGTGCTAGAGGACACAATTCTGATCAAAACATACACGATCTCTGTATTTGTGGAATTTATAGTCTAGTAGAGTGATACCTTTGAATAAAAAAATAAAACCTATGGCTTAAAACAAACAGGTATATTTAGGCAGTGAAGAAGGTATTCGATCTTGCTAAAAGAACCCACAGGAACTATTCTTAGGTCATAAATGCAAAGTTGACTAGCTCTAAAACTCAAAAACTTAGTAAGAGATAAAGGTGTAAAAGATGGATTCTTATTATGGAGAAGCTTAAAGAGGAAGAAAACATTTTTTGAGGTGGGCTAATCTTTCCACTGTCTTCGTATATGCTCTGTTCATATATATGCTTCTTCTTCCTCTTAAAATACCACTCTTCACTCCTTCCTGATCTATCAAAAGTCAAGAAATCTTTCCTGTTCATTTACCTACTTTCTTCTACATTTTTATAGCTCTTATTGTCTATAAATCTATATAATTTCTTAAAACTATCATTCACTGAAGAAGGACAAGGACTCCATAGGCCAACAAATTCTGCCAGATACCAGCAGTGTAAAGTTTTGTAAGCTACTTTTCTGAATCTTTGCTTCTTTATCTGTAAAACTGGTTTGATACCACCTACTTCACATGGGATTACTCTAAAGAATAAATAAGATATATGTAAAGCCCCCTACCATACTGCCTAGCACAAGGTAAGTGTTCAATTGATGTTTGTTCCCTTATACTACCTATAAATTATTCTGTGATAATCTTTCTTATCTTCCCAATCACATGAAGTTTACTTAAGGGTAGAAATGTACTTTTAATCAGCAAAAGCACTAGAAGAAAATCCCTTACACTTTCAATAAAATTTTGATATATAAATTTTGGATTTAAGAAAAACTCCTGTGCTGGTTTACTTTATCCCAAGTAGAACCTGTGAGTCTGTTATCATGAAAATTTACACAGGCTCACTCATCCAAAATTGGATGTTTCAAGAGTGTGAAGCTATATGCTGGGACAACTGCTCACTACAAACATGAAGGTTAAAATCTGCAATTCATAACAAAGGAAAACCCATTTATTCATGAATATGTAACAAGGCTGAATTCAAAAAATACACATTAAGGCAACTACTTGTGATAATCACTGTGAAAGAAATAAAAAGTATATGAACTAGATACAAAATACATAAATATTACTTTTAAAAAGTATATGCTCACATTAAACACTTGGGTAACATTTTAACATGAGGTGAACATATATATTTTTAGGTAAATTAGTATACACACACACACCATCATGTGCTAAAAAACATTACGTATGTAAGTGCTTTAAGAATTTGAAGGACAAGAGAGATTAATGCATTGTGGGCTATAGGATCAGGTAAGGCTTCTTTGAAGAGGCAGTTCTTATCTAGACCTTAAAGAAGGTCAAGGATGATAAGGACACTGACCTGGCTGAGGCAGAATGTTTGTGAACTGGGGAGAACTTGAGAGACATTTGCAATCTCCTTATCTTCCATTAGAGAGAACACAGTGCCTTGCACATTACAAGTACTCAATTAATTATGACTGAATGAATGAAAAGTAAGTTGAGACCAGACTAGATCTTATCTTGTAGTCACAGGTTTTGAAAGTTTTTCAGCAGAAGAATGCCTTGATGAAAATGGCATTTTATAGCATATGATCTGGCAGCAGTAAAGTCTCCCGAAGCGGCTACTCAGGAAACCACTGCAATAAATCTTCGAAAATTTCTTATTCTGCTTTTCATTTCCCTTATGTGTTTCTGTAAATATTGATCTAATTTTGTAAATATCTGGGAAACAGTAATTGCTTCTGATATGGAAAGAGACTACACTGTTCCAACTCAATAGAAACTAACCACACTAGGAAGAAGCATACATCATACTGGAAGCTTGTAATTAATCCATTTTTGAAAGATGAATTCTTAACAGTATACTAGATAGAATCTGACAGCATAAAAGGTACCCCCAAATAAGCTATCCTTGCCTATGGAATAAGAGCCACCTCTTCATAAGACTGGTACGACTTTTAGGTACCTGAGAGTGCTTCTCCCCGTAGTAACACTTCTTCAATGTTGGCCACCATGATCCTCTGCACATCTTGCAATTCAGTGTTGATGGAGCCTAGGTTTCTCCGAGCGCGACTGTCAATGTAAAGCTTCTTCGTTTTCTGAATGTAAGTATCTAGAATGATGAAGAAAAGTGACTGTTAACAACTTCTTTCACGTCCATCAAAGAAGTAGGAAAGAGTAAATCCCGAGTTTAGTCCTGGATCTGCAACTGTCAGTGATTAACCAAGCTCTTGAATGAGTATCAATGTGACAGGGAGTTTTCCAAAATACTACAAAACTGCATGCTCATTCATGTTTGCCAAAGCTTATATATCGCAAAACTATGAAAAGAATGATTATTAAAGATTATATTTTCAACTTTTAACAAAATCTTAACATATGTGTGCTGGATACCCTTCATTTGCCTCTTTAGATCTCCGCTCCACCCTTCTGCACCCTGCTTTCTGCCTTGGGAAGCTGACCTGCATGGATTACATCAATGGATTCCTTGCCCTCTAGCTTCCAGTTAGGTTCAGCCAATGGGGAGCCCCAAGAGGAGGGAAGAAGGAGAGTGGATAGTGATGTCAAAGTATTTATTCCCCTAGTTCCTCCCTGAAAAGTCATCTTGGGCTGGTGGTATCCCTCCACCAAAAGTTACTGCTCCTCTCACATGAGGCTTTTCTATAAATTTTCTCCTTCCCAGTTCCAGAAATGCTTTCTCTTATCCTTTCAGGCCTAGGGTTGATAACAATTACCATGCTATCCGTCTCAGGTTAGTGTACCTTATAGTTCATCTATAACCCATTCACATCTCTGTATATAATCCTTTAAGCTAATTTGAGTATACCAACTATTTCCTATGTGACTTGATACAGCAGTCTTATTTTTTTCTTGGGTTTACTGAACAGCTATTGTCTACAAAAATAAAATTTGCAAAACCAGACATTATAAAAATTAGCACTTGGAGAGTTTATAGTTTTGAAACACTAGAATGCTTTGCTAGATTTTCTTTATTTCTAAAAGCTTTTATCTAGCAAACAAAACACTTCAGAAATTCAGAGATAGTAAAACTAATTTCTTTTTTTAACTAAAATGTCAGTGATGTAGTCTAATCATACTTGTTTTCACTTTCTCTACTTACAGGATGTCCCCTTTGATCTATTGCCATCAGCTACTTTATCAGGTCTGACCAGTGATGAATCTTTCTATAATTCTTGCACAAATATGGACACCCATGCTCACTACTTCTGCATGTAGGAAATGTTATGCCCCAATACCATATATCTTCTAGCACTTAAATTAGAGGATCCTGTTCTATGAAAAGAAACAAAACACCATTCCTTCTGATTTCCAAATTCTGATTTCCATAACATGGGTTTCACTGTGAGTGTGTGAGTGTATGTGTGTGGGGTGAGGAGGTTGGGTTGAGGGAAAAAAGAACTCAGTTATTACATGTCAATCTAGCTCTTTAGACACAGTTTTTCACCCTAATGAAGAATCAAACCAAATAACAAAAGAGAGCAAAGGGCAACAAGTTCTATGAGGAAAAGACCAAAAGACCAGAGAAAATTACTTATGAGAAAGAAGCCTCATTAATTCAGAAGGACAAAAGACATGGAATAGGAGGAAGAATCCAAAACTTCAGCAGGTAAACATAAAAAAAAAAGTGTCAAAATTATATCAATAGCTTCTCTATATTGTCTACTCCATTGACAGAGATGTGAGGCGCAAAATCTTACCAAACTCAATAAAGGAATAGGGTCTAGACACAGTTGGCACCTTCTTCCCATGCTGTTCATCAAACTCTGAATGCAAATCTTCTAGGTAGGCAAAAGCCAACTTTTTAGGGAAGGCAGCTTCACAAAGAACCAAGTAACACACCCCCTGTTCAATAATGTAGCTGCAGAGACAAAAAGAGCAAGAAAAAGTTGTTTCTGATTAACAATACCGCCAACAATCTGAAATACTCAGTGCCATACAAACTTTTTTTTTTTTTTGAGCCACGCAGCTTGTGGGATCTTAGTTCCCCAACCAGGGACTGAACCTAGGCCCTCAGCAGTGAAAGCATGGAGTCCTAATCACTGGACCACCAGGGAATTCCCAATAGAAAGTTTTGAAAATATTTTAGCTTAAGCCCTTTGAGGCTAAGTCAGAAAGTCAATTTCAAACCACAAATCACTGGAAGCAGAAAGCAAACATCTTCCCATTATTAGAAGTACATTACAAATGGAGTATTTAGACATATTTATTCATTACATAATTCTTCAACTAAAATATCTTAATACCTAAGACTTTTTCTTGAAAACTTGGAGTTGTGACTCCATCTACCCTTTGATTATGTACAGTAAACAAGTATATACACATTTAAACTTCTTCCAGCTGTAAGAAAAATAGTGGAACTGGAAATAATCTTAGGATAATAATATTCCCTAATTTCCAGGGTAGGAGAACTCTGTATTAACTGCAAATTATTCAATAACAGAACTGACTCTTCTTGTGAGAGTGAGCTCCCTGGCAGTCTGGAAGAGGCTATATGACTAAATGTCTGAGATATTTTTGGAAAGAAGTTAGGTTTCTCAGTGTTTTTCAAATGACTTTTTAGCCATAGCACTTTTTTTTTTTTTTTTTTTGCTGTGTTGGGTCTTCATTGTTGCGCACGGGCTTTCTCTAGTTGTGGTGAGTGGCAGCTACTCTTCATTGTGGTGCACGGGCTTAGTGCAGTGGCTTCTCTTATTGCAAAGCACGGGCTCTAGGCTCACGGGCTTCAGTAGTTGCAGCACGCAGGCTCAGTAGTGTGGTGCATGGGCTTAGCTGCTCCCGGCATGTGGAATCTTCCCCAACCAGGGAATGAACCCATGTCTCTTGCATTGGCAGGCAGATTTTTAACCACTCAGCCACCAGGTAAGTCCCAGCCACAGTACACTTTATTTCAGCAAAAATTATATCCGGAGACCAATATGCATAGCAAATAAAATCAGAAGTTCTTTGGTTTAAGTAGGAGTTTAAGGGCTCAAAGC
This sequence comes from Hippopotamus amphibius kiboko, assembly GCF_030028045.1. Taxonomy (NCBI): domain Eukaryota; kingdom Metazoa; phylum Chordata; class Mammalia; order Artiodactyla; family Hippopotamidae; genus Hippopotamus; species Hippopotamus amphibius. The sequence continues at coordinate 105,402,919 of NC_080186.1, forward strand.
ATTACATATACCCCCATCCGTGTCCTTTCTATGTGGCTCCTAAGGCATCCCAGGACTCCACAGAGCATAGTTTATAGCCTATTACATTATATGATCTCTCCGGCCCTTTAAAATAATAATAATAATAGTAACAATAACAATAATAACAACAATAATACTGTCCTATTTCTTATTTGGGCACCTAAATTAATTGGTCTCCTTGCCTTCAGTCTAGACCATCTTCTAAACCACCAGCTTTATTCCTAAAAAGTAAATACGACACTACTCTGCTTAAAAACTCTAACGGTTCCCTAATACCTATAAAATAAAATCATACACCTTGGTATAGTATTTGGAGCCCTCCAAAACAAGTGTAGGCTGCTTTCTATTATATATCCTAATATACCAAACAACACATTCTCCAATAAGCTAGATTCTTTCACATGCTAGTGGACTTCTGCTTATATTGTTTTTTCCTAACTATAATATTCTTGTATGTAACTGGAGAAACCTTGTTCATTTTCATATGCTCAATTCTACTACAATTTTTTCTGTGAAAGTTCTCTCTATTCTCCCTCCCTCTCTCCGCTTTCCTGAAACTTACTCTCTATAAATGGGAATTTACTGCTTCCTTCTCTATGCTCTACAGCACTTCCTGTCCTAAGGTATTATAGTATAACTGTTTGTGTATGTGTCTCTCTGCTAATAAGAGGATAAGCTAAGAACATTAAAGGCAAGACTTAATACACTGTCTGGCAAAGAATAAATCTTTAATAAATAGCTCTTGGATGGAAATAAAGGAAAAGATGAGATTATAAAGAACCAGATAGAAAAAATTGGATTTCTTTTTAATTCCATGAGATCTTTCCTAGGTCTTTTGGTCCTAACCCATGGTAGAGATAAAAATACTATATAATTAAGTGCCTCTAATATTTTTTGATGATAGAATACCTTACAAAACTTAATATCCACTACTTTCTTAACCAATAAGTCAGGGTTTTGTTTTGGTTTTGATTCTATATACTTGTTTGCTTGTTATTGATGAGTAGAGAGTTTGTTTGTGGGATTTTTTGTTGTTGGTGGTGGTTTTTTTTTTTTAAATTAAACAGCAGGTTCTCCGCAGGTCCATATTATCTTAGTATCTGAGTTCCTAACATAGTAATTTTTTTAGCTTATCCTTTTTTATTTTCCTCTGATCTTCTTGTCCTCTCTTTTCTTTTATAATCCTTCCTGTTTTATCACCTTCAAACTTGACATATATTTAACATTTAATACCAATTATTTGCAGATAATTTGAAATCCAATAAAGTCCCTTTGATCATTCTCTCAGCTGTATGCATTGTCTGTAACCACTTATTAGATGCTCTTAAATTATCTTTTATAATTTTCTTTCTTCTAAATAATAACTAACACTATTAACTATTCTCTATGTGCCAGACAAGATGTTAAGTGATATACATGGACTCTCATAATCCTCACAAAACAATGATTCCCTATTTTATAGAGGAAACTGAAGCCCACAGAAGTATATGTGAGTTGCTCAAGGTTACACTGTCAGTAAATGTTTGCACAAGGGTACTAACCTACGTGCGTCTGGCTCCAAGAAGCTCCCAAAGCAAAAGCTATCTATTACTGTATGATATGTACAGCATTTATTAGACACTGGATAATAGGCTGAATTACTGTATGCAAACTGAATAAAGAAACCAAGATTTCAGTTTTGCAGAATTAGAGCCAGGAAAGTTGCTTCCACAGAGCGACTATATTTTTTAAGTTAACTTTACTTTTAAAAAAAGTTACCATTCTTATCAGGTGTTACTTGTATTTACTGTATTTCATATGTAAATGATCACAAAGAAATCAGGAATTTATACTCACTGAAAAGTCATGGCGCCAGCTTCCAAGGTGCATCTGGTAGGGGACTGTTCATTCAACTTTCGAAAGAGTTGCTTAGCCTGACTCTGGTACTGTTGAAGGTCCCGACCAGACTGAAAAAAGACACTTTCATTTAAGAATTTTCCACAAAAAAAGCAGTACCAATTTGTGTGAAGCATCATATTTTGAGGACACTCTGTGAATAAGGTCCTTCATTTACAGGTTAATAAAATTTATTTTAACAAAATTAAAGTGGCCTATTTTTAGAGAAAAGGAAGACCAAATTCCAAGTTTTTCAACAAAGTCACAATAGTTATTTGCTAAAAAGCAAAAGTGTACTCCCCAACTCTATATAAGGCACTCTTTCAATCTAGTGTCCTTTCCACTATTAAGTCAGTGCCCTCCTCCTAACCCATTTTACCTGCAGAGTTACCCGCACAGAACCTCACATGTTCTATACTCGGGGAAATCTTGAGAACAGACTGAATGACTCTCATTTTTGTGCTGAAATATCAAGTAAAATCTTCCATAAAGTGTTACAGTATTGAACATTTAAGCAAAACGAAATGTGTGCACCCATGACTGCAAATTATTGTGAACACCACAACTGCAACTAGGTGAAACTGAACAAGAGTAAGGACAAAGATTGGAAACTCAAATGTCCTTTACTAAATAAATCTATTTGGTTCCTGAGTTTGGATAGCAAAAGTCTGAATAGCAAGGGATATGTTCATATAAAAATAAAAATAATAACATTTGGATGATAAAATTACAGGCAATATTTTCCTAAACAATTTCTAAATGATTTTACAATTTTTTTTTTAAAGAGAGGAAGAAGTCTACTGGGGGAACAGCAATGTCATTTCAAAAGAATAAAATCATACCTCAATAACCTACTAGATCCAAAATGGAAAAGAAGTGCATGAAGAATGGGAAGCAAATATACATTATTTATTTATCCACATACTTGGGGAAACAAGCAACTTTTGCCATGTGATGAGAATGAATTATTTTATTTTGGATTATTTAGTTTGAATTGAAAGATATAACAGTCTCTCCTTCGTAGATGCTTAATAACTAAATATTTAAATAGAAAAGAGTTTATATATGGTTCTCCCAGGGATTGGACCTAAGGTCTAACTATGAAAAAGCACAAAGTGAAACTTATAATTCCAGATAATGAACCACTGAGCTCACAGTAAAAGCAGTCACGGAAGCAATGATAAAATCGTGTAACTGGCAGATAAACAAATGTACAAGTATAGGATTCTAAGCTATATTTAAAATAGTGAACCAGAAATTCAAATTTAAACTGCAATGAGATATCACCTCACTCTTGTTAGAATGGCTATTCTCAAAAAGATGAGAAATAACAAGTGTTGGTGAGGATGTGGAGAAAAGGGAATCCTTTGGTAGGAATGTAAATCGGTGCAGCCACAATGGAAAACAGTATGGAGGTTCCTCAAAAAGTTAAAAATAGAACTACCACATGATCCAGCAATCCCACTTCTGGGTATTTATCCGAAGGAAACGAAACACTAATTTAAAAAGATATATGCATCCTATGCTCACTGCAGCATTATTTACAATAGTCAAGATATGGAAATAAACTAAGTGTTCACCAACAGACAAATGGATAAAGAAGATGTGGTATATATACACAATGGAATACTACGCAGCCATTAAAAAGACTGGAATCCTGCTAAAAAAACAAGCTCATAGATACAGAACGGACCAGTGACTGCCAGAGCGGAGGTGAATGGGGGAGTGGGAGTCATGGGTGAAGGGAAATAAGTCATGGGGATATAATGTACAGCATGGTGACTATGGTTAATAATACTGTATTGCATATTTGAAAGTTGCTAAGAGAGTAAAATTTAAATGTCCTCATCACAAGAAGAAAAAACAGTTACAAAAATTGTCAATGACAGGGTAACTAGACTTTTTGTGGTGATCATGTTGTACATCTGAAACTAACATAATGTTTTATGTCAATTATAACTCAAAATAATATAAATAAGATAAAATAAAAAAATAAAATGGTGAACTGGAAATTGGAATATAAAGAAGGAAGTAATTAAGCATGAGGTGAACCAGAGGAGTTAGGCAGAGACCACTAGAAGCATCAATTTGTAGTTTAGCACTGTTTTTAGGGCAACGATTTGCTATAAGGCTGTTCACTTGAGAAATCTCCTACATTACATGTATATGTATATTGTTATATATTAATAATACTTTGTGATAATTAACATTATAATGTATATTAACATTATCATATTAAACAGTATTGCTAATCTATATAGTGTTTTTCTCATGACTGGCCAGCCAGTTAGGAAGTGAATACCAACACATGCTTTGAACTAGTGCACAGTATCCTATGTTCCTAAATTTGAGTGGTACATGTCAATCTGTTTGCTTCACCAATGTTGTTATGTGGCATTCCGAAGATATCCGACCCCACAACACTAGATAAAAGGGATGCAAATAAAGTTGGAGATGCTAGTAAAGGGCCAAGAAATAATACCAACATAGACCAATGATTTTCAACTTTGGCTTCACACTGGAATCACCTAGGAATCTTAAAAAAAACTACTACTGTCCAATCTCCACCCCAAATCAACTAAATCAGTGTCTCAGAGGTGGAACTCAGACATTGGTATTCCTAAAATAACCACAACCATGAATGTTAAATATGTTTTTTGACAGCTAAAGGCAGGTGAGCACCTTAAAGAAACTAGTTAAATACATGGCAAATAAAAAGAATGAAATTCTACCATTTGCAATAACATTGATGGACCTAGAGGGTATTATGCTTAGTGAAATAAGTCAGGCAGAGAAAGACAAATACTGTATGTTATCACTTACAGGTGGAATCTAGAAAATAAAACGAATGAATATAACAAATGAGAAACGGACTCACAGATATAGAGAAAAAATCAGTGGTTAGCAGTAGGGAGAGGGGAGGGAAAAGGAGCAAGACAGCAATAGGGGGGTTTAAGAGGTAAAAATTACTATGTATTAAATTAGTTACGTGGTTATATTGTGCAGCACAGGGAATATAGCCAATATTTTATAACAACTTTAAATGAAGTATAATCTATAAAAATACTGAATCACTACATTCTAAGTGTGAAACTAATATAATATTGTAAATCAACTACACTTCAATTAAAAAGGAAAGAAAAAAATGGCAAAAAACTGTCAGTCAAATGAAGATTGGTACAAATCCTTTGACTTTATAAGGGGCACTGTAAATATCACTGCAATCTGAGAGAAAGAAACTAACAACTGTATCAACTACAAGAAACTATGGCCAAAAGCATACTACAATTGCAGGAATTTACGACAAAGCAGTGACTACCAATATACAGCACTAGGGACATATCTACATAGGAATTACAGCGTACCAACCAATATTTCACACTGCTGGTTCAGTTAGCATTATCATTCCTGGGAATACGATGCTGGCACAATCTTTCTGGTAGTCATTTTGACAATACATATTAGAAATTATAAAATTTTGCATAATGTTTTATTCAACTCCACATCTTTGAAAATATACATAACCATCATATATGTGTTAAGAAAATAACTACAAATGCATACAAAAACAAAAAACAAATGCTGAATAGTAGGATAATAGGGATGGGTTAAATAACATATGGTATATATTTATATAATGGAATACTACAGAGCCATTAAAATGTTGTGTAATATTTAATAATACGAGAAGATACTCATTATACACTAAGTGAAAAAAATTAGGTGGAACAGTCTTACAGTATTATCCATTATTTAATTTTAAACACACACACAAAGATTAAGGTTAGACATCAAGTGGATATAATTTAAGTAGGAATTACTTAATTTTACCACTGCCTTTAATGGTAAAAAAAAAAAAAAAAAAATCACCATTAACTTTTTGGTCCTTTTGTTTGTACACATTTACCAAATTTTCTACAATACTCACAAATTAATTTTATAATGGGAAAAATTATTCATACATCCATTCCTATTTACTGCATATTTGCACCCACAACATTAGGACTTGGAGCCAATAGGGGGAGGGGCTAAGATTTGAACCCAGGCAGTCTGGCGCTGAAGTCCCTGCTCCTAAGCATGCTATACCACCTGTACAATTAAAATTGCTTCAGTGATAGTAGATCCACCTTCTAGGTGATATCTTACTTTTAATATTAAATCTAATTCATAGCAAATGCTCAGGAAACCATATGGCAGCTCTGATCTAGATCTCACATAACATAATCATGGCTATACAGATAAACCCTAGGTTTGCTTTTAAGATTATAGTCACAAAGGGCCCACAGTCAGCCAGCCTATCTAAAAATAGTTAGATTAGATGTCCTAATTATGTTTTCTACTTCATCTACAACAGACTTGATGAAACTTGTACACAGTATAGTGGAAAGACGGCTGTTAACAATCCAATAATGAAGTGGATGTGAATGTCTGCACAAATTCTGAAACTGATTTGATATCATCAGTATATTTAGGATGTGGTTCTACATATAAAATGCAGGAGGTACAGAGTAGAAAATTGCCACACAACCACAATTCTTTTTATTGCTGTCACGACTGCTGAACAAGTAGTTGTATCAAATGCCATCTTTTGCCTTTACAAGAATGTTTAGCTAAGCTCTTATCATTTTTAAATCCCTGTTGAACTCTACAGATCAAAGGCCAGCAGCACTAAGGACCAACCATTTTCTTCTAACAGCAATAACAGTAAGGTGATTAATCAACCCTCAACGATTGGGGGAGTGTGGCAGTTTAACTGTACAAAAGACGATCTGCTTCTTGGAGTAACCTGCCCTGTACTCAGTTATGTCTAACACCTGCAGAGAACATGGTTCGTTCTGAGGTAGAACAGAAAGGCAGATAAAGAAATTGCAAACATCTAAAAAGGAGAAATACATCAGAAAGGGAGAAATAGAATATCAGTTAGTCTAGGTTGCAAAAGAAAAGTTCATCTGTCTAACTGTCTTAGGTCTACATTTCTAGATAAAGCACAGAGGAAAAAGTGCATAAGATACTCTGCATCTTTTCTTTTTTTAACGCTCTACTGCATTGTTTGAATAATTGTTCATCTACAGTAATAAGACAGTTTGTACAGGGACTAGTATCTAGTAACTACCTAAAATACGGTATCTATTATCAGTGTAAAATAATTGAAAGAATACACTGAATTATTTGGCCTGGACAATTAAGGTACTTAACTATAAAACTATTTGATCAAGACATTCATTTCTTGAAAAGTTATTTCCAGACTCCTAAGAAGTAAAAACGTTATTAAAATGTCTTAGAACAAGTGTAGCAGTTAGGTACTAAGGCTGTAGTGTAGAATCAGACAGATGTTGATTAAAAAGAACAAACAGTGGTTACCAGTGGGGAGACGCGAAGGAAGAGGGGCACAATAGGGACAGGAGATTAAGAGGTACAAACTACTATGTATAAAATAAATAAGGTACAAGGATATACTGTACAGCACAGGGAATATGGCCAGCATTTTATAATAACTATAAATGTGTATAACTATAAAGGAGTACAATCTTTAAAAACTGTGAATCACTACGTTGTACACCTGAAACTTACACAATATTGTGAATCAACTGTACTTAAATTAAAAAAAAATTTTTTAAAAACAGAACAGTGGTTCTCAACTGGGATGATTTTGCCCCTCCTCCCCACAGGTGACATACGGCAATGTCAAGAAATATTTTTGGTTGTCACAACTGGAGGGAGGGTGGTGGTAATGCTACTGGCATATAAGGTGTAGAGGCCAAGGATGCTGCTAGACATCCTACAATGCACAGGACAGTTTTCCCACAACAAAGAACTATCCATTCCAAAATGTCAACAGTTAAAAAACCCTGATGATACAAATATTAAATCACTATGTTACACACCTGGAATTAACCTAGTGGTTGTAAGTTAATAGGAAGGAAGGAAGGAAAAAAAAGAGGAAGGGAGGGAAGAACTCTGGTCAAAAATTCTGTTGTGCTACTTATTAGCTGTGTGACTTTAAGCAAGAGACCTATCCTTTCTTAGTCTCACAGATTCCTTATCTATAAATGGGGATAATAACAGTACCTATCCTAATAGTTGGTATGAAGACTGAATGAAATCATGCATTTAACGGGCTTAGCACAATGGTTGGTATGTAGTAGGCACTCTATGAACGTTCTGTACACTATTACAATAGTAAAAATAAGTCAAAGGTTCATATCTTTTGCAGATATTAAAAGTTTAAGAAAGACATTATCATTCAAAGTCAAAATTCCTAAAGAAAATTACAATCACAAAAACGTTTTTGTGTAAAGTATCTTTCCTTGTCAATTAAACAAAGCAACCCATCTTGGTAAACTGATACCTAATTTGGAATTAAGAAACACACAGTAATAAATCAACTAATTTTTTCAATAAAGTATGAAGGCAGAGAGAAGAGCCTACTTATACACAGACTTTCAAATCCACTTTGTATTCTTCACCCACACTGGAATTCAAAGCAGTAGTTGGAAAACTGACCAGATTTCCGTCCCCTTGGGAAAACTATTTCTTAATCTAACTACACATCCTTCAAGGAAAACTTCCCCACACCATCTCCCTTGTTTCAAATCATGTTCCTGCATTCATTCTAACAATTTCACTCCTTCTGCATGGTCCTAGAAAATGTTTAACATTGGAGAAGAGAAAAATATTTCACGATTGAAAATTCAGGGCATGCTATCTTTTTCAAATGTTATCTCTACTTAGACTTTGTTTTCTGGAATGAATAGAAAATATTTCACTTAGCATGACCTGCTAAGCAACTTAGCAACTTCACAACCTTTTATCATTATTCTCCTAAAAGGGAAAGTAAACATATTTCCAAATCAAACCTACAAAGGCATATAACCAAACGGAAGCTTTCCTAACTAGGAGACACTACTGTTGGCTTAGATGTCATTTATTCTGGGAACACTTTCCTGATGTACAAATATCAATTTAGATACTTTTTCCATGTTCGACCACAGAAAATTCTTCCTCTATCATAATAGTTATACTACATAAGTGTTTGTTAGTTATCTTGTTTCTCCACTAAACTGTAAGCTCTATGAACATAGGAATTATGTTCCCTAAACCCCTGCATTAACACCATGCTTGGCACATCTGATGTGTTTAATGAGGTGTTTTTTTTTTCATGAATATATGAATGAAAAGTTCAAAAAAATGTGCAAAGTATTTTTTTTTTCTAGAACTCATCTTTTTTTAGGCCTTGAGGTTGTTTGTTGTTTTGTTTTTAATTACTTGGGTTGAATGAGAAAGTAAAATAAAGTTGGTCACTGTAAATAAATTATATAAATTTCATTTTCAGCCTCCTTTCTTCAGGAACTTCCCAACCTTGCTCCAGGAACTTGTCTCACACCAGAAATTTGCCTTGTGATTTTAAGGCACAAAGCCTCTTCCTTTCAAGCTATCTAGAGTTGTTGTTTTTTGTTTTTCTGTTTTGTTTTGTTTTTTCTATCAACGAAATACATTTTGAGCACCTACTAGCATAAAGCTGCTATTGTAAAAGCTATGGGAAACACAAAGATAACTAAGATTTGCCATTTGCCTGCTAGGAAACTCAACTTACTGAAAGACGAAGGCAAAATTGTAAAATAAAGGTACAAAGCATTACAGGAATATAACACGGAGGCTATAATTCCAACAACAGAAATTTAGTAAGGCTTATTGAAGGAGGTGGGAATTGGGCATAACTTTGAAAGAAGGTACTGTACTGAACTTCAAACAGGTGCATATATGTGGCAATATTACCTCATCTGCTTTCACTAGATATCAGCAAACTAGGTCAAGGATCAGATGCTACAGAAAAAAAGAGTTAACTCAGGAGCTGATTTTTCCCAGGACGTGTCAGTCAGCCTTATTAACAGCAAAAAAAAAAAAAAAAAAAAAAAAAAAAAGAAAAGAATAGAAAGAAAAAAGAAAAAGAAAAAAAGAAATAAAGAAAAAAGAAAGAAAGAAATGCTGAATTTTAACAAAATCTCTAAAGAATTACAGTACACTGCATGATCACAATCAGCCAAACCTATCCTTTCTCCAGAGCGTTTTCTAAAAAGAAACAGGTAACACAAAAATCTACCTCCGTCTTCAGGAAAGATTTATTCTAACAGGTAATCCTCTCCACTGCCAAAAGAGAAAAAGCACTTCAGAGGGGTCGGAAATGCCTGGGAGGCCGCAAGCGTCTCCCTCGTCCTAAGAAGGAATCTGGTGCTGAGAGCGCAGTGCTCTGACAGGAACTTGGGGTCCCGGGGATCGAGCAGCTCACCTGTTCGTCCTCCTGCATCGAGGCGGCCAACGGGAGCCCGTCCGCCACTCGGGCGATCATGGTGAGCAACACCATCTTCGCAGGCTACGGAGACTCAACTCTGGCCGAACGGCCGTAGGTGCGTCTTGACTTTCTTCGCCGCAACAGCTATACCTCTACCTCAGTTCCCGAAGATCCAGCTGCTCGCCGCTCCGCTTCCCGCTGAGGTGGCCGGAAACGAGCTCCAGAGCTCTCCACTACCGGTCCTCAGAATTGGCTTCCCACCGAGAACCACAACTACCAGAACACTAGTTCCGCGGTTTCTCTTTCCACCTTCAGAAACGTCCAAGGCCCCGCCCACTTCTCTGGATTTCCAGCGCCGAATAAGCCTTGACCCGTGAGAGGGCGTGACACACAAACAAATAGAATTTTCTAGTTTCTGATACTTTAAGTTTGGGGAGAGGGCTGGAGAGGATGGTGGGAGTTCGTGGGTAGTTAGATGAAGCGTATATGAAAAAAATGACAAGCTATATACTGATATTTTCATATTTAATTTTTTATTTTTCATATTGTATATCCTGTACAAATATTTTCTCTATTTGTATATTTCTAGACAGAGATTTATGTCTGTGTGTGGTGTTCGGGGTTTTTTTGCTTGTTTGTTTATGCTGTATCCCCAGGTCCTTGAATAGTTTCTGGTAAAAAATACTAATTGAATGTGTGAATAAATGACCAACTTACAGGGTCTAGATCAGTCACCCTTCCAAAAGCTGGGATCTGTGGTGATAGGTAGCAGGACAGCCTTGCAAAACTTCTGGTAACTGCATTCACTCCCTATGAGGGCAACCTCTAGACAATTCCACTTGAGGAAGTGGTACCATCTCTTTTTTTCTTCAGTGTCCCCATCTGCAAAATGAGAATATTATCTGCCTCTCAGGATATTTGTGATTATTTAGCTAGAAAGTGTAGGGGCACACATTTTGTAAACTAAAAAAGAAGTTATACAAATGTATTTTATTATTTATACTAACAACTACACCTTATTAAGCACTAATTGGTATTTGCATTAATAGAAACTGCTAAGTGCTTTATGGGTACTAGTTTTTTCTTTTTCTTTTTTTTTTCTTTTTTTGGATACTAGTTATTTAACCAAACAACTCAGCAAAGTTATTTAATATTAGGTCTCCACTTTGAGTTGGAGACAAAGCCTCAGAGAGTAATTTTTCCAAGGTGACACAGCTAGTAATAATGGAAACAGGATTTGAGCTGAGGTTGAACTCTAAAGCTTGTGCTCTTAATCCTGATATGACTCTGTCTTAACATTTAACCATAGGTTAAACAGCTCATGCTTTTATTACCTTTTCTACAATTTTACAGCTACTAGGAGAAAACTAGTATTATTTCTTGAGAGGATTTTGGGAGGAACACCTAATGATTGACTCCGCACAAAAGATGAAGGACTGGGATATAGACAAGACAAAGAAACTGATGGTGCTATTAACAGAGAGTGAGAAAGTGACATATAAAGCAATCCTTGTGTATATGGGAGTCTAAGCTGGTAAAATCACAATATCTTACATTTAGAATAGCTCAAAAATGTAACCTGATTTAACTTCCCTTGCTCCCAATCAACAAGAACATGTCTTCTACCACAGCCTCAAATGATGGTCATTCAGCCTCTGCTGGGACAATTCCAGTATTGAGAAATTAATAATACAAGTATTCTAACTAACGGTATGGCTATGTGGATGAGAGAAACAGAGAAGTATGCAGAGAGAAACAGAGAGAGAAGAATACACAGAGAAACAAATTTGGAGCAAGAATCCCAGCCTCTTTGCGGTTCCTGAATCTAGGCTCTTCCCAAGGCCCATTATCTGCCAGAAACCCGACAACACTGTGAAATGGGTCAAATTCCAGAATTTTGGAGCTTGTAAACCTTGTACTGGGGGCAAAAAAAAAAAAGGTAAACAAATTTGAATATCAGAGCTAACAGCAAATTCTTACAACTTATAAAAGAAACCGAGTAAAGCACATATATCTAAATCAACTTAAATTAAGCTGCTAAAACAGATGAGACTTTCCATTAAAGCAGAGTGTGAAGGTTAGAAATTTTACAAGTGAGATCAAAGGAAGCAATAGTTAGACTTGTGTCTAACAATTTGTTAAAATTTAAACAATTCTTGAGTGCCTAATTATATGCCAGACACTGAGCTAGGTAATGAATAAATAACAGTCCCAGCAACCTGTAGCCCGTATCAACCCCCAGACCAAACACCGTCGCTTAAGAGAAGAGGTCTAAAAGTACATAGCAGCTCCTGTTTGAATCACATAATTGCAAAAATGAAAAAAAGCCTTTCTCAGAAGGAGGTGAGGCTCTTGGCAGACAAAAAAATAGCCGCTATATGTGGGCTGCTCTCCAGCTACATGCGCTAGTACGGCTGACCGGTTATTTAAAAACTGAAACACTTTCTTACAGATTAGTAAGTAGCAGCCTCTCTGAGTAACCTCTCTGCAGCCCGCCCCTCCCACCAAACAGCGCCAAAACCCTTCGGGTTCTGCTTCAACGCTTCGTCCATATTAGCTTCTGATTGGTCGACTTCCATGCCAGTCAGTTTCCAAAGCTCCGCCTCCCAGGCCATTGGCTGCCTCCAGGAACACCAAAACGGCCCCGCCTTCCACCCTGGCGCCCGCCCGGCGGCCCTGCGTAGAGCGCGCTGCTCGGCGCGGCTCCTGACGTGGTTGGGGAGCAGCGCCCCGACAGCACGCACTAATGCGGTCCGTCATGATGGTTATTTTGAATTGTCATCTCTGACTAAACCTTCTCACAATGCGAGCTTCGTGAAAGCAGAGATTTGTCTTGTTCAGTCCTCGATTCGTTCACAGACTTGGTCCAGACATTAAAGAGAAAGTAAAGATTTGAGGGAGGAAGGAGGGAAAACGAACAGAGTGCACATTGTAAGTAATGTGAAAGCCCCTATTTAAAATAATTACCACCTTAGAGACCCTGCTTCAGATATCGAGCCTTAGCAAAACTACTCCCTGCCTTCTAGAAGCTACCTTATGAAACTGTGTCTTTCATCGTGTTTGTCCAGTTTCCCTACTTTGTCAGGAAAGCCAGGCAGAGACCAGGCCGATCCCTTGGAGTTGAGATGGTGGGGCTGTGAGGAGAGTTGGAGTGGTTTTGATAGCATCTAAAATATTTTATTGAACTTAAAATTTTAACATGTTTCTTTCTTCCCCTGATAGCCTCTAAATCCTTTCAGAGCAGATACAGTAGTCATTTGTTCTTCCCCAGAGTCTAGTATCCTGTTCCTGGAACCTAGCAAATACTCAATGTTTATTGAATAAATGATTGAATGAATGACATGCTCATGGATTGAGACAATACTTCATTAGTGGAGAGCATATGTGTACAGCGTAATTCACAGTTGATACTCTACTAAATTGTACTAGGAAAAAAAGGTAAAACAACACTTATAAAAGAAACTAAGCGAAGCGCATATTTAAATCAATTTAAATTAAGCTGCTAAAACAGAATGAGACTTTCCATTAAAGCAGAGTCAGAGGTTGCAGAGATTTTACAAGTGAGATCAAAGGAAGCAGTAGTTAGAGGCTTGTGTCCATTTATTTTTAAATAATTCTTGAGTGCCTAATTATATGCCAGACACTGAGCTAGGTTATGAAGATGAATAACAGTCCCAGCAACCTGTGGCCTGAATCAACCCCCAGACCAAACACTGCAGCTTAAAAGAAGAGATCTGTAATTTAAAAAAAAGAGGGATCTGTACTAAGTGAAGACATATCCCTCACCATTCTCTTCATTCATCCAATTAGGTATTCAACAAATATTGAGTGTTCAGTTGGATGGGAATAGCAGGCACTGGGTTATACAAAGGTGAACAAAATGAACATGTTGTTTGCTGGTAGAGGTTACATCCTTCCATCTGGCTCTGTCTCTCTCCCGTTATCCCTCAACCCACTGCCTCTCCCATTGCTGTCCCACCCCTCAGTCTGGAATAATAAAAGCCTTGGGTGGTTCTTTTTTTTTCCCCCCCTGAGTGTCTACCCAGCTTGTCCCTCAGACCTGCAGCCTTATTCCCTTTCTGTGGAGTCCAAATGGCTAGAGTTGTTCCTAACAGCCATAACAACTTCCTGATTGTAGCTGCCATTGTCTCAACAACTTCAAGTATTGTTTGGCTTCCTCCTCTTAGAGTTCTTCAGCTCCTGCTTCTTTACTCTCTTCTACACATACTGGTGTTTCAGAGATGAGTATGAACAACTTTCTGCGTGCTTTTCTTTACAATCTTAAGGGTCACATCCTTCAGTTATTACGAATCTTTGTTATCCTTCCTTATTTAAAAAAAAATATTAGCCTGACTTATTCGGCTCTAGCTGCCATAAAACTGAATACAATATGACATTAAAAGTGACTAAGTGGGGAACAACCTAACTTATTGCAATTTCTTCCTTGTGGTGAGTTCTCTACTTTCCCCAAACACTATTTTTGTTGATCTGTCTCTTGTGGTTATCGTCCCTCATCTCCCTAGCCCATCCTTTCACTCCATCACTGTCTGATATGGGACCTTTTTCTCCTAATTTTGTTAGGGAGTATGATCCTCTGGTTCTGGAAATATGATAGTCAGACCCAAAGGTCTATGTGCCATTTCTCTAAGGAAGCTTACCTCCTTTGGAGCTCTTAGGCAGATGATAACCAAAATCCCAGAAGCAATTCCTTTTTTAAAAAATCTGCTATTTATGCAAACTGTTGCTCTTTGAGAACATGACAATGGCAGCTTTGAGTTGGGGTTGTAGGGAATCGAGACAACAATCCTTTCTTCCTCTTATAAGTTGATATCAAATTGGGAAATAGACATAGGAACCAAACAGAGAAATAATAATACTACTTTTACTACTGATCAAACTAAGTGGAGAACATGGATTTAGATCTGTGATGACTCAAAGATCTTATTAACATTTTACCCCAGAATTAGGCAGATTTACCCATTTAGCTTGGAAACAGCATGCATTTGCTAAAGAGGCAGGAAGGCTCATTACCACACAGAGAGAACAAACTAGAATGTACCTGCATTGAGACCAGCATCTTCTTAAAAATACTTACCTATTACTGGATACAGACCTGCACAGAGGAGGACCTATGCACTACCAGGGGACAGAAGTGATCTTAGCACCTTTGTGTTTCCCTCCAGTTTAGTGGCTGGAGGTCATAGATTTCTAGCTGTTCTTTCTCTGCTAGCCTTTACCTGGGAAGAGGTTGTATCACAATATACATTCTGTGGAGGATTTGAATTTTAAAATTTTGTATGATACAATGCCTGTCTTATTCATCTCCTCATTCTGACTGTGTGTTGTATGTATCCCAGTTTGTGAAAAAGTTCTTGCTCCAAAACTAAAATTATAGATTTTTATATTACTCTGGGGGGTAGGAAGTATATTTTTGTTGGTATCCATCATTTTTTGTTGCCACAAATGGCAAAACTTAAATTACTACAATTGTTTGGGTTTTTAGCAAGTTTTATGTTGCTACCTGATTTTTTTTAATATGCTCTATGAAAAAAGATGAGAAATACTAATGAGAAAGGAGGAGGAGGGGGAAGAGGCTTAACTTGTGAATTCTAGCAAATGTTTAAAGAATACTAATCCTTTGTGAACTCTTCCACCTACCAAAGAAAAAAAAGAGAGAGAACACTACCCAAGTCATTTTTTTGAAGCCACTATTACTCTGATACCAAAACCAAAGACTTCATGAGAAATGAAAATGACAGACCAATATGCCTTATATAAAGATAAGTAGTGAAATAGTAGTAAACTTCCTAGCAGCATATGAAAAGGATTATACATAATGACCAAGTGAGTTTTATCCTGGGAACACAAGGTTGGTTCAACATATGAAAATCAATAAATGTAATGTACCACATTAATATAATAAAGGACAAACCCCATGTGATCATCTCAAAAAATGCAGAAACTCATTTGAGAAAATCTAACACCTTTTCCTCTTAAAAACAATCAAGACTAGGAATAGAAGAGGTCTTCCTCAACCTGATAAATTACATCTATGAAAAACCAACAGCTAACATTATACTTAAGAGTAAGAGATTGAAAACTTTTTCTCTAAGATTGGGAACAAGACAAAAATGTCCATTCTGCCACTTCCCCCCAACATTGTATTTGAAGTTCTAGCTAGGGTAATTAGGCAAGAAAAAGAAATAAAGCCAACAGAATTGGAAAGGAAAAAGTAACTCTAAATCTGTTTACAAATGTCTTGATCTTCTGTATAGAAAATTCTAAGGAACCCATACAAAAATTTATAATTCATAAGTGAATTTATCAAAGTTGTAGGACACAAAATCAATATGCAAAATCAATTGTATTCCTGTGCACTAGAAATGAACAATCCAAAAATAAAATTAAGAATGCAATTCCATTTGTAACAGTATCAAAATAAATGAAATATTTAGGTAAATCTAACAAAAGAAGTAAGATTTATAAACTGAAAACTGCAAAGCATTGTTGAAAGAAATTAAAGAAAACATCCCATGTACCTGGATCAGAAGATTTAGTAGGGTTAAGATGACAATAATCCTCAAACTGAACTACATATTCATTGCAATTCCTATCAAATCCCAGCTGGCTTTTTTTTTTTTTTTTTTTTGGCAGAAATTGCAAGCTTATCCTAGAATTTATATAGAAATGCGAAGGACCCAGGATAATAAATACGGTCATGAAAAAGAAGAGCAGAGTTCAAGGATTCACATTTCCCAATTTCAAAAATTACTACAAGCAACAGTAATCAAGACAATGAGGGGAAGAATAATCTCAACAAATGATGTTGGTATAACTGGATAGTCTCATGTAAAAGAATGAAGATGGACCACCTACCTCACACTGTATATAAAAATTATCTCAAAATTGATCATCAACCTAAATGTATGACCTAAACTATGTTATCTCTTCGAATAAAATATAGGAATGATTCTTTATGACCTTGAATTTAACAATAGTTTCTTAAGTATGACACCAAAAGCTGGGGAAAAAATAAGATAAATTGAACTTCACCAAAAGTGGAAACTTTTTTGCTTCAAAGGACATAATCAAGAAATTTAAAAAGACAAACCACAACATGTGAGAAAATATTTGCTAATCATATATCAGATTAGGGAATTGTGTGTGTGTGTGGGGGTTTGTGTGTGTAATGCAAAATTATGCAGCCACCTCTGAAAACAGTTTGGCAGTTCTTCAAAAAGTTAAATGTAGAGTTACTATGTGACCCAGCAATTCCACTCCTAGGTATCTACCAAAAAGAACTGAAAACATATGTCCACTCAAAAGTGTGTACGTGAATCTTTATGGCAACATTTTTCATAATAGCCAAAAAATGCAAACAATCCAAATGTGTATCAACTGGATAAACAAAGCGGGGCATTTCCATACAATATAATATATTTTCAGCAATAAAAACGAATGGAATACTATGACATGCTACAAAGTAAATGAACCTTGAAAATGTTATGCTATGTGAAAAAAGCCAGAAATGAAAGACTGTATATTGTATGATTCTATTTATATGAAATGTCCAGGGTAAGCAAATCTATAAAGACAGAAAGTAGATTAGTGGTTGCCAGGGGCTGGGAGGAGGGAGAGCAGGTAATAGGAATGGAAATGGTTTGTGATAATCGCTGTGGAGTTTCTTTTTTGGGGGAGGTGATAAAAATGTTCTGAAATTAGTTAGCAGTGATGGTTGCACAGTTCTGGGGATATACTTAAAAAACAAAAACCTGTGAAGTAAATCAGAGAAGAACTAAATAAATGGAGAGATATCTCATGTTCATGGATAGGAAGTTTCAATAGAATCGATGCCATTTCTTCCCAACTTGATCTGCAAATTCAATACAATCGCAGTCAGTACAATCCCAATCAGCAAGTTATTTTGTGGATGTCAACAAACTGATTCTAAAGTTTATATGCAGAGGCAAAAGACCCAGAATAGCCAACACAGTATTGAAGGGGAAGAACAAAGTCACAGGATGATATTACCTTAGTAATCAAGACAGTGTGACATTGGTGAAAGAATAGATCAATACATCAATGGAACAGGATAGCCCAAAAATAGACCAACAAAATATAGTCAACTGATTTTTTACAAAGGAGCTAAGACAAATCAATGGAGGAAGGATAGTCTTTTCAACAAAAGGTGCTGGAATAACTAGACATCCACATGCAAAACAATGAATCTAGATATAGACTTTATACCTTTCACAAAAATTAACACAAAATGGATCACAGACCTAAATGCACATGCAAAATTTTAAAACAATAAGATAATGTAAGAGAAAGTCTACATGATCTTAACTTTGGCAATGATTTTTTAGGTACACGTAGGTGTGAGCCATGAAAGAAAGATTTGATAGATTGAACTGCATTTAATTTTAATTAAAAAATTCTGCTCTGTGAGAGGCATTGTCAAGAGAATGAGAAGACAAACTACAAACTGGGAGAAAGTATTTGCAAAGTACATATCTAATAAAGGGTTATTACCTAAAATACACAACACTTAGAATTCAACAATTTTATGATACAATTAAAAATAAGAGGATTTGGCCAGACACCAAGGAAGATATACACATGGCAAATAAGCATATAAAAAGATGCTCAGCATCATATGCCATTAGGTAGTTGTAAAATATAACAAAAGTGAGATATGACTACACACCTATTGGAATGGCCATCTGCAAGCTGGAGACCAAGGAAAGCCAGTGGTATAGTCCAGTCTAAGTCTGAAAGCCTGAGAACTAGAATACCAGTGGTATAAGTTTCAGCTCAAGCAGTTAGGCAGAGAGAGAGAGGATTCAACCTTCTTCTGTCTTTTTGTTCTATACAAGCTTTCTATTCAGGTTGCAGGATGCCCAGATATCTGTTTAAACATTATTTCTGGGTGTGTCTGTGAGGGTGTTTCTGAAAGAGATTAGCATTTGAATTGGCAAACTGAGTAAAGTAGATTGGTCTCCTCAATGTGAGCATCATGTTGATTTACTACACTTTGTTTATCCATTCATCCAATGATGGACACTTGGGTTGCTTCCACTTTTTGGCTGTTGTGAATAATGCTGCTATGAACATGGGTGCAAAATATCTCTTTGAGACCCTACTTTCAGTTCTTTTGGGTACTATATACCTAGAGGTGGGGTTGCTGGATATGGTAGTTTTATTTTTAATTTTTTGAGGACCCACCATACTATTTTCCATTGTGGCTGCACCATTTTACATTGTACTAACAGTATATAACAGTTCCAATTTCTCCACATCTTTGCCAACACTTGTTATTTTCTGGGTTGTTTGTTTTTGATAGTAGCCATCCTACTGGTGTGATCTTATGGGCTTTAAAACAAAATCTCTCTCATTTTAGGGTTTTTAAAAATATACTTGATATTAAATATTGTAGTCTTGTTTTAAAACAAATTTATTGTTACTAAAGCAAACAAACAAAAAACTAAAACAAATTCATTATTATTAGAACTTTAAAAATAAAAACCCAAATTATGATTCAGATAAATCACTCCTTCCTTGAGGAATGATAAGTGAAAAGGATGAGAAAGAATAAAGAGCATTCCCCTAAAAGGAGTCTAAATGGAAGTTTCTCTATTATGGAAAGAAGGGCACTGTGACAAAAGAACTTCCTCCTAATATTATCTAGCTTTCTGTTCTCTTAGCCCTTTGGGCTTTGCCATTAAGCCAAACCAGAGGTTGACTTTCTTCCTTGGGGAGGAGATAGCAGTCTATTAGGACAAGTTCTGCACCACTTTCATGTGGTCCCACTGCAAAAACCACAGGAGGATGGTTAATTTTATGCTGAGAGCTCTGAAATGGGTCAAGCTAGTACATATTAAATTAATTCCAAAGCCTGACTGTAAGCAAGGCCAAAAAATAAAATCCCTACAATTTCCTATTCCATTTGCTAGGTTAAACTATTAACCTGTTATGTTGTCTAAGCTAGTACACTAAAAATTATGTAATGCAATAAAATGTCAAGAGAAAGACACTAAAATTGTACATTACCAGAAGATACTTCAAATTTGGATATTAACCTTTTTCATTATCAGATTTCCAGAAGAGAAATAAAGTTGGCAGATTAAATCTCCATCCCTTTGTAAATTAAACCCCATAGAAAATCCAGACTCCTTAAAGTTCACAGAAATTAAAATGCAAAAACCATTATTCCTCAATTACTTATCCTACTCAGTCTTGGCTAGCAGTGTTCTTAAACAGGTGCCTGGGTAGAATCAGTATTCTTTCATGAGCTATAGCCTGAACTGTTTTCACTGGAAAATTTCTTTAGTATCTTAAATTTGAATTGATTGAGTCAAAATTTCTCATGTCTCTTACTTTCAAACAATCCAAGATGCAATAGGACACAATACTAAATTATTAAATTAAGAAAAATATTAAATTAATATTAATTTAATTAAGCCAAAACATTAAAATAAAGACATCAACTCCAAGGCCATAGAGCTACCCAAACAAATGGTGTTATCAGAACACAGTGTAGTACTTGGTTGGGACATTTCAGAACCACATAGCTGTTTCTAAACATCATAAACAGAAACTCAGTGTCAAGAGTAGAGAAAGAGAAAACCTTTTTAGTGTTAGCTTCTCTGGTTTACTAATTGCTTTGTGCCAGTTATCTGAATCTATGACTTGTAAACATAGTTTTATTGAGAGAAATGTTTCCCATGAAGAGGTTAATTATGGAATTGTGTTTAAAATGTGGCAGGTAGAGGTGAAACTCAGGGAAATTGTTTCCTCTTTCAGGGAAGGACACTTGAGATCTTCCTGCCTTGTTACAAAATTTAGAAATTTACAGGTTGGCAGTCTCAGTTTCAGGTTACTAACTGTGGTATTGTTGATGAGAAAAATTAATCAACAGTCAATCTAAGAAAGAAATGGAGAATTTTACTCGAGCCAACCTGAGCATTGTAAGCCGGGAGACTGTCTTTCAGAAAGCTCTGAGGTCAAAGCACAGTTACACAAGTTTTTGAGTCAATGGGGTACATGTCAAATGATGTATTATTGACAGTTTACACAATCAAAGTGCGTTGTGGGTCATGGGTCATTGAGGCCCCTTTCAAGATTAAGAAGGAAGGTTATCTCCTAAGGAGTTGTGACCCTTTATGAGATTAAGAAGGAATGTTACTTCCTAAAGAGGTCTGGTTAATGCAGATGCACAACACATGCTAAAGGGGAGGGTGGAAGCCCAAAGAGGCAGAGAAAAATTTTATGTTTACATTTTTCTTGTCTTGCCATAAAATATAAATTTTATTTCATCATTCTAATGATTTTACACCAGCATAATCAAAATTTACTAATTTTCATTTCCCCTTTGAACCCCCTTCTCTTGTGGCACCCAAAGGCTGATTTGAATATAGGCTCTGTTGAGTGACATAATTTCCATAATCTCTTGTGTATGTTCATTTTCAGCCCTTGCAAAATGACTGCTACCACTGCGTAAATGCTATGGAATTGATTAGGTCTATGAAAACTGCCTCCTGGTCAAGATTTCCCCTTTGTTTTATTTATTTTTTTTTTTTGGGCACATGGGCTTAGTTGCTCCACGGCATGTGGGATCTTCCTGGAGCTGGGATCGAGCCCATGACCTCTGCATTGGCAGGCGGATTCTTAACCACTGCTCCACCTAGGAAGCCCCTCCCCTTTGTTTTAACTGGTGAATTCTCTTTAGCAAATTTTAGAATTTTAGAAACTGTTTCTAATATTCTGAGGGATATTGGTCTTTTATTCTACTTGGGATTTGCTGAACTTCTGGAATCTGAGAAGTCAATGTCCTCTCAGTTTTAGAAAATTCTTGGTCTTTATCAACTGGAACATTTCTTCTAGCCCTTTTTCTTTCTCTTCTTTTTCAAGGACTATAGTTACACATATACTATACTTTTTTACTGTATTCCACGTCTTTTATGCTGTGCTCTTTTTTTTTTCCTGTCCTTCATTTTGGAATCATCTATTGACCTATCTTCCACTTCACTAATCCTGACTTCTGCTGCATTCAGACAGCTGTTAAATACACCCATGGGTTCTTGTTTCCAGTTATTGTATTTTTAATATTTAGAATGTCCATCTGATTTTTTAGATTCCAATTCTATATTGAAGTAAATTATCCATCTTTTCATCTTTGCCCATCTTTTCCTCTATTTTCTTAAACCTGCTAGTCATAGTTAATTTAAAGTCCTGTCAACTCTATATCTGGGTCTGTTTCTATAACTTTTAGTATTTAGTCATTTGGATTTCATTTTTAGCATGTCATAATTTTATATTGGATTCTATACATTGTGGATGAAAAAAATTGTAGAGGCTCTGGATAATGCTGTCTAACCACCGAAGAGTTAAGTTTTATTATGGTCGGCAGAAAGAATACTGGTGGATCATTTTGATCCTGTAAAGAGTGGGTTCTAAGCTTTGTTAGATGTATTGTTTCACTACTGTACTGTCCTTACTCTAAGGGTATGGCCTTTTTGGGGTCTCAACTGAAAGCCCTGGGTGTCTCTATGCCTTGGAGAGGCTTGAAGTCCAACTTGTGTTGGATGCTGAAATCTCTGCTTAGCTCATTACCCTCCAAACTGCTGTTTCCTGGTATGCTTTTTGGCATCTTGCTTTGCGTATGCTGGGTTTAGGAACTGGCCACTATCTTGAGGGAAATTTGTACTTAGATTATTGAGTTACTAATTTTCTGCCATCCTCCCCTCCCTTTAAGTCTCAGCCACATTGTCAGCTCTGAACTTTGACATTTGAGTCTTCAGCCCAGTAATACTGCATCTTTTACTTGGCCTTTATTCTCTATCACCTGATATGGATAATTCCCTCAGGAGAAAAGTCCCAGGGTGAATATGGAACTCATTTCATGTGCTTCTCTTCTCTTAAGGATCTAGACTCACGTCCTGTCTGCTTAGAGTACTTGTCAGTGCCTTCAAAGAGTTGTTTTTATATTTTTCTATACTTATATATGTAATACTTATATATTTATAAATATTTATACATTCTATTCTATCCCCCTCCCCCCACCCAAGGGGGGAAGAGTCAGTCTGATATGTGCTCCTCCATCTTAACTGGAACTAGAACTTTTAGCACTTCTTAGCTTTTGAGTTTGCAGTAACTTCACTGAACTGTTTATCTGCCTCAGCTAATGAAGATGGCATATTCATTTTAAATTTGGGAACCCCATTTGTTTTGATTTGTGTATTATATAAAACCTACCACTAGACTATGGGCAAAGCTAAAGTCTGAGTCTGCTAGAAGAGCAACTTCAGCTAATAAGATTAGAAACCTAATTTCAGAGAATTAGGTGGTAAAGAATGTATGTAAGTCAGGAAGTATAGACATCAAACGCATACAGTGTATATAAGCAAACTGGTTATGAAGGGAAGTAAGAGATATGATGGTGGCTAGAGGGGGAAGGCTTTGTTTTAGGGATGAGGAAACTTGATCATGTTTATAGGCTGGGCATGGAGTTAATGGAGAAAGGGAGGCCAAAGATATTAAGACAACAAGAGAGTATTAAGAATTTCCTAGTAGAGATGTGAGTGGCAGAGTAAATTGCTTTTGTGAGATAGGTTGGGGGAAAAAGAGAGGTAAAGATATAGACTAAGTTAGGAGGTTTGGAAGAAAGAATGACGAGATACCTGACAGTGTCATTTTCTGGAAACAGTTGGAATCATGATGGGAGAGACCGCTGAAAGATAAAGAAATAATAAAGGAGTGGAATAAAAGACTGGATGAGTGGCATGAGTGAGTAACGTCTGTGATGACTCCCAGTTTTGAGGCTTAGGCAACTCTGCGGATGCTAGCTTTGGGGTTAATAAAACAGAGAACTGAAGAGCAGATTTGGGAGGAAAAATGGGTTAAGAAGAGTTCAGCTTTATTCACACTGAGTTAATCAACAATAGTGACTATTGCCTGTGAACCTTGGGATCGATAGAACCCACTACAAAGATAAACCTTCTCCCTTGCATGTTACAATGGGGTTAGCTCCCTATAAACCCATCATAAATTGAAGATATCTTAAGTCAAAATGCATTTTATATACCTAACATACCAAACGTCACAGCTTAGCCTAGCCTACCTCACCTGTGCTCAGGACACTTACACTGGGCAAAATCACCTAACACAAAGCCTATTTTATAATAAAATGTTGAATATCTCATGTAATTTATTGAATACTATACTGAAAATGACAAAACAGACTGGTTGTATGTGTACAGAATGGTTATTAATGTACCTGACTGGGAGCCCAGCATCACCAGGGAGTATTACCCCATATCTCTAGCCCAAGAAAAGATCAAAATTCGAAATTCTAGGTCTGGTTTCTACTGAATGCATGTCACTTTCATGCCATGGTAAAGTCAAAAAATTGTTGAGTGGAACCAGTAAGCTGGGGCCTTCAGTACAGAATAGTGCAGTAAAAGCATTCTGCTTTGCTGGAGACTCAGCTTCCATACTTAGAGGACACTGGAATATAAGAAAAGGGTTTTCAGAACATTTAGTGGAGGATTTATTTGACCTATGAACTTTTTTTTATAACCATGAAAACATCCCTTTGCCTTGATGGCAGATACCAAGCTATATATACTGTACCATGAGTTCTTCACGAAAAATGACAATCACAAAGTCTCAACTGAAAGAAAAATTGAGGTTTAGGAGAAAGGTTTTTACAGTAACTAAAGGTAAAATCAAAAGGTAAAGAAGATTTTAAAAGAGGGGAAAGAGGGAAAGAGAGGGAAAGGAGGCTAGATAACCTAGAAAAGTAATGATTCTGAGGAGAGAAAAATATAAAATATAAGAGGACGACTGATTTGGAGAGTGGAGGACAAATATCGGGAAAATATGGAGACAGGCAGTGAGAAAAAGAGAAACTTCTTGAGGGTAGAAACTGAGGACGGTGACAACGGAGCAGATAGGAAGAAAAAAAGAAAGGCGGTCTGGGAATGAAAAGCTCTCCAGGTTGAGGTAGTGGGTGGAAAGAGAAGAGGGAGATGCCAGAGGGTGAAGAGGCAGCGGCGGGTGTTTGTGGGAGAGGGACCGAAGCAATCGGGGCGGAGCAGGTGGCGGAGGCAGCCGCGGAGGAGGCCTGGTCTTCCCAGGCCTCCACCACGACCGTGGCTACTGGAGCGGATGGTCGTCCACGCCCCGAGGATGCTCCCTGGCAGTGCCGCAAGACCTTAGGAAACCCAAGCAGCGAACGTAACTAGGATTGGGCTGGCCAGGCCCTTGCAATTCATGAAGAGGACTGACAGCGGGTCCTGCTGCCGCCGCCGCTGCGACTGCGGCTGCTGCTGCCGCGCGTCCCGCCGGGCGCACCACGCGCCCTACTGGTCCAAGGACGCGGCGCGAACCCCGCAGTCCTCGCGGCAGTCTCCCGGCCGGGAGCGGCGGCATCCCGAGCCGGCCGGGAGCTGGGCGGCCGCGGCCGAGGAGGAAGAGGCAGCCGCGGCAGCCGCACCCTGGATGAGGTGAGAGCACCGCGGGAGCCCCGGAGGCTGCAGACTGCACCCGGGAGTGGCGGCGCCCGCTGCGCTGGTTAGGGGAACCGCGTTCCGGGCTGGGACCCAGGGGCTGGAGACCCGGGCGCTTGGGAGAGGTTGACACAGAGTGACATTAGCTTGGAGAAGGTTGGAGGGCACGGCTGGGGACAGGGTGGTGATGGGGCTGGTGACGGGGACGGGTTGGGGAGAGACAGTAGGGAGTTGCCTAGAAATACAGGTGTGGCTCTGGACTGTATCAGACTAAAGCTTAGGAAACCCAGTCTCTACCCCGAGGTCTTTGCTTAACGCGTAGTCAACGGCTTTGTTGGTGGAGATGAGAGTGAAGGCCATGCCGGTTGGGTCGAGTCAAAGGAGAGATGAACACATGATTCAGAAGGCCATGCCAGGTTGGAAGCCCTGAATGGTAAAAGCAGTTAAAGGACCAGGAAATGCGTGTGGGTGTACAGTTGAAAGAGTACCCACTGCCTTATCTTATTCTCCCCCATCCCCTCAATCTTAGATACAGACAGCAGGGTGGGGATTGGTGATGGTTCTTTCTTCCTAGGCTACCTCTCTTCGCCTGCAGAGCTGGAGCCTTGCCTGCTGGCTGGGTGATGCTGAGCAGGAAGAGCCCCACCTAAACCCAGCCACTCTCGTTGCTCTGGCTTGGAAGACCAGACAGATTAGGCCCAAATTTTCTTCACGGTGCAGCAGCAGGATGAAAGCCTGCCATACACACAATTTTTTTGGAGGAGACAGATTGTGCTCCTGACTTTTTGAAATAAACATTTCCTTGTCAGAGCATCTTTAGCTTATTCTTTTATGGGAAGCTGGCACTCATAAATCAAACTACAAGGCAATAGTGGTTTCAGGATCTAAGCTGCCATTAACTAATTGGGATCTGAAAAAAGTTTCGTCATTTCTCTAGGCCTGTTTCCTATGCATAAAATCAGGATTGGGGGCTTTTGAGTATTAATTACAGAACTAAATATTAATGGGATCTGTATGTGTTCGGGACAGTGGTTTATTTGTGAATGAGGAAACAATTTTTTCACAGACACAATTGTGTTTATTCATCACACTGTCCACTGTTTATTTGAGAAAACTGAGACTATTCAGTTAACAGTACTTAAAGGAATCCCATTTCTAGGCAGAAACCCATGATAAATTATTGCTTTTAAGAAGGAATGAAGCAATAAGTATTCATTATTTGATTTTTTTATAAAGCTGAATTTTAGCCCAAACATAATTACTCTTTTTAAACGTGTCTCTATGGTGTGTTGAATATTTTTTACAGATTACTTTGGAATCTTTTAAAAAACCTGAAACAAAAAATTAATCTGTATATATATTTATAATTTAAAGTCTTCTTTACTTTATACATGCTGGGGTGAACTCTTTTCATCAAAAGAAGCATTACCATTGCAAAATTTTAAATGGGTCATGACTTCTTATCCTAAATGTGATTTTTCTTACTATCTCTGGTAACAGAAAGTTTGTAGGGTTAGAATTAGTTCTCTATATTGTGGTTTAATTGTTAAAATGGAAGGCATATGCTTTCATTACTTCCTTAATAGTTATTTATCTGACGGATCTCTACATTCGTTGATGTGGTGACAAGCCTTGAATGTTTTTAAACATTTCAGGAATACTCAAATGAAGCAGTGTCAGAAACTTCACTGAGCTTGGTGCTACCCTGACCCTCATTTAAAAATCAGTTCTGGGCTTCCTAGGTGGCGCAGTGGTTAAGCGTCTGCCTGCCAATGCAGGGGACACGAGTTCGATCCCTGCTCCAGGAAGATCCCATATGCCGCGGAGCAACTAAGCCCGTGTGCCACAACTATTGAGCCTGCGCTTTAGAGCCCGTGAGCCACAACTATTGAGCCCATGTGCTGCAACTGCTGAAGCCCATGCGCCTAGAGCCCATGCTCTGCAACAAGAGAAGCCACAGCAATGAGGAGTCCGCGCACCACAACGAAGAGTAGCCCCCACTCACCGCAACTAAAAGAAGGCCCACGCACAGCAAAAAAGACCCAACACAGCCAATAAAATAAATAAATAAATTTATTAAAAAAAAATCAGTTAGTTAGGAATGTGCAACATACTTTTAAAAACATACCTGTCTTAGCTATAGTTATTAGAAGTTTATGAATATTAGAGGCATGCACTTGGGGAGGAGTGTCTCTGGTATCCAGTTTTCTAACTCCCAGTTAACTAAAAATGAAAGAAAGCAGCTTATTTTAATTCAGTGTGTTTTTGTTTGTTTATTTTAATCAAGCAATGATGGTGGAGGCCAGTATAAAACTGGGTGCAAAAGTACCCTCAGGTAGTTGAGAATCTGTAGTTCTAAACTCTGCTCACCTAACTACAGTATGGAATAAGTGCTATAACAGTAAGATGGATTGTGGAAATTAAAAAATAAATAAATACAAGGCTACTATATAAACCCAGAATGCAAGTTACTAATTTACCATGAGGAGTCATCTTAGGGAACTAGACCCTCTTTTTTTTTTTTATTTCAGTAAGGTGTCTTGGCATACTTGCCACATTTGGAAGCCAAATTATAATCAAAAGATTGTTTATGAAACGTGAATATAGAATAAGGAGAATTAGTCAGTAAATTCTAGATTTGAAAAGAAGTAATAGCTTCAAATGGGAGTATCAAAGGATACAAATGGGTTCTTTCTGCCCTGGATGGCGAGGGTCATTAATGATCAACCTCTCTCCTCAGGCACGCCTTCCTTTTTTCTCTGATATGCTAATATTTTCAGGTAGTAGTCTATTTTGCTTGGGAATCTTTATGTCTGTTTCAAGTGTCTACACATTTCTTCTCTGAACCAGTTTGTTTCATTGTAAAGTTTAAATTCCAAATGGCAAGCTTACTTTCCTTAGGTAAAATTCATGATGGGGGTAGGGAAGTAGGGTTGGGGGACATTGTTATAGTCCCTACATGCTGTAATATGAGCCATGTGGTTAATGGCAACTGGATATGGCACTAAGAGGCAGAGGATCAGAGAGGGCTTCACACACACACACAGGAGATGAACTTTTTCTAGCCCAACAAGATAACAGAGCCAGGGTTGGGTGGGAAGTAAATTTTGTAGCAGAGGGATATACGCAAATGTATGGCCCTGGGGAAATGGCTTATTGAAGTGACACCCATGCTGTGATAGAACTTTTCTATGAGGATTTAATTCAAAGGTGTTCCTCTTTCAAGTATACAACTATTTAAAAAGAGGAATTAAATGAGTTGCCAGATTATGGGAATGTGCCTCAATGGGCACCTTTGAAGCCTAGCAGACTGCACATGCACATTGCAGATTGCACAGGTGGATAGCCTAGAACCAGCAGGCAGCTGCCGGAGGTTGTGGTTGGTGGGGAGGAACGGTGTCAGAGAAGGATCAGCACATTTCAACCGCTGTGTCTCTTTAACCATCTCTCTTTTTGTTTTTTGGGTTTTTCTTTTTTTTACTGCTTTATTGAGATATAATTGGCATACAATAAACTGGGCAAATTTAAAATGTACAATTTGGAAAGTGTCCATATGTGTATATATCTGTAAAATCATCACATGCCCATCATCCTAAAAAGTTTCCTTCTGCCCTTTTATAATCCCTTCCTCTGTCTCTTCTTGCCTCACTAACACACAGGCAACAACTGGTCCTTTTGTCACTATATGACAGTTTGCACTTTCTAGAATTTTATATAAATGGGATTATACAGCATGAACTCTTTTTGCCTGGCTTCTTTCACTCAGAAAGTGTGAAACTTCTCTCACTAGTTTTCTTAAGATTTATCCATACTGTTATGGGTATCAATAGTTCATTTTCTTTCATTACTGAGTAGTATTCCATTGTATGGCTATACCACAAGTATATTAGTTCACCAGCTGTTGGGTTGTTTCCAGGTTCATGGCTATTACAAATAAAGCTGCGATGAACATTGTTGTATAAGTCTTTGTATGTACATATGCTTTCATTTCTCTTGGGGGAATTTCTAGTAGAACAGTAGGCATATGTTTAACTTTTTAGGAAATTGCCAAACTCTTTGTCAATGGGATTTTACTTTTACATTCCCAGTAGAGATGTGTGAAGGTCCCTATTTCTCCATATCCTTGCCAACATTTGTTACTGTCTTGTCTTTTTTTATTATAGCCATTTTAGTGAGTGTGAAATGGTATCTGATCATGATTTTGATTTGCAGTTCCTATTAACTACTGATATTGAACAACTTTTCATGTGCTTTATTACCATCTGTATATTTTTGGTGACGTGTTTGTTGAAATTTTTTGCCCATTTTTTATGGAGTTCTTTGCTTTTTTATTGTTAAATTTAAGAGTTTTTTATTCTAACTACAAGTTTTTATTATATATGTACTTTATTATATATGTACTTTTATTATATATGTACTTTATTAATTTGTAGTTTGTAAATACATATATATGTATTTATATATGTTTCTCCCAATCTATAGTTTGTCTTTTCATTTTATTTACAGTGTTTTTGAAGGCCAGAAATTTTGCTAAAGTAAGTCCAAACTATCAAATTTTTCTTTTAAGGATTTTGCTTTTAATGTTATATCTAAGAAACCATTACTTAACCCAAGGTCACAAAAATATTTTCCTATGTTTTCTTCTAGAAGCTTTATAGTTTCATGTTTTACATTTTGGGTCTATGATCAATTTTGAGTTAACTTTTGTATCCAGTACAAGGTATTGATCAAAGCTCATTTTTTTGCATATCGTGTTGTTCCAACACTGTTTGTTGAGAAGTCTATCCTTTCTCCATTTAATTGCCTTAGCACTTTTATCAAAGTCAATTGACCATGCATATGTGAGTCTATATCTGAATTTTCTGTTCTGTTCCATTGATCTATTCGTCTGTCTTTAGACTAATACCATACTATCTTGATTACTAGAGCTTTTTAATTCTTGAAATAATGTGGTGCAAATCCTTCAGTTTCATTCTTCTTATTCAAAATTGTTTGGGCTACTCTAGGTTCTTTACATTTCCATATACATTTTAGAATCCACTTGTCAACACAGACAAAAAGCCTGCTGGGAATTTGAATGGGATTGTATTGAAACCTATATATTAATTTGGAGAGAATCGGTATTTTAACAATACTGAGTCTTCTGATCCATAAACGTGGTGTATCTCTTCACTTATTTAGGTCAGTGGTTCTCAACTGGGGACAGTTATGCCTCATAAAGGACATTTGTCAGTACCTGGACACATTTTTGATTATCCTAACTCACAGCAAGGGTGATACTGGCATTTAGTAAATAGAAGTCAGGAATACTGTTTAACAGTCTGCAATACATGGAACAGTTCTAACATTGAAGAACCATCTGGCCCAAAACATCAATAGTGAGTGAGGTTCAGAAAACCTCATTTAGTTCTTTTTTCTTAGCACTGTTTTATGGTTTTTAGTATACAGAATTTACACATCTTATGAGACATCCTTAAATTCTTCACATATTTAATTTATTATAAATGATAATGTCTTTAAAATTTCGATTTCTGATTGTTCATTGCTAGTTTATACTGATTTTTGTATGATTTTATATCCTGTAGTTTTGCTGAATTCACTATTTAGTTCCAGTAGATTTTTTGTAGATTCCATAGAATTTTCTGCATAATATTTATGTCATCCACACAAGAGAGGAAAAGGGAGGGAGGGAGGAAGAGACAGAAGGAGAGACAGTTTTACTTCTTTCTTTCCAATCTCTATTTATTTATTTATTTATTTAGCCTTATTGCACTAGCTAACACCTCTAGTACAAAGTTGAATTGAAATAGTGAAAGCAAACATACTTTGCCTTGTTTCTGATCTTAAGAGGAAGGCATTTATTCTTTTACCATTAAGTTTATACCTGTAGGTTTTTCAGAGATACTTTTCATCAGATTGAGGAAGTTCTCTTCTATTCATAATTTTCTGTGTTTTCATTAGGATTGGATGTTTGATTTTACATTTGATGAGATGCCTATGTCATTTTTCTTTTTTATTCTATTAATATGGTAAATTACACTGATTGACTTAAGAATGTTAAAATCAATGTTGAGTTCCTAGAGTAAATCCCAGTTAGTCATGATATACTATCCTTTCTATACTGTTGACTTAGAGCTGCTAAAATTTTGTGAAGATTTTTTGTGTCTATGTTCAGGAGGGAAATGGTTTGTATTCTTCACTTGTAATGTCTTTGTCTGGATTTCGTATAAGGATAATGTTTCCTCATAAAATAAGTTGGGAAGTATTCCCTCTTCTTCAATCTTTGGGGGACAGTTTGTGTAGAACTGGCATTATTTCTTCCTTAAATGTTTGATAGAATTCAAAGGAAAATTATTAGCATAATATCTTCAAGGTTCATCCATGTTGTAGCATGAGTCAGAATCCTGTTCTTTTTAAAGGCTGAATAATATACATTATATGTATATGTCACATTCTGTTTATCTATTCATTCACTGATGGACATTTGGGTTGTTTCCACCTTTTGACTATTGTGAATCAGCTCTGAACATTGGTGTACAAGTACCTGTCTGAGTCCCTGCTTTCAATTCTTTTGAGTATTTACCCAGAAGTGGAATTGCTGAATTATGTGGTAATTCTGTGTGGAACCCCTGTACTATTTCCTACAGTGACTGCACCATTTTATATTATCAGTAGTGCACAAGGGTTCTGACTTCTTCACATCCTCCCCGACACTTGTTATTTTCTGTTTTTTCTGTTTTTTTAATAATAGTCATCTCAATGGGTGTGAAGTGGAATCTCATTGTGGTTTTGATTTTCATTTTCCTAATAATATTTTTTAAAGTCTAACATTTACTCACATATTTACTATTTCCAGTTTTCTTCATTAGTTTGCTTAGATCTAGATTTCGATCTGGTATCATTCCCCTTCTGCTTGAAAGAACTTCTTTAACATTTCTTATTCTTATTGTGTAGATAAACTGTTGGGGAATTCTTTCAGATTTTGTGTGTCTGAGAAAGTCTTTTTTCCAGCTTCAGGTTTAAAAGATGTTTTTGCTGGTTATTAGGACTAACTACATAATTTGTGGGGCCCAATGCAGTATCAAAATGTATAGCCCTCTGTTCAGAATTATTAAGAATTTCAAGCCATCAACATCAGAATATTAGGGGAATTTCCTGGTGGTCCAGTGCTTAGGGGTTGGCACTTTTACTGCCAGGGCCCAGGTTCAAACCCTGGTCTGGGAGCTAAGATCTGGAAAAAAACAAAACCAAAAACCAGCAGAATATTAAACCAAACACAGTCTTTCTGAGCATAGTACCCTGTGTGACTATACAGGTTGCACATACAAGAAGTCTACTCTGCTGGTTATAGGATTCTAGGTAACTGGTTTTTTGTTTTTCAGTCCTTTAAAGATGTTGTTATGCTATCTTTTAGCTTGTAATTTTTCTGATGAGAATTCTGCTCTCATTCTTGTCCTTGTTCATCTGTACAAAATGGAAGTTTTTTTTTTCCTCCTGAATGCTTTAAAATTTTTCCCTTTATCACTGATGTTAAAAAATTTGATTACAGTGCACCTTGGTGTAGTTGTTTGCATTTCTTGTGCTTTGGCTTTGTGGAGCTTATAGTTTTCATTAAAGTTGGACAATTTTCAGCCATTATTTCTTCGAAGTTTTTTTGTTACCCCTTCTAACTTTCTTCCTTTGGAGACTCTAGTTATACATACATAAGGTCACTAGAAATTTTCTCACAGATCACTGATGCTTTGTTCTTTTTTTAAAGTCTTTTTTCTCTTTGTTTTATTTTGGATTATTTTTATTTATATGTCTTCAAGTTCACTAATCTTTTCTTCTGCAATGTCTAATATGCTCTTAATCCCATGCAGTGTATTTTTCATCTCAGATACTATCTTTTGCATCTTTAGAAGGCTGATTTGTGTCTTTAAAAAAAATAACTTCCATATATTTTACTTAACTTGGTCAATCTTTAGTCTACCTTCTTGAATATATGGAATGTTATAAAAATTGTTTTAATTCTAACATCCATGTCAGTTCCTAGTATGTTTCTAGTCATTGATGTGATTGATTTTTCTCTTCATTTTGAGTAGTATTTTCCTTCAAACACTTTCATTTTGAGTAGTGCTTCTTTGCATACCTGGTAATACTTGATCAGATGCTGCATATTGAGCACTTTATTGTTGGATGCCAGATAATTTTGTATTTCTGTAAATATTCTTGAGCTTTATTCTGGGACATAGTTAAGTTGCTTAGAAATAGTTTGACCCTTTGGGGTCTTGTTTTTAAGGTTTGTTAGGTGAAACCAAAGAAACATTTCATAACTTTCTATACTGGGCTAATACTTGTTTGTATACTCTACCCAATATCCCATGAATTATGAAAAATTTTCTACTTCTGTTGCTGGAGAAACAAACTGTTCTTATCCTGTATAAGCCAAGAACATTGTCCCTCTGATTCTCTTATGTGATTCTTACCCCAGCCTTAGTTTCCTCATACAAACATGCTGATCAGTACACAGCTGAATACTCAAGGGGGCTGCTTGGCAGATCTCTGGAATTTTCTCTTTTCTGGTACTCTGCTCTATGAGATCTTACTACCTTGGCCTTCCCAAATTCCTAGCTTTATCTCAACTTAGGGAGATAACTAGGATCTGCCTTGGTTCCATCTCTTACTACTTCCAACTATAAACTCTCTCCAAAAGTAAACTAGGGCAGTTGTGTGGCTCATTTTGTTTGTTTCTCTTTTCTCTGGCATCATTATCTGTATTGCCTAATATCTTTTGTATATTTTGTCCAGGTTTTTAATTATTCCTATCAGAGGTGAGTGGTAACAAATATGGACCCTGTTACTTCATGCTGTTTGGAAATAAAAGTGTCTTCCTAATTATCTTTTAAATTGTATTTTTCAACCCTGGCTACATACTTGAATTACTTAGGGTGATTTAAAAAAACTTATGTACAGGCTCCACTCTAGACCAATTAAACCAGACTCTTTCAGCTTGAGGCCCTAACCTCATGTACAAAAGCACTCATGTACAGCAAGTTTAGAGAACCAGTGAATTAAAGAACTGTTGCATTCATAAACAATTCTGAGAGACTTTTGTCTTCTATCACTCCAACCAAGACACAAAGGTGATTGGGTTTCTGTTTTTGTTTATGTTTTTGATAAGCTGTGTGGAGCTATAGAAGGTTTTAAAGCAGGGTACTGATGTACTTAGATCTTTGTTTTAGGACCATAAGTGTGATAACTGTGTGGGAGATGGGGTAAAGTGGGTTGAGGGATAACTAAGAAGCTGTTATGAGTGATTTGGGGTCTGAGTTTATCAGGGCCTGAACTTAGGCAGTGGTAGTAGGAATGGTGAAGAAGGAGAATGTAGGCCTGGACCTGCTGGCAGATAACTTGCTACCTTGCAGACACTGAAAATAAAACCAACACAGAAAATAATTGAGAGACAGAGAAAGAAAACTCCATTTTTGGAGTTGTATACTAAGCCGTATTTGAAACCTCTGGTTGAGGTTTTTGCTCAACCCTAGTTGAAATATTATCCCCACTCAGTATGGGGGTGGTGGTAGTTAGGTGAGGCGACAAAAGGATGGCGGTCACATCTGTGGAGAAGACCCTGGATAATATAAAAAATACCTTCACAGAGGGTTGCGTATGTTGACCACGTGGTGTTAGTGTTCAGGGTGGGAATGTGTAGCAGGCAAGGAGAGGTTTGCCTCAGGACACTGCAACCTCTTCTTCAAGTTACTTGTTCTCTCAGTCTTGTTTGCCAGAGCAGCCTTGTAAGTATAGGCGATTTGTACTAGATCTCATGGGAGTTCCAAACAGAGTTCTGTGATTTAGATTTTTGATCACTGACATCTATGGCAGCAACATTATCATTGTTATTATTATTACATGTATAACTTACACTATTAATAATATTTATTGAGTACTGGCTACATGCCAGCATTATACACATCTTAAGCAATGTATAAGCATAAGTTCATTTAATCCTCACTACAGTTCTGTGAGATAGATGCTATTATTATCCCTGCTCTTTTAGAAAGGTTAAATGATTTGACAAGATCACACATTTATGAAGTGGTAGAGGCGGTGCTCAATTTGGCAGGTGCTAAATCTTTGTTTCATGTGCATTAGAGTCATTATTTTTGTTCATATTGTCTGCTTTAAGTTCTTTTTCCTTTAGTGACCCTAAATCTGTTATTTTCCTTAAAGAACAAATCAAAACAAACAAGAGGAACAAAAAGCCTTTGATCGAGCTTAGACAAAAATGGTTTGGTCTCCAAATTATCATAACAAGTGTGAAATGTCATCTGTTTTAAAGTAATAAACTGCATTACTAAAATCTGACCTGGTGAGGATTTGCTTTCAATTCATATGGTAAAATGCCTGAAGGCCAACATAGAGAAATGAGTGACCTGTTTAAAGCAAAAGGAAGTGTACCTAGACATGAGCAAGAATCTGTCAAAAAAGCATCAGATAGCTCCATATTCAGGTTAATAAAATTGGGTGAATTGCACATTTCAAAAGAGAATCTGGGACACTGCAAATAACAAAGACTTAAAGCAAACTGGGCTTATTGCCCAGAACAGTGGGCACATGCGTTCACATAATGGGGGGCTTTTGTCCACTGTGTGTGCTCACGCACACTCATATTTAACCATACAACACTCGCTCAAAGAAAGTGGAACCAGTAACAGAACTGTTAACTTGAACGAGTGATCTTAGTGTACAAACAGAAACAATACCATACTTTGGCATCCTTTTAGTCTCCATAATATTCCAATCTATAGCATCTTTTTGCCTCATTGCTATATAAATCTTGACTTTGAAATCTCCAACTAAACAGTGAAACTAAAATGTACAGATTTATTGTTGTTTCAATAAGAAGGCATTTCATGAATTTCACATATCTTCTAAAAGAAAAAAATGTTCTTGGTAGTAACTAAAAGCACATCTGGAAAGAGAATGCTTAGACTGTATATTCTATAGAGTAGTCCTGCAAAAATACTGCTTATCATTCCCTTCATTTGCACCATAAATCTACTTTCCAGTTGTGCAGCCTTAAATAAGAGCTCTGAATTCTTAGTCCTTCTTCACTATAGAGAATGGCTTCTTTGTGAATGGGAGGGCTGGATCTCTAACGCTGCAGCATGGCCTTAGATTGAGGGAAGATTCAGGAATCTGTGTTATCAGTTATCTATTGCTGCATAGAAAATTACCGCCAAACTTAGGGGCTGTGATGGTTAATTTTACGTCCACTTCACTGGATCATAAGGTGCCCAGATGTTTGGCTAAATATTATTTCTGAGTGAGTCTGTGAGGGTGTTTCCAGATGTAATTTGCATTTGAAGTCAGTAGGCTGAGTAAAGCAGATTGCCCTCCCCGGTGTGGGTAGGCGCCATCCAATCCACTGAGGACCTAAATGGAACAAAAATGGAGGAAGGGGGAATTTGTTCTCTCTCTCTGCCTGACTGCTGAGCTGGGATATTAATCTTTTGACCTCGGTCTAGGACTTATACCATGGATCCTCTAGATCTCAGAACAACACATTGGATTTCCTGGGTTTCCAGCTTCCAAGTGGCAGGTTGTAGAATGTCTTAGCCTCCATAATAGCATGAGCTAATCACTTATAATAAATCTCTTCCCAATACCAAGAGTGTGATTATCAAGGATTATTGGGGGCCCTCTTAGAGACTGACTACCACAGCCTGCATCTGTTACCCCAACTCCTGGAAATTAGAGGAACAACGGTATTTATTCCTTCCCTTCCTCCCTTCTGGAATGAGACTATTACAAACCAAGCACAAAAAAATCAAGGAGGAGTGTAATCAGAGCTGAGGCTAAAGACTATGCCAAGCTATGTATGTCATGTTAAAGATTTTCAACCGTATCTTCAGAATAATAAAAACTTCAGACTCTGCTTGCTCAGTCAGCTCTCCGAGTATCCCTGGAAGATACTGCTGGCAGTGACTGGCTCTGGCTATCTTCTTGGATGCCTCAGGGTTGAGGAGATTGATTTCTGGATAGACAGTGTAACCTGTTTGCAGCAAAATAGGGCACTGGTTGGGGAGCTCTGCCTTAGATAACCTATTGGGAGACCACCTAGTACATGTAGTTTAGTTTCTAATATAAATTAGCAAAGCTGCTTTCAGACTGGTCAGGGTTTGGGAGAGCCAGAAACTGGGGGAATATATGCCGTTAAAGTAACTATTAATAGTAATATTAATGACATTAATAAAATAATAACTATTGATTTTTAAATTATTAGCTTTCACAATCATTTTTCATTGTTGCATCATTTCACTCTTAAAGTAATAATTAAACTTTATATTTGAAGAATTATTAGAATTTCAACATGTAAATCATATAAGGAGATTTTCACTCCAAATAACATCTCGAATACTTACTTTTATTTGAGAGTGAATGTTCAGATATAAACAAAAATGGCATGCTTTATTTGTACTACCGGCATGTTATACTGATTAGCTATTATGGGAACCCACATGAGCACGTGTTTGGAGATGTAAGAAACAACATGAAGTCAGCATTTACTTATTGGGTTTGCCAAAGCCAAAGCCAAATGGCAGATTTTGGCTCAACAGCAATGCCAAATTTTGATGTATCTCTAAATTTCATGCCCTCTTTATTCTTCTAGTTTGACACAGGGGCTAGTTTTTCTCAGCCTTCAACTTCAGCTCTGCAGTGGCTACAGCTGTTTTTTCTTTTCCTTGCTTCAGTGAAACCTTAAAAGACTTTCATGTATCTCACCTCCCTCCTCAGCTGGACTTCAAGACTTCCCTTCCCTTTACCTCATCCTTTCAGGACAGTTCCCTACTCGCTCTGTGGATGTCAAGGACCACCAGAAGTAGGGCCCAATCCCTAAACATAAAGCTATTGGAAACTGAGCTAAAAAGTCAGGGCCCTGCCTTCCATGAAAGAAAACTGGAAGCAGAGTCTGCCCCTCGGTGAAGGGACTGTCAAGCACCTAGCAAATGGTTCAGCTCTCTAGGCTAAGGTTCAGAGCCATGACTCCAACATTCTGCCCAAAGAGTAGGTTTTAAAAAAAATTTGCACAAGGGACCCAAGACTAGCAAGACAGGCTGTCCTTGTAAGGCCAATGCAGGTAGAGAGGCAGAAGGAAGTCCTCTGTGCCCCACTACGAGGAACCTGGCAGGCCATATGAAGGAACATGCAAATGCCTGGTGCCTGCAGAAGGCCTGGCGGGACCATAAATGTTGAAGGACGTCA
Organism: Hippopotamus amphibius kiboko; assembly: GCF_030028045.1. Lineage (NCBI taxonomy): Eukaryota > Metazoa > Chordata > Mammalia > Artiodactyla > Hippopotamidae > Hippopotamus > Hippopotamus amphibius. The sequence continues at coordinate 105,441,865 of NC_080186.1, forward strand.
AGTGTAAGATCATACATGGGGGGAGTGTTGGTGGCTGTGATTACCCCAGACCTTTTATGTCCCAGCTAATGGCCAAACAAGATACACTGCAAGGCTGACTCTGTAAGATAGGTTCTGCCAGCAGGGGGCACCTGTAGGTGGTTTGCACTGTCACATGATCAGGTCTGGTACTCATGGGTGAGCAGCTCTTGCCAAAGGAGAGGCTCCTGTTTGATGGAGTTTCCTAAGCAGCTGGAATTCATTGCAGCCTTTAGGGAGGATGTAGCATGGCTACTTTGATTTCCAGAGCCAATTGCAGTTCGTGTGGCAGAAAGACTAAAGGTGAGGCAGATTTGGTTTTTGAGTTGAGTGGGCAGGTACCTCAAACTGAGAGTAGGGGCTCAGGGTTTTCTTAAAACTATAGGTACTTCAAAATTCCATTCTAGTTACATTAGCAGCAGCTCATGAGGTAAACTGTTCTTTTTTCCGTCTTCCACCATCTCCCCTTCTCATCTGTTCTACCATCTCCCTGATGCCCTGTAAAACCCAGAAATGCTCCCTTGAGCCTTGAAACTATTTGGGAAGAAGGTGGGAAGAGCTGGCCTTGGCTCATGTAGTCACTTTTGCCCTGTGGTGTCTTAAAGGTACCACCCAATGTCTGGCGGTTCATTACGCACAGAGAGCTGTTGCCAACAAGGTCAGCAGAACACAGCGCTAGAGAGTACTGGTTTGGCTCTGGTCGCACCATCTGGGATGAACAACGGGGTGCCAACCAGAGTGAAGCAAGTAAGACACTCACTCCCAGGATCATGCAAATGCAGGAGCAGATCCTGTCTTTGTTTAAGATAGTGACACTTTGTTCACTGTGGATTTTTTGCAATAATTTTGTTTTTAAAAATATTGCATTTAAAAAATTATTGCATTTAAATATTGCATTTGTCTTGATTACTGAGCTTTTGACATCTTTTAAAATTTGTACCACAGGGGAGTGTCTCCCTCCCCTCACCTTAGGTTCAGCCCTGAACACCTTCACAGTTGAATCAAAAGCTTGAACAAGTTGAATCAGCCCATCAGTACCAGGAAACTTCTGGCCTTGATTTTTCCCTCCTTCTATCTATCTCCTGAGAATTTACCAAAGCCAACAGAGGATGCAAAAATTCTTCTCTTTATATCACAATCTTTGATTTAGAGTCAGCTAGTATTTCTGTACCTATTGATATATCACAGACCTAGCCTAAAAATGGGAAATACTTTTGTCTAATTTAAAGATGATTTTAGTTGAAAAGAATCATAGTGGTTAATGTTGGGTGTGTTTGTTCTTTTACTGAACTGATATGATCTAGAATGGGATTAAATCTTATAACCGCTCTACTCACTTGAACTCGAAAGGATAAAGGACTATTGAGGTATGCTCAGTTTTTCTTTAGGATTGCCAGGTGTTTGATATTGAACTCCACAGCTCAGTAATTTGGCTTCTTATATGCTAAGATGAAAATTAAAACAAAAATGAATAGACAAATGAGGGATTTTTCTCATTAAAATTTTTTCTTGATTGTGTGAGCCTTTCTGAGGCTGTATCTCAATAGTTCTGAACCCTTGCCAGCTGGAAGAAAGGACAAACAGCTGTTCTGAACTGCCAAGAAATTGACTTCCAGTAGTTCTAAGTGTAGAAGAGGGAATTTGTCTCTGTTGTATGTTTCTCCTTTGTCCTGGGAGTGATTATTTTGATGAGTCCTCTTGGTTGTGCAGATTTAAGCCAAATAGCTACCAGGGAGAGCTCCTGATATTAAGCAACTCAATGCAAATATGTCAATCAGATTCTGTTTAGTAGTGGCAAAAGCTGACCTGGGAGAGCCGGTATATTCTTTTACATAATCACAGTAATTTAATAATTTTAGTTTTTCTTAGGAGAGACACACTGAAATATTTAGGGGTGAAGTGTCTTCATCTTTCATGTGGTTCATCAGTGATTGTGTGTGGGGGAGAGAGAGAAAACAAATGTGGCAAAATGTTAATAACTGGTGAATGAAGTGAAGGATTTATATAACTTCGTTGTACTATTTTTTGCAACTTTTCCATATGTTTAAAATTTAAAAAATTTTTCTCAAAATGGAAAGTTTTAAAAACTGACTCACATTGTAGATTAGTATGTATACATGTATATGAAAATGTATATATATTGATACATATGTATGAAACATAACATATATGTATATGGAGTCTAATCTATAAAGGAGACAGAACACCAGGGATTCTTAGAATTTTAAAGCCAGAGAAACCCGCCTTGATCAACTGAGGGACAAACTAGTAGAAGGCATGATATAAGAAGCAAAGACAGGGACCATAGCTGTATGGCTGCCTTACCCTTGGCAATCTATTTCCTAATTCAGAATCCAATCTGAGCTCTAAACCAGGATCATCACTGCTTTTAGTTATAATCTCCATGGGTTTTCTAAATGGCCTAGGTTACCTGCTACTTGCTTCTTGGCCTTGGACTGGAGCTGCTTGTCCCGTCCTGAAAAATGACTCAGGTTTTAGTGATGGTGCAATTGTCATGACTGCTTTGAAAGCTGTTTGTTTAATTTATTCCAGTATTGTTTCTGGTTCCAGAAATTTATTTATTAACCCTCACATCAGTCCCTTCAATTTTTAAGGCCCAATATTTATGTTGAAAGCAAGGAGAATTATCCAGGTAATTCATACAAGTCTTTCTTCACTGTTCTATCCCCTTTTTGCTAGAAATTTACATACCACATGTTAATCATCTTGCATGATTCCCCCTCCTCCAACATCAGATACACATAAATAGTGGGTGTTGAAAGGATGAGGGGCATTGTATGAGTAAATTACCACCAGCTGTCTGAAGGCTTGGTCATAGTTTCTTTCCTTAAGATTTTTGTTACAGCTGACAGACAAGGCTAGCTAGTGAAGTGTGAATAAACACACACCCCCCCCCCCCACATTCCTCAAGACAGGGGGAGGAGGTTTGAGATAAAGGGAGGAAATATCCACTTTTTTGTCCTGAGAACTCCATCCAGGAAGTGAGAGAACCAGCTTATTCAGCTTCCTGGCCAGAGCCTTGGTCTCATATGATACACCAGAGAGCTGAGAAATGGAAAATCTGGGTCACTTCCCTAGCCCTAGAGAGCAGCTTAAAGCAGAAGTGAAATTAAAATTCACAACCTCTATACAAGGTTGGAATCCTGCCTGGTATGCAGACATTAATAAAAGAATAGCTATGATTTATTGAATGCTTAAAATGCACTGGGCAATGAATTAAACACTTTTCATGTATTATTTCATTTTGTTCTCACAACTACCCTATCCAGTAGTCATTATCATTAACCTTATTCTACAAATGAGGAAACTAAAACGCAGAATTTAAGTAACTTGCCAAAATCACAAAGCTGGAAATTGAAAGGGCTGATTTGAACCCAAGTCTCCCTTATCCGGTGATAGCAGGTCTGCTGCGCAGCTCTTCCAAGTGAATGGGACCCCAGGCGGTCACTCAGAAGGGAACGTTCCTCCTTCTACTAGTGAAAATTTTTTTTAACTTTAATTTTAATTTAAATTTTTAAGTAAAACTACCGTCTCTTGCATTCCTAATATATGATAAAGTTTTTTTATCACTGGCATCCTTCAGGACGCTACTCAGATACTACCTTCTTTATGAAATCTTCTCTAATCAGCTTTAATTAATCATTCCCTCCTTTATGTTCCTCTTTGTACCTTTATTGTAGCAGTTACACAATCTGGTTTGTCTTATGATTTGATGAATGCCTGACTCCCTTTCCACAGTAGATTTTAAACAGGTAGTACCATGCCTGGCACATGCTCTGTGAGCATTCGTTGAGCTAATGTTGAGTTGAGTGAACTAAGGTAACCAAATTGTCCCTGAGTTTTATCAGCTTGTGGGAGCACATGAAGTCTCATGCGCATTAGCTACCTTCGAACTCCCACATTTAGGAAACGAAGTATTTTACAAAGTCCCCTTCCGCATCACAAGTATTTCTGCTTATCGCAAGGGGTGTTTCCCAGTCGCTCATAAACTGCTCCTGATTCTGGTCCCTGTTGCTCCGAGGCAAGCTGCCGCTTACGATGTACAGTCCCCAGGGTCACACACCTCCCCAGCCCCTGCCCCACTCCAGCTGCTGAAGGGCAGACCTTTCAGTTCATTTACTTATAACCGTTTCTCTCCGGGTGACTTGCATGGGCTGGGTAACCAGGCACATCCATCTAAGCCTCAGTTCTGCCAGTTAGATTCCTCTGCTGCACTAATAACACAGATAACAGAAGTGAATTTATGAACTCTATTGGATAGTTTTTCACCACACGAAGCTCCAGTTTTATTATACCTGGGAACCTGTTTCTCTTACTGGCCTGTCATTTAGTCTCCCTAAGGCCCCATTTCCTCACTTATAAAAGAGGGTTACCTTACTGGGATGCGCTCTTAACACTGCTTAGTTTCTCTTCAATGCGCTTATCACCATCTGGCATATTGTAGTTTTTCCTTTGTTTATTGTCTATCTATCCCAGTAGACTATAAACTCCATGAAAACAGGGTCTTTGCTGGTTATTTTTCTTTAACTGCTGTGTCCCTAGTATGTAAAATAGTGCCTGACACATAATGGGCCTAAGTAAGTATCTTTGAATGAATGAATGAGATAATGTATCAGAATTATTGTGTACATTTTGAGGTATTGCTCCAGTTGTCTGTTTCTGCATAATGATGTACTTCAAAACAGTGGCTCAAAACAACACCATTTTATTACATCTCATGATTTTGTGGGTCAGGAATTTGGACGGGTCTCAGCTGAGCAATTTGTCTGCTTCATGTGGCATTCACTGAGTCACTTGGTAGTGTGAGGTCACTGGAAGTCCCAAAACAACTTCACTCACATCAGGCATAGAATCCGAATGGTGCCTGCTGCCTTCATGTGGACTGCTGGGTAATATTGCATATTTCACAAGTGGTCTCAGGGCCTTTCCTTAGTGTCTCTCCAGCAAGGTAATCAGACTTCTTTCATGGCAGCTCAGTATATCAAGAGACCTAGGTGGAAGTGACCCAGCCTCAGAATTTATGACCTTATACTGCATTCTGTGGGTCAAGAAAATCACTAAAACCAGCCCAGATTCAAAGGGAGGAGAATTAGACCCCATCTCTCAATGGGAGAGGTAGCAAAGAATTTTCAACCATCTTTAATCTTCCATATTCTTCCATCTTTTGGCCATGAACATTACTACATGCATTGCTCACTTCCTCCCAAAGCCCCCCAAAATTTCATAACTTTTACTGTGTTGGTTCAGAAGTCCAGAATCTCACCATCTAAATCAAGTTCAGGTGAAGAGGAGGATTTTGGGTACAGAAGAGCTCTTGGTCTGTCCTCTGGACTTTTGGTTCTGTTCTTTGAGTTATTCCTCTTTTTTTTCACAAGAAATGATCCTTTTTTGCAGTTGGGTAATCTTCTCAGCTTGCTTCCTCTCAGTAGCTGGTTGAAGATCCAAAGGTATCTTTTCATGCCGTACTGTCTTAACCCCTTTCAGTCCTTTCTGGTACAATTTGCTTAAAAACTTTGAGGGCATCTTTTGTACTAATTTATAATCAACTCTTCTAGACAAAAGACACACCACTTTTTATTCTGAAACAAGATCTTCTGTACCTTGGGCTGCCTGAGAGACTGATGTAAAATAATGGGCCCTTAAAATTTTAGAAGGTCTTCTGTCTAGTGGAAAGGCACACCCTTAAGATTTGTACAGGCCTTTTTGTTTAACTGAAATGGTATATGAGGCACCGCCTTAAATTTTCCTAAGGTCTTAACCATGTGTCTAACAGTTACATCTTGGATTTGATTTTTTTGCCCTGAGACAACTTCTTATTTTGAAAGCTTTTGCTATCTGGAGAAACTGAAGATGAGAGAAGCAACTTTAATTTTTGAACCTAGCAAATCCTGACTATATTTCCTCTAACTTCTGCTTAAAAACTGAATGGTTCTTTTTTCCTTAGCCCATCTTTTTCCATCCGTATCTTATCATATGTGGTTAAAAGCAACCAGTTAGTATGTTTGAAATTCTGCCTAAAAATTTCCTTTGCCAGATCTGCCCATTCATTAGGTACATTTTCTATTTCCTACATTCCCACAGGCATTGGTTTTGCTAAATTTATGCCAGTGTATAACACAGGTCATTTTTTTTCAGCCCCCAATAATATTTTCTTCACTGTCCTTCACTGTCCTTCGCTCCAGCAGTCTCCTCAGTGTCCTTCCAGCTCTCACTAACCCTCTCCTAGAGGTCTTTCCAGCTTCTGCTGCTTCTAGGTCCCAAAGACACTGCCACTTGTATTAGGTTTTGGTTATAGCAACACCCCACTTATAGGTACCACATATGGTTCAGCTATCTATTGCTACTTAGTGAACTACTCCAAAACTTATGGCTCAACACAAAAAACATTTTATTGGAACTCATGGTTTTGGGGGATCAGTACTTCCAGCATGACCCAGCGGGGCAAAGTTATTCCATACAAACACAGCTGGAGTTGCTTGATTATGTCCAGCTGATGGCTGAACTGATTTGAAAGGTCTCAGACTGCTGTGCTCATATTCTGAACACCTTGACGGGAACTGCTAGTTGGTGGGCTCGACTAGGCCCCTTCCTCTCTCCATGTAGTCTCAGGGCTTCTCCACATGGTTTCTCTAGCATGGGAGTTTCTTATCTGGCAGCTGACGGCTTCAAAAGCAAGTGCCTCCAAGAGTCTTTCATGAAGCTGCAAGACTTTTTTTTTATTAATTAATTTATTTATTGGCTGCATTGGGTCTTCGTTGCTGCTGTGCGGGCTTTCTCTAGTTGCGGTGAGCACAGGCTACTCTTCATTGTGGTGTGCAGGCTTCTCATTGTGGTGGCTTCTCTTGTTGTGGAACACGGGCTCTAGGCATGTGGGCTTCAGTAGTTGTAGCACATGGGCTCAGTAGTTGTGGCACATGGGCTTAGTTGCTCCACAGCATGTGAGATCTTCCCAGGATTGAACCTATGTTCCCTGCATTGGCAGGCGGATTCTTAACCACTGCACCACCAGGGAAGCCCCGAGGCTTTTCTTTTTCATTAGCCCTGGCAGGCCCAGAACATCTCTTATGTTGTATTCTATAGTCAGTTAAGTCTAAGGCCAACCAAGATTAAAGGGGAAGAGAATTAGATTCCCTCTCAATGGAAGAAGAAGGAAAGAATTTGTGGCCATTTTAACCACAGATGCTCTATCGTTGCCTGCAGAATGATTCCTCTCTGTCTGCAAAGGACATTTTTTAAACCCAAGGTTAGAGAGATGGATGTGGAGCTTTGAGGGACAAAGGCCACATTTGCTGATTAACCAAGTCAGCTGAGTCAACTGCAGTGATCAGTGAAGTGACAGACGTTCCAGACATATTGCCCTCCTATCTAAGTCTCAGTGAATGTCAGGGGTCACAATTAGGGGAGCAGTGCACATAGTGAGTGGTTAAGTGTGATGTTTTGGAGCTAAACTGGTTTCAAATCTCAGCTTTGTATACTGAGGCAATATACTTTACCTCCCTGTGCCCCACATTAGTCACTTCCAAAACAGATAACTAGAGCCATTATGTCATTGTGAGGATGAAAGGAGTCAGTACATACACTTTTAGAAGAGAATATGGCAAAACTATGCTAGACATAGTTATCTTTATTACTGCCTTAGAATTCATGGAGTAATGCATATCAAGATCTATGGTCCTTTTCACCCAGAAGGAATCTGGGGAGAAGAAAGGGAAAGGAAATACAAAAACTAAACGAATGGAAGGTAAAATACCATCAGAGTATTTGGAGCTGAGTATGAAGACAAAGATAGGTTCCTATTTTTTGTCCCTTATCATTGATTCAAACATTTCCTGAAGCACAAGCAATTGACCTATTCAAAACCAGTATATTCAGGAAAGAATACCATAACTGGTTTAATTTAACAACACTATCTATCCAGATTCTTTGAGTTCTAATCCAGAAAACTGGGAGAGATACGTGAGGAGGAAGATGTGTGACTTTCTACCATGAAAGTCACATTAGATCATTACTCTACTAATGAGCCATGAGATCTATAGCCTTCTCTATGTCTTGGTCTTAAAATGAGTTAAAAAATAAAACAAAATGAATTTTTTTAAAAAAAGTGTGTCAGGATAGGCCACGTTATGCTGCAGTAATAAATAATCCCCAGATCTCAGTAACTTAATAAAACAAAAGTGTATTTTTTGCTCATTCCACATGTTCAGTTTGGGCCAGCAGGAACACTGATCATGAGAGTCCCTCAGAGACCCCAGCTGATAAAAGCTGCATCTTGACAAGTATCGCTCTTCAAGGGTCAGTACAAGAGTGGAATTTGACAGTAACTGGTAGATTGTACTGTTGTCCCAAAATACTCACCCCTTCTGTACTCTGTGGGCAGAGTACACTTTTGTGTACCAATGACTCTGGACTTGGCCATGTGACTTACTTTGGGGAGTGGAATATGGCAGAAGGGACAATATGTCTGTTCTGAGCAGAGACTTTAAGAGACATCACAGTCTCTGCAAATTCTCTTGCACTTCTGTACCCTGCCAGGAGAAAAATAGTCCCCAGGTAGCCAATGCTTCTTCAGTGAGGGTCCTGGAATAAAAGGTACATGAAGCATAGTTGAATCCATGCCCAACCAACCTGTACCTGAGCCACAGATCCTTGAGTGGAACTGGATGTGTTGTACAGTGCTGATATTTGGAGCTCTTTGCAGCATTGTTTCAGCAAAAAGATGATTAATACAGTGACCCAACACAGCAGGATTTCATGACTGGCTACTACAGATAATGGTTTACTAGGAACCTACTAGTTAGTATCCTGAGAAATATAAAGTAAAATGAGTAAATTATTTATATACTATATAGATAGATATAGACAGATAAGAACTATTAAGTTCTTTCTTATCTATTAAATAAGGAAAAATTAAAATGATAAATTCTAGTGCTCTTGAAGCTGTACAATATGATAAAGTTAGAAGGTCCTTTTACTCTAAAATTCCTATACCTTAAGAAGTTGTACTACGGAAATAATTCAAAGGAATAAAATAATGAATGTAGGAAAACTTCATTAAGGCATTGTTTATGAGTCTAATATTAGAAACAGCATAGCTATGCCATAATAGAATATTATTAAGTGAACTATGGTTATATTGATTTATATAATATGCAATCATTGGAATAATAAATATGAACATTCTCTAACAATATGGGTAAAATCTAATAAATGAAAAAAGGAGGGTATAAACATGGCTAGGCTGCACGTAATTGTAACTATACCAATAGGTATGTAATATATATGGATAATAATTATAGGGAATATGGAGAAATTTAAACTTGTTCTGGAGAAGTGGACGTATGGGTGAATATTTTCTTTTAAAATATAAGACAAAAAGTTAGCTCTTTGGCCAATGAATTTAATTTTAAAAACAAAAAGAAATTTCTCTTTTTCAATAATATACTCTTGTATGTGTAAGAGAAAGTCAGCATTTGGATTAAATAATATATTTTTAAAAGACTGAAAAGAAATTAAACTATTAACATTGATTATTTCTGGGTATTATGGGGAACTTACTTTCTATATACTTTTCTGTATTTTTCAAATCTTTTACAATGAATATGTTATGAATTTTGTAAACAAACGAGCATATTTTCTACCCTCGCTTCTGAGAGCCCACAGTTTATCTAGTTAATGCTGTAATTTCTTGAATGCAGCATATGTCTGGTTGTAGACGGAGTTCCTCTCCAAACTCAGTAGCCCATAATTTGATTTGAGACAAAACTAAATATAGCACCAACTTTGGTATGGAAGATGAAACTCTGACTCTCCCTGCCCCCCTTTTTTTCTTTCTTTCTTTTTTGGCTTCAGAGGCAGCAGGAGATTCTTTTCAAGAGAAGTGACCTGTGAGCCTTGTCTCAGGTCAAACTGGACCTTAAAACATTTCCTGGAAACATTGTAGGCTCAGGAGCAGTGTGGTCTTAGGTACAAACTGTATTGAGGCTGAGGGGTTCTAGACTAGCGGCCTTTCAGACATTTCTTCTGAACTCTCAAGTGTTTTAACGTTACCCTGCCCTCCCAACCCTTATTTGTACTGATAATTAGGGGAACTAACCCAAGAGATGGGAGGCAGGATGATGGTTTGCCCCAAGAATACAGGCTCCCCACAGTCTCACCAATACTCAGGCATGCTGGAGTCCTTCCTGAGTTAAACTCTTAGGATACCCAAGAGAATCAGTTCATCCTAGAGAAGCCCTGTTGGTGTTTTCTTCAGAGGACATGTCTCTGGGGCCACACCATATAGAAGACTACCTGTATCAGAGCTTTAACAGAGACCTTGAGCCTTTTTGGTCTCAAATTTATCGTTTGTGAAACGAATATGACAAAGTCAACATTGCCACACGTGGGCACTATAAAGCTTTCTGCAAATTAAAAAAAGGTCAGTGGTAATGCTAATAATAACAGTGATTATGCCACTTAATAAAAAGGTTTTATTTTAGAGCTAAAAAGGAGCTTCAGGGCTGTAAGCATGTTAATTATAGCATGTCTGACATGTCTAAACTTTGTTACATAAATAGATGATACAGGGTCTCAGGCAGTGCCTTCTCCGAAGAGCCCTTTTCCATGATCTTAGAACAGTTATAGGGAAGATTCTGGGCCCTGATGGCCACTGCCTTGAAGCTTTTCTAGTGTTATGGGAAGTTCAGGAACCCTCTGCCCTCCTGATGCTAGTGGAAGAGCCCAGTAGCCTTTGTGCTTGGGAAAGTCAAACACAGGGACACCGAATACCATAAAATCAGGATGTCTGAGATGGAGATAGCTAATAAGGCTGCAAGGTTTTGTAAGGATGCTTCCCTTCCTGAGGAAGGATCCTGGTCCCCACATTAATGGTGACACTGACATTTAAGATCTCTAGGATAGAACTACAGTCTGTCATACAGAGTGAAGTAAGTCAGAAAGAGAAAGACAAATATTGTATGCTAACTCACATATACGGAATCTAAAAATGGTACTGATGAACTCAGTGACAAGAACAAGGACGCAGGTGCAGAGAATGGACTGGAGAACTCGATGTTTGGGGGGACGGGGGGTGAAGGGGAAGCTGAGACGAAGCGAGAGAGTAGCACAGACATATATATACTACCAACTGTAAAATAGATAGTCAGTGGGAAGTTGTATAACAAAGGGAGTCCAACTCGAGGATGGAAGATGCCTTAGAGGACTGGGGCGGGGAGGGTGGGGGGGGGGACTCTAGGCGGGGGGAGTCAAGGAAGAGAGGGAATACGGGGATATGTGTATAAAAACAGATGATTGAACTTGGTGTACCCCCCCAAAAAAATAAAAAAATAAAATAAAATAAAAGATCTCTAGGAAAATAACATCATATCCTACGACCATTTAGTGCCTGCATCTGCATTCAGCCAGGTTTGCACCTAAAACCTTTCTAGATTCCAGCTCTGGTTCTGAGGTTACCTGTGGGTGGGCTGATGCAGGCACACGAGAGGACTTCCTCTCCCAAATTTCCAGATGGTTGGTTTTTTCCAAAGCCCCTCGGTGGGACAGGCGAGGGACAGAGGGCTTGGTACGGAGTCCTCTAAGCCCTCTGCTCCTCTGCCAGCATCATCCAGGCAGAGAAGAAGGAAGGATGTGTTCAGGCGGCGGCGTGTAACCTGGGCCGGCTCGGCCCCAGCACACTGGCTGCGGGGAGCCCCGCCTCCGCTCGCGGTTGACAGCTCAGCTGGTGCGGAGCAACTCGTGCCAGCCAGTCGTGTCTCAGCCTGGGAGTGTGTGCGCGCACCGCCGGGCTGCCTCTGGCCCCAGCTCCCCAAACAGCTCCGGGCGCCGCTCCGCTCCTCGTCCAGCTTCCTACGGAGAACAGTCCCTCCCTTGTGCCCGTAGCACGGTTAGCTGGAGGTTTGGCCACGTCAAATCGGTTTCCTAAAAAAGCAGGGAGCAGAGCTTTCTGTTCGCCGACACAGAAAGAGGGAGCTGGGGAGGAAAAGGCTCTTTGCGCTGAAGATTCGTGGGCCAGGCTTCTCATTTTCCCAGGCTGCTTCCACTCCCGGGTGAGGAGCGCCCCGCGAGTAAGGACAGCGCCTGGAAAATGGAGCAGACGTGGACGAGGTAGGTGAGCTGCTGCTTTTCCTCCGCGTTTCGGGTTTGGTGTCTCTGCACAACCCCTCCGCCCCTGCACCATTTTGGAGAGGTCGCCCCTCACCACTAGGGGCCATAGAAAGCTTCTCTTTTGATCGCCTCTCCCTCCCTAATTCCCAGCCCACTTCTCTTGGTCCTTCTGCACATGTTCTGTTCTCTGGTGTTTTCCTGCTTAATGACTCTCCCTTCCACCTCTTCTTGATGTTAAAAATATCCAGTGAGGCTGCCTGGAAGTTTTTGTAGAAATGTTTTTCTGTCTTGTAACTGTTCCACAGATGAGAGGGATTCCCCCAGGTCTTTCTTTAGCCATACCTTTAATTTCAGACACCTTGAGAAAATATCAGATTCCTTCTCACCCTGCCACGTTTTCCTTCTCAACCTCACCCTCTACTAGTCATGCAAAGCCAACAGACTGAGTGAGCAGAGCCCAGCAATGCTCATCATCTCCAGAGTCTCCAGCTGGAGCTGACTCTGGGAGAGGAAAGGAGAAAGAAAGAGACCAGGGTGCCTGTGGTTGCTCAGGCTTTGCCAAGGTCGGGCCAACAACTGCTTTTAGGTCAGATTTTGGAGATGCACGGTGGAATTCTGTTTCCTCTATGCCCCATTGCTTCCCCCCCAGTATACTTTAAAGTGGAGCTCAGTCAAGGATAAGAGATGATGTCTTGAGACAAAGACTTCATTTTTGTTTTTCAGTGGGGGGAGGGGGGGATAGAAAGACTGTATTCAGAGGTGTTTACATAACAGGTAGGTCTCCATCTCCAAGATTTAGCTTTGGAGAATTGGAGTGGGGCCAGATGCGTGTTCTGAGCCCTAACAGAGGGCAGACTGTACTAACACAGAAGGTAAATGTGGGGCTTAACAGTACTTGTGGAAAAGACCTGGGGGATTTTAGCTGATTGTTCAACAGGAGAGAACTGTATAATGTGAACTTGGAAGAAAGGACACATTGAAGGTTAGAGTGTGTTGATAAGAAGTACACTGTCTAGATTTACTTTTTGCTCTTTTCTGCTCTTCACAGGCCTCTCCTAGAGGCCAGTGCTCTGTTCTGAGCATCACTAGATAAAAGAATTGTAATCTAGAGACACGAGGGGACTGAGAACCATACTTGAGGGGTGATCAAAAGACCTGGGGCTATTCAGTCTGGAGAAGTAAAGACTTGGATATGGTGGCTCCCTTCAAATATTTGAAGAGCAGTTGGTGGTAGAGGGATTAGATCGGTTAGATCGATTTAGAATCTCTTAGGAGGACAGAACAACCAATTGGAGCAAGTTGTGAGGACACAAGTTATGGCTTAGTGTAAAGGAAAAGGTTTCTAACAAGTGACCTGCCTGGACAGTAAGTAGGTTCCTGACCCTGGAATTATTCAAGCAAATGGTAAGTGACGACTTGAGGGTAAAGAGGGTGAGTATATCAGGGATTCTTGCTCTCTATCAGTGTTTTTCACACCTAAAAAAAAAGTATTATTTATTAACTTTTTTGAACTTTAGATATACCCATTTCAGACAGATTCAGAAATAAGTTAGAAATATCACAAATCATATGTTTATAGTTAAGTTAATTTCACAGAGTCTACCCACGTAATGAGGGCTAAGATCAAGAAAGAGAACATAACCAGCACCCCTAAAGCCCTAGTGACCCCAGGGGTAACCATTATCCTAACTTCTAACACCTTAGATTAGTTTTGCCTAGTTTTGAACTTTATGTAAGTGAAACTATCCACTGTGTACTCTTTTGTAACTGACTTCTTTCACTCAATCTTACATTGTGCGATTCTTCCACATTGTTGTTTATAGTAGTAGTTCATTTATTCTTGCTTCTATATAGGATTCTATTGTGTGTAGATATAGCAAATGTATTTATTCTGTTGTTAATGAGCATTTGGGGCTATTATGAGTAGTGTTGCTGTCAACATTCCTGTACCTGTCTTTTGGTGAACATATGCACACATTTCTGTTGGGTAAATACATAGAATTGCTGGGTGATAGGAAATGCATGTTTGTCTTTTGTAGATACTTCCAAATACTTTTCTAAAGGAGTTATAAAGAAGATATTCAACGATGCAGATGTAGGGAACGGACTTGAGGACACGGGATTGGGAGGGGGCGAAGGGGAAGCTGGGACAAAGTGAGAGTAGCATTGACATATATACACAACCAAATATAAAATAGATTGCTAGTGGGAAGTTGCTGCATAACACAGGGAGATCAACTCGATGATGGGTGATGACTTAGAGGGTTGGCATAGGGAGGGTAGGAGGGAGTCCTGGGAGGGAGGGGATATGGGGATATACGTATAAATACAGGTGATTCATTTTGGTGTACCTCAAAAACTGGCACAAGAGTGTAAGGCAATTATATTCCAATAAAGAGCTTAAAAAAAAGATATTCAAAGGGCTGAGATGCAGTATAAAGGTGCTCCACATCACTAGTCATCAGGGAAATGCAGATTAGAACCACAGTGCCATATACCACTATGTACATATAAGAATGGCTGAAGTGAAAAAAGCAGAAAATACCAAATGTTGAAGTAGAAGAGTCATTATATTCACACATTTTTTTCTATCCCTACCCTCAACAAGGAATGTATTTACATTGCAACGAAGTACATTCCCATTTGTAACTGAAATGTTTCATATAACAGTACTTAACCTTACTATATGTTTTGTACTCTGATCTTTCCCACCCTATTCTTTTCCTTAAAAAAAAAAAAATGCTTGTGTGACTCAATTTATTTCACCACCTAGTGGGGTCACAGATGGAAAAATCCTGTAAGCATATATCATAAGTGATGTCTCAGATACTTCCTCACTGGAAGCTAAGATCAGTTCATAAACATGTATTTTAAATGTGAGCCCAATACAGGCAAGGTACCATGCTGAATGCTAAGAAGCAGATGGTTTCTTCCTTGGAGGGTTTGACTTTGTTGTCTATAACTCTAATAGAGGCTAAGGCAGACATATGCAATAGCTGTTCTGGGAGCACAGTGGAGGAGCACAACTTGGGGGATTCAAAGAATAAAAATTAACTATAAAGCTAGCATTTATATTAAGCTTGCATTTGTTAGCTTTTGTGTTAATCCCTTTGTGTACCTTATTTCACCTAATCCTCACAACCCTATGAGGTCTGAAGTAAATGTTATTATAGTCATTTTTAAGACAAGAAAATTGAACTTTAGATTCAAAATTTGGCCAGGTAACACACACAGCTGAGGGAGAAATATAGCCTGGAACTATCTAATTCCAAAACCTATTCTCTTAGTTGCTTCACTTGAATTGAGTCTTGTAGGTGACTTGGTTTCTGAGTTGCTTCTGAAGCTGGCTACTTATCCTGACTACAGTTAAGCTTATGAATAAGTTTAAGATTATGATCCTATTCCCAAATCTCATTCTTGGCAGTTCTGGAAATTCCTCTCTCTGAGGGGTTCTTCACGTGAGCCCTCCATATCCTTTATCTTGCTCAGTCTACCCACAAAGGACAGGGTGCTGAGTATTTGAGTTCTCAAACTTAGGTATCCTCTACTCCCAGCCGTACATCATCTGCCCTCTACAAGTCAGTGGGAGGATTTTTTTCCCAGGGGTGTTGACTGACTGTTGCCAGACTCTTTGCTTAAATCATTTGGAGAGAGCATGGTTGGTTCTGGAATAGCAAATTTCCCATGAAGACACTGGCCATACAAAAAGCTAGTTTGGTTCCCTAACCGAACTGATAGCCATGAATCAGTTGTAAGAGTTGTCAAAGGAATACACTCACGAAAGTGATGAGGAACCTGATGATGAAGGTGTTTTGCTCACTTTGTTAGTCTGGTATCAATCAGGCAAACAGCTTCTACCACTCTAAATGTTTAGCATTTGTCTAATTGGACTAGCAACTCCCTAGAGCAGTGTATTTCAGAATCCCTGTTTGCAGTAGTTTTCTTTTGCTGCTATGACAAATTACCATGAATTTAGTGGCTTAAAACAACACAAATTTATTATCTTGCAGTTCTGGAGGTCAGAAGGCTAAAAACAAGTTGTCAGCAGGACTGTGTTTCTCCTGGAGACTCTTTCCATAACCTTGCCTTTTTCCAACTTAGAGGCTGTCCACATCCCTTGGTTCATGGTCCCTTTCCAGCAGTGGCATCACTCCAGCCTCTGTTCCTTCATCCCACCAACTCCTCTTATTCTGACTCTCCTGCATATCTCTCACAAGGACCCTTGTGATTACATTGGGCCCAACAGGGAACTCCAGGATAATCTCACCATCTCAAAATCCTTAATCACATCTGAAAGTCCATTTTGCAGTAAAAGTGGCAAATTCACAGGTTCCAGAGATTAGGAATGTGGACTTCTCTGAAGAGCCCTTATTCAGCCTAACATACTGTTAAATGCTGGAAAAAGCATTACTAATTCTCCTCCCATTTTACATGGAAATGTTCTTGTTTCTAGCATATGGGAAAGCTGAATAAAAGTCAGGCAAATCATAATATGAACCTTATACAACCTCCCTGAACAAATAACTCAAGAAAAACTTGAACTATTTAGGGGCTACCTTTAAGACTGAAGGTTAGGAAAGGAAAGCAATTAGTCTGTTTCGTTTTGTTTTCTATTACTCTGTAATTTGCTTTAATAAAATCAAGCATTAATTGTATTTGCCTGCTGTGGCTGCGAACATTTGGAAAAGGGAAGTAACATCCAAGAAAAGTAGTGATTCAGCCTCAAAATTTTCAAATATTTTATTTTGTTTCTCCTCTCCCACGTGGTTAGAGTGTAGCCTTCAAGTAGGACAAAACACCCATTTACCATAGTTATACTGCATTTAAAAGATACCCATTGATAGCTTATTTGCAATTATTCTGCTCAGTATTAACTCTCAGCCCAAAGGAAACAGGGATGTTTGTTTCTCTTTGAATTTGTGGTGAGTTAGAAGAGAGTCCTGTTTACTAATGCATAGTTACAACCAGAAATGGCATTTCCCCCTATTTTATAGATGTGGCAGCTGAAGCTAGAGAGGTTAAGCAAGTGTTGGACCACGAAGGTCTGGTTGATTCTGCTATCTTTGCTTACAGCAGCACTGCTGCTTTGCATATACAATAGCTCTTTTTATTAAGAAAATGCTCCTTTTCATATTTCTACACTTGAAGCATGTTTGGATGTTGGATTTCCTGTTTAACATTTAGCACTGCTAGCAATTAATTTTCTGCATTTGGAGAAAGAAATCTCTGCCTTTGCAACTCTGATCTACTTTTAAATAGGCCTATACTTGGCTTTGGGCTTGAGAAATTTATCTCAATCAATGCTTTCACCCCCACTTTCTTATTTCCCACATACTAGATCAGACTGGACCCCCTCTGTCTTCTTGCAGCTTATGTGCTAAGGCTGGATTTAAAATACCAGAAAGCTTGGAAGTGTTTGTTTCTGTCCCTGAAAGGATAAGTTGGCTGACCCCCATCAAAAGTGCCATCTCCATTCTGGGCAGCTCAGGGGTAATTTATACAAGGCTGTGTGGAGTATCCATTCATTCAGTGGATGTACTGGGACACTGCTTCTACTGAAATGGGCAGTGAAATTGAAATTTTACTCTATAAATAAAATTCCAAACTGGGCTCAGAACATTCCACAAGTTGTCTCTGGCAAAAATTCAATTAACATTTAAAGTTAGAAGAAAGTCCAGAATAAAAGAAATGTCATGGTGACCCAAGGTAGCTCTATCCACTTCTATTTTAAAACATTCAGAAGCACTGAGGACTTGTTTTCCTCTGTCTCAGGACATCTTCTGAGTTCTGTGATCATCAAGACAAGCGTGATCTGAATTTGCTTTTTTTTCTCATTGCTGAGGCACTTCACTAGTCATAGGCTATTTATTATAACAACAACAACTTGTATTTTCATAGCACTTTAATAGTTTCTAATGCATTTTCCCTTAATCTGTCTCATTATCTCCAGTCCTTTTCTGCTGGTTTCATTCTGCAGAAACTTCTTTCTCCCTTTGCTTCTCCAAGGTCAACTAAGGAAGAGGTAACCTGCATCTGGTATCTTCTTATCATGGCCAAGGTAGAAGAGGTGTAAAGAAGCAATAACTGCTGATATACAGAAAGCACTGACTAACAAAGAAAACTGAGTAATTTCTAGCACTTCATACAATTTAAGAATATATTTCCTGTTTCATATGTGGAATATTATCATTAATAATGTGGAATAGCATGTCATGTTGTATGATAATACTTTGCTTAATCATTACCCTATACCGAGTCCTTTAGGTTTCAAATTTTTAACTATTATAAATAATACTGGATAAACAACTAGGTGCATAAAGCATTTTCTTCCACTGGATTATTTTTGAATGATAGATGTTCAGAAGTAGAATAACTTCAAATGTTATTAGACTAGAATATGTCAAATACTTCTAGTTCTTGAAAATACATTGCAAATTGCTTAGGGTTTAGACTCATATAACTCATTAATATGAAGGATATTTTACTCAGATTAAATATTTTTTTCAAGACCTGAGCCCCTATATTTCAGAAGGGAAAGTGGAAACACACACGTGAAGAGGCATGTTCTAGGATAATCCCAGATGAATTAGCAGCAACATTCCCAACCGTTACCTCTCTCTAGGGTAAAATGCTTCACTGTTGCTATTAATCTCTGTTACCATCTTGAAGTGGTTCCTGAAATGGTAATAAACAGAAAATTTCAGTATAAGAAAGTAAAAGTGGATATAAATTACATCAAAATTATGCATACATATTAGGAAAGGAAAAAAATAGACACTGTATTTGGTTATGGGATTATGGATAATACCCCCTATATGCTGCCTGAAAGCTAAGTCAATATATGTTTTTATAGCAGAAAGAAACTTACATTTATTCTACCAAGGGACAACATGTAAACCAACTGAATTCATTTTAGAAAAGTTTCTTCCATGCATTACTTATAGATTTCCAGATTCTTGGTGCCTTGAGGGCAGCATTATTGCCAGCAGACCTAGGGAGCTGGTGTCTCTACTCACCCTGAGCTAAAATTGTTATGAGTGGGCCTTAATATACCAGTTGTTTCCACCTACATGCCTAGCCTTGCCTTTGCTAGGATAACTTTGTTTATCCTTTAGAGGTTAGCCTCAGCATTATCTCCTTTTGGAATTATTTTTGGAACCTAGTTCTGGGTGTTTTCTATAGCCAGAGTGTGCTCTGTCTTCTGTCTTATTGCATGCGGCTGGTTGGTTTACTTGGTATTTTACATACTCTGTAAATTTATTGGCAGAAAGGACTGTCTTTTGTCTCTAAATCTTCAGTATCTTATAATATGTCTAGCATGCAGCAGATCCTCAGTTAAGAACTTTCTGGAGAACATTCCTTGCAAGGCTCATGTGAATATCTGTTTGGTAGGTGTCTCCTTACTATGGAATGAATACAGCAGGTTATCAAATCTTGATGCCATTATATATTCCGATTTTATTTATTCATTGTTTAAGAAATATGCATCAAATTCCTGTTATGATCTAGACTTCTTAAATGCTGGGTACATGATAGTGAATGACTAAAAAACCCTGCCTTCAGGGTGCTCACATTCTAGACAGGTCACAAGGCATGGCTGTGTGTTACTGTTGTAGCTTGACCTCTAATTCACTTCAGTACACCATGAGCACAGCCATCCTTCGTAGCTCATTCTTACTCCAAATTCTCCATCCTTAGGATCCTTATCTCTGAAATTATATTCCCTGACCGCAAGGTCAGAGAACTCCTCCATCTCCTCATTCTTTCTGAATATTCGGTTTACCTTATCACTTACTCCAGTTCCTTCACTGCTTCATATCTGCCTGGCCATCTGCTCTTCATTTGTCTCCCTACTGAGCCAAGACCTCAGGGTCAGCTATTTGAATCACTCTCAGCAGTGCTTTAGAATCTCTTAGTGCCTTAACAGTCCCCCACCCTTGGTAACCCTCAGTTAATTTTATTATCCTCTGGGATTCTATACGCTTTGTTTTAGTACATTGTGAAACCATACCGAGAAGGAAGACTCTAGATTCATTCTTTGTAATCTCAGGCAGGTTAATGTGAAGCTGTTCTCCTCCTCTCACCTGCCTCCTCCCCTGACTCTTTCGATTCCCCTAAAAATGCAATCCTGAAAACCTCTGATTTCAATAATATAAATAAAATCAACATATGGAATTACATGTTCAGTGTTATTTCTGTTTTATGGAATTCACACAGGCAGATAAACTGAAGAGCAGCTAAAAATAAATACATAAAAATCTTTATCACTTTTTGCCTTTAAGTGGTAGCAGTTTTTATTATTTTTTTTTTTTCCTATACACGTTTCTCCTTTCCAAAATTTCTGGAAAGAACACGTAACTCTTTAAAAATCATTAAAAACAGACATTATAAAGGAAGGAAAAAGTAAAAGATTATATAAATAAAAAGGCAGATGAAAACAGAAAAAAAATCTACCTCTTGCTGTTTGGTCAGGGGCTCTGAGATAGAGTGAGCCACAGCCTTGCATTCCCCAGTGCCTTGCAAATAGTGGTTGTTAATGAAAACTGCATTGCCAGGACCAAGAGTAAAAAAAGCACAAGCTAAGTTTTAGATACCATCCCCGAGTGATGTGGCTGAATTCAGAGCAGATTATTTTCACATCTCTTTTGGAAGAGTGATATCAGTGTCTTAGATGATTCAGGGGACAGGGAGAATTCATTAGACGTTTGCATGTCTAATAACCTCACAAGACAAAGTGAGGAAAATAATTATTTGAACTGCCTTTTACCTTTTTACAGTATTAAGAGGTTTCTCTGAACCTTGAAGAACAGCAGCAAGAAAGTATTGGTTCCTTTTAGGATAAAGACTCAGTGCAGGAGCAAAATAGGTCATAAAACTCAAAGCTGCTGCAGATGCACAGTGATGTCTATAGCTCCTGGTAGCTATTGAGGACTTAGCACTCCAGAAAACTGCCTCCCAGAGTTCCATTTGGCCACAGCCACTCTCAGTGAATAGATCCTGTTGAGTGAAGGGTGTAATTGCAGCCTGTACTGGAGAAAAGTGGATGTTACTCTATCAGTGCCAAGTCAGCTCACACTTATTCAGCATGCAGAGGGAGACTCGCAAGTGATGCTCTCTCTGTTCTGAGGGGCTTTGCCAATTAAGCATTCTAGCTTGCAGAGGTTATAATGATAGGCCTTGAGATGTGAAAAAAATTATAATCTCACTGTATTTATTATACAACAGTCTTGTGCCCTGCATCTGTGTCTTCTACCCTGTTTGCATTTGAATGTGTGTTTTTGCAATTCTGGTGCCAAATGGGGGATATTGGCAATATTTGGAGCAGGGGAGATATACTCAGTGTCTCTCTTGGCAGGAGAAAAAAAGATCTAAGTCTGAGAGCTTGTTCAGTAACAGCCTTCCCAGTTTTGATTGTGTCTATTTCCATCACCTCTCCTGCCTGTCAGTTTATTCCCTTTGTCTTTTAGGGACAGTGCCAAGTGTTATCACAGAGAGGATTAAGGGGAGAATGACTATTTGGAGAAATGTGGGTAGAGATAGGGAAGTATAAAATAGTGGATGACTCACTTTCCAGGATAGAACCTATGTAAAAAGTCATACTTGCCACTTCCTTTTTAGGATTTTAATTCATTTGTCACATGGCATCTGTTATACCGGTACTCAAATACTCCACTGTGAGCTGTGTATGTATCGGGGATGAGTTGGTATCCCAAGAAACAATTGTGTCAGGATTTGAGTCTAAATCGCATCTCTTTCTGACAGCAACACTGCCCACCCTTCCTTTCACCTCACTTTCTCAGGGCTTGTTTCCCTGGACTCAAGGCAGCTACAAAGGAGGTTCCTGGCAAAGCTGTGGGTAGAAATAGGGCACATTGGATGAGTAAAGGTTTAGAGTCAGACAGAAACAGCTTTCAAGTTCAGGCTTACCACCAACTAGTTGTATAATCTTGGGCAAATTACTTCATCCTTCTAGGCCTCTTGTTTCCTCACCTATAAAATAGGGGTAACAGTACCTGCTGGATTTTGTGAGAATTGAATGAGATAATGCCTGCAAGTATCAGTCAGTCAATAAATGGTGGTGGCATCATTGGTGGTGGGTGGTGGTGGTTGTCCACAATGTAATAATAATGGTCATTTAATTCAAGATTAGCGCTGAGGAGAATTCCAGTGTAAGAAAACATGTGGAACTGTAAAGTTATACACAGGCAGTCTGCAGACTATTACGTGCAGATGTCTTTGTTTCTAGGTTGGCATTACTTGTGAAACCCTACCATTTAAAAATCCTCAGAGCTGGAGCATCACTTACTAAAGAAAGCAGGCCACAGTTCTCCTTATCCTTCTGGCCCTTTTATATCTGCAAGGGTTGAATGTGGATATAAATTTAAAATATGAAAAAGAGATGCTTGAATGTTAGAAAGATTTATTTGAATCAGAATCTTGAAACTCATGTCAAATGAGCTTTAAAAATATGGAATTAGAACAGGATGTGTGTTTTTGTTCCCCAATAAACAGCAAACTTGAGCAACCTTCCTGTCATACCATATATCTACCCCCCACTGTTTGAGATGGCCACACTGAGACTAATCCCTTACATATTTTGTTTTTTAATCAAGGAGCTTAATAGAAGAGCAGTGTAAATAAATCAGAATATGTTCCTTAATTTTTTAAAGACGAATTAACGTTTTAGAATAAAAATAGTAAAAAAAAAAAAAAGAAGGTATTCGCTTGTATTTTCTGCCATCCTAACCCCCCAGCCTTTTCACTCCTCCAGATTCTTGGCTACTCCGTAGAGTCTGTATCTATAGGCATATTTGCTATAGTGTAAATCTTAGTCCTAAT
Source organism: Hippopotamus amphibius kiboko (assembly GCF_030028045.1). Taxonomy (NCBI): domain Eukaryota; kingdom Metazoa; phylum Chordata; class Mammalia; order Artiodactyla; family Hippopotamidae; genus Hippopotamus; species Hippopotamus amphibius. Next base: position 105,464,845 of record NC_080186.1, read on the forward strand.
CCTTTCTTGCTGACATTATTTTAAATCATCTTTGGTGATTCTAAGTAGTTAGATGAAGCTATAGTGTTTGAGAAGGGAAGTGCCAATGAAGAAATGGTTTTCCCCTTGACTCCCCCTAATATTCCTGCCTCAGGGTTAAAGTTTGGGGGAGGAGGGCTTGAGTGGGAGAAAGGTGAAAAGGAAGTTGGAAGGGGTCCTGAGGAGCAGTTAATGCTTACTCAGGTTAGGGAGAGCAAAATAAAGCGCTGAATACACCCTTCATTTTCCTATTTGGGGGCCTTTGTCCTGTTTCCTTATGTGTTCATCCCCATCCCCCAAGAACTAAATTCAGTGATCTCTGTTTTCTGTAGATTTCCTAGACCCCCTTTTGCCCATGAGGACAAAATTAATTGCTATCTCATTTATGTTCTGAAATCTCTGTTTTAAATCTCATCATTTTGATAAATATCTCTTTGTATCCTGTCTGCCTCCCCCAGTAGACAACTCTGAGCACCTTGATTTCAAGGCATTTCTTTTTCACCTTTATATTTTATCACATATGATACCATATATCAGTGCTTGTCAGACAAGCAACTTCTCAATAAATGTTTATGAAATGGAATGAAAAACTCTAAAAACAGCAATCAAGGCCCAGTTTTTTGCTCTAAGTACTGGTGTGGCAGACTGCTTTCCCTCCACCTGAATTTTTGTTTATAATAAGAAGGCCGTATAAAAAGAAGTTTGAAAGGTAGAAAGTGCCTCTGGGAGATGGCCTTTGTCCCTTGGCTTAGGCATGAAGGAAGAGTGGTGGTGCGTGATAAAGTAGCGGGGCCGGACTGTGTGGTGCTCCAACAACCTAAATGTATATGATCACCCTGGGGAGGCAGCCTGAAAAAATACCAGCCCTTTGGGAGTTTGGACACTCCTATGGGAAGAAATAGTCCTAGGTTAATTATCTTAAAGGTTGACCAAGGAGAAGAAAGTAATGGGTCCTAGAGAGACAACAACTGCCAACAGCTCCTTAGATATAGTTTGGGGTGGTTTTGGTCTGGGATGCTAGTATGTCATAGTGTTCAAAGACTTGTTGCAAACCTGCTTTGTAGTGAAGAAGTTGTGTGATTGCCATCTTGCCATTGCTCATGAGTAACATGGTCCATCAACACAATCCATCACTCTTCTCAGTCCACAAATTAAACAGACCCGCATACAAGGCAATAACACCAAATATGCAGTTTGCAAAGGATGGGCTATGGCTACCTTGTAGAAAATATCTCTGCAGGCTCCTTCATGGTGTTACCCTTTGCTAAGGAGGGACCCAAGTTTCTACCCCTCCCCACAGTGTTATGAGAGACCAGACTAATGGGACCAGTGAGCTGCTCACATCTTGGAAAGGAGCCATATGAATGGCCATCTTCAAGAGAAGCAAAATTGAGTGTCTTGGATATTTCTGATATAATTGAAAGTACCACACTTAGAAAACTACTGAAAGAAATCACCAGAGCACAGTTTATAGTATTAGAGTATCAGAATGTAGCAGATGGCTCTGAGAGGAGCAGTTATTTTCTGATCATCCTCAACCTAATCACCCTGGAAAACTGCAGGAAAAGCTAGTACTGTGGGATTTTGAATATTAATGTATTGTTCGAGTCCAGTATCTTCATAGCTACTTATCAGCAAGTCAAGAAAATGTGGGTAATATACTTTGCAGAAATTAAGTGGGCCAACAGCTGGTAGGTGGGTTGTACTTGGTAAATGTTTGGTTCTTCAAATTAAGAGGAGAGTGTCTTGGCAAAAAATTAGTAAGTGTGGTCCAGTGGTTAAGACTTCATGCTTCCACTGCAGGGGGCTGAGGGTTCAATGCCTGGTTGGGGAACTAAGGTCTCGCGTGCTGTGTGGTGTGGCGAAAAAAAAAAATTGGTAAGTGAGATTTTATTGGAATTGGTATCAATATTGACAGATTGGTGAGGTAGTGAGCAAAAAGATAAGGCTCACTGAGGGAAAGTTTAGTTCATTTGTGTAAGAAAACCATGTAAGGTAAAACACATAGGTAACATGTAAGGTAAAAGTATCTTTGGGGAAAGATTATATGTGTACATCTATGTAGGAGAGCTGTAAGTGCCCTGGTGAACCACATGCTAGCTGAGCGTGAGTCATTCATGGACTGATGTTTGTGAAAAACTAGAAACACTTGAATTTGAGAAACTAGGACAAGGGTATACATTTTTTTCTGGACTTGGGTAATAGAGAAAAATTTACCAACATATGCTATTGCTTTGTGGGTGGGGGGGCAGGCTTGGAGTCTGTCTCTAACATACCCCAATTCTCTTTGCACTTTGGTTTGTCAGATGTCACAAATTGCAATCCCCTAGACATATACCCTGTGTTTCTTAACCACGTGCCCCTTCTCTGGGGGAGCATCAAATTCCTTACCAACCTTTTGGAGCAGCTGAGTGAGCCCCACTTTCTGGCAAAATGAGAGGGAACTTGAGCTGTTAATAGAGTTAAAGTGATTTTAAAAAAATCTCCCGAGACTACAGAAAGCCCATTAACTCAGTAGTCATCCAAAGTGACCTCTCTATGCTTCTGGTTATTGCTTCGTACCAGGCAGGCGGCCAACTCAGGGTGAGTATGGGGTGGGGGAGAAGGGGAAGTATCCTGTGACACCCATGCTCATTGCCTTGCTGTAACTTGCTCCTGGTCTAGAATGTGGAATCTTCAGAGCAAGGAGAATTGAATGAGATCATGTCTGCAAAGTTCCCCCATCCTTGGAAAGTATTAAAATGGGTTTTAATATTATGAGCATCTATTAGAATAGAATTGCATGATTACTGCAAGGAACCTTAGGAATTCATGCATTTCTTTTACAAAGATTTAAGGAAGTTGAAGCCCAGAGGTAGAAGTGACTTCCAAGCCCCTTCGTAGCTTATCCTCACAAATTAATGAATTGTGTGCTGAAGTCAGTAGGTAACTGAAGACAGTGTCTTAAAGCAGAAATGAAAATTTTGTCTGCACTTGATCTATACCAGGGTGACAGCCTCAGAGACCTATAGAGAGCCAGACAAGTATCATAAATGAGCGCATGAGCTGGGATTACAAGAACAGGCAGGGACAGGGACTGTGGCAAACTGGAGAACGTCTGTTCTGTTTAAAGGCTGCAGGTTATCCCCCTACGTGGGAAGGCAGGTCCAGTATTGCCAGGCCCCTTTGTTTTGCAAGAGACGTTAGAAATGGATCAACCTTGTGTTGACCAAGTAAAACATGTTGGATGGCTGAACTTGACCTGAGGAATGACCTCGCTCCTGACGGCAGATGCACAGTTACCCAGGTCTGTGGGCTGAGTGTAAAGGAATCCATTCCAGTGCATGAATAGCAGCAGCTAAGTATAAGTTTTTTTCCCCACAAATTTGCCAAGACATTGTTCTAGCTGATAGTTTCAAAATTTGCACTACTTTTTCTCAACAGAGGGAAATCCTAAGTTGTATGTTCATCTCTTTCATTCTTCACTCTCAGGGAAAGTTTTTAATGAGAAGTGGAGAAGGGGAAGAGGCAGAGGGCCTGAAAGAACCCCAAGCTGGTGATCTACTTTTGAATAATAAAGAATCGCCAGGTGGTGTGTGTAGTCCAGTGTGCCCTGTCTGGTGCTTTCATGTCCATCTGGAACTTAACAAAGTGAAGATTTATGCCAAGACCCAGCCCTGAGGCAGAGAAGAAAGAACACCAACAGTTTCTAAATAAATGCCAGGCTCTCTTCCGCCTCCCTGTGAATGTCTTCTGGCTTTTAAAAAGAGAAGCCCTCTAAACCTCCAGCTACATAATTATTTTTAGAACAACTAACTGGGAGTACCCAAGGGTTTAAGGAATAAGCTAAATGTTGAAAGCATCTCTCTGTAGGATTATTGCAATTGCCTCTCTGTTTCTACCTTCCCCACCCAGACAGTCTGTTGTCAAAACAGTAGCCAGCCCTTTTAAAACATTCGTCACTCAATTCATCTCTTTTTTTTGACTCACAAGATTCCAGTGGCTAAATTCCTCTCAATGTCCTGAAAGGCTTTATACGATTTGCCCCCTGCCCAGCCCTCCTGTTACTTCCCTGACCTCACCTCCTGCTACTCAGTCTGCCCAGCCACACTGGCCTCCTTGTCCCAAAAAATGCTCTGGCATGCTCTTGCCTGAGAGCCTTTGCATTTGTTGTTCTCTGCTTAGAAGACTCTTTGCCCGAATACCCATTATCACTGCTTCCCAGAGAAACTTTGCCTACTGAAAATTGCAATCCCCTCCTCCTCCCCATACCTCCAGCATTCCCTACCTCTATTCCCTACTTTAATTTTTATGATACCTGTCCCCAGTTGCTACTGTACATTTTGCTTTTTTGTTTCCTCTTACTATAAGTTCCATGAGTGCAGGCATTTTGGTCTGTTTTGTTCAGTGCTACATTTATAGAGCTTAAAATCGGTGCCTAAAAACATAGTAGGTGCTTGACAAGTATTTGTTGAATACATTTTCAGATTATTTTTGGCCCTTCTGTGCTAGCGATGGTGGTCTCTTCACTGTGCTGGACAGATACACTTCTTGCTACTGCATCATGGTGTTTTTAACATTTCTGTTAATAGACTTTGTCTGTTTGCCAAGTTTTCTGGGTCAATTCTACATCCTAAACATATCTTGTTTTTTTGTGGGTGGTGGTTGTTGGTTTTGTTTGTTTGTTTGTTTGCTTGCTTGCTTTTGCTTCTCTCCATTTCTCCTGTATTTTCCCTTAGTTTAAACCATCACAACTTCTTGCTTTCCTCATCCACTTTTGTTCCCTCTACACAATGTCACTCAACAGCCAGGAAGATCTAAAGTCTAAATCTGGTCATGTGCCATTCATTGCCTCATTTAAAATCCTTCTATGGTTTCCCATTACCCTGAACATAAAACTCATAACCTTACCCCATCCCTCAAGGCCCTGCATGGTCTGATTGCAACATTGGCTTTCTCTGTTCCTCTAACAGGCCAAGCTCCTCCCTGACTCAGGGTCCTTGCTGTTCCCTCATGATGGAACACTCTTCTGTTCCCATTTTTCATCTGGCTGACATTCTCTTCATTTCAGTTTAAGTGTTCTTTTCTCTGAGTTTCTCTGAGTGTCTCTGTTAGTTGTTACTCTGCATATTCCTTCCTAGCACTTGCCACAACAGTAATTCAACGCTTGTGGAATTGTTTTGTGTGTTTTGGCTGTCTCTGCATGTACTTATTGGGAATAGGAACGCTTCCTGGGGGGTTTGTCTTTGTATATCCAGCACTTAACACTGTCCCTGATACATAGTTCTAGCTTAATGATTGTTTGTGGAGAAATAAAGAAAAGCAGATGTCTTGCCAACCAGAGACTGAACACTGTGTGGGGTGGTGTCTCATTAATTAACAATATGTTTCTCTCCATAGAGATTATTTTGCAGAAGATGATGGGGAGATGGTACCCAGAACAAGTCACGCAGCAGGTAAGGAGGTCATGGGCCTTGCTTTGCTAAATTCTTGGTCTCCTGCTGATCATAATTCCCTTAAATTATTGACACTTTAAATTCACCATGGCAATATCTTCAGACTTTTTGTGAATTTCCAAATTGGCACATACCACTGTAGTATGTAAGTTCCCACCTTTCCCATGCAGTGCAGTAAATCATAACTGAAATACTTGTGTGAGCTCTTCATACGTTTAACAATTCTGCAATTGCAAGTTAAAGTCACTTGTAAAATGATTACAATAGATTCATCCACTAAAATGAAATCTCTAATATACCATTAAAATGGGTATATTAACAGCGTCAACCTCAGAAGTGAGGTCAGAAAAGCTCTTAGGACAGAGCTTGTCAAGGAATAAACACCCAGTAAATATTATTATCATTATTAATGTATTCATAATAATATATCATTCGTGTACTAACATTAGCTAGGGGTCTACCTAAATTACAAAACCAAAGTGAAAATAACTCTCTTTTGGGGGCTATTTTTCACAAAGACTTTTAGTCACTTGGTGTTTTACTTACTTTGCTAAGTGATGTGCCTTTTCATACCAGCCTTGAAGCACAGACGGTTCATATACACAATGTAGAAAAAAGTTTTTAATTTGAATGTGTTAAGGACTTTGGAGTCACTTAAAATTAGCATTTGTAATTGTGTATGTGAAATCTGTAAATTGTAAGGGTCTAGCATACTCATTTTGAGCATCAAGAGCCTCCATTTTGAGGTAAAATTTGAAAGACTAGGGCAAAAATGGAAGGGGAATGAAGAAAACGCCTACTATAAACAAGATATTAGGTTGGGTACTTTGATTGGTTATTTCATTTAATCCATATAAAAGCTCTGTGAGGTAAGCATTATTATTCCCATTTTTTACAGAGGCAGTGATGCTCAGCAAAATTAAGAGATTTGCCTAAATTCCCACAATTAGCAAGTGGTCAGGATTCATATCCAATCTATTTTTTTTCTTTAACATTTTTGTTGTGTCTGTATCCAGTCTTCAAAGCTCTTATCTTTCTATCATATCCTATAAATCTAACTGTAATGTATTGTTGTTTTATCAAATTTTCTTCCATTTAATCACCTATTTAATTTCACCTAAATGTGGAAGAAATCATTTTTTTCTAATTTATTGTAATTAAAACATTTGCACTTACTTAGAAATATCAAGTTATCAGCAAAACAGGAGCATCATTATTTCTACTACTACTATTATTATTAATTTGCAATCACAGAGTGGTATACAATTAACAGAACAACAGTTATTTTGTACAAGCTGAATCAAAGACAATTGAAGATGGGAAAAAACCCAGCTCTATTTGTAACTAATTTGTGCTGTGTACCAATAAAACCTGCTTTAAATTTCTGTGCTAATTTAAACCCCTGTACTCTACCCTTGTACTCTGCTCTACTCTACTCTGTTAGTGGCTATTGAAAATACCATTAAGGACAGGGCTATCTAAAGACACACTTGAGGGTATGTTATTTTTACAGAAATGGAAAGATACTGTACAGTGTCCAATTTAAACACAAATCATATAAATCATATGGCCTTACATTCCCCACCCCCCTTTTTTTTCTTTAAAATCAGTTATGTAATGAGTAGCTAAATACTTCTAGACAAGAAAAAACCTGTGCTGGAACCACCCTATTTTTTTTAATAAATTTATTTATTTATTTATGTATTTTATTTATTTATCGGCTGCATTGGGTCTTCGTTGCTGCATATGGGCTTTCTCTAGTTGCTGTGAGTGGGGGCTACTCTTCATTGTGGTGCGCAGGCTTCTCTTGTTGTGGAGCAGGGGCCCTAAGGTGCATGGGCTTCAGTAGTTGCGGCATATGGGCTCAATAGTTGTGGCTCACGGGCTCTAGAGCACAGGCTCAGTAGTTGTGGCTCACAGGCTTACTTGCTCCATGGCATGTGGAATCTTCCCAGGGCAGGGCTCGAACCCCTGTCCCCTGCACTGGCAGGCAGATTCTTTACCACTGCACCACCTAAGAAGTCCTGGAACCACCCTATTTATCATCATTATTTTCTTATTAATCTCCATCTTTCTCTTTGTCATCATGTTCCTGACCCTTTCTGTCTTTCTTTCTTTTTTTTTTTTTTTTAAACAGGGAATGCTCTTTTTTTTTTTTTTGGCCATGCCCTATGGCTTGTGGGATCTTAGTTCCCCGACCAGGGATTGAATCCTGGCCCTCATCAGTGAGAACTTGGAGTCCTAACCACTGGACCACCAGGGAATTCCTGGGAATGCTCTTTACTGAGCATTTAAAAAAAAAATTCTGATAAATTGATTGACGCATCTGGGGACTTTTTCTTGCATTCCTTCTGGCAAGTTTGTAGAAAGAAAGAGAAAGAGGGAAGAAGGGAGGGAGGCATATGTTCTCCCATCCCATAAGTTGCCTTTTCATTCCATTGATGGTTTCCTTTGCTGAACGGAAGTGTTTTAGTTTGATGTAGTCCCACTTGTTTATTTTTGCTTTTGTTGCCTTTGCTTTTGGTGCCCATGCATATACGATCCAGTAATTTTCAACAAAGGAGATAAGAATATACAAGGGAGGAAGGAAGAAGAGAGAAAAGAAGGGCGGGGGGTGGGGGTGAGGAGAAACCGTTTCTTGGCTTTTAGCCAGGGAAAGATGTATTTTTCTATGTCTTCTGCCTGAATCTATAATCCCAAGGCCACCTCATTTGTATATTATGAGGTCGTTTGTATACTATGCTTGAAGGAAGCCCTGATTTCTTATTCTTCCACAGCATTACTTCTCCAAGGCAAGCCCAGTGTTAGCAGCAGCTTAGCCTTCACTAGCTTCTCCCAGGGCAGTGCTTCCTTTACTTAATGGAAAGATTGTGTCTCTTCCCCTTTGCCTGTTTTTCCCGGACTCTCAGGCCTGTTACAGTCCCCTTTGCTGCTAAAATAACACAGTAATGACATACTGTTAGGAAGGTTGAATGGAAGGAATGTGGGATTGGTTCTGCCACATTTTAGCAATGTAATCTTGGGCAAGTAAACCCTCTGAACCTTTATTTACTCATTACTTAAATGAATGTAATAATCACATCAGTCTATTTCACTGGTTGCAGTAACTGTATAAATGAAATAATCCGTGTGAAACTATTGTATAACCTGTAATTCCTGTTAAAGATGCCGGTTGTTACAGTGGTAATTATCCCTATACAATAACCTGAAAGATTCTCTGTAGAGAGATTTGTAGAATTACTTCTTATCTAGTAGCTTGATATTTTATCTCAAATAAAGCTATTTCAGTTATCTTTGGTCATGTGACACACCACTTTAAAACCTAGTGGCTTAAAGCAGGGGTCAGCAAAATGCAGCCCATACGCCCAGTTGCCAGTATTTGTAAATAGATTATAAAGGCACAGTCATGCTCATTCACTAACATATTTCCTGCATCTTCTTTGAGCTACCAGGGCAGAGTTGAGTAGTTGTGACACAGTTGGTGTCCATGAGCCTAAAATGTTTACTGTCTGGCCCTTTGAGAAAAAATTTGCCCCCTCAAGGCTTAAAACAATGATTTATTATTTCTCACAATCCTGGGTGTTGGCAAACTGGGCATTTCTTCTGTTGGTCTCACTTGGGATCATTCAAATAACTGCCGTTCTCTGACAGCTTGACTGGGACGGAGGGTCAAAGACAGCCTTTCTCAAGTGTCCAGCACTGGTGACTGGAATCTTCATTTCCCCTGTACTTGGCCTTTCCTCCCCCAGGAAGGTAGTCTGGGCTTCTTCACAGCAAGGTGGTCTTGGGGTTTTAGGAAGGCAAGAACAGAAATGCAAGGCCCCTCAAGGCCTAGTCTCCCGAACTCATCCAACAGTGGCATTTTCATCACATTCTCTAGGTCAAAGCAAGTCACTAAGCCAATCCAGATTCAAGGGGTAGAGAAATAGACCCCACTTCTTTTTTTTTTAAGCTCTTTATTGGAATATAATTGTTTTACACTGTTGTGCCAGTTTTTGCTGTACACCAAAGTGAATCAGCTGTATTTATACATATACCCCCATATCCCCTCCCTTCTGCGACTTCCTGCCACCCTCCCTATCCTAGCCCTCTAAGTTATCACCCATCATCGAGTTGATCTCCCTGTGTTATGCGCAGCTTCCCACTAGCTATCTATTTTACATTTGGTGTGTATATGTCAATGCTACCCTCTCACTATGTCCCAACCTCCCTTTCCCCCTCTGTGTCCTCAAGTCCATTCTCTATGTCTGTGTTTTTATTCCTGCCCTGTCACTCGGTTCATCAGTACCATTTTTTTAGATTCCATATATTTGAGTTAGCATATGCTATTTGTTTTTCTATTTCTGGCTTACTTCACCCCGTATGACAGACTCTAGGTCCTTCTACCTCACTACAGTTAACTCAATTTCCTTGTTTTTTATGGGTGAGTAATATTCCATTGTGTATATGTGCCACATCTTCTTTATCCATTCATGTGTTGGTGGGCATTTAGGTTGCTTCCATGTCCTGGCTGTTGTAAATAGCGCTGCAATGAACATTGTGGTACATTTCTTTTTGGATTATGGTTTTCTCAGGGTATATGCCCAGGAGTGGAATTGCTGGGTCATATGGTAGTTCTATTTTTAGTTTTTTTAAGGAACCTCCAAACTGTTTTCCATAGTGGCTGTACCAACTTACATTCCCACCAACAGTGCAGGAGGGTTCCCTTTTTAGACCACACTTCTTAATGGCAGGAGCAGGAATATCACGTGACAAAGGCACATGGACATAAATTACTGTGCTGTGCTAGGGACCACTATTAGTATGATCTACCACAGGCTGCTTTATGTGAACTGCTTCTGTGTGGCCTAGAATTGGTTCATATTTTGCAGAAACCAAGCTCTGCTGGAACATGCAGGTTGGGATAAAGATAATGCCACTATTTCATAGAATTTTCTGTTGTTCTGTTTCGCTGGCAGCTTTTCTTAGTGACACCAAAGATCGAGGCCCTCCAGCGCAATCACAGACCTGGAGAAGTGGTGAGAAGGTCCCCTTTGGGCATTCCTTGAGAGCATTTGAAAGACCCCTTCAGGTGCAGACCCAGGCTCTTCGAGACTTTGAGAAGGTAAGTCACATGGGTGGATAATTGTTATCCCAGTTAGAAGGCGTAGCAGGGGATAGTGATGTCTTATAAAAATATGACCCATAGTTTAGCTTGGATTATGGTTTTCTTATCATAATGGTGTCTGTTTCAAGAGCATTTATCCCAAGAAGCTTATGCACTGTTAGCTATGTGCTGAGCACTGTGGTACATGGGCAGTTGCCTGTACCACTGGTTCTGTCTTATTTTTACCCCTGCTTTACCTCTCAGATACATTTAGGAAGTTTAAATAGCACCCTGAGAATCTGTAGCTGGGCCATAGTGGGCCCAGGAGACCTAGTCAGTCAGCTGGCTTGGACCACTCTGCATAGCTGGATACTGAGGTAGCTCAGCCATAGCCATTTGCTTCTCAACAAGAATGCGGCATCATTGCTTGAAACTCCTGATTTTACTCTTGAAGTGCCCTACATCTTGACAGGTTTATCCTTAGACTTGGCCAAAGGCCAAATTACTGATAATGTAATACAGGCCCCAAGCTTCCTGTGCCCTGGCTTGGTCCAAGGAAGTCTGCACAATAGAACCTATCTACTGGCATTTGTATGGCCTGGAAAGAGCACCCAGCATTTCTTACATCCCTGGGTGCTAAAAAAGGAAACAGCTCTTTGGTGCCCCCTGGGGGTTGCCCAGGAATCAGGACATATGAATGCTGTGTAAAAATGCCCTGACATGTGTGGGTTTCTTTCATTCTTGAATTGATAGCTTTTGATATAAAATAATAAAGATCCCATTTTCAAAAAGGGGTTAATAAAGCAGTATTGACATGAGTTTACCCTGTCTTCCCTCAATTTGTAAATAGAGATGTTTCACTAAGACCTAATGTACATCCTACCAGACATTCCTGTGGACAAAGAATATGTCCCATGTAATGTGGGCCTGAGAAATTAAACAGCCTGCTCTTGGCTTTTTTGCTCAGAGTTGTCATGGATACTTAAAAAAAAAAAAAAGACAGAGAGTTTGCAGGAATATTAAGTAGCTTTTGAACAGCTGTGGTGCTGGTGGTGGTAGTGGGGGTGGTACCACCCAACCCCTTCCTCTTTTTTCATCTTTTGCATCTGCTGCAGTGCAGAAAGGGTGAGCAGAACTGAAGCACCCCTCAAAGCTGTGTGGGTGCTCTTAGAAAGGCAGTCTGCCTGCATGCTCCTTTTGGTTGAGAGGTGATTTGCATTGTAGATATGAAGGATGTCACTTCCACTGCTAGGATGGATGGCCGGATGCTGTGGGAGAGGGAAAATAATGGGCTGGGCTGGGTGATGAGCAGGGGTCAACTGCCTTTCAGGTGTGGAGTCTTAAGTCTTTTTTTCTCTTAGCAATCAGGTCTAATATCACTGATCAGTCCTTATTCCTCCATGCTGGGAACCACTGACAGAAACCAAGCTAGGATGCAGAGAAAAGGCCAGTGAGAAATGTTTTAAATTTCTCTCCCCTATGTATCAAACGATAAATAAATAACAATGAGGCTACAACACATGTATTTGTCAGAATGGTCATTGTCAGTAAACCAGGCTGTGTCCTGCTCACAGGTCTGTTCATTCTTACATCCATTCATCCATGCACCCATTCTGTAGACTTTGAATGATAGCACCTGCTGTATGAAGAATCTCCATGAAAGGATTTGAAAATTAGAGGAAACATTCGTTAGAAAAAAATATAAGAGGGAGAGGGACATGTTCCAATGTCCCACCCTAAAAAATGATAAAACACTAAATAACATAATATTGTCTTTCCATCATGCATTCAGTAGCCTTGGGATAAAGGATGGGAGCTGTACTCGGAAAGGGGAAAGGGACATATTAAAGGTTTTGTTCCGGAGAAGGGTTGACTCCTCCAGGGCATGAAGCAAGTGTCAAAGGGATACAGGCCTGGGCTGGGCAGCCAGGAATCCATCTATCTTAGTCCATTCAGGCTGCTGTAACTGGGTAATTTATAAACAACAGAAATTTGTTTCCCACAGTCCTGGAGTCTGGAAGTTCAAGATCAGGGCACCAGCATGGTTACCGTCTGGTGAGGGCCCTCTTACTGGTTCATAGCTGATGCCTTCTCACTATGTTCTCGTATGGCAGAAGGGGTTACAGATCTCTCTGGAGCTTCATCTGTAAGACGCTAACCTCAAAGGCCCATTTCCTAATATGGTACCATCATCGCTGAGGATTAGGATTTCAACATATGAATGGAGGGGCACATTCAGACCATGTCACCATCCTTATTTCACTTGTCCCTGCAACCAACACTTGATCACTTCAAATAAGATGCCATTCCTGCCCTTAGTTATAGTCTATAGGGAAGGACAGACATCGCATTAATTATAAGGTGTCCTTATCATAAAGATAAGCACAGTGTACTCTGAGATCTTGAGAAAGAATGTTTAATTTTATTTAAGGACAGAGAAGGGCCTCCTCCCAGAGGACACCTCTCATGGGGGCTGCACATTGAGTGAGGTCTTCAAAGCTGAGTTCGATTTTACCAGTCAGAGGAGAAGATGATCATATTCCAGACAGAGGGGAAATTTGGGTGAAAGGAAGAGAAGTAGGTTCATGAATAGATCCAATAAGAGACTGGACTAGAGGGATGCTATGGTCTGAATGTGTGTGTTCCCTCAAAATTCATATGTTGAGATCCTAACCGCCAATGGTGATGGCATTGGGAGGTGAGGCCTTTGGAAGCTGCTTAAGTCACAAGGGTGGAGCACTCATGGATGAGATTAGCGCCTTATGAAAGAGGCTCCAGAGAGATCCCTAGTCCCTTCCACCGTGGAGCACACAGGGAGAAATCTGTGACCCAGAAGAGAATGCTCACCCGACCAGACTGGCACCAGGATCTTGGAATTCCAGCCTCCAGAACTGTGAGAAATAAACTTTAGTTGTTTATAAGCTACCCAGTCTGTGGTATTTTCTTAAAGCAGCCTGAACAGACTTCGTCAAGGGAGGTAAGGAGGGAGACTTAGAACAAGGAAAGAAGTAATAGTAAAGATCCTTAGTCATTTAAAACTAATTGATCAGTAATGTGATTGCTTCTGAAATATTTGTTGATGTAGGAAATTCTAGGGAAAAGAGCCTTTGATTCCAAAGTAAGCAATAATAGACTAAAAATGTAAATACTGGCAAATTATGGAAAATACATCACTGGTCAATTAACAAGTGAAAGTGACAGCATCTTTCTTCAGTATGTTGATGCAGGAAGAAGGGGCACAGGGAACAGAGGTTTGAAGATACAGTTTTCTTCCCTTTTCTTTTCTTGCATTCTCTATCCCTGACCAACAGTATGGGTGGGGTTAGAGAAGGATGGGCAGGGGGAAGGGGTCAGAAATAGTGACACAGATGAGCCTACTCAACTTTACTCTGGTAGGTGTAAATTAATAGGTATTCTTTCCTCTGATGAAAGAGTTTTGCTTAGTGTGTATACTTTCTTTGTACTTTTTTGAATGAGTGAATGATTTCATTAATTTTTAAACCTTGTCAGCTTTTTTTTAAAGGCACTCCCCCCTGACCCCCGAGGATACATTGATGGACTTGAGAAGTGGATTAAGTGCTCCTCATAAATTGCTTTATTTTGTTTTTATAAACCTGCATGAAACAAGCATCACTGTCCCTATTTTCAAGTGAGGGAACCAGGACTCATAGAAATTGTGGCTTTTTCAGGATCATAGAATTCATGTACCATGATTACAAATCCTGACAGGTTATTGGGTCATTTTACATAGTCATATGTCAAATGGCCATAGTCGTGTGCTAAGCAATAATTGTTCCTATATGCTTTCTCACTGATCACAGCACCCACTCCACTTGCAGCATCTCTGGGATGGGTGAGACTAGTGCAGCACATAGATAATACTAGCTAACATGTGTTGATCACTTTCTATGTGTCAAGTAGTGTTCTAAGTACATGCAGTATCAGCTCATTTAATGCTTATGGCAGTCCTGTGAAGAAAGCATCATTATGACACCAGTTTACAAATAAGGAAATAAAGGCACAAAGAGTAACAAAGGAACTTTCCAAGCGTCTCATAATGTGCTGAGAATAATCGTCATCTTTGTCACCTAAAATAGTACTTTTATGTTGGTGGTAATGAAAGTGCTGGCTCATGTGGGCCTGGAATCATGAGTTAGTTCCTCCTATTTAGATGGGCACAGAGTGCGGGTCTATCTTCCCTAGTAAACTGCAAATCCACTTTTACCTCCCAGTATTCTCCATCACATGCTGTCTATTACATTAATTCTGAACTGCTTGCAATTCAAAGTCGTTTCATATTTCTAAGCCTTTGTTCTGGCTCTTTCTGCTGCCAATACCTTTTCTGTCCTCTTCTTCACCTGGTTAAAGCCTACTGATCCTTCAACTTTCAGTTCAGGTCCCATTTTTTGTTTGTTTTTCTTTTTAGGATGCCTCCCCTAATTCTCCAATCTCAAAATATATACCCAGCCTCTAGGCAATTCAAAAGTGGAAAGCCTTTGTTTCATCTTTTTCTAGTCTCTGAAACGTAGCATAATGCTGGTACACAGTAAGTGCTCAGTAGATGTTCATCAATTAAACTAAGCTTGTTGAAAAGTGTTGAAGATTAGGTATTATATTGGATTTGTATTCCCCCGGCCTCTACTTCAGTATTCACTGAGTGTATTCACAGTAGGTGAAATGATTCTAAGGAAGGTATTGGTATAGTAATTAACTGGTTAGGATAGGAAACTGAGAAGTGAAGAAAAGTACGTTTATTTTCAGAAGTCCAATGTGCTATTCATTGTGCTACAGAGCCAGGTAGAGATAGTACATTTATTTTTAATGGTGAGTTTAAAAGGAGATAACTTTCCACCTAAACTGGGATGGTAAAATTATAAATGCAAATTAGGGAGAGATAGCAGAGACCTTTTGAAATATTTGACAGGATTTATAAAGAAGATCATAGTATTTATTATACCCTAGGTGCTTTTTAGACACAACATATTTTATTTCAGCTTTTTCAGTTCATTTTCCTAACTTATAAGATAGATATTATATTACATCCATTATATGAGTGAAGAGACCAAGACTCAAAGAACTTGTTAAAAGCTATACAAGTATAAAGTGGCAGTGCCAAGATACCTCCCAAGAGTCAAGGTTCTTGGGGAAATGAGAGGACCATTCCTAGAAGGAAAGGTTGCATTAATGAAATGTTTGCAGTTTGGTTTTATATAGAAAATCAAAATGGCAAATGCTATAGAAAAGCTATGGAGGGGGTGGGGATCTGCAGCTTTAAGGTGTAGAGGAGGCCTCCACTGCCCTCCCCTGTTTACACATTTTCTAATAATGTTGTCTTTAACATGAAAATGCCAACAAGACCAGCTGCAATGTTTGCTTAATTATAGTCTGAAGCTAGCTTTTCCGAGCAGTCTGAATCCAACCACAGTGAGTCAGCCTGCTGAGGCGCCACCCATCTGGCAAATTTTTCCACTTGGATCTTGAAGTCTGGGGGTGGGGGGTGAGTCCTAAAAGGGACTTTTCTACCTTTATGGAGGCCTGAGTTATCACAGCCTGAGTTTCCTGTTCCAGTTTAGGGGAATCTGGGTCATGTCACTTCTGCCTTTAGGTCCAGCCATTTCAAGTGCTTCTTGAGTTTCTCTTTAATTATAGCCTTGGAAGATGAATGATACTGGTGAAGTGCGTTTTCTTTCTTTCTTTTTTTTCCTTTGAAAATGACATTTAGGTTCTTCAAACCACAGTGCCCCAAGCATACTGGTTTTGATTTCACTAGTGTCTTGAGACTTTCAAAAAGTTATTAGATGAGAAGGGAAGTGGGGATAGTCTGAAACTTTCAGCAATCATAAGCACAGGATTTTTTTCTTCTAATTAAACATGGCTTTTCAGAGGGATTCCACACAGTCGTTCCATAGAACTTCAGCAACATTTTCATTCCTAAGCAACACTGCCAAAAATAGGCTTCAAGTCAATCACTGTTTTCTTAAGAACTATGAATAAGAGGAATGATTCTGAGTGCTGTAGAGGATGCAGAGATGTAGATAAGTTAGCATTCTCAGAGAGCATACACTCTGATAAGGGACATAAAAAATTTAAATTACACAAAATTTAATTTAAATAACATCTAAGGCACCAGTGGAAGAGATCACAAGATTAAAGTAATTGCCAACCAGACATATGTCTTTAAAACCTAGGTGTTAGGATGAGACATTTTTTTCTAATTTATATTCATACATATATGTAAACTTTACAAAGTTATAAATATTGGATCACATTTGGTTACACAATTAACAAAGTAACTTTATCAAAAAGAATGGAATTACAAAAATTGAACAACCCCAAAAGTTCTGGAAGGTATGGTTACCAACACAGAAAAGAGCAATCACTGCCACAGAGAAAATGGCACTTGAATGAGAATAATCCTTCTTATTTTTTTATTATCTCCGCTCTGTCTTCGCATTAGAACTTGTTTTCTTCTCCTCTTCACTGTATGAAGAAAAGCTCTATCTTTCTTCCTGTGGACCTTGAGGAAGTTCCATTCCAATGATAAAATTTTAAAATAACAAAAATAATGATATCAATTAATATTTATTGAGTGCTACAGTGTGCAGACCTCTGTGAATGCACTTGACTCGTGTTATCTTATACAGTTCTGAAAACAGTCTTTTGAGATTGGCACAACTATTATTTTCCTTTGTACAGAGGGACACTGAAGCTAGGAAAAGACAAGTGATTGCTAGAAAGTGCTAGAACTTGGGATTTTAACAGAAGTGTACTGATTCCAGAACCTGAGCTCTTAACCACAATTTTGTTATACCTCTCTATGGACAGCTGCTCCCATGATTCACTTGTTTGTTCATCCACTCAGTGTATGGGTACAACCTCTGTGCCAGGCCTGTTCTAGCTGTTACATGCACAGTGATCAAGCATGAACGTATGAAAAGGTGTGTGTCGAAGGATGAATGTTTAAGTATTTTTATACTAATAAAATATTAGAAACAAACTATTATTCATCAAGGCAAGGACTGATTATTTCAGCCATGGTATACGCATCGAAGAGAGGATCATAGAGCAATGTACTGACTTGGAAGGGCGTCTGTAATAATAACAACAAATTTAAGATTAAACCACAAAACAACTATGACAATTTGAATGTTACATAAAATAAGATCTCATTTAAAATTTTTTAAATTTTTAAACAGTTTTTAAAGGTTACTTTCCATTATTAACAATACTGGCTATATTCCCCATGTTGTACAGTACATTCTTGAGCCTGTCTTACACCCAGCAGTTTGTACCTCTTACTCCCCCACCCCAGATGGCCGCTCCCTCCCCACTGGTAACCACCAGTTCGTTCTCTGTATCTGTGAGTCTGCTTCTTCTATGTTATAGTCACTAGTCTGTTGTATTTTTTAGATTCCACATATAAGTGGTATCATAATATTTATAAGATCTCCTTTTTGAGAAAATAAAAAGTAAAAAATAGAAATGCCCGGAAGGATAGACACCAAAATATTTAAAGTGATTAGGTCTGGGTGAGAGGATTAGCCATGATTTTTGCCTTCTTTATAACTTTGTGTTATCTGAATTTTTAATAATGTACATTCATTTTATTTAATCATTCAACAAATATGTCTTAAACACTGCAAATACAATAATGGATAGGGAAACATGCTTCCTGCCCTCATGGAGTTTACAGACTAGCCAATTACAACAGAATGTAATCATTACAATGCTGTGGAGGCAGGCACTCAGGAGGGGCCCTTACCCAGACGTTAGGGTCAGATAGGCTTCCTTTAGTAGGTAATATCTAAATCAAGTCCATACGGACTAGCTGGAGATAGTGACGTCAGAGCTGAGTGCAAACTGAAGAGGAATGACTTTCCAGGCTACGAGGAAATGACTTTTCCTCTGCTACCCATGAAAAGTCCTGGAGGCAGCAGACAGCAAGTTTAGAAATAGGAGTGTCGATTGGGGTTGGAGCACTGGAGTGTCGATTGGGGTTCAAGTTGGTTGTATCTCCCTCATCTATCACCTACTCACGGTCAAAGTCTTATTGTTACAGCCATGGTTGTTCATGGTATCACTGTGAACTCAGCTTTTATGCCT
Organism: Hippopotamus amphibius kiboko; assembly: GCF_030028045.1. Classification (NCBI taxonomy): domain Eukaryota; kingdom Metazoa; phylum Chordata; class Mammalia; order Artiodactyla; family Hippopotamidae; genus Hippopotamus; species Hippopotamus amphibius. The sequence continues at coordinate 105,483,487 of NC_080186.1, forward strand.
AGAGAAAGTCCTAATTGTGCCTTCGAAATCACCTTCTTTCCTAGAGAAGGATGGAGAAAGAATTAATGAAAATCTAGAAAAATAGGTTAGGCCATAAACTGACGTATTTCCCCTTAATACTATAGAAACTAAGCAAATAATCTTCCTGTGTGGAACCAACTGTGAACAAACAACAACCAAGTCCTGCTGGTGTGGTCAGGCCAAACTGCAGGAGGACCTAGTTTGGAGCCTAGGAGTCCTTGGGAGCTCCCAATATCAGTGCAACTCAACTCGTTTTGCCATGGAGCTCATTTAACTATCTCTGATGGCACTATTTCTGGCTGGGCCATTTATTTTTGGTGACCAGGGAAGTTGTTATTTGTTTTGGTTTGGTTTTATATAGTTCATAGTGCTCTAATGTGATGATGACGACACCTTGTTATTCTAGGACTGGGGGTGGTGTGGGTGTGTGTCTGTGGTGGGGAAAGGCAGGAGGAACATCATTGGAACCCCTGTTCTTTATCTACACAATGACGCTGCCTAAGATAGGGTTTATTTATTGACCTGATGTAATAGCTCTGTTGTTAGCTGTCTTGCCACCAGGCCAGTTATTTCAAGAAAAGGCTGTGTAGAGGATGGGTAACAGTATGCTTCTGAGTTTAAGGGGAAAATTTGAATGATATTGTTAATATTTCCACATTTAAAAGACTCTGAAACTTTGGGGATTATGTTGAAATTTCAGAAACAGAGTTTCAAAAGAAAGATTTGTTTACTGTGCAACCCCAAAGAACAAAAGCCAGTTGTTCATAGAATTCTCAGTCCACTTTCTGAGGCAGGTATCAACAGCTGACTTCTGGAACACTGGACAGAAACATTGTGTGCAAGTGAAAGGATTGATGAGTGGAAGACCAAGTTGATTAACTTTGACATTTTCCTTATTAGAATGTTCTGCAGAAGTTGTGTATATTCTTCAGGGCAGTTGAATGAGTATGTTTTTCCTGTGTCAAAATATAGAGTGGATCGTGTTTTCTGTTTTGTCTAAGGATTGTAACAAAATTTTAACTTTTAATAGAACATAGTAATCCATGAGTATTTAATATTGAGAGCTTAGACTTAGACTATACTTAGACTAAACTTCATCTAGCCTTTATGTTAGGGCCCCATAGTCTAAGTAGGATTAATATACATTTAGAAATGGTCAGTTCTAAAACATTTACTTTTTTTTTTAGCTCTTTATTGGAATATAATTGCCTTACACTCTTGTATGAGCTTTTGAGGTACACCAAACTGAATCAGCTGTATTTATACATATATGCCCATATCCCCTCCCTCCTACGATTCCTTCCCACCCTCCCTGTCCTGGCCCTCTAAGGCATCACCCATCATCGAGTTGATCTCCCTTTGTTATACAGCAACTTCCCACTAGCTATCTATTTTACAGTTGGTAGTGTATATAGGTCTATGCTACTCTCTCACTTCGTCCCAGCTTCCCCTTCGCCCCCTGCCCCCCCAACCCTGTGTCCTCCAGTCCATTCTCTGCATCTGCATCCTTATTCTTGCCCTGCCACTGGGTTCATCAGTACCATTTTTTTTTTTAAATATTCCACATATATGAGTTAGCATACAGTATTCGTTTTTCTCTTTCTGGCTTACTTCACTCTGTATGACAGACTATAGCTCTGTCCACCTCATTACATATAGCTCCATTTCATTCTTTCTTATGGCTGAGTAATATCCCATTGTATATATGTGCCACATCTTCTTTATCCATTCATCTGTTGATGGTCATTTAGGTTGCTTCCATATCCTGGCTATTGTAAATAGTGCTGCAATGAACATTACGGTACATGTTTCTTTTTGGATTATGGTTTTCTCTGGGTATATGCCCAGTAGTGGGCTTACTGGATCATATGGTAGTTCTATTTTTAGTTTTTAAGGAACCTCCAAACTGTTTTCCATAGTGGCTGTACCAACTTACATTCCCACCAATAGTGCAGGAGAGTTCCCTTTGCTCCACACCCTCTCCAACATTCATTGTTTCTAGATGTTTTGATGATGGCCATTCTGACCAGTGTGATAAGCCATTTACTTTTAACTGAGTTGAATTTAACTTGAATTGAATCCTTATCATAAAAAAATCCTTTGTAAAAGGCAAAGGACTGGACATGTTACTTCTCCCAGCTTTGGTTTCTTTCTTCTTCTCTTTTAAATAAGAGCTTTATTGAATTATAATTTATACACCATAAAATTCACTCTTTTAAAATGTACAGTTCCATGTCTTTTGTATATTCAGTGAGTTGTGCAACAATTACCACTGTCTAGTTCCAGGACATTTTCATCATCCTCAAAAACTATCATACCCATTAGAAGTCACTCGCTGTTCCCTCTTCCCCCAGGCCCTGGAAATCACTCATCTAATTTCTCTATGGATTTGTCTAGTCTGAAAATTTCATATAAATAGAATCATATACAATATATGACTTTCTATGCCTGGCTCATTTCACATTAGTATAATGTTTTCAGGGTTCATTCATGTTATAGCATGTGTCAGTACTTCATTCCTTTTTAATGACTGAGTAGTATTCCATTATATGGATATAGTAAACTTTGTATATTCATTCTTATGTTTTTGGATATTTGGGATGTTTCTGCTTTTTGACTATTGTGAATGATGCTTCTATGAACATTCACATGCAAGATTTTGTGTGGACATATGTTTTAGAGATGTTTTACCAAACATCTGTTTGGGTGTATACCTAGGAGTGTTATTGCTAGGTCATATAGTAACCCTATGTTTAATCTTTTTAGAACTAGGTTTGGTTTATTCATCTTGAAAATGGAGAAAAGTATGTTTTATGTAGGTTCAGGTGGTCAGATCCTCTGGGGTCACAAGGAAGGTTATTTACAATGAAGGATGCTTTTTGAAAAGATGCAGGGGACCTGAGGTAGAAGTGGAAGTACCTTACTAGTCACAGAGGAATCCTAGATTCACAGGAGTCATCTAGTGTCATGATTGAGGCCCTGATGAGTATGAAATATGGGTCAGACTGTTGGAAGCTGTAGTCTGTGCTCCTCTACTATCTAGATAAGCAAATCAGCCAACCTCTTGATGTCTTACTTTCCTGGAGTGTAAAATTGGGATAATAATATCTAATCTACTTACTTCACAGTGTTGTAGTGAAGATAAAATGAAATAATACATATATAGAAGTGCTTTGTATATTGTCAAATCTTATGCAAGTGATTGTTGTTAAAATAGTGTAATTATATCTAATTTTGTAATGCAAGTCAGTCATTCAAAACAATCAGTAATGAAAGTTTTGTATTTCTTCAATTTAGATTTTATCAGAAAAGCATAGGGACTCCCAGACACATAGATGCATTTTAAATAAAATATATATGAAATAAACCATCCTCCTTCTTCTCCCTGCCCTGTCCCTTCTTGTCTCTCCCTGCCCTATAATCCAAAGCATGTAGCGTTCTTGGGTGCTAAAGAGCAGGAAGTACTGTCCAGCCATTGGTATGCCTTTCCCATGGGGCCGTTTTGACAATTAGCAAAGTCTTAGGTCCCAGTCATTGTCGCTGCTTTTGTCTTGGAAATATCATACCTTTATGCTCACTAATCTCCTCTTCCTCTTCCTGTACAAGGCAACTAGAGTGCTGAACAGTAGACTCCCACTACCTTTTAGGGCTCTACCATAAGAGAGGTGGTGGGGTGCTTTGAGATTCTTCAAAAAGTGACAACTCTTTCTTTGGTGCTGCCTTTGGTAATATTGTTTCTATGAGAAAATTGTTTCAAACATAGAGTCTCAGGATGCCTAAAGAGCTTAAAAATTCTCCAGAACTAACTCCTCACTGCTGTGTGAAAATTTTTAACAATATCCCTTACAAGGTCCTTTAGTTTCAATTGATTTCTTTTTGTGGCAGGAAATTTACTATCTCTCTTAATGTAAGTGCTAAGTAAATATTTGATGTATGAATCTATGGATGGAATGTGGCAATAAGTTCCTTACATCCAACTCTACTAGAGGATGTATTCTTATATTTAGTTGAAAGCTGCCTTCCTGTAATTGCTAGTTTCATTCCATTTAAAATAGTTTTTTTTTAAATAATAAACTATTTCACAGACAAGAACATACAAAGAACAATAAAACATTTGTCCATGTATCCAATACTTAAACTTTAACACGTATTATTTTCACTCTATTTGCCTCATATTGAAAAACAAAAGTTCACATTACAGACACAATTGCAACAGCCTACCCCAGTCTGGTCTCCTGACTCCTTTCCTACAGTTAATTACTATTAAGTATTTTTCCCAATGTCACACAATTAGAAAATAGCAGAGCTGAGATTTGAACCCAGATCTGCTTGGTTCAAAAGCTATTAACCTTTCCATAATTCTGTGCTACCCCACTTAGATAAATATGTATAAGAGTGATAATATTTATTGCCAGTTTGTAAGCAGATAGTAAAATGTCAAGAGCTGCTTAAAACACTGTTCTCCTGTTCCTCTTCTTGCCATATTAAGTTATTTAAGAATATTTTTATTTTCATGAAATGTAAAGATAAGAATTATCACAGATGTCGAATTAGTGGAGTTAAGTTGCAAACATTTCATTATATTTGAAAAGAATGTGTCAATTAAGATGATTAATCATTTTTAGTGGAGTGGAATTGTATTTTTAGGAGAGGGATTGGTAAGAGATTAATATGTTTTCAAGCATTTCCATTATAAGAACAATCTGGGGGGTCTGAATATAATTAAGCAAATGTGAGGCTGAGTTTTTTTTAAAGGCTGACTTGACAGTTGGTTAATGTTAATGGGGCCTGACATACAACAGCTGGGTTGTAATCTCCTACTATTGTTGGCATCGATTGAGTTCTTATTAAAGTCTTATTTCCAGTCTGGACTAATACATTAAGAAGCGGTGGGAAGAAAAATTAAGGAAAGATCAGGGGAGAGCCATTAATGTTCAGAAAAAAAAATATTTTCAGAGAAAAGATTTTCTATGTACTATGTAAAAAAGGAAGAACAAAGATAGAAGTACTGCCCCTTACTCAAGAACCTGCAATATTTATTTCTTAGGCACTGCGGAGCTTATCCAAATCTCTGAGAGGCCCTAATTTAGGAGGTCTAGTGTGCAGCCCAGGTGTATGTGGTTTTGTTTGTTAAAGCTACAAAACACAAACAAGTAAAACAAAGCATAAGCAATAAGCAAATAAAGTAAGTAAATAGTAAATAGTTCCTGGCACTCCGGCACTGCCTTCCTCCTCACCCTTTTTCAAACTGAGAGCTAGGATCTGCCTAAAGGAACAAACTCAGGCTCCTCATCCTGACTTTCAAGATCTTTCTAAAATGGTTCTTCACTTCCTGTCCTCTCTGTTCACTCACTACAAGACAGCGTGTGCCCTTTGTTTCAGTTCAGTTGGTCCTCTGCACCTTTGCTTATATGTTCTACCTGCCTAGATTGCCTTGTATTCTTCCTCCAGCCTATACAAACTTGATTCATCCTTTGAGGAGAGCTAAAATGTCTGTTCTCTCTGGAACCTTCTCTGGTAGCCTCTCTTTCCTAATTTCTATAGTTTTTACTATTTGTACAATTCATACTGTCCTTTGACTGTTATTTGTCACATGTTATTCCCCACTTATTTAGAACTCTTGTACATAGTTCATGTTCTGCATTGTGTATTAAAATTAGCCTGTTAGAAGAGATTATTTTACTTATAAAATTACCTTTGGATATGCTCTTCAGCCTACAAGATCTGCATAATCTTGTACACAGATTGAGTTCTATTAGGATTAAATCCAATGAGGTCAAAGTCAGCAGGTTAGTTATTCATCCATTCTTTTATTCAGCAAGTATTCCTTGAGCAGCTACTATGTGCCAGGCACCATTCTAGGTACAGGTGATACAGCAGTGAACAAAACAGGCCCAAATCCTGGCTTTCTCATGGAGTTCACATGCTAGTGGGGAGAGACAGAAAAGAAACAAAATAAATCAGTAAATATATTATTTTAGAAGATGATAGTGCTATGGGATTAAAAAAAAAATGATGAAGGGAGATATGGAGGGTGGGGGTGAGGCATAGGGCGAGTTACAGTGTTCAATAGGGTGGTCACCTCATTGAAGAAATGACATTTGATCAAAGACTTGAAGAGGGTGAGGAAGAGAATCACACATATAACTAAAGAAAGAGCATACCATTCAGAAGGGCCAATAAGCTGAAAGGCCCCCAGGAAGTAGGGTGGGTGGTGTTTTTGAGAAAACAGTGTGGCTGGAGCAGAGAATGTAGGGGAAGAGTGGTAGGAAAAAAGTAAAAGAGAGGGCAGTGGAGGGGCTCCAGATTATGCAGGGCCTTGGGCCTTACGCACTAATGAAAGGATTTAGCCTCTCACTCTCAATTAAACGGGAGGCCATTGGGGGTTTCCAGCAGAGGAGTAATCTGACATTTTAAAAAGCTCACTATGGCTGCTGTGCTAAGAATCGACTACTATGGGGGGTGGGGGTACAGGGGAAGGAGAGAGGAGACCAGTTAAGGGGCTACTTAAATGACTTAGGGGAGGGATCACAGTATCTTGGGCCAGAGTGACAAAGGTATGAGCAGCAGTGATGGTAGACAGAGTCTCTATACGTATCGAAAGTAGAAATAGGCAGATTTATAGACTGATGAGATTATGTGTATGAGAAAGAAGGGTCAAGAATAACTCAAAGATTCGGGCCCAAACAACTACAAATGTTGGTGGTTACAAACTGAAATGGGGTCCAAAGAGGAAGGAACATATGTGCTGGGAAAAAATCAGGAATTCAGTTTTATATATCATGAGTATGAGATATCTATATTAAAGTGGAGATTTCTACTACGAAGTTAGATATAGATTGGAAATCAGGAGAAAGGTCAAGATGGGCATGTAAAGTTAGAAATTTAAGTGAACAACACATTTTTCTAGTCACCATTCTAGCAGATGTAGTTTCTTTGGAACGATTAAGACAAACTTTTCTATAGCATTGGAAAGTTATGAGAATAATATCAGCAAGCTAGTCCACACTGAACAGATCTACTCAACAGAAAATCAAATATATATGCAATAGTTATCTATTCATTAATTTAACAAATAGGGAATGCTTCCTAAATATTCTGTAATGAGAATGCAAAGACACAAAATATGCCTTGCCAGCTCTCAAAACACTCTAGTCTGATTGAGGTGATTGTATGCTGCACGGTGGGATGAATTAACTGGAGAGTTCTTCTTGGCAATTGTGGGAGCTGAAGGAATATAGAGAGGCATATAAGTCATTGACCCTTGGGCAGCTTACAGACTAGTTGGAGAGGTAGACGCAGGAAAAGTTAAAAGCTCTAAAATGTGTAAATAACCCTGCAGGATCACAGAAAAGCAATACCATGAGGCAGCATACGAGCACTTGCCAAACATTAATATTTTGCCTTAGGAGCTCAAGAGGAAAAAGTGTTTCCAGTCTGGCGTAGCAGGGAAGGCTTTGTTTGGGTGGAATTCAAACTTGAAAAAGGGACTTGAAAAAAGAGGCAGAGTGTCTTGAGAGGGTGTGATGATTTTCTCTTTTATGCTATGAGTGATGAGATGCCTGTGAAGGGGTTTTAAGTAAGGGAGATGACATGATAAGATTTCAGTTTTGAAAATAATGTTTTTAAAATAATTTTTTTAGCTGTAATAAGGAGAAGAGATAGCTGGATGAATTCTGGCAGACATGACAGATACTGTCGCAGAAGTTTTTGCCTAGGTTTGTTGTGAGAATGGTACATTCAAGTTGAACTGTCTAGCAGAGAGTTGGCTATGTAGGGCTAGATCTTGAATGAAACAACTCAGTTGGAGATTTGGGGACTGTTTGAGAGGCAAAAGTCAAAGCCCTAAAAGTGGATAAAATCTCTAAGGGAGAAAGTATGAAGAGAAAAGAATCAGAAGGCTAATGACTAATTATCATTTAAGCAGTAGCTTTAAAGAACCAGAAAAAAACACAGAGGAGAGGCTAGAGAGATGGGAAAAGAACAAGGGATCACAGGGCATAAGAGGAAATAGGCTTAATGTGAAGAAACAAATATCTAGGTTGGATAAGAACACCTGCATTCATATGCAATTTTACTTTCCATAAAGCTTCTATTAAATTATCTTACATGATGAAAGAATTCAAGTAGACATCAAAAGCACGATTAAACACGAATCTAGAATCTGGCGTCTGGTTCCCCCTGTGTGAAATGGAGGTAATAATAACTAGGTTATTCCTCTAGGAGCTTAGACCAGGAAAGGGCTTTAAAAATCATCTAGTTTCCAACCACTTCATTTTATAAATGAGGACAGTTAGGCCTCTGGAGAAGTGTACTCCCAAGGTCATATAGCTATTTAGTAACAGAGCTGGGACCAGAAAAGGATTTTCTTGTGTTTCAACTTAGGCTTTTCTCTTCCTCACTGTCTCTAACTAAGCCTAGATGACATTCATTTATTCTAAGAGCACAAATTTAATGAAAAGAGCTAAATGCATTTTGAATGTGTGCCTTTTTAAAAAACGAAGAACATATTGTCTTAAGGTGTCTTAAGTTTCTAGGTAAGAAACGTGTTGCCTGCTTATAATCCAGACCTATTGGAGAGAATGCTCAGTTCTGATTATGCCCCCGAGGCCGCTTTATTCACTAACTTTTCTATCTTTCAAAGCAAGTTGCAAGTGCAGCTCCTGGTCAAAGCTTTCTTTCTCTCACCATTCCAGTGGAATGAATCACTCTTTCTTCTGGGTTCCCATAGATTCAGTATTTTTCAAACTCTAGGACAAAACTTATTAGTGGGTCATGAAATCAATTCACTGGGTCACTCCCAAAAGGAGAAATGGAAAAGAAAATATCAGAGTGCCTCCTACATAGTGATGGTTAACATCACTTAGGGGAACTTTTACTTCAGTTGTGTGTGTGTGTATGTGTGTGTGTGTGTGTGTGTGTGTGCGCATGCAGTGTGATTGCAGAGTGAAATGTAAAAGGTTAGACTAACACAGGCCTGGAGGATTACAGTATAAAGCATATGCACCTATATCTATGTGGCCTTCTGTCTCTTGGAGGGCTGGGACTGTCTTCATCTTTTTTCCCTCCTGCCCCCAACATACCACCTGCTGTGTACAAAGGGGATGTTGATTGGAATTATTATGAAGAGAGAAGAAAGATTTAAAAGAATGAAGAGCAAGTAGGGGAGGAAGTGAGTACTCGGGATTAAGTATAAACTTTTTGTTTCCTTTACTTTGGATGTTAATATTAATTTTTTTTTCAAGCTAGTATTATTGCAACCAAGAACCTGTGTTTGGTATCCGTGCTGTGGGGGGTTGTCTCCCAGTCACCTTCAATGTCCCGTGTGGTGTGGTATAAATAATACTTCCTGCTAATGCTGCAGCTGTCGTTCAAGGATCTTAAATTGCTTTAGGAGCAGGATCTGGTGATGAGTGCCTGGCTCCACTTGGCAGGTGCCGGAGTTAAGAACTAGTGACTGGGTAAAATCTCTGGGCTCCAGCCTGACGCCTCCCTTTGTCACCTCCCACCTTCTTTTTTCCCTCATCCCTTAGAGGGAGGAACCTTTGACCCTGCCTCTTTGAGCTTGTGTCACTGGTAAACAGATTTTGCAAAGATTCCATTGAACTAGAACATTGGCCCTTTCTTTGGAGGTGGCCCAGGTGCGTATGGGGGGAGGGGCATGGTTATAAAGGCTGTTTCTTTAACTGCCTCAGGGCTTGAAAAGTCCAGGGAGGAAAACTGGGAAGGAACCGATGAGAAGCGAGCCTCTGGATCATCAAAGGAAATGAGAAACTCCTCTGATGGGTCGTTCTTTAAGATACACACCTGACAAGAAAGGGGATATTGGATAGGCGGTCACCATTTTGTGGGCCATTATGTGTCCTTGCGACCCCACCATCACCTTGAATTACTCCCATTCCCCGTTTCCTGGAAGCTTCTGCAGGGCAGCCCCCTCTCTTTCCCCAGAAACTGTTCCCTGCCTACAGTTGGGCCTGGGAGGCTCAGGGAGGGCGAGAGCCGAGTCCTAGCTTGGAGTCGGGTTACACCACTTGTGTCTGAGTTCACGCAGCATGTTCCTCTGTCAGGGATTCCGCAAATATCTCCCGAGGTAAAAAAGGAAAGCGCGCTGCGCTCCAGCACCCAGAGCAGCGAGCCCAGGCCCAAGCGCGGGAGGGAGCGCCAGCCGCCAGGGCCATGTCGCCGTAGCCTCGCAGCGTCGCCGCGGGCGCGCTTCATGCCGCGGTGCACCTGCACCACGTTCCTGGGCTGAGGGGGCGACTGGGCATGTGCTCCTCCCCATGGGTTGCCCACCATGTCTAATGGATATCGCACTCTGTCCCAGCACCTCAATGACCTGAAGAAGGAGAACTTCAGCCTCAAGCTGCGCATCTACTTCCTGGAGGAGCGCATGCAGCAGAAGTATGAGGCCAGCCGGGAGGACATCTACAAGCGGGTGAGCGCGGGGGGCTGCCGCTGGGGAGGCAGGGGCTGGTGGTGGACACAGCCGGATCCTGAGCTCTTCCCAGCTCATGCTGCGCGAGTCAAAGAGGGGGGCGGGTTCCAGGCCGGGGCTGGTCACCTTAACGACGGGTGACCTTGGACAAGTCCATTTCACCTCATCTGTGCTTGTTTCCTACTTTCTTTCCTACTCTGTAAAGAGAGGGAGCTGGATCAAATCAGAGGCTCTTCAGCTCTGGTGCGGGACAGTGTAGAACAATCACCTTGGGAGCTGGTTTGAAGTGTAGATTCCTGCCTGACCCCCAGGGATTCTGATGTAGTAAGGGAGGGGGAGCTTAGAAATCTGCATTTTTAAGCAAGCCCCAGAGGTGACTGAAGCTGGTAGTTTTCACGTCACAGGCTCTGCTTGAGAAGACACCCTTCTAGCTCTTGGCACATGGGGGCGGGGAATGAGGCCCTGGAAAAAAGGGCAGGGGCTGAGGACATTTTTGTTCCTTGAGAAATTCATGTTTGTTTTTGAAGATGATTATGCAGATGAGCTTTTAGGACACAGTCTTAGGCATTTTCATCTTTAGGAATAGTTCACCTTAGAATGAAGAAAGGGTATTGATGGAATAAACGGCCATTGGCCTTGGGTGGGGTGGAATAGAGAATGGTGGCTTCCCTGGAAGGGAGGGCTGTCTTGATTGATGGGTGAGTGGGGTGGGGAAGGAAGGCAGAGGGGGATTGGCTGAGTGGAGGGTGAGATGAGACAGCACCTTGGTAAGAGGCCATTAGGCTATGGGTTACAAGGATTAAGCTTCCTAAGTGGTTGCTGCAATGTTGGTTTCCTTAGCTTTCTCAGTGTCTGGGCAAGCAGGGCCTGAAGTGGCCCAAGTGACCTGGAGCTGGTGGCCTCTGACTTCATCAGAGATTCTAAATCTCCAGCTGTTTGTACCAGAGGACTACACAAATATTTTCATTATCCATGGGTGCCCTGTCCTGTCGAGAAGAAGGTCGGAAAGCGTTACAGGCTGCTAGATAATACTTTGGGTCAGAGAAGTAACCGGTGTCTATGAGACCCAAACCACTATTTGATAAATTTAACTAAGATGAACAGCTAAATCTGAGGGATTTAGCCCTATTTTCTGTCTTTCCTGGATTTCCATGTTTTAACCTGAATTTTCCTGAAATTGATCCAGACTCATCTTTTGTCTTTTATGTGACTATCTAGTGAGTGTGCCTCAATGGGGCTGCTAGGGGTCGAGGAGGATATTGCCAAGTGAGGGTTGGTAACACAGAGAGAGGGAGGAGGGGAGTGTGAGTGCAGTATTTGCCTCGGAGTAGGAATAGTGAATGAATTTGTTCACTGTGCAGAGGGAGGGATATTTTCCCATTAACTGTCTCCAAAGCAAGGCAGAAGGAAGGGGCAATTTCTTAGATACTTTGAGGGAAAGGATTATTTTTTTCAGCTTGAATCAAATGACTGCTTGAGTCATTTGGTCACACTCTCTGCTCTATACTGGCTAAGGAGACAGTCTTCAGGGAACACTTTGGGTGGGTGTGAGAGGGCATCATTGCTGTCCTGGAGAAGTGTGATTAAGAAGATTATAGAAGTTGCTTGGGGGCATGGTGGGTAAGTGGGCCAAAGGACACTGTCACATGCAGAGGTGACAAAAGTCTAATGCTTTTGTTAGACTCCAGTATTGCCACGGGTCCCCCATGTGGAGGGAGAAATGGCTATGTCTCTTCTCGGTTTTAAGAGCAGAGTAGTCAGGTAGCTACTGGCAGCATATAATTTGGGGAATCTCAAACTACTGTGTTCCCTCCTTTCCCTTCTCACCATGCCTTTATTCCATTCACCTGTCCATCACTCATCCCGTTTGGCTGTGATTATTTGGGAAGCAGCAACAGCTTAGGTTAAAATGTCTTTGTTTGGGAAGCAGAACACATAAATCCATTACCAATCATTAACATCATAGCTGAAATTAGTTTATCACACTATGTAGTGATGAGGGATTAATAGAAACCAGGGAAGTTCCATTTGGATGGAAGGACAAGGGATTAGAAAACCACATATCAGGAGCCCTGGACAGTCAAAGACCTGGGCGAGTTATTTAACTTCTCTGAGCCTGTTTCAGTCCCTGTAGAACTGGCATTAAGAATAATGCAGGACTTCCTAGGTGGCGCAGTGGTTAAGAATCCACCTGCCAATGCAGGGGACACAGGTTTGATCCCTGCCCCAGAAAGATACCACATGCCACGGAGCAACTAAGCCCGTGTGCTAAAACTGTTGAGCCTGTGTGCCGCAACTACTGAAGCCCATGCACCTAGAGCCCGTGCTCCACAAGAGAAGCCACCACAATGAGGAGCCTTCGTACCATAATGAAGAGTAGCCCCCGCTCGCCACAACTAGAGAAAGCCCGTGTGCAGCAACAAAGACCCAACACAGCCAATATATCAATACATAAATAAATTAAAAAAAAAAAGAATAATGCACAGCACCATAGATGCTGAAAATTATTTGTTATAGTAGCAGCCATAAAGATTAAGAGATATCAAAGCACTTTGTAAACTTCATAGCATTATACCTTTATGAGAGGGTAGTAGTTGTAGGCCTACTAGTAGTAATAGTTATGATATTTAAAAATGAGGAAGCAATTTGGTTCTTTTAATCTCACCCTCAGATATTCCCACGAATGTGTTTTACGTTCATCCGTGTTAGTCCCTTTGTGACTCCACAAAGTTAGGACGATTAAATAGCAGCCATGTTGGCAGAGACGTGGAGAGTGATACGTGATGCGTCACATGGTAAGTCAGGTGGTTCAGATAAGAATTTAGAGCCCTGTTCTGTGACTAAACTTAGCTTGATTTTTCTTTAGTATTGGAAGGATTCTTCTTTAAATATAGTAAAAGCATTAAATCAGACCCAACTAAGAATCTGCAGTACTTTGGGTGCTGTATGCATGGTTCTCTTAAAACCAGTATTTGTGAAACATATGTAATAAAATTATATTGTGAATAGTAATTATTTTATCATTTTACATAGTTTTACTATTGCAGATTTTTGTTGAAGTATTTGTACTGAAGAGTAGAAAATTGTTGTCTTAGAGGCAAACAAGCATTTCACCATGGTGACTACAGGGAAGGGAAATATGAGAAACTTTAGGAGAAAAGGACTGGAGAGAGGGTTCTGTCTTTCTCTTTCCAAGTGACAAGTCCTACTTTATATAGCTGACTGAGGGAGATACTAAAGTAGATATACATAATTCTTAGTCCTCAAGAAGGCTACAAGGGTGTTTAATTTGAAGAGAAGCTGTAAGAGTTATATAAAAACCTAAAAGTATCAACTTCAAAGCAAGTAAATAAAAAAGGAGTTAAGGGTGTCTCTCGAGCTGTTCAGGGAATTCAGAAATAAAATAGTATTAAATTATACATAAGAATTGGGTCTGTGAGACTGGCTACTTTTTGGTTGAATATTTAAGTTAAACTACTGTTTAAGCTTCAGTTTTTGTAAATAATTAAACACAGGAGAAGGCTGCTTACCCTCAACACAGAACAACTGGGACATATACCTACATGATTAGGTACCACTGCCCCCTCTTGGTAGCAAATATTAATTGTAGGTTCAGTTTTGGGGGGAAGTCAATTAATATATAAAGCAAGGAAGGAAAAAATCCATTGCAGTACATAGAGCTCCTGATTCTGGAGCAAAGCGAAGTAAGAAAACACTGTAAGTGGTCTACAGCTGAGCATGGCCCACTCCCAGGGAGACTGGCTTGGTAGCATTTCTGAGCTGCAGCTGCTCTGGTAAATAATTTCTGGGCGGCAACTTGGCTGACTTCCTCGTTGTTGTTGATTATCTAATCCTGCATCTTCTCATGATAGCTGAGTGTCCCGCCACTAGAAATATGCCCAACCCTGGAATTTATGAAATCCACTGCTGTGGTAAATACCTGATCCCCAAGCAGCACACAAAACCACCATCCACTGTGTTTTGCCACCCGATGACTACTTACTTGTTAAGCTTGTGTGAATTTATTATTACTCAAGGTTGCTTTGAAAAAGATTTAAGGTTCCATTTTAAGAATGGAATTTCAAATGTGACAAGGTCAGATCCAATAACAAAAGCGACAGGAGAAACTGAATGTTGTCATCCTAGACCAGATAGTCAGTGTTTGAGTATGACATAATTGATGTTGGAAGGTTAAAGTGGATTTGGCCTTTAGATAGGAGTTGAAAGAGCTGTGTGCATTGTTTTGTGGCCTTTAAACTGCCTGACTTCTTTGAGCTGTGGTTTCTCATCTTTAAGACTGGATATTGTTCCTGAGCTAACTTTGACGTTTATACATAGTTTATTTCTGCAGCTACATTTTTAAAATCATGATAAACAGCACACTGACTTTACTTGCCTACCAAATTTTTATCATTTCTACTGTTCTGCTATCACTGGGTGTAGTAGTTAAGAGTTAGGAACAAGACAGACTTGAGATGGAATCTTGGTTCTATCACTTGATACTTGGGTTAACTTGGCCAAATACTATAATTTCTCTGAGCTGAAATACGTGTTATAAGAATTTCTATCTTACAGGGTCTGGAGCAGGATCAAATGAGCCAATTAGTTGAAATCAGCACAATGCCTATCACATGGTAGTAAAGCCCTCAAGCAATATTTGCCACTGTTGTGACAAACTGGGAGATGGCAAAGAAGTTATCCAGATAAGTCCAATTACTGGACACATTCAAATTGGACCATTTTTAAATTCCTAATCAGTTTCTTCTTCCTCAATAGTGGGTCTCAATTCTCCATTTGTTTGCCCATGTATAAATAATATAATCCAAATGCCCCTATTGCAGCAAAATTAGTCACCCTCAAATACAAATGTTCCTTCAAAAAAATAAACAAACAAGAAAGGCTGGATTTGTTAAATTTTTTAATAAAATATTTTATTTAGTAATAGTACAAAGTTCTTTACTTTCACAAAAATTATTATGACTATGGTTATAATTCAAAATTTTTTATCATCTTGGTTTAATACTTTGTAGCTTGGTCTGGTTCTAAGTTATTTAATTTTTAAGACCTAGCTTTCTTTTTAATGGAGATATAATTAACATATTGTATTAGTTTCAGGTGTACAATGTAATGACTCTATATGTATATATCATGAGGTGATCACCACAGTAAGTCCAGTTCACATCCATCACCACACATAGTTATATATTTTTTTCCCTTGTATGAGAACTTTCAAGATCTACTGTCTTCACTGAATTTCTTTTTGGCTCAATGACTGATTTTCTTTAGTCCTAACCTGTTTTCTTTAGTCTTTGGGAAATATGATGAATAACAGCATTTGTGCAGACTTACTGTGCTAAGCACCCAAAAGTTCAGTGAAGTCCCAAGGAACTCCATCAGGCCATATAATTTAGGAACCTTGACTTGAACCAATGGAAGGTGGTTACAGAAAGACAAGTACCTTTGAGGGACATCAGAATGTAGGGACACAAGTTTTGGACTCAATCAGAAAACTCGAATTCTGTGTTCATCATCATCATCATCATCATCATCATTATTATTATTATTATTTTGGCTGCACCACATGACTTGCAGGATCTTGGTTCTCTGACCAGGGATTGAACCCAGGTCACTGCAGTGAAAGTATCAAGTCTTAATCACTGGACTGCCAGGGAATTCCCAGAAAACTTCTATTCTGAATCTACCTTTTCCTACTACATATCCTTGGCCTGGTCCTTAACTTCTTTGAGTCTTAGTTTCCTAAAATGGAGGCATGAATTCCTGCCCCATCCTCTTCCCTACACGTAAACATGTTTAATGTGTTAGATGTTACATAAATGTAGAGGATTATACCATCCTGCATACCTGGAGACACATACTAGAGAGGGTGAACCTTCTCAAATGACTGTCTAAAGTAACTGTCGCAGTTGCTGTTGCAGAGTGTGTAGTTTTCTTATATTTAACAGAGTTGGCTGTTTTCTTTTTATAGTTGGATACCTTGTTTAGTCAGCTGCTAAGTTTTTCCCCCTGTTTTACTTATGTGAACTTTAAGAAATGTGTACAGTAGGCAAGGGGGAAATGTAAATAGAGAAATAAGGGTGACTTAGGCCAAACCATTTTTAAACATGTCTGTGGAAGTGTGGCATGAACACGTGTGTGTCTGTACATACTGTGTATGCTGACTCCTTATTCTTTGCTTTCTGAGGTTCTCGAAGGATTACTTGTGCGTCTCCTATTCTTTTAGGGAGTAGAAGTAGGAAGAAAGTAGGGATACTTCATTCATTAAATAGTTGTAACCAGTAGTTGTGTTTTTTGTTAAAAATTTTTTTAAACTTCACACCCATTAGGATGGCTATGATAAAAACAAAACAAAACAAAAACAGAAAATAGCATATGTTGGCCAGGACTGGAGAAAGTGGGAATCCTGTGTATAGCTCTTTGGGAATGTAAAATGGTGTTACCACTATGGAAAACAGTATGACAATTCTTCAAAAAAATTGAACATAGAATTGTTATATGATCCAGCAATTAAAATTCTAGGTATATATACCCCAAATAAGTGAAGGCAGTGACTTGAACAGATATTTGCACATCCACATTCATGGTAGCATTATTCACGTTAGCCAAAAAGTAGATGCAACCTAGGTGTCCATTGACAGATAAATGGATAAACAAAATGTGGTGTATACATTCAATGGAATATTATTCAGCCTTAAAAAGGAAGGAAATTCAGGGCTTCCTAGGTGGTGCAGTGGTTGAGAATCCGCCTGCCAATGCAGAGGACACGGGTTCGATCCCTGCTCCAGGAAGATCCCACATGCCACGGAGCAACTAAGCCCGTGCGCCAAAAAAAAAAAAAAAAAAAAAAAAAAAGGAAGGAAATTCTGACACATGCTACAACATGGATGAACTTTAAGGATGTTATACTGAGTGAAATGAACCAATCACAAAAGGGCAAATATTATATAATTCCAGTTACATGATGTACCTAGAGCAGTCAGATTCACAGAGACAGAGAGTAGAATGGTGAGTGCCAGGGCTGTGAAGAGGTAGGGAATGGGGAGTTATTGTTTAATGGATGTAGACTCAGTTGGGGGAAAATGTTCTGGAGGTGGATGGTTGCACAATGTTAATGTACTTAATGCCACTGACTTGTATACTTAAAAATGGTTAAAATGGTAAATTTTGTATTATGTATATTTTACCAGTAAAAACTTTTGAAAGCCACTTTCCCATAGCTATCATAGTTACTTTAAAATTTTGTGAACTCCTTAACAAAAGCAACTTTTTTTTTCTGTTTTTGCTTAGCACAACTATTCTAATTTTTAAGAGCTCTTAATTAGATGTCATAATACTTACCTGTTGGGAAGAGGAAATTTTTTTTCCTTGGAATACTTAAGATCTTTTCTTTCAACCACCAGGAAACAAATCTAAAACTAAATTCTGGAGCCCAATTTAATTTTAAACCACTTTCAACTATCTCCTTAACTATGTCTACATAATTTATACGTCTGCATGAACTTATCACAAAGCCACTTTTTCCTGTTAGCTATGTATATTCAGATTTACACACTGATAACAGTAGCATAATAGTTGAAAAAAATAGGCATTCTAAATTCCTGTCTCAAATGTTTACCTTATTTACATTATCACCTTAGCCATTCATTTACTCTGTACACATGTGTTCATTAATTCAAACATCTATTGACTGTGCTAGATACTGGTACAGAAAGTTATCAACAAATAAATAAAAATGGTATAAAAAGAGCTACCATAGAGATATGTACAGACTGCTTCTAATACTCAGGAGAACAATAAAATGCACCAGGAAAGGCCTTGCCAAGCATGTGAAGTTTGCATTGAATCTTAAAAAATAATAACAGAACAAGGAATGGGTTAAAGCATTTCAGGCAGAAGAAACAGTATTTACAAGGGCATAGAAGCATGAAAAAGCGTTGCGTGCTTGGCACACTTCAAATCTTTCAGTATGACTAGAACATGTGGTGGTAAGATAAGACTGGAAAGGTAAGCAGGGGACAGATCATGGAGAGCTTTGGATTTATCCACTCATGCATTAATAA
Source organism: Hippopotamus amphibius kiboko (assembly GCF_030028045.1). Taxonomy (NCBI): domain Eukaryota; kingdom Metazoa; phylum Chordata; class Mammalia; order Artiodactyla; family Hippopotamidae; genus Hippopotamus; species Hippopotamus amphibius. The sequence goes on from NC_080186.1 coordinate 105,502,021, forward strand.
ACATTAATTGGATGCCTACTATATTCCAAGTACTATGCTGGAAATTGGGGCTTCAAAGATGCACAAGACACAAGTGATACAGAGTATGGAGGAGAAAGTGATAGAGATCATATGAAATATAAGGGAATTCAAATGAAGCATCTCTAACCCAACTGAACAAAATAGATGGAAAGAAAATCTACAAAGGATTCTTTAAGGAGATGACCGCTGAGCCTTGTCTTCAAAGAAGATTAAGCATTTGTTAGTCAATGAGGGGGTAAGAAAGAAGCAAAAGCTTAGAGACAGGAAACCACATTGTGTGTGTGGGGAATTCTAAGTGGCCTTTTGTTGCTAAATTTAAGTTCTAGGCATAGAATGAGGCTGACGGGTACACAGGACATAATCCTTTCTGCCATTTTAAAGAGTGTAGACTTTATCCTGAGGAGGATAGGAAGTCACGGATGGGCTTTAAGCAGCAGGGAACATGCTCGGTCCTTCTGGTGGGCGGGGAAGATGGATTCAAGGAAGATAAGGCAGGAAGTCAGGAGAACAGACAGGTCAACCAAGAGACGATGAGGGCCTACGTGAGGGCCATGGCAATAGGAATGGAGGGGAGGGAGCTGGTCTGTGAAATATGTGTGTGGGGTGCGTAAAACATCTGTAGGACTTGGCGATGGATGGGAGGGTTGAGGGAAGGGAACTGAGAAGACTGCCAGGTTCCTGGCTAAGACAAGTCGCTTTTTCTGGGTCTCTGATTCTTTATGTATAAAATGTGTGGGCTGCACTGGGTAGACACTAACATCTCTCCCAGCTCTGAAGTTCTGTGATTCTGAGCAGCCTCTTTGGATACTCTCACCCTAACTCAGGTAGTTGCTTCCCTTCTCCCAGTCTTGCAGCTCCTCCAATGCCTTGTCAGGAAGCGAGGTGCCAGGAGAGCTGAGATGGCTTTAAAACTGCCAGCCAATGTCAGGAAAATCTAGTGCTGTTACCAGGTAGCAGAAGTTATAATTAGCCCAGTCACTAGGGAAAAACTGAGATTCTGTAAGCATGGACTGCCAGAAACAGCTTTTCCCAACTGGATAAATTTATTTGTTTGCAAGAATAAAGAGGATATGGATAGAATGTTTTTAATGTTTTTGGAGAATTCAGTGTTTGCCCAGGGTATAGAATATGTTAAAAGCAGAAAATAGGTTTGTGCTTGGGCTACTCAACATCTTGTCTGCATAGGAGGAGTGGATCTGAAAATTCTGCTTTGATATATATTTAGATAGCTGAAAAATAACTTACTTTCAATTGAAAGGATGTAAATGGGAACATAGAATCACAGTTTAGAGTCCCAAAATATCCTGGAGATAATCTACATATCCCCTTCACTTTTTATGAAAGATTTTTATTTTAAAATAACATTAGACATACAGAATTGTTGCAAAAATAGACAGTTCCTATATACTATTCGCTTAGCTTTCTCTAATGAATAGACCCTTTATTTTAAAGATAAGGAGATGGAGGCCCAGAATGGTAAAGTAACTCGCCTAAGGTCACACAGCACGTTAATGGTCAAGTTGAAACTAGAATCCAGGAGGCCTTGCTTCCTGTCCAGGCACTTGCAATGGCTTCCTGGGTCTTCAACAAAAGTTCAAGGAATTTATATGCTTGTCAGAAGTTTAGACTTTCTCCACCTTTGTATTACTGGGCTAAAATGGAGTATACACAGCAGAAGCTAGAGTACTTCACAGATAAATGATTCTGTACCCTGTGCCTGCTGCCAAAAGAAAATACTTAGTTCCTCAGCCTACATACCCCTTCCCTAGGAGTTTCATTATTATGTTTCCAAAAGCCATGGGGAACTCTTTTTTTTTGGGAGGTGGCAGGGGATGGGGAGGGGTGCTTTCTTCTCTGGCCTTTGCCATCTCATCTAAGCAAGTTCAACCTTCCAGAGAAATGAGGCTCTGTTATACATGGAGAAGGTACAGAGCAGAGGTCTGGTGCAAACTGGAAAGGGGCCCAACCTATCGTGTTAGGTAGCAGCTAATCCACCCACACACCAAAAGACAGTGATCTGACTTGGTACATGCTGTTCTGTGGGGAGCTAAGTAATAGGTGGCTTTTTGCCAGGCAACTTTAGAACAGACTTTGGGCTGCACTGGGTAGTTATCATCCGTGTTATTTGGAAAGTTGGCTCGAAGAGGTTGGGAGTGAATGAAAGGCACCAGCTGCCTTGTCATGACAGCTTTTTATCTCCCAGCCTCACATAAGGCCCCACTGGCGTGCAGGACAGGAAGCCATCTCTTTGTGCACACAGGGCCTTAGCCCACATGGAGGCTTGGGGAGGAAGCCCTCCTCTGGGGCCCTGGGTGGAGGGAGGCTGCCAGCATTCATGACCTGGAGCTGCAAAAGGAGAGTCTGGGCACTGGCTGAGGGCCAGAAGTAAACAAGTCCTTCCAGGTCACTTTTCTTTGATAGGTTTCAGAGCTTCTTTCTGAGGCCACATAGGTGGCTGCCCCTCCTAGAGATACTGCATCAGACCCCCCCCTCCAATCCAGATTCTCTCTAGTTAAGCTGAGTGTATGCTCAGGACAAACATAAACCTTGTCCCGCCCACCTAGCACAACTCAGTTGATGATATAGTGTGTTGTCATCACTCTGCTCCGAAGTCAGGAGCTCCTGAGTCCAGAGCTGGATCCTAGGGTCTTCCTGGCACAGAAATCAATTGAGGGTAGTGGACCACCTCTGGGGCTCAGAGGGGAAGATCCCTTAGAGGTGGGGGAGCAGTCTCCATTTGAAGTCTTGTTCTCTGATCCCTTCCAGGCTTAACCCTAATAAGCTGGTGTCTTGTCCACTTTTTCATAGGACCAGATTTGCCATTAATAGCCTTAGGGAGTATACCTGGTATCCTAGCAGCTACATGGCCTAATTCTTCAGTTAATAAGCAAGGTCTTGGCACATTCTGTAGAATCTCAAGTTAGCCACTTGTTCAAATGCAAATGATGTTTTGTAATGAATAACTCTACATCGTGCTAAGGTCGGACTAAAGAGAGAAGAAAGAGCTGTAGTAAAATGATATCCATTTTCATGGCGGTTTTTGCCTAGCTTGTGGCAGGAAGAGGTGGCATTGTTTCATTGATGTATCTGCCTGAAAGGTGGCATTGACCTTATTTTTACTTGTGGAACAGGTGCAATTGCCGTGTGGAATGTAACAGAAACCAGGCTGTCCTTATTCCCGTACATTGTCCTGTCAGACTAGTGCTGTCTGGTATAGAACTCCAGAAATTCAGAGGAAATGGGGAAATATTCAAACTTAAAAATTAGAACTTAAAAATTAGAAAGTGAGGCTTATGAGGAAAGGGCAATGGAATTGGGATTTCTAATTTGGGGAAGAGCAAACTCAGAGGTGGCCTAACAGTAAATTTTAGAAGTCTCAGGATGTGACAGACAGTGATTAGCTATGCTTTGTCTCTGCAAGAATAAAAATAGGTTGAGTCTAGTTGAAACCTAAGCATTAGACCTCATTCATTTAAAAATATTTATTGAACACCTACTATGTTCCAGGTGCTATTGGAGTTCGTTGTAATAATATATACATAAATGAACAAATCAGATGAGCATTCCTACCCTCATGGAATTTATATTCTATTATGAGGAGATAGGCAATAAATAGTAAATATTAAATAACATATGTAGAATATTAGAAAGCGATAAGTCCTCATGGGGAAAAAAATAGTAGAGTAGGGTAAGGGGGTCAAAAAGTATAAGAGTGGAGGGACTTCCCTGGTGGTCCAGTGGTAAAGAATCTGCCTTCCAATGCAGGGGACGTGGGTTCGATTCGTGGTTGGGGAACTAAGATTCCCACAAGCTGCAAGGCAGCTAAGCCCCCATGCTGCAACTACTGAGCCCATGTACCTCAACTAGAGAGTCCGTGTGCTGCAAACTACAGACCCATGCTCTCTGGAACCCATGCGCCACAAGTAGAGAGAGGCCTGCGCACCACAGCAGAAAGATCCTGTATACCCCAACAAAGACCCCGCATGCTACAGTGAAGATCCCACATGCCACAACGAAGACCCAATGCAGCCAATAATAATAATAGTTAATTTAAAATTTTAAAAAAGTAGAAGAGTGGAGGGCAGATTGCAGCATTAGAGAGTGGTCCAGGGAGGCTATATTTAGAAAGTGATTTTTAAAACACACATATGTTTATTATCTTACAGTTTACATGAGTCAGCAGTTCAGGCACAGCTTAGCTGAGTTCTCTGCTTAGGGTTCTACTAGGCTATAACCAAAGTAATGACCAGGCTGAATTCTTATCTGGAGGCTCAATTGGGGACAAATCTGCTTCTGAGCTCTCTTGAGTTGTTGGCAGAATTTATTTGCTTGTAGGACTAAGGGCCCAGACGTCTTGCTGAATATTGGCTAGAGACTACCCACAGCTCTTTGAAGCCACCTACTGTGCCTTGCCATGTGGACTTTCCTTACATGTTCACTTCATCAAGGCAGCAAGGAGAAGCTCTAGAGCAAGTCAGCTAGCAAGATAGAGTCTTAATACTTAACACAGTAACAAGATTGACAGTCCGTCACCTTTGCCGTATACTATTGGTTGGAAGCAAGCTCCACATCCTGCTGTACTCAGGGGAGGGGATTACACAAAGGCATGAACACCAGAAGGCAGGGATCGTGGGGAGCCCTATTAGAGTCTGTCCACCACACGATCTTCCTGTATCTTTTTGTAACTTTATGATACAGATATGAGATGGGAAGTAAAGTCAGTAAACATGAGAATGACCAATGGAGGAAGATTTATTCCTGGGTTTTACCGGTACCACATTTATAGCCCTTAAGGCTGACCTGAGGCGTGAGGCCATCCCAAGTGATGGTCCCTATGCTGAGCTCCTTACTCACCCTTTGTAGTTGGCTGTTTGTGTTGCCATTTCCTTTATTGTTTCTGTTTTCCTTTCATTTTTTTGTTTAAATCAACTAAGTGTACAGTTTGATGAGTTTTAACAAATATAAACACCTATGCAATAGCCACCCCACAATTGAGATGTAAAACATTTCCATCCCCCCAAAAAGTTGCCGTGTGTCCCACTGGTGCCAGTCCTTTTACATCTCTGACTGCTGGAAACCACTGCTCTGCTTTGTGTCTGTAGTTTAGTTTTGTCTACTCTAGAATTTCATATGAACGGGATCGTAGAGTATAGATTCTGGTGTTGGGCTTCTTTCATTTAGCATAATGATTTTGAGGTTCATCCATGTTGTTTGTATCAGTAGTTTACTCCTTTTCATTGCTGAGTAGTATTCCATTGTATGAATATAATGTGATTTGTTTATCCATTCACCTGTTGATGAACATATAGACTGTGTCCTGTGATTGGCTATTATGACTAAAGGTGCTGTGCATATTCACATATAAATCTTTGCTGTATTTCTCTTGGATAAATGCCCAGTAGTAGAATTGTTAGGTCATATTGTAATCATGTATTTCAGTTTATAAGATACTGCCAAACTGTTTTCCAAAGTGGCTATTGAATAGAAAATGATTTTTAAGCAATGACTTAAAGGAGATGAGGAAGTTAGCCAAATAGATAACTGGGAGGATAACATTCCAGGACAGAAAGAGCAGGAAATACATGGAGGCTGAAACAGCATGAGAACAGGTGAGGATGTTGGGAGATAAGGCCCCAGAAGTAATGGAGGTGGTGAGGATCAGATAGGCCCTAGTAGATAATTTTAAAGACTTCAGCTTTACTCTGAGTGACAAGGTGACACTCAGACAGTGATGGTCCTATCTGACTTTTGAAAGATCGTTGTAGTTACAGTATTGAGAATAGCCTATAGAAAGGCAAGGGTAGAAGCCAGATGGGCTAATAGGAAGCCATTGCAGTCATTCAGATAAGAGGTGATGGTGATCAGACTAAGGTAATAGCAGTTGCTGTGTGGAGAAGTGGTGAAGGTAACACCAACAAGATTGCTGATGGATTGATATGGAATGTGAAAGAAAGAAAGGAAGAAAGGAATCAAGGAAGCCCTCAGGGGTTTTGACCTAAGCAACTGGAAGGATGGAGATGCCATAATTGAGATAGGGAAGGCTATGTGTAGAGCAGGTTTGGGGGTCGAGAAACATGGAGTTCAATTTTGGAGATTTTGTGTTTGAGATATTTGCTGGACATTTTCAGTGGCAATATCACATAAGTGGTTGAGTGTGTAAGTCTGAAGTTTTGGAGAAAGGATTGGGTTGGAGATATAACTTTGGGAGTCATCCGCATATAGATGGTATTTAAAGCTGTGAGACTATACAGATCGCCAAAGGAGTTAGACCTACCAAGAGGGAAGATAAAAGGACCAAATACTAAGCCCTGGGTCACTCTAACAGTAGTTTGGAGAAAGGAGGAAGAACCAGCAAAGGAGATGGAGAAGATGTAGCTAGTGGAGTGGGAAGAAAACCAAGAGAGTCTGGATTCTGGAAGCCAAGTAAAGAAAACACAATAGAAGAGAGAAGAATCAACCTGTTGAAATGCTGCTGCTTGCTCAAATATATGATGACTAAGAATTGACCTTTGGATTTGACAACATGAATGTCATTAGTGATCTTGATTGGAGTAGTTTTGGTAGAGCGGTGAAGGCAGAAGCCTGATTGCAGTAGGTTTAACAAAAAATAGGAGGAGAGGAGTTGGAGTCAATGAGTATGACTGATTATGTTGAGAAGTTTTGTTGCAAAGGAAAGCAAAGAAATGGAACAGTAACTGGTAAAAGTAAGGAGTCCATAAGAGACTTTTTAAAAGATAGATGAATAATAGTATGCTTGTGTACCAATAGAATTTTCTAGTAGAAAGTGACATATTGATGAAGGAGACTTTCTGGGTGTTACTTTTGAGAAGTAGAGAGAATGGGACCTAATAATGCCTAAATGGAAGGTTTGGCTTTAGATAGGAGCATGGATAGTTGATCTGTGGTCACAAGCGGAAAGACAGTTTGTGAGCACAGATGCAGGTAGATGGATAGATACGGTGGTAGGAGACTGTTGGGGTTTTCTTCTAGTTACTTCATTATTTCCAGTGAAGTAAGAAGCAAGCTTTATCACTGTGTATTTTCAAACATGTTCCGAGAGTGAGTCAGTCTCCCTCGTGTGTGCTAATTCCTGCTGGCACATCTTTGTTCACACCTGAATACCTGAATCCTTTTTCTCTGCTTATTCAAACCCTACTCAGGTTTCAAAGTCCAACCTAGAGTCCACCTGCTCAGGTGGGCCTTTCTTCATCACCACTGCCTGAAACCATCGTTTACTCTCTGCACTCTTCTAGCAGTTATAGTTCAGATACATTATTTGGCACATGTGCTTAATCCCTGGCTGGCAATTATCTTTCCATGTGTACATTTCTTATCTCTCCTTCTAGATTATAAACACTTTGTAGGTTGGATTGATCTCAGACTTACTCTGTAGCCTTCAACATTCTCTTCAACATTGTTGAACCCATAATAAGAAACTCAGAAAGTGTGTGTTGATTGATTGCAAACACCCTAGAAGTTTCAGGTGTGGTTCCATCCTTTGCTGTCGCCTCCACCTGAGAGCCCACAAGCTGGCTTTGGAGCACTCCATGTGACCCTCCAACTCTTCCTGGAACTGAGAAGTCTCTCCAGGAGAAAGGTTAGCAGAAGTAGGAAGCAAACAAATTGAGAAAAGAGACAGTATAAGGAGCAAATTCTTGACAGTGAGAATTGTTTAAGAGCGGGTTGTGTTTTTATTTTTAACAACACCCATTCATTTCATAAATATATAATCATCTTCCACGTGTGGGCACTTCTGTGTATGGGCCCTGTGCTGGCAATGGGGACGCAATGGTGAGGAGATAGAGGGAGTCCCTGCCTTCCTGCACTTGCAGTTTAGTGTCTGGGCATAGTTTGGGTAGTACTGTGATCTGACTTCTTCGATCTGCCTTCTTCAGTGTGGTGCCTGTTACTACCCCTTAGATAATTTTGCTTCACTTATAATTTGCTATAGTCACTTCTGTATTTTGTTGGTTGATGAATAGCATAACCCCGTAAAACGCTTACAGGTGCTCTTAGACCATGGGATTAATTGTGATGCAGGTCAGGACATGTCTTCATGTAATGTATTTAAAACTAGTACATCTTTTCCCTAACATTTTGTAGAGTAGCACTGTCCAACAGAAATTTAATATAAGCCACAGATGTAATTTAAAATTTCCTAGTGGCCACATTAAAAGAAAAGTAAATTGATGATAATAACATATTTAAAATATCATTTCAACATGAAATCAACATTAAAAAATTATTAAGATTTTATATTCTTTTGTTGTGGTTAGTCTTTGCAATCCAGTGTGTATTGTCTTTGAAATCCTTACAGCACATCTCATTTTGGACAAGTCACACCTTAAAGGTTCAATAACTGTGTGTGGCTCATGGCTGCCATCCTGGATGACACAGCTTAGCATCTACAGTCTAAGTGCTGCCCCTGGTCTCAAGCACAGGTATAATTTCAGAGGAGTTGGCTGATCGTAGGACCTGGCTTCAGGACACAGCTGGGATTCCAAGGGAGGAGTGTTAGAACTTAAGATTCCATTTTGTATTGTAAGCTTCAATGTCAGAAAAGCTGTGCAGGACTTTGCAGGACACCAGTGAGTGGCTTTATTCTTTTTGGAGAGTAGATCAAAGCAAGTGTCAATCCAGAACTGAGAGCTGAATTTGGGGATAAATGTCAGATTGTGTTAGGTGCCACAGAGAATGTTAAAATATTTGGTAGGCTTTAGGTTTCCCATGTACCAATTTATCTGTAGAAAAATTAATATACTTTTTACATTTTGTAACTCCAAAGTAAGTTATAAATTGCTTATCCCTATTCTACACCTGCTGCCCAGAGGGAAGTTAAGGAAAGCACAGGATAGTTCTTTTGAACTCCAGTTTCTAAATAGCTGATGGAAACAAATCATTCCAAGCATCCCTTTCAGCACCTTCAGTGGGGCCGGGTTCCTGTCTCCACACAAGGTGTCCTGGGATTGCAGGGCCTCCAGTCTTACCCCCGACTTTCATGAGAGGCCTGCACTTTTCTAAATTAAGCCCAGCCAGTCCTATTTGTGAACAGAGAGGCTCCAGCCAAGTGGGAGAGATTCGTTCTGTGAAGGAATGTGCTGGGGACGGGGAGAGAATCACTGAGATCACTGGTATTTATTTGGATGCTTTCTCACTTGCCAACTCAGTTGGGCCAGAGCAACACTTCTGGGACTTGACCAAGATTTTAGCAGAGTGACTGAGAAGGGTTTAAGTTGGACATCGTTGTGAACACCAAGGCAGTGTGTATATTGGGACCTCTGAGCTCAGAGTCTAAATAAAACATGTCCAAGGCACCTCATATTTTTCCCCATATATTTTTAGTGGACTTTATTTTTTTAGGGCAGCTTTAGGTTCAGAGCAAAATTGAGCAGAAGGTATAGAGAATTCTCATATGCCTCCTGGCCCCCGCCCAACACACAGCCTCCCCCACCATCAAAATCCAAAGCTTTTAATCTATCATTTTATCATTTAACCTCATTTTAATCTATCTTTCTTGGGTTCCTAAACTCAGGGTTGACCAGAAATATGTATCTGTCCTTATGATTCATACATCTTCCTACCTTTGGGGAAACTAATGTATATTGAACATCTATTATATGTCAGGTATTTTCATTTACATCTTTTCATTTGATTTTCACAGAATCCTTGAAAGGTAGTGATTGAAAGCACCTGAAGGAACTACAACTTAGGTTGTTACTTATTTCTAGAATATTGAGGATGAACTATGTGGAACTGTAAAGAAATGATTGAATATCTGCACTTGCGTATTATTCAACCTGATAGAATGTGAGAGTGAGTATTTGAACCCAGGCCAGTTCAATTCTAAAGTCTATACTCTTCACATTGTACCATACCACTGCCCTAAGTACCGGATTCTTTATTTTCCCTTGGCAGTGCTGTAGTTTCAGATTTATAGCCATGCTCCCTAAAAGATTAGAACCGGGGAGCTGAGAGGAAGGGCAACCCAAGGTATGACACACCTTGAGCTGGGTCTAGGAATGCTTCTTTGGAGGCTAAAGCCAGGAGTTATTGGATGGACCTGCACTGACTTGTGTATCTGCTGCTATTTATATCTGCCACCTGTGTGCATTTCCATACAGCTATTTGATTCTGGGTCTCTTTTGTTTATCACACTCTACTATAATTATCTGTTTAATTGCCCCCATAGGCTGTAAATTCTCTGAGGGCTGTGATTGTGTCTGCCTTGCTCTTTTCAGTACTTTAGTATTTTAGAGCGCCTTACATATCCAAAGGAGATGTTCAGTAAATATTTGATTAAAAAACCAGTGACTAAACAAATGCTACCTTCTCACAAGTTAGGTTCCCTGTCGTCTGCCCAGTGAGCACCCTTTCTATCTTTGTCTCTGGGTCTGTCTGTCTGTCTCTCTCTCTCACACACGCACACCCACACCTGTATGCACATGAGCCCTGGCTGTGTCTGTACAAATACCTGGCCACCTTAGAACTCACCCATAGCCTCAGTGCTTACTCAGAGAGGTCAGTGTCTGTGTTTGTCTAATGAAGGTAAACTGGGCTGGGAAGGGATTGGTGTTGTTTTCAGGCCTCTACTAAGGACTGACATGGGTTGGGCTTGAAAGAGTGACCTGAAGAGAGGAGTTCTGCCATCTGGATGTAGATCCTTATATTTTGCATTGTATAAACTGAAACTTTCCACTTGGTTTTTTTCCATTTCTTTGGGGAGCTGGACACTAAAGCAGTCTCTGGCAGGAGAGTGCCTGGCCTTGTAGTCTTCTGGTTACTGAGGCTGGGGACACTGCATTACTGTCCTTTCCCTGGCAGTGAACTGTTCTTGTCACATGTCAGGGCAACCTCTGTGTCTAATTTGGGGCTTAACTGCACTAGTGGATGACAGTGAACCTGGAATCTGTAGAAAGGCAGGGATTGCACCTCTGAATAAGGTCTTTCCCCCCACCTGAGGGTCTGAGAACTTTCATGATTTGCATTTGAACCCCTTCTGGCTAGGCGTCTCACATCAACAGAGAAGATGAGTAGTGCAGCTAGTATTATAGTTCTTATGGGCAAGAGGGAGAGGCTTTGATTCAAATTAATTGACTGTATAAGAACATAAAGCTCTGGGGGTAACTAGTCTGAGGTCACACAATTGATGACAGAGCCACATATTTAGACCTTCTAGGGTTCTTCTTTTGCTTTAAAACTAAGTGAATGAAAAGAAATCTCATCTACAGAACAACTCACTTGGAAGCTACTAAATTGTGTTTCTAGAGATTGTGTAGGGACCAACCCTTTACCCCTTGTTCAGGACAGATAGAAGAACCCCTTATGAAAATACTTAGTCCTTCACCCTGTTTTATAGAGCTAATGCTTTGCCCCAGTGGTATCAGAAAATTGTGGGAAAGAAATTCATTGTGAACAAAAAATATTTCTGAACTACACTTTTCCTAGAAGGAGTATGGTTGGAAAAAGAAAAGGAAACATTTTAAAATAAAACCCATCCACTAGAGTTACTTTTCACTTTGGGTTAATAATCAGGAATTATAAGAGGTCTGCTCACAAGAGTTTGAGACTCTTCCTCCTACTAAACGATTTCTTTTTGGATTCCTTTAGTTTATAGAATTGATTTAGACTAAGATCTGGCCATATTTATTTTTGTCCCAAATAAAAACTCTTCTGTGGAAGGCCTGCTTCTCTCTGCCTTGTTTCCTACTGTCTTACAAAGGTGCAGTACCCATTTCCTTCACTCACCGATGCTAATTCACCTCTTACCACACTGAAAAGCACTTTGGCTTTGGCAAGCTTTAATCTCCAATACACAGTTGACTTGCCAATGCTATCAATGAATATATACTGGTATGCTGCCAAGCTTTTTTATTTCTTCTTTCTTTCTTTTTTTTTTTTTTTTTTTTTGAGCTCCTGCTCTTCCCCCAGCAGCAAACTATGAGATATAAAATGAGACATAATCTCTGCCCTCAAAGTGCTTCAAGATTAGTGTATACACACACACACACACACACACACACAAATGTGAAGTTAAATACTGAAACAAACACGTAAGTTAGCACTTCAGGACAGATGACAGTGGTTATTCCATAAACATATACTGAGAGCTACTGAGGGCAAAGTACTTTTCTAGATATTAAAATCTAAAAGGGGAGCCAGACATTTTAAGTAACTAATCAAAGTAGAGTGAGGTGAGTGCTGTACTAGAGATAGGTGCCAGATGACTGAGTTCTGGTTTACTCAGGACAGTCCTGATGTTACCAGTTGTCCTTGTACAGTTGTGATGGTGCCTCTTTTCACTTTCAGCAGTGTCAGTATGGATACTCAATTACAGTTGTCTTAGTTATACACAAAGTTCAGTGGGACTGAAGAGAAATGAATTATTAAGTTCTGACTCGGGGATTGGGGAAAGTTTCCTGGAGTGGGAGGTGGGGATGTTTGAACTGAAGTGTAATGAAGAACAGTTTTAGAAAGAAGAGAGAAAGCATCACAGGCTAAGAGCAGCTCAGGCAAACCCTTGGTGGCATCCAAGGGCACTTACATAATTGATTTCTCAATCAGCAGGAGCCCTTAGTTTAGAGGTGAAGAGGGTGACCCCACCAAAGGCCAACGGAGTCTTGGAAACTATCTGGCCATAAACTACTATCACTCAGAACTCTGGTTTGCAGAAAAGATAGCTGCTGGATAATGACTGATGTCATCATGGTCCTGTGTCAGACCAGAAGGGTACAGCTCTAGCTGGGTAAGGTGAGCGGGGGAGGGGAGGGAGAAGAAGGGAGCGTGTGAGGCAATGTGAGAGTTGAAGGAGACTGGAAGAGGGTAGGAGGTGAAGTGAGAGAACTGTGCTTTTTTTAGTTCCATCTGCCCGCTTAAAGAAGTTTCAGCTTCCTCTCTAGAAGAATCTTGTTTGTAATGTATTTCTGCGGATCTTCTTTCCTCCCTATGACCCAGTTGTATTCTGAGTCCCCCGGGTTTAAGAGGCAGGTTTTTTTCTTTATTCCTCAGTATTGGGAAATAGACTCAGCACCACTGTTGTACGTAAGACTGGTGGCAGAAAGAAACTGCTTTAGGGAGCCAGATGTTCTTTGCTGCCTATGACCATAGTTTAGGGAATTCCAGAGGTGAAAGTGGAAAAATAAAAAAAGAATATGGACATCCACCTTTTCATGATGAAAATGCCCTTTCTAATTTTTCATTAGGAAAATTTTCAAAAGGAGACAAAGATAAAGAGAACAGTGCCTCCCATGCACCTGTCCCGAGCACTGGGGACCCATGTACCTGTCACCCAGCTTCAACAGTTACCGACATTCTGCTGTCTCCGTCCTCCCTGCTCCTCACAGCAACTCTCAGACACCACAGAACTGCATCTAGACAGACATCAGAATGTACCTCTAACCAATAAGGGCTTTGTTTTTAACCAAAACACAGTACTATTATTATTGTACCCAAAAAGCTTAAAGATAGTTTCTTTTTTTCAATGTAATGTTTTTTTTTATTTAAAAATTTTTTTATTTTATATTGAAGTATAGTTGATTTACAATGTTGTATTTCAGGTATATAGCAAAGTGATTTAGTTATACATATACATATATTATTCTTTTTCAGATTCTTTTCCCATATAGATTATTACAGAGTATTGAGTAGAGTTCCCTGTGCTATACAGTAGGTCCTTGTTGATTATCTATTTTATATATAGTGGTGTGTATATGTTAATCCCAACCTCCTAATTTATCCCTCTCCCCCACCTTTCTTTCCCCTTTGGTAACGATAAGTTTTTCTGTGAGTCTGTTTCTGTTTTGTAAATAAGTTCATTTCTATCATTTTTTAGATTCCCCATATAAGTGATATCATATATTTGTCTTTCTCTGTCTGACTTACTTCACTTATTATGATAATCTATAGGTCCAAGCATGTTGGTGCAAGTGGCATGATTTCATTCTTTGTAATGGCTAATATTCCATTGTATATATGTACCACATCTTCTTTATCCATTCACCTGTTGATGGGCATTTAGGCTGCTTCCATGTCCTGGCTATTGTGAATAATGCTGCAGTGAACATTGGGGTGTGTGTCTTTTTTTTTTTTTTAAGATTTATTTTATTGTTTATTTATTTAATTTTGGCTGCGTGGGTCTTCATTGCTGTGCACAGGCTTTCTCTAGTTGTGGAGGGTGGGGGCTGCTCTTTGTTGCGGTGCACGGTTTCTCATTGCGGTGGCTTCTCTTGTTGCAGCGTACAGGCTTGAGGCACGCAGGCTTCGGTAGTTGTGGTGCATGGGCTTAGTTGCTCTGTGGCATGTGGGATCTTCCCGGCCCAGGGATCGAACCCATGTCCCCTGCATTGGCAGGTGGATTCTTTTTTTTTTTTTTTCAGGCTTTGGGAACTTTATTCCATCATTCGATATTTTACATCCTTTTATACACATTTATGAAATGCATTTTTTTCTACAATAAACTGCATATATTTAGATGTAAAATTTGGTATCCCAATCTCCCAATTCATTCCTCCCCTCCCAACCTTCCCCGCTTTCCCCACTTGGTGTCCATCTGTTTGTTCTCTACATCTGTGTCTCTATTTCTGCCTTGCAAACCGGTTGATTTGTACCATTTTTCTATAGTCCACATATATGTGTTAATATATGATATTTGTTTTTCTCTTTCTGACTCACTTCACTCTGTATGACAGTCTCTGGGTCCATCCATGTCTCTACAAATGTCCCAGTTTCATTGCTTTTTGCAGCTGAGTAATATTCCATTGTATGTATGTACCGCATCATTTTTATCCATTCATCTGTTGATGGACATTTAGGTTGCTTCCATGTCCTGACTATTGTAAATAGTGCTGCAGTGAACATTGGAGTGCATGTGTCTTTTTGAATTCTGGTGTTCTCTGGGTATATGCCCAGCAGTGGGATTGCTGGGTCATATGGTAACTCTATTTTTTCATCTTTTAAGAAATCTCCATACTGTTCTCCATAGTGGCTGTACCAATTTAAGGTAATTTCTTAATACCATCTAATCCTTGGTCCATGCTCACCTTTCTCTCTAAAATGTCCATTTTAAGGTCTGGAGATCTTAAGTTAGTACCTCTAAGTCTCAGAGTAGACTAGGCACAGGAGTAGAATGTTTAGCCCTTTTATGGGGGAAGATGAGAGGTAGAAGAGGAGGCTAGGATTCTAAGCTGTGTCTGGAATTCTACTGGTGGCTTGAGTTTCCCTGGGGCAAGTTATTTTTCCTTTTCATGCCTCCTCAGTTTTAGCAACCTTTTATCTTTAATGGGTTAATAATATACCTCTTAGGGAATATTCGGTTTCAAACAGAGAAGTTCTTTTAAAGGCTTCAGATAAAAGGGTTTTTTTTGTACAATAACACAGCATTAGCCAATCTCCATTTTCTTCAACAAACATATTGTCGTTCCACTTCTGCCTGTGTGCATCTGTTCCGGTTGATTGCTTGGTTGGTTGCTTGGTTTACTCATTCAGTGCCTTTACTACAAATACAGTTGCAAATCACCGAGGGTCTCTAGTTAGTCACAGCTGCTAGATATTTGAATCAGGCTCTGCGCTGGGTACTTAGGTTGTTTCATTTACCCCTCTACACTCCTCAAGGTAATTTTTATAACCACATTTTATTGATGAGGAAATTAGATTCTAAGAGGTTAACTTACACAAAAAAGATGCCCCAGTTAGTAAGTGGCAGAAAATGATTTCTGCCTTTGTAGATCTGCTGTCCTGAAACCCATGTCCCAGCATCACAAAACCAAAAGGCACAAGCTGACAACAAGTACACTTGGCTAGTTCCAACATACCACCATTTTTCTCTGTGCCAAGGGAATCTGAAATCTAAAAGGGTAAAATGATGGGTGGAAAGACAGAGCATTATATGGTGTGTCAATATTGAAGTACAAAAAGAATGATATTGAGGCTTCGGGTCGGCCCCCGAGGTGGGCCTCCAGGCACAGCTGCCCGCGCTAAATGCAGGGCCCAGGAGTTCATAAATTTCTGGCGTGAACGGTTTCCTTCGGACAAGGGAGCTGACGGCGGTCCTCGCCGGGCTGCGTCCGGAAGGACCACCGTGAAGGAGGCGTGGAGACCAGGAGCTCTTGCCGTCTGGCGTCGTCCAGAGCCGCGTCTGGCCCCAGACTGAAACCAATTCTCAGGACCACGAAGAGCCAGAAATCCATCTATTTTCAAAGACTTCTTTGCAGACTATGCAGCAACTTTGTTGTCTTTCCTATATTCAAAATCTGCAAACTCCCTGCCCCCACGACCTCCTCTGAATCCACCACGAAATCCTCGAGGAGTGGTAAAGGTACCACCTCGGCCACTACCACGTCCTCGGCCACCACGGAAACCAAGACCTCCTCTACCTCTGTACCCTCCACGGCCACGGTTTGGACGAAGCGGGATTCCAAATGTTTCTGCATTTAATCTTCTTTCTTCAGCCCAGACTGAATATTCGTCTAATCCAATACTTGGACATTAGTCTGAGGCTTGGACAGTCTTCTATAAACACCTCTATCACCAGGACAAGCAACCCCAAAAGCTTGGACAACCATGAGGAAACAAAGAAACACCATGCAGGCAAAGGAGCAGGAAAAAAACCCACAAGACCAAATAAATGAGGAGGAAATAGGAAAAATGCCTGAAAAAGAATTTAGAGTAATGATAGTAAAAATGATACAAAATCTCGATAACAAATTAGAGAAAGTACAAGAAACAGTTCATAAGAACTCAGAAAAACAAACAGCAATGGATAACAAAATAACCGAAATTAAAAATACTCTAGATGCTCTAACCAGCAGAATGACTGAGGCAGAAGAACGAATAAGTGAGTTGGAAGATAGAATGGAAGAAATAAACGCCACAGAGCAGGAAAAAGATAAAAAAATAAAAAGACTAGAAGACAGCCTCAGAGACCTCAGTGATAACCTTAAACGTACCAACATTCGAATTATAGGCATCCCAGAAGAAGAAGAAAACAAGAAAGGGTCTGTGAAAATATTTGAAGAGGTTCTAGTGGAAAACTTCCCCAACATGGGAAAGGAAATAATGAACCAAGTCCAAGAAGCACAGAGAGTCCCATACAGAATAAACCCAAGGAGAAATACACCAAGACACATATTAATCAAACTAATGACAATTCAACACAAAGAAAAAATATTAAAAGCAGCAAGAGAAAAGCAACAAACAACATATAAGGGAAAACCCATCAGGATAACAGCTGACCTTTCTACAGAAACTCTGCAGGCCAGAAGGGAATGGCAGGATATACTGAAAGTCCTGAAAGAGAGAAACCTACAGCCAAGAATACTTTACCCAGCAAGAATCTCATTCAGATTTGAGGGAGAAATCAAAAGCTTTCCAGACAAGCAAAAGTTAAGAGAATTCAGCACCACCAAACCAGCCTTACAACAAGTGCTAAAGGAACTTCTCTAAGTAGGAAACACAAGAAAAGGAAAACACCTACAAATACAAACCCAAAACAATGAAGAAAATGGTAATTGGAACACACATGTCAATAATCACTTTAAATGTAAATGGATTAAATGCTCCAACCAAAAGACACAGACTGGCTGAATGGATACAAAAACAAGACCCTTCTATATGCTGCCTACAAGAAACCCACTTCAGACCAAGGGATACATATAGACTGAAAGTGAAGGGATGGAAAAAGATATTCCATGCAAATGGAAGTCAAAAGAAAGCTGGAGTAGCAATACTCATATCAGACAAATTAGACTTGAAAGTAAAGACTATTAAAAGAGACAAGGAAGGGCACTACATAATGATCAAGGGATCCATCCAAGAAGAACATATCACAATGGTAAATATCTATGCCCCCAATATAGGAGCACCTCAATACATAAGGCAAATGCTAACAGCTATAAAAGGGGACATCGACAGTAACACAATTATAGTGGGAGACTTGAACACCCCACTTACATCAATGGACAGATCATCCAAACAGAAAATAAATAAAGACACACAAGCTTTAAATGACACATTAGACCATCTCGACTTCATTGATATTTACAGGACATTCCATCCAAAAACGACAGACTACACTTTCTTCTCAAGTGCACACGGAACATTTTCCAGGATAGATCACATCTTGGGTCACAGATCAAACCTCAGCAAATTCAAGAAAATTGAAATCATATCAAGCATCTTCTCAGACCACAACGCCATGAGACTAGATATCAATTACAGGAAAAAAACTGCAAAAAATACAAACACATGGAGGCTAAACAATTCACTATTAAACAACCAAGGAATCACTACAGAAATCAAAGAGGAAATCAAAAAGTATCTAGAAACAAATGACAACGAAAACACAACAACCCAAAACCTATGGGACGCAGCAAAAGCAGTTCTAAGAGGGAAGTTTATAGCAATACAGTCCTACCTTAAGAAACAAGAAAATGATCGAATAAACAACCTAACCTTACACCTCAAACAACTAGAGAAAGAAGAACAAAGAAACCCCAAAGTGAGCAGAAGGAAAGAAATCGTAAGGATCAGAGCAGAAATAAATGAAAAAGAAAGGAAAGAAACCATAAGAAAAATAAATAAAACTAAAAGCTGGTTCTTTGAGAAGATTAACAAAATTGATAAACCATTAGCCAGACTCATCAAGAAAAAAAGGGAGAAGATGCAAATCAACAGAATTAGAAATGAAAAAGGAGAAGTCACAACGGACACCTCAGAAATACAAAACATCATGAGAGACTACTACAAGCAACTATATGCCAATCAATTGGATAACCTGGAAGAAATGAATACATTCTTAGAAAAATACAATCTTCCAAGACTGAACCAGGAAGAAATAGAAACCATGAACAGACCAATCACAAGTACAGAAATTGAGGCAGTGATTAAAAATCTCCCAACACACAAAAGCCCAGGACCAGATGGATTCACAGGCGAATTCTATCAAACATTTCGAGAAGAGTTAACACCTATCCTTCTCAAACTCTTCCAAAATATTGCAGAAGGCGGAGCACTCCCAAACTCATTCTATGAGGCTACCATCACCCTGATACCAAAACCAGGCAAAGATGTCACAAAAAAAGAAAACTACAGACCAATATCACTGATGAATATAGATGCAAAAATCCTCAACAAAATACTAGCTAACAGACTACAACAGCACATTAAAAAAATCATACACCACGATCAAGTGGGGTTTATCCCTGGGATGCAAGGATTCTTCAATATACGCAAATCAATCAACGTGATACATCATATCAACAAATTGAAGGATAAAAACCATATGATCATTTCAATAGATGCAGAAAAAGCTTTTGACAAAGTTCAACATCCATTTATGATAAAAGCTCTCCAGAAAATGGGCATAGGAGGAAATTACCTCAACATCATAAAAGCCATATATGACAAACCAAAAGCCAACATTGTTCTCAATGGAGAAAAACTGGAAGAATTCCCTCTAAGAACAGGAACAAGACAAGGGTGTCCACTCTCACCACTGTTATTCAACATAGTTTTGGAAGTGTTAGCCACAGCAATCAGAGAAGAAAAAGAAATAAAAGGAATCCAAATTGGAAAAGAAGAAGTAAAATTATCACTCTTTGCAGATGACATGATACTATATATAGAAAACCCTAAAGACTCTACCAGAAAACTGCTAGCACTCATTGATGAGTTTAGTAAAGTAGCAGGATACAAAATTAATGCACAGAAATCTCTTGCATTCCTATACACTAACAACGGAAGAGCAGAAAGAGAAATTAAGGAAACTCTCCCATTCACCATTGCAACCAAAAGAATAAAATACCTAGGAATAAACCTGCCTAAGGAGGCAAAAGATCTGTATGCAGAAAACTTTAAGACATTGATGAAAGAAATCAAAGATGACATAAACAGATGGAGGGATATACCATGTTCCTGGATTGGAAGAATCAACATCGTGAAAATGACTGTACTACCCAAAGCAATTTACAGATTTAATGCAATCCCGATCAGATTACCAATGGCATTTTTCACAGAACTAGAGCAAGAAATCTTACGATTTGTATGGAAACGCAAAAGACCCCGAATAGCCAAAGCAATCTTGAGAAGGAAAAATGGAGTTGGTGGAATCAGGCTTCCTGACTTCAAACTATACCACAAGGCCATAGTGATCAAGACAGTATGGTACTGGCACAAAAATAGAAAGGAAGATCAATGGAACAGAATAGAGAACTCAGAAGTAAGCCCAAACACATATGGGCACCTTATCTTTGACAAAGGAGGCACGAGTATACAATGGAAAAAAGACAGCCTCTTCAATAAGTGGTGCTGGGAAAATTGGACAGCAACATGTAAAAGAATGAAATTAGAACACTTCCTAACACCATACACAAAAATAAACTCCAAATGGATGAAAGACCTACATATAAGGCCAGACACTATCAAACTCCTAGAGGAAAACATAGGCAGAACACTCTTTGACATACATCAAAGCAACATCCTTTTTGACCCACCTCCTAGAATCATGGAAATAAAATCAAGAATAAACGAATGGGACCTCATGAAACTTAAAAGCTTTTGCACAGCAAAAGAAACAATAAACAAGACTAAAAGGCAACCCTCAGAATGGGAAAAAATAATTGCCTATGAAACAACGGACAAAGGATTAACCTCCAAAATATACAAGCAGCTCATGCAGCTTCATACCAAAAAAGCAAATAACCCAATCCACAAATGGGCAGAAGACCTAAATAGACATTTCTCCAAAGAAGACATACAGATGGCCAACAAACACATGAAAAGATGCTCAACATCACTCATCATCAGAGAAATGCAAGTCAAAGCCACAATGAGGTATCACCTCACACCAATCAGAATGGCCATCATCACAAAGTCTGGAAACAACAAATGTTGGAGAGGGTGTGGAGAAAAGGGAACTCTCCTGCACTGTTGGTGGGACTGTAAGTTGGTACAGCCACTATGGAAAACAATTTGGAGGTTCCTTAAAAAACTACAAATAGAACTACCATATGATCCAGTCATCCCACTCCTGGGCATATACCCAAAGAAAACCATAATCCCAAAAGAAACTTGTACCATAATGTTTATTGCAGCACTCTTTACAATAGCCAGGACATGGAAGCAACCTAAATGCCCATCAACAGATGAATGGATACAGAAGATGTGGCATATATATACAATGGAATATTACTCAGCTATAAAAAGGGATGAGATGGAGCTATATGTAATGAGGTGGATAGAACTACAATCTGTCATACAGAGTGAAGTAAGTCAGAAAGAGAAAGACAAATATTGTATGCTAACTCACATATACGGAATCTAAAAATGGTACTGATGAACTCAGTGACAAGAACAGGGAAGCAGATACAGGGAATGGACTGGAGAACTCGAGGTATGGGAGGGGGCGGGGGGTGAAGGGGAAACTGAGAAGAAGCGGGAGAGTAGTACAGACATATATATACTACCAACTGTAAAATAGTCAGTGGGAAGTTGTTGTATAACAAAGGGAGTCCAACTCGAGGATGGAAGATGCCTTAGAGGACTGGGGCAGGGAGGGTGGGGGGGAATCGAGGGGGGGGCGTCAAGGAAGGGAGGGAATATGGGGATATGTGTATAAAAACAGTTGATTGAACCTGGTGTACCCCCCAAAAAAAATAAAATAAAATAATAATAATAAAAAAAAAAAAAAAAAAAGAATGATATTATGAAAAATCAAAGGCATGAGAAATGACTTTTAATGGGGGAGATAAAGTAAGGCTTCACAAGGGACATGGCATTTAGTGATGAAGCGGAAGGGAGAACAGTGACATGGCACTGGAAAAGCATAGGACGTGTGTGGGAAATCCAGTTAGGCAGATGGAGTGTGATGGCAGATAAAGCCGGATAGGTAAGTTGAGGTCAAATTTTGAGTAGACTCCATTCTCAAGCTGAATTGTGTAAAATTTGATTGCTATGCAATTAAAAACTGTGAAAAGGTTTCAGAGTAAAGAGAGTAAACTAATCAGAGATATGCTTTAGGAAAAACTTAAATGATGGAGAGACTGAGGTTGGGGAGATCTGTTTTGTGACTATTCACTCTGATCCCAGTGATAAGGAAGGAGTACCTCATAGGGTGCTGACTGTGGGGGCCGGAGAGGAGGGGCAAGATTGGGAAGAGATTTTGAAATACCCAGTGCTAACCTCTGTTAGAGGCACTTGAAGGCAATGTACAGTTTTGCTCTTCAGTTCAGATATAATAATGATGTTCCCTAGGTTTGGACACTGTTCTAACCGCATGTGTGATATGCAGTATGTAATCACTGGTATCATTTAATTATAACTACTATAACTTTGTAGGGCTTTTGAAACATTTTTTATAATTTAATTGAAATAAAATTCACATACCACTACAACTCACTCATTTAAAATGTACAATCAATGTACACATCATTGTTTCTAGAATATTCAGAGTTGTGCAAATATCATAGCAATCAATTTTAGAACATTTTTATCACTCCACAAAGAAGCCCCTATCCCATTAACCATCACTCCCCAGTTCCCCTGTCCCTCCAGCCCTAGTCAACCACCAATCGACTTTATTTCTCTGGATTTGCCCATCCTGGACATTTCATATGAATGGCCTCATACAATGTATGGTTTCTGTGACTGACTTCTTTTACGTGAAGGTTCTCTTACAAGGTTCAGCCATGTTGTAGCATATGTCATTCCTTTTTATGGTCAAGTAACATTCCATTGTGTGGGCATACCACATTTTATTTATTTATCAATCTATGGATGAAATTGTAAAAATCATTCCAGAATTTTACTGTATCAAATATCTGTGCTTGAAATAAGTGAGCTACTGAATGGGTTGTATGATAGTAAGATAGCAGTTTCTATGTTAATACCATATTTCTTCATCTACAATGACCTTCTCTACCCTTGTGTATATTACACATTAAACCTTCCCTGGGTTAGGCTATATCTTAACCTCCTCATCAGTGATCACCTTTAGCATTTTAAATCCATACCTTGGAATTTTGCTCCTCTCAACTGGACTGCAAGCATATAGAGTGTAAGAAATACATGTTAGACATCTTCATCATTCTCCATAAGACCTGTTAAGTCCCTTTGCACACTGCGAGTGTTGTTAACAATGGAGGACAGGGGTCTACAAGAGCCAAAGCAGACCGATTAACACTCCCTGGCTGTGACCACACTTCTACAATTTAAACTTCCCTGTCCCCCACTCCTAAAAATGTCTTGTGGAATATTGGTGAGACAGAGTGTTCAAACTATTGACCTAGTTAATATAATGGGTAATAATTCTTCTAACCTAATGGTGAAAGGACTGATACATTTTGCATTAAGAACTTTTTTTTTTAGTTGGTCAGGCAAAACCATTTCTCTTTTGATTTTTAAAAAAGCAGTTTTCTTAGGATTCACTGTGTCACAGCTTTTACTGGTGCAAAATTTTGAATATCTCCGTTTTTAAAAGGGATGGCCCCACTGTGGATTATATGAGCAGTGGATCAATTTATAGAGTTAAAATTGAAGCCTTGGAACAAAATTTTTTTTCTATTTCCTTAATTTTGTATTTATATGAGATGATGGATGTTCACTAAACATATTATGATAATCATTTCATGATGTATGTAAGTCAAATCATTATGCTGAACACTTTAAACTTATACAGTGCTGTATGTCATTAATAGCCCAATAAAACTGGAAGGGGAAAAGAAAGAAGAGAAAAGGTATGGCATATCAAATAAAAGGATAGAGTCTTAAAAAAATAATGAATCCTGGGAAAGGAATCAGGTAATTGGTTGCTGGTTTCTTTTAACCCAATTCGATATTGAACATTGTAGTAAACACCAGGGTGGAAATGAATTCAGGAGAATCCTATGTTTAACATGAATTGGTGTTAAGACTCTGTTCAAATGATGTTCCCTGAAACAAAACAAGCTACCAACACAGAGAAAATCTGATTAAACACAATTAATCTATAAACTCATTGTTAGCCCAGTCCTTTAGTTCTAGGTACTAACATTATAATGAAAGTTTATTGTATTTCTTATCATTTAAGTTCAGCTTCATCATTGAAACTTTTCCTTGAGTTATGTGGGTGGATATTTTTCTGGGGAGTAGAAAGAGAGAAAGGCACTCTCCTCCCCAGCCACCCTCTCTTGAGTACGCATTAGGTTGGCCCAAAAGTTTGTTCGGGTTTTTTTAACATTTTTATGGAAAAACCCAAACGAACTTTTTGGCCAACTCAATACATTTCCTTAGATATCTTGACAAAAAGCTGACAAGATTTGGTGATAAGATAAGCAAGTGCAGTTAATTTCGGGTCCACTTCAGCTGTTCTTGGAATTTAACAATTTGTATACTTACTAATGGAGAATGGAGAAACGTGATTAACTATGCAGTGATTTTTCTGCAGAAAGAGGTTACAGAGGGTTAGAATTTAATGCTGTAAATTGGAACGTACTTGCATTTCCGTGTGGTAGACTTTGTAACATCCATGAAATTACCTTGATCCACCAGAATAACTGATCATAAGATTTAGGATCTAATCGTGTGGGAGGAAACTGTTTTAGCAGTTCTGCATGAGACTCCTTAAGCTTTATTGTCTATTTGCTTGAATAGACATAGTGCTAAAGCCTAGAGAAGTAACTATATTTCTTCTCTTTTTTTTTCTTTCCCTCATTTTCATTTCTACTTATTCCGTCATTCCCTTATCCCTCATTCTCTTTTCTACTTATTTAGAAGAATGAAGCTAACATGAAGAATGTTCAGATTGGGTGTCTATTGTATGCAGGTGCCTAGGATATCCCACCTTTGGTGTAATAATTTTCTTTCCTTTTTATGACATATTATTAGTTTAATATGTGATTATAGCTGAGAACTTCAGCTATCCTAGTCAGGGAGGGAAAACTGTTTTTATAAGTAATAATAGTGAACACTTTTTAAAAATTGAACTGTAGTTGATTTACGATATTGTGTTAATTTCAGGTCTACAGCAGAGGGATTCAGGTGTGTGTGTGTGTGTACACATATATATTCTTTTTCAGATTCTTTTCCATCACAGATTATTACAAGATATTGAATATAGTTCTCTGTGCTATATAGTAAATCCTTGTTATCTATTTTATATATAGTGATGTATATCTGTTAATCCTATACTCTTAATTTTTCTTCCCCCTCCTCTTCCCCTTTGGTAACCATAAGTTTGTTTTCTACATCTGTGAGTCTGTTGCTGTTTTGTAAATAAGTTCATTTGTATCACATTTTATTGATAGATTCCACATATAAGTGATATTGTATAATAGTTGTCTTTCTTTGATAGAGGGTCTGTGGCAGTTAACAACGATTAATGCCTGTGTGCTTTTCAGAACATTGAGTTGAAGGTTGAAGTAGAGAGCCTGAAACAGGAACTCCAGGACAAGAAACAGCATCTGGATGACACATGGTGAGTTGCAGTTTGAACTATTTGAGCTCTTGGTCCTTTCCAGAGTCGGGCTCATTAACTGAGAGCAATGGATGTGGAACCAAATTCTTTAACCTTAACTCTGGCCTTTGAATGCTACCTCCAGTTCAGAAACTGAAACAATGTACTTTCTTTTCCTTGGGCTCTCTGTCTCTTACTAAGTCTGAGAGAGGTTGACATAGATTGGTAAATTCATCAGACCTAAATTTATAAACTTCCTAGTCAGTAATCTACTAATAACATCCAGGGCTGACATAGAGTTTAGGGAAAATGGGCACTCTCATATACTGCTGGTGAGAGCATGAACTATGGCAACATTTTTGGAATTTGGTACTACGTATCAAAGTAAAAAATAAGCACTTCCTTTGATCAATTCCTTCTAGATTTCCTAGAAGGAATCTATTCCTCATAAATAAAAGCATGAGTATGAAAGGATAAATGTATAAGGATATTTACTGCATCATTTTTTGTAACAGCAAAAAAAACTAGAAACTACTATCCATCAATAGGGTAATTGTTGAAGACATTTTGATATAAACATACTGTGGAATATTATGTAGTCATTAAAAAGAATGAGTTAGCTCTATACTATTATCCTGCTGGGAAGTCCCTCATAGACTAAGTAAGGGGAAAAAGTGCTAAGTGATGTTCAGAGTATAAGCCCCCTTGCGTAAAGGCAAACAATCTGTGTGTGCATATGTTTGTTTGCATGTGCATAGAAGAAAACTGCAGGGTTGCACACCAAACTCTTTAACATTGCTTGTGTTAGGGGAGTGAGATTGGAGTTTGTGATGGGGAGAAGATGATTTTTTTTCTTTGTATACTTCTGATTATTAGGATGGTTATTTTTATAATTTACAGTGTTTATAATTTAAAAACCCTCAGTTTTAAATGACAAGTACTATTGAAATTGTTAAAAATAATTTTCAGATTATATCTTGGAATCAGTATATGTTCAATCTGACCTGGCATTCCTTCTGTCTCTACAGTATTTCTTGATACTTAGAATGATAGTCCAGCAATATGAGAATATTCAAACCAGACTCAACTGTATACAGTATGCTGATATTACTCAATACTTACTAAGATACTAAGTGAGCTAATAGATTTTAGGAAAACTTATAATAACAATTGAGTTATAAATTTTGAGATTTGCTTAGTGCTTTTTAAAAATATTTATGTCATTTCAGCTTTTAATTAGGTGGCATTATCCTATTTTTAGAAATTAGAAAACTAAGGTACAGAGTGTTAAAGTCTTCTCAAATGAGTGGCAGAGCCCACATCGTCTGGCATCAAGTTCAAGGCACTTCTGACTTCGCAACAGCTGTAGCCTATTAAATCAGGCATTCCTGGCTGAGTTACTCAGAAAATGTATAACTTCCAATCTTAAGATATTATAGTTAGCTGCTGTCTATTGCTTTTATCAAGGAATATGGAGTCAAAGTAAAAGTTGATTCCTGAGGCCTTAGGTTATTTAGGGATCTTAGGTTATTCTCTTAACTTGTGTCCCTGTACCACAAAGACCCTTCTACCCTCAAAAGACTGTATAATGACATAGGAACTCAAGATAAATATAGTCTCTGGGACAGTGCTGAGTAGTGTCCACTATCGACCAAGGAATTCTATAATCTTTAGGGAAGTTCCATTTGGTCGCTGTGGACACAACCTTCTGGGCCAAATATTAAAGTACTACTGGGCGTGGATAGAGCAGATTTGATTTATCATGAGCCTGTGAAGGTTCAGTATTGTTCTGTGCCCCAATGACAAGAAGATGGTCCATGGTTCTCAACAAATGGCTTAAAACAGGAATAAAACCAAACCGGAATTAAGATCATTCAGCACCTGATACTGCCCCAAAATTTCTAATCCTCGGACATCCAAAGGCAGCTGTTGTTAGTTATAAATAAGCTGGTGACACCTTACCCGCTTCATGCTAGTGCCTGGACATTCATTCCTAAGGACATCAGAGAAGCAGAGCTGGGCCAGAACCCTGAGCTTCCATAGATTAAATGTCTGCTTTCTGCATGGCACTGTGGGAAAACTGGATAGAACTCTGGGTAGGTGGCCTAGAAACAGGACAGTCTATGGGTTACTGGCTGTAAAGGAGAAGAACATTTTTGTGGCTGTCCAAGTGGATATTCTGTTCCAGCAACCTAAATGGAAGGAACACTCTAAATTCAAATAGCAAGAAAGGCAAGGAATAAGCAAAGCACTCTGGGAGAGCAGGCTTAATGGGAAAGTCCAGTTGTGAACATGGACGCTACATTCGAAACCATTTGATGCCTTCCTGCCTTTCAAATGACCGATTCTCCTCTTGAAGCTATAGCAATAATGAAGTCTCTAGGGAGTCAAGGACTCATACATTCTGATTGACAAGCTACACAAATTAGAGTTCCTAAAAGATTACCTGAAAAGTTGGAAAGAGCAGTTCCACAAATAATTGCAGAGGAAAAAATGCTTCATTTTTCTTCTCATCCACGTGACTGAATTACCGAAACAACCTTAGTGGGTCCGCTTGCTAAACTATATGACTGGCTCTGACTGGGTGATGCTCTGGTTTTAGCGCTGATGGGAAGAATCTCAACAGCCACAATGAAGCTGAGCTCCGGCGCCAGTTTGAAGAGAGACAGCAGGAGACAGATCATGTTTATGAGCTCCTGGAGAATAAGATCCAGCTTCTGCAAGAGGTGAGCATCCACGGCCAGGGGTCCTCTTTTGCCTCTTTCCCGACTGCTCTGCTTCCTGGCATTCACTTTTTCCCTCCCTAAAGTACCTGTGTTTGCAGCCTTTCAGTTGTTGTTCTTTTTGCATTCTTTTTGCAGGAATCCAGGCTAGCCAAAAATGAAGCCGCGCGGATGGCGGCTCTGGTGGAAGTGGAGAAAGAGTGTAACCTGGAGCTCTCAGAGAAACTGAAGGGAGTCACCAAGGACAGGGAAGATGTACCAGGAGACCGGGTCAAGCCCGACCAGTACACTGAGGCGCTGGCCCAGAGGGACAAGTAGGTGCCTTTGGTGCTCTATTTGCTGCTTATCTTTTGCCTGTTCTCAAGCCTGTAAGAGTATATAGCAGCTGCACTCTTCCCTTTTAATGCCTTATGGTGGACGTTCACCATTACCAAGACTATGGTTCCCACAAGTAAAGAATCTCTTTTTAGGGTTGTGTCTTTAATGGTATCCATTAACAGAACTGACTTGTTGGCAGTCAGGAAACTTAAGTAGGTATATGTAGAACCATGATCGAATGGTAGTGAACAAGAGACATGGATTCACTTACTCACATTTATTGAGCACTGGCTATATGCCAGACACTGGGCTAAGCACTGAGTTTACAGAGATGAAAGACCCATTTTCTGTCAAGACACACATTACACAATTTTAATAAGTTCTCTGATAGAAGGAACATGGGATGCTCTGGGGCATATAGGATTGTCATCTATTCCAGACTAAAAGAGCAAGGTGCCACTGAAAGTTTCCTGGAGGAGGTGAAACCTGAGGTGAGTTTTGAAGAGTGAATAGGAGTTAGAAGAAGGAATGTAGGAAGTGGGTGGGGAGGGGAATGTCCTGTGCTGGGAGAGACACCACTTGGGGGAGACACAGGGAAGGGCATATTTCAAGATGTGTAATTAGTGCTATGTAACCAGAGTAGAGGGTCTGGGGAAGACTAGTGAGAGGTAAGCTGTATTGGGAATAGAGGGTTAGGTTGTGTTGGTTTTGTATATAGTAAGGAACTTGCATTTTCTCATAAAGTTAAGTGGGCAGTTGTTGAGGCCACCACTGTGTCTTGGTTACTATAGCAACTTCCTAACGGTTCTCTTTTCTTCTGGTCCTACCCTCTCCATTCCATCCCAAACTAACAATTCAGAGCAGTTCTGAAGTGGGAAGTTCAGCAATATGAAACTGACAACTAATTTAGCCTCTTCGATGCATGATACTACAGTGGCATAAAAAGTCTTAAGTGGTTTTTAACTGAATAGGTGAAAAACACACAAGGTACCCACAATGACCAGTGTGATCTTTTTTGAGACATAAATCTGATCATATTATTGCAGAGCCATTTAGAAAGTTCTCCAGCATCTTTAGGAGATAAGATCTGTTCTTAGTGTGGCCATCAAAGCCTGTCATGATCTGACCCCTGATTTCCCCCAGACTCATCCCCTACCATGACCCCTTCACATTTCGCTGATGGCAGACTAGTAATAATAATGACAACTAGGGTTTGTTGGGTTTTACTATACAGTTGAGCTGAGTACTTTACATTCTTGTTTAATTCTCCCATAAAGTTTAATTCTCTCATAAAGTTAACAGTCCCATGAGGTAGGGATTATTATATTTTATAAATGAAGAAATTGGCATTTAGAGAGTTATGTAACGTGGCTTCCAGCATTGCTGGAATCCAAACCTTGAAGGCACGCTGCCTCCGGAAGCATACAGTGCTGTGTCAGGTCCCCAGAATTTTGCTTGTTCTCTTCCTTCTGTGGGAAACATCTGTGTTTTTCCCTCCTGGCGAGCTCCTATTCATTCTTCAAACCTCACAAAGGCATCAATGGTTACTTCTGTGAAGCCTTTTGTGACAGCAGAATTGTCTTTATATTGTTGTTATGTTTTAGATGCACAGCCATTAGTGTACAATTCTCTTCTGTTGTTATCTTCCCTGCTAGATACCCTGAGACTCTCTCTCATATCTGCATTCCAATAAACACTTGTGAAACCAAAAAAAAAAAAAAAAGGAGGAAATAAAGAAAACAAATGCATACCTGACAAATAAATTGAGGGAGTTCATGTTAAATGGCCTTGAATAGCTTTGTGAAGTAGGAGACTAGATCATCTGTAGAGACTGAGGAGCAAAGGGATGAGCAAGGTATGAGGCTTGAGAAAAGGAGAGACTTCCTAGCACAGATACCATGGAGAAGCTGATACGGAGTCCACAGTCAACGTCGTAATTATCATTACCGCTTGCATTCTGTTTTTAATGTTTAATATTCTCTCATAACGTTTTTAAGTTTTTAAAGTTCTTTCCCATCTCCAAATCTTAGCGGGTCCTCATACCTTAATTTATCATTTGTCTATGAGGTTCCTACTTGACTTTCTGGTACCTTTCACCTTTCTGCTATTTCACTATTTTCCTGCCGAGGTGCCATCACTGTCTTACAGAGGAATAATAATCACAACCGGAAGCATTTCATCCAGCACCAGCACATTTTCCTAGGACAGGTATATCTAGTACTCAGAGACTTACACGCAGAGAAACAGCAAGAGGTGCCTTGCACACAGTAGGTGATGAATACCTGTTGATGTGAACCTGTGGTTTATATATATATCAGCACAGCATGCACAGTCTTTGACAACTGAATTCTAGTCTGAATTTCCAGCCTCTTTTCCCTTCCAGTGACTCTTCCCCATATATCTCGTATCGTCATCCCTTCATTCCTGTATTTAAGCTCCTCCCTCCGAGCCTGGAAAATAACCCCATCTTCAAAATCTCTTCTCCTGAGCTTCCCCCAGACTCCTCCAAGTCAAACAAATTACTTCTTTATCTTTCCTCCTATAGCTGCATGGCAACACTCAGTGTGCTATTTGGCATACCCCTCTGGTATGGTAGCACTTATTATATTCTATCTGTTGATATATCTGTGCCTCCCCATTCCCCAAACTGTTGGCACACACACCGAAAGAATTTAAGTTTCTATAGAGCAGAGATTGCGTGTTTTCCAACTTTACATTCCCAGTACTTGGTAGCGTGCGTTGAGTTATATACATAATGGTTACCTAATAATTGTTTTTTGAATGGAACAACAATAACAATAGAAAAAAAAACACCACAACTTCTGGCCCCTTCTTCCAAGGGTTTTATACCTATGGTGTATAGATCCATGGACTGGCTACAAGAAGTCTATGAACCTGCGACAGTGTAAGCAAAAAACCATTTGTGTATATATATTTGGGGGCTGGGGCAGGGAATACATGGCTTACTGAAGAAAAGTATCAAAGAATTCAATGACTCAAAAAGGTAAAAACTTACTGTACCGGACCATGCTATCTTTGGAGTGAGCTGAAAAATAAAGGTAGTAGTAGTATCATGACCATAATTGTTCTTACTTTTTCTTCTCTCCAGAAGAATTGAAGAACTGAGTCAGAGCCTGGCTGCACAGGAGAAACTTGTAGAACAGCTATCTCAAGAGAAGCAACAACTGCTGCATCTGTTGGAGGAGCCAGCTGACATGGAGGTGCAGGTGAGGTCTGGGCTGTACTTCCTGCGGCACTTGCTTCATGCTTTCAGGAGCCCTACTTTATGTATATATATGTATTAGTGTTCCATTGCTGTGTGAGAAACTACTACAGACTCATGGTTCAAAACAACATGCTTTTATTATTCCACAGTTTCTGTGGGTCAAGAGTCCAGGCATGGCTTAGTTGGGTTTTCTGCTCAGGGTCTCACAAGTCTGAAATCAAGGTGTGAGCGGAGCTGCTTTCTCGCCTGGAGGCTCAGTTAGGGAAGGATCCACTTCTAAGCTCCCTCAGGTTGTTGGAAGAATATTTCTATGTGACTGTAGAAATTATGGCAGCTTGCTTCTTCACAGCCAGCTATGGAGAGAGACAGTCTCTTGCTTCTCTCACTTCTAGACACTTTTAAGAGGTTCGCCTGATTAAGTCAAGCCCATCAGTGTACTATCCCTTTTGGTTAACTTAAAGTCAACTGAGTAGGGACCTTAATTACAGCTGCAACACCCCTTAACTTTTGCCATATAACATTGCATAACTGTATAGTGATATCCTTCATCTTTGCCATGTTCTATTGGTTAGAAGCAAGTTACAGGTCTCTCCACACTCTGGGTGTGGACACCAGGAGGTGGAGATCACAGGGGCCATTTTAGGATTCTGCCTGCCACACTGAGTGATGTATGACTGTGAAGAATGTATAATGTGGTTCTAATATTGAACAGAGAACCCTCACTGCTGTGTAGATAATTGCATTAATCTGTGTTGTTGTTCTTGGAGATTACCTCAAGGGGAACTCCCCTCCTACATTCAACTTTTAATTTACTAAAAAAGATACTTCCTGAAGGAACCCTAGCATCTATCTGTGCCCAATCAACATAAACAATTACTAGGTATTCTTACAAATCTTAGATCAACGAAAAAGCAAAACAAGTGCAGTTTAATTTATTGGTCACATATACAAAGGTTAGAATCAGGATGAAAAGAGCAATGCTAAAAATTAGCATAAGGCAGTGTTTCCCCACCGTTCCCGTATCATGACAAAAATAGCAAATAATAAGAAACGTAGAAAATGACGATTTACAGCATAACCAAATTGCTTAAAACCAGTGACTTTTCCTCATTTTTCTCATTATCAACTGCTCTTTTTATTATTCAAGTAATAAATAGGAATTATATAAAAGTCTGCAAATTCCAATAAGCAAAAAGAAATTAGTTTTCAATAGTTATGAGTATAGAAGAAAGAAAATTTTAAAAATTGAGACCCTACAATAAATTCACTCATTAATTATAATTTAAAAAAATAGCAAATGATAGTATTTATTAGGTGTAGCAGAAATGAATGGAACTTCTTACTTGAAAGTGGCCAGCCTGGGGGCTTAGGCCACGATGAGGGCAGAAAGCTCTGGTTAACAAACTCAGGAAATGATGTGTATGCAGGTAATTTGATAGATATGAGTAAAAAATAAAGTTCATAGGCTTTTTGCAAGATACATATTGAAATATATGGAAAATCCCATATGATTTTTTAATTTGAAATAATTTGGCTGGGAATTAAAAGAATTGGATTTCTATCCTTATTTTATTTTATTCTGTTTACTTAGTTAGTTAGTTAGTTACTTACTTACTTACTTAGTTATTGGCTGTGTTGAGTCTCCGTTGCTGCACGCAGGCTTTCTCTAGTTGCATCAAGCGGGGGCTGCTCTTCATTGCGGTGCACTGGCTTCTCATTGCGGTGACTTCTCTTGTTGCAGAGCACGGGCTCTAGGCGCGTGGGCTTCAGTAGTTGTGGCTCACGGGCTTAGTTGCTCCGTGGCATGTGGGATCTTCCTGGACCAGGGCTCGAACCCTGTCCCCTGATTGGCAGGTGGATTCTTAACCACTGTGCCACCAGGGAAGCCCTATCCTGATTCTTTCTGAACTGTGTGACTATGAATACATCACTCTCAGCCTCCATGTGTGTAACATGGAAAAATTAGCTCAGATAATCTCCAAAGTAGCCTTTTGACATTCTATTATGAGTCCAGCATCATTGGGGAAAGTGTATAGTCTCCAAGGTAAGCACTTTAAAAGAAAAATACATAAATTCTGAAATAAAATCGCTCTCATTGTTCTAGTTTTATATTTACAGACACAGATATATTTATGCACACATACTTATTTTTATCAGTATCTTTGGTAAGCACTGAGATGGGTATATGTAGTTCATTATTTGCAATGCTAATAAGGGGGAATGGATTGGTTTCAGTTTTTAAAACAGACTTGAAGAACAGAAAAATTATAATTTCAAAGAGACTAAATTATTTACAGTCTATCCTAAAGGAATGCTTAGAATAAGGTTAAGTACCTTGTTCTAGAGGATAATAACACTGGATGAGCAGAAAAAAGAAATACATCGTCACATAAATTGTACTATATTGATATGCTTCTTTAATGTTATGGTACCTATTAAAATTTATTATTGTTATTGCCCAACTCTTTGTACATTTATAAACTTGATTACATTGTGCTGTGAATTCTGTCAACCAGTGTTTCCCAACCTTTTTCATAGAAAGTTCAGTTTCATAGGAGATGATTATGTGTCTGTGTTATGAGGTAAGTGACTGAGGCTGGTCATGGCTGGAGGTGATTACCTGTGGGGGTGGCATCTCAGCACAGTGGTGGGCCACTGTGAGGCACACTGGCTAGAACACCCAAGTCGGAAAGCTCTGCCACAGGGGGCCTCCTACAGTAGGTCCTTAGAGAGATTAATGGTCAAACAGTTCTCCCTCTGGACCTGTTAGCCTTGCACATAGAAAAACTGTTTTATAGGCAAAGACCAAACTCAGAGTTGTCAATTTGTGTTATTGCTCCCCAGGAAGATTATGACAGAGTGTGAATTATTCAGGGCAAATTGGTCACAATGAGAATTATATCTCACTTTAGTCTCCTAGATAAAAAGAAATATTGAAGCACTTTCTGTAGCATCTTGGGATCATGTAGTCACACTCAAATGGCTCAGATTATTATAATATAAAACCTAGAAGTAAACTCACAGGATTTCTTAAATTCCAAGTATAATTTAAAATATTTATCAATGAATATTCAACAGCTTTTCTGTAATGATAACATTAGCACATATGGTAGCATTTTCTTTGTGCCAGTTGCTGCTCTAAATACCTCATATGTTAACTCAAATTAATGTAAGCCTCAAAGCAACCCAGTGAAGTAGATACTAAACCACATGAAATATTAAGAGATTAATTTTTTTTTAATTATTTTTTTGGGGGTACACCAAGTTCAATCATCTGTTTTTATACACATATCCCCATATTCCCTCCCTTCCTTGACTCCCCCCCTCGAGTCCCCCCCACCCTCCCCGCCCCAGTCCTCTAAGGCATCTTCCATCCTCGAGTTGGACTCCCTTTGTTATACAACAAGGGGAGATTAATTTTTAATAAACTAATGTTTAATAAGTAAATTCTTGAGTACAACTATATTAAAGGATATAAAGAAATAGGCTGGTGCTTGTGCTTGTATGGGAAGTCACAGCTTCAAATGCAGTCTGGTACAGGCATGTTATGTTGGCAATTCAAAAATGGCAAGTGGTAGGGACTTCCTGGGTGGTCCAGTGGTCAAGACTCTGCACTTCTAATGCAGGGGGCAAGGGTTCGATCCCTGGTCAAGGAAGTAAGATCCCACATGCCACACAGTGTGGCCAAAAAAAAAATCCAAACAAACAAAAATGGCAAGTGGCAATGCCAAGGTGAAAAACTCTTGGTAAATTTCTAAATAAATTAATTAAATAACTCCTTTAATTTACATAGCAGTTTAACTCATAGAAGATTCAGAGTATAGTAACATTGTGTTCCTATATACAACAGAATTAAGTCCTAGGTTCAGAAGAGTATATAAACAATTTGATTACCTCTATTAGTGCCCAGTGGAACATTTGAAAGTCACTCAGATTTTGGAACAATGCTTTGTCCTGCTCATTGCAAGTTATGTAGCCCCCCTAGCCCCACTCATCATTGAAACAAGAAATACCGCCCCCCCCCCCCCCCCCAAATTTCCAAAATGCACTCTAGGCTATGGATGCTCGGTAAGAACCACTGGTCTAGGAGGTCCTGGCCTTCAAAGGGTTTAAAGTCCAACAGGGGATTGGCATGTAAACAAAGAACTAAAATGCAGCGTGATAAATGAACAGAGAGAAATATACACGTTGTGCTAAGAGGACCTAGATATGAGAGGGATGAACTCTTTGGAAGTCCAAGAAAGCCTCAGTTGGAAGTCAGCCTTGACCTGGGGCCTTAAAGGCTGAAAGTAGAAGGGCATTCTAGGCAGGGGAACAATATACCCAATGGTGTGGAACACACTTAAGGAATTGGGAGTAATTGGTGTTACCAAATATATGATAAGTGTTGGAGAATGATGGAAAACATAGCTAAGGACTTCATGTTCTAGGCAATGAAGGATTAAAAATTAAAAAATTAAGCGAAGGGAATAAAAGCTTATGAGTTGCATTATAGAAAGCTAGTCCTGCTGGTTGTTTAGATGGAGGATTGACTGAGTAGGTAATTGATGTCACCTCTTGAGACAGCAAATCATGGTTTGATGCAGCTATTCACTGCTTCAACTGGCCCATTCTGTGAATTAGGTAAAGGTAAAGAATATTGTAAGACCTATTATAAAGCACTTTGCCTGTACAGTGATGTGTGACAACACTTGTTATTTGTGATACCTGAAGCCCTTGCTGTGGGTGTTATGCTTGTCTGCTAATAGTAGCAGCATTTTAGTTCTACTGTATTATACCCAGTCTGCCATGCCACTTGTCACTACAGGGGCCATACTTCTACAATGTGGAAGGCACAAGTTCAGTTTCTAAGCTCTGGGCCTGCTCCACAGAGGCTGAAGAATTTCCTTCATCTCCAGCAAAGCCACCCCTAATCCCCCTTACAGATGTTAGGGAATGAAGGAGCTTGATTTCTGAGGACTGATTCACTTCCTCCACCTGCCCCCAAACCCCTCACAATTGGGAACACCACAGTTGGGCTTTAGAAGAAAGAGAGCTTGCAAATCGTACACTTCTAGGTTTGAGTTGCCCAAATGAAAAACACTCATCTTACCCCACCTCACATAGATGAATATTTCTCACGTGATCCCAGTATGAACGTCTGGACTGGGATGTAATCTCAGAGTTTTACCTCAGAGCCTTTCTTCCTCAAATATTAAGAGTTTTGATAAAGATTATTTGATTTAATTGATTTTGCTATCTGTCTAGCTGTTCGCCTTTTCCATTCCAGCAAAATATTGTACACCATCTATTTTAGCTGGAGCGTACCTGTAGAATATTTATGAACTTCTTTTATATAATTAACTTCACAGAACAACAGAAAAATGCTACAAACTTGACATACCACAGAGTGACAGCACTCCACGTTTGCTGTCAGCGCTCCACATCCGTTCAGATGGACAGCGTGCTGTGACTAGAGTGCTCAGGACTTTTGTGATGGAGCTGTCATGCTGCAGCAACTTGTCTACATCTTTCTTACTAGGGAGTCAGAAAATCTAATATAGTGCAGTTTACAGAGCGTTTTTCTCTTCCTTAGTGAAGGTGTCCACAGAGTTGCAGGGAAAAGCTGTCCATTGTTCCAGTTATTGATATTCTCTTTACAGCATGGTGGAAGCTTTATCTCAAAGAACTTTTTAAATGAGACCAGACCTGGGGGGTATGAAGGCAGTGGGAAGATAATGTACTTGCAAAGGAATGTCGGGAGAAATTCTTGTTCTGTTTCTTTCCTTTTTTTTTTTTTTTGTCTCTCCATTTCCCCCCCCGCCCCCAGTATTATGTAAGTGCTATTTATTAATGTGTAATTACACTGTCGTTGGCCTCAAAAATGAAACAGGACAGCAGAATTAGGGAGAGGCATTCATTAAGCCACCAGGACCTTCCTACTCACACAAAGCAGTAAACACTCAAGCCATTGCATTTATGGAAGCTAATGTAAATAGCACTGCATGCAGTAAGGCAGATTTCCTAAAATAACAAACATTCCAGTGTTACCATGGAGAGATCTGCCTGTAGAGGTTAAGGCAAGAATGCACTCTGAATGCTCAAGGCAGAGACTGAAAACGTTGCAGGGATTAGCAGCTCAGGCAGCTCCAGCCAGCTTCATGTAAGGAGTTTTTTTTTTTTTTTTTTTTTTTTAGAGCAGCTTTTCAGTATCCCCTTCTTAAATTGATGAATATTGAAGCTGGAGACTCGGTTTACACATTCTCATTCAACATCACTGTCTCCCAGACAAACCTTCATTGGTAACATGTCTCAGAAACAGGCTTTATCAGCTGAGGCAGTCATAGTTCTGTTAGAGCAGGAAAGGAGGTAGAAAAATGAAGGGCTTCTTCATAGCTTTATTTATTGAGCACTTACAATGCACAAGGTACTGTAAGGTGAAGGAAGAGGAAGACAAAGATATACAAGGTTTAGTCTCTGACTTCTAGGGATTACAATCTAATTGGAAGGTAAGAAAGTCACTGATGGAAACAAAGTACAAAGCAGGAGAGAAAGGAAGGACTCAGAGGCTAGGGTGGGCAGTGAAGATTCTGGTCTATAAGGCATGAGTAGGATTTTAAAAAGAGATAAAAATAATAGCCATGAATTTATTGATTCTTCCAGTGGTTATCTACTTAGATTGAGGAACACACTGTTCTAAGTACCTCAGAAGATAACAAGATGGGTAAAGTGTGGTTCCTCTTCTTAAGGAGTGTACCAGCTGAAGGGGAGAAGGCAATATGGACAAATGACACACACATTACTATAGGTATAAAAAGTGCTTCGGAAGTTCAGAGAAGAGAAAGATGTGTTTTGAGGAGATTAAGAAAGGCAGCTTAAAGGCATTACTTGAAGGTTGGATAGGATTTTGACAAGTCAGGGTGGTAGTGATGGGAAAGAACGTTACAAGTAGATCAGAGAGCGGTAGGGAGGTTTAGGGTGAGGAAGTAGTAGTTACAATAGTGAGGACATGCAGGAAGTCGGTGAGTTTAGGCTAGAAAGATAGGGTGATGCTAGAGTCAGAGGGCCTTAGATGGCAGCTCAAGAGGTTTATGATTGTGGGTGAGTGATCAGGTCTCCAGGTTACTATGCAGGAAAGTGATATATCTGAAATCTGTTTTAGAAAGATTAATCTGGAAGGAGGAGTGAGTAGAGGAGAAAGAAGGTGAGACGACGAATTATTACGGAACTATTACTTAAGATAGGTCACTAGAGGGTAATCAAGAATGGAAGTTTCGTGCTAAGGCAAAAGAATGAAATAACATTTTAAGATACAATAAGCCATTCATTCATTCATGTAATCTAGTCAATGACTGCTTATTGAGCACCTACCATGGCCAGACACTGTTGCAATTAAGTGCTGGAGAAACAATAATTTGTTTCCCCTCAAGAAACTTATATTCTAATAAGGGAGATAGTTAAATAACCACATAATTAAACAAACAAATAATTGCAAGTTGTGATGAATACATTGAAAAAACACAAAGAGCAAGGATTGGCAAACTTTTTCTGTACAAGGCCCGATAAGTAAATAATTTAGACTTTGTAGGCCATAAAATTTCTGCTGTTGTAGCACAAAAACAGTCATACACAATACATGAAGGACTTGGCATGGCTGAGTTCCAGTAAAGTTTTATTTACCCAAACAGGCGGGGGTGGGATTTAGCTCACAATCCATAGTTCCCTGAACCTTAATAGAGAATTAGGAAGAAGGAGGGGGAGGCACTTAGGTAAAGGGAAGATGGCAACCAAGAGTTGTCTTTCCTGGGGCACTTTTGAGATGTCTCTGACACAGACAGGTGCAGATACAAGTAGGTAGTTGGCCATTTGAGAGTTGAACTCAGAGGCGAATTCCGGGATGAAGATATTCTTTTAGTGGTTCTGAGCATCAGTTTCAACGTCTGTTGAAAGCAGGGGCACTTCCCACACAACACTGACTGATTCTTGAACACAGCAGAATGTCCAAGAATTCAACTCAGTTCTGACACTACCTACCTGGAGATAGCATCAGAGTCCACAGGTTAAGGATGCAGTCTTACAGGATCGCCTCCACACCCCTCCCACTGCTCCCTCCTCCTCCTCCTTCCCACCCTTGGGCTTCAGACAACAGTTGCAATCCTGGTTTATCACCTGTACTTCTGACCAGCAATAGATTAGAGGTTCCAACAACCCCTCCTTAGACTTCAGACACCAGTCACCAGTCCAGATTGTTACATGTACTACTGACTGGCTATAAATTAGAGGTTTACATGACCCCTTCCTCGATTAGATTAATTTGCTAGAGCAGCTCGCAGAACTAAGAGACACATTTTATTTACTGGATCACTGGTTTATTGTATGAGGATATAACTCAGGAACAGATGGGAGATATATGTAGGGCAAGGTGTATGAGAAGGGGTGTGGAATTCCTAAACCCTCACCAGGCACAGTACTCTCCCTGAATTTCCACGTGTTCACCAACCCAGAAGCTCTCTGAATCCAGTCCTCTTGGGTTGTTATGGAGGCTTCATTACAAAAGCATGATTGATTGAATCATTGGCAAATTACTTAGCCTCCAGCCCCTTTCCCCGCTCTGGAGATTAGGGGTGGGACTGAAGGCTCCAGCCCTCTAATCACGTGGTGGTTGACTCTTCTGGCAACTCCCCCCCCCACCCACCTTGGGTGTCCTAGTGGCATTCCAAAAGTTATTAACATAATAAAAGACACCTTTGTCACGCTCATCATTTAGGAGATTCCAAGGGTGTTAAGATTCTGTGCCAGAAAGGGGGACAAATCAAACATATATTATTATAAATCACAATATCACAAATATATATTGGAAGTTACTGATATAAAGATGTTAAAGGATGAGACGATATTGAAAGAGAATTAAAAGAGAGAGGTGAAAAAGGCCTAGGACTGACCCTCATTGAACACCTACAAAAGGTTCATAGGGGTATGACTCTTACTCTGAATTCACTAATCCAGTTATGCAGGAAATATCACTTTTACTTTCTTTAAATCAATTTAATGTTACCCTGAGTCCTTATCCTAATCAGGTTGGTGGGAAATTAAATTCTATTCATTTGGTACTTGCTCCTCCCCACTCTCTCAGTTATGTGAAGGTGAAAGTCCCTCGGCTTTATCAGGAGATTACATCAAGGAGACTGCTCTGGTCATTGGTCCATCACTGAAGCACCCCTGCCCCAACACACATCCTAACTGCTTGCTACATTAGACTCTTTTATGGAGCCCCTTGACCTAGACTTTAGCCTCTCCAAGTCACCCGGTGCCTTCTCCCCCCAGGTCCTGCTGCTTCTGCAGGGAACTGACAATGGAGATGGGTCCTTGTTACTCGTTGACCCTCCCCAGTCTCTTCCTGTTTGGGGTGAAATCTCACCCTCTCCTCTCTTGTTGACCTCAAAGACATTACTCTCTCTTCTCCTCCCCGCTTGGTCACCTGGCTTAATCTTCTCATTGCATTTAGAATTTTATCCAAGTCAGGAAACGTATTTGACTTCAGACAACCTCCGCTCTTTGCTCTGCAAAAACTCCTGAGTCAAGGGCCTTACCATCAGACTAGGAAAGAGGTAGGTAGGGGTATACAAGTAACATACTATGTCTCTATCCAAAAATTTACCCTGTCACCATTTGGTTAGGGAAGAAATGTGAGATGAGCTGAAAAAGAAGTAGACTAAGATCGTTTTGTAGAGACACTGAAATGCCGGACTAAGGGTTTTGGACTTCACACTGTAAGTAGTGGACAATTATGGATCTTGACTATGAATGTTCTAGAAATAGTATGCAGGATGATTAGAGGGGTAAGCTTTTAAGGCTGTGTGACATGACTCATGTTTCAGGTTTTAAGCACCTGAAAAGGATAGTGTAGGGAAAATGTGAGACAACATTTCTGAACACACTACAGATATTCAGAAATAGGGTTAAAAAGAATTTAGCATTTGGCCTGATAGGGAAGGGTTCTGAGGAGTTAAAGCTAACAGCTCTTTAGTTTACAGGTCTACGCTGTTGTAGAAAATGATATGCCTGACCTTGTTTCTCCTAATCCTTCTCTAGATGTTGACAATTCGTGAAATTCTGTCCCCCTCTCACCTGTGTTTTGATTGTGAAAGAGGTTGACTTAGTTTTTTCACTTAGTTTTTTCCTCCGTCCCCTAAATCCAGTATGTCCCAAATCAAACTTTGTATTATCTTTTTGCAAATGGACTCAACTCCCACATTTCTGTTTGTTCAGGCAATTTTTTTCTACCAGTCTTCCAGACCAAAAACCTTATCTCTATTTTTAACCTTTTCTCCCCCTTCATCCTCTCTGCATATGTCATCAAGTCCTGCTGTTCATTCTTTCAAAATGATTCTCATATTTACTACTTTCTTTCCATTTTTATACCAGACCTTTATTATCTCACATATGAATAACAGCAGTGGGTTTTTAACAGGTGTTCCTGTAACCATCCCAAAAGCTGACCCTGAAACTCCAAGCCACCCTGTTATCTGACTAGTTTCCCTAAAGTAAACTTTTCATCATGCCATTCTCAGCTCGAATTCATAACAGTAAGTCCAAATTCTTTTGCCTTTCTCAAACATTAACCAAATTCTGCCAATTCCCTCCACAGCATAGCGTCTGGCTTTCAGATGGCCCTTTATACATGTTCTTTGAGCAATTATTGAGATGTACAGAGTGTATGTATAGATGTATAGAGTAGGATGAACCTGGCCACTCAGATATCCCACAAATCCCTAACATGTCCCTTTACCAACAGGCTAGCATCATATTTAACCCAACTTCCAAGACTTTTGATGATGCTATTTTCTTTTTCTAAAGTCCTTTCCTTTGTTTCCTCCATCCTAAGACCCATCTGAAGTCCCACTCTCGCCCCCTTCACCTATATCAGCTCATACTTAACTTTTTCTGCACTTATATTGAAGTTGTCGGTACCATTTCGTTTACCAATCAGTTATTCTGACTGTAGCATGCACACTCTTCCCTTCAACTACACTAAAAGCTCCCTGAAGACAGAGAAAAAAAAATACTGAGTTTCCATAAATTCTTGCTCATCAGCTGATTAACAAATATTTTGAAATTCACTTAAACAGCTGTGGGTATTTAATAACTTGAAAAACTGCAGTGTTTACTATTTTGAGATCAATTCTGCTGATAACCATGTTACTGCAATCTGTAGTTGAAATGGAAATCTCCTGGTTTTAAAACAAGTGTTTTGAAATGCTGTGTTATTAATTAATGCAAAGCATGATTGTTCCTGGCTCCTTAAAGATTTACAACTAGCAGAGGGAAATCACGCACATGCTTGTGGTGTTACAATAAAGCCTAACTGGCTTTATTTTGATATTCTCGCATTTCCTCATCTGCTTTTGCTTCTCTGCCAGAATTGCTTTTTTTTTTTTTTTTGGCATAGTTTTTAGTAATTAGAACAGCTATTTCCAATGTCATAACTAGGGTAATGAAACCTAATACAACTGGTTTGAGACATGAGGATTTTCCACCTCTTGGAAACTCCCTCCCAGCCCAGAATTAGATCTTAAAAACACTACAACACAAGGAGTACAAAAGTAGCTATGGTTCTAAGAGAATCTTCCCAGGCCCTCAAATCTTAGAGATCAAAATAGAGATAGTGCAAAAGATCCCTACCATAATAATACTTAGGAATCTTGTTCCAAATGGCCATACTGTTTTATAAATTCAACAATTTTGTACATAGTTCTTCATTAATGGGTTTTTCCATTTATCTGCAGAACTTCTGATCCTTTGGCTGATATTTGTCTGAATATACTTTAGAACTATTCAGTAGTTTTCAAAGGGCGGTTCTCAGCAGCATCTGCACGATCTGGGAATTTGTTAGGAATGCAAATTCTCA
The DNA here is from genome assembly GCF_030028045.1 of Hippopotamus amphibius kiboko. Lineage (NCBI taxonomy): Eukaryota > Metazoa > Chordata > Mammalia > Artiodactyla > Hippopotamidae > Hippopotamus > Hippopotamus amphibius. Next base: position 105,545,616 of record NC_080186.1, read on the forward strand.
GGCTCCTTCTCAGACCAACTGAATTAGAAACTCGTTAAATCTACATTCAGCAAGCCCTCCAGGTGATTCTGATGCATACCAAAGGTTGAAAACAACTGTTTAAATTCAATATGTTTATTTTGTAGCTTAGGAAATTAAAGGCCAGATATAAGTGATTTGACTTAGGAGAGACAGCAGATATGTGCTTGTGAATGCACTTATCAATCCATTTTGAGGCAAACTGCTGATATATAAAATTAATCATTTGTTTAATTTATTATAGCTTATCATAATATGAAATCGGTTCTCAGTAAAATTTTCCTTTATTTACCTTTTGATAAGTTTTAGAAGAAATCATCCTGTTCTAAATCATCACAAAAGCCCTAGGTCTCACCTTAACAACATGCTTTGCTTCAATCGTAAATGTATGGTGTGTAATGTTTATAAAATAATATTTTCCAAAGCTCACATGGATAGGAACTATGAAGTTTTGAAGCTGCAATTGGGCCTTCTGTAGAATTTCTTCTGCACTATATTTTCCTAATTTTCAAAGCTATTCTTACAGTAAAGTTATAGGGGTGACTTTCCACCAAAGAAATCCCTCAGATTAAAAATTTATGGGTAATACATTTTTATACTAATTTACTCCTTGTCTTTTTTTAATTGAACTATACTAACATATAAAATCTATAGATAAATGGGCTTCCTAGGTGGTGCAGTGGTTAAGAATCTGCCTGGCAATGCAGGGGACACAGGAAGATCCCACATGCCGCAGAGCAACTAAGCCCGTGAGCCACAACTACGAAGCCTGTGCTCTAGAGCCCAACAGCCACAACTAGTGAGCCCATGTGCCGCAACTACTGAAGCCCATGTGCCTAGAACCTGTGCTCTGCAACGAGACGCCAACGCAATGAGGAGCCCGTGCCCCACAACCAAGTAGATCCTGCTCTCTGCAACTAGAGAAAGCCCGCGTGCAGCACGGAGACCCAACACAGCCAAGAAATAAATTAATTTAAAAAAATTTATAAATAATTCAGTTTAAAGAGCTTTAAAATTATACATATCCCCGTAACCATTACCCAAAACAAGATATAGAACATTTTCATCACCCCAGAAAATTCCTTTGTGCTCCCTTGCAATTAATTCTCATCCTGTCTCGCCCCCCATAACCATTCTGAACTTCTATCGTTATAGAAATGGTTAGATTTTAAGTTATTAGACTTAAATCACACGATATACTGATATGGCTTGTTTCACTTAACATGCTTTTGAGATTCATTCATGTTGTGGGTATCAGAGTTCATTCTTTTTTATTCGTGGTTAATATTGCATTATATGAACATATCAAAATGTGTTTATCTTACCTTTTTCTTAGTAACACAATTTTTTCTTATCACAAAATCAATACATGATTATAGAAAATTATAGAATACAAATGAGGAAAGAAGAAAATAAGTATCTATAATTCTTGTCTCCAGACATAATCACTATTTAATAACTTGTATATCCCCCTGAACCTTTTTTAATGTAAGTTGTCCACATATATAATATATATATCACGTGCATTATAAAAATTCTCAGTTTAGGTTCAAGTTTTACCACTCAGACTCTAAGTGTCTTAAATTGGCACAATTCTTAGTTTTAACTACAGAATATTTAAAAAATAATGAGTATACATTCATTGACCAAATTCAAATGATATATAGTATATAGAATGAAAGTAAATGTTCCTGTTCAGCTCCCATTTTCTTTCCTTCCCATAGGCAGCCAGTGTTAACTAAATACAAAATTGACCAAGATGATAGATAAGAACCATGAAGTGCTGAATTTCTTATCACATAATTTCTAAGCTTCATTTTTTAATTTTTATTTTCAGTTGATCTATACAAAAGTGATCTTTTAGTTTTATAATACCAAATGATCATGTTAGGAATAGTTCTAGTACTCTAGTTTACTATCCATTTTGAGATACGGTCTTTAAATATTTTCTCTGGGAGTGAAGAGTGCTATCTTCAAATTTTCTTTAATTGTTGAGTGATTTATTCCTATCTGCTGTTGGAAGCCTAGCTATGTATAGCTCTCTCAGTTTGTTGATCTTTACTTACAGCAAACAATTTTTTCAATAGTAAGTTGCCTTTTCTCCATTTGTACTGACTTGCTGTTCTATACCAACTATCCACATGTTGTCATTAAAGTTTAGAGACTACAGGTCAGGTGCAAAATCTTATTAAGGAATACAGAATAATACAAAGTATTATTTAGAGTTTGCTGCCCAAGAGCTTTTGTGTCATTAATTACTTTGTTTCATTAGCATTTTCCCCAGTAGAGTGGTTTGCATCTGCAGTCAAAGATGAGGCCTTGATTAATGTCTTAACTTGCACTTTTTGGACTTTTGAGTCCTTTCTGTTCTTTAGGACAATACGTAAGACAGGGTATGGCAGCATAGTGTCCTGGCAGGCCAGAAACTCCTTGCCTCTCTATAGATCACTATAGATTCCAAAGATTGTTTTGATTGTTACTTAATTTCTTGTGACTCTGAAGCTCATATACCTAGAGGCAGGCAAAAATGGCACCTGTAGTGAGTCTTACTTGGAACTATATTTTACATTCTTGGTTTTGGGACCAGAAGATGCCTATTCAGGTGAAATCACAGATGCAAAGTTCTGTAGCCTATTAAAGTCAAAGTTCTAAGGACTGGCCTAAGCTCTCATGATGGAGCTACCAAGATTTTGTTTTGATGATTAAATCAGAGAATGATACAATCTTATGCCTGGAGAGCCCCATAAAGCTTTAAAATTACTTTAAAATATTCCATTATAATATTAAAATAAATATTAGTTATTATTTAATGAGCCAAAATCCATTAAAGCACTTATTCAAATAATCTCATTTAATCCTCAATAAAAAGTTTGGGGGTTTATTATGAGCTTTCATTAGAGGCATCTGAATGTCTTCAGGTTTAGGAGTATGGACTCTGTCCTGGAGATGAGGTTCAGAAATACTTGGACTGTTGCTGGCCTTATTATCTCACAGGGTCAAGTTAGAGAAATCTAGCGTTATTGTAATTGGGAAACATTCTGCTCTGGGAAGACTCCAGATGATTGCTTGGGGCTGTTTTTCCTCCCATCTGGAGTCTGCATTCCTCTCAAGCTAGGGAGAAAATTCTTTATTATAAACAGACGTTGACACCTCGATTACACCTAGACAGAGCTCCAGCTTCTCTCCACTCTTTGTATGCAATCTAAGTTCTATACCCAAGACTGGGTGACTTACTACTGGATAATGCTGAATAAGACAGGAACTAACTGAAGTCAGTGACATTTCCAGCCTCACTTCTGCAGACAGCAGCACTCCCTGATACTCTGGACTCTTGCTCAGATAAACAAGGCCTTTTGTTCTAGTGTTTGTCTGTCTTCCCGTCCCACCACCAAAATAAGGCTTGCAGTCTACCTGAACCTGAAAGAAGATTCGGTGATGGCAAGTTACTCTCAGGTGTCTACATTCTTGAAAAAGCTCATTTTCTCTATTATCTTCAAAATCTTGGTTAACCAGCTGCATTCATGTGGTTTTTGCTGGACTCCTTCTCAGGTGACTGCTTTATGCCCTCTCTCGATTTCTTTTCTGAAAAAGGGGAAATCATCCATGACTGCTAAGCTCAACCCCAACGTCACGAGGGGAGAAACACCCGTCCCCGACAGTCGAGGCGGAGGTTGAACCGAGCCTCCTAAAATCCGCCCTACCTACCACCTCCCCGGTTTATCAACCCCTTCTCCCCGGCCGCCTGTGAAACCCCGGGGCCTTCTAATCCAGGCACCGGACTGGGTAGGGAGAGGAGGTGGGGCTGCAGGCGGGAGGAGGCGGCGCGCAGCCGTACCTAGCGGTGCTGCCAGGCTGCTCCGTCCAGAGTACGTGGCACTACCCGTGGAGAGAGGGGGAGGGGATTCGGCTTTCTCCTCCCCAAGCAGAGCCTCGGGACATCCCGCAGGGGCGGGAGGAAGGATCCGTGGGGGAACTGGTGCGCTTTGGAGCTGAAGTTTTAGCAGATAAAAGTGGCCTGGCGGAGGTCGGCATCCGTCCGACTCTCCGCCCCGGTACACACGGCGAGCCAAGTCTGCGCTCTACCGCGAGAAGCATTGACTAGCTCGGGGGCGAGGGGACGCGCTCGCCACCCCGCATGCGCAGAGCGAGGAGCCGGCCTCCCGGACTACAGCTCCCAGAGGAGTTTGCGGGCGGCCGCAGGCGCCGAGCCGCTGGCGCCATCTTGAAATCTGATCCCCAATCTCTGAGCCTTTGCGTCAGCTGCGGGCGGCCGCCGGTGGACCGCGAACCCGGCCCGCTGAAAGGGAGGACACTGAGGACACCGCGGCTGGCGGGAGAGACGGCTGGAGGAGACATGGCAGGTTCTGAGCGCGGCCTGCGCTGCTGTCACTCAGCATCCCTCTGAAGCGTTTCCGCGCCAGCCCCCTCCCCGAGGGGCGGGGCTGCACACTCCGGTACCCAGAGCCCGCGCGCGGCTGGCGGCGGGGCGCCCTGCAGAGTGGGGACCCCACGGGGCCGTGCCATGGGAGGCCGCCGGTGCGGGAACCGGAACGCAGCCAAGCGCCCGTGAGCGATCGCCGAGCAGCCGCCGCCTCAGGGAAGGTCGGCGCCAACCCCAGGAGGGAAGATGAAGGAGATTTGCAGGATCTGTGCCCGGGAGCTGTGCGGGAACCAGCGGCGCTGGATCTTCCACACGGCATCCAAGCTCAACCTCCAGGTTCTACTGTCGCACGTCCTGGGCAAGGATGTCTCCCGCGATGGCAAAGCTGAGTTTGCTTGCAGCAAGTGTGCTTTCATGCTTGATCGGATCTATAGATTCGACACCGTCATCGCCCGGATCGAAGCCCTTTCTATCGAGCGCTTGCAGAAGCTGCTGCTGGAGAAGGACCGTCTCAAGTTCTGCATTGCTAGCATGTATCGGAAGAATAACGATGACAGTGGCGCGGAGACCAAGGCAGGGAATGGAACGGTGGACATTTCCGGCTTACCCGATGTAAGATACTCTGCGCTGCTCCAGGAGGACTTTGCCTATTCAGGGTTTGAGTGTTGGGTAGAAAATGAGGATCAGATTCAGGACGTACATAGCTGTCATGCTTCGGAAGGCCCCGGAAACCGACCCAGGAGATGCCGGGGCTGTGCAGCTTTGCGGGTTGCTGATTCTGACTATGAAGCCATTTGTAAGGTGCCTCGAAAGGTGGCGAAAAGTATCTCGTGTGGTCCTTCTACCAGGTGGTCCACCAGCATTTGCACTGAAGAACCAGCATTGTCTGAGGTTGGGCCACCGGATTTACCAAGTGCAAAGGTACCACCAGATGGAGAAAGTATGGAGGAAGGGACGCCGGGATCCTCTGTGGAATCTTTGGATGCAAGTGTCCAGGCTAGTCCTCCGCAACAAAAGGATGAGGAACCTGAGAGAAGCGCAAAGGAACTTGTAAAGTGTGACTGTTGTGCAGATGAACAGGCTCCACAGCATATGTGTAACCACAAGCTGGAGCTAGCTCTTAGCATGATTAAAGGTCTTGATTATAAGCCTATCCAGAGCCCCCGAGGGAGCAAGCTTCCTATTCCAGTGAAATCCAGCCCACCTGGAACCAGGCCTGGCCATGTCATGACAGATGGAGTTAGTTCTGGTTTCCTTAACAGGTCTTTGAAACCCCTTTACAAGACACCTGTGAGTTATCCCTTGGAGATCTCAGACCTGCAGGAGCTGTGGGATGATCTCTGTGAAGATTATTTGCCGCTTCGGTTCCAGGTATACAAAATGGCTGCACAGTGATTGACGTTAACTGGCTTCAGGCTTCACATGATTTCTGTCTAGGTGAAGATTAATAATATTCTAGACTTGAGAAAATTAATCATTGAGCCCATTTTTGCTTTACCTTTTGCTTGTGTCGCTTTTAGTAAATGTGATTCACTCAATTTGTTTTTTACTATCCTCTTTATAAGATTATCTATTGGCTTTCCCATTAATTATCAAAATGCACACCTTTTAAGACAAAAGGAGAAAAAGTTCTAATTCACTTTTATCCTATATATAAAAAAAACCATTTAATCTTATTTCTGGCACTAGAACTCTTTCCTCTTCCTTTTCCTACTCCCTACCCCCTTCTTTTTTGGTTTTCATTTTTAGTTTTGTAAGTGTTTTCTCCTATTCTGTAAGAGAGTTCTCTACTTAGTTGCCCTAGAGCATTAAGCCTTTCATCCCCATGTGCACCTCAAACTGATTAGAGCATAGTAAAAGGTTTGGGGGAAACCTGTCAATCCACCAAAGGATTGTAACATCTGGGCAATATTTAAAATAAATTAAGAGGTCATTTGAGGACTAATGATTAATTGTTCATAAAGAGACTTGGGAATTCAAGTGCTGTCATTTAAAATATTAAAACAAAATTTGTTTACAGCCAGTTTGTATACTGAGCTCTATTTGAAGATGTTTGATCTTGAGTTAGGGATTCATCCATTATCGGGTGATAGGAGAGCTTTATCCATTATACTTATGAATTTGTTAATGACTAGAAGATGGCAGTTGATCTTAATTTGAGCTATTTATGTCTGCCCAATTGATTTCATACCAACCTTTTAAATTCAGCTATGTGCAGGGAACTGACAGGTGCTATTTTGTTTCTACAGCAACAGTAAATGCTAGGTTCACTTAACTTTGTGAAACATCTGGCATGTTCTACTTGATACAGATTCTTTAGTGATACCATTACAAAGGTGGGCAATAGAGAAGGCGTTTTTGGAAAGCTTGTCAACATCATCCCAGAAACTTAGAGTTTCTAAATGAAATTGTTGATTTTTACTTGAAATTTTTGAAAAATAGTTCTGTTATGTATAAAATTTTCATCTCAATAAGACGGAGGAATGGCAGAAATATTTTTGAATTTGCAAAAAATTGTCAAAAACAGCATATATTAAAGTGTTATGGAAAAGTATGAATATCCAAAAGTTTAAAATGTGTTTTCATTTGTATAAAATGTTTAGTATGCCTAACGCTTGTGTACTTTTCTTTTGCTTCCTTTTCTGTCATTGAGCTTTGCAGCTAAATTTGGGCTTTGCAGTACAATATTTCTGTGAGCAGACATAGATGTCACAGATGAATCATAGTGTTTTCATATTAGGATCTAAAAGTATTTGGACAGGGTGGGTGGGAGATAAGCTTTTCTCCCCCCTTCAAATATGGCCAATATTGTAGAGAGGTGAAGACTTCGAAAATGACAGGTAAAACAAGAGGAGTTTTTTCTCTGTATTAAATTAAAAATACTCTGTTGGTGCCTGGGCTCAACAAATTTTGGAATTGGGAAGGATTTTAAAGATCATCTCATGTAGGCGCTCAGTTTAGAGATATGGAAAACTCATGGTTTAAATAACAGCCCAGGCAGAGCCAAAGATGCCTAACCATTCTCAGCCAAGACCTTTTTATTCTATATATTAAATCGCATTGCCTGATGTACATTGAATTAAGTAAATACTTATTTCAAATTCAGGACCTTCTTTCTATAACCTAAGGATTGCGGGAGGATTCTTTAGGGATTCTGTGAAGAAATTTGGCATCGTAATGATTTAATGAGCACATTTAAAATATGGTAATATAGTACCTTTAGGTCAAGTCCCTTTACTTCACTAAATTTAGACATTAGAAAAAAATAGACCTTTAACACAGCAATGTATGACTTTTCTGCTGTCACCTGGCTTACCATCTTTACTGTTTGTAGAATAATAAAACATTGAGAGGCAGAAGAAAACATCCAGCTTGAAAAATCGTGGCATTTGGTTGCTATGCCATTTTCTCCAATAATTAACGGTGTGAAGGGAAATAGATTAATTAAGCTCAAACTGTTCATAGATGAAATGTATGTTTTGGATCCCGGATCTACTGTTTAATCTGGTTGACTTTTAAGCTCCTTAAGGCCTATTGTGCTTTATGGCAAAAGCAGATCCAAGTGGGACAAAGGCAGACTGATTTTTGTCTGTTTCTCTGAACAAATGTGAATAGAATAGAAAAAAGTGTCAATTATTTTTGGTAGTTCTCTTTTTAGTTTGTAGAAAGAAAACACATGAAAGAGAAAAAATTTTCCTTTAGCTAAATTCTACTACAAATATGAAGAAAAGCTCTTATCCTAAGAGCGAGATTGTTCTATAAGGTCATTTTGATTCTTTTGTTTAATGTGGTTAGTGTTAAACATCACCATCAGAATTCCTCTTTTCTTCTTTTTCTTTCTCTTCTTTCTTATATTAAAGAAAAACAGCAACAGTGTAGTTCTCCTGCTTACTAATTTTCTGATATTATGCAAACTGATTTATTTGCCTCCTGCAGAGTTTATGTCTGAAGACCCAAGGTTGTCAGATATCTAAAAAACGGTTTGAAGCCTTATTCTAGCTGGTAATTTCCTTCTTTATTGTCTGGCCCTGAACTACAATAGCAAAGCTATATAGGAGGGGTGCAGTCCCTTAGTGAACGTTAATTCAGGTCTGGCTCATGTGCAGTTTGTTTTCTATCTAAATTCAAACAGCAAGAGATCTTTGCTTCAAGCCTTGCAATGGCAGAGCCTGCTCTTGAATGACTGTGATAAATTTATCCCTTTCTATAGCTTAGCTATATAACCCAGATCAGGCCCTTTGGAAGGTGTAAGCATTAGATGCTGGTCAAAGATTAGGCCTTTAATTCTATGGTAGTTGATCATTCTTGTGTATCCCCTATTACTAACAATAGGATAGAAAATTATAGTAGCTTGAGCCCTGTGACTTGCTATTATGACTATGAAAATGTCAAGAAGAATGCTCTTAATCCAGAAGATCTAAATAACTGCCTTTTAGCCTAAAGGTCTTGCATTATGCAACATTCGGCCTGGAAACAGTTCTCTTTTCTGTTGCTGAAAAGCATTTGTCCTGAGTCAAAAGCAACTGAATTTAAAAGTATATTATGATTACAACATGATTTTAGTAACTGATAGCCTGGAGATTAATACCGATTCAACCAAATCAAGTATTACTGATTTCAGGCTCTACAAAATCTTCATAGGAGTGATTGGTTTATGTATTTGATATATCACAAGAATTCATTATGGGCTATTTACTCCGTGGGACTTTGCTAAGTGCTCCTTTGCAGACTTATCTGAAAGGACATTTTCTTTTCTGAGATTTAAAATAGTAAAGTGTTAAGAATAAAGAAGAAACAAACATCTTCCAGCCTTTAGGTCAATACATTACATTTATCAAATTAGGGGTTTCCTATGACGACTCATGCCAAGATGGGTTCAGCTGAGATCCAGACTCATTATGTACTTTTCTGCGGCATTCTTTGGATTTAAAGTTGATATGAAATACCTAACATCTACCTTTTTAATCTATTTATCTGGTCTTTTTTCTAAGAGAGCCACTGAGAGATTAGAACATTGGGCTGGGAATTAGGAGACAGGCCTATTTTTGTTAATGTTGTTTTTATTGTTCTGCTCATTTTACTAAATGAAAACTTTTGGTCCGAACAATATTCCAGGCATTATGGAAGGCAATGGGCTTATAAAGATGAAAGAGAAGATACCAACTTAACTGCATTTGGTTTAATTGGATCGTTTTCCCGATTTCCAGTGTAACTTTAGACAAATTACTTAACTGTTCTAAGTCTCCATTTCCTCAAATGTAAGATAGGATTGTACCAGATGGCTAATTTATAAAGTGTCCTTCACAGCTCTGAGATTCTTTGGTTTAAAGTGATTAAATATGACCATTTAAACCTTGAAACTATTTTATTTAATTCTGCTTGTTACGATTTAAATTTGGAAAATATCTTATAATAGATGTTGTTGGAAAGTTGTTTTATACCGAGGAAGTAAGAAGCCAAGTTTTGTAGAGAATGTTTTATCGTTAAATAAATGATATAATTATTTATCCGTTAGAATTGTTGTAAATACCTATTAAAATAGTTACCTCTCACGTGGTGTGACATAATGCACATCGCTTCAGGGCAAGGCTCCCTGTTACACCCACCACAACAGATATGCCAAGTCAGTATTTTCTAGGAGTCATTATGCTTGCTACTTCTCTCTTTCTCCCTCTGCACCATCCAGTCCCATTGACTCTACCTTCCAAACATATCCAAATCTATCCATTTCTCTCTCCCTCCATTACTGCCACTATAATCCAAGCCACTGTTATCTTTCCCCTGCAGTACTGCAGCAGCTTCCCAGCTGGTCTTCCCACTTCTACTCCTTCTCTCCAACAATCCATTCATCACAGAGCAGCCTACTAGACTGATCTTTCTAAAATTTCAGAATGATGGATTACTTTTCTGTGAAAAACACTGCAGTCTGTTCTCATTTCAATGGGAATGAAATCCATTACCTCAGATGCAGCTTCTGTGCACCAGATCTGGGCCCCACCTGCCTTTCCACCTCATCGTGTATCCCCATGCCCTGTGCCCGTTATGCTCTAGCCCTGTGCTATCCAGCAAGGCAGCCGCTAGCCTTGTGTGGCTGCTGAGCACTTGCAGTGTGGCCAGTCCAAATTGAGATATGCTGTGAGTGTAAAGTATACCCTTAATTTTAGAGACTTATGGAAAGAACGTAAAGTATCTTGTTAGTTTTTATATTGAATACGTGCTTATGATAATATTTTAGATACAATATATTGGGTCAAATAAAATGTTTTATTAAAATTAAGTTTACCAATTTACTTTTACTTTAGTCCATGGAGATACTGGAAAATTTAAAATTACATATGTAGCTCACTTTATATTTCTATTGGGAAGTGCTGCTCTAACCACATAGGCCTTTCTCTTTCCCAGGGTCACATCTACCCTAGGTCTTTTCCGTTAGTTGTTCCTCTCCCTAGGTGATTCTTCTGTTGATCTTTGCAGAGCAGGCTCCTTATCATGTAGATCTTCATTTAAGTACCATCTGATAGAGACCTTCCACTGATCAGCCACTTTAAAGTAACTCATGCTTTGCTATTTCACAGCATAGAGCTTATCTCTATCTTATGTTTTGTGTATTTCTTTGTTCTTTTATATGTAGCTCCCCGCTCCAACTCCCACAGTGCTTTGCACATTAGGGTACTTCGTAGATGTTTTAAAAAATGATGAATAGCACTGGAAGAATAGAAAAGGTTTTTCTTGTAAAATCTTTATACTTCCAGTCAGTTGCTGTCAGGAAGGGATTTAAGGTAAGCTGTAACCCCACTGCCTAGAAGGTGGTAATCAGAGTTTGAACATGTGAGGTAAGGAAAAAACGAATAACAGCTGCCTTTTTTCTCTTCCTAATGGATTTGTATTTTCCCTAAGTGGAGTGGGGGAGAAGGCAGGGGTGGGGGAAGCGGGGAGAGAAGATATGGAATTTAATGCCACAGTGAATACCTAACATTTTGTTTTTGTATCTTAGCTCATAATGAATATTAGGTACAGTTCAGAAGGTTTATCTTAGTCTGATTGATCGTCCCAAATACAAATAGAGGGTTTTTTCCTCCCGAATCTTTTTGGTGAATTCCTATAAAACATACCTCCTTCCCAGACCCTATGGATTTTAAAATTTATTTTAATTTTTTTTTTTACTTTTTATTTTCAAATAATTTCAAACTTACAGAAGACATAAGAGAAGTACAAAGAACTAGGTTCACCAGTTGCCAATATTTACCCAGATTCACAGTTGCTAATATGTTGCTACATTTGCTTTATCACTCCCACTGTCTATAGACACATTTTTTTCCTGAATTGAGAATTAGTTGCAGATATTATGCATCTTTACACTCAATAAACATGTATTTCCTAAAGACAAGGACATCTCTTACATAACTACAGTGCAGTTACCAAAGGAAATTTAGGATTGATTAAATACTGTTATCTAACATATGGTCCATGTTAGAAATCTACCCACTTTTCCAGTAATGTGAATAGACGTGTTATAAGAAGAATAGCTGAACTATAACTTTTCCTCCCTTTGGGGTGGTATAAGTTTGGCCTTTTGAATTCCCTGATTGAAAATAGGATAAAGCAAATATTTGGTCATCATAAGCATTTTTAAACATCCTCCCTTCTTTTTAATTTCTGGATTATTTGCTTTAACTGAATAGTGTTTGTGCAGGTTCTTAGGGAAAGGTTGGGGGGTGGGTAGCTAGAGAGTGAGTGAGTCAGTACTATAATAAGGAATAGGACTGTCTTCAGGAAGTAATCCATTCAACTGGTAATCTGTTCAGCATCTCTGATTTTCTACGTCTCTGCAAAAAAATGCCAAAGACTTTTGAAGGTAAAATTTATTGTTGGCTACATTTAACTCAACGTGCTCATCTTGCTTCTTCCTAGCCCATGGCCGAAGAGTTAGTCAGACAGCAAAAGCTGAATTCAAGTGAGACCAGTACAACTCAGCAGTCTGTGTCTGATTCCCATTTGGCAGAACTCCAGGAAAAAATCCAGCAAACGGAGGCCACCAACAAGGTATGATCAATACCATGCCCTTGGAGATCGCAGGCTTTCCTAAGAAGGTGATGGGCTGTCACCGAGGCTGGGTTGACCTCTCTGAGTAGGACCTGGGAGGTGGATACTGTGTATGCCTCGTGCTCTGTGGAATAGATTCTTAAAAGTGTAGTTCTTTCCTTTTTCTCTCATCAGGATTTTAGCCCGTTTTGCACAGATCAGAATTTCTGGTGCCTTTTGGATCTGAAATTAAAGCTTGAATGCAATTTTTAACTGTATAAGGCACGGAGACCAAGGTTTATGCTTTTGATTTTGGTTTAACTTCTAACCCCATTATAGCCCATGGATTTTAACATGTGCTTAAGAAGAAAATTCCCACAATTTGGGTTGCTGCACGCCTGGCTTGGTGTACCCTTGTTGTGTCCTGTTCTGTAGTAGATAGCAGAAGCTCCTTGGTCTTTGTGTAAAAAATCCACAGACTCATGTGAACAAGTACCCCCAATATGGCTGCCGTCATAGAGAAAGCGCAGTGTGTGAGAATTGAAGCAACTGAGTACTCGAGGAAGTATTTCATATTTCCTGCTACTTTCTCTTGCTGATTGACTTAGGACTTTAATGGTTATGCTATGTGGGAAAAAAATAACAAGGTAATATTCCCTAAGAAATCCTTCAAACCTAGATTTGAGGAAGGGTTTCATGGTTGCGTTTGAGATTAAAAGAAATTGACCTAACCAACTGTTTTTCTTTGCTGAATTCAGATTCTTCAAGAAAAACTGAACGAAATGAGCTGTGAACTAAAGTCTGCTCAGGAGTCATCTCAGAAGCAAGATGGTACAATTCAAAACCTCAAGGAAACTCTGAAAAGCAGGGAAAGTGAGGTAAAATATTTGGCAATCAAGGACCTATGAGGAAACATTTTTTCCCATCAAAGTAGACAGGTATTCTATAATTTGTAGAAATGGATATTGTCAGACTAACAGATCTTAGCCTAGAGAATGTGTAGTGTCATCTAAATTGGTATTTTGGAATAGTCCTGCTGCTAAAATCTGTGTAGGCAAGATCATGGAATTCATATTTAGTTTGCTAACACGTCTGGTATTCCCTCTCTCGTTTTCAGACCGAGGAGTTGTACCAGGTGATTGAAGGTCAAAACGATACAATGGCAAAGCTTCGAGAAATGCTGCACCAGAGTCAGCTTGGACAACTTCATGTATGTGAGGGTCACCTAGGCCAGGGGGCATCTCTTGAGCATGTGCGACCCTCAGCCACAGTGTTGGTCTTGTTGGTCTCGGCTGCTCAGTGCTCGCCCTCCTGGTGGTGATGATTTTCACTCTCTTTTCAGAACTCAGAGGGTACTTTCCCAGCTCAGCAACAGGTGGCTCTGCTTGATCTTCAGAGCGCTTTGTTCTGCAGCCAACTTGAAATACAGAAGCTCCAGAGGGTGGTACGACAAAAAGAACGGCAACTGGCTGATGCCAGACGATGTGTGCAATTTGTAGAGGCTGCAGCACAGGAGAGAGAACAGCAGAAAGAGGCTTCTTGGAAACATAACCAAGTAAATCATTAATCATTTTGTGTCACAGTGTACATGCAGACTTTGCCCTGATAATAACTTTTTATAAGGATAGCTTGTGTTGAATGTTTGAGTTATGTACTTACTCTAATTCAGTTCAACATTTGTTACCCTTATACCATGTGCCAGGTATTGGGCTGTATTCTGGAAATACAAGAGTGAATATCACAGGCTCTTTGCTCTTAAGTTACATGTAATATAGTATGAAAGACAGTCATGTAAACAGTATTTCAGTGCAGTAAATACTGTAGAGGAGGCATACAGGGGTCCTATAAGAATATATAGGTGGGGCTGAGGAAGAGAGTCAGAGAAAGCTTCACAAAGGAGGAGCTATCTGAGATTCTTGAAGGGTGGGTAAAAGTCAGCGAGACAGAAAAGTGGGAAAAACAACCAAGTCAGGAATGGCATGCACAATTAGCCATGTACGTTTTTAAAAACAAAACACATAATTCTTAAATGGTCTCTTCATTTCGTTAGCTTAGAGCAAATGCTATATTTTTATTTAAGATTTAAAAGGATAGGTAGTAATATTGTATGCTTGAGCTTACTGTAAAGTAAAGGATCCAGGTTTATGATGGAACAGAGTCCCACTTAGTACTTATATAAATATGTCATTTTTAAGCCAAGAAATAAGTATTGAACCATAATATCAAATTTACATCCTACTCCCATCCACAGTTCCCATAATTTTCCCACATCCTATTTGACTCATGTGTAGTATCTCTATAGTAATTTTAAGAATGACACTTTTTGCTACTTTATTTTTTTGTTCTTTATGCCTTGAAAGTTTTAAGGCCTCCATATCTAATAACCATGTGAAAATTTTAGATTGTTTGAAAAGGGAATCTATTTAATTTAGGAATTACGCAAAGCCTTGCAGCAGCTACAAGGAGAATTGCAGAGTAAGAGCCAAGAGCTTCATACCCTGGAGGCTGAAAAATATAATGAGATTCGCACCCAAGAGCAACACATTCAGCACCTCAACCATAACCTGAGTCACAAAGAGCAGCTGCTGCAGGTGAGTCCACAGAATGATTTCAACTAAAATTGGGTTCATAGGGCTCGGGAATTTATGTTCATATCATCTCAAAATATGAGTCCACCTGTGTTGAGTACCTGCTACATGCAGAACATTAGGAGGTGGGAATCAGGAGGATTCAGAAGAAATAGAAAGTACAGTCCAGCAAGTGCAGGAAATAGGAAGTATAGACCTGAAAGACTTAAGCAATAAATATTCAGCAAATAGTTGTTTAGCACCTCTGTCAGTCAGATACTAGGCTAGGTATGAGGAAGATGGAGCGAACATATGTCCACTGCTCCTACTGAAGACCTCTGTATAGAAATTTCCAGAATTATTTATTTGATACAATGAAAGTTATAGGGAAAAATGGAACACTAAAGAAGAGAGTGATCAGTTCTACCACCTGCTGTAAGCTTTAGTACCATTGGATCCCTTACATTTCGCTGAGCATACGATTTTTCCATAGTATACATACGTTGTGTCAAATTTTTTCTCTGATCAGAGATACCTTACAGCCTCTTGGGAAACTCCTAGTCCTTTAAGACTCAGAGCAAATGTAAGCTCTTTCGTGAGAACTTTAGTGACACCTTCAGGCAGAGGGAGACAGTGCATCCCATGTTCCCCTAGTAGCTCAGGACATGCGTGTATGTAGACACATGCATATATGTGATGCAGAATAGTTAACAATTTGTACATCTGTAATCATCTGCTAATCTGTGTTCCCCTTGAGGGTGATCACATTCTTTCTTTTATCCAGAATCACTAACAAATTCCTTGACAAAGTGTAGGAATTCAGTTAATACTGAATAAATGAATAAAGGAAAATATTTTTTGGTCTCATTAGGAATTTCGGGAGCTCCTGCAGTATCGAAATAACTCGGACAAAACCCTTGAAGCAAATGAAATGTTGCTTGAGAAACTTCGGCAAAGAATACAAGATAGAGATGTTGCTCTAGAGGTATGTACCATAATTTCCCTTACAGTGCTGTGGATTATTCCACCCATGGGGGGACTTTAGAAATGTATTTACTTCATTTGCTGCTTTTTGGAGTTGGTTTTCCTTCCTTTATATGTGGAATCTTATTGAACGAGAGTGATCAGAATAGTGACTCTCATGGAGCTTTGGGATGTTTACCTGCTTGCAGCGGGCTATAGATGAAAAGTTCTCCAGTCTAGAAGAAAAAGAAAAAGAACTGCGTCAACTTCATCTTGCCGTGAGAGAGCGAGATCATGACTTAGAGAGATTGCGTGGTATCCTCTCCTCCAATGAAGCTACCATGCAGGTGAGAGCAAAATCTGTCATGGCCCGGTATCCCTCTCCCACTTGGATTCTAAACCTGAAGCATCACTCCTTCCATCATTTTCTGAAAGGCAGGATATTTGCTTTATAAAAAAAACAAAAAACAAAAATGAACAAAAATAGCAGTCATTAGTTCTGTCATTATAAATAAGGGAGTGAGAAGTTTTAGCACTTCTGTGAACTTCATAGGAGAGGGCAGTGAATATGGATTTTTATACACAGTTCTAATTTATTTCTAATCCTTGCCAATACTTATATACTTTTATATAAACATTTCTCAGATGCAGCTATTATATTTTTCTTGTTAATATTATATGTCCATGTGCAGCCACAATCAGAACACTTGTTTCTCTTATTAATATTTACTCTGGGCTATTTTTGTATATTTATTTTAGAGCTAAAGTATCTAGCCATCTGCTACTTCTTAAAGAAGTTCTCCACTTCCTCCAAAATACTTCATTTAACATTTACATTATATTTATCTCTACAAACTAGATGAGAGTTTCTAAAAACAAAAAATAGACTAGTATGGCATTGTTAGATTAGGAACTAAGCTTTTTCCTTTTACAAAAGAAGTTGATAGATAACTTAGGAGATAATGTAAAGGTGGATCCAGTTTCCTGTGCATGGTGAGGAGTGTGGGGTGGCCTTTGACTTACGGCTACTTTCTTTGTGACTGTAGAGTATGGAAAGCCTCCTGAGGGCCAAAGGCCTGGAAGTGGAACAGTTATCTGCCACCTGTCAAAACCTCCAGTGGCTGAAAGAAGAAATGGAAACCAAATTTAGCCATTGGCAGAAGGAGCAAGAAAGTATCATTCAGCAGCTGCAGACATCTCTGCATGACAGGAACAAAGAAGTGGAGGCAAGAATTTAGTTAACTTAAGGACAGTCGGTTTAGTGATGACATAATCTCAGTCTCGGATCAGGACTCTTAAGGTCTGAGAGGCCGGTGACCCAAGTCTTTAATTCCATCCTGTGCCTGGGCAGGTCATTGGCTTTCACGGGGACATTTTTTTCCTATACCTATAAACTCAAGGGGACAATTATCTTTCGCAAAGAAGTTATGTGAGAATTAATGAGATCTAAAAATGTACCTACAATATGATAGCTAACGTTTGTTATGGTGCTCATGCCGTGTCAGGCACTTTTTTAAGAGCTTAATAGATGTGAATTCGTTGAATCCTCGCACATCTATGAGGTACGTACTATTATTCCTCTTTTACAGACAGGGAAACAGACTTCTGAAGTGAAGGAACTTGTCCAGAGTGACGTAGCTAGTAAGTGGCTTAGCCAGCATGCAACCCAGGCAGCAGGGCTCCACCATTCTAACCACGTGTTTTACCTCCCAGTGTAGAACTAGGAGCTGCATCACCATGCTGATAAATGCAGTGCTTGTTATTTTTTTCAGCTTATCCTTTTGTGTCCCCCCCTATGAAGTCAAATGGGGTAGAAAATAAATGAGATAAATGAACTGAGTGCCCGTTTATCCTCATCTAATACTATTATGTGCCCTGAGCAATAGGGAAAGGACTTACTTTAGGAGGCAACATGTAAGTTGCCATTCTAAGTATTTTTTCTGTATTGTCAGTGTTTGTTCACTGAGCATGTATTGACAGTCTTTTATGTACCAGGCCTATGCTAGATCTGGGGAGACAGGAATGAATAAAACATCATACTTGCTCTCTGTGATAGATTCTTTTAAGCTCTTTGGTGTATAGTAGGGGGAATTCTTTTCCTCCAAAACTTACACTGTCTCTCCTGTGTTAGGATCTTAGTGCAACGTTGCTCTGCAAACTTGGACCAGGGCAGAGTGAGATAGCTGAGGAGCTGTGCCAGCGTCTGCAGCGAAAAGAAAGGATGCTGCAGGACCTTCTAACGGATCGAAACAAACAAGCAATGGAGTATGAAATGGAGATTCAGGGCCTGCTTCAGTCCATGAGCACCAGGGAGCAGGAGAGCCAAGTAAGGACGAATGTACAGTCCAGAAGAGTATCACTTAGTGCCTTAATAGTCCGCACTATAGGAAGCATTGGAACCTTATAACGTGTAAAATTTATGCTATTTTACAGCCCACTCTGTTAGATTTTTTTCCTTCAGCCTATTAAATAGACTACAGTTTTATATCAATCATCAAAGTATGAAATATTTCTAGGACACTTTGTATTTTGAAGGGTGCCTGAGTAATACGTGTCCCCACTCATTGAGTTCATTATGTGCATTTTCTTTTCCTTAATGTTCTGATAATTTGGACAGAAAGGACTATGGGCTTCTGGAGTGTTTTGATTTTGATTCTAAATTATCAAGACTTGAGTGATATTTTGTTTCTAGCCAGGGTATGGGAAAACTTACACTTTACATATTTTCTCTAAATTCGTATCAATTATTTTAAGAGGGAAAAAAAGATTGTGATTTTTTCAAAGGCCATGATGAGAATAAACACTCTGAGAGTAATATGGCATATAGTGATTTCAAAATAATGGTACACAAATATTTCAAAAGTAAATTCTTAATTTATCCTCATTTTCATGTATCTTTCTCCTGAAGGCTAGAGAAAATCTCCTGGTATAGTTGATTTGTGCTACGTTTCAGGGACCAGTCACTCAGAATTCCCTCTAGTCAGTTCTCAGAAGGAACTACATTCTTATCATTCGCTCATGTTATTTGACCATTAATATTCTCTAATGCTTCCTTATATTACAGGATGGTTATATTACACTCATCCAATTCTTAGGCCCACTGAAGTAAATATACATTTTGTTAGAAACATGCTGCCACGTGCTGCAGAAATTGCTTCTAGAATAGATCTAACAAAATTATTGTGAATTATTTAAGTCCTTGTCAAGAGGCTAACAAGTCTTTGAGTTTTCTTTTTCACCCCTTTGTAATTTGAAAGAATTAGCCTTATTACAACTTAATACACCGCTGGTGGTAAAATAATGGAATCTAGGAGATACTTGAAATTACGAAAGATTTTCAACTCAAGAAAAAGTGTAGTAGTTGTATTCTTCTAGATCTGTTTCTTGAATTTTATATGTAGAAGAATCCCTTGAGTAGCTTTTTAAAAATATAACCTCAGGAATTTGCATTTCATACGTGCTTCCCCATGATGGTGATGCTGTTGGTCTCTGAACCACACTTGGAGGAGCAGTGCTAAAAACAGCACTACTAGAAAAAGGGTACCAGATAGATCATATGTATGACACAAGGTGTATTTACTCTGTTTCTTTCCATAGTTTCACAGAGATTTTTATTAAGGCAAATTAATAATGCACTGTTACCTCTAAGATGGTTATGTCCAAATCCCTAAAGAGTCTGAATTTTCCATACTAAAACTGGAAGTTTATTCTTTTACTTCACTTAGAAATTATGACAAAAGTGCAGCTTCTTATTTAAAATAGTACTAATTTTCCCAGACGCAGTTTTTGCTGTAATATGATCTTTTCATCACCTTATATCCTCAGTAACTTTAGTCTTAGTTTATTACTTCTAGGTTTTCTGATTAAATGCAGACTTTCTGTGTGGTAATGGTCACAAAAAAGGTTTCTAAATCTTTTCCTTATTGTGCCATCATATGTCTTAGAAAACTGGGATTTGAAATAAACTGGGTTTGGTGATTTTGAGGTTCAGATTCGCCTGATCATGTGGTCTGATAAAAATGTTTCTGTGTAATTGAGTCATTCAGTAAATAGGTCTTGAGTGTCTATGTATTGAGTGCCTACTGTGTGCCAGACACTGTTCTGGGTGCTTGGATTCAGCACTGAACAAAACATCATAGTACTTGCCCTTAGAAAACTTACATCCAGTTGTGGGGTGAGGGGGTGGGGGAGCGGGAGAGAGAGAGGTAAAGACAATAAATAGATATAGTGATAATAGATAGATGGATATAAGTGCACTGTAAAAAAATTTAGCATGACAGGGGAATTTGGGGTAGAGATGATCGCTGTTTTAGATAGAAAGTGCAGAAAAGGCCAATCTGATAAGTTGACATTTGGCAAAGACCTTAAGGGAGCAAACCAAACAAATGTTTGGGCAAAGAACATGCAGGCCAAAGGCACATGTATCCCAAAATAAAGAAAGACATCTGTTACCCAATTCAAACAAGAATCTTAATACCTTAGCCTGATAGTTCTAGCAGAACCAATTTCAGATTATTTCATCTGTAATAGATGTGTTATATTTCGTTGTTCCAATATTCTGCCTATGAGAGCCTTTCTTTCCACTCATTAACTATGATTTTTCCTATAAAATGAAAGCAAGGAAACTATTTCTTAGGGTCCCACTGGCTTTTCTCAAATGGTTGGCTTTCAACAATGACATCAGAACACACATTTTTTTTTATTAGAATATCTCTCTAATGTTATGTGTGATTTCCTTACTAGGCTGCTGCAGAAAAGATGGTACAAGCCCTAATGGAAAGAAATGCAGAGTTACAGGCCCTGCGCCAGTATTTAGGAGGGAAAGATTTCATGATGTCCCAAGCACTCATCTCTAACCAATCGGCTGAAGTTACCTCTGTCAGTCCCCATCTTGGAGAGCAAACTGATCAAGTAAGAACTATAGACTTGTATAGATGTTTATGCCAACTGCATTTTCTTTTTATATCTGAGGCCTAAGTATGATAATTTTAATACCAAGTTGTGTGAGAATGTTCCAAGTCCTTGTCATTGTGATCATGGTTCCTGTATCTTCCTAAATCCCCCAACTCTTCCAATTTTTAGGGTTCAGTGCATATACCCTCCAGAGATGATAGCACTTCACTGACTGCCAAAGGGGATACTAGCGTACCCAGGTCCACATTAGGTAAGTATCAAATTTCATTAAAGAACCTCTGTCTCTCCTTCCTGTAACTCTCTGTTAATAGGTTTGGCCAAGACTCTCTTTCTCTTCCTACCTTAACACAAAAACATAAGTTTGGGTTCCACTGAAAGGCTGAAGACTTGTCTGTCCCAGGGAGAACTGCCCTTACCTTGTATTGAATTAAAGGTATTGCTCTGGCTACACGATTTGTCCCAGAGAAACTGCATCCTAATTCTCTTTTTCAGATAGCTTTGCAGGCATTCAGGAATGCAGAAGGCAGTATTTCCAAACCTGCACAGCAGGACCATGGGGCTGACACTTTGTTCTGGGTATCTTTTAAGCAGGCTGAGGCTACTCACTGTAACTTGACATAACCCACATTATAGAATTGAGAGGGATAGGCAGTGCCGAGCTCTGCTCCATCCAAAGGATGGTTATAGGCCTTGAACTCCCTAGAAACAACTGAACAAAACTCAAAGAGGTGCCATAGATTAGAGTCTCTGACTTTCACAGACCAAAAGGTTGGGATCTACGGACGCATCAAAAAAACTATTACCCAGTGAGTTCCAGAAATAGGGGCTCACCATGATTAGTGACTTGTTGATTATAGTGCTATGATAAGAAACATTGGGGACTTGGAGAATTAACTTATGATTTTTTTAATGATTTTAAGAATGTAAAAACTTTGTGTTATAGTGTAGGAATTCATAGATAAGTTGTGCAAGTAGTCATTTTTTAGTGGGAAACTTTATGCTAGTTGAAGAGTAAAGGATGCTGGATTTGTTTAATTTAGTCCCTATTTACCTTTTTTTTTAAAGCGTCTTTCCCCAGTTTTTTATTTTGCAAATTTCAAGCCTATAGAAAAGTGGCAGAAATAGTACAGTGAATACGCATATACAGTTTTAATTAAGATTCACCAATTGTTAACATTTTGCCACTGTTGCAGTATTTCTTACATGTACACACAAACATACAATATTTTTTCTGAACCGTTTAAAAATTACAGACATCATGACACTTCATCCCTAAATACTTTATTATGTATTTCCTAAAAACAAGGGCATTCCCCTCCATAACTACAATGTAATTATCATGCTCAAGAAATTTAGCTTTGATATAGTCCTAGTAGCTAATATACAGTCTGTATTCAGAGTTCCCATTGTTGCAATAATATTCTGGAGAGCTGGTTGTTTTCTTCTCTCAGGGATCATACATTGCACCCACTTGTCATGATTCTTTAGTCTCTTTTAATCTAGAACAGTTTTCTAGCCTTTTTTGTCTTTTTTGACTTTGGCATTTTTTTTTCAATTGAAGTATAGTTGATTTACAATGTTGTATTAATTTCCGGTTAATCAGAGCAAAGTGATACAGTTATATATATCTATATGTAAAGTTAGTTCAACAGTAAGGAAAAAAAGCCAAAAATTGAATACTAACATAAATAAATGAAACTAAATAGCAAATAGATAACCACCCAGAAGATAATAAAAAAAATAATCCAAATAATTTTTGAACTCAGTATTCTAACTGTACACCCTTGGTGGTATCCTATTATTATTTTATCCTTTATCCTATTCTTTTATATTATGGTTTATTACAGGATATTGAATATAGTTCCCTGTGCTATACAGTGGAACCTTGTTGTTTATTCATTCTGTATATAATAGTTTGCATCTGCTAGCCCCAGATTCCCAATCCAGCCTTCCCCAACTTGACAACCACAAGTCTGTTCTCTGACATTGGCATTGTTTAAAACTCTGAGCCAGCTTATGGCCCTCAATTTGGCTCTGATTGTTTCCTCATGGTTAGATTCAAGTTAAACATCTTTGGCACGAATACTACAAGGGTGACCGTCACATCAGGAACACATGGTATCAGTTTGTGTGATGCTCGGTGATATTAAGTTTAGTCATTTGGTTAAGGTTGTATCTGCCAGATGGCTCCACTGTAAAGGCTCGTTTTCCCCTTTGTAATTAATAAGTAATCTGCCAGCAAATACCGCGAGATGTTGATAGTTCTGCTTTCCTGCAGTCATTCACCCAGTGGTTTTGGCATCCTTTGAGATTGTTTGAACCCACTATTGTTTTGGTAGTGTAAAAAGGTGATTTTCTATTTCTAAAATTCCTTCTTTATTTAGTAGTGTGTATTCTTTTATAAAGAAGAGATGCCCTTTCCCTATCTTCATACTCCGTTTGTTTATACAGTATGGAGTAACGGGTTCTTTCTTTTAAAAAAATTATTTTATTATCCATTTCTGTCATTATGCCATCTGATGGTGACATTATCCCGGATTTGGCCAATTGGAGCCCATTCAAGCTGTTCCTCTGTCTTTTCAATATTTCCCCATCCGTTTTCGAGCACTTCCGTACTTTCTGGCACAATAAGATGCTCTGTGATTACCTTTTCTTTGCCTGCCTCAGCCCTGAAATTATCCATTACTTCAAGGAGCTCTCTGGTTCCTTTTAGTGGGTAATGGCATTTCTATACTAATGTCAGGGCATAAGATAAGTTCATAGCTACAGCTATGTCATTTGCTTCTAGGCCCTTTTAAGTGAACAGAGCTAAGGATGTTTATGTGTATCTGCCAGTGTGTGTGCGTATATCTATATATATTTATATCTCCACTTTATACTGATTCGCCTAATTCCAGTTTAACAAGTTTGTTCTTTCCCTTATTTCGTATTTGTATCTGCCTTCTCCCAACATTGAGAAACTTGGTTACCTATAACATCACTATATTTATACATTTGCACAGTACACAAAAATAGTTTCAGAATGGATACATGAATACCATTATCAACAGTAAGTCTATTAAAAAATGTTTAAAATTTCTTTGCAATTCTTTTTATCCTTGGAATATTTCCCACCAAGGGTATACAGTTAGAATACTGAGTTCAAAAGTTATTTGCATTACTTTCTTTTTTATTATTTTCTGGGTGGTAATCTTATCTATTTGCTATTTAATTTCATTTATTTATGTTAATATTCAATTTTTGGCTTTTTCTTCCTCATTGTTGAACTAAATTTACACGTTAATAGTAAAACGTTAACATGGTTCCAAGCTCAAGAATACAGAAAAGTATACTCAGAAGTCCTATCTACTTCCCTATCCTTTCTCTCCTGTTTTCACTCATTCCCTGAAGGCAGTCGGTTTCATTTCTGAGGTATCCTTCCTGTGTTTCTTTTTGCAAAAATAAGCAGATTAATCCTATGTGTATATGTGATGTGTAGTTCTTATTTCACATTTTTCCTAATATAAAACATACTTCACTAGATGTAATTCTTTTGTACCCAGATTGTTGTACTTAATATCTTGGAAATCACTCCATATCAGTTCATAAAGATATTCCTCATTCTTTTTTACAGCTATATGTTGTACTTCATTGTGTGGACATATTATGCTTTATTCATTCTTCTTTTTATAGGCTTATAGGTTGATTGCAGTATTTTGCTATTACAAATAATGCTGTAAAGAACTGTGCATATATGTTTTGTTGTGGTTGGATCGTATCTTAGAGTAAATGCCTCAGAAACAAGGCAGCAAAGATCACATTATGTTAATAGTGATTATAACTATCCCTATGTGTTCATTTTTAGGAGACTTGGATACAGTTGCAGGGCTGGAAAAAGAATTGAGTAATGCCAAAGAGGAACTTGAGCTCATGGCTAAAAAAGAGAGAGAAAGTCGGGTGAGTTTTCTAGTCAAGCCTAATTTCTGAATTCCTGTTTTTATTTTCAAAATAGCTTATATTTAAAAGAATAAAATTCGCCACGTATATCTGGGTCCAAATGCAAGTTGAGCCTTTTTTTCTTTCTGTAAAAAAATAGAAATTGCTTTATTATGCACAATATCGCACGAAGATGCTCCTGTTTTTATAAATGGGATCATTAAAACTTTTTAAGTGCTGAAAAAACACAGTTCTCTCTTCCCATTGCTAACTAGAATAAAATAATTTTAAAGGACTTGTGAAAAAATGAAGTGCTATATAATTGCTGCTTAGAATTATGACATTAGATCCATGAAATTAGTCTTAGAAACATGGAACAAGAGAAATTTGAGAAAGACCCATGTTTACTGAGTACTGCTATATGCAGTGCACTGTGCTGGGTACTTAAATTAGCGCTAATACAGCTCTGCTATGTAAGTCGTGTCGGCCCTATTTTATAGATGAAGAAGCTGAAACACTGTTTTAAAACCTGGAGGTGGGGAATAGTTATATGACTATAAAATGTTAAAGCTAAGATGTAAACTCAAAATACTTCCTAAGATGTCATTTCCTGGAGCAGACAATTTTTCCCATTCTTGTTCTCTCTTTCTAGGGATAGAGTTTTCATCAGTTTTCTTAGAAGAGGCCTCTCAGCCTTACAGAATCCCTTCCCTTTCTGCTTCCCCATACAGCTAGTTGTTTGTCTGACTGCATGATGTAGAAGAAGCATTAGGGCCACAGTATAGAATTACAGACTAAAACTAAAAGTCTTTATGTTACCATGGCCTCTATTTTAGAAGATCAGCCAGTGGCATGGGTTGCTCAGTTAAGTTTAGCTGGCTAGTCTATATAGCTCCTCAGTTTTTTTCCACCTCTTTGCCCTTGTTAGATCGATAATATAAAATCTGCATTCATATTTGTGATGAAATTACCTTATTGTACCTCTGATTTCTCTTTTCATTACCATATTTCTCCTTATGAACAGACTCATGTAATATGACTCAAGTTTTGAGGATATGAAATCGTGTGGCATTTTAAAAATACTACTTTAAAAAATCCCCTGGTTCCCTTCCTTTTTTTGATTCTACCCTAGCCATTATCATACCAGAGAATTTAGTTGCCACATGCTGTTCCTGTTTCTCTTACATATACTCAATAAAGAGTAATGTTACTTTTGGTTCTGTCCTATTTTCAGGATCATAAAATTGTAATGAATGTAAATGAATATTTTGAAGAAAAATATTTAAAAGAAAAAAAATGGGTATTTTGAGTGAATTGTATTTAGCTCTACTGCTTACCTCTATATATATATTTTTAATTATTTATTTTATTGGCCGTGTTGGGTCTTTTTTTGCTGTGTGCGGGCTTTCTCTAGTTGCGGTGAGTGGGGGCTACTCTTCGTTGTGGTGCGCGGGCTCCTCATTGCCGTGCCTTCTCTTGTTGCGGAGCACAGGCTCTACGCACATGGGCTTCGGTAGTTGCAGCACGTGGGCTCAGTAGTTGTGGCTCACGGGCTCTAAAGCACAGGCTCAATAGTTGTGGCACACGGGCTTAGTTGCTTGGCGGCATGTAGGATCTTCCTGGAGCAGGGAACGAACCCGTGTCCCCTGCATTGGCAGGTGGATTCTTAACCACTGCACCACCTAGGAAGCCCCCTCTATATGTTCTTAATCAACTACAACTTCTCAATTCAATGCTATGTATTTTCCTCTAATATTAGGTATTTACCAAAGCCATATAGATTTTCCCAGGTTTTTCAATATTCCCCCTGCTATCTTGATATAATAGTAGTGGTGGTAGTAATAGTTATTCACCAATTGCCTGCTATGTGCCACACACTTTAAATACATTTTCTCTATTCTCACATAACCCTGAAAAGTAGACATTATTCCCATTTTACAACTGAAGAACCTGAAGCTCAGTTTAAATTGCCTTGTTCGGGAGATCAGGCCAAGATTTAAAACCCACGTCTATCTGACTACAAACTTTTACCATGCTGCAATGATGTTTTCTTCCTTATGTTTCTTCCGTGATGCAAATACCTGAATATAAAATGGCAGAGATCTCTGAAGAGGGCCTAATAAATAGAACCCTTTTTCCATACCCAAGATCTGAACAAAATGAGAAATGAAACAAAATTGTGGCAGATAGTTTGGTACTTTATCGACTATGTTACTGATAAAGGCTTAGGTAGAGAATTTATTGCAAGAGCCAAGTGGGCCTGCTGACTGGTCCCCAGAATTCAGTAGACTTATCTACCTGGACAGGCAGCACTGGGCCTCAGCTGACTATTCTGCATGGTGGGAAGAGCTTGCTTTTGGAGAAGCAGTGGCTTCGTGCAGGCAGCTGCCTCCCAAGAAGAGGAAAGGTGGAACTAAGTCAAGCTTGCCTGGTTTATTCTTCCCCTGTGTACCGTTAAGTCCCTTTGCCTGCCTGAGGTTGAGTGAGTGAAGGTGGAGAGAGATCAGGAGTTACACTAACTGAGCTCCTTCAAGGAAAGAAATGTGAGAAGCATTTCCTTCTCACCTGACACAGTAGCCCAGAACCATCAAATACCTTTGTATAGTTATAAATCATCACGAGCCCACACTGTGATTCTATGAGCATTGTTGCAATTAGAAGATACACAAGTAAAAATTTTTATTGCTTATAACTTACTTTTTATATTATTTAAGAAAAAAGATGCTGCTTCCTTTAGGAAGCGTGATTGCACCTTAAACTAGCTGTGTGTCATCCGTCTTCACTTGTCACAACTATTTTTTTTAATTATCTCAAAATATTTCCTTATAATGTTTACTTACAAATAAGTTGTCATTACCATGAAGAATATAAGACATAGCCTAGTGACTCTGAGTCTACTTCCTTGAGTTCACGTTCTGGATCTATCACTTACTGGCTCTGATTATGAACAAGTTCCTTAATTTCTCTCAGCCTCAGTCACCTCATCTGTAAACTGCAGAGTAGAAGAGTAGTTATCCTATAGGGTTATTGGGAGGATTCACTCATTCATTCATCAGCTATATGGGTACCTTCTCTAAGCCAGGGCTGGTGGTCAGGATGAGCAGGGAACAAGATCAACAGGGTCCCTGTAATCAATTTCTACTGGGGAGATACAGACAATAAACAAATAATGTAATTACAGATTGTCATACACGGTATGAGGGAAATCATAGAATGTAACATGGATGGGACCACCTGGAGACAGAAGAGCCAGCGAATACTTCTCTGAGCAGGTGCCATGTAAACTGGGACTTAAGGATGAGAAGGAGGCAGCTCTGGGGAAGATATTTCAGCAGAGGGAGTAGCAGGTGCAAAGGCTCTGAGTCAAGAGAAAGTCTGATATTCCTAGAGGAGAAAAAGTGCAGTGTGCCTAGAAAGTCATGAATGAGGTGGAAAATGGTTGGTATTGAAGTCAGAAAAGGGGGCAGAAGCCACGTCGCCGGGCTTGTTAAAAGGTTTAAGTGTATGCACAGTATTTATTCGAAAGCCTGGAACACAGTAGTAGGCACCTAGTAAATGTCAGCCGCTGTGGTGGTTATGATTTTTAGTGAAATTTGTCATAATAAGATACTTGGTAGTCATTTTCTGGTGAGGAGAGATGAAAGATACAACATCGAAAGTTTAGGGCCTGCAATCTCAAGTTTTGGTAGGACTTCTTCATAGGTGGTGGTGCGTTCTTCCGTCAGGAGGTGTGTAATGTTTGGTGATCTCTTGTGATGTTGGTCGTCAGTGCCTATATCCACTAATTCATTAAGGGTTGCAAAAAGGGAGCTATTCTGTCCTTTTTTCATCTATTAGCTGAAATACTTAGGTAAAGAAAAACATTCTTGCATCTGCTAATAGTAACCCACTTTTTAAAGTAGTATAATAAACTCATTAATGAAACAAATTTGGTATGTTTTGTAGTGCTAACAAAAGTGGAGGACATCATTAAAACCACATTACAACTTCCCATAAAATATCCTTTGGTACCACACGGTGCGGTTTCTTGATGTGATCCACTGGCGTGCTATTCACATTCTAGTTTTTATTTGCACTGCTGGTTGATAGTGATGTGATATGGAAAACATCTGCTTCAGTGTTAAAATGTAATTGTGACACATATTGTTTCCTCTACCCACTGACTTCAGGATTTCTTTCTCCACAGATGGAACTTTCTGCCCTCCAGTCCATGATGGCTGTGCAAGAGGAAGAGCTGCAGGTGCAGGCTGCTGATGTGGAGTCCCTGACCAGGACCGTACAGATTAAAGAAGACCTCATAAAGGTCTTTCAGAGCTTTTTAAAGACTATTGGAAATGATAACAACTCAGAACACCTGTAGGGCATCTTCAGCCAACACTTGAATACACTGTTTGAGCCTCTTGATACTGCCCTGTTCTCTCTTATATCAGAGTTGCTAAGAGTTCATACTTATTAATATCCCACTGAAAGTAGAGCAGACTATTTCAAGAGCATTTGTTCCTTTGTTCCTCTGCTGAATAGTGTTTTTGTTACGATTTTTATGACTATACTTGTTTTTTGACTTTTAGGACCTGCAAATGCAGCTGGTTGATCCTGAAGACATCCCAGCTATGGAACGCCTGACCCAAGAAGTCTTACTTCTTCGAGAAAAAGTTGCTTCCGTAGAATCACAGGGACAGGAAACTTCTGGAAACCGAAGACAACAAGTAAGTTATTTTTACTGCAAAATAAGCAGCGAACAAGCCGTCAATCTCAATGACTTATGAAGGTGTGTGTTGATGGAATCTCTAGAGAACCTGTGCTCTGAAGTTCCCTGCCTTGGTCAGTAGCAGCTACAAATGCTCTTTTCTAACAAATGTAGTTCCTTTGTAACTGCTACATCATATCTGACCTTTCTTTAATATCAGACTTTTAAAAAAAGACCTGTTTGCCTGTACTCCTCCCTGTCTCTGTTATCATCTCTCTTACTAGCTACTCATCTCACTCCAACCTGGCTTTTAACTCTTCCAGTTCACTTAAACAGAGCTCTGCTGGATATGCACTATCAGAGCTCATCTTTATAGCGCTGACTTTAGCTCACAATGACATGTGTCTGTGACTCATGAGTGTCTTTTCCTCCCACTAGATAATAAGCTTATCCCTAGAACAAAGCCTCGCACATAGAAGGTGCTCAATAAATGTTTATTGAATGAATGAAGAATAAGTCCTGTTGTATGTTTCCCTCTTGCCCTTCCTTGCTTTCTCTGCCACGCCTCCCTCTGAGCCTCTTTCCTGTGCTTCTGGCTTCACTTTCCTCTTTCTTCTTCTGGCTCCCATGTTTGAATTCTGCCTTATAGAGTTTTAAAGATGACAAAAAGATAATATGACATTGACTTGAAACTGTAACTATACTGTAGACAGGTTAAGTCAGTAATGAGAGGGTGAGCTTTTTGAGTTATAGTCCACGCTGATGCATTCTTTCGGTCTCTTTCTGCGGAATAACTGTGGCTTCATGTCTCTGTTTGCGTGTTGCTTCTATTCTTTTTCCCTCAGTTGCTGCTGATGCTGGAAGGACTGGTCGATGAACGGAGTCGGCTCAATGAGGCCTTACAGGCAGAGAGACAGCTCTATAGCAGTCTGGTGAAGTTCCATGCCCATCCAGAGAGGTAAGAGAGCGGCTGCCCTGTCTTTGCTTTTGTTCCTCATTTAAGTGTAGATGCTTACGATATAAAAGGGGGGAGAAAAAGAAAGAGGATAGTTACTGGGACTGCCCGACTTGTCATGTGTTGTATGGTTTGCTCTGAGCCTCCCTGTCTAAATCTTAAGTCAGGAATAGCGCCCATTTCACGCAGCTGTTGCAAAGATAAAATGAGAAGGCATGTCAGGTGTCTAAAATAACGCCTTGCACCTAGTAAGCACTCATTGTATATTTCTTTCCTTGCTCTGCTCCATGTCCTATTAAAGGCTGCTTCATTTTAAGAGTAAGACTGTAAAGGGCACTGATATTCACTGTCACTGAAGGAAATATCTTTGTTGTTTTATAGGGCTAATGTCACCCCAGGATTACTGATATTAACCATCATGATGAATGTATTTTCCTTTACCTCTTGATTTTTGGTCATGTATGGTTCATTTTATATTTCCTTTATTTTTTTTTTTCCTCATTTTGCCTTTCCTCCTAGCCTCTTTTTTCTTTTCCTAATTTTTATTCTTTCACTATTCAGTTTTTTCTAATTTATTGTTGAGTTAAATTTTTTCTTTCTTTCTCCTTCAAGAAGATGAAGGCAGAAGAAAGGGACAATAGGACCACTTGTGTTACTTTTTAAAGAATTTCTGGATCTTTGTGAACTGGATTCCTTTTCAGAGCACTGTCAAATTTGGTTAACAAATGAGAAAACAAATGTCTTCAGTAGCAATCCTATTGGCTCAATATTGATTCAGTTTGCATTGTTTTTCCTGGGTTTTGGTTTTTCAGAAACTAACCCTTTAGTTAAAACATGAAATTTCTCTTAGTGGGCTATAAGCGTGTAAGATAAATATTGGGAACTGTAATTCTGTGTCACGTTGGTCCAGAATCAAGGATAAAGGGACACACTTTACAGAAAGCAGGCCTTGCTAATCTTACCAGCAGTGAACACAAGTGCCACAACAAAGACCACATTCGTTTATTGTGTCCTAGAGAACAGTTATTCCAGAAGTCTCATGGCTCTGAGTGGCACTCATGGCTCTTTGGAAACATCTGTGGACTCATTACATTGATAGCTAATCCATTTTCCTTCCATGTGTGGCATGTTTAATCAGCTCTGAAAGAGACCGAACTCTGCAGGTGGAACTAGAAGGGGTCCAGGTGATACGCAGTCGCCTAGAAGAAGTCCTTGGAAGAAGCCTGGAGCGCTTAAGCAGGCTGGAGGCCCTGGCCGCCATTGGAGGTGGGGAACTGGAAAGTGTGCGAGTTCGTCACGAGCATGCCTTCTGAGCACTGGCGGGTCAGACTGCAGCCTGGGATGGAGACCCTTGTTTGCACTAACCAGAGTGTCTTGTCTGACTTTGGCAGAATTAAACGGTGACTTACTAACGCTAGAACTGGTACAAGTAGCATCAGCTACAAAGTGAAACTCACTTTAGTTTACCTGTATTTCACTGTACATAGCTGTCTCTAAGTTGAATGGTGGCGGCTACAAAATATATTTGCACACGGTATACCATTCCATTTTAGTTTTCCCACCTGTTTTCATTCTTTTCCCCAGCCCTTCCTTCTCTTCCCTCATCCCTTCTGTGGGCCAATAAAGTTTATTCCTCCCCCACTTTCACAGTCCATTTCATATGTTCCATATCATGTCATAAATGCATGCGTGTGTATTATTTTTGCCATTCAATCAACTCCTGATCTTTGAGTGAGAGCAACTTTTTAATCAAATGAAAGTTTCAAGATGAGAGAGAGAGAGAGAAAGATTGAGAGTCTATAAGAATGACTTTGCAAAAGTGGTAAAATCCTTATCAGAAGGTAACCAAAACCAAGTCTTACAATAGTAGACTGAACGGATTGGGAAGGCCAAGTTAAAGAGCAGAGGCAGAGACTATTGAAGTGTTTGTAGTAAACCTTTACCTCTAATGTTTCAGAGTTGATTATTGAATGACAGTGAAGTTAGATTAGGTGCAGATTAAATGCCATTAAATTTTTTTGCTTTAAACCAACGGTATAGTATTTAGTCAGAACACAACTTTAAGAAAGCTCCCAGGTCTTCCAGAGTCAGAATTCTGTATATAAAAAGATAATTTCAAACATCATGTCCCCCTTTAAATTCAGTATTTCACCAAATAACTCATTATGGCCAGAGGAGAATATTTCTTGTATTTTTTTCATTTGGCAGTGGCACTATTTGGAATCCTGTGTTTTTTACTTTTTAGTGCTTTTGCATTTCTCCATATGAAAATAGGTAATAGGCTTCTGGTTTTAATGTGTTTGAATAGTTTAGAAAGAAATGTCACAGATCTTTCTAGGTTTTAGTCATTGTCTAAATGCTTTCTTATAGCAACATGACAGATGTAAGGAAGGGGGCCCTTGAGGTTATATTTCTGTTATCTTAAATGTCAAGAGTACAAAAGGTAACCAAGGTTACTTTGGAGCTTGGCTAACCCATGAGGTTTGTAATTTCTGCTGGATATTAATTTCCTAGATTAGAAGCTGAAGTTTCAGTTTTTAAACATGGACTTTGGTGAGTAGGGATTGAGGCTCTTTAGCACCATAAATGTGACTGAGTACCCTTTCAAATCTAGGCAGAGCTTAATGGTTTTTCTTTTTTCCTTCCATTTTTTACATGACATTTTTATTTCTTTCACATTCATGTGTTGATATGGCTTGCTTAGCTTCTAAATTCTGTCCAAGTTTCTGTAACCTTAGCCACGCCCGTAACAGATAGAGCATCAGTCACTCTAAAATGGACAGGGAAGAAAATATTCTACTGGAGAAACACCCTGGAATTCTCTGATTAAGTATTGATATTTTGCAACAAGTTGGTAGCCATAAGCTCTCCTCTTAATGGAAATGCTTTCCAGTTTTAATGGGGTTTGGGGGGAAGGGGGGTCACTTAAGAAAGGAGATAGGAAGTATAAGCAGAATCATTCATTTTTTCTTCGTCTTCCAATCTTTAGTGACCCCTTCCTGCACAAAGCTCTTTGTAACATTGTAGAAGTAAAGAGGCAGGTAATCAAGCAGTAGAAATATCAACCTGCCGAAGACTAGCCTGTCAGGATTACAAGGCATTTAGGAAATGTCTTTCCTTATTTTTACTAATAGACCAATGACACTTTCTAAGTTTTCTATTAAGATTCAACCATGGCTGATATTTGGGTTCTAAGGGCTCATAGTGATTACGGTAATTTATGTAAACTACTACTTTTGTTTCTGTCATCCTCCATCTGAGAGTAGGAATTTCCCTTGGTATCTTCAACAGTTGCCAAGTGTTATAAATATTAGGGCAGTTGGATGAATAATGAGAAACCCAACTTCCTACTGAAAAATTAACAAAATACATAGTTTAGCGGTGGGGGAAAAGTAAGTGAATTCTGGTCCTGATTTGGATCCTGAAAAGATAAAGTAACTTGTACTGTGGTTGCTTGCCTTTGATATTGGTCCTTGGGAAACATTTTGGAAAATTAAGTGATTTAGTGGCACAGGAGAGATTAAAAGTTTGATCTTGATAACAGATGTGACTGAAATCTGGTACTGACTTTCTGGTCTGTATAGCTGGAATGAGGCTTGCAAACAGTGCTAACTGGAGAGAGCCTGCTAGTCTAACAGTTTCGTGTGATAATTTGGCATCGTATTAGAGAGCATGATGCGAATGGATTTTGTTGTATATCCCGCAGGTAGATGATGCTTTGGCCACAGCATGCATGTTTGTGTTCAGCATGCTATAATACAATTCCACCCTCTCCTCAGGAGCACAGACCTTTTCTCTTACTGAATTATTCTACTTTTGCCAGGCGTTTTTCAACATTACGATAATCTTAGATAAAGCATTGTGTGCTTACAGAACCTTGTGCTTGAATAAAAAACATGAAAGAAAGTGAAATGAAATTCTCACTCAGGCTATGCTTAATTGGAAGCATAGAACTTACAATGAGAAAAATCCATATTGATAGACTGGTCTTTCTCAAATTTCCTTTTTGGTTGTAATGGTTCTAAGAGGCCAGGGTAGTTGAAGTCTATAGTTTTTAGAACGAGAGAATTGAAAAGGGCCTCCAAGAAGATTTATTTGATGAGTGAAATGGAAGTCCTTTTGACAGATATTTCCCCTAAACTCTTTTCTATTACAGGTTTAAACTATATCATTGAAGTCTGGTGATTGTTAGTGCCTAGTATAAATCAACATTTTTCTGGTGTTCTCTTTGTTAGCTGTTTAGCCAAGTTATAACTTTTTGAAAAGGCCTGATGGGACTATTTTAATATTGTCAACCTTTTACTTGATCGGGTATACTTTTACCCGCCCCTCCCCCACACCCACATCTCTTCAGCCGTGGATAGGAGCAATATTTTTGGTTCCTCTGCTTCCTCATTCGTATTTTTAAGAGATGTGTCTTTGTCATTATGCATAGTGAGAGATCTGTTAAAGATCAAGAACATTTTTGCCTGGATAGGATATTAGATCCAAGCCACAAGTTTCCTTCGGAGGTTCTTTAGTTTATTCTGCTTGCACATTTTACACATAAATGACCTCAGTGGCAGATATATATAAAAGACCTATCACTCTTATGCTTACTTATGCTTCTAATTCAGTATCTGGTTGAGAAGTTTGGTTCATAGCTTCAAAACAGTTCAAGAAAATTGATTTCAGTTCCCTCTACTTCAGTCTTCTAGTTGGATCTAGAGTCTTCTGATTAGGGAAAGGAGGGATAGATGAGATTACACCCAAAATTGCTCCTTTCATTGAGAAATAAAGGTTGACTGACCTACCTAAAGTCACTTCCCTTTGGACTGTAAGCCCTGGAGGAAACAGTAGTTTAATACTGGTGCTTTCCTTGAGCTAGTAGTAGAAAACTCCAGTTCCTGTCGTTAGGATAAAGTTATTTTCTGGTTTCTTGGTCTTTTTATTTGAAGAAGTCACAGAATCTTCATGTCCCAGAAAAACTCAAGTTGCCTCTTAACTAGGGTCTCAGTAGTAATTCTACAAGTCAACGTGCAGGGATATGTGGCAGACTTCTTAGGGAGTAGGGAAGGAATACAGTGACCCGACCCACACACTTTTAAAGTCCACTTTCCATCCTGCCTTGTAGAAATGGCACTAGAGGTGGGATAAATGAAATTAGCTTTCTTTTTCAGATATTAACATCCTGTGAGATACAAGCATATTTTCACCCCAAAGAGAAATGAGTACTTTCTCTCATTCCTCTTTGGGGTAAAGCTCAGAGAGCTTTTAGTAGTATAGAACCATTTGTACTATAGAAAGAATAGCTGGGGATATGGAGCTCATAAAAGGCAACCCAACTGAAAAACAGAAGGAACGAGTCAATGGGACAGTACATCAGAGTGATTTCTGTGGAGTAATAGTTTCTGCATCTTAATGCTTTATGGAATATGGATTTAAGCCACCTTCCCACTAGACATTTGGAGCAATAACTTTGTTAAACCTTTTAAATTATGATTAAAAGACTACCATGTTGCTTTTAAGTAGTTTGAGTATTGACAAAAGGTAAGTTCTCAACTTCTTTTTATATAATCACTGAGCCAGGATGAATTTCCCAAATAAAAAATCACCATTTATAATTTGCTTCCAGCAAAGGATGGGAAGTGGAAGGGAAACATAAAACTGTGGCGCTAACAATACTAATTTTATCAGATTTCAAATAAGAATAGTTAAACTTATAAAGTGACACACTAATTCTTTTTACATTACTTTCCCTTTTTGTTGTTTAAAGTCAAATTCCAGGAATAAAAATCTTTATCATACTCTTTTCTTCTTGCTAAAGCTGGAAGGATAAAATAGAAAGTTCGGCAACATCAGAAAATGTTTGACCTAAAATAATATAAAGAGTAGGGTTGTTAATTAATTACATGAACCAAGTCGACTTCCTTGTTTCCTTTGAGAATTCATGATTGTCTAGCAAATGCATGTAGGTTTGCTTTTGGTATATAACATGAGTATACGGTGCTTCCTTTTGCAATTATCAAAATCACTGCTCTGAAATACCAATGTCTCTCTCAATCTGTAAACTTTATAGGCCTGTGTATATACAAGTATGTTTTATAAACCATGAATTTCTGTCTGTTTCCAATTAGGTATTATCAGTTTGATAATAAAAGCAGGTTTACTTTTACCACTTAAAGTTTTGATCTTAGGGCTGTTGAGAAAAATTAAAGTGATTCATAACAATTTAAATGAAGAAGGAAGTGACATGTTAAATAATCCAGTAACTTGGTGCTAGATTATTTCTAGGACTATTTCCCCACCAAAACAAGCTGTAAATTTTCATTTCTTCATGGCACTGTGTTGTGTTAAACTGTGTTAACATTTGTGCTGAAATGGAGTGTGTGCTTTTTATCTATAAGTGTTAGAATTTCAGCTACTTTAGTTGAGACACACAAAAATTGTTACTGATCCAATAAAAGTATCAAAGGCCAAACAGTAACTAATTGGTTTCATTCTTAAAAGATTTATGAGAAAAGTAGAGAAAGCTCATATCTTTTTTTTTCCCTCATAGGAGAATCAGTCTATTGATTATTGTACTAAAATTCCAAGTCAAATAAGGCTCAGGAATGAGTGAATGCCTTTGTATTTATTTAACTAAAGAAAGGAAGAGGAAGAAACCTGAATTTTTCTACTCTCAAGGAAGTGAGACTAAAGAAACAGCATTATACGCCCCCCAGAAATGTGAAATGGACTTGACCTGAAAAAACCTTTCTTGCTCTCCTTGCTGAAGGAGAGTAGTAGAAAGTGGGATGAAACTCTGGGGAGTCCATTGTTACGGTGGGTGGTGCTGTCCCTGGGAGTGTTCCTGGAAAGGCCTGCTTCTTGTGTTCTTTGAGGAAAAAAGAGATCCTAAGCAGGAAGAATCCCTTGACATTACAGAATATTAAGTCACTGAAAACAGTTGCCTTCTGAATTGTAAGCTTGTTAGCTGAAGGGTACCTAAAAGATGTTGGCAATTTAAAGGCAAAGATACACGATACAGGGGCTTGACTGCAGACAACAGTTTTCTTTTCTGGCTTCTTCAGTTCCAATATCACAATCTGTCTAGTTAAAGAATTTTATTTCTCACCAGAAGCTTATGGAAGACTACCTG
Source organism: Hippopotamus amphibius kiboko (assembly GCF_030028045.1). NCBI lineage: Eukaryota > Metazoa > Chordata > Mammalia > Artiodactyla > Hippopotamidae > Hippopotamus > Hippopotamus amphibius. The sequence goes on from NC_080186.1 coordinate 105,583,158, forward strand.
AAATCTTAAAAGTTTTCTTATGGTCCAGAAGGGAATGGACGCAGGTAAAATAATCAGTTAAGTTATGCAGGTAAAATTAAGTTATCAGTTATTGGTTCGTGACGTGAACAGGTGGGAGTTCTAGTAATGAGCACACGCAGAGTGCCTAGGAGTGAAAGTGAGGTGGGCCCAGAAGACATCAGAGACGGGCAGCGAGGGGGCAACAGCTGGGTGCTTGGCACTGCAAGCTTGTTCATGCTGTAAAGTTTAGCTCTTTGAATCCCCTTTCAAGATCAGTCAGATGTGACTCCTGGGTTCTGAGTAATTTTATGGAAACGTATTGCTCCTTTTCCGATGGTTGCAGACAAATGGCTTAAAAAGGAAACAATAATGACTGTAGAGTAGAATCTGGAGAAAATGGTCTTGTTGCAGCCCAGCTGGGACTCATTACTGAGGAACTGAGAAAACACGTCATGACTTTCCCTCAAGGCTTATTTGTGCACGATGGAGTTTTAAGGCAGTTATTAGTTAATGATGATAAATCCTATTTGTAAAACACCTATTCAGAAGAGTTCATCTTAATCTACTTATAGATCTGCGTTTTTTCAACTGTCCTGCAAAGTAGGGAGAACATAAGACTGTTACGTCAAACCTCCTGTTGGGGAAACATATTCAGCCGTGAAGAAGTACAGATAGACCCAATCAAGATCATCCAGTGAAAACATTGGGGGTAAAATTTTCTTCTGCTGAGTACGTTTAGGTTCTATGGCCTCTTTCTACCCTCAATTTTTCAGCCCATAGACCAGTTTACCAACAATGAGGTAAAACAATAATAATAAGGCAATATACTGAGTACACGGTGTATGCCAAGCACTGTTCTAAGCACTTCAAAGACACAAAAGCACTTTAAGGTTGACAAGTGTGTGGAGTGAATATTACTATTAACCCTTATTAATAAGTGAAGGGGAACCGAGTTACAGAAAGGTGATGATTTGTCTAAAGTCACATAACAAAGCAGAAATCAAACATAGACAGTCGGGCTCCTCCAGAGTCCATGTTCTCAATAATTAGGCCATCCTTAATTTAAAAAAGCACAAAAGTGTGAATTTTTGCCTCAGTGATAAAAAAGAAGACCCTTTATTTGCATACCACTTAAATTTTTGCCCAAGGACTTTATAGTATTATAGGAGTTTATTTCTGTGGACTTTATAGAGTCAGACAGTTGGTAGAAAATAATTTTCTAAGTCTAAGAAAGGGAAGTTTTGGTACCATCTCCATTATGCGTGGTTCAGAGCCTAGAAACTTGGAAGAACCACAACCTGAGAACTACCATCAAAGCCTCAAGTAAAAGTTTTTAATAAAATTTGCAGTCTAACACTTAATCCTGGAGATGAAACCTGGAGAAACAAGTTAAATTTGAACAGATTCTTAGCTTTCAGAAACTCTGAAGGTGGCAGACCATTTTATTTATTTATCAAACGTAAGCAATCATTTCATCAATATATAGTACCATTAAATTAGAAATTTAAAGTACTATTCCAACTTAGTTCTGAGGATAGTGTTTTGTTGTCTTGTAAAAGTGTAGAAAAGGGTATCCCCTACAAAACAGAAGTCCTTTATTGTCATTAAAAAAAAAAAAAAACAAAACCAGAAATGGTAACAAAATGAGGGATATCTAATGTGAACTTATAGATAGGACTTTGTGAGGGATAACCTATTCCAGTACTTTCTAGAAACTTTTTTAACTTTACCCCTCAAACACACACAAAAAAGCCTTTAGCATTCTAATTCTAATTGGTAAAGGGCCGAGTTAGCCTTAAAGCTGCCCTGAAGGAAGTACAGCAGACTAAGCTAGCTGAAGAAATGAATAGGGGGAAAAAAAAACTCTATGTAGTAGAACGTTAGGATGAAATGGGCATTTTTGCTTTGTCTCCACTTAACTCCTGATGGAGTCAAAATCATGGTATCCTGCCCCAGAGTGAATTAAAGAGAGAACTTTATCTAGAAATACAGATGTGGCATCAGAAAGGTCGACAAAGGTAAGTGGGGGGGGGCAGAAAGGGTTAGACAGAAGCCTTCAAGGCCAGTGATATTCACCCTTTCTAATACCCACTTACCTTACTTCCGGAACCTAGTATGTGGGATGCTGGCCCAGTGTGGTGTGGGAGTGAGGATCCTGACCTCACAGAGCTGAGCTTTCTTCAACCACAGGCTCGTTCTCTAGTCCAGTGGTCAGAAGGGAGACAATGTGGAAAGTGTGTTTTCTTCGTCGCTGAGTGGACGGTTCATTTTCTTTGCAGGGAAAGAAAAAAGGTTCTGATCTCTGTTGCTATGTAGGGAAAGATTTTCCAAAGTAAGCAAATACAGTATGGATGTCCTCAAGTGAATTAGCATCCTGGGTTCAGTGAGTTTCCAAAGCAGCCACAGCCTAGGAAATATATTCATTCATCTCTACACAACCAGTGTCCTGAATGAGATGGTCCTGGGGCTGGTTTGAAAAGGTAAGTATTGGAAATCCCTATTGTACACAGTCTGCCGTGGATCTCTAAAGATGCTGAGTGGTAAAGGTGCTTCCTTGTGAGCAGGGCTTTATTGAATAGGGTACTGCCTTGGTCCAAAGTCAACACAACATTCATGGTAAAGATCAGGGAATGAGTCAGAAGATGAAGCTGTTAGGATGACACGCTTTTAGTACTTTAATGAGATTGGCCTGGGTATCCCCAGCATAAACTTGCACATGCCAAGAGATAAATGCAGGTGTGAACTGGCCCTGTTCACCTTACCTGCCAAGGGTAGTGAATGCTCATTATTCGTGCAGACCTTTCAGTCACAGACGTCTGAGCTCAGGAGCAGGTTCTTTACTCTTGGAGGAAGAGACAAAGAGCTGATTTGTCACCAGAGGGAACAGTGAGTTGCCTCTGAGTTGCCTCCAGAGACTTGCCATCTTGGCGCATCACTCACCCGGGACTAGCTGTGTAACCTCAGTCAAGCTGCCTAATCTCCTTGATGCCCAGGTTACCCAATGGTCAGAAGAGGAGTTTTAACAGGTTGGTTGCCAAGGCCAGGGTCAGCACGAGATCTCATGTTTCTCTCACTTGGGCAGGTTCTGTAAGACCCAGGCAGTTACATGGTAGATTTTCTTTGGTGTCCAAATGAGTTAACCATTATAAATTCCTACACTTTCAGAAGAAATCAATAATGTGGGCCATAGGTCTTAATCTAAAATTTGATGAACGGTCTTATTTTAACAGATGTGGAGAAGAAGAAATGCCCTAGATTTGTGCTGTCTGATATGGTAGCTGCCAGCCATGTGTGGCTATTTGAATTCAATTTTAATTAAATTAAAAAATCAGTTCCTCAGTCACGCTAGCCACATTTCAAGTGCTCAGTAGCCGCATGTGACTAGTGTCTACTGAATTCAACAACGGAGGCATAAAATTGCAGGAAGTTCTATTGGTCAGCACTGCCCTAGACCTTTACGTGGACCATGAACTGCCACCACTCGTCCGTTAATGTAGGGCACAGGTGTTTGTGTTCATCTTTGGGGGATGCAAAAATGGATTCAATTCCATTTGGACAAAGCCGTGCAAGAAACCCTTCAGGCACAGGATGTTGGCACTGGACAAGAGTTTGAGGGCGATGGGAGGACGGGAGATTAGAGGAAGGTGTTGGGAAACAGGTGAACCATTCTCTGCCATGGGGCTTGACTAGACCTGAGCCTCTGTAGGGCACAGGACCCTTAGAGGAAGGTTCCTCAGCAAGATTATCACCTCACCCGTGACTGATCCCAACAATGGAAAAGGGTGAGAGGACCAGGGCTGCCCTCATCCCAAGGAAATCAGGGACCCCTCAGTACTCGTGGTAGGAAAAAATTGTAACATTGGGCCCATGTCACCGCAGAGCAAGTTATTACATAGACCTAGTGGCCGGAAGGGAATAATTCAGGCTTCCTGGAGATAAGTCAGGGGGTAACCACTCTAACAGTCTGCTCCTTAGGTACAGGTCTGTGCAGTCAAGCCAGCTTGTATTTTGAGGTTTAAGCTTGATTGTTCATAAGAAAGTATCAATGATATGGTGACAAGGCTTTTCTACAGAGCTGGCACCTTGGTGCCGCCTTCCCTGTCAGCCCTGCTGGCTACGGGGCCTTGCATACAGGGAAGGGAAGAAATCAGAGGTGGATGACAAAAAGAGTGTCATTTTAGCTGCTGTCTGGAAGGCACCTGCAAAGGGAGTCACCTTTCTCTTCTGGACCTACTTCTAGGTGCCGCCGCCGGGGACGACACGGAGGATGCCAGCACGGAGTTCACCGACAGCATTGAGGAGGAGGCTGCACACAACAGCCGCCAGCAAGTAGGTCTGAGTTAGGCTCCGGGGTCCCAGGGTGGCGGGCGCGTAGCCCTTCGGGGACTGGTGGTCTCCTGCAGCCTTTGGGGGCCTGGAGTAGGAAACGATCTTTTCACATAAACCACCTCCCAGTCTTCTTCCTGCCCTCCCTGAGCTTCCCAGTCAGCCTGCCAGCCCTCCTCCTCACTGCACTTTTCTTTCCAATCCACCCTTTTCACTCCTTGTATCTCCTGCTCCTGCTCCTGCTCCCTGCCCCCTCCTACCCTCCTCTGCTCCTGTGTACTGTCTATAGCTATAGCTTCAGAAGAACTTTTACTTACAACAAGACCATGGACACTTACCCTCTTGGGCTTTTGTAAGTGAAGCACATCACAGAAGAGAGGGAGTCATCGAAGGGCTGCTTGGGGAGGTGGCAGGCCTTGGACCTGCTTCAGGAGAGTGTTCTCTGAGGACACAGGACCCTTAGAGGAAGGGTTGGAATGCTTCCAAAGCAGGAATCATTCTCGGCGAAGTCTCACTATATAAAAGAGAACCTTGTTGGGCAACCCGACAGTCTACCCGGGTTGTGACACATCAGTGACACTTCAAGAGCAAGCCCCTGTCAAACCTCAGAACTTGGTACCCAAGGCTGAAACACTGTTCCCACGGACCATCAGTGAAGGTGTAAACAGCGTTTTCTTGAGCTCAAGACCAGAATGTCCTGGACCTCAGAGATTGTCACCGATAGTGATCCCATAGCCCCCACTGGAACTCCTATGTGTCTTCACCTTACCCAGTGACATTTAGCAATCACGTGTCCTAGATGGACCAGGCCTGCAACTCTCCAAGTTTTGAAGGAGAAAGTGGATCATTGGTATCTGTCCTTCTGCAGAAGCAGCTGGGCTTTTCCAGTGATAGGCTCCTTGGAGCTATTAGGAAAACCACAGGGGATGTGAGGCCTTCTGGATCCACCTCTTTATCTCCTGCGTAAGAAAGAGGAGACGGACGTCTCATAAACCAACGGAGAGACCCAAGTGAGCAGTCCCCAGATCTCATGGGATTTGGCACAGTCTTTGACTCCTGAGGACATGAGCAGTTGTCTGGAATACCTTACACCCTCAGCACGGCTTCTTTACCTTCTACCAACATCCCCCTTTTGCTGCTTTAGACACAGCTGACCCTAACTTCTCCCTTGAGTTCCTGCATGAGCCCCACTTCCCTTTTTGCTTGGACAGCTTCTTCTGAGTCCTCCTAACTGATGTTTGTAACTAATTACATGCACCCCTGTCCCTCTGGACAGATCCCTCATCTCCCACTCCCTGATTTCATTGAGGATCTTGGGTGAGAGAGAGGGATCTGCAGGGTGAGAAAGTATCCACTTTAACACAGAGCGAGATTGGGATGTCTGCAGGTCACTGATGGTTATTGCTACTGCGGGTCAGGGTTAACTTCAGAATAAATGAACAGGAGACACAGATATGGAGAGAGCCAGGTTCCGACTGATGTGGTCCAAACTACACCTCATAGTGTGAGTTCTTCACTCTGCTTCTCGGTTATAGGCAAACTGGTTTGTAAAGTCACTTCTTCCTCAACCTTCTTTCCTGTAGCCAAGCGTGGAGAAATGATCAGACCACATTTTGAGGTCAGTCCAACCCTGGAATAAACCTGTACATGGGGCATTTGTATTTCCCTTGCAATGTCTTCCCTATCACTTGGCACATGAGATACTTAATAAGTTAGACAAGTATTTACCTGTTAGATGAAAAATATCTTGGTAAGCACTTTTTCTTTGCATCCCATTTCCTTGAAAATCAATCTTCAGTTTTGGGGAAGGAGGTGTGTGAAATCATTGTAAACTTACTTCAACTTTTCTGAGGTTTGTGGGTGTGACTCTCTTGCTACCAATTAAATAAAGCTTGTTATGTCATAACTGTTTTGTGTCCAGATTCTCAAAAATGTGTTTGCTTGTTTCCCGGGAACTGGTCCTTTAAGCCTGAGTTCTGAGCTTCTTCTAGTTGTATCCTTAGGAGACAGACCTTATTCTCAACACCAAGCTCCCTTCCTACCTCAAGCATACTCACACTTCCCCTTACAGACACATCCAACTTTGTGTTCCTTTCAAGGCAAGAACCACCTTTTGGCCAAAGCAAATTGCGTAATCTTTATTTTTTGGACTCACCCTCCTCAGGAAGTCTCAGGTCTGGCCATGATGGTGATTTGCCCCAGGTATCTCTCACAAAGTTCCATTCCCAATCAAATGTAAGATCTGTAATACCTAGGAAATTCCTGTGAAAGAAACCAGGGTAATCAATCTTTGCCTTCATCTGAATTTTTGCAATAGAGAAGAGTTCATCAACAATCAAAAATGCAAAGGAAAGTCAGTGATGAACTTGAAAAAAGATCATTTTTAATATCCTACTGCTATTTGAGAACTGAATTACATTGTGGGGGGTATGAAGGAATAGGGCTAAAACAGAACCACTCTATTCAGATAAGAGATTGGAGCTGCACATTGACCTCCATGGGGCAAATGGAAAACCAGCACACAAAAAAGTTGCATTATACCTTGGAGGCAATAGAACAGATGAATTAGGAAATGTGAAAAACAAAAACCTGTAGGGGATGTAATTAACAACAGAACTAAAGGAATCATACTACCACTACATACACTGGAAGCCCTGGGGTTTTACTTGAGGAAAAATGATAGAAATATTAGCTTTCCATAGATGTTAAAGAAAAAATATAAAAAGGCTAGATCCTGAATCACTTTTCATGCATTTACATTAAAATTTTACAGACAAGGCAGCCAAAGTAAACTCCCTTGGACATAAAAATATGAAAAGCCAAAGTAGCCTGGGAACAAATCAGATCTCTATTTTCTCATTTAAAAGTAAGAAATCAGACCAGATGAACCTTAAGGTCCTTTCTGGTATTAACATCCATGGGTCTTATTTTTTCTTTTTAAAGAAAGTAGGTATATTTAAATCAATAGAAGATAACATACATCTAGAAGGCACTTTAAAAATAGATGGTATCATTAAAGTTAGACATTATTTTTAAACAGAATGACCCCTTAAGGTTTATAAAGGAATAAATGTGTCCACATTCAAAGCTGATAGCAGTGTTTAGTTAGTTGCAAAGAGTTTGTTTAGAAAGATAATGTCACATAATTTAAATGACGGGTGAGGTCATAAACTTTCAAAAGTGGTTTTATCCAGCCTCCCTACCTTTATTTTGTCCCAAGTGCTTCATGGCACATGCAGGGATGGCCACCAGTCCAACTAGGCAGCAAAGCCACAGACACAGACATTCCCAGGAGCCTCCCAAGGCTCAGGCTTACAACCCCAGGTGGGATTGGGTGCCTAGGAAACGAGCACCTGTGTGCGGCATCTCTTTCTTCTTTGACGTGGATGCATACCTTGCACATCTCTTTACAACCTCAACTGCCATGCTTTTAAATGCTTTTACACATACATGCCATGAATCAACCCCATCACACCTGAAGTCTAGATTTTATCATGCTGTTACGAGGGCCAAAGCAACGGTCATTGGCTTTGTGCCAAGCCAGGCAACTGTTAATCACTGGTCCATTTAAGCTTCTCTGAGCCCTGTTTTGTTCAATATAGCAACATTCCTGACCTAAATGAAGGAATAAAGCATATAATTAATTCTACAAATCATCCCTAATCAACTGGCCGCTACATGATTTATGGAGATGCACATAAATATTTTGATGGCTTTGATGATTGTGAAATGATTCTGTATAGCCAGAATGAATTTGTGGCAGGTACAAGTCACTATATTTATAGAGATAAAGGAAAACAACATGACACAGAAATAGCTGTGGGGAGAGGTGGAAAATTGGGAGGTCAAACTCGACCTGAAGTTAAGTAAAACCCCAAAATACTGCTATTGAAAGGAAAAAGAAGCCAATAGATCATTGGGATATAAGATTAATAATGCGACAGACAGGCAAGAAATTTGCGTACTAAAATAATTAGTCGTATGCTAAGTAGATTGTCATGTTCAGGTTTTGCTTTCTATACTTTTAAAAGCATAGGAGAAGCTGAAGAGGAGCCCAAGATAAAAAAAGTTTAACAATAAAACAATAAGAAATTTTAAAAGTTAAAAAACTGTTATTTGAGGGAAAACTATACAATCTTGCTTTAGTTGAAACATTAAGGAGTAACTTCAAGAGTATCCTCAAAAAGCAAAGGTGATGGAAAATTGTTTCTGCTTGTTTTCTTCTCATGTGCTTAGATTTGTAGAGAGTTTGGCCTGGCAGCATCAGCACAGGATGGTGACCAACAAGGGAGATTGGTTGCTAGGCAGGCGGCCCCACTTTAACTTCTCAGCAGTCATAGAGTGTGAGTCTCCTGCTGCCAATGAAATCAAGGCTGCTTTGTCATACCTGTAGCTCTGCCTGTGCTGTAATTCTCTGACTATGACTCCTGACTCTGGAGTGCCCAGATCCTTCCTTGTAATCATCCTTTTTGGAGTCTGAGTTACAGCCTCAGGCTTTGAGCTTTGGTATCTTAGCCATGATCTTTGCCGTCAAGGACTCAAGTGTTGTGGAGCTGATGAAGGTTCCTGACTTGTGAGAGGACTCCCAGGGAAATCTGTCCCCTCAGAAAGAGAAAAATCACAGCATCCACACTCTCCAGTCCTGTTTAAACCTCATTTGTTTGCATTTGGTTTTTGTTGTTGTTGTTTAATTTTATTTTATTATTTTATTTTTACATATAAATAAACAATTGTCCCAATACCACTTATTGAATATCCCATCTGTTCCGACTAACCTGATCTTCTACCTCTGTCATAAATTGAGGTTCTGTGCATTTGTTTTAAATTTGTTGTGTGCTTATGGTTTTTCCAAACCCACCTCTGCAGTCTCCTCTTCCTGCCCGAGGCAACAATTCTCCCTGCTGTTGTGGTGTGTCCTCCCACCTAAAACAATCTCCAGGGCCCTTATGGCTGAGGAAGTCCTAGAGGGGAGCTCACTTTAGGTCTGCCTTTTTTTGGTCCCATTAAAGCCTGCCTTTGCAATTGAATGTTCCTTGCAGATCCTCTTCAGTGAACTAACTTCTTTAAACCATGATTTTCTTTCAGCTCATCAAGGTGGCTTTGGAGAAAAGCCTGGCAGCTGTGGAGACCCAGAACGTATCCCTTGCCCCTCCTTCCCTGACAGGAGGGGACAGTAACAGGGGTCTTCAGGAGGAAATGCTCCACCTGAGGGCTGAGATTCACCAGCACTTAGAGGAGAAGAGGAAAGCTGAGGGGGAATTGAAGGAGCTAAAGGCTCAAATTGAGGAAGCAGGATTCTCCTCTGTGGCCCACATCAGGTAGGACGTGCCCCAGAGAAGGGGGCCCTGCTGGTGGAGAGGCTGCCATAGCCAAGGGACCCACCTCACTGCAGCCAAGGTGTTCACGCTGCCATGGGGCTTCTTGGTCCCCATCCCAGGCTCCGTGTGTTAATGGTCCTACAGATGCTTAGAAAAGGTAACAATATTGGATAATGGTGATTATCAATAATTACCATTCAAACTATTCAAGTAAATCTGGTCTTAATTCAATATATTAATGCCCATTATTAGCTATACATACGACTGTCAGGAGTGGAAATCTCCTAGCTGTGTGACTCGTATTGCTCTTTGGAATTGACTGGAACAGGTAAGGAATGTCCTGCTCCCGGAGATGCTTCACTGCTGTATGTGGAACCAGAATAATCCTTGAGGAAGAGGGTTCATAAGAGGCCCTTCCACCTCCACTCAGTTCTCTCTCTCAGCAGCATGAATCCTTAAATTACGGGATAACAATTTTAATAACCTCTGCTGTTTTATTTACTTTGTGAAAGTGGTAAGTAGCTTATTCATTGGCTAGATTGGGCCTATCGTGACCTTGGCATGCAGCATAATGTCCTATTTCACAGGTGAGGAAACTCAGGCCTAAAAAGATCTGGTAACTTCCTCAAGGTTGCATAATAGTCCATGGATAGATTTTCCTAGATTGGGCTGGTTGGCTCCTGTTATAGCACAGGTGACTAGCTCCATCCCATCTTTTTTAATACTTTTACACCTGGAGATCTTCACCTTTCTCTGAGCTCTTCTACTTAGAAGCCTGGACTTTTCCTACCATCTAGCTATTTGGTTTTTGTTTTTTCCCTCTCCTTCAACAACATGAGTGTGGACCCAGCTTGTCCCCAAAGCCTGCTTGGCCACGAAGCATCTGATTCTAGCAAATTGTCACCAATGCCTGAGATTTATGGGCCTGAAGAAAATTATGCATCTTTGCAAATGTCACCTGCTGAGGCCCTCGACACAGAGATGGTCTCTCCTCTTCCTTCCTCCATGGATGTGCTTATTCAGGACAGTCCTGATTCTTCCACAAGCCCCAGAGGAAAACTACAGTCCACATCTGCCGAGAAGAGCACAGAGAAGGAAGAGAAGGTCCCAGTCAAGAAACAGATCAGAACCATGTTCTCTCAGACCCAGCTGTGTGTGCTCCCTGACAGATTTCAGAGGCAGAAATACCTCAGCCTCCAGCAGATGTAAGAACTTTCCAACATCCTCAACCTTAGCTACAAACAGGTTAAGACCTGGTTCCAGAACCAGAGAATGAAATGTAGGAGGTGGCAGAAAAACAACTGGCCAAGGAATAGCAACAGTGTGACTCAGGGCCCAGCAACTACAGGGTACCCAGGCTTCTATTCCTACCACCAGGGATGCCTGGTGAACTCTTCCGCAAACCTGCCCATGTGGGGTAACCAGACCTGGAATAACCCAACTTGGAGCAACCAGAGCTGGAAGAGTCAGACCTGGTGCCCTCAAGCCTGGAATAACCAGACTTGGAACAATCAGTTCAACAACTATGTTGAGGAATTCCTGCAGCCCCAGATCCAGTTTCAGCAAAATTCTCCTGTCAGTGATTTGGAGGCTACCTTGGAAACTGCTGGGGAAAGCTATACCCTAATACAGCAAACGGCTAAGTATTTCAGTTCTCAGCAGCAAATCATGGATTTATTCCCAAATTATTCCATGAACATACAGCCTGAAGATTTGTAACGATGGCTGTATTATTCACTCTCAATTTGAGCAGTGACTGTATTCTCTAGAATTTTTCTGTTAGAATTATGTACCTCTCTGACTTGATAAGCTGCTTTTCATTATGACTTTTGTGTCAATTGGGGGGGTATGATTGGAATCTAATCAAAGAGGTTTCAGAAGCATGGGCTTCTACAGACAACATGATCAAAGATGTCTGGCTATAGATAACTAGATTATAATACTATTTTTTGGATAGCTTTAGGATCTAGAACCTAAAAAGTACAAAGCTATGTGACGAAGGATTGTTCATATTTTCTGGGATGGGTAAGCTTTACTTGTTAAGAACCTCAGGTGTGTTAAGGTGAAGGGTTAAGCTACAATGTGCTTTACAGACTTCCTCTGCCGTTTTTGCTATTTTACTATAGCCCCTAATTTGTTCATCACTCTAGTATTTGTAGAAAGATGTTTTGTATTTTGCCACATCATAATAGTACCAGTTTGGCTGGTTCATTTATAAGTACAAATAAATAAGAAATATCCATTAAAAAAAAAAAAGTCCATGGCTAGACCCCTGGCTCCCAGTTTTTAAATTTTAAACCTCTTCTTCTATACTATGTACATTGTCAAACAATTCTCGAAATACTCTTGTGATCATCCTTAATGTTGGTTCTTTTACTCTGAGTTATCATGATATTTCTTAAATTCTACTTAAGTTAAAGCTTAAGTCTGACTTAAAGTTTGTTATGTGTAAACTCTGTTGTGCTGTCATGGGTGAGAACAGTACATCTCTTTTGATCCTACAGTTGAATATACAATCCAACCAAATGTGGTACCTTCATGAGTTATTTTCTTTTTTCCCCGGAGTTACTAACCTGAAACTGATGTAACTCTCCATCCAACTGGAAGCACCACTGATACCGTAGAAGACAGAGTCTATGTAATTCATAGCCCCTCTTTTGAGATTTTGTTGAGCATTACTTTCGTTAGTTTGTATTGTGAAAACAGCAGGGTTGTTCCCCAAATATAAAGTTATGACATAATATTAAATATTAAATATTCTTCTTTATACCACACATGGGCCCATTTCTTTCCCTTTTACACCTCAGTTTTGATAAAATACCTGTCTCCCTTTTCTCCATTGAGAAAATAGACATCTCTCATAGACAGTCTCTCTGATTCCCCTGTCCTAAAGCATTTTCACCCCTGATTCACAGTAGACAAGCTCTGCTCTATTCCAGAACTTCAGGATTCTGAGAAACCCAGTCCAGGGGCATAGCCAACTATTGGTCCTTCAGGCTGTGAATTAGTCACTTCTGTTCCCTCTTCTGGTCAGCAGTTCTCAATTTTACGTGCTTAAGAGTCACCTGTGGGACTTAAGTAAACTATAGATTCATAGGCCTTCACTCTAAAGCTTTATTAACAAGCACCTCACAGGATTCTGCTGTTATTCCTCAGGTCTGCAGCTAGTATGAGCAGAATTAAACCACTTCTCTGTTGCAGACACGAAGCTAACCATACCACTCATGTAATTTCATGTACGCATCCAATAACTCCACTGGGTCAGTGTTAGAGGTTAAGCGAATTTCCTTTTTAAGTAAATTGCCTTATTAAAGTCATTTTTTATTGCTTCCACCCAATCCTAGTGAAGGGTTTGGTGTGAGGAAAGCCTGCGTCTAGAGTGTCTTGGTGAAAATCAGTTGTTTAGTCCATTTTAATTCCTCAACAAATATGATTATTTTAGGCATAGCTGGCACTGTGGAGGTTTGGGGGACACAAGGTGAATAGAACACACACAATCCCTGTTCTCATGAAGATGCTCTCCTATCATAGGGGCCAGACGTAAAGCAAATAATTAACATAAGTACATTTGATTATAGTTGTGATTAGTGTTATTTATTTCTTCTGTGTTCCTAGGTCCAGATTTTTCATCCAGTAGTTGAAAAGTGACTGATGGTAATTAATAGAACCGTAGAATCCATAATAATAAATTTGTTCTTTTTATTTCTTTCTTAAGAGTCTAAGTACCCTTGTTTATTCCAGAGGCCACTGAAAATTAGAATAGGAGGCTGCAAACACGAGTAAAGACAACTAGACTGGGGGTCTTAAGTCCAAGGTTCTTAGTGATGATGCTGCCACCAAGTAGCTGTGGGAGTGCGGATAATCTCTTGCTCTTCCTGAGCCTTGGTTTCCTCGTGTATAAAATAAGGGAGTTGTTGTAGGTCTCTGAGGTCACTTCATGCTCTGGGGTGTCTCTGAGTCTCTGATGGCCTGAGGTGTGGGTAAACGGGGCTGTGAGGAACTAAGGCCAAGACCAGACCTGGCGCCTGATTGTATATGTCTCCTGCAGGAACACCATGCTGAGCCTTTGCCTTGAGAATGCAGAGCTGAAAGAGCAGATGGGAGAAGCAATGTCTGATGGATGGGAGATTGAGGAAGACAAGGAGAAGGGCGAGGTGATGGTGGAGACTGTGGTTGCCAAAGGGGGGCTGAATGAGAATAGCCTTCGGGCTGAATTCAGAAAGCTCCAGGGAAAACTGAAGAATGCCCACGATATCATCAGCCTCCTCAAAGAACAGCTGGTGCTGAGCAGCAAGGAAGGAAATAGTAAACTTAACCCTGAGCTCCTGGGGCACCTGGCCAGGGAGACCGACAGAATGAGCACAGAGCCGGTTTGCTCTCCTGGAAAGCACCAGTGCCAAGAAGCAGAGAGTGTGACCACGAGGCCTTGCTCCAGACCCCGGAGCCTTGACCTTGGGACTGCCCTAACAGTGGATGCCCACCAAGTAAGTGCGGGATTAGATGGAATGAAAGACCCTTGGAGAAGGGCTGGAAATGTCCATTTTTACCTTAAACCCTTCTGCCCTGTGGGACAGGAGGTACCAAGGGAAGGGCCCCTTTGCACCACAAGTAGTGGTGATAATATTCCTCACACATCAGCCTTTAGAAAGGTTTTTTACAACATTTTCTCATAAATATTACATGAGTAATCATTTTTCCATAAATATTTGAGTGCCTAATTTTCCAGATATGACACCAGGCATTGGAAGCGGGCAGTAAGACTTTGTCTCTGCCCTTCAGGTACTCAATATGGTGGGAAAAGATGGCTCAAAACCAGATCATTTCAATAGGGTGCAATATAGGGATACATGGGGTTTTAAGGCAGCCAGACAAGTGGTGTGTAATGACATCTCTTCCTTATCACTGCCATTTTCGTCACAGCTCATCACAGGTGCCTTTACCTGAGCCTCAGAAGGGGTTATCAGCATCCTCTAAGGGGAGGGGAGCTTAACTGAGGATTAAGCAAAATGGAGATTGCAGAGGATTCTGAGAGGACAACTGGGCAGGAATGCAGGGAGGAAGGAGCGGAGGTTTCTGCCCCTTCTCTCTTCAACCATTGAACAAACATTTACTGAGAGCTCCTCGTAGACTCAGGTGGCACCAAGCTATGTGCTATAGATACAGAGATGAATAAAACATCCTCTCCAGGAGCTGTCTGGAAAGCAAGTCACTGCCAAATGGGATGAGGAGTGCCGGGACAGACACATGAATAAAGTCCACAGGGTTTGCCAGGGGAAGTGGCCATCACTGGCTGGGGGATGAGCTCAGACTGCCCTGACCCTGTGCTGGCTCTTTTCACAGCTGGATAACCAGCCCCAGGCCTGTGACCCTGGGCCTCAGTCAGAATTTAGCCTCCCGGGATCCACCAAGCACCTGCGCTCCCAGTTGGCACAATGCAGACAACGCTATCAAGATCTCCAGGAGAAGCTGCTGATATCAGAAGCCACTGTCTTTGCCCAGGCCAACCAGCTGGAGAAATACAGAGTCATGTTTAGTAAGTCTTAAGTTCACCATCACCAAAGTGTCTGTCTTGTCCCTGAGAAGCTCTGTGCTTTGCAGACTTCACTTTTCTTCCCCAACCTCAGAATGAATTTAAATCCTGACCATGACCCTAGGATTGTGGAAAGGGATACTAAATTTCAACTTGCAGATGCCAGAGAAGAATCAATGAGTAAAAGCAAGTGTGCGGTGACAGTATAGGGAGGAAATAGGCTAACATCTAGACTGGCTGATTTCTAGTACAGTCAACAAACTGCCTTACCTCTCTCAACATATGCTAATTGTTTTTCTTCTGCTCCTCTTTGCATCACATCAAGTTCTTATTTATTTATTTATTTATTTATGCCAGGTCTTAATTGCGGCACATGGGCTCCTTAGTTGCAGCACGTGGCTCCTTAGTTGCAGCAGCTGGGCTCCTTAATTGCAGCATGCAGGTGGGATCTAGTTTCCTGACCAGGGATCAAACCCAGCCCCCTGCGTTGGGAGCATGGAGTCCTAACCATTGTGCCACCAGGGAAGCCTCCAGATTCTTAAAATATATACCATCATTGTTGGTCTAGAATTAGCACTTTCTAATAGAACTTCTGCAGTGACAGAAATGTTCTCTATCTATGTCACATGTGGTTATGGAGAACATGAAATGTAGCTAATTCAACTTGGGAATTTAAAGTTTAATTTTAATCAGTTTACACTTAAACAGTCACGTGTGTCTAGTAGCTACCTTACGGAATAGTACAGATCTAGATGTCTTTGAAACACTGAATTAGTCCATTCAAACATTTCCTGAGCCCCTGTGAACAAAGCATTGGCTGGTTTTCCTAGGGCTTCTAGAGATGATAGTATGCAATGTCTGACTCTAAGATGTCTGGTTGCAGTGAAACCCAGGTTATCGGTACGTGAGATCATCAATGGCAAACAGGCTCACCTTGGTGGAGGGAAGTCTTACTGCCTGGAGCAGGTGGTCTCTTCTCCCACCTAAGTTCAAAGAAGCATCTATTCCACTCTGGATCTGACCTCCCTGCCCCCTAAGGGCCAGGGTATGTGCCACTAGGGATGAGGGTGTATGTGGGAAATTCAGATACTCTCTGACACCCCCTGTCTCTGCCCAAGCAGGTGAACCCTTGGTGAAGCAGGACAGCAAGCAGGTACAGGTGGACCTCCAGGACCTGGGCTATGAGACGTGCGGCCGAAGCGAGAATGAGGCTGAGCGGGAGGAGAGCACCAGTCCTGGTAAGAGCATGTGTGCAGGGCTCACCTTCCCTCCCTGCAGGCGGCCTGCACATTTGGGTGCTGTTGGCCAATCCCACATGCCATGAAGAGTAGGGGTGAGGGCATGTGGTAGACTGAAGGGAATACAGGACCAGAGAGGCACAGGATGTTTGGAGGTGAACTCTTGCCCAGAATGAGGCTGAGTGTGAGTTTGAATGTCTACAATTAGTTTTCAGCTTACTGCTGTTAATTTAAAAAATGTTCTCTCCAATTGATTATTATAGGAAAACACTAAGGTCTGTTTACTAATGAGAAGACCAGATGAGCTTTGGGGGATAAGCAAACAATAAGTTTTAAAAACATGTTCCTCTGTTATAAAAGCACTATGACTATAGGGATGTCCACCAAATTGAAATCAAGGAGAAAAGCACTAGTAAAATAGAAGGTGACCGCACCTGACTTGCAGGGCTCTTGGGAGGATAAGAAATACTGCATTTGAATGTCAGTACAGTGCCAGCACTTCAACTTTTGCTCTAGTAATTATTGTCCTCAAGACCCGCTGAAGTGGCTAGAGCAGCATGCTCAGCTTTATTCAGAAAGATGTCTTTGTGTTTTCTCAGAGTGTGAGGAGCGTGACAGCCTCAGGGAAGCAGTCCTAATGGAGGGGCTGTGCTCTGAGCAGGGACACCTGGGCTCCACACTGGCCAGCCCCCCTGGGAAGAAGCCTTTGGAGAGCCAGCTAGGGAAGCAGGAGGAATTCCAGGCATATGGAAGGTCAGAAGACATCTCTGTCCTACGTAAAAACATCAAAGATCTGAAGGCCCAGCTGCAGAACGCCAACAAGGTCATTCAGAACCTCAAGAGCCGGGTCCGGTCCCTCTCAGTTACAAGCGATTATTCATCTAGTCTGGAGAGACCCCGAAAGCTGAAGGCTGTTGGTACCCTCGAGGGATCTTCCCCTCACAGTGTCACTGATGAGGACGAAGGGTGGCTGTCTGATGGCACTGGGGCTTTCTACCCCCCAGGGCTTCAGGCTAAAAAGGATCTGGAGAGTCTGATCCAGAGGGTGTCCCAGCTGGAAGCCCAGCTCCCCAAAACTGGAGCAGAAGGGAAGCTGGCTGAGGAGCTGAGATCAGCCTCGTGGCCTGGGTAAGGAGTGCACTCTTTGGACCGTTACTTGATTGGTGATGTCTAAGTTTATGTTTTAAGTAGGGTAGCCCAGGCAGGTAGAAGACAGAACCCATCAGGACAGAGGATCAGCTATTTAATGGTAGCGCTAGGTCTGAAAAAAAGACAAGTGACCCTTGCTGGGAGATACCAGGCTCTGGGATTTTCTCTTAGGAATGTATTCATAAAGCTACAGGATCTATGATGTAAGTAGTAAGACTTGGAGTCAGACCTCCTGGGTTTGAATCCTAGCTCTGCTACTTACAGTCTGTGCAACCTACTTAGTCTTTCTGAGCTATTTCTGTACCTATTAAATGAGGATAATAAGAAAACCTCAAAGGGTGGTTATTAGGTTTAAATGAATTGATACAAGTGCCTATAATGATGCCTACCGTATAGTAAAGCTCTCAACACTATTTGCCATAGTCATTATTGTTATTGATACTTTGTGTTGAAACACACTGGGGTAGATGTCCACCTCAGTATCTGGGTTATCTGTGCTAACAAACCGCCCCAAAGTTTAGGGGATTCAAACAATAACTTACGTGGATTAGCTGGGCTTAGCAGGGTAGCTCTCACTTGGGGTCTCTCATGCAGCTGCCATCAGATGGTGGATGGGGCTGCAGTCACTGAAATGTCTGGCTGGACGTGGCTTCTTCATTCATGTGTGTGGTGACGTGGCGCTCCTTGGCTTCTCTGTCTCTCTGTGTGGCTTCTTGCCTTCAGGGGCCTCTCCTCCTGGCCTGGGCCTCTCATGGTACGGTGGTCACAGGGTAGTTTCCCTTCAGCATGGCAGCTGGTTTCCAAGAGTCAGGAAGTGGAAGTTGCCAGGCCAATTAAGAGCGACTCCTGGACTTGGTGCAGTGTCACCTCCACTATGTTTTCTTGGTCAGTGTGGTCACAGAACCCACCCAGATTTACGGAGGTGGAGAATAACTCCTGCCTGATGATGGGAGAGGGGCACAGCCACACTGCAGAAGAGCACAGGGACCAGGAGCTTGAGTAATGGCCATCTGGGCAAAATACGGTCTGCCACAACGTGGACGGTCTTTGAAATAGAAGACATGAAAGGACCTATTTGGATTTTTCATATTTATTATCTGCTCAATATATATATTTAGTATTTATCGGGTATCAACTGTGGGTCTACACTACATTGGTGCTCTAAGGAATATAAAATATGGCACTGTATTTACCCCCACAACTTATTTTTCATTTTGTTGGACACACGACTGACATATATAAAACAGTGGAAGAATGGTGGCATACCATGTTGTTTGATGCAAGTTTGTCAGAACAGACTTATTCTTAAATACATCCTTTGGTTTTTGTGCCACAATTCAGCTTAAACTGAAGAACTCTTAGAGATGTTCTCACAGAAATCTCTATAGAAACTCCTGTAACTTAATTTTCACTCTTTCCAATCTTACTCTTTTCTCTTCTTTCCAACGTTAGGAAATATGATTCCCTGATTCAGGACCAGGCCCGCGAACTATCCTACCTACGCCAGAAAATACGGGAGGGGAGAGGTATCTGTTATCTTCTCACCCAGCATGCGAAAGATACGGTAAAGTCTTTTGAGGACCTCCTCAGGAGCAATGACATTGATTACTACCTGGGGCAGAGCTTCCGGGAGCAACTCGCCCAGGGAAGCCAGCTCACAGAGAGGCTCACCAGCAAACTCAGCACCAGTAAGTTGGCCACAGGGCTTTGGGACACTCAGTCACTCCCAGAGCCCAGCCCCAGGTGACCGCCATGCCCCCATCACAGCCTTTTAACCCAGGTCCCACTTCCACTTCATTTCCTGGGGGTTATTACAGAATCAGGACTGGCCAGTGGGAAGCACTGAGGAGGAACCACAGGGTCAGAGAGGCCATGATTACCACTACAGAAACATCATCGTTTATAGAATGTGACCTTTAGAAAAGGAGGCTGAATCCCTCTAGTGCTAAGGGGGAGAAAGAGAGAAGAGATCAGAGGACTTCATTGTAGTTAAAAGAGCCCTGAACTGAGACTTGCAAGATGCAAGCTCTAGCCTGGATGCTGCCGTTAAGTTTCTTTGGGCAAATGACTTACCTTTTGGTATCTCTGTTTCTTCCTCTATTGCTTGGTGTCACACATGAATGTAATTCAAATACAGATAAAGCACTATGCCCTTTTGAACATGGTTTAGGCACTGAACGTCATAGTACAAGAGCTAGGAATACTGATAATTATTGGTAATGATACTGGTAATTATTTGAAGCCCTTTACTTAGAATTTCCTGAGAGCACCCAAGGGAGCAATCAGGATCAGTCTGGGAGGCCATCCATCCCATGTTCCAGTGGCAGGTGCAGAGGTGGGACAGGGCTGTTTGTCATCACCTCAGAGTGAGAGTAGGTTCTACATGAAAGCTGCGATGGGTCACAGAGCTGTCCATCTGGGAGTCAGTCTGTGGCAGGCTTGGAGGCTGGAATGTTCCAGAGGGAAGCTGGCCAAGTGCCTTTTAAACTTTTTTTGCATTGATTTAGGGCACAGGAAGCAGCAAAGGTGATCACCAGGTCAGGGAAGGTCTGCCCGGTGAGCTCAGGAGAACCCGCAGGTCTGTTCCTAAAGACACAATCTGAGGTCTCCCAGAGTACTTCTCCCACGTATCCTGGACACCATAGAGTAGTCACTGTTTTGCATCCAAATAGACCCCTGCATTTATAATGTGTGACGTGAGACCTGTTTAATTTCTTGCTGTTTCTGTCTGAACTTGGTTTGCAGAGGATCATAAGAGTGAGAAAGATCAAGCTGGACTTGAGCCACTGGCCCTGAGGTAATTCAAATGGGATCTGGGGAAGGAATCAGGACCAAGGCCTAAGGGGTCAAGGGTGGCTGCGGCTTCACAGATTGGGGGAGAAAAGGAAACTACTGATTGTGATGCGTTCATTTCTTCATGGAACGCCTTACTGTTCTCTTTAGCCTAATTCTTTGCTCGGTTTTGATATAATTCTATTGATTTCTGTTTGTATATTTATTCTCCAGGCTTAGTAACCTAGAGTCAGTCTGACTTAAAAGTAAACTAACCAGGTTTTAAGTGTCCTTGGCACCCCAAGGATCTCCTCTGCTTCCCCCCGTTTGTTTAAAGACCAAGGTGTGCTTCTTGCCAAGTTGGCTGACCCCAAGTTGAGCTGGTAGCTAGTTTAATGGCCACACAATTTCCTTGGGGAAAAAAGAATTGTATTACAGTTCCTAGTAAAAAAAAAAAAAAAAAGTCCTCAACATTGCAGATCCTGGGAAGCTACAGTGCCTTAGGAACGAATTTTCAATGAGTCACTGCATATTACATTACAATGTGCAATGAAATACAAGCTCAGAGTCCTTTGTAGTCACTAGGACTGGTCACTAGTCACTCAAGACCCTTTGTGTCCTGAGTGTGCTTTAGACCACTCAGTGCTTCTCAAAATATCTGTGATGAAGGATAAAGTATTTTGTTTTTGTTTTCATCTCTAATCCATCAGAGACACACATGTGGTCTGTACTTCAATCAACCAGATGATCCTACTTACCATACTCTGGGATGCTGTGGGAATACCGCACTGCTATATGTTCCTCAATGCTTACATTCCATTTCTGTACTTATCTTGTTGGAGACTGGGAACCAACAGTTCTCAGACTCCAGCTGTACTGCGGACCACACTTTAAGCAGCAGTGCCTTAGAGGGCTAGCTGAGCCTCTGCTGTCCTCAGTGTGTTGTGTGGCCAGTGCATCTGGTGGCTCTTGCCCCTCCTCCCTCTGCACCCGACCTACTCTCCACTCCTAATCAGAGATGGGTCATTTCGTTTACTCTTTGCAGGAATGGTCCCTTTGACTTATGTGGCTTTTCTCATGTGCTCTAGTCAGGACTAGCTAGTCCAGTGACTTTGGTCTCACCTATTGTCCTCCTTCACCCCACTAGGCTCAGCAGAGAGCTGCAGGAGAAGGAGAAAGTGATTGACGTCCTGCAGGCCAAGTTGGATGCCCGGTCCCTAACACCCTCCAGCAGCCATGCCTTCTCTGACTCCCACCGCTCTCCCAGCAGCTCCTCCTTCTTGTCTGATGAGCTGGAAGCCTGCTCTGACATGGACATAGCCAGCGAGTACACACACTACGAAGAGAAGAAAGCCTCACCTGGTCACTCAGGTAGCCTCCACTTTCCGCGTGGAACCACCTTTATCTAGACCGAGAGGAGACCCCCACATCCAGGCCTTAGAGATGCACCTTGGTGTGTCTTAGGCTGAACCGTGCCAAGCACAGGCCCCAGTGGGTCAGGATCTTGGCTTTGCTCCTGACTGCACACGTTACCCCTGTCGCTGGGTGTCCACCAGCAGCATATGGATGCTGTGGGACGGGCGAACGGCAGTGGGAAGCGTGAGAAGACTGCGGAGACTTCTGTCCCCCACTGCCTCATGAGCACACAGTCTGTCCGACTGACCTCCGTTTTTTAAGATGGGATATCGTATCCCTCCAGCCAGCTGCAGTTCCTGAACCCCTGCGTGTCTGTGGGTGTCCACAGGTGCTGCTGGCCTTGCCTGGTGTTTTTGGGGTGCCATTTTCGTGGTTTCAGGCTCTGAGCCCCATTGTCACCTCTAAGGTGGCTTTCCTCACTGAAGGAGCCGGGTGCAAGTCAGGAGTGAACACCGCTCCCGTGCTTGTGCTTGATGATTTCCCTGAAAGCAAGTGCTTAAATAGAAGGCCAGATTCCAGTTCTTTGTAGAACATCAAACATGTTCTTTCATTCATGGGTTTTGTAGATTCCATCCATCACTCAAGTCATTCTGCTGTACTGTCTTCTAAACCATCAGCAACCAGTGCATCTCAGGGGGTTAAGGCCGAACCCAGCAGCAACCCCATCAGCTTGCCAGCTCCCCAGAATCCCCCCAAGGAGGCCAGCCAGGCCCATCCAGGTATGCAACAGCCAACAGGGCAGGGGCTTCCTCTCCTCTCCCTCAGCTGCCTGTTTGACTTTTCTTTGGGGACAAGAAAAGCATCATTAGAAGCTTATTTATATACATCAAATCCTAGACAAAATCAAGAGACCATCCAAATTTGCTAATAGTGTCTGACTACTCTTTGTTTTAAATATTTTAGAAAAATAAATAATCCACAATAGACTTTGATCTGCATACCAATTTTGACCAATAGTTGGCTAATTATTTAAAAAAAAACAAAACAAAAAAACAAAAAAAACCTTCATTTCTTTCTCTCATTTCACCCTGGGAATCAAAAAGGCAAAATGTTTCTCCCAGGATTACTGTAGCCAAAGAACAGAAAGAAATTTACATCTACTGCTTTCTTATATGTTTTCCCCATTTTATCTGCAGAGGAGCCTCTGCAGCAGGTGGGGCTGCTTACTTCACAGCTGAGGATGCTTTACTATCCTGAGACAAGATTCCGTTCATGTTACATTATCATTTATGGGTTTACGATGGGTTGGTAGACATTGATATGTATATGGTGTGTATCTTGGACCAACAGAACTGTACATTTCATTTACCTGCCTCAGCTTAGTTACCGGGGGAACATTGTTCAATCACAGCTCCACACCAGCAATGGCAGAGAAAGGGCAGACCTTGTTCTCATCTCCTACCCCACAACAAGGCAGGCGGGCTGGCTGCCTTCCATGTGGTTGTGGTGAGGTCAGACTTGTGTCAAGGTGCCTCCAGAAGAACAGCACTTTCCTTTTGCTGCCCTTCTCTCTCTTGAGGACAAGTCAACCAAAATCTTAAGAAAAATAATGTGTCCAACTCTTTCTGAGCCTGGGCTCAAAGTTTCTGGACCAGAATGGGCAGCAGCTAAACCACGAAATCGGGGAGAAAAGCTATTCATCTAGCACTGTGGACATCTGTGTAAAGGCTTTGGGATCAAAAAGAGTAGAAGGTCAGGGTTTTAAAATCAGAATGCCGCCCTGAAGGAGGCCTGGGCTGTGTCAGTTGGTAATTCAGGGGTCTTTGCGGTACTGCTCTGATACTGTGTCAGCATCCTGGGGTAAGGGGTGTTTTTCAGAATGTGATCATTGTCTCTCCCATGTGAGACAGTCTCCATAGGTCTGTCTTGTTTTCTGCTCCCTCCGTGGGCTGCCTGCCCTATAACTGTTTTTAGAAGAAAGGGACAGATTCAAACATCAGAACTTCCCAGGGTTCCTAAAGACCTGTCTATAGATGGGCTGCATAATGATCACCTGTGAAGATTTTTTAAAAAACAAATTTCCAAGTCCTCCTCCCAGAGTTTATGATTCAGTACATTTGCCTTAAGTATGGAAGAATCCACCTATTTAAAGAATTTTTCTTAAATTATTTGAATGTCCAGAGAGATTTGCAAGCCATTGTGTCTAAGTCAGTTTGCCAGTGCTTTTATTTTTCCTTTGGAGAATGAACACGTTGATTTGGGATTCTGAAGTTTGTTTTCATCAGTCTTGAATTACTTGCATTAGTCCTGCAAATTTCCCCATTATCCTAGTCTACTCCTGCCCTGCTCAGGGTGAGTCCTGTTGCTTTCAGAAGAGGAGTTCTAGGTGTAGCGAGAGTCTTGTCACAGGGACCAGGACTGGCACATGCTGGCATCCCAGGGGCCCTTGAGAGCATCAAAGCACAGAGATCCTGACCTCTCCATGCCCAGATGGCTAGGATGGGGCTCTCTTGGCTGCCTGGGTTATGGTAATGCCGCCTTGCCTTTCAAAGCCAATTGTTTTCAAGATGAGCATCAAATGAGTGTGCAGGCTAGCCCTGGCAGGGAAGGAGGACGAGGGGGTCAGCTAGGCCAGCCTCTTGGGTAGCAGTGCTCCCCCTTGGCCATCTCAGTCATCACCACATTGAATGATAGACACTCCCCAGGGAGACATCTGGTCAGGGATTAGTTTCACCTTCTCAATCTTTCACCCATTCTTTACTCTCCCTTTCTCTCTAATGATTTTTCTCCTTTCTCCCTTGCTTTCTGTTTTCAGGCCTTCATTTTCAATCCATACCCACGCTGGTTAGCCTTCCCCAGGCACCACTGCCCTCAGCTCCACCCAGCTTCCTGCCTTTCAGCTCTGCTGGCCCTCCCCTCCTTGGCTGCTGTGAGACACCCATGGTCTCCTTGGCTGAGGCTCAGCAGGAGCTGCAGATGCTGCAGAAGCAGCTGGGAGAAAGTGAGCACTTCCGGCTGCGTTTGTGTGCTTGCGAATGATGGACCCACACTGTGTTTCTCTGCATGGCTTTGGCTGGATGGCAGAGTTTTAAAAAATAACATAGGGGTACACGTTATCAGTGGACTATTGAGGGAGAGCTGCGCTTGCCGTCTTTGGAACTATAGTTACTGTTATCTTTCCCGTGTGTGTGCGTCTCATCAGTTAACAGGTATATATGTTCATCAGGCCTAGACTGGTGCTCTCCCACTGCTGACAGTGTGGGGTCCCCTCGACCAAGTGTGTTGAAGCCCTGACACACTGGCGACTTGTTCACTGGCAGGGCCTGGGAGAGAGGCTTTGTGCCTGCTGACACAGGATGAAGTGGCCAGAAAAAGATGGCGACATTCAATGGGATCATTTCCATGGCGATTACATCCTCTTCTGTGAAATGCCTTTAACCAAGTTCAAATTCTGACATCATTAGGTTGGGGGCAAAAAGGATGGTGGAAGAGGGATTCAGAAGGGTTGCCAAACCCCTCTTCCCCTGGCAAGAGGTTCATTTCTGTTTCTGCGCAGGTGACACGTGGACAGCTAGAACCAGAAGCACAGGCTGTGATATCTGATTGTGAATTCTGACAGCTCCCAGATGTAATTGATGTTATGTAGTCACAGAATTCATAGACTATGTAGTCATCTTTTAGAGAAAGGTTTGATGTAAATATGGGCTGGATGCCTCATCAGAGATCAAATTTTGTGTACGTGATCACTTATAGCTTAAAATAAGAAAAGAACCTCACATGATGAATTTGCTCTCTAGTAGTGCTTTAAAAAAAACTAGAAAGCAATTTAAAATTACCTTAAAACCACACTCTGTGCCTGTAAAGAAGAGCTCAGATGAGGCAGAAATTGATGGTAGGGTCACCATACAAAGGGTGTTCAATGACCTAAGACCACAGCTGAAAATGTGTATACTTGAAGCCCCAAATGTCATTTGCATCAGCTTATTTAACAGCCCTGAAAATGGATACACTGTCTACTCTGACAGAAGTTTGATTTCCAGAACCAGCTAGGCTGAGTCTGTTTTTAGAAGAGTTTCATTTCTGCAGGAAGTAAAGCCAAAGGGGCTTACCTTCTGCTATCAGGGTTACACGGGTATAGCAATCTAGGCTTATCTACCAACGTGAACGTGGTCTTACCTTGTAACTGGGAAAAGTGAGTTTGAATCCAGGTCTCCTACTCTCAGTTCCATGTTTCCATTATACCTTCTCTCTAGAATGGTTTTCTTACAGTCCTGCTTAGAGCACAGAGCTGAGCTCAGCTGAACAATGCTGGAAGCCACTTGCAACAATCTTTTCTCTCTTTAGAGATGAGAGGAAGGTGCTGTTCTGTCCCACCTAGAACTTGCTACTATAGCAGATCTGGAAGCAATGATTGATGGATAACAAATTTGTTCCATGCAAAAATGTCAAGACTGTTTGCTAGATTTCTTTTCCTTGCCTCCTTTTCCTTTATCTTTCTGCATTGTCAATTTGTCTTTGCCCAAAGGGAAAGATGGAGGAAGGAGAGCACTGTGCATGAAAGGGTCTGTGATGTGGGTTGAATTGGAGTCATATCCAGTCTGTGCCACTGGCCAGAGTTTGGGTGGTCCCAGCCTTGGTGAGGAAGGCTGTAGCCCTTTCTTTGCCTCTTGAAGCACAGTCCTCTCCAAGGAACCATCACTTACCAGAGCTCCTCCTTTGCTTAAACCAAGCTTCCAAGTGGACAGTGGTGCATGGCAGCTTCTCAGATCACCGTGGGGCTAAAGTTTCCTTGTGCAAAAGTCTGTCTGGCGTCTTTGCATGGTTTAGGGCATGTGCTCTGTATTGTGTGGCTGGGGAGACTGGAACATGGGAATACCGATCACTATTATTGATAGACTTGGAACCTCCTATGACCTTGGTGAGAAAGTAAGCTGACTGTTGACAACCACTGATTTTCCCCTTAGCCTTGTGTGGAGTGGGGGTTGAAAGGAGTATGAAAGAGGTAGGAGATCACATCTCTTTTAAATCCTGACTATAATTTGGATGCTTATATTTTTCATCCCCCTCTTTAATTTCCAGTGATCCTAATAAATATCTAGTATTTTGTAAATTGGGGAAGGGGAGATACATGACAATACATCCCAGCTGACTTTAAAATATCCAGTGCCTGAGCTGTACTGCGTAGCAATTAAGGTAAAATCTCCAAGGGTTCAGGCACCAGTACATGTTTTTACACTGTCTCCAATGATTCCAGTGTGTAGCCTAATTTGAGAAACAGCTATAAGTGAGGACCAAAATTGGCAACTGCCAATTGCATTAATCCCTCAGAGGGGCTGGCTTGGTTGGAGGAAACCATGACCTCAATCCTCACTCCTATTTCTTAGGTGGAGCTACCTGTTTACTCTGCTGCCCATGTTGATAATCCCTGGAAGAAAGTAGTCTTCTGAATGTGAATATCCTAAACTATGGCCCTGTCCGCCTCTTTCCCTCTCTCCACCAAGTTGGGCTTCTTTATACATAGAAGCAGAGATGATGGGAAGGCCCATGATTTCATAGGATCTATGAAAGCATCAACCTATGAAATGAAAGGTACCCCCTCCCTCCATGGAACAGTGTTCATGCCTCTTTAGACATAAGTGATGACATATTTCAGTTCCTGGAATCATGTTGGGTAAGAACCAAATCACCCCTTGCCTTACACAGAACCTCCCCCAGTCTCAGCAAAGTTCTTCACTCTGGAGTGACTGGGGCCACCACATCTAGTTGCCCCCTTTCTCCTCTGACAACCCCAAGAAAAACTGGAAAAACTGGCACTTCAGCTTCTGGGTACAGCAAGTACTCATAAGGACACAAATATTCCTGTTCACAGGTGTGCTCAATGCTATGGCCCATGACACTTGACCTCTGACTTTCCCAGTGAGTTCTGCTCTGGGATTTCCCTGGACTCTATCATGAGGAGTTATCATAGGAGCCAGGTTTAGGGCCACTGGACTTCCCTTTGGTATACACTGGTGACTTTCTGATACTTTATTCATCCCCTACTTCTTTGTGTCTCATGCTAGTAAATATAAGGGGTGAAATTTATAGCCTTTAGGGTGCGTCCCCATCTAACTGGTATTCCGCAGCAGACTGGGACGGGACCACTGATAGCCCACGTGTCCCCTTCAGTGTCTCTTCTTAGCAATCACATGCTTTCTTGCTGATCCTTCTATTCTGATACTGCTTCTCACTCATATTTCTTTTTGCCCAGGTGTCAGCAGTGTTCATCCTGCTTCCCCAGCTACATTGCCAAGCACCCATTTAGAAGCCAGCTCCTCCCACTACCTCAACCCTGCCCAGCCCCTCTCTCCTCCGAGGGGCACCATAGAACTGGGCAGAATTCTGGAGCCCGGGTACCTGGGCAGCAGTGGCCAGTGGGACATGATGAGGCCTCAGAAAGGGAGCCTATCTGGAGACCTATCTTCAGGCTCCTCCATGTACCAGCTTAACTCCAAACCCACAGGTAAAGCACAAAGCTGAGCAGGTCAATTATTTTTCTAAACCATGTGAAATTCCTTACAGTCACCAGTTACCCTGGTAACTGTACATGTACGCTTACAACTCCCTTACACACACCCCTCTATGGGAGGAGACCCATGGGGCTTGTTTAACATCAGCTGTCTTGTGTTGGAAGCCAATTTACTCTTTAAACAAGTCACCTGAGCTCCAGGATGCCCGTATGACAGGACAGTGATGTTTAGGGATCTTGCTGCAGAGCCCCACCCCCTATGTGGGCCCCACTGTGACCAGGATTCTCCATCTCCCACCTCCTCCTGTCCTGCTGGGTGGCTGCAGGGGCTGACTTGCTAGAGGTGCATCTTGGTGAAATCCGGAACCTGCGCCAGCGCCTGGAGGAGTCCATCTGCATTAATGACCGCCTGCGGGAACAGCTGGAACACAGGCTCAGCTCCACTGCCCGTGGAAGCGGTAGGAGAGGCCCTCAGCTTCCTATTTCTGGTTGTAATTAGAGAGCTGATGAAGGTTGCCCTTGGGCAGAACTTCGCAGTTTTCACAGCAACTTGGTCTGCTTTCCTCCACTTGCTCCTTACAGTCAACAAGGCAGGGGGGCAAGTACTATCCTCCTCCCTTTGTAGCTGCATCTGAGCTCAGAGAGTAGCTTTCCTCACTGCACATCTAACCAGCTATGGTCCCCAGAATCCTCTTTCTCATCCATCCTTAACCTGCTCACATGCTGCCTGCTGACTTCTGTGCCCTGGTCCTGTGATTGGCAAGTGGTAGAGCCAGGTCTGCAGGGCCTCCCCCAGCCGCTTCCCGAGGTGGCCTTCCTCCCCGCACTCTCCCCCAGGCTGCTGACACTTGGAGGCCGTGCCTTCCACACGCCCTTGTCCTGCCCACACCGCAGCAGCCGCTATTTAGGGAGGAGAGCCTCCTGAACAGCTGCAGCCAGGGCATGCGAAATGCATGCAAAGAACCCACGCAGAGGAGCCCCTCGAAAGCCAGGCATTTGGCCCAACAGGCTTTAGGCCCAGGACTCAAGTCCTCAGGGTTTTCTGCTGGGTTGAGACAGTGTGTTTGGAGACACATAGTGAGCAACACAGGGAGGCTCTGATACCCAACTGTGTGACTTGCCTGCTTGCACTTCCCGAGACAGGACCCACCTCTAACTTCTACAATCCAAGCCTGGAGTCCACGCCTCAGCTCTGCAGTGAGAACAGAGTCCTTAGGGAAGAAAACCAGAGGCTTCAGGCTCAGCTCAGTCATGTTTCCAGAGGTGAGTGGTCAAAAGCCACAAACTGTGGTCACTCTTGGGTCCCTTTTTTCCCTGGCCACACCAGTCAGCAACTGGAGAAGCAAAGAGACAAGAAAGAGAGAACTGAGCTACCCAGACCCACCAACCCCAACTCCCAGAGCTATTATCAGCCTAGAAAGGGCTGCTTCCTGACAATTCCCACCCATGGGTCCTTAGACTCCTAGGCTCCCAGGATGAGGAGCTCTAGTAAACCCACCACTTCTGTGCAACCCACATTCGGTCATTAGCTATCAAACTGGATACCAGTTAGTGCCTGTTCTACCTGCACACAACTCACAGCTAGTTTGGACCCAGGAAAGGAAGGAACATGAAGCCTATGTGCTCTCTCAGGTTTCTCCAGACTTTGCTGCAGCTCTCTGTGTCCCTCCCAGTGCTGATCTGCTATCCCCATGTCTCCTCACCACCTCCCTACTCATATACCCAGGGCTCCTCTTTGGTCCCTAGTCCTCATGACTCTGTGTCTGGAGGTGCTACCAAAACGTCCTCCAGAGCGTTCCCAACACTATACAGTGGGCATCCACATGTGGGCATCATTTCCTGTGTGGCCTGGGGGACAGCTGACCTTAGTGTTAGTTGACTTAATGAAATCAATATGTTTTCAATCACAAATTATTTTTATTTACAAATATTTATTGAATAGCCATAACAGACAAAGAATAGTGGCTAAGAGGATTAAGCTCAGAATGAAAGAATGCTTGTGGAAAAGGAAAAAGACATCAAGAGATATTGCCAAGTTAGCCTTCTCGGAGCAAGAGATGTGAGAGGAAAGGTCACCATTTGGGAAGATAACAAAAGCCATAGATAAGGGAGAAGGTAGAACTACTAAACTACCACTGTGTGCCTGGAAAGACCAGAACAGACCTCACAGGTGAGAAGACAGGAAGATTTAAATGAGCTCAGTCCGCCAGGCCCAGGTGATTCCACCCCAGACGACTGACAGCACCAGAGCCCTGTTCTCAGAGTCCCTGTCAATAGCCTTTGAGAAATCCTGAAGATCAGAGAGATGCTGCCAGACCAGGAAAGAACAGATGGCTCTGTTTTCAATATGATGAAAATACTATATACTAAAAACTGTAGTCAAGAAATTTTTATGTTGATCCCTGGAAAAACTCAAGAATGGATTATTGCACAGTAGGTATGTGAGTGGTTAGAAAATAAAGAGCGTTAGGAAGCAGAGTGTTTTCTCTAAAAGCATGGTGGGCCGTATTAAATCAGGGGATCAAAGGGCATTGCAGAGAAAGAGGTTCCCATTCCCCTGAGTGTGTGGACAGTCAGACAGTCACTTTGCCTCCCCTGGCAGCATAAGCTGGCCTTCCTTTTGCCTTAGTTCTGATTGTCATGATGGATATGCTTGGGCTCATCTTCCTGTGACCTTTGGCCCTACAATATAAGTACTCCTGTGTTCTGCTCACCAGAGCACTCCCAGGAAACAGAATGTCTGAGGGAGGCTCTGCTGACCTCTCGATCCCAACTTCAAGAGCTGGAAATGGAGCTAGAGCACCAAAAGGTGGAACGACAGCAGCTTTTGGAAGACTTGAAGGAGAAGCAACAGGAGATCTTGCATTTCCAGGAGGAACGGCTATCTCTCCAGGAGAAAGACTCCAGGTTAGAGGGAGCCCATTGATAAGGAAGGTGGCCCCATTTTCAGATTTAGAAAAAGGGATATTGGCAAGACAGTTAATGGTCCTTTTTGGAAACCTCAATATCCCCTCTGCTAATCTGGATTTATGGGTAACTTTGAACAGAAGGAAGGACTTCTCTGGGAATGCCTTTTTCACTCCAAAGTTGAGAGAGTAAAACCCTGTTATGGAAGCCTTCAGCATATCAGATTCTACAGAAAGTACATTCTTGTGCTTCCAGTTAGTTTTAGGATGTTAGTCCCTCCATAACCTAGGAAGCTTCTACACCAGCCATAATGGTAGTCCCCAGCATAAACCCTGTAACTTCTTGACAACATGAAAAGAGCACTGTGGGGCAGTAAGAATACCAGGTAGTGTGTCCTAGGTATGGTAGCTAATGGCATGACTCCAAGCAAAGTTACTTTACCTTCCTGAGCCTCTGTTGCCACATCCGTAAATTAAAAGCAATGGTTTTCATGACCCCTGAGTTCACATCTAGGGCTGAAATTCTATGATGCCAAAGTTGGCTCATAGCCTCTTGCCCTGGTGGGGCCCTACCAGCTCAGTGGTCCCTTGCTTCTCCCCTGACAGGCTGCAGCATAAGCTGGCCCTCTTGCAGCAACAGTGTGAAGAGAAACAGCAGCTCTTCCAGTCCCTCCAGTCAGAGCTGCAGATCTACGAGGCACTTAATGGCAATTCCAAGAAGGGGCTGAAAGGTATGTTTTCCCCTCTTCCCCACCCTGTGAGCTTCCCTGCTCTCGCTAAGGATCCTGATGAATTCTTTACCTTGGGAGTTGTGGAGATCTTGGAAACCTACCTTGTTCTGTCTCAGAAAAAAACCTCAGTCATTGAGGGTCCCAATAAAAAGAGAGGGGAGCTCTCACACACAAAGCCCAGAGGTTGGTGACATGAGCAAGATACAGCCTAGACATCCTTAAAAATAGGCCACAAGAGTCAAACTTCACCCACCTGGATGGTCTGAGACAAGTTAATCAAAGTCCAGATTATACAATGATTCAAAAAAAAAAAATACAAAGAACTGTCCTGATGGTATCATCATTTGAAGACGTCTCAAATGTTGTGAATTCTGATCACCCATGCAGCCAATGTTGCAGGCAACCTGCTCCCACCCTGACCTTTCCCCAGTGAGAAAATTCAAAGATTTTTTAAAGAAATTTTTATTCTGGATATAATTAACCAGAAAAATAATTTGCAGATATTTTCTCCAAGTCTTTTTAGTGTCTTTGAAAGGCAAAACATTTAAATTTTGTTGAAGGTTAATTAATCAGTTTTTTTCTATCATTTATGCTTTTCTTCATGTTGTAGGTAAAAAATCTTTATCTCAAGATCATAAAGATTTCCTTGTATTTTTCTTCTTGCAGTTTTATAGCTTTTGCTCTTATGTTTAGGCGTGCATTTCATTTTGAGTTAATTTTGTATATGATGTGAGAAAAAGGTTAAAGTTCTTTTTGTCCCATATTGATATCCAGTTTTTCCAGCACCATTTGTTACAAAGACTACCCTTTTCCCATTGAATTACCTTGGCAGCTTTGTTGACAATCAATTGACCATAACTGCTGTTAGTAGGATTTTGTAATTTTTGGTATACTCATCATTCTTATTTTAATTTATATATAAATATTTCTCATGTGTGGGATACATGTGTGTGGGATAACATTTTTATTTCAATTGCCAAATAAAATTTTTTGCTAAGATACAGAAACACAATTGATTTTTCATCACCATGACATTGATTGGCATCTCTATTGAAAAACAATTGCCAAGGCAAAAAAAAAAAATTACTAGCCAATATATGTGAGTCTACTTCTGAATTCTCCATTCTGTTCCATTAATCAATATGCCTATTCTTACACCAATACCAAACTGTCTTCATTGTTAGTTTTATAGTAAATTTTGAAATCAGGTTAAGTCTTCACACTTTTTAAAAATTTTTTAAAATTTATTTTTTATATTGGAGTATATTTGATTTACAATGTTGTGTTCATTTCAGATGTACAGAAAAGTGATTTAGTTATACATATACATATATCTATGTTTTTCAGAATCTTTTCCCATATAGGTTATTACAGAGTATTAAGTAGAGTTCCCTGTGGTATACAGTAGGACCTTGTCAATTATCTATTTTATATTAGAATGTATATATGTTAATCCCAGCCTCCTAATTTATCCCTCCCCCACCTCCTTTCCCCTTCAGTAACCATAAGTTTGTGTTTTCTAAGTTCATGAGTCAGTTTCTGTTTTGTAAATAAGTTCGTTTGTATCATTTTTTAAGACTCCACATATAAGTGACATCATGATATTTGTGTTTCTCTGACTTACTTCACTTAGTATGATAATCTCTAGGTCCATCCATGTTGCTGCAAATGGCATTATTTTGTTCTTATGGCTAAGTAATATTCCATTGTATATATGTACCATATCTTCTTTATCCATTCATCTGTTGATGGACATTTAGGTTGCTTCCATGTCTTGGCTATTGTAAATAGTGCTGAGGTGAACACTGGGGTGTAAGTACCTTTTTGAAGTATGATTTTCTCCGGATATATGCTCAGGAGTGGGATTACTGGATCATATGGTAGCTCTACTTTTAATTTTTTAAGGAACCTCCATACTGTTCTCCATAGTGGCTGTACCAATTTACATTCCCACCAACAGTGTAGAAGGGTTCCCTTTTCTCTACACCATATCCATCATCTATTGTTTGTAAATTTTTAGATGATGGACATTCTGACCTCATTGTGGTTTTATTTGTATTTCTCTAATAATTAGCAATGTTGAGTATCTTTTCATGTGCTTTTTGGTCATCTGTATGTCTTCTTTGGAGAAATGTCTATTTAGATATTCTGCCCATTTTTTGATTGGGTGGTTTATTTTTTTCAATATTGAGCTGCATTTGCTGTTTGTGTATTTTGGAGATTAATCCCTTGTTGGTCACATTGATTGCAAATATTTTCTCCCAATCTGTGGGTTGTCTTTTCATTTTGTTGATGGTTTCTCTTGCTGTGCAAAAGCTTTTAAGTTTAATTAGGTCCCTTTTATTTATTTTGGTTTTTATTTCATTACTCTAGGAGATGGATCCAAAAAGATATTACTGCAGCCTATGACAAAGAGTGTTCTGCCTATGTTTTCCTTTAAGAGTTTTATAGTATCTGGTCTTACATTTAGATCTTTAATCCATTTTGAGTTTATTTTTTGTGTATGGTGTTATAATGTTCTAATTTCATTCATTTACATGTAGCTGTCCGGTTTTCCCAGCACCACTAATGGAAGAGACTATCTTTTATCCATTGTATAATCTCGCCTCCTTTGTTGTTGATTAATTAACCATAGATGTATGGGTTTATTTGTGGGATTTCTATCCTGTTCCATTGATCTATAAGTCTGTCTTTGTGCCAATACCATACTGCTTTGATTACTGTAACTTTGTAGTATAGTCTGAAGTCAGGGAGCCCAATTCCTCCAGTTCCATTTTTCTCTCTCAAGATTGCTTTGGCTATTTGGGGTCTTTTGTATCTACATACGAATTTTAAGATTTTTTGTTCTAGATCTGCAAAAAATGCCATTGGTAATTGGATAGGGACTGCATCAAATCTGTAGATTGCCTTGGGTGGTATAGTCATTTTGACAATATTAATTCTTCCAATCCAAAAACATGGTATATCTTTTGATCTGTTTGTGTCATCTTCTATTTATCAGCATCTTATAGTTTTCAGAGTACAGGTCTTTTGCATCCTTAGGTAGGTTTATACCTAGGTAGTTTATTCTTTTTGATGTGATGATAAATGGGATTGTTTCTTGAATTTCTTTTTCTGATCTTTTGTCATTAGAGTATAGAAATGCAAGAGATTTCTGTGCATTAATTTTGTATCCTTCAACTTTACCAAATTCATTGATGAGCTCTCATAGTTTTCTGGTAGCATCTTTAGGATTTTCTGTGTATAGTATCATGTCATCTGCAAACAGTGACAGTTTTACATCTTCTTTTTCAATTTGGTTTCCTTTTATTTCTTTATCTTCTCTGATTGCCATGCCTAGGACTTCCAAAACTATGTTGAATAAAAGCAGTGAGAGTGGACATCCTTGTGTTGTTCCTGATCTTAGAGGAAATGCTTTCAGCTTTTCACCATTGAGTATGATGTTAGCTGTGGGTTTGTCATATATGGCCTTTATTATGTTGAGGTAGGTTCCCTCTATGCCCACTTTCTGGAGAGTTTTTATCATAAATGGCATTGGATTTTGTCAAAAGCTTTCTCTGCATCTATTGAGATGATCATTTCGTTTTCATCCTTCAATTTGTTAATGTGGTTTATCACACTGATTGATTTATGGATATTGAAAAATCCTTGCATCCCTAGGATAAATCCCACTCGATCCTGGTGTGTGACCTTTTTAATGTATTGTTGGATTTGGTTTGCTAGTATTTCCTTGAGTATTTTTGTATCTATATTCATCAGTGATAGTGGCTTGTAATTTTCTTTTTTGTGGTATCTTTGTCTGGTTTTGGTATCACAGTAATGGTGGTCTCATAGAACGAGTTTGGGAGTGTCCCTTCCTCTGCAATATTTTGCAATATTTTCAGAAGGATAGGTGTTAACTCTTCTCTGAATGTTTGATAGAATTTGCCTGTGACACCATCTGGTCCTGGACTTTTGTTTGCTGGAATTGTTTTAATCATAGTTTCAATTTTAGTAATTGTGATTGGTCTATTCGTATTTTCTATTTCTTCCAGGTTCAGTTTTGGGAGATTGTACCTTTCTAAGAATTTGCCCATTTCTTCTAGGTTGTCCATTTTATTGGCATATAGTTTCTTGCAGTAGTCTCTTATGTATCTTTATATTTCTGTGGTGTCCATTGTAACTTCTTTTTCATTTCTAATTTTATTGATTTGAGCCTTTTCCCTTTTCTTCTTGGTGAGTCTGGCTAAAGTTTATTAATTTCGTTTATCTGTTCAAAGAACCAGCTTTTAGTTTAATTGACCTTTTCTACTGTTTTCTTTATCTCTATTTATTTTTCAGAGGAGAAATAAATAAATTTATGTGTAAGTTTAGGTTGTTTATTTGAGCTTTTTCTTTTTTGCTGAGGTAAGACTGTATTGCTACAAACTTCCCTCTTAAAACTGCTTTTTCTGTGTCCCATAGGTTTTGGATCATTGTATTTTTGTTTTCATTTGTTTCTTGGTTTCTTTTTTTTTACTTCCTCTTTGATTTCTTCAGTGATCCATTGGTTGGTTAGAAGCATATTGTTTTGCCTCCACGTGTTTGTGTTTTTTACAGTTTTTTTTTTCTGTATAGCTGATTTCTAATCTCATAGTGTTGTGATCAGAAAAGATGCCTGATATGATTTCAATTTTCTTAAATATTTCAAGGCTTACTTTCTGGCCTAGCCTGTGGTCAATCCTGGACAATGTTCTGTATGCAATTGAGAAGAATGTATATTCTGCTACTTTTGGATGGAATTGCTCTATAAATATCAATTAATTCCATCTGGTCTAATGTGTCATTGAAGGCCTCTGTTTACTTATTGATTTTCTGTCTGGATGACCTGTCCATTGATGTAAGTGGGGTGTCCCCCACTGTTATTGTGTTACTGTTGATTTCTCCTTTTATATCTGTTAACATCTGCCTTATATATTGAGGTGCTTCTATTTTGGGTGCATATATATTTACAATTGTTATATATTCTTCTTGGATTGATCCCTCGACCGTTATGTAGTATTTTTCTTTGTTTCCTGTGACAATTTTTATTTTAATGTCTATTTTGTCTGATATGAGTATTACTATTGCAGCTTTCTTTTGATTTCCATTTGCATGGAGTATCTTTTTCCATCCCCTCCCTTTCAGTAAGAATGTGTCCCTAGATCTGAAGTGAGTCCCTTGTAGACAGCATATATATGGGTCTTGTTTTTGTATCCATTCTGCCAGTCTGTGTCTTTTGGTTGAAACATTTAATCCATTTACATTTAAGGTACTTATTGATATGTATATTCTCCTTGCTGTTTTGGTAATTGTTTTGGATTTGTTTTTGTAGGTCTCTTTTCTTCCCTTCCTCTTTTGTTCTCTTCTCTTGTGACTTGATGATTATTTTTAGTGTTGTGTTTGGGTTGATTTTTCCTTTTGTGTGTTTGTATATTAATTGTAGATTTTTGATTTGCAGTTACCATGAGGTTTTGAGATAGCAGTCTATATATATATATATATATATATATATATATATATATATATATATAAAGATTGTAATCAAATTGACAAAAATTAAATTTATATATATATAAAAATCTTTATATATATAAAGATTGTTTTAAGTTGCTGGTCTCTTACTTTCAAATGCATTTCCAATATT
Source organism: Hippopotamus amphibius kiboko (assembly GCF_030028045.1). Taxonomy (NCBI): domain Eukaryota; kingdom Metazoa; phylum Chordata; class Mammalia; order Artiodactyla; family Hippopotamidae; genus Hippopotamus; species Hippopotamus amphibius. Next base: position 105,620,636 of record NC_080186.1, read on the forward strand.
CTGCATTTGTACTCTCCTCACAATTGCTGGTTTTGATATCATATTTGTGTGCAGATGATTTCCTACCTTTACAGTATGCTTGCCTTACCAGTGAGCTTTCCCATTCATAATTTTCTTGTTTCTAGTTGTGGCCTTTTCTTTTCTGACTAGAGAAATTCCTTTAGCATTTGTTGTAAAGCTGGTCTGTGGTGCTGAATTCTCTTAGCTTTTACTTCTCTGTAAAGCTTTTGATTTCTTTGTCAAATCTGAATGAGAGCCTTGCTGGGTAGAGTATTCTTGGTTGTAGTTTCTTCCCTTTCATCACTTTATATATATTGTGCCACTCCCTTCTGGCCTGCAGAGTTTCTGCTCAAAAATCAGCTGATAACCTTATGGTGATTTCCTTATATGTTATTTGTTGCTTTTCCCTTGTTTCTTTTGATATTTTCTCTGTCTTTAATTTTTGTCAGTTTGATTACTATGTGTCTTAGTATGTTCCTCCTTGAGTTTATCCTATATGGGACTGTCTGTGCTTTCTGGACTTGGGTGATAATTTTCTTTCTCATGTTAGGGAAGTTTTCAGCTGTTATCTCTTCAAATATTTTCTCAGGCCCTTTCTCTCTCTCTCTCTCCTCCTTCTGGGACCCCTATCATGCGAATGTTGGTGCATTTAATGTTGTCCCAGAGATCTCTTAAACTGTCCTCATTTATTGTCATTCTTTTTTCTTTATCCTGTTCCATGGCAGTGATTTCCACCATTCTGTCTTCCAGCTCACTTATCCATTCTTCTGCCTCATTTATTCTGGTATTGATTCCTTCTAGTGTATTTTTCATTTCAGTTCTTGTATTATTCAACTCTGTTCTTTGTATCTTCTAGCTCTTTGTTAAACATTTCTTGTATCTTCCCAATCTGTGTCTCCATTCTTTTTTCCAAGATTTCAAGTCATCTTTACTGTCATTACTCTGAATTCATTTTCAGGTAGATTGCCTATTTCCACTTCATTTAGTTGTTCTTCTGGGGTTTTATCTTGTTCCTTCATCTGGAACATATTTCTTTGCTGTCTCATTTTTTCTAACTTTCTGTGTTTGTAGTCTTCTTTCTGCAGGCTGCAGGATTTTATTTCTTCTTGCTTCTGATGTCTGACTCCTGGTGGATGAGGTTGGTCTAGGGGCTTGCGCAGGCTTCCTCATGGGAGTGACTGGTGCCTGCTGACTAGTCAGTGCAGTTGGGTCTTGTCCCTTTGGTGGAAAGGGCCAGGTAAAGGGGTATGTTTAGAGGCAGCACTGGACTCCGGACAACTTTATGGAGCCTGTCTGCTGATGGGTGGTCCTTTGTTCCCATCCCCTTGGTTGTTTAACCTGAGGCAACCCAGCATTGGGGCCTGTAGGCTGTTGGGTGGGACCAGGTCTCAGTGCCAAAATGGCAATCTCCAGGAGAGCTCACGCTGTTGACTATTGCCTGGGGCTTCTGCCACCTGTGTCTATGTCCTCGCAGTGAGCCACAGCCAACCCCTGCCTCCCCTGGAGACCCTCCAAGACCTGGAGGTAGGTCTGGCCCAGGTTCCTATAAAGTCACTGCTTTGCCCTGGGTCACAGTGCTCATGAAACCTTGTGTGCCCTCTCTAAGACTGGAGTCTCTGTTTCCCTCAGTCCTGTGGAGATCCTACACTGAAGCCCCACTTGCCAAATGCTCTGATATCTCCTCCTTCCTATTACAGACCCTCAGGCTAGGGAGCCTGACATGGGGCTCAGAACTCTCACTCCTATAATTATTTTAATTATATTATAATATATAAAATAATTATATATTATAATATATAAAATAATATAATTATTTTCCAGTTTGTGGGTCTCCCACCCACCTGATATGGGGTTTGATTATATCATGAAAGCACCCCTCCTACCATCTCGTTGTGGCTTTGTCTTTGATGCAGAACATCTTTTTTGGTAGGTTCCAGATTTTTTTTGTTGATGGTCATTCAGCAGTTAGTTGTGATTTTGGTGTTTTCATGAGAAGAGGTGAGCTCAGGTCCTTCTACTCTGCCATCTTGTCCTGCACTCCTCTTCATTTATCCCTTTTAGTGGGAATATTCACATAGCTCATTGCAGAAATATTGATGTGTTTGGTTAAGGCCTGTGGCCCTGATGCAACTGGGTACATGTATTATGTGGTATATGCATCCTACTGCCTTGCTAAAAACCAAAACAAATTTTACCTTTTTAAATACATTTGACTTCAACATTTTTAGATGAGCACTTATGGTCTTGTAAAATATTTCTTAGATCTCTTCTTCCCCCAGTACATAGAAACAGGCTATGAGTGGTGAGTGAAGGTAAAAAGAACTTGAGAAGTCCAATTAGTTATGATCCCTGCTCTGTGGTACCCCACTCCCATTATTATTTGCTGCCCAAAGGCCTGATGTCTTCCTCCTGTCCTTTTGATTCCTAAATGTGGAGGTCATCCATCTCCTTCTCCTTGAGCCCGTTCCCTTCTCTAGTTCAGTATTGATCTCCTGCCCTAGAAGACCCTGCTCTCTAGCCTGCAAGACTAAGGTTAATAAGGAGATGAAATAATAGGCTCGACTTCATCTGCCAATCAAATGCTCTCTAGATGCACAAGGGTCATTTGAGCCTCAAGGAAACTCCATGCTGGAGTGTATGCCATTTCAGTGTGTGCCAGACCCCACACAGGAAAAGTGACATCTGTCATAGGTGTGTTCCTGGGACCTTGGTAGAAAGGAATGTCAGAGAGGAGTGTTCTGACAAATGCTTGGAAATATTTGGTTCAGTGCCACCAGACTCCCTCCTCTCTCTACTTTCAGCTTACACCTGGGATGCCTGTCACCAAGTCCCTTTGGGCAGTGACTTGAGCCACCTGGTGGCAGAGATCCGAGCTTTGAGAGGGCAGCTGGAGCAGAGCATTCAGGTGAACAACTGTCTGCGACTGCAGCTTGAACAGCAGTTGGATGGTGGTGCCAGCAAAGCCAGCCTCAGCCCCTCCTCTGTTAACCAGAAATTCCCCAACAACACTGACCCTGGAAACAAGCAGCTGCTCTTCCAAGGTAGGAAGGAAAAGGAAATCAGCAAGCCCTCAGCCAATGAGGAGGTCCCCAGGATGTCTGTGGTGGAAGGGACAATCTTACTTCTTCCACACTCCTTAAGATCATGGTGAAATCGAAGATGCTTTGATACAGTGCCTGAGATGATGGGATTTAGGGTCAGATCTGGCTCCAGATTCTGAGTTTGCCACTTACATGCTGTTTGCCTTGGGAAAAGTGTTTAAACTCCTCAGGCATTTAAGCCTTAGTTTCCTCATCTTTAACATGAAGATATGTATAATATATACTGTGCATAGTTATATGGAGCATTAAATGAAATAATTTACAATGCCTGTCACAATAAGTACTCAACAATTAACAGCTATATATGTTAATGCTTATTCCTTATATTTGCAGAGTGCTTTAAAATTTACCATGTTTTCAGATAATTTTTCAAATAATTTCATCAGAGCTAGGGGAGGATTTACTATCTCTGTATTTCACATGAGAAAACTTAGGCATTGAGACAATTAACTGACGTGCTAAGGAGTTAAGAGGCCAACCCAGGATTCGAAGCAGAGGTTTTGATTTCCTGTCTGTTCCTTCTGCCTCCCTATGCTCTGTCTTGGTATTGCTTCTGCTCCCTCTCAGGCTTTCCCTTCTCAGTGCCTCTGCGCAACACCAGCCAGGACTCATCCCCACTGGCTCAGTCACTCCTCTTCCCCATCATACAGCACAGAGGCCTGAGCTGGAAAGCAGGTTCTAAGTCACAGTTGCCTGAGCAGGATTATTTCTGCCTCTTCAGATATTTTCCAATTACTCCCCTGGAGGATTGCTGTCTGGTCTCCAATAGGGCACCTCAAATTCACCAAGGCTTATGTCTCCTATTCTTCTTATACTACTACATGCCTTCTAGTATGTCTCCCTTCTTATACTACTACATATTTTCTAGTACTGACTCACCAGAATGGTGATTAGAGTGCTGAGTTTAATCTGCCCATAAATCCATTCATTCTTTGATCAAATATTTTTAACATGTATACTGCATATATTTATGCATATTTATATTTAATTACAAAGCATTGTATTAGACATACTACATACAATATTATATTCAAATCTGGGGATAGAAAAATATACCTAATAATGTTTCAAACTAGAAGTTGCTTTCTCATGGAACAGCCCTCAATTATAGGAACTTGATCCAAACTAAGTGATTTGTTTGCTATTGGTTTTGATTGTGGTACATGGGTGATGATTTTGTAAGAGGAGAGTCATGTTGCCGTAGACCCCAGTGGTGAAAACAGGCTGTGCATGTGTTTGGGGAGCAGTGTGTTCCAGGGTTTCTAAAGTTGTGGTTATGTGTACTCCCTAGATTCAGTTGCCTCCCCTCCAGTTCGGGATGTGGGCATGAATTCTCCAGTTCTGGTCCTCCCCAGCTCCTCTTCTGCTGCTTCTGGCTCAGAGACCACAACCTTCAACAGGAAAAATGGTAAATAGGGCAACTATGGGATTCAGGGTCTAATGATGGAAAATGACACTGCAAGTAACTTTTGGTTCTCTATAGGCACATTATCTGAATTTAGAGATTTTTCTCCACATGTCCCAAGGCCTTTAGCCCTACTCATTCCACCTTCTGTGGCTGCCTTTTTGGTCATTTTTCTTCTTCCTGTGGTTTTCTATTGCTCTGGTATTGTTTCATTGCACTATAATCTCTTCCTTCTTGAAAGTGCTCTCTGTATCCAGCTTAATTTCCTTGTCTGTGTCTTCTCAACCCCCAAATTTAAAATTTTTAAATATCTGTCCTGAATATTTCATTTGTCAATAAGGATAAAATTTGCCTCCTGGCAATTTTCTCATTATGAGATGATGTAAGAAAGATTATAAAAATCTAGAACCCAGAATATCTATGGACTTCACACTTGTACTTTCCAAGACTGTCATTCTTGTCTGTGGCCTCTTTCACTATCTGATGTCCCTTTTGGATTGAACTAAGGATGACTATAAATAACAGTGTATTCTGTGTTATTGTGGTTTTATCTTCAGAGCTGGGTTTGGATGCTTCTCCAGTAATGAAGAACCCTCCCAAGCTGGAGGGTGATGCTACTGATGGCTCCTTTGCCAATAAGCATGGCCGCCATGTCATTGGCCACGTTGATGACTATAGTGCCCTAAGACAGCAGATTGAAGAGGGCAGACTGCTGGTCAAGAAGGTAGCATCCCTCGTGAGATCAACCTGCAACTTCCTTGGCCTTGAAGCTCTAGGCACAGAGGTAATCATGTTTGAGCTCTTAGGTGCACCTTTTCCTTAGGCCGTTTCTTCTTCTGATTTTAGCTCCTTCTCCCACTATTTTTTTGCCTGCTCCACATCTCCTACCAATTGAGGATACATTTTCCATTTAATCTAGCTAGGCCTTTCATCTTCATCTGCTAATTTCACTACAAGCTCTGTTCTGGTTCCAGATGCAGCTGACTTGATATTTCCCCTCAGAACCACAGAATAGCAGGTGCAGCATTGCCATCCTCATCAGTAGAGCACATTAAGCATCAACATACATGCAATGCTGCACCCAGTACCCTTTGGTAGCTTATTATCTGCTAAAGTCACGCTGGCATATGACCATCTGTGGGCAGCATAAAATCACTTAATCAGTTGGCTGGAGATGGAGAATCTGCATCCATATGGGCAGATGTGTAGAAGGGGTGAGGAGCATGGCAGACTGAGGAGGGGAGGAGAGCAGGCAGCAAGGTTTCTCAGAGCCCTTTCCCAGGGAGAGATCCAGGTACCAGCTGCTTTGCTATCTGAGCTACTGGAGATGCACAGGCATGCAGGGACAGCCCTGCCCCCTGGAGCCCCCACACTAGAGAGGGAGCCCCACACCATACAACAAGGAGCTCCAGGCAGTGTTAGAAGTGCTCTGGGTATGAGGGCATGAACCCAGAATCAGCTATTATCCCAGGCAAGGAAAGTAACAGGTTCATGGGGTGGGGGGTGCCACTAGGGAATGTTCAGGTTCTCTGGGAAGGAGAACATGCCAGGTAAAGCAAGTGGCACCTCAGTCCTTTGAACTACAAATGGTGCAGCCCATTTGAAGCATAAGGTGTGATTCAGGGAAGGGCAAGGGGGACCAGTGCAAAAATAGGGACCGTAGACTCTTGAGCACGAAGCAGGACTAGAAGCTAAAGAGTGTGCGGGAAGCTGGAATCAAATGAATTCTTGCAAGTTGGGTGGTCCCTCCTGAGGTCAAAGAACCTTGGCTTCCAGGTTAGAAAAGGATTTCACAGGTTCAAGCAGGCCCATGTCCATACCTCACTCACAAAGGAAGCTGAGGCCTGGGCTCAGCAAAAAAAAAAAGTGATCTCTCAGCTGCAGGGATGCCCATGGCTACCACCCTCTTTTCCCAGGTGATGGGCAGTGAAGCCATCCATGAGCTCAGGAGCAGCGCCAACGCCCTGCACCACCGGCTGGAGGAGTCCGCCTCCCTCCTCACCATGTTCTGGCGAGCAGCCTTGCCAAGCTCCCATGGCCCTGCGCTGGGTGGCAAAGTGGTAAGAAGCCAGCATTCTCTACTGGATCTGCCCCCAAATATCCCCTGCCTCCTTGGTCGGCAGATCTTGAAGATAAGGAGCCAAATGGTCAGTTGGAACAAAGGGCACTTGAAGAGAGTGTCCCTGGAGGGAGGGAGACCTCTCCTCTGTGGTGGCTGCTTTCAGTGCAGCTCTGACTACATCCCCTCTCCCCCACCTCTGACCCCCAGGAGAAGTAATCAAAGAGGAAAAGGAAAGGACATGGAGGAGGCAGAGACATGAGAGCCCTGGTAACCCATAAATGTTCCATCTCTTTAACTTTCTGAAGTCTCGCTGAGCTGAACTTCAGGGCCGTGTTAAAACATCAACATTCCCTTTCCCAACCTAACCCCACCCCCACCCCCAGGTCCACATCGTCAGGCAGGATCACAAAATGTCACCAGCAGTCACCCAGCCTCTTTCAGCCCCCCACTGGAATCCCAGAAAATCACTTAAATCTGCATCTCTGGGTCAGGCCTGGGGAGAGCCAGCCTCCCCAAGGTGCTCTCAGATCTCAGGCAGCTCTCTGGTTGGTGAACTTAGATAGGCAGGTTTGAGAATCCCTCCCAGGGGTTCTAACTCCAGACTAAAATCACTGACACTTTAGGGGACTCATTTATGCTAAGTCCAAGGAGGGAGTGTTTTCCCATCTTGAGGTTCCCAGATACATTTACAAACTTGCTGACTCTCTCAGGTCAGACCTGTCTCTCAGGCATAATATTCCTAATGATCAAGTCTTACTTGTGATGCCCAAGTGATATAACCATGTCAGCACTAAATCAGAGCTCTTGTTCACAGCTGGGTTTCAGTGTGGCCTGGAGTCAGGTTCTCTGCAGCAACAGGAGTGTAGCCTGTGCTAATCTGCACGGGGGCTTCCAGGTCCTCAGTGTTCCCACCTCATGGCCCATCCTGAGCCATCACCAGCTGGAGGGTTTGAGAGGCTTTAACGAGGGGAATCTGATCCAGAAATAGTTAAGAAGATTGTAGAACCCTATTTAGAGTTGTAAAGAGCCACGAAACACAGGGTGCTTATGTCTTCTGACAGAGAGCCTGTTTTTCTTCCCAGGGAGAGTCCATGAAAAGGGAGCTTCTGGAACTGAGAACCAAACTATCCAGACAGGAGAGTCTCCTTCAGAGCACAGCTGAGCATCTGAAGACCGCCAACCAGCAGAAGGAGAGCTTGGAGCAGTTCATCTTCAGCCAGTGTGGGTGCTCCCAGCCAGGGAATGGGGCAGGGAATGAGGGGACCCTTCCAGGCTCCCCACTTGTGCTGTGAATGGACAGTGACCAGAGAGCCTAGGGGATGGGGGAGACTGATATGATGTCCCTGAACCTCCTGTGCCATCAGTAATCATGGAGGCAGAGGAGGGGATGCGGGCAGTTGAAAGGGGGCAGGCGGCAGGAGACCCCGAGCTGAGTGGCCAGTAAGACAGGCTTTACGAGAGAGTAGCACCGACATATATATACTACCAACTATAAAATAGATAGCCAGTGGGAAGTTGTTGTATAACAAAGGGAGTTCAACTCGAGGATGGAAGATGCCTTAGAGGACTGGGACAGGGAGGGTGGGGGGGACTCGAGGGAGGGTGGGGGGGGGAGTCAAGGGAGGGAGGGAATACGGGGATATGTGTATAAAAACAGATGATTGAACTTGGTGTACCCCCCAAAAAATAATAAATAAATAAATAAATAAATAAATAAATAAATAAATAAATAAATAAAGACAGGCTTTAGAACACATAAGGCAAGTATAGGCCATACTGGTAATTTTGCCTTTGGGGGCTGTTTTGTTGTTTCAGTGACCAGGACACATGATGTTTTAAAGAAGGCAAGGACTAATCTGGAGGTAAGGAAACCATTGCAACAGTCAGAGCCATAGAGCCTACCCCAAACTTATTACCATGTGTCATCAGAGTGTGCAGGTGATCCTTGACCTGCTCTGACCTTCCAGGAGGAGATTGCTGGTCCATCTGTAGGAGCACAGGTCCTCAGTGAGCATCCCTCTAGATTCCATCCCCATCAGCCCTCCCACTCCAATCGGCAATCTCCCCTGACCTCTCAGTTGACTCTCACTTTGCCATAATCTTCTCTCTTTATCCCAATTCTCTTTCTTTTATGCCAGGTCAGGAGTGGGGAGAAATGCAGTTCAGTTGATTATCGAGGTCAGAGGACATATGGAGTCTGCCCTGTGAGCTTTCAGTAAAGGGATCCTGAGGGCACTCATGTGTTCTGGGGTTTCCTAAACCACTATGTGAAAAAATCATGGAAAGATGCAACCTAATAAGTTGATTTCACTGCACACTATTGGACTGAAAACAGCAATTTAATGTTGACATATTTTTCTTTAAGCAACAACACAAAAGAAAATCGTTGGGTTTTAGTGATCTAAAAGAGAATTTGGTAATAAGTAAAAACTGAAACTTAAAGGGAAAGATATTATCTATATGGTAGACATTTCTCTACGTTCATTTAAAACACTAACATATTCTTTAGCAACCACTTTGAAGGAAAACTTGAGGTCTTAGAAATGGCTTAGAAATCAAAATTAAACCTTTTACCTTGGACTTTAAAGCTTTACCATAAGCAATTGAGTGTATTCCTAGGAATGTTCGTAAATTGTAACCTAAGGGAATGTTGACCCCACAGTGTGAAAATAGTTTGGGCCATAATTTAACTCTGTTTTTTTGTTTGTTTGTTTTGGTTTGGATTTTTTTTTTCTAATTTCTTCTGTTTTTCTCTGATGATTCCTTTCTTTCCTGAGCCTTTCTAGAAGAATACTTACAAGATTGCCTCTGTAAAGCCTTATTCCTGTCCCAGCAAAGGTAACCCAACAGCCTCTCCTACCTGCTGGCTTCCCCAGTTTGGAAGTATCCTTCCCACTTCCCCTAGGCCATTGGAAAGATCCCGAAGCCTGGGTTCTAATCCCAGGCTTCTCACTAACTGCCTGTGTGGCTTTGTGGTCTCTCACAGAGACCCAATCTCTATGAGCCCACTGACCCTCATCTGTAAGACGGGGCACTAGACTTAGATGAACTCTGAGGTCCCTGCTGACCTGGCCCCTCCCTCTCCTCATCAAGTAAACAGAACGTGAATGTAACAGGGGGACCTCCATGCAAAATGTCCTCTCCTCCCTACAACAGGCTGTCTATATGTGCCTGTTTCATACTAAGCACGTCTTTTCCTGAGCAATCACAAAAGCCATCCTTTTGCTCCAAAGTGAATTGGAGAGTGAACTGGAACCTGAAGAGGGGGTGGTAGGATCTGGCCACCCGGTGTGCAGTGGCTTTGAGCAGAGATATGACCACAGGAGGTGGTGGGAAGCTTGTCCTCTAACCTGGTGGCACCAGTTGCTCCTCCAGACCTCAGCCCACCCCTCAGCTCATCCTCTTGACAGGCTCTCACCATGCTTCTGGCTTCGGTCACCACTCAGCGCTCGCTCCAGCCTCAGTTAGCCACCAGCAAGGCCTGATAATGGACTCAATTTGATTGTGTTCTTTTGGCCTCCAGCTGAAATCCCTAAGGGCTCTTCCATGCACTCCAGTCCTGTGACCCTTGCCTTCCAGGAGCCAGGCAAGAAGCGAAGCCACCAGAGGTCCTCCAAACAGCAGGAAGGATGGGCCTGCCCCCCTTCTTCACAGCTCCCTGTCTGCTGAGGAGGATCTGGGCCCCCCTCCTCCACACCTGCTGGAGGGTCTGGAAGGAGTCACAGATGTGGCCTGCGGGGGCAGGGTGAAAGGCAGAGGGGCTTTCCTGCAGTTGAGGAATAACCAGCCAAGGACCACTGGGCCCAGCACGAAGCAAAACAGGCACAGTGTGTAAGGACCTTGTGACACTGCTTTGAACACCCAAGGGGCATGGGAACCAGGAACAGTACATTTCTCACCCCTCATCACCTATCCCCAGAAGGTCAACTCAGGGGAAATGGGACCTGCTCCCCAGCAGTGGAGCATGTGGTCCCAACACTGGAGCTCCACGGCAGATCTAAAAGCACAGGACTGAGCAGCAGTGCCCTGCAGGACAGTGTTGGCAGGGCCCTGATGACCTGACCTGGGTCAGTACAGCTGGGTCACAGTTACACTGGGGGTCAGTCTACACGGCAGCACCTGAGAGCTTTGAATCCACATGGTGAAAGTTATGACTTCCAGATGCCATCTCATGCTTAGCCTAGATCTCCTATTTCTATTCTATTATGATCTCCAAAAAGTGTACTGACCTTACTCTAAATATGCTGTCCTATTTTGTCATCCCAACTTCTCTCTGCGAAATTGGGACTAATGGCCACACCAAGCCCACTGAAAGTCTTGTGTAAAGCAAACCAGTGATCATTTTTAAGTGACATGTGAGGGGCCCCCAGTTGTGCTAAAGCCTAGTCTGTGTCTCCACAGTGCTTTTGAATGTGTGTATGTGTGTATAAATGTATGATATATATTTATATATGTTGCTATAGCGATATGTTGAAGGCTAGCATAACTGGTGGACAGGGTCAGTGAGAGGAAATGAAACAGTCTTTTTGGTGGCTATTAAAGCAAAATGTGTATAAAGAAATAAAGTTTTCTTTACCTGCTTAGTTTCTAATTTCTATACCAGTCCTCAGGGCGAAAGTGTAGAAATAGGAAAGACAAACTGTCATTTAAAAGCTCACCATCTGAAACAGAATCAAAATGGTGGAGGAGGTGGATGTGGCGCTCCCATCCCCCACAAACACATCAAAAAATACATTGACATGTAGAGCACTTCTCACTGAAAACTGGCAGAAGAACTGTAAACTAATGCTGCAAGAAAGATCTACTTGTAACTGGGTAGGACAGAAAAAAAAAAAAAAAAAAAAGAATCAGGTCAGGACCTGGGTCCCTGGGAGGCATCTGCAAGGAGGAAAGGGTTCACAAGGGTAGACCCTGGCTCTGGGGAGTGAGCAGGTAGAATCACAATCTGGGTATCCCAGTCATGGGATCCTATATGGATTGGCCAGGCCCCCTTGCCTCTTGGGACATCTGCTGAGACAGAAGGTTTGGAGAAGGCTAGACTCTACTCACCAAGAGTACATGCTGGCTTTGTCAACAATCAGGGCAGAGAGTCTTGCATCAGGAGCACGTTCCTTGCTGTACTTCCCAATCCGAAGGGGCAAACACCCTGGCCCCACTCACTCCATGCTACAACCTGGCACAAGATCTTGGCAGTGACTCAATCTAGCTGTACAGAAACAGACCAGGACACATGGGGTGTGACCCAAGTGTGGCCTCAGATGCCATAGTCAGCAAGGGCTCAGGGTGACAGGTGTAGACGTGGTGAACATTAGTGTGGGAGGTGGCAAAACAGGAGTGTGCAAGGGCCAACCAATGAATCTTGAGCAGACAGGCCCTGGGAGAAGACATGATCTAGCTAGGCAGAGACAGCCCAGAGGGCCTGGGGTGTGGTCCAGTTGGGGCTGCAACAGCCATTGTGAGCACACTCAGGAGTACACAGTGGTTGGGCTTCCAGCTTTGCACTAGATCTGGGGCAGACAGGTCCTGGGTGAAGTCTGCCAGAGAGGCAGCCTAGATCTCAGGTGGCAGTGCAGCCATCTCAATCCCTACAGTCACAACCCCCCAACTTCCAGCCCCAGCTCACTCCACACCACAGTCTTACACTAGATGTGGAACAAACACAATAAGGACACCATCTTGGGCTGCCTCTGAGTGGAGCTGTAGATGCCTACACAGGTGGAGAATAGGTCCTCTGTGACCACACAGGCCTCACTTGCTTCAGCACTCACCTCCTTTGGGGCAGGGCATGTACCCAAGTGCAACAGAGTCTGATCAAACTCAACCCTCAAGGCTTCTACTTCAACAACTGGAGAGCACACCCGGCCCCTGACCAGGCCATGACGTGGTGCAGAGAGGAATCTCCACCTCACATCCAGCACAGGCTATAGATACTACACCACCAATCACACCCTGCTAACAAGGGGATAATGGTCAGCACACACAGAGGAAAGGCATGGCTGGCATCCCTACTGAAACCAGCTCTCACACCAAAAATATTAGACTTATGGAGGCTACACAGGGACACTCCCATAGCAGATAAATATTTCTCCTAAAATCATAGAGACAGAGAAATTTAAGTAAAATGAAAAGGAAGAGGATCTACTCCCAATTAAAAGAATAAGAGAAATCCCCTGAAAGAACAAATAATGAAACAGACCTCACAAGTCTACTAGACCTGGAGTTCAAAAAGGAGGTAATAAACTCAAGATAATAAAAGCTATTTATGACAAACCCACAGCCAATATACTACTCAAAAGACTTCCTGCTAAAATCTGGAACAAGACAAGGATGCCCACACTCACCTCTTCTATTCAACCTAGTATTAAAAGTGCTAGCCACAGTGATCAGACAAGAAAAAGAAATGGTATTCAAATTGGAAGGGAAGATGTAATATTGTCATTATATGCAGATAACATGATACTATATATAGAAAACCCTAAAGACTCCACGCAAAAGCTACTAGAACTGATAAATTCAGCAAGTTAGCAGGATACAAGATTAACATACAGAAATAGGTTGCATTTCTTCACACCAACAATGAAATATCAGAAATGGAATGTAAGAAAATGATACCTTCTAAAATTACAACCCCCAAAATACACTACTTAGGAATAAACCTCACCAAAGAGGTGAAAGACTTCTTTGCTGAGAACCATAAAACATTAATAAAGAAAACTGAAGATGATTCAAAGAAATGGAAAGCTATCCCATGCTCTCAGATTAGATGAATTAATATTGTTAAAATGGCCATACTACTCAATGCAATCTGCAGATTTAATGTGATCCCTATCAAATTACCCATGACATTTTTTACATAAGTAGGCAAATAATCCTACCATTTATATGGAACCATAGAAGACCCAGAATTGCCAAAGCAACTCTGAGGAAAAAGAACAAAGCTGGAGGCATAACCCTCCCAGACTTCAGACAATACTACAAATCAATAGTAATCAAAACTGCATGATATTGGCACAAAAACAGACATCTGGATCAATGGAACAAAATAGAGAGCTCAGAAATAAACCCACACACCCATGGTCAATTAATCTTTGACAAAAAAGGCAAGAAAATACAATGGGAAAAGACAGTCTCTTCAGCAAGTGATGCTGGGAACGTTGGCCAGCTGCACATAAATCAATGAAGTTAGAACACACCCTCTCACTATACACAAAAATAAACTCAAAATGGCTTAAAGACTTAAACATAAGACATGACACCATAAAACTCCTAGACGAGAACATAGGCAAAACATTCTCTGACATAAATCATACCTATGTTTTCTTAGGTCAGTCTTTTAATAGAAATAAAGGCAAAAATAAACAAATAGGACCTAATCAAACTTACAAGCTTTTGCACAACAAAGGAAACCACATACAAAATGAAAAGACAACCTACAGAATGGGAGAAGATATTTGCAAATGATGCGACTGACAAGACCTCAATCTCCAAAATATACAAAGAGCTCCAACATTCAATAACAAAAACAGCAACAAACAACCCAATCAAAAAATGGGCAGAAGACCTAAATAGACATTTCTCCTAAGAAGACAAACAGATGGCCAATAGGCATGTGAAAAAATGCTCAACATTGCTAATTGTTAGAGAAATGCAAATCAAAACTACAATGAGGTACCACCTCACACCAGTCAGAATGGCCATCATTAAAAAGTCTACCAATAACAAATGCTGGAGAGGGTGTGGAGAAAAGGGTACCCTCCTATAGTGTTGGTGGAAGTTTAAGTTGGTGCAGCCACTGTGGAAAACAGTGTGGATGTTCCTCAGAAAACTAAAAATAGGATTACCATATTACCCAGCAATTTCACTCCTGGGCATATATCTGGATAAAACTATAATTCAAAAAGATACATTCACCCCTATGTTCATAGCAGCACTATTCATAGTAGCCAAGATATGGAAACAACCTAAATGTCCATGTCCATCAATAGATGGATGGATACATAAGATATGATACAGAAAATGTGAGATACATACACAGACAGACAGACACACACACACACACACAATGGAACACTATTCAGCCATAAAAAAGAACAAAATAATGCCATTTGCAGCAACATGGATTCAGCTAGAGATGATCATACTAAGTGAAGTCAGAAGGAGAAAGACAAATACCATATGATATCACACATGTGGAATCTAAAATATGACACAAATGAACCTACCTATGGAACAGACTCACAGACACAGAGAACAGACTCTTGGTTGCCAAGGGGGAGGGTGTTGGTGGAGGTATGGAATGGAAGTTTAGGGTTAGCAGATGTAAGCTTTTATATGTAGAATGGATAAACAACAAAGTCCTACTATATAGCCCAGAGAACTATATTCAATATCCTATTATATGCCATAATGGAAAAGAATATATAAAGAATGTATATAAATGTGTAACTGAATCACTTTGCTGTACAGCAGTAATTAACACATTGCAAATCAATTATACTTCAATAAAAAAGGAGGTAATAAAAATGCTAACTGAATTAAGAAAAATTATCAACAGAAATGCAGGTCACTGTAACAAGGATCTAGAAACTATAAAAATGAACCAGTCAAAAATGTACAATTCAATTGCCAAGATAAAAATCCAACCTAGAAGCAATGAATACCAGACTAAATGATACAGAAGAATGAATAAGTGATCTGGAAGATAAACTAATGGAAATCAACCAATCAGAAGAGGAGACAGAAAGACAAATTTTTTAAAAATGAAGGCAACATACAAGATCTATGGGACAATAGGAAACGTGCCAACCTTCACATAATAGGGATTCCAGAAGGAGAAGAAAGAGAAAAGGGGATTGAAAATGTATTTGAAGAAATTATGGCTTGAAACTTTCCAAACCTAAGAAAGAGACAGAAATCCAGATACAAGAAGCACTGAGGATCCCAAACAAGAGGAACCCAAACAGATTCACACCAAGACATATCATATTGAAAATGGCAAAAGTTTAAGAGAGGATTCTAAAAGCAGCAAGAGAAAAATGGAGAGTCAGTTACAAGGGAGCATCTATAATACTATCAGCTAATTCTCTGCAGAAACTTTGCAGGCCAAAAGGAGTGGCATAATATATTCAAAGTTCAGAAAGGGAAAAACCTTCAACCTAGGATACTATACCCAGCAAAATTATCACTTAGTATAGATAGAGAGAGAGAGTTTCCCAGGCAAGTGAAAACTAAAAGAATTCAGCAATATTAAACCTCCCCCAAAAGAAATATTGAAGGGTCTTCTCTAAATAGAAAAGAAGCAAGAATCTATAGAAAATGAAAATCACAATATGAAAGGTATACATAAAAGGACTGAAGATCATTTAAATAAGCCAGTAGAGATTTTAAAGAATAAAAAAGCATGATGAAGGCAATTATAAATACAAGTAACAGTAAGAAGACAAGCACAAAGATATGAAATAGGATATCAAAGTCACAAAATGTGGGGGAGGGGATTGTAAAAATGTAGATCTTTTATAATGTGTTTGAACTAGTATGACTTCCAGTTTAAAGCAAGTAGATATAGTTATGGGTCAACATACTTGAAAACCAGGGTAACCACAAATAAAAAATACATAACAGATTCACAAAAATCAGTAAGAAAGGAACTTAAGCATACTATAAAAGGAAATCATCAAACTACAAAAGAAAAACAAAAAAGAAGAAATGAACAAAGAACTACAAAACAACTGGAAAATATGGATTTAAATGGCAATAAGTACATACCTATCAATAATTACTTTGTGAATGGGCTAACAGCTCCAATCAAAAGACAGAGTGGCAGATTGGATTAAAAAAACCCCCATAATATTCTGCCTACAAAAGACACTTCAGGGTGAAAGACACACAGACTAAAAGTAAGGGAATGGAAAAAGATATTTCCATGCAAATGGATACAACAAGAAAGTGGGGGTAGCAAAACACATATCAGACACAATAAACTTTAAAACAAAGTCCATAAAAAAGACAAAGAAGGACACTATAGGATGATAATGGGATCAATATTAGAAGAAATTACACTCACTAACATATATGCACCCAATATAGGTGCTCTTGAAGACATAAAACAAATACTAAAAGACATAAAGGGAGAAACTGACAGGAATACAATAATAGTAGAAGACTTTAACACCCCACTAACATCAATGGACAGATGTTCCAGACAGAAAATCAATAAGGCAACAGAGGTCCTAAATGACACAACAGACCAGTTGGAGTTAATTGATATCTACAGGACACTACATCCAGAAAACCAAAAAAATAAAAACAAAAAATACCCACAAACCAGAATACACATTCTTTTCAATTTCGTGAGGAATAGTCTCTGGGATAGATCACATACTAGGTCACAAAAGAATCCTCAGCAAATTTAAGAGGATAGAAATTATTTCAAGCATCTCTTCTGACCACAATGGTATGAAATTAGAAATCAATCACAGAAAGAAAAATGGGAAAAGGATAAATACATGGAGACTAAACAACATGCTACTAAAAACCCAATGGGTGAATGATGAAATCAAAAGAAGAAATCAGAAAATACCTTGAAACAAATGAAAATGAGAACAAAACCTTTCAAAAATCTATGGGATGCAACTACTGGGCATATACCCAGAGAAAACCATAATCCAAAAAGAAACATGTACCGTAATGTTCATTGTAGCACAATTTACAATAGCCAGGACATGGAAGCAACCTAAATGCCCATTAACAAATGAATGGATAAAGAAGACGTGGCATATATATACAATGGAATATTACTCAGCTATAAAAAGGAATGAAATGGAGCTATATGTCATGAGGTGGATAGACCTAGAGTCTGTCATACAGAGTGAAGTAAGCCAGAAAGAGTAAAACAAATATTGTATGCTAACTCATATATACGGAATCTAAAAAAAAAAAAAAAAAAAAAAAAAGGTACTGATGAACCCAGTGACAAGACAAGAATAAGGATGCAGATGCAGAGAATGGACTGGAGGACATGAGGCTGTGGGGGCAGGGGGCAAAGGGGAAGCTGGGACTACGTGAGAGAGTAGCATAGACATATTTACACTACCAACTGTAAAATAGATAGCTAGTGGGAAGTTGCTGTATAACAAAGGGAGATCAACTTGATGATGGGTGATGCCTTAGAGGGTCAGGATGGGGAGGGTGGGGGGGAGTCACAGGAGGGAGGGGATATGGGGATATATGTATAAATATAGCTGATTCACTTTGGTGTACCTCAAAAAGCTGGTACAAGAGTATAAAGCCATTATATTCCAATAAAGAGCTTAAAAAAAATCTATGGGATGCAGCAAAAGCATCCTAAGATAGAAATTTCCCTCTTCTTCTAAGAGGGAATTCATAATGATACAGGCTCACTGAAGAAACATTAAAAAAAAATCTCAAGCAGCATAACCTAACACCTAAAAGAGTTAGCAAAAGAAGGACAAACAAAATCCAAAGTCAGCAGAAGGAAGGAAATAATAAAGATCAGAGAGGAAATAAATGGAGATTAAAAAACAAAAAAATCTATAAAACCAAGAGTTGGTTCTTTGAAAAGATAAACAAAAATTGACAAACCTCTAGCCAGGCTCACCAAGGAGAAAAGAGAAAGGACTCAAATAAAAAAATAAGAAATGAAAGAGGAGAAATAATAAGTGATAGCACATAAAAACAAAAAATCTTAAGAGAATACTATGAACAGTTGTATGCTAACAAATTGGACAACCTAGAAGAAATGGACAAGATTCTAGAAGTGCATGGCCTGCCAAAACTGAGTCAAGAACAAACATAATTTGAAGACACATATCACTAGAAGTAAAGTGGAATCTGTAATTAAAAAAAAAACCCCACATCCACATCTCTACGAATGACCTAATTTTTTTCCTTTTTTATGGCTGAGTAATATTCCATTGTATATATGCACCACATCTTCTTTACCCATTTGTCTGTTGATGGATATAAAGACTGTCATACAGAGTGAAGCAAGTCAAAAAGAGAAAAACAAATAATATTAATGCATATATGTGGAATTTAGAAAAATGGTACATAGGAACTGGTTTGCAAGGCAGAAATAGAGACAGAGATGTAGAGAATAGATGTATGGACACCAAGTGGGGAAAGGGGTGAGGTGGGATGAATTGAGAGAATGGGATTTACACATATATACAAATATGTATAAAATAGATAACTAATGAGAACTTGATGTATAGCCCAGAGAACTCCACTGTACAGTATAAACTAACACAACATTGTAAAACAACTATACCCCAATAAAATAAAATAAAATTTAAAAATTCCCTGCAAACAGAAGTCCAGGATCAAACAGCTTTACTGGGTATTCTACCAAACATACAAAGAAAAATTTATAAATATCCTTCTGAAATTATTCCAAAACATTAAAGACAAGGAAACACTCTCACATTCATTCTAGGAAGACACTATCACCCTGATACGAAAACCAGATAAAGACATTACAAAAAAGAAAATTACTGGGAATTCCCTAGTGATCCAGTAGTTAGGACTCCATGCTTTCACTGCCAAGGGCATGGGTTCAATCTTTGGGGAACTAAGATCCCACAAGCCATGCAATGTGGGAAAAAATATTGCAGGCCAATATCTTTAATAAATATAGATACAAAAATCCTCAGCAAAGTATTAGCAAACTGAATCCAACAATACATAAAAAGGATCATACACCAGAATCAATTTGGATTTATTCCAGTGTTGCAAGGATGGTTTAACACACACAAATCAATGTGATACACCACAAAAACAAAAGACAAAAACAAATGATCATCTCAATAGATTTAGAAAAATCATTTGACAAAATTCAGCATCCATTTATGATAAAAACTCACCAAAGTAGGTATAGAAGGAACATACCTCAACATAATAAAAACCATTTATGTCAAACCACAGCCAACATAATACCAAATGGGGAAAAGCTGAAAGCCTTCCCACTAAATTCAGGAACAAGACAAAGATGCCCACACTCACCACTTCTATTCAACATAGTATTGGAAGTCCTAGCCACAGCAATCAGACAAGAAAAAGAGATAAAATGTATCCACATTGGAAGGGAAGAGGTAAAACTGTCAGTATTTGTAGATATCTACATAGAGATCCTGAAAGACCCCACAAACAAATGATTAGGACTAAAAGATGAATTCAGTAAGGCAGCAGGATACAAGATTAATATACAGAAATTTGTTGCATTTCTTTACACTAACAATGAAATATCAGAAAGAGAAAGTAAAAAAATGTCTCATTTAAAATCCTGTCCAACAGGGCAAGAATAAAGATGCAGGTGTAGAGAATGGACTTGAGGACACGGGTGGGGGGGATGCAAAGGGGAAGCTGGGATGAGGTGAAGTGAGAGAGTAGCATTGACATATATACACCACCAAATGTAAAACAGATGGCTCGTGGGAAGTTCCTGCATAACATAAGGAGATAAACTCGATGATGGGTGATGACTTAGAGGGCCAGGATAGGGAGGGTGGGAGGGAGTCATGGGAGGGTAGGGATATGAGGATATATGTATAAATACAGCTGATTCACTTTGGTGTACCTCAAAAATTGGCACAATAGTGTAAAGCAATTATATTCCAGTGAAGAGCTTTAAAAAATAAAACAAAATCCTGTCCAAAAACAAAAAACAAAACCCAACAAACGATGAATAAACTTAATCAAGGTGGTGAAAGACTTATACACTGAAAACTGTAAACATTATTAAGGAAACAATATGATTCAAAGAAATGGAAAGATAGCTCCTGATCTTGCATTAGATTAATATTATTAAAATCACCATGCTACCCAAAGCAACTGTACAGATTTAATGCAATCCCTATCAAAATACTTATGATAATTTTAACAGAACTAGAATAATCCTAAAATTTATGTGGAACCACAAAAGGCCCAGAATTGCCAAAATTCTGAGGAAAAAGAACAAAACTGGATACATAAACTTCCCAGACTTCAGACAATACTACAAAGTGATAGTAATCAAAATGGGCATGGTATTAACACATAAACAAACGTATAGATCGGTGGAACAGAACAGAGAACCCAGAAATAAACCCACACACCTACAGTCTATCTTCAACAAAGGAAGATGGTGGAGGAGTAGGGGGACATGGAGGAGTAGGGGGACATCAGGAATGCATCTATAGATGCGACAATTCTCATAGAACACTAGCTGAACAGTAGCAGAAGACTTTGGACACCAGAAAGGACTGGAAATATCCCTTCAAAACTGTAGAATGAAAAAAAGAAGGGAGAAGGAGGAGGAAAGGAAGCAGGACGGGACCTGCACACCAGGGTGGGGGAGCTGAAGCAGAAGAGTGATTCCTGAATCTGGGGAAACCCCTGTTCCAACAGGGGGATTGATTGGGACATAAGGGAAGCATTTGAGGCTGTCAGAGGAGGATGAAGTGGCCAATCTGTGGCAGATGAGGCAGAGTGAGAACTACACAGATGGTCTGTTCCATGGCCCTACGTTCCCTGGACTGGACATGTGTTCACAGGTGTGGGAGGGGGATGGGAGCCGGAGTGTGGGTATTGGAGAACAAGCCTGGAGTGAGAATTGCTGTTGGCTGTGGGGAGATGGACTGAGGGGTTGGGAGGGAGGAGAACCACAGCATGAAATGCCTTCAGAGGAAGACCAGACTGCCATGGAAGTAGGGTGATACTGCTGAGTCACACGCAGGGGTGAAGCCACTACTGTAGCCTCTCTCTCCCCTGACATGCCAATGTCTGCTGACAGACAATAAAAGAAGCCCTCTCAGGGATAGCCTTCACAAGCCTGCTTCCAGGCTCCAGAAAAAGCCCAGCCAAGGCTGGCCCTCACACGCCTTACACCAGAAAAGGCCCTCATTAAGGCCATATCTTTTGTGCCTGTGGCCACTGGCTTCCTGCACATTTGGTGCCACTGGAGCTCCTGTGATCCAAGCAGTCGTATCACCTCTGCACCCTGTCCTTACTGGGGCAGACCCAAGAGCTCCAGGGCAGCCTCAGGACCAGGCTCCTGTGGGTGGATCACATGCAAAGGTGGAGATAAAACCAAAGCTGAACCCCAGTGATGGGGCGACTAAGGAAGAGGATTGAAAATCTTTCCATCAGCTGCACAAGCTGAAGACTAAGTCCTCATGATCAGCTAGGTAGACCTTGTGTCTATGGAATAACTGAGTAAACAATGAGTGTTCCAACAAATGAAAATAGTCTAGCTCTGGCAGCTGTGAACTTTAGGGGCAAGCACACACAGGAATTGGGCCAGATGAGAGTCTCAGTGGTCCTCCCAGGGTCCACAGTAGGTCCAGGGACCAGCCCAGAGACAGAGGAGGGCCTCTGGGGAGGCAGAGGTGGATTGTGGATCATGGCATATGCAAGGACACTTATAGCTGAAACCTCAGGGAAATATAATTATTACTAATATTTTTATTATGTTCTGATTTATTATGTTGCTGGTTTGGGGCTTTTTGTTGTTGTTTTAGTATTTTTTTTTAATTTAGGCTTTTGGGATCTTCATGTTTAATAACATTTTTTAAAAATGTATTTCTATTTTTAATTTGTTTCTCTGTTGTTCTGTGTTCTTTTCCCTTATTTTTTCTTCTTGTTTTCTTTAATATATATTTTATTTTTTTAATATTAACATTTCTACTTTGCTTTTCTGTGTTTTTCCCTTTTTATTACTATATTTAAAAATTTTTTTAATATTTCTATGTTGCTTTTGTCTTGTTCTGTTTTCTTTCCCCTTTTTCTTTGTTTTTTTTAAATCATTTTTGTTGGTTTGTTTCTTTGCTTTACTCTTCAGTTGGCACTTTGCTTTTGTATTTTGTTTTTGTGTTTTCCTTAGTTTTCTTTTTAATCGTTTGATTTCATTCTTGGGTTCTTTTCTTTCTCTGGTTGTTCTCTTTTGGCTTTATTTGTTTCTATTTTTGTTTCTTTTGTGTATGTGCATGTTTCCTTGTTTCTGTTTTTGTTTGTTTGATTTTACTGTTTATCATTTGTCTAGGGTTTTCTTAGCCTTTTTAATTTTAATCCCCTTTATTGCTGTGATGAGTGACTTGAGGGGCCTTGGTTCCCTGACCAGATATCAGGCTTGAAGCTCTGGGGGGGGGGAGCAGTGAGTACAGGATGCTGGACCACTAGAAAATTCCTAGCCCCAGGGAATATTAATCACCAAGAGATCTCACGAGGCCTTTATCTGAATCCAAGATCTGGCTCCACCCAACTGTCAGTGCTGGACACCTCACACCAAACAACAAACAAGACAGGAACACAAACCCACCCATCAGCACAGACTACCTAGAGTCACCCTAAGCTCACAAACACTCCAAAACACAACACCTGACATGGCTCTGATCATCAGAGGGAAAAGACTCACCCCCACACACCAGAACACAGGCACCAGTTCCTCCCATCAAGAAGCCTATGCAAGCCACTGGACCAATCTCACCACTGGGGCCAGAGAACAGAAGCAAGAGGAACTACGACCCTGCAGCCTAGGGAAAGGAGATCTCAAATACTATAAATTAGACAAGAAGACACAGAAATATCTTGTAGACAAAGGACTAAGATAAAACCCCACAAGACCAAATAAATGAAGATGAAATAGGCAAACTACCTGAAAAAGAATTCAGAGTAATGATATTAAAGATCCAAAATCTCAGAAGTAGAATGGAGAAAATACAAGGAAATGTTTAACAAGGACCTAGAAGAACTAAAGAGCAAACAAACAGTGATGAACAACACAATAACTGAAATTAAAAACACTCCAGATGGAATAAATAGCAGAATAACTGAGGCAGAAGAATGGATAAGTGAGCTGGAAGATAGAATAGTGGAAGTAACTCACATGGAACAGAATAAAGAAAAAAGAATGAAAAGAATTGAAAACAGTCTCAGAGACCTCTGGGACAACATTAAGTGAACTAACATTTGAATTATAGGTACCCCAGAAGAAGAAGAAAAAAGAAAGGGTCTGAGAAAATATTTAAAGAGACTATAGTCAAAAACTTCCCCAACATAGGAAAGGAAATAGTTAATCAAGTCCAGGAAGCACAGAGAGTCCCATACAGGATAAAACCAAGGAGGAACATGGTGAGACACATATTAATCAAACTAACATAAATTGAACACAAAGAAAAATATTAAAAGCAGCAGGGGGAAAGCAACAAATACCAGACAAGGAAATCCCCACAAGGTTAATAGCTGATCTTTCAGCAGAAACTCTGCAGGCCAGAAGGGAGTGGCAGGATATATTTAAAGTGATGAAAGGGAAAAACCTACAACCAAGATTACCCTACCCAGCAAGGACCTTATTCAGATTTTCAGGAGAAACCAAAAGCTTTACAGACAAGCAACAGCTAAGAGAATTCAGCACCACCAAATCAGCTTTACAACAAATGCTAAAGGAACTTCTCTAGGCAGAAAACACAAGAGAAGGAAAAGACCCACAAAAACAAACCCAAAACAGTTAAGAAATTGGTAACATGAACATATAAATCAATAACTACCCTAAATGTAAATGGATTAAATGCTCCAAGCAAACAACACAGACTGGCTGAATGGATACAAAAACAAGACCCATATATATGCTGTCTACAAGAGACCCACTTCAGACCTAGGGACACATACAGACTCAAAGTGAGGGGATGGAAAAAGATATTCCATGCAAATAGAAATCAAAAGAAAGCTGGAGTAGCAATACTCATATCAGAAAAAATAGACTTTAAAATAAAGAATGCTACAAGAGACAGGAAGGACACTACATAATGGTCAAGGGATCAATCCAACAAGATATAACAATTGTAAATACGTATGCACCCAACATAGGAGCACCTCAATACACAAAGCAAATGCTAACAGCCATAAAAGGGAAAATTGACAGTAACACAATAATAGTAGGGGACTTTAACACCCCACTTATACCAATGGACATGTCATCCAAACAGAAAATAAATAAGGAAACACAAGCTTTAAATGATACATTAGACAAGATGGACTTAATCAATATTTATAGGATATTCTATCCAAAAACAACAGAATACACTTTCTTCTCAAGTGCACACAGAACATTCTCCAGGATAGATCACATATAGTGTCACAAATCAAGACTTGGTAAATTTAAGAAAACTGAAATTGTACCAAGCATCTTTTCCAACCACAATGCTGTGAAGCTACATATCAATTACAGAAAAAAAAAACTGTAAAAATTACAAACACATGGAGGCTAAACAATATGCTACTAAATAACCAAGAGATCACTGAAGAAATCAAAAAGGAAATCAAAAAATACCTAGAAAAAAATGACAATGAAAACATGATGACCCAAAACCTATGGGATTGAGCAAAAGCAGTTCTAATAGGGAACTTTTTAGCAATACAATCCTATTTCAAGAAACAAGAAAAATCTCAAATAAAAAACCTAACTTTACACCTAAGCTATCAGTGAAAGAAGAACAAAAAACTTCCAAAGTTAGCAGAAGGAAAGAAATCGTAAAGATTAGATCAGAAATAAAAGAAAAAGAAATGAAGGAAATAATAGCAAAGACCAATAAAACTAAAAGCTGGTTCTTTAAGAAGATAAATATAATTGATAAACCACTAGCCAGACTCATCCGGGAATAAAGGGAGAAGACTAAAATCAACAGAATTAGAAGTGAAAAAGAAATTAACAACTGACACCACAAAAATATAAACAATCATGAGAGACTACTACAAGCAACTACATGCCAATAAAATGGACAACCTGGAAGAAAGGGACAAATTCTTAGAAAAGTACAACCTTCCAAGACTGAACCAGGAAGAAATCGAAAATATGAATAGACCAATTACAAGCACTAAAATTGAAACTGTGATTAAAAACCTTCGAACAAACAAAAGCCCAGGGCCAGATGGCTTCACAGGCAAATTCTATCAAACATCTAGAGAAGTGCTAACACCTATCTTTCTCAAACTCTTCCAAAATATAGCAGAGGGGAACACTCCCAAACTCATTCTATGAGGCCATCATCACCCTGATACCAAAACCAGAAAGATGTTGCAAAAAAAGAAAGTTACAAGCCAATATCACTGATGAACATAGATGCAAACATCCTCAACAAAATACTAGCAAACAGAATCCAATGGCACATTAAAAGGATCATCCACCATGATCAATTGGGGTTTATCCCAGGAATGCAGGATTCTTCAATATACGCAAATCAATCAATGTGATACATCATGTTAACAAATTGAAGGATAAAAACCATATGATCTTAAGGGAAGTCCCCAAAGAAACTAAACTTCTTGCCTCTAGGAAAAACAAAAAAAGCCATATGATCATCTCAATGCACCAAAAACTTTCAACAAAATTCAACACTCATTTATGGTAAAAAACAAAACAAAACAAAAAAAACCTCTCCAGAAAGTGGACATAGAGGGAACCTACCTCAACATAATAAAGGCCATATATAACAAACCAACAGCCAATATCATTCTCAATGATGAAAAAACTGAAAGCATTGCCTCTAAGATCAGGAACAAGACAAGGATGTCCACTCGACCACTAGTATTCAACATAGTTTTGAAAGTTTTAGCCACAGCAATCAGAGAAGAAAAAGAAATCAAAGGAATCCAAATTGGAAAAGAAGTAAAACTGTCACTGTTCACAGATTACATGATACTATACATAGAAAATCCTAAAGATGCCACCAGAAAACTACTTGAGCTAGTCAATGAATTTGGTAAAGTTGCAGGATACAAAATTAACACACAGAAATGTCTTGCATTTCTATACACTAACAATGAAAGATCAGAAAGAGAAATTAAGGAAACACCCCCATTCACCATTGCAACAAAAGAAATAAAATACCTAGGAATAACCCTAACTAAGGAGGTAAAAGACCTGTACTCAGAAAACTACAAGACACTAATGAAAGAAATCAAAGATGACACAAACAGATGGAGAGATATACCATATTCTTGGATCAGAGGAATCAACATTGTGAAAATGACTATACTACCCAAAGCAATCTACAGATTCAACACAATCCCTATCAAATTACCAATGGCATTTTTACAGAACTAGAACAAAAAATCCTAAAATTTGTATGGAGACACAAAAGACCCTGAATAGCCAAAGCAATCTTGAGGGGAAAAAGCAGAGCTGGAGGAATCAGACTCCCCGACTTCAGACTATACTACAAAGCTACAGTAATCAAGACAATATGGTACTGGCACCAAAACAGAAATATAGGTCAATGGAGCAGGATAGAAAGCCCAGAGATTAACTGTGGTCAACAAATCTATGACAAAGGAGGCAAGGATATACAATGGAGAAAACACAGCCTCTTTAATAAGTGGTGCTGGGAAAACTGGACAGCTACATGTAAAAGAAGGAAATTAGAACACTTCCTAACACCATACACAAAAATAAACTCCAAATGGATTAAAGACCTACATGTAAGGCCAGACACTATAAAACTCCTAGAGGGAAACATAGGCAGAACACTCTATGACATCCATCAAAGCAAGATCCTTTTGGACCCACCTCCTAGAATCATGAGAATAAAATCAAGAATAAACAAATGGGACCTAATGAAACTTATAAGCTTTTGCACAGCAAAAGAAACCATAAACAAGACAAGAAGACAACCCTCAGAATGGGAGAAAATACTTGCCAATGAAGCAACAGACAAAGGATTAATCTCCAAAATATACAAGCAGCTCATGCAGCTTAACACCAAAAAAGCAAATAAGCCAATCCACAAATGGGCAGAAGACCTAAATAGACATTTCTCCAAAGAAGACATGCAGGTGGCCAACAAACACATGAAAAGATGCTCAACATCACTAATCATTAGAGAAATGCAAGTCAAAGCCACAATGAGGTATCGCCTCACACTGGTCAGAATGGCCATCATCCAAAAATCTAGAAACAATAAATGTTGGAGAGGGTGTGGAGAAAAGGGAACTCTCCTGCACTGTTGGTGGGAATGTAAGTTGGTACAGCCACTATGGAAAACAGTTTGGAGGTTCCTTAAAAAACTACAAATAGAACTACCATATGATCCCGTAATCCCACTACTGGGCATATACCCAGAGAAAAGCATAATCCCAAAAGAAACATGTACCATAATGTTTATTGCAGCACTATTTACAATAGCCAGGACATGGAGGCAACCTAAATGCCCATCGACAGATGAATGGATAAAGAAGATGTGGCACATATATACAATGGAATATTACTCAGCTATAAAAAGGAATGAGATGGAGCTATATGTCATGAGGTGGATAGACCTAGAGTCTGTCATACAGAGTGAAGTAAGCCAGAAAGAGAACAACAGATACTGTATGCTTACTCATATATACGGAATCAAAAAAGAAAAAAGAAAAAGGTACTGATGAACCCAGTGGCAGGGCAAGAATAAGGATGCAGATGCAGAGAATGGACTGGAGGACAGGGGGTTGAGGGGGCGGGGAGCAAAGGGGAAGCTGGGACTACGTGAGAGAGTAGTATAGACCTATATACACTAGCAACTGTAAAATAGATAGCTAGTGGGAAGTTGCTGTATAACAAAGGGAGATCAACTTGATGATGGGTGTTGCCTCAGAGGGCCGGGACAGGGAGGGTGGGAAGGAGTCGTGGGAGGGAGGGGATATGGGGATATATGTATAAATACAGCTGATTCACTTTGGTGTACCTTAAAAGCTGGTACAAGAGTGTAAAGCAATTATATTCCAATAAAGAGCTTTAAAAAAAGCGTACAAATAATAAATGCTGCAGTGGGTGTGGAGAAAAGGCAACCCTCCTAAACTATTGAAGGAAATGTAAAATGATGCAGCTTCTATGGAAAACAGTCTGGAGGTTCCCCAGGTGATTCTGATGCAGGTGGGTTGCAGACCATAGTTTAAAACATATAATTCTATCACACTGAAACAAAACTATAAATAAATACATTTTCCTTTCATTAAGAAACTTTAATTGAAAAGTGTATAAGTCACACCATAAATATTGACATAGAGATCTTAAAACATTCCTTGGGAAAAAGTTCTCAGTTATGTTCTTTTGCCTTCCAGAATTAAAATAAAACTATCACCCTGCATTTATATCCTAGAGGCAGTAATAAATTAAAGCAACAACACGAACAAAAAACTCAACCATGAACATCACAACCACCACCAACAATAACAATAAGATTCATCAGTAGACTCAGCCCTGAGGTAGACACATGCTCCACTTTCACAGTAGATGGAGTGACCTCGACTTCTGCTTTTAGACTTGGTCTTTTTAAGTATTTTCCATGAGCGCCCCTGGCTGTCAATACAGAGGAACTCATTGGAAGAATCAGCAGAATGGATGAAAAGTCAGCCAAACTATGAAGTATTACTTAAAGACAAAGTAGGCAAATTTGAGTGCCTCTTGCCCTGCAGTTATTCAAGCATCCCAGTAATTCTTCCCTCATCCCTGTGCCTCCAAGGCTGGAAGGCATTGATGATATGATCAGTAATCAATGGAGAACTCAAATATTACTTCTAAGAACTTCATTGTATGGACATAACATTTATGAAAGCAACAGCATTTAATCATATAAATCTCAGACCTTGTCAGGATCTGGTCACAAATTATTTGGGGGGAAAGTCTTAAAAGCCATTCTGGTGTTTCACTCTTTGAAAAGTAGTACTTCACTCTAAAAAAAAAAAAGTTGCTAAAAATATATCTTTTAAATGGATGATTCTCCAATATTTAACTTTTCATAAATTATATTCTTTCCTTCCATGTGTCAGAGAAAGAGCCCATTCTGAAAAACAAAAGAAATCAACCTGTGTGGCTACCTGTGTCTTCAAATTTGCCATTAATTCAAATAAGAACCATGTTGGATCCTGTGCAGAAAATTGAGTGAGAATCCCCTAGAAAAAAATGGAAAGGAAAGAAGATGGCAGTTACCTAATATAATGCTTCAAACGTGTACAAATATCTCTTGTTCTGTGAATCTAAGACAGACAAACAAGCTGAAGAATGTATACAGGGTTTCATACTGCTAATGTGAATGAAAGAGATACTTGAATTGGTTTTCTATTGCTGCTGTAACAAGTAATCACAAGTTTAGTGGCTTAAGAGAACACACATTTATTATATTTCAGTGCTATAGTTTAGAAGTCCAACAAAGATCTCACTGGACTGAAATCAAATGATCAACAGAGCTGCCTTAACTTCTGGAGGCTCTAGGGAATAATCTGTTTCCTTGCTTTTTCTAAAAAAATTTTAGCGGCCTCCCACATTCTTTGGCTTATGGCCCCTTCCTCCATCTTCAATACTAGCAGCAGCAGATAGAGTTCTTCTCATTACACATCATTCTGACTTTCTTTTCTACCTCCCACTTTTAAGGCCTCATGTAATTACATGGGGCCCACCTGAACAGTCCAGGAGAATTTCCTCATCTCAAGGTCTAATCACATCTGCAAAGTCTCCTTTGCTATGTGATGTGATATACTCACAAGTTCCATGAATTGCAACAGGGATATCCTGGGAGGCCACTATTCTGCTGGTCACAATACTATTAAATTAGGTGCCAACTAATACTGGAACAAAAAACAAAAGAAATAAACAAACACCTTTTCTAAGGTCAACAAAGTTTAGTAAAATTAAGACACTAACAAAAAGCACAATCTAGAACAGCAAATCAAGACAAAGCCAAAGTAGAACCCTAGAAGTCCTCCCTTGATGTCCACAAAATTGCACAACTACTAGTCTCTTTAGATTATGTTGTTTTCTTTTTTCCAGATGTGGCTTTTTTTCCCTCTCAAAAGCCTATAATGCTAGAAATCTCATGCAAGACAAAGAGCATGTGACGGAGGATGTGAAGTTCGCAGCGGAGTCAGTGTACTTGGGACCCCAGTAACTTATGACTTTGAACTTTCAATTGGTCTGAATGTGACATATGGGATGGTTTTCTCAGACCTACCCTAGCATGAACAAAGGGATCCTTGTGTGCCTCCCCCAGGAAGCCACGAGAGCATACTGTGGTCCTTCTCTTGGAACTTGCCTTGTAAAGAAGCAGGTGTCAAGATAACATGTCTGGGATCCTGTGGACCAGATGTTAGCTGTCCATGTCCAGAGACTCCTGACTTATCTAAGTGCATTAAAGGGCCTCTTGTTTCCATAAAACCAATGGAAGTGAGTTGCTCTCTGCCTTATTTGGTAGATAGGGCCATCATTTGGTTCACTTGAGGAACCTGTTGCCTTCACAAGTCATTAGATACTGCTAAATACAGTAAATTTCTTCTCAATACATGACACTAAACTCCCCTGATGCATTGTATTCCCTAAAACCTCACTTACTAAGTGTGATCCTAATTTTTCGTCATTGCCCAATCACGCATTATTCATTCAAGTCTATCCCTCTGCCTTTTCTCTTGAATTTGCTAAAATCTAAATAGAGTCTATGAAATGAAACACAAGGAGGGAGCCCATATTAAGAATTCATGACAGTCAAGGATGACAGTTGGCACCCAGGACACTTTCTGCAGGAGATTCTCTAGATGCTTTTGACCAGACTCTTCAGGAGGTAGAAAGCTAGGCACTGTCATTTCTCCTCGCCGTATCTTCCCTTTGATCAGGAGGAGCCTATTGGTATCTTCTATTGACATTCTCACCTACAGACACCCAGGCTGAGCTGAGAACCATCACCTTTAAACTCTTTTCAGTAAAGATTTATATACCCTCTTTCTGTATCCCCCAGTGGAATTAGCAATGATTTACCCACAAGGGCTCAGTAAATGCTTTCGTTGGAGCTCAATTAATTTAGAATCCAAGTTATCTAGATAAGCAGAAATGTTATACTTTATAGAACTTGATAGAATAAGAAATGGAGGGAATTAGGAAGTGTTAGGTTATTCTTATCAAGAGAACAAAAGTCAGTGGGTTTTTCAACCACTTGAATATTGAAAGCCAGGAGTTTAGTCCCAGCCCTTCCTGTAGTCTCACTGCAAACTTGGAGTTTGCTTTACTCCTTTTTTATTTTAGTCATTTGACCTAAAAATTGGGGTTAAAACATCACGTTCTTCAATGCTAGGAATATGGTCAATATTTAAATTATTTTTGATATTAAGAGAATCTTGAAGTCTAGAAAGCATTTAACTTCTCAGGGAGAAAACAGTTAATCACTAATCATTATGGCAAGTATAAAACTTTAAGACATACTAAACTTGCCTTGTTATTTCTCCAACTGGCCAGGACATAGTCAGTAGCTACTGATATTAGCAGTTTTCTCTGGAGACCTTGGCAGTGTTGACTGATTTAAGCCAACTTGGAGCACAGGTGTTAGCTGTATCCTGAGAGGCTCAAAGCTAACTGAGGACCAGGATTCTTGGACCACGAGAGACCATATAGCTATTGGGAAAACAGAAGGAAGACCAAGACCATCCAAGAGATCATGCCTAGCAGATCATGCCTAGCTGAACCCACCACCACTATATCTCTCATGATTTCCCTGTTACTAGATGGAGAGGTCCATGAAAATTTGGGATCATATTTTATTCCTCTATGTTTATGACTCCTGTCACTGAGTCAAGAACTGTGCAGGTTCTCAGCTACATTAGTTCACTGATTGAATAAAAGTGGCTGCAAATCTCCAATCATCTCAACTACATTCCTGTCCAACTGTCCTGTCGGGGATGCTCTGATTTCTCCCAGATGTAGCAATCCCTTTCCTTAGGGAGAAGACTGCCTACGTTATCCTTGTCCTATGACACTCACCTGTAGTAACTCTGATGAAGACACAATTGTTCTCAGGGATTCCTCTCAATGGTTCACTCTCATTAGGAAGAGATGTCCTCAGCCTACCCTCGCATCCTCTGGGCTGCCACAACACCCCCACTGAGGAGGGCCACCACATTTTGTTAAAACTGTCAATTTGTATTTTTTCTCAGTGCTTTGATTTCCTCAGGGAAATCTTACTGATAACTGAACTCCATGTACTTAACACAGCATAAGGCAAATTAAGCGCTCTCCATATATTTAAGAGATATTGTATGTAAAGCCTTCCAAACCGTAAATGCAGAATATTATTACTATCTCTGTTTCAGATGGAAGGGTCCCATTAGCCTGGCCCTTTATTTAGAGTAAGAATGAACATCTCCGACTCTTCTCCAAACATCATTTGTCCATCTTAGCCCACACTTACTTGGTGGGCATCCACGTGAGGGCAGATCCAATTCGAGACTGTGGTGTCTAGGGTAGAGCCTCATGGTGTATCCCCCTCCTCTTGGAACTGGTGCTTCCCAGCAGTATAGACCAACCCTCATCCATCCTGTGGATCTCCCTGGCATATACACAAGTCCACTGTGGAGTTACTCCCCCAGGCTTACCCGCTCAGCTCAGGCTGCTCCTTGAGGATCTGGATGATGCTGTGTGCATTCTTCATTTTCTCTTGACTTTTCTGAACTCAACTGGTCCTTATTCTCACCTTCCTTGGCAACTACCTCCTCCACCATTACCTTTCTTTCCTTTGGGTTTTTCTTATCTTCCAAACCTGCTGATTTTCTTTCTTACATCTCCTGCCTCAGTTCTGTGTTTTCAGTGTATGGACTCAGTTCAGCCTCCTTCAGGAGACACACAAACAAGGAACTGCCTGCAGTTCCTAGGCACATTTCACACACATCTCAGTCCTTCATCCACTCAGAAGTAAAAAAAAAAAAAAAAAAAAAAAAGCTGAACAGGAAGGGACTTTGGAAATTTTGAATAACAGCCTTCTCTTACTGATGAGGAAAATAATGCCCAGAGAGATATGCAGATTCCCACGTTCCCACACCACTTGGTGGCAGCAGAGCCACCACACAAGTAAGTCTCGGCCACAGGCTTTTCTATCCATGAGCGCCACGAACCAACAATGGTTGAGTTTCAGTGGACACTAGATCAAAATGTGCATTTCCACCATTAAAACAAAAATATCTAAGGACGATTTATAAAAATATTTTTTTAATCA
Source organism: Hippopotamus amphibius kiboko (assembly GCF_030028045.1). Taxonomy (NCBI): domain Eukaryota; kingdom Metazoa; phylum Chordata; class Mammalia; order Artiodactyla; family Hippopotamidae; genus Hippopotamus; species Hippopotamus amphibius. The sequence continues at coordinate 105,654,197 of NC_080186.1, forward strand.
CTGTTCAACAGTCCCATATTTATACTCAGTGTTCAATCCTCCTGACACAATAGAACTAAGGAACACACAAGTACTAAATACATCACAGTCATTATTAAAATATATATGTGATTCTCTGTAAAACATCTGGCTCCTGTGCTAGAGGTCATCTTCCTGAGAGCAGGCGCTCTGTGTGCCTTGTTGACCCCTCCTCCCCAGTGCCTCCTCAAGAGCCTGCCAGATAGAACATTCATTAAATATTTGTCAAGCAGGTAAATACCAGGTACCAAGAGTAACTAACTTTTACCAATGTCTTCTAGTCCCAACCATATTTCCATTCAGATTTTATCCTAGGTCGGTGCTAAAGCAATAAAAACACAGTCCTAGGAAAAGCCGTCCAAAATGTAAACACCAACTCCACCAAGTACCACTTATGCATCATGTGATGATTTCATTACCCTTTTTGAACATATTGAACTCATGTATAATAGAGAAGAATGTATCATGTAAAACAGAGAAGGCAGCATTAACCTTGTATAAGTAACTGTGGTATCATGCAGCAGACAGGGTTCCAATCCTTGGGAACTGGCTGCACAACTAAAGAACACTTACATCACAGTCACTACAGGGCCTGTTAAAAACTTTTGGGGATGAGGCCCAAGAAACTGCATCTCAGGCTAAAATTCCAGGGAGATTCTCATGCAAAGAAAAAGCCTGACCATTAAATAAAGTCTAGAATGTAGATCCCAAAAGCCTAGTGGAAATAAGAATGATTCAGCTGGATCAAAACAAGTCCCTGGTCATGGTGGCCTCTCAAGAGGAAATGTCCCCTTTCCCAAGAAGTGTCCCCACCTGAGATGAAAAATAAAGAGGACCTTGATTCCCCAGTCTGGGCTTTTAGTGCCTCCACTGTCTTTTAGATTTTTCTCCCTTGCTCTAATCACTGGGGCATCTCAGCCCTCATATGGGTCATGTTTTATGAAGACCTCTGTTATTTTATTCTGTTCTTGGAGAAAGAGATGGCAGAGATCAGTTCTGGGCCTCAACAGTTCCAGGCTTTCTCCTAAGCCACTTTCTTTCAGGTGAGCTGCAAGAAATTGTGGGGGATAGAATTCAGGTCAATAAAGAGGATCCCAGAGGAGCACGAGACCATGAGGGCAGCCCCTCGTGGGAGATGGTGACACCACAACCTGGTCAATATCAGCCCTATTCAGGTGGGTAGGACATACTGGCTAATTGTGTGAGCAGAGAACACAGCCACGCCATTCCAGACTTTTGCTCTATAGAACATTGATAACAAATGTGCATTGCATTAAACACCCTTTGTAATCTGCTAATATGCAGTGATAGGGACTAATTCAGATGCTTATCTCTACTCTCCTGATTTTTTCATTTTTAGAAATATGTATGCAAGTCCCTGTAAAGCAAAACAAAACAAAGAACCCCCCGCCAAAACAAACAAACAAAAAATTCAAAGAATCACAGGAAAAAGCTTGTGCTCACCTTCATGTGACTGTTTTTAAGCCCTTGTAACATGTAGGACACTACGAAGAAAATTGCAGGTGCTGAAATAATGTCTCTTTATTGTTACAAACCAAACCTCTCATGGACTAAAGAAAAAAAAATCAAATTGTACACCTTAAATATATGCAGTTTATTGTATGTCAAAAAAATACAATAATAGTAAGGGAATTTGAGCCCCCCACTTGCATCAATGGACAGACCATCCAGACAGAAAATTAATAACTCCATAGTAGTCTTAAATGATACAATAGAGCAGCTGGACTTAACAGATACTAAGACATTACATCCAAAATCAGCAGAATACACAATCTTGTCAAGTGCACATAGGATATTCTCCAGGATAGATTTCATGCTGACCACAAAACAAATCTCAACAAATTTAAGAGGACAGAAATTATATCAAGCAGTTTTTCCAACCATAACTGTATGAAACTAGAAATCAATTGCTGAGAGAAAAGAACAAATGCATGGAGACTAACAACATGCTACTAAAAAGCCAATGGTTCAACGAAGAAATCAAAGAGGAAATCAGAAAATACCTTGGGACAAACGAAAGTGGAAACTACACTCCAAAACCCATGGTATGCAGCAAAAGTAGTTCTCAGGTGGAAATGTAGACCATTACAGGCCTTCCTCAAGAAACAAGAAAAATCTCAAATAAACATACTAACCTACCACCTAAAGGAATTAGAAAAAGAAGAACAGGGGACTTGGTGGTCCAGTGGTTAAGAATATGCCTTCCAATGTAGGGGATATAGGTTTGATCCCTGGTCAGAGAAATAAGATCCCACATGCTTTGGGGCAACTAAACCCACACACCACATCTACTGTGCCTGTGTGCTCTGGAACCTGCACACCACAACTACAGAGAAGCCCAAGTGCCACAACAAAAGATCTCACATGCCACAACTAAGACCCAACAGAGCCATAAATAAATAAATATTATAAAAGAAAGAAAAAGAACAAACCAAGCCCAAAGTTAGCAGAAGGAAAAAAATAACAATGATCAGAAAGATAATAAATAAAAAAGCAGTAAAAAATAGAAAAGTTCAATGAAACCAAGAGGTGACTTTTTGAAAAGAAAAACAAAATTGGTAAACCTTTAGCCAGGCTCACCAAAATGAAAAGAGAGAGGACCCAAACAACAAAATAATAAATGAAAGAGGAGAAATAACAACCGATAGCACAAAGATACAAAAAATCATGACATTAATATGAAAAGCTATGTGCCAACAAATTGGACCATCTAGAAGAAATGGACAAATTTCTAAAAACACACAACCTGTCAATATTGAATCAAGAAGATATGGATAATTTGAACAGACTGATCACTAGTTGTGTAACTGAGCTTATAATAAATAAACTCACACCAATCAAAAGTCCAGGACCAGACGTCTTCACAGGGGAATTCTACCAAGTATATAAAAAAAGAGCCAACATCTAGCCTTCTCAAACTATTCCAAATAATTGAAGAGGATGGGACATTCCTAAATTCATTGTTTAAGGTATCACCACTACCCTGATACCAAAACCAGACAGAGACACTACAAAAAAGAAAATTACAGGGCGGTACTTTTGATTAATATAGATGAAAAAGCCTTAATAAAATATTAGCAAATAGAACCCAATAACACATTAAAAGGATCATATACCAAAATCAAGTTGGATTTATTCCAGAGATGCAAGGATGGTTCAACACAGGCAAAAGTTGATCAATATGATACACCACATTAACAAAAGGGAGGATAAAAACCACATGATCATGTCAAGAGGCACACAAAAAAGCATTTGACAAAATTCAACATCCATTTATGTTAAAAATTCTCATCAAAGTGGGTACAGATAGAACATATCTCAACATAATAAAGGCTATTTATGACAAACTTACAGATAACATCATACTCAGCAGTGAAAAGCTGAAAGCCTTGCCCCTAAATTCCAGAACAAGTCAAGCATGCCCACTCTCATCATTTCCATTTAACATAGTATTGGCAGTCCTAGCCATAGTAATTAGACAAGAAAAAGAAATAAACGACATCCAGATTGGAAGGGAAGAATTAAAATTGTCTCATTTGCAGATGACATGATACTTTATATAGAAAAACCTAGCTTTCTAGGTAGCTCAGTGGTTAAGAATCTGCCTGCCAATGCAGGGGACACAGGTTCAATCCCTGCTCTAGGAAGATCCCACATGCCGTGGAACAACTAAATCCATGTGCCACAACTATTGAGCCTGTGCTTTAGAACCCAGGATCCACAACTATTGAGCCCATGTGCCGCAACTACTGAAGCCCACATGCCTAGAGCCCATGCTCCACAACAACACAAGCCATGGCAATGAGGAGCCTGCACACCACAACAAAGAGTAGTCCCCGCTCGCCACAACTAGAGAAATGCGGCAACGAAGACCCAACACAGTCAATAAATAAATAAACAAACAAACAAAAAAGAAAACCCTAAGATATCCACCAAAAAACTTAGAACTAATAAATGAAATTAGTAAAATTGAAGAAAACAGGATTAATATATAGAAATTTGTTGCTTTTCTATACAATAATGAACTATCAGAAATTTAAAAACAATCCCATTTAAAATCACATCAAAAAGAATAGAATAATTAGAAATAAACTTAACCAAGGAGGTGAAAGGTATATATGCTGAAAACTGTAAACATTGATGAAGGAAGTTGAAGATGACACAAAGAAATAGAAAGATATGCCATGCTCTTGGGTTGGAAAATTAATATTAATGGCCATACTACCCAAAGCAATCTATAGATATAAGGGAATCCCTGTCAAAATACCCAGGACATGTTTCACATAACTAGCACAAATAATCCTAAAATGGATATGGAACCACAAAAGACCAAAATTGCCAAAGCAATCCTGAGAATAAAAGAATAAAGCTGAAGGTATAACACTCCCAGATTGCACTATACAGTAATCACAACAGCATGATACTGGCATAAAAACAGACACATAGATCAATGGCACAGAATAGAGAGCCCAGAAAAAAATCCACACACCAATGGTCAATTAATCTACAACATAGGAGGCAAAAATGGAGGAAACACAGTTTTTAATAAAGGGTGCTGGGAAAAGTGGACAATACATGTAAACAAGTGAGATTAGAACATTTCCTCACACCATATACAAAATAAACTCAAGATGGATTAAACACCTAAATGTAAGACCTGAAACCATAAAACTCTTAGAAGAGAACATACTCTTTGACATAAATCATAGAAATATTTCTTTGTATCTGTCTCCTAAAGCAAAAGAAATAAAGGCAAAAATAAATTAAACTTAAAATTTTTGCACAGCAAAGGAAACCATCTACAAAATGAAAACACAACCTATGGAATGGGGAAAAAAACTTGCAAATATGGCTGACAAGGTGTTAATATCCAAAATATAAAAACAGCTCATATAACTCACTATCAAAAGAAACAAAGAACCTGATCTAAAAATAGACTGAAGACCTGAATAGATATTTTTCCAAAGACAACATACAGATTTTCAACAGGCACATGAAACGGTGTTCAACATCACCAATAACATCTCTAAGAAACGCATATCAAAACCACAAGACATCATCTCACACCTATCAGAATGGTTATCATCAAAATGTTTACAAACAACAAATGTTGGTGAAGATATGGAGAAAAGGGAACCTTTGTACAATGCCAGTTAGAATGCAAATTCATGTGGTCGTTACAGAAAACAATATGGAGCCCCCCCCCAAAAAAAAAAACCCCTAAAAACACAACTATCATATTATCCAGCATTTTCACTCTTGGGTGCATATATAAAAATCACCAAAAACACTAATCCAAAGAGATACATGGACCCCAATGCTCATATCAGTACCATTTATAATAGCCAAAAATGGAAGCAACCCAAGTGTCCATCAACAGATGAAGCAATAAAGATGTGGTATATACACATACACAATGGAATATTACTCAGCCATGAAAAGGATGGAATTCTGCCATTTGCAGCAATGTGTATGTACCCAGAGAATATTTTGCTTAGTGAAATAAGTCAAACAGAGAAAGACAAATACTGTGTGATATCACTTACGTGTGGAATCTAAAAAATATATAGCAAAAAGGAAATATAGTCACAGATACAGAAAACAAATTCGTGGGTTTTTTTCTTCTGTTTTTAGTTGTGGTATAGTTGATTTACAATGTTATATACGTTTCTGGTATACAACATAGTGATTCACAATTTTTAAAGGTTATACTCCATTTACAGTTATTATAAGATATTGGCTATATTCCCTGTGCTGTGCAATATGTCCTTGTAGTTTATTTTGTACATAGTAGTCTGTATCTCTTAATCCCCTACACCTATGTCCCTCTCCTCTCCCCTCTTTCCACTGGTAACCCCTGGTTTGTTTTCTATATCATAATTTTGTTTACTATACACTCCTCAACCAGCTCTGTGTATTAACTTGTAATCATACAGTATATACGCTCTTACACCTGGCTTTTTCACTAAAAAATTATAGATTCAATAGTCATCAGTGATTCCTCCCTTTTTGTTTCTAATTAAATATACCAGAATTTAGTTATTTAGTTATCCATTCCATTAATGATAGACATTTGAGTTGTTTCCAACTTGGGGCTCTTTTACAGAGAAAGATATGGCTCTACTTGTGCAAGTGTCCTGGACACAGTAGATTACAGAACATGGAGTGGAATTTTGAGGTCCTGTGTTATGCCTATCCAAGCCTTTCTGAGGTTAAAAAAACCTATGAAGCAAAGTATGCAGGCTATATAATTCATATGAACATCAAAAAACAAAACTGAATGTATGTGATATGTTGGATATATAGATTCAAGGTTACATATTAAAGCTCTAGTCAATGTCTTTACTGTGTACATACTTCCCACTCCACTAAAGTTTGACATCTTCAGAAATCTACCTGAATGTCCTAGGACTGCTTGTGTCAATACAGCAGGGAGACCCTATGACTCCATGAGGAGACCTGGCTTTACTTCCTTTTCTCTTGGGAGATATTTATGCTTTGGGCTCTCCAGAACCACAAGACAAGGGTAGCAATGAACGTCTGTGCAGGTGAGGGTTTAGTGGGGACAAGTCTGCTATGGGTGAGGAATTTGGGCCTGAGATTGGAGAGACCTAGTGGAAAAGAAAAGAATCCCCAGAAGCAGGGCATGGGAGGAGGAATGAGAGGCTGTTTATATGGGAAGAAAGGCAGCTGGAGGATAAGGGACCAGGGAAGGATGTGTTTGTGCAGCATCAGGTACGGGGGAGTTGCAGAGATGGGCTGCCATTCTGGGGCCAGAGAATAGAACCACCTTGGTATTCAGTTCTCCCTCCTCCTCTGCCCCCCATACTCCTCCCAAGTCTTGCATCTTCATCCACCTTCCCTTTCTCCTCTATCTCATCATGGCACATAGGGGGCCAGGAAGCACAGGAAAAGGTTTTAATTCATTTTAAGATAAGAAGTTAATTTTCTTTTAGGTCAACAAAATGTTTTAACATAATACTAATACATTCTTTCTGAGTGTGGCAAAAATGTACTTTTAAAATATTTTATGAATGAAGGGGCCCATGAAGTCAAAAGTGGCTAGGGCCCATGAAAGTCATTGTGTGAACTGTATATTTTAAATGTGTGCATTTGTAGTGAATGTCATTTGAAAGTAAAGACCTATACATGACACCAAACAAGGGAGAAGGACTCATCAGTTGTAGTCCTTTGTCCCTTATGGCATTTCTCAAGAAGATTCCCCGCTTCAGGGAAGCTGGACCTACCTCAAGGGTCCAGAGTAGATTCTTCAAACTGACCCTTTAGTTCTTTCAGTCCAGCTTCAGCTTATCCCTTTTCCTCTTAGTGCTGGAGGTTGTCAGTATTCAGGGGAAGAATGTTTTCTTGAAAACAAGGGTTACTGCCTCTTCTATTGGGAGAGATGGAGAAAAGCTGCATTAGGCATCTTATCAGTGACCCAATTTTCTCCAAGTCCATGCAGATGAGCTGAAATGAAATAATGGTTTAAAGAGGTCAGGTGAGGAGGAGATCAAGATGGTGGAGTAGAACACCATTGAGCTCACCTTCCCCCCCCCCCCCCACAAAACACATCAAAAATGCATCTACCTGTGGAACAATTCTCACATAATATCAACTGAAAGCTGGACGATCTTTCACACAACCAAAGCTGCAAGAAGGATTCCCACATAACCAGGTAGGAAAGAGGGGGGGAAAAGAAAAAAAAAGGATCAGGATGGGACCTGCACCCCTGAGAGGGAGCTGTAAAAGAGGAAAGGTCCCCTCACCCTGGGAACCTCCTTCACTGGTTGGAAGGTCCACTGCAACTCTTAGGAAGCTGGAATGGTCTGGAATTTGCTTAAGAGAAATGTGTGGGTGCTGGCTTGCTGCCAGGCAGAGTAGAGAGGGACTGGCACTGACGGCTGCAATGTTGCCACACTTCCCAGCCCAAGCCATATGCTGCTGGTGCATGGAGTGGCTAGGTGCTGAAACTCAAGCCTCAGCGGACAGACCTGGGGAAAGGACTGTTTGGCTTCACGGAGACATCCCAAAGGGCCTGGAGTGTGGTCCAGGTCACCATTAAGTGTGCACACAGGACAGAGCACAGGTCTGCCATAGAAGCTCCACTGTCAGTGTGCCCTAGGTTGGGGCATAGCTCCATCCCTGGTGGGCTTTGATAGCATAAACATGGACCTGACATTTAAGCTGATTATTGGAGTTCCTGCAATGGGGGTGGGTCTAGGGGTAGCGCCAGCAGCAGCGTACTTTGTGGGTGCACGCTTTGGTTGGCAGGCAGCATCAGAGTCCAACTTCCTGGCAGACAGCCCCTGGGAAGGAATACATGGCAACTTTTCCCATCAGTAGCACTCCAGTCCCACCTACCTCATACCACAGCTGAGAACTGGATCTGGGGGCTTCTATTCCAACAACTGGGGAGCAGTCCCTACCCCCAACAGGGCTGTGACAGCCACAGAGCAAAAAGGGGGCCTGCCCAACATCCAGTGCAGGCTCTGGTCACCACAACACAAAACACACCTCCTATCAGGGCACAACAGCCAGCAGCTCTGAGGAAAGACATGATAGGCATCCACCCATACCAAAAACAGCCTGTGCACCAAAAATACTGGACTCACACAGTCTACACAGGAATACTCCCATATAAAAACAGCCCTTCAGGACCACAGTAGATAACTGTTTCTCCTAAATTCATAAAGTCACAAATATTTAACTAAAATGAAAAAGCAGAGGATCTACTCCCAATTAAAAGAACAAGAGAAATTCCCCAAAGAACAAACAATGAAACAGACATCTCCAGTCTACCAGACCCTGAGTTCAAAAAAGAGATAATAAAAATCTAACTGAATTAAGAAAGACTATCTACAGAAATGCAGGTCTCTGTAACAAGGAACTAGAAACTATGAAGAAGAATCAATCAAAATTAGACAATTCAACTGCTGAGATAAAAATTGAACTAAAGGCAATAAATAGCAGACTAAATAATGCAGAAGAACAAATCAGTGATTTGGAAGATAGAATAATAGAAATCACCAAAGCAGATTACCAGACAGAAAGACAAATGAAATAACAAGGTCCCACTGTATAACACATAGAACTATTTTCAATATCCTGTAATAGACCATAATATCATACACACACACACACACACACACACACACACACACAAACACACACAACACACTTTGCTATACACTGGAAATGAACACAGCACTGTAAATCAACTGTACTTCAATTTAAAAAGACAAAAAAAAAAAAAAACAAAAAAAACCCCCCAGAAAACTACACATAAGGCCTATGAGATAATGTAAAGTATGGCAACCTATGTGTGATAGGGATTTCAGAAGGAGAAGGAAGAGAAAGGGGTATTAAAAATGTATTTGAAAAAATTGTGGTTTAAAACTTTCCAAACCTAAAGAAGGAAACACATATTCAGATACAGGAAGCACAGAGAGTCTGACACAAGATGAGCTGAAACAGACCTAGCCAAGACATATCATAATTAAAATGGCAAAAGTTAAAGATAAAAAGAGGATTCTAAAGGTAGCAAGAGAAAAACAGAGTCAATTACAAGGCTACCCCCATAAGGCTATCATATGATTTCTCCACAGAAACATAGCAGGCCAGAGGGGAGTGGTATGATATATTCAAAGTCCTGAAAGGGAAAAACCTACAACCTAGAATAGTCTAGGTTATCCTTTAGATTATCCTTTAGAATAGAGGGAGAAACTAAGAATTTCTTAGACAAGCAAAAACTAAAAGAACACAGCAATACTGAACCTAACCTAAAAGAAGTATTGAAAAGTCTTCTCTAAATAAAGGAGCAAGAATCTATAGAAAGTGGAAAACATAATAGGAAAGGAAAACACATAAAAGGACTGAAGATTGCTTAAGTAAGCCAGTACACAGATTTTAAAAACTTTTTTTTAAATTTGTGAATGTAATTGTAACTACAGTGAACAGCAAAAGGATGAAAGTGAGATGTAAAATAGAACTTCAGAATCACAAAATGTGGGAAAGGGGAGTAAGGAAATGTAGAATCATTAGAAAATGTTTGGACTTATATGACCATCAGTCTAAGGCAAGTAGATACTTGAAAAACACGGTAACCACAAATCAAAAATATACAATAGATTTACAAAAAATGAAAAGAAAGGAACCAAAGCATAGTGCAAAAGAAAACCATCAAACCACAGGAGGAAAAACAAAGAAAAAAGAAAAGAACAAAGAAGAACTACAAAACCAACTGGAAAACAAGGTTTAAAGTGGCAATAAATACAAATGTATCAATAACTACTTTAAAGATCAAAAAACTAAATGTTCCAATCAAAAGACACAGAGTAGCAGATTGGATTAAAAAAAAAAAAAAGAACCTACAGTATGCTGCCTACAAGAGACAGACTTTAGGGCAAAAGATACATATAGATTAAAAGTGAGGGGACGGAAAAAGATATTTCATACAAATGGAAACAATAATAAAGTGGGAGGGATCATTAAACATCTCACTCAAGACTTCCGGGACAAGATAGCAGAGTAGAAGGACCTTGAGCTCACCTCCTCTCATGAGCACATCAAAAAACTAACTACTGAACAACCATCAACTAAAAAGACTGGAACCTACCAAAAAAGATAGTCTATTTTCAAAGACATAAAGAAGAAACCACAAGATGGTAGGAGGGGTGCACTTGCAATATAATTAAATCCTGTACCCACTGGGTGGGTGACCCACAAACTGGAGAACATTTATATGGATGAAGTTCTCCCACAGGAGTGAGAATTCTGGGAGCCTGATGTGGGGTCTGGAGGAAGAGACTCCAGAGCATGTGGCTTTGAAGGCCAGCAGGGCTTGATTGCAGGAAGTTCACAGGACTGGAAGAAACAGAGACTCCACTCCTGGAGGGTGTACACAAGGTCTTGTGTGCACCATGAGCCACGGCAAAGGCAGGGACTTCATAGGAGCCTGGACCAGATCTACCTGCTTGTCTTGGAGGGTGTCCTGAGGAGTCAGAGGGTGGCTATGGCTCACTCTGGGGACAAGGACACTGGTGGTGGAGGCACTAGAATGGTATGCATTGCTGTGAGCCTTCCTGGAGGCTGACATTTTGGCACCAAGACCTAGTCCCACCCATCAGCCTGTAGGCTCCAGTGCTGGTATGCCTCAGGCCAGATAACCAATAGGGTGGAGACACCACCACACCTATCAGCAGACAGGCTGCCAAAGACTTTCTGAGCCTGCAGCCACCTCTAGACACACCCCTTGACACAGCACTGCCCACCAGATGGCCAAGATCCAGCTCCACCCCTCAGTGGACAGGCACTAGCTTCTCCCATCAGGAAGCCTGCACAAGCCTCTAGACCAGCCTCACCCACCAAGGGTAAAACACCAGAAGAAAACTACAAGCCTGAGGCCTGCAGAACTGAGTCTGCAAACACAGTCCAGACATTACCCTGGGAACAGCTGGCCCCTGATCCTTGGGTGACAAGAGGGGAGTGTACTTCTGGGACACATAGGACATCCCCTACAGAGGGCCACTTCTCCAAAGCTGAAAACATAACTAACCTTCCATACACATAAAAATACAAATAGAAATTTAGACAAAATGAGATGGCAGAGGAATATGTTCCAGACGAAGGAACAAGATAAAACCCCAGAAGTACAACAAAGTGAAGTGGAGATAAGAAAATCAACCTAAGAAAGAGTTTAGAGTAATGATCTTAAAGATAATCCAAGACCTCAGGAAAAGAATGGATTACAGAGTGAAAAGTTACAAGATGTTTTTTAAACAAAGAGTTAGAAAACATAAAGAAACAACTAAACACACTTGAAGAATACAGTAACTGAAATGAAAAATACTCTAGAAGTCAATAGCAGAATATGAGGCTGAAGAACGAATAAGTAAGCTGGAAGACAGAATGGTGGAAACCACTGCCATGGAACAGAATAAAGAAAAGATTAAAATGAAATGAGGACAGTTTAAAAGACTGCTGGGACAAAATCAAATGCACCAACATTCACATTATAGGGGTCCCAGAAGGAGAAGAGAGAAAGAAAAAGCCTGAGTAAATATTTGAAGAAGTGATAGCCAAAAACTTCCCTAACGTGAGAAAGGAAACAGTCATCTAAATCCAAGAAGTGCAGACAGTCCCATCCAGGATTAACCCAAGGAGGAATACAATAAGACACACAGTAATCAAATTGAAAAATTAAAGATAATGAGAAAATATTAAAAGCAACAAGGGAAAAAGCAATGAATAATCTACAGGGAATCCCCATAAGGTTAAGTGCTGATTTTTCAGTAGAAACTCTGCAAACCAGAAGGGAGTGGCATGATATATTTAAAGTGATGAAATGGAAAAAACCTACACCAAGAATACTGTACCCAGCAAGGCTCTCATTCAGATCTGATGAAGAAATCAAAAGCTTTACAGAAAAGCAAAAGCTAAGGGAACTCAGGACCACAACACAGCTTTACAACAAATGCTAAAGGAGCTTTTCTAAGCAGAAAAGAAAAGGCCACAACTAGAAACAAGAAAATTACAAAATAAGAAAAGTCACTGGTAAATGCAAACAACCAATAAAGGTAGGAAATCATTCACACACAAATATGTCAAAACCAGTAATCATCAAAGAAGGAGACTACAAATGCTGGATATTTGAAATGCATTTGAAAGTAAGAAATCAGCAACTTAAAACTATGTTGTATATATATATAGATTGCTATATCAAAACCTTATGGTAAGGAGTTCCCTGGTGGCCTAGTGGTTAGGATTCTGGGTTTTCACTGCCTTGGCCCGGGATCAATCCTGGTCACGGAACAGATCCCACAAGCTGCATAGTATGGCAAAACAAACAAACAAACTCTCATGGTACCAAAACCCCAAAATCTATAATAGATATGCACACAGAAAAGAAAAAGGAATCCAAACAACACTAAAGATAGTATTCAAATCATAAGAGAAGAGAACAGAAGAGGAAAAGAAAAAAGACACACAAAAACAAATCCAAAACATTTAATAAAATGGCAATAAGAACATACATATCGATAATTACCTTAAATGTAAACAGGTTAAATACTCCAACCAAAAGACACAGACTGGCTGAATGAATTAAAAAAAAAAAAAAAAGACCCATAGATACACTGCCTACAAGAGACCCACTTTAGATCTAGAGAAACATACAGACCAAAAATGATGGGATGGAAAAAGGTATTGTATGCAAATGGAAATCAAAAGAAAGCTGGAGTAGTAATACTCATATGAGACAAAATAGACTCTAAAATAAAGACTTCAGGGGACTTCCTAGGTGGCACAGTGGTTAAGAATCCACCTGCCAATGCATTGGACACAGGTTCAAGCCCTGCTCCAGGAAAATCCCACATGCTGCAGAGCAGCTAAGCCCATGTGCCACAACTATTAGGCCTGTGCTCTAGAGCCTGCAAGCCATAACTATTGAGCCTGTGTGCCACAACTACTGAAGCCCATGCACATAGAGCCCATGCTACACAACAAGAGAATCCACTGCAATGAGAAGCCCATGCACCACAATGAAGAGTAGCCCCCACTCACTGCAACTAGAGAAAGCCTGTGTGAGGCAACAAAGACCCAATGCAGCCAATAAATAAATAAATAAGCAAATAAGTAAATAAATTTATAAAGACTTTAGAGGGGACAAAGAAAAATACTATATCATGATCAAGGGATCAATCCAAGAAGAAGATATAACAACTGTAAATATATATGCACCCAACATAGAAGCACCTCAATATATAAGGCAAATTTTAACAGGTGTAAAAGGAGAAATTGACAGTAACACAATATTGCTGATTTTAACACCCCACTTACATCAATGGACAGTCATCCAGACAGAAAATCAGTAGGGAAACACAGGCCTTAAATGATACATTAGAGCAGATGGACTTCATTGATATTTTTAGACCATTCCATCCAAAAGCAGAATAAACATTCTTTTCAAGTGCACATGGAACATTCTCCAGGATAGATCACATGCTGGGCCACAAAGGAAGCCTTGGTACATTTAAAAAATTGAAATCATATCAAGCATCTTTTCTGACCACAACACTATGAGATTAGAAATAAACTACAAGAAAAAATTGCAAAACAAACAAACAAACAAACAAAAACAAAACACACACACACACACACACAAACCCATGGAGGCTAAACAATATGCTTCTAAACTGCCTATGGATAATTGAAGAAATCAAAGAGGAAATCAAAAAATAGCTAGGGGCAAATGAAAACAGAAACACAATTATCCAAAACCTATAGCAAAAGCAGTTCTAAGAGGGAAGTTTATAGAGATACAATCTTACCTCAGTAAACAAGAAAAATCTCAAATAAACAACCTAACCTTACATGTAAAGAATCTAGAGAAAGAAGAGCAAATAAAATGCAAAGTTAATAGAAAGAAAGAAATCATAAAAATCAGAGCAGAAGTAAAGAGATGAAGAAAACAATGGAAAAGAGCAATGGATGGAAAAAGATGGCGGTGAAGTAGAGGGAGGTGGAATGCATCCCTCTCCACAGATGCATTGGGAATGCACCGAAGGACACAATAATTCCCACAGAGAACCAGCTGAACACCAGCAGACGGCCTCAGACACCAGAAAGGACCTCAAGGAGCCCGACATAACCGGTAGGGAGGCATCTACGACGGCTCAAAGAGGGTGAAGCGGCTGAGCTGTGGCAGACGGGAGGGAGTGAGAAACATACGGAGGGTCCGCAGCGCAGCTCAGCATTCCTGGATTGAGACATGCATTTACAGCTGAACAGAGGGTCTGGGAGTGGGAGCGTGGGAACCAGAGAGCTGGTTCAGGGTGAGAAACATTGTTGCCAATAAGGTGACAGACCGAGTGGACAGGAGGGAAGAGGTCCATGGCAAGGAGTGCCCATTCCTGAGAGCTGCCTGGCCATGATAGCGGCTGGAAGCTGCAGGCTCACGGGTGGTGGGGAGGAGCCACACGCATAGCCTCTCTCTCTCTTTCAGGCACCTCTGCAGTGGGCAGTGGAGAGACGCCCTGTGGGCCACCTAAGGCGCTCAGGGATAACAAGCACCCTCAGGCACTTGGGCGGGGCTAGATTAAAACCCCTTGGAAAGCCGGCAGCAGGGAGTCTGCCGAGAAAACAAACAAACAAACAAAAAAAAAACCTGAGAGAGGCCCAACTCTAAGACTTTCTGTTTACACCTGAGCCACCTGCGTCCCTCTGCAACAGGCACCTCCAAGCCTGACTGAAACAACAGTGTGCCACTGCTCACTCACTCCCAGGGGAAGGAGCCACTATTGTACCCTCTCCCTCCCCACACACTGACGCTTACAGACAACAATAAAGGAACCTCTGCTGGTCACAGAATAATGAAAAAAAAAACACAAGGCGAGTAGAAGGACACTTACAGCTGAGACTCTAAGGAAACAGAAATATTAGTATCAATCCTATTGAACTGGTCTATTCTGGGATCAGTTCTGGATTTTTTTTCCCTTCTCTCTCTCTTTTTTTTTTCTTTATTAATTACGATCTTAGTTCTAAGGGATCTACAAGTTTTATAACATAATTTTTTAATGATATTTTTATTCTATTTTCATTTTTTTGCCTTTTTATATACTTCTATTTCTAGCTAAGTTTTTGGTAGTACAGACAATATAGCTCTCATACTTTCCTTTCATCCCTATCTTTTATACATTTCTATTCCTTTTAATTCCATATTTCCAACCACACTATGCTCTTCTGTTCCCCTTTCTTGCAGCCATTTTTAGTTTATTTTATCTTAACATACTTATAAGCAACACTATAGATTTGCTCAGACTCCTTGCTCTATTCTCCAGATGATGCACAACCTTGGTATTTAATATTAGGTTTTTGTCTTTATCTTAGTTCTTAGTACAACTGTCTAATTTCATTCTGAGAATCTCCATTCTGTCTGGTGGTACTCTAGCTCTTTTCTATATTTGATTCTAGCTTACAAAATCTCCCTGGATTAGTGTTTGTATGTGTAAGGTGTTATTTGTTTGTTTGTTTGCTTTTGCTTTTGTCTCTGATTTGTTCTGTTTCAGTTGTCAATTTCTGTTGGGTTTCTCTTTGAATACCTGATAGCATACTGGGGTTCTGTCAGGTCTTTCCAGAGCCTTATGTCCTAATGGATTCAGTAATTGTGTGTCTTATACATGTATGTGTTTCCTAGACTTAGTATTTGTTTAATCCAATACTTGGACATTAGTCTGAGGCTTGGACAGTCTTCTATAAACACCTCTATCGCCAGGACAAGCAACCCCAAAAGTGTGGACAACCATGAGGAAACAAAGAAACACCATGCAGGCAAAGGGGCAGGAAAAAAACCCACAAGACCAAATAAATGAGGAGGAAATAGGAAAAATGCCTGAAAAAGAATTCAGAGTAATGATAGTAAAAATGATACAAAATCTTGATAACAAAATAGAGAAAGTACAAGAAACAGTTCATAAGAACTCAGAAAAACAAACAGCAATGGATAACAAAATAACCGAAATTAAAAATACTCTAGATGCTATAACCAGCATAATGACTGAGGCAGAAGAACGAATAAGTGAGTTGGAAGATAGAATGGGGGAAATAAATGCCACAGAGCAGGAAAAGAAAAAAGAATAAAAAGAATAGAAGACAGTCTCAGAGACCTCAGTGATAACATTAAGCATACCAACATTCGAATCATAGGCATCCCAGAAGAAGAAGAAAAAAAGAAAGGGTCTGAGAAAATATTTGAAGAGGTTCTAGTGGAAAACTTCCCCAACATGGGAAAGGAAGTAATTAACCAAGTCCAAGAAGCACAGAGAGTCCCATACAGAATAAACCCAAGGAGAAATACACCAAGGCACATATTAATCAAACTAATGACAATTAAACACAAAGAAAAAATATTAAAAGCAGCAAGAGAAAAGGAACAAATAACATATAAGGGAAAACCCATAAGGATAACAGCTGACCTCTCTACAGAAACTCTGCAGGCCAGAAGGGAATGGCAGGATATACTGAAAGTCCTGAAAGAGAGAAACCTACAGCCAAGAATACTCTACCCAGCAAGAATCTCATTCAGATTCGATGGAGAAATCAAAAGCTTTACAGACAAGCAAAAGTTAACAGAATTCAGCACCACCAAACCAGTCTTACAACAAGTGCTAAAGGAACTTCTCTAAGTAGGAAACACAAGAAAAGGAATACACCTACAAATACAAACCCAAAACAATTAAGAAAATGGTAATTGGAACACACATGTCAATAATCACTTTAAATGTAAATGGATTAAATGCTCCAACCAAAAGACACAGACTGGCTGAATGGATACAAAAACAAGACCCTTCTATATGCTGCCTACAAGAAACCCACTTCAGACCAAGGGATACATATAGACTGAAAGGAAAGGGATGGAAAAAGATATTCCATGCAAATGGAAGTCAAAAGAAAGCTGGAGTAGCAATACTCATATCAGACAAATTAGACTTGAAAGTAAAGACTATTACAAGAGACAAGGAAGGACACTACATAATGATCAATGGATCCATCCAAGAAGAACATATCACAATGGTAAATATCTATGCCCCCAACATAGGAGCACCTCAATACATAAGGCAAATGCTAACAGCTATAAAAGGGGACATCGACAGTAACACAATAATAGTGAGAGACTTGAACACCCCACTTACATCCATGGACAGATCATCCAAACAGAAAATAAATAAGGACACACAAGCTTTAAATGACACATTAGACCATCTCGACTTAATTGATATTTATAGGACATTCCATCCAAAAATGACAGAATACACTTTCTTCTCAAGTGCACATGGAACATTTCCTAGGATAGATCAAATCTTGGGTCACAAATCAAACCTCAGCAAATTCAAGAAAATTGAAATCATATCAAGCATCTTCTCTGACCACAACGCCATGAGACTAGATATCAATTACAGGAAAAAAAAAAAACTACAAAAAATACAAACACATGGAGGCTAAACAATTCACTATTAAACAACCAAGAAATCACTAAAGAAATCAAAGAGGAAATCCAAAAATATCTAGAAACAAATGACAACAAAAACACAAAAACCCAAAACCTATGGGACACAGCAAAAGCAGTTCTAAGAGGGAAGTTTATAGCAATACAGTCCTACCTTAAGAAACAAGAAAATTATCAAATAAACAACCTAACCTTACACCTCAAACAATTAGAAAAAGAAGAACAAAGAAACCCCAAAGTGAGCAGAAGGAAAGTAATCATAAAGATCAGAGCAGAAATAAATGAGAAGGAAAGGAAGGAAGTAATAGCAAAAATTAATAAAACTAAAAACTGGTTCTTTGAGAAGATTAACAAAATTGATAAACCATTAGCCAGACTCATCAAGAAAAAAAGGGAGAAGATGCAAATCAACAGAATTAGAAATGAAAAAGAAGTAACAACGGACACCTCAGAAATACAAAACATCATGAGAGACTACTACAAGCAACTATATGCCAATCAATTGGATAACCTGGAAGAAATGGATACATTCTTAGAAAAATACAATCTTCCAAGACTGAACGAGGAAGAAATGGAAACCATGAACAGACCAATCACAAGTACGGAAATTGAGGCAGTGATTAAAAATCTCCCAACACACAAAAACCCAGGACCAGATGGGTTCAAGGGCAAATTCTATCAAACATTTCGAGAAGAGCTAACACTTATCCTTCTCAAACTCTTCCAAAATATCGCAGAAGGGGGAACACTCCCAAACTCATTCTACGAGGCCACCATCACCCTGATACCAAAACCAGGCAAAGAGGTCACAAAAAAAGAAAATTACACTGATGAATATAGATGCAAAAATCCTCAATAAAATACTAGCTAACAGACTTCAACAGCACATTAAAAAATTCATACACCATGATCAAGTGGGGTTTATCCCTGGGATGCAAGGATTCTCCAATATACGCAAATCAATCAATGTGATACATCATATCAACAAATTGAAGGATAAAAACCATATGATCCTCTCAATAGATGCAGAAAAAGCTTTTGACAAAGTTCAACATCCATTTATGATAAAAGCTCTTCAGAAAATGGGCATAGAAGGAGATTACCTAAACATAATAAAAGCCATATATGAGAAGCCAAAAGCCAACATCGTTCTCAATGGGGAAAAACTGGAAGAATTCCCGCTAAGAACAGGAACAAGACAAGGGTGTCCACTCTCACCATTATTATTCAACATAGTTTTGGAAGTGTTAGCCACAGCAATCAGAGAAGAAAAAGAAATCAAAGGAATCCAAATTGGAAAAGAAGAAGTAAAATTGTAACTCTTTGCAGATGACATGATATTATACATAGAAAACCCTAAAGACTCTACCAGAAAACTGCTAACCCTAACTGATGAGTTTAGTAAAGTAGCAGGATACAAAATGAATGCACAGAAATCTCTTGCATTCCTATACACTAACAACGGAAGAGCAGAAAGAGAAATTAAGGAAACTCTCCCATTCACCATTGCAACAAAAAGAAGAAAATACCTAGGAATAAACCTGCCTAAGGAGGCAAAAGATGTGTATGCAGAAAACTTTAAGACACTGGTGAAAGAAATCAAAGATGACACAAACATATGGAGGGACATACCATGTTTCTGGATTGGAAGAATCAACATAGTGAAAATGACTGTACGACCCAAAGCAATTTACAGATTCAATGCAATCCTGATTAAATTACCAATGGCATTTTTCACAGAACTAGAGCAAGAAATCTTACGATTTATATGGAAATGCAAAAGACCCTGAGTAGCTAAAGCAATTTTGAGAAGGAAAAATGGAGTTGGTGGAATCAGTCTTCCTGTCTTCAAAGTATACTACAATGACATAGTGATCAAGACAGTATGGTACTGGCACAAAAATAGAAAGGAAGATCAATGGAATAGAATAGAGAACTCAGAGGTAAGCCCAAATACATATGGGCGCCTTATCTTTGACAAAGGAGGCACGAGTATACAATGGAAAAAAGACAGCCTCTTTAATAAGTGGTTCTGGGAAAATTGGACAGCTACATGTAAAAGAAGGAAATTTGAACACTTCCTAACACCATACACAAAAATCAACTCCAAATGGATGAAAGACCTACATGTAAGGCCAGACACTATCAAACTCCTAGAGGAAAACATAGGCAGAACACTCTATGACATCCATCAAAGCAAGATCCTTTTGGACCCACCTCCTAGAATTATGGAAATAAAATCAAGAATAAACAAATAGGACCTCATGAAACTTAAAAGCTTTTGCACAGCGAAAGAAACCATAAACAAGACTAGAAGGCAACCCTCAGAATGGGAAAAAATAGTTTCCTATGAAACAACAGACAAAGGATTAACCTCCAAAATACACAAGCAGCTCATGAAGCTTCATACCAAAAAAGCAAATAACCCAATCCACAAATGGGTGGAAGACCTAAATAGACACTTCTCCAAAGAAGACATACAGATGGCCAACAAACACATGAAAAGATGCTCAACATCACTCATCATCAGAGAAATGCAAGTCAAAGCCACAATGAGGTATCACCTCACACCGATCAGAATGGCCATCATCACAAATTCTGGAAACAACAAATGTTGGAGAGGGTGTGGAGAAAAGGGAACTCTTCTGCACTGTTGGTGGGAATATAAGTTGGTACAGCCACTATGGAAAAAAATTTGGATGTTCCTTAAAAAACTACAAATAGAACTACCATATGATCCAGTAATCCCACTACTGGGCATATACCCAGAGAAAAGCATAATCCCAAAAGAAACATGTACCATAATGTTTATTGCAGCACTCTTTCCAATAGCCAGGACATGGAAGCAACCTAAATGCCCATCAACAAACGAATGGATAAAGAAGATGTGGCATATATATATACAGTGGAATATTACTCAGCTATAAAAAGGGATGAGATGGAGCTATATGTCATGAGGTGGATAGACCTAGAGTCTGTCATACAGAGTGAAGTAAGTCAGAAAGAGAAAGACAAATATTGTATGCTAACTCACATATACGGAATCTAAAAATGGGACTGATGAACTCAGTGACAAAACCAAGGACGCAGGTGCAGAGAATGGACTGGAGAACTCGAGGTTTGGGAGGGGGCAGGGGGTGAAGGGGAAGCTGAGATGAAGCGAGAGAGTAGCACAGACATATATATACTACCAACTGTAAAATAGATAGCCAGTGGGAAGTTGTTGTATAACAAAGGGAGTTCGACTCGAGGATGGAAGATGCCTTAGAGGACTGGGACGGGGAGGGTGGGGGAGACTCGGGGGAGGGTGGGGGGAGTCAAGGGAGGGAGGGAATACGGGGATATGTGTATAAAAACAGATGATTGAACTTGGTGTACCCCCAAAAAAATAATAAATAAATAAATAAAATTAAAAAAAAGAAAAGAAAAGAGCAATGAAACTAAAAGATGGTTCTTTTTTTAAATTGGGATATAGTCGCTTTACAATGTTGTGTTAGTTTCTGTTATACAACAAAGTAAATCAGTTATATATATACACATATCCTCTTCTTGGACCTCCCTCCCACCCCACCCCCATCCCACCCATCTAAGTCACCACAGAGCACTGAGCTGAGCTCCATGCTATATAGCAGCTTCCAACTAGCTATCTGTTTTATACATGGCAGTGTATATATGCCAACCCCAATCTCCCAGTCCATCCAACACCCCTCCCCCATGTCCATGCTTGTTCTCTATGTCCATGTCTCTATTCCAGCCCTGCAAATAGGTTCACCTGTACCATTTTTCTGGAATCCACATATATGCATTAATATACAAAATTAGTTTTCCTCTTTCTGACTTACTTCACTCTTTGTGATAGACTCTAGGGCCATCCATGTCTCTACAAATGACCCAATTTCATTCCTTTTTATGGCTAATATTCCATTGTATATATGTATCACATCTTTTTATCCATTCATCTGTTGATGGACATGTAGATTGGGATAAACAAAACTGATAAACCTTTAGTCAGCCTCAACAAGAAAAAAGGGAGAGGGCTCAAATCAATAAAATTAGAAATGAAAATCTAGAAGTGACAACAAACACCACAGAAATACAAAGGACCATAAGAGACTACTACAAGCAACTATATGCCAATAAAATGGACAACCTATAAGACATTCACAACTCTAAGAAATATACAGTTCCCAAGATGGAACCAGGAAGAAATAGAAAATATGAACAGACCAATTGCAGTACTAAAATTGAATCAGTAATATAAAAACTCCCAACAAACAAAAGTCCAGGACCAGGTAACTTCACAGGTGAATTCTATCAAACATTTAGAGAAGACTTAACACACATACTTGAAACTATTCCAAAAAAATTTCAGAAGAATGAACACTTTTAAACTCATTCTATGAGGCTGCCATAACCCTGATACCAAAACCACACAAAGATAACACACGCACAAAAAAGAAAATTATAGGCCAATATAATTGATGAACATAAATGTAAAAATTCTAAACACAATACTAGCAAACCAAATCCAACAATACATTAAACAATCACACACCATGATCAAGTGGGATTTATCCTAGGAATGCAAGGATTTTTCAATATCCACAAATCAATCAGTGTGATATACCACATTTAAAAAACTGAAGAATGGAAACCATATCATCATATCAATATGTAGAAAAAATGTTTGCTAAAATTCAACATCTATGTATGATTAAAAAAACTGTTTAGAAAGTGGGCATAGAGGGAACCTACCTCAACAAAATAAAGGTCATATATGACTAACCCATAGCTAACATCATGCCCAATGTCAAAAAGCTGAAAGCATTTCCTCTAAGATCAGGAAGAAGACAAGGATGCCCACTCTCACAACTTTTATTTAACATGGTATTGGAAGTCCTAGCCACAGCAATCACAGAAGAAATAAAAGAATTCTAAATTGGAAAAAAGTAAAACTATCACTCTTTTCATATCATATGATACTATGTATAGAAAATCCTAAAGACACTACCAGAAAACTATTAGAGCTCATCAATTAATTCAGTAAAGTCACAGGATAAAAGAATTAATAGACAAGAATCTCCTACATTTCTATACATTAACAATGAAAAATCAGAAAGAGAAATTAAGGGAACAATGCCATTTACCATCAGGTCAAAAAGAATAAAATACGTGCGAATAAACCTACCAAAGGAGGCAAAAGACTGGTACTCTGAAAACTATATGATGAAAGAAATCAAACATGACACAGATGGAGGTATACCATGTTCTTGGATTGTCAAAATGACTATACTACCCAAGGCAATCTGCAGATTATATGCAATCCCCATCTAATTAACAATGGCATTTCTTACAAAACTTGAACAATTTTTTTTTTTAGTTTGTATGGAAACACAAAAGACCCTGAATAGCCAAAGCAATCTTGAGAAAGAAAAATGAAGCTGGAGGAAACAGACTCCTTGACTTCAGACTATACTATACTACAAAGCAACAGTAATCAAAACAGTATGGTATTTGAAAAAAAAAACCAGAAATATAGATAAATGGAACAGAATAGAAACCCCAGAAGTAAATCTATGCACCTATGGTCAATTAACCTATGATAAAGGAGGCAAGAGTATACATGGAGAAAAGATAGTCTTTTCAATAAGCAGTGCTGGGAAAACTGGACAGCTACATGTAAAAGAATGAAATTAGAACATTCTTTAACACCATACACAAAAATAAACTCTAAATGTATTAAGGAACTAAATGTAAAACAAGATACTATTAAACTCCTAGAGGAAAACATAGGCAGAACACTCTTTGACATAAATCACAGCAAGATCGTTTTTGACCCACCTCCTAGAGTAACAGAAATAAAAACAAAAACAAACAAGTGGGGCCTAATGAAACTCAAAAGCTTTTGCACAGCAAAGGAAACCATAAACCAGATGAAAAGAAAACCCTCAGAATGGGAGAAAATATTTGCAAACAATGCAATCGACAAAGGTTTAATCTCCAAAATATACAAGCAGCTCATGCTGCTCAATATCAAACAAACAAACAAACAAACAAACAAACAAACAACCCAATCCAAAAAAGAAAAAAAAAAGAAAAAAAGAAAGAAAGAAAGAAAGAAAAAAGAATACATCTACCAATGGAAAAATTCTCACAGAGCACCTGCCGAACACTAGCAGAGGACCTTGGACACGTAAAAGGACAGGAAAGATCCCTGCCTAACTGGGTAGGAAGGAAAAAAGAAAAGGAGAGGAAGTGGAATGGGACTTGCATCCCTGGTGTGGGGAGCTGAAGGAGAGGAGAGGTTCCTGCATCTGGGAAGTCCCCTCACTGCTGCGGATATTGGCTGAGACAGAAGGAGAGCTTCATGGGCTTGGAGAAGAGCACATCAAATGGTCTGCTGCAGGCATGACAGAGTAAGACCTACACAGTTGGTCTATGCCACAGCCCAATATGCACTAGCCTGAGACATGTATCTGCCAGTGTGGTCAGGGGCTGTGTGCTGGAACATGGGGCAGGCCCAGGGAGAGGACTGATGTTGGCTATGAGGAGACAACATGAGGGGATGGGAGTGAGGAGCTCCACAAGCAGTTGTGGAGGAAGCCTGGATCACCATAGAAGTGAAGCACTATTGCTGAGTGATGCACAAAGGGCAGAGCTACCATTGTGAGCTCTCTCCCCATGCACCAGCCTGTGCCTCCCTGGCACTAAGAAGGGCTCCCACCGGGGTGGGCACTTGCACCCCAGGAAACTGCCTCCTCTGTGCGCCCTCTCCACCACGGCAGGCTCTTGTGTCCCCAGCTATCACCTCTTCCACACCCCATCCCCACCAAGAAGGGCTCTCATGTCCCTGGCTACCACCTCCTCCATACCCCCTCCCCACAGGGGTGAGCTCTTGTGCCCCCAGTTGCCACTGCCTCCACTCCCCCTCCCTGCCGGGGTGGGCTCATGTGCTCCAGGGCAGCCTCAGGAGCAGACACCTGTGGATGGCCCACAGGCAGAGGTAGGGCTGAAACCACAGCTGATCCCCAGGGGCCATGCAACTAAGGAATAAGCACTGAAATCTCTCCTCACAACTGCACAAACTGCAGATTTACACCCTCGCAACTGGCTTTGTAAACTCAATACCTGTAGAACATCTGAACATACAATGAGTGCTCCCACAGTCAAGACAGGTCTAGCTTTAGCAGCCAAGAGGGGTCTAGCTTTAGCTTTTGTGTATATGGACATTGTGGGCACATATACAATGGGGTTGGGCCAGGCCAGAGTCTGAGCTGCCCTCATAGTGCCTACAGCAGGTCCAGATCCATGATTACTGCAATCCTGGGACCTGACTTCAGTAGATCTACATTGGTGGTCTGGTGAAAACAACACCTGAGAAGCACCAGGACCAATTGCCTGCATAACCACAGTTAAGGTGGGGCCGAGAGCAATACCAACAGCAGTGCAATCTGAGAGCCCACATAATGGATGAAAGTTGACAATAGAGCACATCCACGGCTGAACAGCTCCAGAGGAGGAATACTCAGTGGCTTCTCTCACAGTGGGTGTGCTCCAATCCCCCTACCTCACACAGCAGGTCAGAAACACAGCTAAGAAACAGATATTGGGGCCTCCACTCCAACAAGTAGGGAGCAACCCCCACCACTGACAAGGCAGTGACAACCACAGAGCAAAGGGAAGGGCCTGCTTAATATGCAGTGCAGGCTCTGGTTATCACAGCATGAGTCACATTTATCAACGGGATAATGGCCTGTATACACTGAGAAAAGAGGTGGCAGACATCTGTACTAAAAACTGCCCTCGCAGCAAAAAATATTAAACCTACACAGACTACACAGGGATGTTCCAACATAAAAATAGCCCTCCAAGACAGTCTGAGGGTCTGGCGTCAAGAGAAAGAGCCACCAGAGCATTCCGCCTTGAAGGCCAGCAGGGCTTGAGTACAGGAGCTCCACAGGGCTGGAGGAAACAGAGACTCTACTCTTGGAGGGTGCACACAAGGTCTCATGTGCACTGGGACCCAGCACAAAGCAGTGCCTCCATAGGAACCTGGGCTAGACATACCTAGTTGTCTTGGAGGGTCTTGTGGGGAGGCAAAAGTTGGCTGTAGCTCACTGTGCAGTAAAGGAGACCAGTAGGAGAGGCCACAGGGAATATTGACCTGTGTGAGCTCTCCCAGAGGTCTGCATTTTGGCACCAAGACCTGGCCCCACCAACAACCTGTAGGCTCCAGTGCTGGAAAGACTCAGGCCAAACAACCAACAAGATAGGACCACAACCCCACCCATCAGAAGACAGGCTATCTAAAGTCTTACTCAGCTCAAAGCCTCCTCAAGATACACCCCTTGACATGGCCCTGCCCAACAGAGGGAGAAGATCCAGTTCCAACCACCAGAGGGCAGGCACCAGTCCCAATAGGACACCTATATAAGCCCCTGGACCAACCTCACCCACCAGAGGTTCAGACACCAGAAGCAAGGGGAAGTATGATCCTGCAGCCTCTGGAAAAGAGACCACAAACACAGAAAGGTAGACGGAAGGAGATGACAGAGAAATATGTTACAGAAAAAGGAACAAGATAAAAATCCACAAGAACTAAACGAAGAGGAGATAGGCAATCTGCCTGAAAAAGAATTCAGAGTGATGATAGCAAAGATGATTCAAAATCTCAGAAAATGAATGGATGCACAGACTGGGAAGATAAAAAATGTTTAACAAAGAGAAAGAAGATTTAAAAACCAAATGGAGATGTACAACAGAATAACTGAAATGAAAAATACACTAGAAAGAATCAATAGCTAAATAACTGAGGCAGAAGAATGAATATGTAACCTGGAAAACAGAGTGGTGTAAATCACTTCCACAGAACAGAATAAATTAAAAAGAATGAAAAGAAATGAGGACAGTCTCAGACATCTCTGGGACAACATTAAATGAACCAACATTCACACTAAAGGGGTCCCAAAAGAAGAGAAAGGGAAAGGGCCTGAGAAAATATTTGAAGAGATTATAGCCAAAAACTTCCCTAACATGGGAAAGGAAACAGTCACCCAAATCTAGTAAGAACATATAGTCCCATACAGGATAAACCCAAGGAGGAACATGTCAAGATATACGTTAATCAAAATGACAGGGACTTCCTTGGTGGTTCAGTGGTTAAGAATCTACTTGCCAGTGCAGGGCACATGGGTTTGATCTCTGCTCCAGGAAAATCTCACATTCCTTGGAGCAACTAAGCCCATGAGCCACAACTATTGAGCCTGTGCTCTAGAGCCCATGAGCCACAACTATTGAGCCTGCATGCCACAACTACTGAAGCCAACATGCCTAGAGCCCTTGCTCTGCAACAAAGAGAAGCCACTGCACACCACAATGAAGAGTAGCCCCCACTCACTGTAACTAGAGAAAGCCCATGTACAGCAATGAAGGCCCAATGCAGCCAATAACTAACTAAATAAATGTATTAA
Source organism: Hippopotamus amphibius kiboko (assembly GCF_030028045.1). Taxonomy (NCBI): domain Eukaryota; kingdom Metazoa; phylum Chordata; class Mammalia; order Artiodactyla; family Hippopotamidae; genus Hippopotamus; species Hippopotamus amphibius. Next base: position 105,681,707 of record NC_080186.1, read on the forward strand.
AAAATCAAAATGACAAAAATTAAATACAAAGAAAAATATTAAAAGCAACAAGGGAAAAGCAAGAAATAACACACAAGGGAATCCCCATGAGGTGATCAGCTGATATTTCTGCAGAAACTCTGCAGGCCAGAAAACAGTGGCATGATATATTTAAAGTGATGAAAGGGAAAAACCTACAACAAAGAATACTCTACCCAGCAAGGTTCTCATTCAGATTTGACAGAGAAATCAAAAGCTTTACAGACGAGCAAAAGCTAAGAGAATTCAGTACCACCAAACCAGCCTTACAGCTAATGCTAAAGGAAATGCTCTAGGTGGGGGGAAAAAGAGGGCACAGCTAGAAACAAGAAAATCACAAATGGGAAAGCTCACCAGTAAAGGCAAATATAAAGTAATAATAGAAAAATCATCCAGATGCAAATAGGATAACAAAACAAGCAACCATGAGAAGAGGAGATTACAAATGCAGGAAATGGGAACTGCATTTGAAATTAAGAGACAAGCAACTCAAAACAACTTTGTGTATATATAGACTGCTATATCAAAACCTCATGAGAACTGCAAACCAAAAATCTACAATAGATACACACAAAAAAGATAAAGCAACCCAAACACAACACTGCAGACCCAAACCACAAGAGAAGAGAACAAAACAAGGGAAGAAAGAAGACTGATAAAAACAAATCCAAAACAATTAAGAAAATGGGAATAGGAACATACATATCAATAATTACCTTAAATATAAATGGATTAAATGCTGCAAAAGCCATAGACTGGCTGAATGGATACAAAAATAAGACCCCTATATACACTGTCTACAAGAGATCCACTTCAGACCTAGGGACACATATAGAATGAAACTGAGTGGATGCAAAAAGATATTCCATGCAAATGGAAATCAATAGAAAACTGAAGTACCAATAGTCACACCAGACAAAATAGAGTTTAAAATAAAGTCTGTTATAAGAGACAGGGAAGGACACTACATAATGACCAAGGGATCAGCTCAAGAAGAAGATATAACAATTGTTAATATCTATGCACCCAATATAGGAGCATCTCAATATATGAGGCAAGTGCTAACAGCCATAAAAGGGGAAATCAACAGTAACACAATAATAGTGGGTGACTTTAACACCCAACTTACACCAATGGGCAGATCATCCAGACAGAAAATCAATAAGGAAACACAAGACTTTAATGACAAATTAGGCCAAATGGAATTAATTGATATTTTTAGATCATTCCATCCAAAAGCAGCAGAATACACTTTCTTCTGAAGTGCGCATAACATTCTTCAAGATAGATTACATCTTTGGCCATAAATCAAGCCTTGGTAAACTTAAGAAAAATGAACTCATACCAAGCTTCTTTTATGACAACACCTCTATGAGATTAGAAGTAAATTACAGGGAAGAAAAACCTGTAAAAAACACAAATACATGGAGGCTAAACAATATGTTAATAAACAACCAATGGATCAGTTAAGAAATCAAAGAGGAAATAAAAAAAATACCTAGAGAAAAATGACAATGAAAACAAGATGATACCAAACTTACGGGATGAAGCAAACGCAGTTCTAAGATGCAAGTTTACAGCAATACAATCTTACCTCAGTAAACAAGAAAAATCTCAAACAACCTAACCTTACACCTAAATCAACTAGAGAAAGAGCAAACAAAACCCAAAGTTAGTAGAAAGAAAGAAATCAAAGATAAGAGCAGAAAGAAATGAAATAGAGACAAAAAATAAAAATAAAAAAGATCAATGAAACTAAAATCTGGTTCTTTGAAAAGATAAAGTTGATAAACCTTTAGCTAGACTTATCAAGAAAAAAAAGGAGAGGGCTCAATAAAATTAGAAATGAAAAAGAAGTTACAACTGACACCACAGAAATACAAAGGATCACAAGAGATTACTACAAACAGCTATATGCCAAAAAAATGGACACCTAGAAAAAATAAACGAATTCTTAGAAAGGTACATTCTTCCAAGACTGAACCAGGAAAAAAACAGAAGATATGGACAGACCAATCACAAGCACTGAAATTGAAACTGATCAAAAAACTTCCAACAAATGAAAATCCAGGACCAGATGGTGTCACAGGTGAATTCTATCAAACATTTAGAGAAGAGTTAACACCTATCCTTCTGAAACTATTCCAAAAAATTTCAGAGGAAGAAACACACCCACGCTCATTCTCTGAGGTCACCATCACCCCTGATACCAAAACCAGACAAAGATACCACAAAAGAAAATTACAGGCCAACACCACTGATGAACATAGACGCAAAAATCCTCAACAAAATACTAGCAAATAGAATCCAACAATACATTTAAAGGATCAAACACTGTGATCAAGTGGGATTTATCCCAGGAATGCAAGGATTCTTCAATATACGCAAATCAATGTGACACACCATACTAACAAACTGAAGAATAAAAACCATATGATCATCTCTATAAATGCTGGAAAAGATTTTGACAAAATTCGACACCCGTTTATGATTAAAAACACTCCAGATAGTGAGCATGGAGGAAACCTACCTTAACATAACAAAGGTCACATACAACAAACCCACAGCTAATATGGTTCTCAGTGGTGAGAAGCAAAGCATTTCCTCTTAGATTAGGAATGAGACAAGGATGTCCACTCTCACCCCTTTTATTCAACATAGCTTTGGAAGTCCTAGCCATGGCAACCATAGGAGAAAAAGAAATAAAAGGAATCCAAATTGGAAAAAAAAAGTAAAACTATCACTGTTTGCAGATGACATGATACTCTACATAGAAAATCCTAAACATGCTACCAGAAAAGCACTAGAGCTCCTCAATGAGTTTGGTAAAATTACAGGATAAAAAATTAATACACAGAAATCTCTTGCATTTCTATATACAAACAATGAAAGACAGAAAGAGAAACTAAGGAAACAATCCCATTTGCCACTGCATCTAAAAGAATAAAATACCTAGGAATAAACTTACCTAAGGAGGGAAAAGACCTGTACTCTGAAATCTACAAGATGCTGATGAAAGAAATCAAAGATAACACAAACAGATCAAAAGATATACCATGTTCTTGAACTGGAAGAATCAATATTGTCAAAATGACTATACTATCAAAAGCAATCTACAGATTCAATGCAACCCCTATCAAATTACCAATGACATTTTTACAGAATTAGAACAAAAATTTTTGTAATTTGTGTGGAGTCACAAAAGACCCTAAATACCCAAAGCAATCTTGAGAAAGAAAAATGGAGATGGAGGAATCAGGCTCCCTGACTTCAGACTATACTACAAAGCTACAGTAATCAAATGGTATGGTACTCACACAAAAACAGAAGTATAGATGAATGGAACAGGACAGAAAGCCCAGAAATAAACCCACACACCCATGATCAATTAATCTACAATAAAGGAGGTAAGAATATACATTGGAGAAAAGACAGTCTCCTCAATAAGTGGTGCTGGGAAAACTGGACAGCGACATGTAAAAGAATAAAATTAGAACACTCTAACATCATCTACAAAAATAAACTCTAAAAGGATTAAAGCTCTAAATGTAAAACCAGATACTATAAAACTCTTAGAGGAAAATATAGGCAGAACACTCTTTGACATAAATTGCAGCAATATCTTTTTGGATCCACCTTCTAGAGTAATGAAAATAAAAACAGAGATAAACAAATGGGGCCTAATGAAACTCTTGCACAGCAAAGGAAACCATAAACAAAATGAAAAGACAACCCACAGAATGGGAGAAAATATTTGCAATCAATGTAACCAGTAAGGGATTAATCTCCAAAAAACACAAACAGCTCATGCATCTCAATATCAAAAAGCAAACGACCCAATCAAAAAATGGGCAGAAGATCTAAACAGACATTTCTCCAAAGAAGACATACAGATGACCAAAAAGCACATGAAAAGATGCTCAACATCACTAATTGTTAGAGAAAGGCAAATCAAAACTACAATGAGGTATCACCTTACACCAGTCAGAGTGGCCATCATCAAAAAGTCTACAAGCAATAAATGCTGGAGAGAGTGTGGAGAAGTGGGAACCTTTCTATGCTGTTGGTAGGAATGTAAACTGATACAACCATTACGGAAAACAGTATGAAAGTTCCTTAAAAAACTAAATATAGAACTACCATGTGATCCATCAATCTCACTCCTTGCCATATATCCAGAGAAAACCATAATTTGAAAAGATACATGCACCCCAATGTTCGATGAAGAACTATTTACAATAACCAAGGCATGGAAGAAACCTAAATGTCCATCAACAGAGGAGTGGATAAAGATGATGTGGTACATACATACTATGGAATATTACTCAGCCATAAAAAAGAATGAAATAATGCCATTTGCAGCAACATGAATGGACCTAGAAATTATCATACTAAATGAAGTCAGAAAGACAAATGTCATATGGTATCACTCATATGTGGAATCTATAAAAAAATGATACAAATGAACTTATTTACAAAACAGAAAAAAGTCACAGATGTAGAAAACATACCTATGGTCACCAGGGGGAAAATGTGGGGAGGGATAAATCGGGAGATTGGGGTTGACTTATACACACTGCTGTATATAAAACAGATAACTAATAAGGACCTATTGCATAGCACAGGGAACTCCACTTGATACTCTGTAAAAGTTACATGGGAAAAGGACCTAAAAATGAGTGGATATATGTACAACTGATTGACTTTGCTATACACTTGACACTAACACAACATTGTATATTAACTATACTCCAATGAAATTTTTTTAAAAAACCTAAAAATAGAGCTACCATATTATCCTGCAATGAAATTTTTTTAAAAAACCTAAAAATAGAGCTACCATATTATCCTGCAATCCCACTCCCAGGCATATATCCAGAGAAAACCATAATTAGAAAAGATACATTCACCCCAATGTTCATTGCAGTACTATTTACAACAGACAAGACATGGAAGCAACCTATATGTCCACTGACAGATAAATGGATAATGAAGATGTGGTATATTTATACCATGGACTATATATACTTAGCCATAAAAAATAATTAAATAATGCCATTTGCAGCAACATGGATGGACCTAGAAATTATTATACTAAGTTTCGTAAGCCAGACAGAAAAAAATAATATCATATGATATCGCTTATGTGTGCCATCTAAAAAAAATACACAAGTGGACTCATATACAAAACAGACCAAAAGACAAAGAAAACAAATTTATGGTTACCAAAGGGGTTTGGGGAGGAAGAATAAATTAGGAGTTTGGGATTAACATATACACACTACTGTATATAAAATAACCAACCAGGACATACTGCATAGCACAGGGAATTTTATACACACACACACACACGCGTGTGTGTGTGTGTGTGTGTGTGTGTGTATAACTGAATCACTTTGCTGTATACCTGAAACTAACACAACACTATAAATCAACTATACTTCAATTTAAAAAAAAGAAAGTGGGGTGGCAATACTCAGATAAAATAGACTTTAAAACAAAATCATAAAGAAAGAAAAAGGACAGTATATAATGATAAAGAGATTAATACAAGAAGAGGATTGTACACTTGTTAACATATATGCACCCAACATAGGGGCAGTAAATACGTAAAACAAAGACTAACAGACATAAAAGGGGAAAGTGACGGGAATGCAATAATAGTTGGAGACTTTAACACCCCACTGATATCAATGGACAGATCCTCTAGTCAGAAAATCAGTAAGGCAATAGAGATCCTAATTGACACAATAGACCAGTTGGACTTAACTCATACCTACATTCAAAAAAATAAAAAACAGAATATACATTCTTTCAAGTTTGAATGTAACAAATTTAAGAGGATAAACTATTTCAAGCATCTCTTTTGATCAAATGGTATGAAAGTAGAAATTAACCACAGAAAGAAAAACAAGAAATAAAGATTATATGGAGAATAAAAAACATGCTACTCAAAAACCAATGGGCTTGGGACTTCCCTGGTGGCGTAGTGGTTAAGAATCCACCTGCCAATGTGAGGGACAAGGATTCAATCCCTGGTCTGGGAAGATCCTACATGCCATGGAGCAACTAAGCCCGTGAGCCACAACTACCGATCCCACATGCCACAACTACTGAAGCCTGTGTGCCTAGAGCCCGTGCTTTGTAACAATAGAAGCCACCACAATGAGAAGCCTGTGCACCACAACAAAGAGTTGCCCTGCTCATTGCAACTTGAGAAAGCCTGTGCAGCAACAAAGACCAAACGTAGCAAATAAATAAATAAATAAGTGTATATATATATATATATATATATATATATAAACCAACGGGCCAATGATGAAATCAAAGATGAGATAAGAAAACACTTTCATACAGACAACAATGAAAACACAACCATACGAAATCTATGGGATGTAGAAAAAGCAGTTCTATCAGGGAGGTTCATAGCAATACAGGCCTTCCTCAAAAACCAAGTAAAATCTCGAATAAACAACTTAATGTACAACCCAAAAGAATTAGGAAAAGTAGAACAAACAAAGCCCAAAATTATCAGAAGGAAGTGAATAATAAAGATCAGAGAAGAAATAGAGATAAAAAATAGAAAAGAATAAAGCCAAGAGCTGATTTTTGAAAGGATAAACAAAAATCAACAAACCTCTAGCCAGGCTCACCAAGAAGAAAAGAGAGAAGACACTCCCCACCCCCCAAAAGAAAATTAAGGAAAGAAGAAATATATGATCCTCCAGAAACACACAAAAAAATCATAAGAAAATACTATGAACAGTTTTATGCCAACAAATTGGACAACTTAGAAGAAATGGACAAGTTTCTAGAAACATACAGCCTGTCAAAACTGCATCAAGAAGAAACAGACAATTTGAACAGGCCAATTACTAGAAGCGAAATAGAATCTGTAATAAAAAACTAAAACAAACAAACAAAAACTCTCTGCAAACAAATGTCCAGGACCAGATGGCTTCACAGGGGAATTCTATCAAACATACAAAGAACTTATACTGATCCCTCTCAAACTCTTTTAAAAGACTGAAGAGGAGAGAACACTCCCACAATCATTCTATGAAGCCACTATCACCCTGACCCCAAAACCAGACAAAGACAATACCAAAAAAAAAAAAAAAAAAAAGAAAATTACAGGCCAATATCTTTGATAAATATAGATGCAAAAATCCTCAACAAAATATTAGCAAACTGAATCCAACAACACATAAAAGGGATCAACACTACAATCAATTTGGATTCATTCCAAGGTCACAAGCATAGTTCAACATATGCAAATCAATGTGATACACTGCATCAACAAAAGACAAAAACCATATGGTCATCTTAATAGATTCAGATAAAGCTTTCGACAAAATTCAGCATCCGTTCATGACACAAACTCACCAAAGTGGGTACAGAGGGAACATATCTCAACATAATAAAAGCCATTTATGACAAACCCACAGCCAATATAATATTTAATGGTGAAAAGCTGAAAGCCTTACTGCTAAATTCTGGAACAAGACAAGGATGCCCACTCTCACTACTGCTCAACATAGTGTTGCAAGTCTTAGCCACAGCAAACAGACAAGAAAAAACTGAAAGGTATCCAAATTGGAAGGGAAGAGGTAAAATTGTGTTTATATTCAGATGACATGATACTCCATGCAGAAAACCCTAAAAACTCTACACAAAAACAATTAGTAATAAGTGAATTCAGCAAGGCATCAGGATACAAGATTAATATACAGAAATCTGTTGCATTTCTTTACATTAAAAGAAATAGAGAGAAAGTTAAAACACAATCCCATTTAAAATCACGTCAAAAAATACCTAGAATGAAAACTAACCAATGAATGACCTATATGCTGAGAACTATAAAACAGTGAGAAAGGAAACTGAAGATGATTCAAGGAAATGGAAAGATATTCCATGTTCTTGGATTGGAAGGATTAATATCATTAAAATCACCATACTACCCAAAGTCATCTACAAGATTTAACGCAATCCCTACTTTTCGTAGAACTAGAACAAATAATCCTAAAATTTATATGAAACCAAAAAACACCCGCAACTGCCAAAGCAATCCTGCGGACAAAGAATAAATCTGGAGGCATAACCCTCCTGGCCTTCAGACAATACTACAAAGCTACAGTAATCTAAACAGCATGGTATTAGCACAAAAACAAATATATGGATCAATGGAACATAATAGAGAGCCCAGAAATAAACCCACACACCTATGATCAATTAATCTTTGACAAAGGAGGCTATAATATACAATGGAGAAAAGACAGTCTCTTCAACAAGTGGTATTGGGAAAGCTGGACAACCTCATGTAAATGAATAAAATTAGAATACTCCCTCACACCACATACAAAAATAAACTCAAAATGGTTTAAAGACCAAATTTAAGACATGACACCATAAAACTCCTAGGAGAGAACATAGGCAAAACATTCTCAGACATCAATTGTAGCAATATTTTATTAGATCAGTCTCCCAATGCAAAAGAAATAAAAGCAAAAATAAACAAATGAGGCCTAATCAAACTTACAAGCTTTTGCACAGCAAAGAAAACCATACACAAAATGAAAAGATAACCTACAGAATGGGAGAAAATATTGGCAAACGGCATGACTGACAAGGTGTTAATATCCAAAATATACAAACAGTTCCTATAATTCAAAAAAACAAACAACCCAATCAAAAAATGGGCAGAAGAACTAAATAGACATTTATCTAAAGATGGCCAACAGGCACATGAAAGGATGCTCAACATCGCTAATTGTTAGAGAAAGGCAAATCAAAACTATAATGAGGTCTCACTTCATATTGGTCAGAATGGCCATCATCAAAAAGTCTATAAATATTAAATGCTGGAGAGAGCATGAAGAAAAGGGACTCCTACACTGTTGGTGGGAATGAAAATTGGTACAGCCACTATGGAAAACAATATGGAGTTTCCTTAAAAAACTAAAAATACAGCTACCATATGATCCAACAATCCCACTCCTGGGTATTTGTTCAGAAATGATGAAAACCCTATTTTGTAAAGATACCTGCATCCCAATGCTTATAGAAGCACTATTTACAATAGACAGCACATGGAAGCAACCTAAGTGTTCATGAACAGACAAATGGACAAAGATGATGTCGTATATATAATATACGCACAATGGAATATTAGCCATGAAAAAGAATGAAATATTGCCATTTGTAGCAACAGAGGAAACTAGAGATTATCATACTGAGTGAAGTCAGAGAAAAACAATTATACAATATCACTTATATGTAGAATCTAAAAAAATATTATTCACAAAACAGAAATAGACTCACAAAGAAACAAACTTATGGTTACCAAAGGGGAAATAAGAGAGGAGGAATAAATTAGGATCTTGGGATTAACAGATACATACTACTATATATAAAGTAGATAACAAGGATTTACTGTATAGCACAGGAAGCTATATTCAATACTTTGTAATAGCCTATAATGGAAAAGAATCTGAAAAATGTATATATGTATAATTGGATAATTTTACTGTATATCTGAAACACAATATTGTAAGAAAAAAAACTATACTGAAATTTAAAAAGTATATAAAGAGGGGGACTTCCTAGGTGGCACAGTAGTTAAGAATCCGCCTGTCAATGCAAGGGACACGGGTTCGATCCCTGCTCCAGGAAGATCCCATATGCCGTGGAGCAACTAAGCCTGTGCACCACAACAACTGAGCCTGTGCTTTAGAGCCCGTGAGCCACAACTATTGAGCCCATGTGCTGCAACTGCTGAAGCCCACATGCCTAGAGCCCATGCTCTGCAACAAGAGAAGCCACGGCAATGAGAAGCCCCCACACCGCTAAGAAGAGTAGCCCCCACTCACCTCAACTAAAAAAGAAAGCCCGTGCACAGCAAAAAAGACCCAACACAGCCAATAAAATAATAAATTAATTAATTTAAAAAAAAGAAAAAGAATATATATCACTGAATCACTTTGCTGTACACCAGAAACTAACATAGCATTGTATATCAACTATACTTCAATTAAAATAAAAGAAAAAAGAAAAAATCGGAACCTAAAGCTTTTACCTTAAACCGTAAGCTATTGAGCACATTCCAAGAATGTTCCTAAATGTTCCGCAGAGAATGTGGAGCCCGCAGTGTGAAAATGGGTTGGGCCATGATTCTTCTTTATTTTTTTTTTTTGTAATTCCTTATGTTTTCCTCTGCTAATTCCTTTCTTTCCTGAACCTTTTTATTTTTTTTCTTCACATCTTTATTGCACTATAATTGCTTTACAATGTTGTGCCAGTTTCTGCTGCACAACAAAGTGAATTGGCTGTATTTATACATATACAACGTTGCCTCTGTAAAGCTTTATTCCTGTCCCCCAGCAAAGATAACCCAAGAACCTCTCATACCCACCGGCTTCACCAGTTTGGAAGTCTCCCCTCTACTTCTGCAAGGTCCCCGGAAAGGCCCCAAGCCTGGGTTCTAACGCCAGGCTTGTCACTAACTGGCTGTGTGGCTTTGGCTGGACCCAGTCTCTATGAGCCCACTGACCCTCATCTGTAAGACGGGGCACTAGACTTGGATGATCTCCAAGGTCCCTGCTGACCTGGCCCCTCTCTCTCCTCATCAAGTAAACAGAACGTGAAAGTAACAGGGGGACCTCCATGCAAAATGTCCTCTCCTTCCTACAACAGGATGTCTATATGTGCCTGTTTCATACTAAACATTTCTTTTCCTGGGAAAACACAAAGGCCATCCTTTTGCTCCAAAGTGAATGGAGAGTGAATTGGCCCCTGAAGAGGGAGTGGAGGGATCCAGCCACCCGGTGGGCAGTGGCTTTGAGCAGAGATATGACCACAGGAGGTGGTGGGAAGCTTGTCCTCTAACCTGGTGGCACCAGTTGCTCCTCCAGACCTCAGCCCACCCCTCAGCTCATCCTCTTGACAGGCTCTCACCCTGCTCCTGGCTGCTGTCACCACTCAGCGCTCGCTCCAGCCTCAGCCACCAGCAGGGCCTGATAGTGGACTCTTAATTTGATTGTGTTCTTTTGGCCTCCAGCTGAAATCCCTAAGGGCTCTGCCACGCACTCCAGCCCTGTGACCCTTGCCTTCCAGGAGCCAGGCAAGAAGCGAAGCTACCGGAGGTCCTTCAAACAGCAGGAAGGAGGGGCCTGCCCCCCTTCTTCACAGCTCCCTGTCTGCTGAGGAGGATCTGGGCCCCCCTCCTCCACACCTGCTGGAGGGTCTGGAAGGAGTCACAGATGTGGCCTGTGGGGGCAGGGTGAAAGACAGAGGGGCTTTCCTGCGGTTGAGGAATAACCAGCCAAGGACCACTGGGCCCAGCACGAAGCAAAACAGGCACAGTGTGTAAGGACCTTGTGACACTGCCTGTGAGCGCCCCAGGGGCATGGGAACCAGCAACAGCACGTTTCTCACCCCTCATCACCTACCCCCAGAGGGTCAACTCAGGGGAGATGGGACCTGCTCCCCAGCAGTGGAGCATGTGGTCCCGACACTGGAGCTCCACGGCAGATCTAAAAGCACAGCACTGAGCAGCAGTGCCCTGCAGAAGAGTGATGGCAGGGGCCTGACAACCTGACCTGGGTCAGTACAGCTGGGTCACAGTTACACCGGGGGTCAGTCTACACGGCAGCACCTGAGAGCTTTGAATCCACATGGTGAAAGGGATGACTTCCAGATGCCATCTCATGCTTAGCCTAGACCGCCTATTTCTATTCTTTCGTGATCTCCAAAGAGTATACTGACCTCACTTTAAATGTACTGTCCGATGTTGTCATCCTAACTTCTCTCTGGGACTTGGGGACGAATGGCCTCACCAAGCCCGTTGAAAGTCTTGTGTACAGCCAAGCCGTGACCATTCTTAAGGGACGTGAGTGGTTGTGCGAAAGCCTAGTCTGTGTCTTCACAGTGCTCTCGAATGTGTGTGTGTGTGAATAAACGTGTGATGTGTATTTGTACATATTGCTACAGCGATATGTAAAAGGCCAACATAACGGGTGGGCAGGCTTAGTGAGAGGAAATGAAACAATCTTTTTCGTGGCTATTATAGCAAAATGTGTATAAAGAAATGTTTTTCTTCCCCTACTTTGTTTCTACTTTCTGCACGCGTCCCTAGGCTGAGTGGGGAAGAATAGGAAAGACAAACTGTCACTAAGAGCTCGCCTCACTGTCTAATGCTTCAAGTCTAAGTGTAAAAGAATGATTTACCCTCTTGTCATTTTGTAAGAATCCCCTACCTAAAAATATTAAAGGGTAGTTCTTACAATTAGAGCGCCTTAGAATCAGCAGTGGACAGTAAAGAAGCTACTTCCTGGGCTCCAATCCCCAGAGATTTAGTTGGTGTGGGGCCCCAGAACCTGCATTTTTCACAGAAGCACAACCACATGTTTCTGATGCGGGTGGGCTGCAGAGCACAGTTTAAAACGTCCTTTTCGATAAGACTGATTCAAACCTATAAATAAGCTTGCTTGCCTTAATTAAGAAACTGTAATTGAAAAGTGGATGTCACCACAAATTGACATAAAGATCTCAAAGCGTTCCCTGGGAAAAGTCCTTAGTTATGTTCTTTTGCAGCCCAGGATTAACATCAAGCACTTGCTCCACAATTATTTCCTGGTAACAGCTGAAACATTAAAATAGACAACAACATGAAGAAAAAACTCAAGGACTTCCCTGGCTGTCCAGTGTTTAAACTCTGAGCACCCCCTGCAGGCAGCACAGGCTCAACCCCTGGCAGGGGAATTAAGATCCCGCAGGCCCCTCCCGCACGGCCAAAAATAAATAAATAAAATAAAGATAAAAAATGAAATAAAAAACAAAAAAACTCAGCCATTGTCACCACCACCACCAATTTACAAAAACATCCAGCAAAGGACTCGTGCCTGAGGTAGACACATGCCCCGTTTTCGTAATAGTTGAAGTAACCTCAGCTTCTGCTTTTACACTAAACATATTGTACATAAGTGCCTTTGGCTGTCACTACAGAGGAACTCACTGGCAGAATCAGAAGAATGGATGACAAGTCAGCCAAACTATGATGTATTACTTAAAGTAGGAACATTTGAGGACCTCTTGCTCTGAGCTTATCAAGCATCCCCTCATCCCCGTGCCACCAGGGCTGGAAGGCATTGATGATACAATCATTAATCCCTGGAGAACTCAAATAATGCTGTTGAGAACTTCATTTTATGCACACAGCATTCATGAAAACAACAGCACACGTATTGTCTAAATCTCAGACCTGGTCAGGACTGAAACCACGGACAAGCCCCTGTGTCCTTGTCTTTGGAAGCAAAATGCTGGCTCAAGAGTTAATGACTGGGAAGTGTGAAGATGTAGAAACAAAGAAGAGCTGTTGAGCTGGGGAACTGGTAACAATTTAGATAATAACTCTGCCACATCACAGAATCACCAAACTCCCAGTTTCCTGAAAGATATAGATAAAGGCTTGGCACACATCCCTAAGTTGTTTCTATAGGACGCAGACGGCCACCAGATGAAAACTGCTGACCACAAGCACATAGAGCCTAGACAGGCTGACACCAGAAGGGGGATGATGCTGGACACTTCCCCTTGATGCCAACCAATCCCAGAAATGTTCACCAGCTGACCACGCCCTGCTCCTCCAACACTAGAAGACTCCTCGCTACCCCCTCCAGGGTGGGTCACACGGTCTTGAGGACATTAGCCCGCTGTAGCCCCCTCTGCCTGGCAAAGCAGTAGAAGCTACTCTTCTGCTCCACCCAAAACTCTGTCTCCACCTTTCTATTCGGCACCTGAGAACAGAGGCCAAGTTTTGGCAACAGGATCCAGTCACAAATTACCTTGGGGGAAAATTCCTAAAAGCCATTCTTGTGTTTCACCCTTTGAACAGTAGTTCTTCACCTTAGTGTAAAAAAAACAAAACCAAAACCAAAAAAAGTTGCAAAAAATGTATCTTTGGAAAGGAGGATTCTACACTATTTAACTTTCCATAAATTACATTCTTTCCCTCTACATGATAGAATCCATTTACAAAGCAAATGAAATCAACCTGTGTCACCACCAATGTCTTCCAGTTTGCTGTAATTCAAATGAGAACCATGCTGGGTACACCTGTGCGGGAAATAGGGTGCGCGTCCTTTAGGGGAAAAGGGAAAGGAAGAAAGATACCTAATGTAAGGCTGCAAACAGGTACCAATATCTCTTGACCGGTCCACCTGAGGTAGACACACACCCTGCAGACTTACACAGGGTTCATTATGTCCCCAACTTATTCCTGCTAAAGTGAATGTGCTAGACACTTACAGAATTGGCATTCTATGTGTGCTGTAAAGAGTGACCAGACGTTTAGTGGCTTCAAAGAACACCTATGTATTATATTACAGTTCTGTTGGTTAGGAGTCCAACAAAGGTCTCACTGGGATAAAATCAAAAGGTCGACAGGGCTGCCTTACCTTCTGCAGGTTCTAGGGGATAATGCATTTTCCCGTCATTTCTACAAAGGTTTTAGAGGCCCCCCACATTCCTTGGCTTGTGCCCTCTTTACCCATCTTCAAAACCAGCAGCAGCAAGTAGAATCCTCTCACTTTGCATCATCCTGACCTTTTCTGCTTCCCAGCTTTCAGGAAGGCCGTGTGTAATTACAGGGGGCCCACCTGAGTGGTCGAATATAATTTCCTCACTTCAAGGGCTTTAGCCCAATCACACTGGCAAAGTTTCTTTTTCTGTGTAATGCAATACCTGCACAGGTTTGGGGAATTACAACAGGGACAACCTAGAGGGGGCGTTACTCCACTGTTGGCAACACTGTTAACTAAGGTGCCAACTAATATTGGAACTGAGGGAAAAAAACCCCAAAACTTGTCTCCTTTCAACAAAGTTTAGTAAAATGAAGACAGGATATGAAGGTGCCACGTAGCACAGCAAAGCAAGACCAAGTCACATCAGCACCTAGACGTGTTCCATCGATGAGCTTGCTAATGCACAGGAGCTGGTCGGTTTAGATTCAGCTTCTTTTCCCAGATGTTGCTTCCCCCTCCCCCCTCCCCCCAGGCTGACTATCTGGGAGAAATCTCATCCTTGACGAAGAGCCTGTGGTGGAGGAAGTGACGGTGGAGTCGGGGCACCTGGGACCCCACTAACTTTGGACCAGGAACCTGCAGCTGCTCTGCATGGAGCAACAGATGGGCGGGTTCCCTCACACCTACCCTCGCCTGAACAAAGGGAGCGCCGTGCGCCTTGGCCAGGCCGCCAGGAGGGGGCGACGTGGTCCTTCCCCTGGAACTTGCCTTGTGAAGAAGGCAGGCACCGAGCAGTTAACTTCTCTGGGATCTTGTGGACCAGATGCTGGCCTTCTGTGTAGAGAGCTCCCTGACTTTTGCTCACACATCCCCGGGTTGGCCTAAGGCCCGTGCTGCCTGGGCGGGCTGTGGAGGCTGAGCTCCTCAGGCGGAGGCCATCTTGCCCTGTCTCCTCCAAACCAGGTTCTGACCAGAGAGAAATGTGTCCCTGCTTCTCAGGCTGGTGGAAGACACTCCCTCATGGTCCTCTCAGACGGGGGCAGCCCCTTCCTTGGCTGGCCTGCTTCGTCGCGTGGGGGAGGCGTGGGGAGGATGGGAGCAGGAGGAGCAGGGACGAGGCGGAGGCGTGGGAAGAAAACAAGCCTGGGGAGATGCTAGGGGAGGAGGGGGCCGAGGAGCGGAAACTGGAGGCAGAGGAAGAGCGTGAATGCCAAGGAGGCGCTCGTCTCTGGTCCCAGAATGGCAGCTGCCCTCTCGTGAACTTCGCCTGACCTCATGCTGGACACACACCCCCCCACCTCCCTCTCATCCTCCTTTATTCCCACAAGAGCAGCCTCTCATCACTCCCCGCACCCAGCCCTCTTACACGCCCTGATTTGGGGGATACTTTCCTTTGCCCCTCGGTTTCCCCAGAGCTGGGCACAGATTCCTCACCAGCAGCCAAACCCTTGCCTGTGGTTCTGTAGAGTCCGAAGCACAGAAATCTCCCAGGAGAAGAGCAAATGCAGGCCACGTGGGGTCATGGGGTCACTCTGCAGACTCCCAATCCAGTTGTCCAAGTCATGCTATGTTGATATTTGGGAAGATGTCAGACTTGTTTAAAAACAACAACAACACAACTCTAAGAAGCTCCTTGGTGCAGGTCATTGTTACATGGAGTAAATTACACTCTGAAATCCTAAACCGGGTGCTCAATCCTCATTCTAAAGTCGCAGACCAGCCTGAAGAAGGGCAGGGCAGGCTGTGAGTACTAATTACAGGAAATGAACAAAACTGGGGCAGATCCCACAAAGGCCCAGGTAGGAGAAGCAGCTTAGGCCAATGGCTAAGTAACCATCTGTATTAGTCAGCCTGGGCTGCCGTAAGAAATTACCCTAGACCGGGGGGCTTAACCAGAACTCTGTTTGCACACATTCTGGGGGCTGGAAGTCCAAGATCAAGACGGACGTTCCTGCCAATGCAGTTTCTGGTGCGAGCTCTCTACCTGGCTTGCAGACAGCAGATGCCTCCCTGGGTCCTCACATGGCCTTTTCTCCTTGCTTGAGCTGGGGTAGGGCAGGAGCCCAAGCTCTCTGGTATCTCCTCCTGTAAGAACACTAATCCTACCTGATCAGGGCCCCAAGCCCATGGATGCATTTAATCTAAGTGACTTCCTTAAAGGCTCCTTCTCCAAATACAGTCCCACAGGGATTAGGGTTCCAGATATGAATTTGGGGGTGGGGGTGGGGGGGACACATCCATTCAGGTGCTAACACCCTCCACAGCCTCCTCCTCCCATGAAGGCGCTTGCAGCCCTCAGCTCTGGTCCCTGGGAACTTTCCAGGCACTGGGTCCCTTCGATTCCTCTCCTCACAGACGTCCTCCTTCTCTCTCTCTGACTCAGAGGCCTCCACATGAGGCACAGCTGTTGCCTGGCTGACACTCAAAGGCAGTGGACTGACTTGCGTTCACCTGGATGACTTTCAGAAGACAGGGGCCACCACTGACTGATACGCTTGCAGAAATGTGTTCACCGAGGAGACGGGCTGTGGTGGCAGAATAATGCTTCCCCAACGATGTCCACATCCTGATCCCTAGAGTGTGTGAACATGCTACCTGACATGGCGAAAGAGACTTTGCAGGTGTGATTACATTCAGGCTCTTGAGATGGGGAGGTTGTCCTGGAGGGCCCCATGGAATCCCAAGGGTCCATGTAAGTGAAAGAGGGAGGAAGGAGAGTTGGGGTCAGAATAATGCCTTCTGAGAATGACTTGATCATCCGTGACTGGCTCTGAAGACGGAAGGGGGCTATGAGAGTAGAATGTGGGCACCTTCCAGAGGCTGGAAAAGGCAAAGAAAGAGATCCTCCCCTAGAGCCTCCAGAAAGGACCTCAACCCCACTGTCACATTGATTTTAGCCCAGTGAGATGCATCTTGGAATTCTGATCTCCAGAACCATAAGATAATAAATGTGCGTGGTTTTAATTCACTAAGTGTGTGGTAATGTGTTACAGTAGCAACAGGAAACTCCTACAGTGGACATCGGTGGCCATTTGTTACCATGGCTGTAGACCAATTACTCTAGCCCCAGAAATGTGAACTTTCAAGCTTGTCAATTCTCAGTGGAGATAATGTAAATAATACTGGATGGTGTACCAAACCATCCCCTTATAAGAGGCTGAAACCCTCACCCTGGGCTCAGGGATAAACGTCTAGTACGCTCTGAGGCTGGGTGGTACACGCGTGTATATTTGAGACAGGGTTGCATGGCCTTGGGCACTGGATTTACAATGTTCTCCACGGGGCTAGCTGCAGGGGGTTTTATCTGAACCCCCTGCCTGTGTATGAGGAGCTTCCCACATTCCACAACTTTTAAGGATCACATACTGGCTTTCACAGTTTTCCTAGGGGCTAAGATGTGGGTCTATTACCAAGAGCTGGCCAATCCCCATGAGTAACAATGACCCCAGCATTTGACAGGAGTTGAGAGACACAAGGAGTAGGCCCTGGGGAAATTCTTCCTGTCCCGTGCAACAGAAGACTCTCCCCACCTCCAGATCCTTAGTTTAACACCGACCAGGTGCAGCAGAAGTCGCAGAGCCATGGGCGGTGTCTAGTGTCCAGGGCCAGTAGTGTCACCTGTGCAGAGCCACAGGGGTTGTCACTCAGCAGGGGGCACCCGTGCCCTTCCCGTTTGGTCTGTGTGCTCCCTTCCATTGGCCTTGCTTATTCCTCCCTGTTTGTAGAGCCTGGTTCTCCAGTTGGCTGGAGAGTCTCTGAGCTAGCACTATCCCTTGAAGAAAGTATATTTCAGAGGAAAGGAGCCAGAGTCTATTTCTGATGGCTGCAGAGAGAGAAAGGAGGGGAAAGGGAGAAAGCAGGGAGGAGGAAAGGAAGCTTCTTCCTGGAAGTTGGCTGGGTGCTGAGTTCCTCTGCGTCTAGGATTCTCCGCAAGAGTCACTTTCCCCCTTAAGCCAGAGGCACCCTCAAGGATCCAGTCACTCCACTCCTTGCTCTCTGGTCTGAAAACACAAGCTGGCTTCCTTCTCCAGCCTCCGCGGCCCCGGCCCCCACCCCCACCCGCAGGGCGAACCAGTCTTACCCAGAAAGAGAAAACAAATCAACAAACAAACCAACCGCACTCTCCGAGCAAACACGTCATCTTTCTATCCCTTCTTTTGGTCATCCGCTTCTTTTTCAGAATCTTCATTTCTCGTATTCTGTTCGGTGAGGAAAGCAAAAGCACGGTCCCTGGGGCACCATGAGAACCAAGCAGGAAGGACGTGCACAGACAATACACCGAGCAGCACTGTGAGAGGCAACCCTGAATCTGTGTGTCTATGCACAGGACACAGACATGTGCTTTCATTGTGTTCCTATAAATATATACCTGTAGCCCTTGCCTTACGACTTCTTTATTACTAACAAACATTTTGGGTCAGTAACACACGATGCCAGAATTGATTTCCTTGGTGTGTAACGCAAGACAGAAGGGAAGAATGCCAGGAGGCTGGCAGAACCCGCCAGTATTTCAGATGAAAGCTTAGAGGTCCGTTACCTACGTGGGCGGAAATCACGACGTCACGTCCCCTTTCGGCAGCCGATGCGCCCATTGGTCGTCTGGGCAGGGGTGGGAGGGGAGATGACGGCCCAGGGACCCGGCGTGGGTGGGAGGAGGGGAGCCGCCTTAGAGGTCAGGGATGGGGCTTGGCTTATGTAAATCTTGCAGTGCAGGGGTGCCATTCCCGGCCAGCCACTCCCCGGGCTGTGGAAGTTTTCCGGAGATGTAGCTCGGATTTTCTTAGGAGAGTTGTTTGGAGGGGCGTGGAAGAGGAGGGGGTGCGGGGGGTGGTGGAGGGGCTGGGGTGGGGGTTGTGGCAAAGTGAGCGTGTGTGTACAGCGGAAGAGCCTAAGGCTGTACGGGGACGGGGAGCGAAACGTTCATACTTACCTGGCAGGGGAGATACCATGATCACGATGGTGGTTTCCCCAGGGCGAGGCTCACCCATTGCACCGGGGGTGTGCTGACCTATGCGATTTCCCCAAATGCGGGAAACTCGACTGCGAAATTTGTGGTAGTGGGGGACTGTGTTCGCGCTCTCCCCTGGCAATGGGTACAAAATGACAGGTTAAACCCAAGCAACTGGGATAGTGGGTGTAAAAGCAATTGAGCAAGAAAGAACTGTGACCTTCTCGCTTATCCCAGAGTTTTGCTTTTTTTTTTTTTTTTAATCTTTTTCTCTAGCGCATTGGGTAAAGGTGGTAGATAAACCAGTAATGCTTCAATGAAAACTGGGAGGTCTGCATCACGGCCAATACCTAGCCAGGTTCTTTCTTTCCCTGCACAAACCAAACACAGGCTTTTGCTACCACTGCAGATATAAGTTTCTCTGCATATTTAAGCTTCAAGGGGTTTTCCTACTTCAGGATTTCATTCTGACTGTGGAGCTCTGTTCTATACCCTGCAAAAATCTTGCACAATCTTCACTGGTGTTTCCAACTTGGACTTCAAAGTAGGGGTGGCCCACCATACACACTCATAAGGACCTGGGTTTATCCTCCTGCCAACAACAACAGAAAACGTGAAACAAAGACTTTGAAGAGACTGGGGCATCAGGTGAAAAAGGACAGTGCATGGTTCTGGAGAGGTGGTGGGAAACAATGGCTCCAATTTACTGTCTGCAGAGAGTTTCCAAGCAAGGCACTCCAGGGCAAACGGAAAAGGAGCCCGGTGGACCTTGCTGAGTTGAGGACACTGAACCTGAAGTCCAGGGAGGCCAAAGGAGCTAGGGTCCACAGAACAGACTCCCAGAGGGGAGAGAGATGCTGAAAGTAAATCAGAGAGAACTACAGAGGAGATCCCTCCTGCGTGCAGCACAGTACTGATCAGTGCAGCCCTGGCAGGAAACTCCCCAAGGTCAGGGGGAGAGCTTTGACAGGATCAGAGAACAGTGCCTGGCACTCACACAGATAGTGCTTGTCCCCAACAGATAGACTGCAAGGAAGAAAACAAAACAGACAGACAAAACCTCTCAATTCATGAGGGCGTGGGGTGGAGTACTCAGGAATGTCTTGCCTCAGGAGGGCAACTAGTTAGCCATAAACTGAGTGCTGCTCAGAACCACTTAGTGAATCATCAAAGCATGACCTGAAAGGATCAAACTGTTTGCAAGTAACTTGAATGCATCCCTGAAGAAAGCCCAACGTTTACAGGAACACACAACTCTCCATCATCCAACAAGGCAACATTCACACTATCTGGCATTCCATCAGAGATTCGGAGGTATCCAAACAGGCAGGGCAAATGACCCATAATGCAGAGACACATCGATCATGTGCAAACAACCCAGAGCTGTCACCAGAGAAGGACATTAAAACATTTATTCCAACTGTATTCTGTAACTTCAAACAGTTCAGTAGACACATGGGAAACATAAAAAAGACCCAAATGAACTTCAAGAGATTAAAAAAATAATAATAATAAGAGGGATGAAAACTACAACATACTGCAAGGGATTAACAGCGAGCAATTAGAAAATGCAGAAAACAAAAGTTTTTTAAAATCATTTATTTATCAAGAGAAACTATTCCTTAGCCCAGATATTCATAGTTCACAGTTTCACAGTTCAGGAACACAGGTAAGTGCCAAACTTCCATGAAACTCAACCCAAAGAAATGATATGGCACTTAGAATGCTCCTTCAGGAACAGTCTGCCTTTATATTCCAAAATCACTTTGCACTCTGAAAGATACCAGCCTTCCTCATCTCCTCAAAATCTTTCATGGAATCATAATTTCTGTAGAAATCTGCATATGCCTTCTTTCTTGGTTCAGCCACAGCAAACTTACACAAAGTTGCAACTCCCAGGGAGACAATGAATGCTCCAACCATATGAAATCGCAGACGCGTGGCCAGAAGGCCACGCATCTGAGGTTTCATCAAAGAACTGGAAGCCATGGTAGTTTTTCTCCTTGACAGCTCAACGATGACGTCCTTCCAGACAGATGGAGAAATGGACCAGAAGAAAGAAATTTTTTTTTTGAAGGTGGCAAAACAACAGTAATTGTTGACTTAAGTACAGAGGAAGGAGCAAACCCTTCTAATGAGTTCATTAGGTGCACAGGCAGCTTCCTAAAAGGTTCCTGGCAGCATCCACTTATCCAGCACGGAGCACAGCTCTGAGATGCCACCAAGGAAGGGGCTCGCCCACCAGGGAGTTCTTGTATTAAATACCCAGGTCGAAATAATGTGGGCCCCGTTTGCAAGGAGTTGAACTTTGTCTTGGGTTGGCAGTAATGTAGGAGGTCCATCCAGCTCCTCAGAGGGGAATGCAAAGATTTTCTGTGATTCTGTTTTCCTAGTCATCCAGTCAAGGCCTGGTCTGTGGCTCGGTGTGGTGGGGTGCCAGCCCAGTGAGTGCTGGCAGTGGTGACGTCATGAAGCGTTACCCACGAAAGGGTGTGGGTCCTCTGAAGTCCAGGATTTGAGGAATGGCCTGAGGACAGATTATGCTATTTTTAGTCGTCATGTTGAGCCCACTGTAAAACAGCCGCTGTGAGGAGAATCATGTCTGAGAGGGAATGCAGGCATCTCCATCTCTTTTTCTCCCCCAGTTCTGGATGGAGCTGGAAGGAGTTAAGGTACTCTTTAGACCAAGGCATGGCAGTTTTCTAGGCATGTTTAGAGATGTAGGTGCTCTTCCTGGAGGGCTAGATTATCCACCACTTTCAGTGCATCACCACTTAGAGATCTTTGGGTCTGCCTGTTGCCTCCTGCACCAGTGCAGCTTTGTGAGGCCCTCACTGTTGTCTAATCCAGCCTGTGTCCCCTCCTCATCACACCCCAGCAGGTGCCCTGATCCCAGCGAGGGCTTCTTCTCATTGCCTCCCAAATTGGCCATAACGTAATTTTTTTGTGTGTAGTTGATTTACAGTGTTGTGTTAGTTTCAGGTGTACCACGAAGTGACTCGGTTATATTGGGTTGGCCAAAGAGTTGGTTCGGGTTTTTCGGTAACAAACTTCAGAAGAAACAGATTTGAATAGGAATTGCATTGACTCTGCAGATCACTTTGAATGGAAAGCCACAGTCCCAAATGAAAGGGTGCAGGCGCCCTGAGACCAGGCGGTGAATACTCCGCTTTGGGGGTGCCGCGCAGGTGGTGCACAGAGCCTGATTGCCGACGTCAGAGCTTGAGTAAGAGATTCCCCCCATCCGTGTGCGTGTGCCTTCATCCTCTGGCAGCTGCCCTGGAATGTACAAGGCGGATGACTTAGCAAGGGCAGCCCCCCAGGGGGTGCCAAGAGACCTGGGCACCAGGGTTAAAAACCGGGATGAACGCGCGTACTGGGGATCCGCTGGGTGGAGATTCCAGGAGAGTTCAGGCAGTAGGGCGCGGGGGAGGCACTGCAAGGGCAGACGCATAAAAGCGGCGGCAGAGGGCCCGCTAATCAGATGCCAAGCCAAGTTCGTCCCTCAGTGGGCTCGAACCACCAACCTTTCGGTTAACAGCCCAACTCGCTACCTGATTGCGCCACAGAGACAAAAGGCTGCGGGGTTTTGTTGTAACATCCTGCAATCAGAATGCATTCCCCCGTTCTTTCCAACCCAGCGGAAAATAGAGTCAAATGCCTCTATCTTGTCCAACCTTGCTGGCACCAGAGGCATTGACTCTCGTCACTCAGGAACGTTCGACCGTGGACACCGAGCCCGAGTCAGCTGCGGGCTCCGACGAAACAATGCCGGGCCCACGACCATCCTCGCCTGCTCCTGGCCGCCCCCCGCTCCGCGGGACGACTGCAGCCTCTCTCGGGCCAAAGTCCCCGGTTTCCCACTCGTGATCCGCCTTACTCGTCACGCTCACCGCAAGTCCCCCCTCACCCCACCCCACCCCCAGGTCCAGTGGTCGGGCGGGAGAAAGGACAGCAACCAGCTGTGTCCCCACCGCGCTGCCTCCTCTTGGCGCTTCCAGAGAAGGACTCCACGAGGCACGACCTGGAGTTTGCGCACCAGGCAGCCCCTCGCCCGGAACAGGGCCTGGCATCCAGCAGGTGCCCAATAAATGTCTGGCTGAGGATGCATTCCGCCGCAGGGGCCGGAGGTGGTGGGTCCACCGAGAATTCTTATGCCACCTCTAAGTTTTTAGTCCTAGAGGAACGTAAAAAAGTTCTATAAAGTCCAAGAGGGCACCACTTGGACCGGCTCTGAGCTCCCCATGTAAGACGGTACGCCGGCCTCAGCCTGTGGGTGCAGGTGTCATGTCTGAGAGGGATGAAGGAGGAAAGCTTCAAAGTAGAAAGACGGTTGGGGTAGGCAATCTGGAGTATGAGGGAGAGAGGGAGAGAGACTGGTTCATCTCTAGCCATCTGCTTACCTCCAGTGCTAACGTCGACCCGACCACCGCTCCGTGGATCCCCCGGTGGAGCACAGTGGTCGCGGTGTGATTGGTGCGGTGATGGAAGCCTGGCTGCTTGGGTCTGAATTCAAATCCTAACAGAGAACCGGCTTCCCGTGCCTGATCACCGCCGGCAATAGCCTGTGGGTCTACCTTTTGGACTTGGTGGCTTGCCCCCTACTGCCCACAGAGCAGGTGGGCGAGGGGACGCGGCGCACACCTCACCGGGGGACTCAAACTCTGAGGCGGCCCAGACTTCGCCCGAGGCCCCCAAGGCCTGAAGTCAGCATCCCCTCCAGGTCCCCCCTGCGCTGAGAAGAGTGCCTGGGGCTCCAGGAACAAACTTCTCCTCTGTCTAACTGGAGACTTGGCTGGATTGGTCAGAATCTACCCTTTTCTGGCCTCATGGGGCCGAGTGCCCCTTGCAGGGGCCTCGAGGGGTCGCTGTGTTCCTGCCGATTGGATTTTGGCTTGCAAAGAACAAGGGCTCAGGCAGATTTTGATTTCCCTGGCTTAGGCTGTGCAGGCTGATACAAGCAAGGCTCAGGGGCTGCAGCCACCCAAACAAGGAACCTCTCCTGTCTGTCGTCGTCTTTGTGAATGGCCAGCTCCTATACATAGAAAAATCCGCAATAACCCACACAACACAAGGCTACCAGTCAACAAACGAATTCTGTATAGTGGCAGAGTACAGATAGGCAAAAATCAGTTGTCTATCTATACATTAGAAGTGGAGAATCTGAAAAAGAAATTAAGAAAACAATTCGATTTAAGATTGAAGAGGAAAATTAGAAGTTTGGAATCAGCTAGAAATAACTTCATGCTTGCTCTGCTTTTGTAAAATCTGCTTGCTGCAACCAAGATAAGAACAGATGACCTAGCAATCAACTGTAACCTTAAGATGTTCTGATAAATATGGAATGTTCTGCTCTTGCTCCTGCAAGTTTCTGTTTGGAAACCCTCTGCGAGGGACCCATAACAACTCCCACTCTGTAACTGCCCACAACCTATAGTAAGCAGGTAACCAATCAACCAAAATGCTAAGGGGGCCGCCGGCTTAATAAACCTGAGTTCTCCAACTCTCCGAGTGTGGTGCTTGGTTTCTCGACAGACCGATTCGATTTCTGCAACAAGATAGCACCCAAAAGAATATAATATTTATGAATTGAATTAACATATACAAGGAGGTGAAACTTGCACACTGAAACCCACAAAACATAGTTGCAAGTGATGAAAGCATACCTAAGGAAATGGAAAGACAGTTTCCACAGATCTCTCTCCCTCTCTCTCTCCCTTTCTCCATCATACTTGAGGTTGCCTACTCCAACCGTCTCTCACCTTAGCAGCTTTCCTCCTTCATCCCTCTCAGACATGACACCTGCACCCACAGGCTGAGGCCACTGCACTGTCTTGGATGGGAGCTCAGAGCTGGTCCAGGTGGTGCCCTCTTGGACTTTCTAGAACTTTTACCTGGTTCTAAATCAGCTGCCAGAAGAAAGGTTTTGAAGAGCAGCCGATTGGAAAACTCTAGGTTCCTCTAGGACTAAAAACTTAGAGGTGGCATAAGAATTCTCGGTGGACCCACCACCTCCGGCCCCTGCGGCGGAATGCATCCTCAGCCAGACATTTATTGGGCACCAGCTGGACTCCAGGCCCTGCTCCGGGCAAGGGGCTTCCTGGTGCGCAAATTCCAGGTCGTGCCTCGTGGAGTCCTTCTCTGGAAGCGCCAAGAGGAGGCAGCGCGGTGGGGACACAGCCGGTTGCTGTCCTTTCCCCCACACGACCACCGGACCTGGAGGTGGGGTGGGGTGAGGGGGGACTTGCGGTCAGCGCGACGAGTGAGGCCAATCACTAGTGGGAAACGGGAGACTTTGGCCCGAGAGAGCCTGCAGTCGTGCTGCGTAGAGGGGCTGCTTTTAAGGAGGCCAGGAGCAGGCGAGGATGGTCGTGGGCCCGGCGTTGCTTCGTCGGAGCCCGCAGCTGATTCGGTCTCGGTGTCTACGGCCTGACGTTCCCGAGTGACAAGACTCAGTGTCTCTGGTGCCAGCGAGGTTGGACAAGATAGAGGCATTCTACTCTGTTTTCCGCTGGGGCTGGAAGGGACGGGAAATACATTGTTTCCAGAATGTTACAGCAAGATCTCGCAGCCCTGTGTCTCTGTGGCGCAATCGGTTAGCGCGTTCGGCTGTTAACCGAAAGGTTGGTGGTTCGAGCCCACCCAGGGACGAGCTTCGGCCTAGAATCGAAGGAGGTCTCAGCTGCCGCTTTTCCGTGTCTGCCCAATTGCCCTTTCAGTTCCTCCCCAGCGCCCTTCTTCAGGAATCTCCACCCAGCCCAGCTGATCCCCAGCACGCACCTTCCTCCGGGTTTTTAACCCTGGTGCCCCTGTGTCTTGGCACCACTCCATGAGGGCTGCCCCTCACTAACTCATCTGCCTTGTACATTCCAGGGCACCTGCCAGAGGATAAAGGGACATGCACACGGGTGGGGGGAATCTCTTACTCAAGCTGGGATGTCGGCAATCAGGCTCTGTGCACCACCTGCAGGGCACCGCAACGCGCAGTATTCACGGACCAATCTCAGATGCCTCCACCCTTTCATTTGAGACTGTCGCTTTCTTTTTTCCTTTATTGCCCCACCCCAGGTACCATAATCCAGGTTCAGAACACTGCTTTCGATTCCCTCCAGCCCTGCTTCAGACAACCCTCCCTCAAGCCCCAAGCAATATTAATCTGCTTTCTGCCTCCATAAGTTTCTTTTCTGGACATTTCAGATAAATGGAATAAATCAATATGTAGTGCTTTGTGACTGGCGTCTTTCACTTAGCACAATGTTTCTGAGGTTTATCCATGCTCTGGCTTGAGTTTCTTTGCTTTTTATTACTGAGTAGAATTCCACTGTGTAAATATACCACATTTCAGGTGCCATTCACTAGTTGATGGGCATTTCAGTGTTTCCTGTTTTTTGATTTTGTGGGTGTTTTTCTTTTGGTTTTGCTATTATAAATAATGCTGCTATAAATACATTGAACAATCTGCACCTATGTTTCATTTCTCTTCAATAGATATAAAGAAGTGGAATTGCTGGGTTTATGGTAAGCTTATGCTTAACTTTTGAGAAACTGTCAAACTGGTTTCCAAAGTGGCAGTATCATTTTTACATTCTGACCAGCAACATCTGAAGGTTCAGTTTCTCCACCTTCTCACAAGCACTTGCTATGGTCTATCCTAGTTAAACATAGCCATCCTAGTCGGGGAAAAGTGATATCTTGTTGTTTTAATGTGCATTTTCCCAATGGACAATGACATTGAGCACCTCTTCCTAAGATTATGACCCATGTATTTGTCTTCTTGGGGAAAATGTCTATTCAAGTCTTTGGCTGATTTGAAAAATTGTGTCGCATCTTTCTATTGAGTTGAAATAGCTCTCTAGCAATTGTAAATACAATTCCTTCATTGGCAATTTGATATGCATATATTTTCTCCTAGTCTGTGGTTTGTCCTTTCATTTTCTTAATGCTGTCTTTTGAGGCAAAGTTCTCAATTTTCATGAAAGTTCTCTTCTATATAACACGTTTGCTGTAGGATCTTAGAACTCTTTGCTTAACCTACATGCACAGTAACTTTTCTCCTATGTGTCCCCTTGAAGTTTTGTTTTAGCTATTACATTTAGGTCTGTGGTTTATTTTGAGTTAATTGCTATATGTGGTGTCATTTCAAGCAAAGTGCCCTATGACGGCAAGAGATCTTGGAGGTAAATTACCTTTAAGAGTTAATCTCCCCCAGGCCAGGACACTGAGATTTCATATTCCTGCACCCTTTATTGAGTGGCTAAGTGCCTAGGGAGAGGTCAAATAAATGGGTTCTGGTGCTCATACACTCCATGTACTTCCCATTCTCTGGGACTGGGAACAAGGTAGCTCTATGAGTCAGAGGACTGTCCTACTCAGAGGAGGCCGTTGTCACAAAATAGACCAAAAGCAGGAGAGGGTTACACAGGAAGGATCAAAGGGATCCAGGTGATCTGGGTTGGGCTTCTAGAAGGTCTCCTACTGGGTGGATGGGAAGGAGGACTTGCACAGCACGAACTCAGTGAATATATACCTGGAGGGATCACAGCAGATGGAACACATTTTGCACTTTCGTAAACGTTATTGCCAACATGAAAACAGTGGGGTGTGTGCATTTGCGTGCATGTATGTTTGTGTTTGTGTATGTGCGTGTGTGTGTTACCTTGGCTATCATAAGGTGTGTGGATCAGGAATCTGGAGTTACTCTGTCTAGGGAAAGGATAGGGGATCAAGAGCCAGATCAAGAGCCATTCTCAGCTCTGAGAGAATCCTAAGCATTGGCTGGCATTTCCCAAGCTCAACCCAGAGACCCTACAATTTGAAGATTCCTGAGTTTGTCATGTGTGGTCAAAGGTACACTAGCAGACAGAAGTTGACATGCTGAGTACAGAAATAGACAAAGAAATACAATATTCCGTAGACAGACCACATTCCTTACCACCCTCACTGTAGTGGTCTCACTGAAAATAGGAATGGGCAATTGAAACGTGGTATGCAACACAGGTTATGGGAACAGGTTGAAAGTGTCGGTTAATAGTATAAATTATTGTGTCCTCAGATTGAATTTGCTGGAAAGTAAAGTGGGGACTCCACTGAAAAATGTTCTAGGTTCTGCAGGAAGAAATGTAACTGAGCATGACCTCATGCGGCCTTCACAGGACAACCCCCCTCCCCAATACCCATGTCCTCTGTCTGACTCCTGACTATAGAAAAATTTTAGCTGAAGGATAAAGTTAATCAGAAAAATGAGAGAATGCAGAAGCAAAGGAAAATAGTCAAACAAGACAAAATAATAATTAGCCATTAACCAAAGTGAAGGACCTTTAGGTCCTCCTCAAGGGCAATACGTGATATTCTAAGCCATATCCTTTGAGCTGTTTTGCAGATACTGAAAACCCCACCAGGTGATACAAGTTAACTACAAGGTGACCAGACTGTAACCATGACATAAGCTGCTCCATCCTACACAATTCTGAGAACTCACCTCAAAGGAATGGCAACAAAGCAACTCTGGACCTGAAGATTAACCGTACTTCAAACAATCAAGGTGACACTCATCAGGCCACCGCAGGAACAATTTCAAGTTGACTGTCAGAGCCAACTGTCCTGTTCTGCACAAAGCCCCCTCCCTCAACCTATACACTCGTGAAACTGCCCTTTAAAAGCTCTTGCCCACTGATTGGCAGTTGGGGAATTGGCTTATGGACACAAGTCTGCCTTCTCCTCATGTTGCTGGCCTCCTGAATAAAGCAACCTTCCCTTTCCTACCAACACTTGTCTTTCCAGTACTGGCTTTTGAGCAGCAAGCAGCCGAACCTGAGTTCATTATCAGATGTGGGGAGGCTACAGGAGAGTGCAATTATACAACTCAGTATAACGCAGATAACAACATCTTCCACGCTTCATGCAGTTTTTCTTTCATTTTTTCTGAGGCCATGGTCTCATGCATAAGTCTAAATACATTTGTACCAAGAAAGTTGATATCAATACAAAACACACAAAATCTACCATTACATTCGGCAGTGCATGTTCCTAATGGTACTGTAGCCGGGTTTATACCAGCAAGTAGCCAAATTGTGGCTAACTTTGAATGCAGCCCCAAGATAGCCATGTGTTTGCTTCTCCTTGGCCCCACCTCTAGCTTAAGCACTACATCTGAGCTGGCTCCATTACTGGGGGAAGATGTAGGTCAAATAGTGCATAATGCAAATGGGGGAAAGCATAGCAAAAAGCAGGCATGCTCATAAGTGAGTTAGGATTCCAGAGAGGAGTGTGATCATGCTATTGTGAAGAAAAACATGTCTAGCTCTCTCTCTGAAATATGGCACTGACTAATCAGAGATGCTGGGAGAAACCACTGTACCTTCTCTCAAAGAAAGACAAGTAAATCCCTACTGATGTATAAACTGTGCCTAAAATCTCCACCTAGACAGTTTAGGGATAGAAGGGAAACAGTATTTCTTCTAGTTGCTATCATTTCCTTTCAGTGGGGGATGGCCTGGAAAGAAAGAAAAATATCCTGGTCAACTTCCCTTGTAAATAGTTAGCGAGGAATCTCCTGGCAAATGCATTAATGCTGGTTACTATTGGGAGACTATTTACCTATGGAATACTTTCAGTGGGATGTATCTAGTCTGTGTTGAACTCTTTAGGGGATCAAACCTAGAATCCCGGGATTTAAGTGGACTAGTTCCCTGGAGACTGTCACATTGATTAAGTAAGTGTCAGCATAGGAGATGACCCCAAGAGCTCCATTCTGTGTAACTGATGACCTCATACATCACTTAGAGACCACGTGTGTTGAGGCTGGGCCGGAGCATGTGCTAATGTGGGAAGAAGGTCCTTGCAGGCAGTGCTGGTGAGCTCAGACGTTCTGTTGCTTTGCTCATCCTTCACAATTAACTTCCTCCTTGAAAATGTGAGTAAAACTCGACACTGGGCAAGATTTATGATTTTTGTGTTTTTCATGTTATCTCCATTTCAAGTGGATGTGCTCGTATACCATTCACTGACCTTTTTAAATATCACAGTTTTAACTTTGTTAAAAGTCACTGTTGGCCAAAATCAAACCAGGCTAATCAGTGTACAAATTGATTGGCAAATCATGGATTAAACATTCAATGGCCTTTATAACCACATATTTTGCTAGAGTGTCTTCCAAAATCACTACTGTTCTTTTGCAGGTACCATGAGCAACTCCAAAATCCCAAGGCCATCTTTCCCTGATACCTTGTGGTCACTGTCATCAACTTCAGTCACTTTATCCTGTACCTTGAAGATCTCTGCATTATTACATGATTTGAGAGACAGAGATGGTATGTATAGTTTGTTTAAGTGCAGGAAGAGACTCCTGTTTCTCTGTGGATCAATGGAGTTGAATAGCACTGTTTGTTCCAAACAAGCCATCTCAGATTTTTTCATAGACATATTTACACTACCAGCTGTAAAACAGATAGCTAGTGGGAAGTTGCTGTATAACAAAAGGAGATCAACTTCATGGGAGATGCTTTGGAGGGCCAGGACGGGGAGGGTGGGGGGGAGTCGCGGGAGGGAGGGGATATGGGGATATGTGTGTAGATGCAGATGATTCACTTTGGTGCACCTCAGAGGTGGGTACAAGAGTGTAAAGCAAATATATTCCAATAAAGAGTTTAAAAAAAAAAGAATTGCGGATTATTCTATTCATGGTAACATTTTTATACAGAACAGATACTACTTTAGTTGAATCATTCAGAAAATGATTTCCATGAGACAAAAACTAAAAAATAAATCATCACTCCGAAAACTAGCTTTCTGCACTGAGCACGTTCTGCCTAGGGCTCCAGAGGTTTTGAATAAGCTTGGTGCTTAATTGCTTTAATATATGGTCTATGGGGTTTAGGCTATTTTAATAGCACTTCAAATAAATCATTGCAATGTGACTTTAAGCAAGTCACTTAACTTTGATTAGGTTTCAATTGCTGAAGTTTAGGAAGAATTTGGCCAACTATTGTTTTCCTGCCATAGAATGTACTCTTGAGCTTCCTCACACCCTAAATTCACTCCTCAGTTTGCATGGGGGTTGTGAGAAGGTGGAGCCCCAGTGCAGAAAAACAATCTGCTTGCTCCTTCCTTTACTTAGTCATGAATGCTTAGAGGGACAGCTGGACGTTGTGGCCATTGTCACCCTTGTGAAACCACCAGCCTAGCCAATCCCAGCAGAGTTAGAGTGACACACAGATCAGGGGAACTGCCCATGTTCCAGGCTCACAAACCATGAATAGGATGTAGGTTAGAAGATGACTCTCTTTCCCTGGGTAACCCATGAGCTCGTTTACCTGTTACTTGAATGGTTGATGGTTTGAGCCCAACAGATAGTGTTCTGTGACTGATCCCAGGTGTTTTTGAGCTCTGTTTGTGCTGCACATTCTCTGTGCACTACTTCTCTGATCCTGATCCTCACCCTCTCCCTTTCAATCAGATACAGGAAAATACTGCCCCTACTCCTAAGGTTCACGTTAGTTTCTAAAGGGCTTGGTAAAAAGAATTATTTTTTTTAAGGGTAAAAACAAGTTCTGGAATTCCAAGCTCACTGACAATATAACCTTTCTTCCTGAGGCTGAGTTTTCTGCAGCTGCTCTCTCCTGGACAGCTGGTACCGATTCCCTGAAGCCAAATAGCGAGAATACGTCTCTCATTGAACAACTTGGTTTGGGGGGTTCTTTTTTGTTCTTTGTTTGTTTGTTGTTTGTTTTTTATTCCTTGTAGCCAGAAAGAACACACTTCAGGGTAAGAGGATGTTAGAAAGAGTCTATTATAAGATTTGGGCTTTGGTTGGGTGATATGGGGGAGGATGGGAGGACGTAGGGGATGTTCCATATTGAGTACTGTTAGCACCGGCAATTTATGATTGAAGTAAAGAAGTAACAGTCATTTTGTTATGAAAAGAAGAGGAGGTTTGGGATTTTGTAGGTTCCATGGTGACCTTGTTTTTGTCTGTGCCTGGAAATGTTTATGAGGTAGACTGGTTTTGCTTGATTTTCAGTCTCAGAATAATCTTGTGTGAGGCTGATATTCCGTATCTGAGATTGTTTACTTCCAATATAAAAACAAATCAGTCAGGCTGTGAGTGTAAGATTAGTTCAGGGCAGCAGACGCTGGTATTTTTTCTTTCTCACTGGAAATCCCTAAAAGAGAGAACAGAAAAAGCAAGCACTCTGGTCCTCAAGCTGTAGATGCAAACCTGACAGGGTATCAAAGTGACTTTAACTAAGTGTTTGGAACTGTTAAAAATATTGTCGGTCGTTGTTTGTTTGAGTCCAGGAATGTGCAACCAGCAGGCTACAGTGCCAACTATATCCCCATTATTGCTGGTGTAAGGGTTTTTCTAGTAGCTATTCTTGTAAAAGGAATTTCTCAGCTTAGAAATGGTTTGTACACATGTATCTCATTTTGCTAATCCTGCCCTACTGCCTTGCAAAGAAGCTTTACAAATTCATATTCTCAATCATTTATGAGAAAAGTCTTTTTGCCACTCTGTGTTCAACACTGGATAGCTCTGTACATGCCATTCATTTTGTCAACAATTAACCCCTTATTGAGAGATGTCTTCAAGTGAGTTTACACTCATTGGTTTAACTGACATCCTGGAAGAGCTGATATTTTGACTTTTCTGTGTTCTCTTCTTCTTTATGACTGCTCTGTTCTCTCAGATACGCTGAGCCAAGTAAAGTGCAAACATATCACTGTTGCTTGGTGGATGCTCTTGCCTGTTGGGTTCATGTATTGTTCGCGATGTTGAGGGTGAGGGATTGATTCACAGAAGAGATATGAGGTTGTGTTAACTTGACTTCCCTTCACAGACAGCCCAGGCTGCTGCCAGTTGGGAACTCACTCATCCTGAGGAGTGAATCTCCATGATTGAGCCTGAGCAAAATAAAAATTAGAAAACAGATTTCTAAGTGTACGTTTCATTTGAATAGGACATTAACTATTAGATCTTTTCTTCATTTGTAGTCAAAACAAAAGGAGAGACTGTGTCGAGACCAGCTCGGCGACTCGAGGTGAGTGACGGGTGCCGCAAGCTTGAAGAAAACGCAGACACAGACTGAAGAGAAAGATGGGACCGGGGGACTCAAGACCTCTAGGATCAAGAGCCTTGCTGATTCATCCCACGTGGCTTTTATTGAGTTCTTGGCTAACACTCCCAGGTTAATCCCATAAACAATCAAAGGCCTCACATGACTGGGGCAATGATCTTTGTTTGCCTCCTAGGTCCGAGTTGAGCAGGTGTGGATTTGAGCTGGGCGTGGAGAGCCAAACAGCCCTGGGGGCAGGAGACCTCTCTCCGATATTAGGGGTCTGTGCCCCACCCCTGTTGGCCCCTCTGCGACTGTGCCTGTCTTAGGTTGTTCCTCCCCTGAGGAATCTTATGTGTCTTTGGCTAACCAGTCATCCTCCAGGGCCAAACAGGGTGATATGAGGAAGGGTCTGGGCCCTACCCCTGTTGGCTCCTCTGAGGCTGTGCCTGTCTTAGGTTGTACCTCCCCTGAGGAATCTTACCCGTCTTTGGCTAACCAGTCATCCTCCAGGGCCAAACAGGGTGATATGAGGTGTGCAAGTGAGAAAGGGGCTGTGCCCCTAGAGACAGCCAACCCTCTGCCTACGCCCCCATAGTCTCCACGCCCCGCACCCTCAGCTCCTCCACTGCTCAAGCGGGACATTCTGAATCCCATCGCTCGGCCCACATACTTAAACATTTTCAAGGTTTCAGAAAGGCTCCTGAATGTCTTCCCACAAGACTGCATTCAAAGGACTTTGTTTGGGGAACTTAATAACAGTGGCTGTTGTATTGCTCTCCTGGAATTGGTTCGCCTATGCTGGTAACTGATACTTCACATAAGCCTTGTCTGGAGAGCCCAGGAAAACAAGGATCTAAAAACAAATCTGCCACAGGACACAGAGATATATGATAAATTCTTGGATAATATTATGTGGAGTTAAGTGTTGTACCCTCTTTATTCTTTTCAAGGTTGTTTGGTAACATTAATGACACATTCCTCTACCACCAGAAATGCCCTTCATAGTGTCCTTTATGTTACAAGGGCTTGGAAACAGCCACATGAAGGTGAGCACAAGATTTTTACTGTGATTCTTTGATTTTTTTTTTTTTTTGCATACAAGTTTAGCATACATTTTTTCTGAAAAGTCAGAAAATCAGGTAAGTAGAGATAAGCATCTGAATTAGTTCCCTATTTCTGCCTATTAACAGGTTACAAAAACAATAGTTTAAAGCAATCCATTTTTGTTATCTCAGAATCTTGTTGATTAGAGGTTTGGAAAGATGTAGCTGGGTCCTCTGCCCACACAATTGGCCACTATGTCCTCCCCACCTGAATAGGGCTGATATTGACCACGTCGTGGTGTGACCATCTCCCATGAGGGGCTGCCCTCGTGGTCTCGTGTTCCTCTGGGATCCTCTTTCTTGACCTGAATTCCAACCCCCATGATTTCTTGCAGCTCACCTGAAAGAAAGAGGCTTAGGAGAAAGCCTGGAATGTGGAGGCCCAGAACTGATCTCTGCCATGTCCTTCTCCAAGAGGAGAATAAAATAACAGAGGTCTTCATAAAACAGGACCCATATGAGGGCTGAGATCCCCAGCGATTAGAGCAGGGGAGAAAATCTAAAAGACAATGGAGGCACTAAAAGCCCCGAATGAAGAAGTAGGGTCCTCTTTGTGTTCCACTTCAGGTAGGTGCCCTTCCTGGAAAAGAAGACATTTCCCCTTGGCAGAGCACCTTGGACAACGGACTTGGTTTGATCCCACTGGGTCATTCCTGTTGCCACTAGGCTTTTGGGGTCTCCATTCTAAAGTGCTTGTTTGAAGGTGTGGCTTCTTCCTTTCATGAAAATCTCCTGGGAATTTCTGTCTGAAATGCAGTTTCTTAGGCCTTTAAGAAGCAGCACAATGACCCTGATGTAGGTGTTCTTTAGCTGCGCAGCTAGGGCCCAGGGATTGGGGCCTGTCAGCCGCATGATATCATAGTTACTCATCCAAGGTTAATACTACTTTCTCTGTTTTACATTATACATTCTTCTCCATTACACATGAGGACCATATGCTCAAAGACGGTAATGAAATCACCATGTACAGCAAACTTGGTACGCGGTGGAGCTGGTATTTGCATCTTGGACAGCTATTCCTAGGGCTGTGCTCTCGTTGCTACAGCACAGTCCTAGGATAGGATCGGACTGGAAATACGGTAGCACTAGAACACATCAGTAAAAGTTAGTTTCTCCTTGTTAGCTATATTTACCTGCTTGACAAATATTTACCGCATGTTCTATCTGGCAGGCTCTGGAGCAGGCACTGGGGAGGAGGGGTGAACAAGGCACACAGAGCACCTGCTCTCAGGAAGATGACCTCTAGCACCAGAGCCAGGTGTTTTACAGAGAATCACATATATGTTTTTTAAGGATGACCGTGGTGTATTTCATACACATGTTCCTTGCTCCCATTTTGTCAGCAGGGATTGAAAATTGACTGAGTATAAATAATCAGACTTTATTTTACCAGTAGAAATACTGATGTTTGACACAATGTCCTCTGAATTTCAGCTGTAGGTTCCTGGACAGTGTGTTGTACGCTTCGGACAGCGTAGCCTGTGTCCAAACCTGTGTGATGGTTCTACCGTCACTAAGTTGTTCCCAGGGTTTTGGAAATCTCCTGTTCTCTTTGGGAATCAGTTTCTTTATCAGTAAAAAAAAGCTGTTATTCAAGTCCTCCAAAGTCCCTTTCAGTTCACATTTCTCTGAATGCATAAGAGACTGAGATGCGTATTAAATGGGACCTGGGAACTGCAGCCAAGAGCAGACCTTGGTATCTTCTCTGTGTGTCTCATGCAGGAGCCTAAGCCAAGCCCAAACCCTGAAAAGACATAAATGATAGAGGAGATGGAAGAAAGAAAATCAGCAGCTTGGAAGAACGAGAATAACACAAAGAAGGGTAAAGAAATGGTAGAGCAGTTGGCTGCCAGCAGAGATGAAAAGAAGGACAAGCTGAGTTCACAAGAATCAAGGGAAAGTGAAGAGTGCACACAGCATTATCCACGTCCTCAAGGAGCAGCCTGAGCTGAGCAGGGAGGACTGAGAGAGTAACTTACTCCACAGTGAACCTGTGCACCTGCCGAGGAGATCCACAGCATGGATCAGGGTTCGTTTGCACTGCTGGGAGCACCAATTCCAAAAGGAGGAGGAGGAGACCCTGAGGCTCTGTGCTGGACCCTGCTGTTTGCACCTGCAGCTGCCCCCACAGCAGATGCCCCAAGTAAGCGTGAGCTTAGAGGGAGAAAGAATGTTTGGAGAAGGGATGGAGATGTCCATTCTTTTCTTCACCAGTTTTGCCCTGAGGTCAGGAGGGGGCAGGGTAAGGGGACCCTTCCATCTGAAGCAGAGATACTAGTAATATTCTTCCACATTTACACTTGGAAAAACTTTACACACAGTATTTCTTAAGTATTTGTGAGGGTTTATTTTTCCTCATGCTTTGTGAACAACTTGGAGTTCAGCTATCAGTAAGATTTACCTGAGGACATCAAAGCAGTGGGAAGAAGAATCCAAGTGGATACTTTCAACAAAGTGTGGGGCTCTTCTCAATTAGGTGTTGTGGCAGACCAGAGGATGGGAGGGGAGGCCAAGGACATCTCTTCCTAATGACAGTGAACCCCTGAGAGGAATCACTGCGGAGAGTTGGGTCTTCATCAGAGTCACCAGAGGTCTGGATCAAAGGGCGTGGATAATGTAGGGCAGGCACGTCCCTTAAGGAAGGGGATTTGCTACATCTTGGGAGAAAGCAGAGTATCTCTGAGAGCACATTTGGGAAGGAATGTAGTTGAAAAGGTGGAAGATTTGCAACCACTTTTATTCAATCAGTGAACAAATGTCACTGAGACCCTACTCGCAGCTTGATTCGGTGCCAGGAGACATGAACACAGAGATGATTAAAGGGTATTCCAACTTTCCTGGAGCTCTCAGTCCAGCGACCAAAAAGTCATGAGAAGTGTAATGGGGGTGGATTCACTGGAGGAAGTGACCCGTGCTGCCTAGGGATGACCTCAGTGTTTCTCGTGGCCGCCCTTCTTTCTTTATCAACAGCTGGTGACCAATCCAGGTCCAACAACTGTGGCTCTCAGCCAGATTTCATCCTCTCATGATACAACTAACATCTGCAATCTATGTTGGCTCAAAGTAGCCAACACTGCCAGCGTTTCCAGAGGAAACTGCTGATGTCTGTCTCTACTGTCTATGTCCTGGTCAGTAGGAGAAATGAACAGACAAATTGAATAAGTCGTATAGTTTCATCATGTCATAACAATCAGGGACTATCTGTCTTCTCTTACAAAAGGCAATGCCTTCTAGACTTCAAATTCTCTCCCCATTTCAAAGACAATTTAAATATTGGTCATATTCCTAGAATTTTAGAACTTGATGCTTTACCCTTACATTTCAGATCCAGTAAGCAAAGTAAAGGAGTAAAGCAACTTCCAAGTTTGCAGTGAGAATGTAGTGGGGTCTAGCAGTAAAATCCTGGCTTTCACGTGCCTGATATCTCTTTAGTGCTCTTAGAAACAGAATAATCTAACACTCCTTGAGTCACTCCTCTATCCCATCATGTTGTACAAAATATAATATCTCTGCTCATCTAGATGACTTGGATCCTAAATTAGCTGAGTTCCACGAATGCATTTACAAAGCCCCTGTGGGTAAAGCACTGTGCTAATTCTACTGTGGGATACGAATGAGGGTACACATTCCTTACTGAAGAAAGTTTGAAGATAACTGTTCCCAGCTCAGCCTAGGTATCTCTCTGTAGGTAGAATAACAACAGCAGACACCAATAGGTTCCACCTGCTGAAAGGGAAGATGAGGATGAGGTGCAATGACTCAGCTCAGTGTCCTCAACTCAATGAAGTCCACTGGCTTGTTTTCAGTTTCCTCTCCCCTGCCTTGCTTGGAAACTCTCTCCAGGTGGTAAACTGGAGCAAATGTAGGCTCATCTGCTTGTTTCTCATCTCTCAGGATCACTCACTGACCTTTACTGCCTGTTGGCCAGTCTTTTGAAAATCTCTGTCTCATCTATTTTGTCCAGTTTATTGTTGTTGCTTTCTTTTGCTGTTTCAAGTGGGAGAGTAAATCCAGTTTCTGTTAGTGTGTATTCGTGTGGCACCCCCTTTATAAAATCACAGTTGGAAAATATCTATCAAGATCCTGAAAAGAAACTTTTACAAAATAAAAAGCACAGTCACAACCAGGGTAAGACTGTGAACGAAGGAAAACCCTTAAACTTGACTGATAAGGAGCTAATATCCAAATATATAAACAGTTTGTAGGACTCAACATCAACAAACCCCAAACAACCCAGTTAACAAATGGGCAGAAAACCTGAGCAGACGTTTTCCCAAAGAGGACATACAGATGGCCAACAGGAAAAAAGCTCAACATCAACTATCATCAGGGAAATGCAAATCAAAATCACAGTGTGATGTCACCTCACACCTATCAGAATGGCTGTCATCGAAAAGAACACAAATAACAAACACTGGCCAGGATGGGGAGAAAAGGGAACCTTGACACATGGTTAGTGGGCACAGAATTATCACATAACCCAACAATTCCAGTGCTGGGTATGCATCCAAAAAAACCCCAAAACACTAATTTGGAAAGATACATGCACCCCAGTTTTCATAGCAGGGTTATTTAGAATTGTCAAGATAGGGAGGCAATCTATGTGTCCATCAACAGATGAATGGATACAGAATATGAGGTATATGTAGTAAATGGAATACTTCTCAGTCTTAAAAAAATCAATGAAGTTTTGCCATTTGCAACAGTATGGATGGACTTGAAGAGTACTGTGCCAAGTGTAAGAAGTCAGACATCACTTATATGTGGAATCCTCAAGAATACCACAAACTAGTGAATAAAACTAAACAGAAACAGACTCACAGACATAGAGAACAAACTAGCGGTTACCAGAGGGGAGTGGGGAGGGGGAGGGGGAGGGGCAACCTAGGGATCGGGATGAAGAGGTACAAACTATTATGAATAAAATAAGCTACAAGGGTATATTATTCAACACCGGGAAGATACTCAATAGGTTATAATACATATAAATGGAATGTAACCTTTAAGTTGTGAATCACTATATTGTACATGTGTAAATTATATAATAATGTATATCAACTCTACGACCAAAAACAAAAAGTGTATTTTAAAAGCACCATACCCGTTTTAAGGACAATGCTGGCCTGACTCTATGTTGGGGATTGCAAACCCCATAGCCCCTTGCCCAAAGGCTGAGGGAATGTTCCCTTGAGGTCTGTGGTGAAAACCAGTCCTTTGTGAGTGGAGATGCCTCTTGAAAAGCATGTCACCCTTGATTATTCCTATTCTCCAAAAGGTCCTTCAAAGGAAGGGTGAACGTGACTACAAAGTGGCCCAATGGAAAGTTCCAGCTTTGGGGCTTTCGTGGAGTATCTCTTAGGAAACACTGCTTCCAGGCTGACTTATGTTCCCTGAGGAACCAGGGAGAGACACCAAACATTTCAAATTGGTGGGCTACAACCCAGGCACTGAAAGAGGGGCAGAGATTCCCAGACCCTCTCTCAGGAACCTCATCGGTTGCTCCAAAAGAGACCCCACAAAGTCCTCCACTCACAGGATCTTCCTCCTCTTGGTGGTATAAAATGACCCTGTGCCTTATCTGCTAAGCAGGGGACACAGCGCTAGATACTACTGTTTCTTGGGTGTATTGCCATGCCAGTTATACAAAAGAAAAGAAAGACGGGAAAGCTAGGTGAGGTATTAGAAATATCTGTCCTCCCGGGGCTGCAAGAGGCAGTCACCTGGCCACACAGGTCTCCCTGAGTTTAAGACCTCTGGTGGTGGTTCTGCAGTAAAGGAATAAGCTGGTCCACTTTCTTTCCAGCAGAAAATGGGGAATGGGACTGGTCTGAAATAAAGTGTTCTTCATTGGCTGATTAGGGCCTTAATCCTCATCAACTATGATGGTTGTCAATTCAGTCTGGCCCTGGAAAGGAATACAGCATTTTTCCCCAAAACAAACTTAGAAGGGGAGTAGGAAGGTTTATCTTCCAGGAAAATGTATCTAGGAAATGCTCCCCAAGAATCTGCCCAAACTACTGAATATATTTACAGTGGTCTGTTATTAACCATTACCTGTCAGGAGAGTGTGCAAACACTGTCCCCCATTACCACAAATTGTGCAGTCGAGTTTCCTAAATTTGGAGAAATCAAAGGGCTCAGTACATCCGGAGTGCAACGGATAAGCCTTTTTTTTTTTTGGAAAACCATCTTCCTGATCATGGGATCTCCCTGGCGCCTGTACCACAACAATGCAAGATACCAATAACAGAAGAAATTGTGTGAGAGAGAACAGAGCATATATGAGAAGTCTCTATCTGCTCAATTTGTCTGTAAACCTAAAACTGTTCTAACAAGTAATGTCATAAATTTTTTAAAAAAATGTAATGATGCAACACCCTCAAATCAAAGTGTTGCTGGCATCCTATAACGGCATAGTTAATACTAGCCCTTGAGGTGCACCAACCTGGAGTCTGACCAGGCCTATGCCATCAGCCTCTGCAGCCTGGCAGTTCCCCTGGAATCTGGCTGTGGAAACATGTAGGTCAAGGTGGCCGCAGAGCTCCATATGGTGCAGAGAGAACACTGGAATGTGGTGACGGCGGGGAGAAACCATCGGAGGGCCGAGGTCGGTGAAGATCCAGGACGACTCAGATTCAGCAGCTGCCCCACCCGCGGCCACAGAGCAAAGGACAGGGAGGACAGGAACTGAGAGCTACCGGATGAGGTCGCTGCCTGAAAGATAAAAGCAGCTCAGGAGGCTTTGGTCAATTTTGAGAATGGGAAGCAGGAAAATGAGTTGAAGTACGACTCGCATGTTCCGTGGTGGCTTGAACCACCAGTCTTCCAGGTAACAGCACGCTCGCATACTGTACTCACAGAGCCGCATTACACACTCTTCTGCTGTTGCCACGGGGTGAGAACGTGCCCCCCAACCCCTCCCTCCGGTTCTGAAAACACACTCAGACTGGCCACTCAGGACACGCTGTTCTCACATGGGGCACATGAGGGCCTTGATACCAGGGAATGCGCCAGGCCGCCTGCTCCTCGCCGCCTCGGGAGCCTCCGCTCAGGTGACAGGGGACCGCCACAGCCTCTGGGGCTGCAGCCCGCCCTGTGCCCCTCTTCCCTGCGCGTCCCCCTCCGCGGAATGCGAGGCTGGGACAGGCTTTCAAAAGTGGCCGACGTTCAAAACTTTAAAACTGGCCGCTGAGCCATATAAACGTCCGGAGGCTGGAAACGTCGACGGGGAGCCCGTGGGCCGCGCTGAGCTCCGCTCCCAGGACCCAGCGGCCGCCTCAGTCTCGGGGACGCAGGTGGGCGGAGAGGGGGTGAACCCGGAAAGCGGAGGAGGAGCACGAAGGGGAGGCAGGAAAGAGCCCAGAAGAAACACTGTCAGCTGCTCACACCCGACCTCACCCCTCAGGGCGCCAGCGGCCTGGGTGCTCGCGGTGCGACGGGTGGGGCCGCGGCCGCTTCGGCTCCCATCCGGTTCCCAACAGAGAGAGGACGCGCCGTCCCCCGACGAAGCCGGCAGCGCCCCGCGCGTCTACCCTTGCACCTGGGTCCCAGGGAGGGGACACCCCACGACGTGCCTAGCCCTGTCCTGAGGATGTTCAGAGCTGCCAGGGCAGCGGCGAGAGGACAA
This sequence comes from Hippopotamus amphibius kiboko, assembly GCF_030028045.1. Taxonomy (NCBI): domain Eukaryota; kingdom Metazoa; phylum Chordata; class Mammalia; order Artiodactyla; family Hippopotamidae; genus Hippopotamus; species Hippopotamus amphibius. The sequence continues at coordinate 105,723,976 of NC_080186.1, forward strand.
CTGCAAAGAAGGGGAAAGGAAGTTTGGGGGTTTTTTGGCGTTTGGGTTTTTTTTTTTTTTCTGGCGGGAATTTTACCTCAGGGCAGAAAACTCTAGAAATGCCGGCAGAGCAGGCGCATTTGGGGGAGGCCGCCAAGCCCTTCCCGGTCGCTCCTCCCGAATGGACTTCGTGTCTTTCCACGACGTACAAACCTGAGGGCAGGCGAGTCAGGCGCCTCCTGGCGTCGCGGAGGAAGCGGGCTCGGGGCGGGGGGACGAGAGCGCCCGGCGGGAGGCGGGTGCTGGGCCCGCGGGGCTGCGCGCGGCCTGGCTCCGCGGCGGGAGGGGCGGGCCTGCGGCGGTTCCATGGTGTCGTGGTGAGCACTCTGGACTCTGAATCCAGCGATCCGAGTTCGAGTCTCGGTGGGACCTTTCCCTTTAGGCCGCGCCGGCGTCTTTTACTCCCGCAGCCAGAACTCAGTCTCCTGCCAAAGCCCGCGTTCCTCCGGTTCCTGTTCCTGCCACCGCAGGCACCTGGCATCCGCGTCCCTGACCTCTGCTGGCTCCTTCTCAAGAAAACCTGCTTCTCCGACCTGCGCGGTCCACATGGGCAGGTGGCGCGCAGGTGGGGGACGAGCCCGGGCTGTCCCCGCTGGCCCCGGGCGGTCAGCCCGTCTCTGGCCATCGGAGGCCCGGCCCCGCCGCCAAGTGGCGCAGCGACCAAGCCAGTGCCACCCCGCCATCGGGGCCCCCTGGGTCTCGGGGGTAAAAGGCAGAGGCTGCGCCGCCTGAGTCCTGCCCCGCGAGGGGGCGTCACACCGCAGGCGTAACTGCGCGCTTGTCCCTGTGAGTCAGGGGTCGCTGTGGGGGGCTGTGATGTCGCTGGTCAGACAGGGTGACAGCCTCTTATGGTTCCAGACCCGAATGGGTAGTGCTGTATTGAGGTGCCTATTCTATTCTGAAGTTTGATTGATCCTATTCCACTGTGTTCCGATTTTATTCAGAATTTCTAGCTCCTAAGTCTCCATTGGACACGAAAAGCCGCTGTTAGGCTGAGATTTCAATCTTGACCCCAGGAAGTCCCGTGCTTTCATCCCAAGCTCAGCCAGAAAGAGGAGAAAGGCCAAGGATTCCAGCGTCTGGGGAGACCAGGGCTCCCTGACCCCTCTCCACCCAGGCCTTTGAGACACTTGCAGAGCTTCTCATCAAGGCTAGCCTGTAGCGAATATACTTTGTTTGGTTAGATTTGGGTGGAAACCAGATTTAATTTTTTATCATTATAAACTTAAATTCCTTTTTCAAATGTTGCCTCTGGATATGGAAAACACAATGTAACACATAAACCTTTTGTGCAAGGCCTTCTGTGGAACAGCCACATGGATAAGAACTAGCCGAAGAGAGTATAAAACATAATAATTTATGTGTACCCCAGAACAGTGACAAAATTTTAACACCTGCTTTCGTCAATTGTGTTATGATTGGCATTGTTGGGTATTTCTTTATTCTTTTGTCAATATAGTGTGGGAAAAAGCAAAGGAGGCGGTATAAGATATTGTATTTCTATTACTCCCAGTGCCCTTAAAAACAAAACTAGTGGTATTAGAGAAAAGAGTCTCAGTTGAAAGACAGACATTCAATCAAAGCCTGTAGTTCTGAGTTTGAATTGTGAATGTGAATATATGTGAATGCATGAACACATACAAATATGAGTATGTATTTGCTAGCTCTGTCCACTGCAAAGGTCTAGAATTCAACCACTTCCATTGAGTGTCTTTAGGTTACACAATTTGATTTGGGAATAATGTTTTTCACAGAAAGGAATCAGAGATTTTGAGAGATATGACTGAGTCCCGGTCAGGGGCAGATGAGACAGAAGCACCTTGTCATAGTGATATCTACAAAGGTCTCAAAGACTATTAAAATCTTATGAAAAGGAGAAAGGAGCCAGCTTAAAGGCACATTCACTGCTGAAAGAGAGGATCATTGGAGTATCAGTAAGGACTCTATTGCAATGAATTGAAATACTTCAATGTGTTTGAAACTTTGATTTCACATTAGCACAGGGGGAAAAAAAAGAAATAAAAGAAACTAGTTGGTGACCATGGAGGATGCTTGGGGAATTGCTCATTAAGCTGCAGTTTTCTTTACAGAGGGAACCACTAAGTAACTAAACAGTATTTAGTACTAAGGGGAAGTTTTTTTTTATGCAAGTGTACCAGCTAGATAACACATGGCCATGGAATATCACCATTTTGCTCCACATAACTAGTTAACGGATCTAGGCCTTGAACTCCAAGGGCTGCTAACATTATTTGAGGAAACACACAGGAGTTGATGTGCCTCCTGATCAGAGAGCACACACCACTTCTGAGGTGCCCTTGCCAGGATACCAAACACAATCTCCTCTGCCTCTGTATCTACTGTGTCCAAAATAGGGGCCACTAGACACATATGGCTATTGAATACCTAGAATGTGGCTAGGACGACTAAGGAACTGGATTTTAATTATATTTAATTTATAATTCATGTGAATGTAAACTTAAAGGCTGAAGATATGCACAACATTTTTCTATTAAGCACAACTTTAAAGCTTTGGTAGAATTATGTTTCCCTTAATGTGCAGCATTAATTAGCTGTGTAGAAGATAATATTTGTATTATTGTGTGCTTATACTTTTCAGTTTTCAATGTGGTTACTCGGAAAATTGAAATTACATATGTGGTTTGCAATTTCATTATATTCCAGCACTGCTTTAGATTCTACCACCAAAAAGAAAGTATGGAGGACGGAAGAATTTATTAAAGTACACCCAGTTATACAATTTACATTGTGGGAATGCTACAGAACAAACAACTCCATTTCTTCAACAAATGAATGATTTAAGAAAGGAAAAGAAAAGGACAGCAAGAGACCAAGAGAGCTGGAGCAAGAGTGAGAGGGAAGGAAGCAAGGAAAGAAGGGGGGGAGGGACAACGGGAGGGAGGAAGGAAGAGGCAGGGGAAGAAAGGAAGGGAGGGAGGGAGGAAGAAACCCAGAGTAAATATGTGTGTAAAGACTTCAACACATATCCTACTAATTACAGTTTGTGCATTTTCTTTGGGTCCCAAGAAAGAATAACTTAAAAACAATAATGGGAAATTTGAGCACTCTTTTATGACATTAAAGATGCTGAATTAATTTATGAACAATTATAATGCTATGATGAGAATACTTTCAAAAAGAGTCCTCATTTACGGAAACATACTGGCAAAATGACAGACGAAATATGATATCTGAGATTTGCTTTACAGAATATAGGGAAAGGTAAGTGGGTGGCTTGTAGTAAAACAAGGGCAGCCATAAGCTGATATTTGTTGGTCGTGGCTAACAAAGATGGGGATGTTCTTATATAATTCTATTTTGTGTACTATTGAAAACCTGCATTTGAAAAAGAATGATAGGAGAGCACAGGTCCACCTAGGATAATGGCAGCAGGAACTCTCCACGTGCATTTCAGAGGGCTAGGGACTAACAGAGAGAGTCAAGGACACCAGTCATAACCCTGCCCCAACCAAGGGCCAGAGGACACCGTGGACTCCAGTTGGTTTGTATTTAGCCAGGTGTGGGAGCCACACAGAAGTAGAGGAACCGGCAAAGACTCTGCACATAGAGGAGCACAAAGATAATTGACACACATCAGGGATCGATAAGGGCTGGTAAAATTTTAGAGAAAGCACCATAGAATAAGATATTCATACACTCTCAAAGCACCACTAATCAAATTACTGATTATAGACAGCAAACATGTCTTTCCAATGAATGGATCTCATGAAGCCCTGCACAACAAAGTGTCCAATGCTAAAATGACAATAGTGGTGACAGGCAAAGTGGACACTCTCAGCCTCCAAAGGGGCTGCGCTAGGAAGCACACAGCATGCACTAGGTGGTGTTCTAGGCAAAAAGGTTCCCCCTGAATTTAATCATGAGGAAATGATCAGACAATGGCAAACTGTAGGCCTTTGAGCCAGACAACTGACCTGTCCTCTGCAAACAAGTCAATGCCACCACCATTGAAGACAGCTACCAAAGCAGCACAATCTTTTTAGGCCTTTGGAACCCAAAACATCTCTTCTCCTTTTTGTTGTCTTAGTTGTGGAGACATTGACTGTTTGAAGAAAGACTGGCCAGGTGTCTTGCTCAGTGGCCTAAATTCTGCAGTTGTCTGATCACTACCTTGTAATGAAACTCAGGCTAAACATTTTCAGCAAGAACACTGCATAGTTAATGCCAACTACTCCTGGTCCAGTCCATCTAGTGGCAAAGAATGACCAGGTTGACATGTTGCCTTCTTCCAGTTGCTCCTGATGCTGGTGTGTGGAGGAGGCATATTGAGAGGAACAAGAGTTAAGGTCTCTCCAAACTGTGTGTCCATCAAAGCATTGGTCTCCTTATTGACTGATCACACTTGGAGGCTGATGGCTGGGATTTCTTCCATCAAATCTGTCTTTTGGAGTGTGGAAAGTGGTTCTTGGTTGGGATGTCGATTCTCAGGAAAGGATCCCTCCAATATTCTGTTGAGGCTTGAACTTGACTTGCTGTTGTAGATTTTTTTCATCAAATGGAAAAGGTACATTTTATAATATGGATTCATCCAAACTGGCAATATCTTTTCTTAGTTGCTAGGGAAACTGGTATCTGCAAAAGACAGAGGGAGAGAGAGAGATGACACGGGAGTTTTCCTAGGTCCTGCTGATACCTGAGCCTGGAGGGATGGCTACATGATGACAGAGGCCCGGGCAGGCTGAGCTCCTGTTGACAGGAGGAGCTGAAGGGGGAGCCACAGGCTGGCTGAAGGGGAAAGTGAGATGCATAAGTTAGCAGAAATAGCTCCTGAAATTTTCATCCAGCCTGTGGAGCAGAATCTAGGGACCCCTGTCCTCACCCCACCAGTGCTTGGTCATATTGCAGCTCAAGCTGCCGCAGAGCCTTAGCCAGCTTCCTACCACCCAATCCGCAGCAGCCACTTTACTCTTGAACCCCTTCATCTGAATCGAATGATGACATTCTCACATGTACCAGGGATGGATGTACTTAGCATCCCTCGTACACATTCAGAAACGGACTGCTATGGGAGCAGAGATGCTTGCTGGAGAAATACACTCTCTTCTACCTCTACATCCCTGCCTTCTGAGGAGGAGGGACCGGCTACAGGGAGAGCCCTGCAATATGAGAGCCAACAGGGACCTCAGAAGGTATCCAAGTCCAGTTCCACCTTTTACAGATGAGGAGCTCTGGTGCCAAGGAACTAAGGACTAACTAAAACCACGTGGCCTGTGGTTGCCAACCCTGGTCTAGGACCCAGGCCACAGGCCCTTTCCATACACTTGGGGGAACAGAGAGGAGAGGCTCCAATGTGGAGGTGTCAGCAATTAATAGAGGCTGTTTGGTCACCCTCCTGGACAGGGATCAGGCTCTACAGAGAAATCCTGCTCCAGAGGGGCTGAGGAAAGAATGGAAACAGGGAGAACTCAAAATGAAATTAGCAAAATGAGAGCAGGGAGTGTAACGGCGGCCCAACCCCTTTGCATCCCATGGACACCAACAGTCTATGAAGGTGATTTCATGCTGGATCCCCCGAGAGCATTGCTAGAAACGTTCTCAACCTCTAGACAAACACAACTCTGAAGTGAAAGGGAAAAAGCATTAGTTTTAGTTATACTAGATTCTCATCACTGTTTTCTCTAACTTTGCCCAAAGAAAGAGTCTCTCCTAGCATTTTACACTAGTGTATAGACGGGCATGAAAAAGGATACACACAGGAGAATGAGGCCTAAGATTCATTATGGGGCTTTTGCATAAAGAAAGAATTTAATTAAAAAACGCATTTGTTGAATCTGCAGTTCTGAGCCAATTAGTAGGCTGTGAAATCCATTTAGTAACTAGTGAACTGCAAGTTGCATTTTAACAGTAGAAATGAAAACACTCCAGTTCATTATTGTGGTAAGGGGAGGTACTATTTTATACTGTGGGTTTCTATGTAATGTGTATTTTTTATTGTATCTTGTACTATAAAAATTGTAAAAAATATTGGATCCAAACAGAGAGATTATATATCGAACCTACGTATCTATCTTTTTTCTCTTTGCTCTGAGCTATACAAATAGTTCTGTTGAGAGAAGAATGCTAATTCCCTTAATGGCTGATCGTCAGCTTTTCTATGAAGTAGCCACACGATGGACACTGCCATACTGGTTACTGACGTCCTACCAGATCCATAGTCCTTCTAATCCCTAGACGCATGTTAGCAGAGCTTTTAAAAATACTGATACCCAAACCTCACCACAGAACTTTACAATCAGAATTTGAAGAGATTGGGTTAAGGCATTCAAGTTAGATCAAAACTCACCCACTTCTTGTTTTCTAACTGCATGATTGAGAACTACTCACTAGACCTACACTGTTTCATACCATTCTTTTTCTTCTCTCCTTCTAGTCCACCATGGACTTCTTTCCCACTGGCCCTAAAGCTTTTTTGGCCTTTCTCCGACATTCCCATATAAATAACTTGCCTTCTCAATTAGATTTGTCTGAAGCAATGATTAGCTTATATTCTTGTGTATCTAACTGGGTCTTCATACATCTGGCCCAAAGGTAATTCACTCCAATGCTCTCCTCCATTCCCTGGCCTCAGATTCCAACTCAGTTCATTTTTCTGGATTCTTACTGAACATGTAGAAGCAGTCATTTGGAAAAAGGGAGAGGTCTGAATGCCTATGCACCTCACGTCTATGCATTTTGAAAACCTGGCCTCTGCATCTCCTTTTGGCCACTGTCCCTTTAGCGTGCCATCTACTGTCCTCCAACTACTGCCAGCTCCAGTGAGTCCCTGGAAGCCCCATGCACATCAGCACAGAACTGTCCACCTGGAGCCGAGGAGAGCCCTGACTCCAGGCCAGTCCAGGACTCCCACCTATGACCCAGGTTCTTATTTAGTTTTTATAATCAGGGCTCTTTTCCTCAGTTTCAGCATTTCTTATTCAGGTGGAGAAGTTGAGGGTTAAGGGCTGTCCGAGGTTGGGTCCTCCAAATCCAACCCACATGCAAGTAATTCATTCAGTCGTGATCCTGGAAGGAAGAGGCAGTGGATTTGGGGGGGATGGGCAAGGAAAGGAAGGTGAAGAAACCAAGAGAATATGTGGTATCAGGCGAAGCAGCATGTCTTCAGTGTCTTAAATGATGCTCTTCTGATGAGGAGGACCATGGATCTGAGCCTCCCTATGGCTGAAAGGAATAGTCAGAGGGAATATCAGGAGAGCAGTTACAGAGACTGAACAGGGTTCAGAGTACAAACAGGAGAAGGAGATGGAAGGGCCTGGCAGGGAGGCAGCCCCCATGGGAAACAGAGCAAAGACCAGACGAGGTAGCATCAGCTGTTGAGGGCACAAAGGAGGAAGAGGAAAATTAGTGTGAGACTGAGCTGTAACCTTAAGTGAAGAGTATAAGGCAGGAGTGCATGGAAGAGCCTCAGGTGCGCTTACCTCTGTACCCTAAGCTTGAAGGCCAGGGAATCTGCATGCTAGTCTCCACGTGCTGAACAGCAGTTTTCTTCTGATAATCCTCTGTTTCAGGACACTTAAGGCATGAATCTTGCTGCAGACCAGACACTCATGCTTGCTGGCAGCTGAGCCCTCACCCTCCAGCTTGGGATGGGTCTTCATTCCGATGGAGGCATCCAAACCCAGCTCTGACATAAAACCACAGACAACAGGATCCATTGTTACTCATGACCTTCCTATGACTTATTCCCCCACCCAAGAGGGACAGCAAGTAAGGAAAGTGTCCAGGAACAAGAAAGGCCACCTGAATGGCCATGGTCAGGTGAAGCCAATGGAGACATTTTTATATGTGCTTTTTGTTGATCTTCCTTACACTACCCAGTAAGATTGCCATGGGACAAACATGTTCCCAAATGCCAAAAAAAATGTCAAGAAAAATAAAATTGATAACAACGGAAAGGTCCTAGGTAGAAAAGGCAAAGGCAAGGAAATCATTCCAGATACAGGTTGTACAATTGGGAGGGAAGAGATTGTGGAGATCAAGCAAAGTCCATGTTGAAGGGAAACCTCATGATAGAAAAAGGTGCGGGAAGCCTGAAACTGGGATATTTAAAAATATGCATCAATATATATTTCACATATATATGCATATATACTATGTGTAATATTTATACATAGTCAATCTAAATAAGGCATGGAAGATATGATAAAATGCAACAACACTCACAAGTGTGTGTGTATAAAGGAACAAACACATGAGCGTGTTGAGATATCGACTGGATGGTTCTAATGGACTCCTGATGAGCTGAGTTTGAAAAAGCAAGGAGGAAAATAAGAAGAATGAGAGAGCGAAGCTCTGGTGGGAAACATGAACTGTTACATATTGGGGGTGGGATCCCAGGGTGGAGGAGTATGAACCAAAAGTCTATTAAGATTATCCTTTGCTGCAAAGTCTGATGCAAAGCCTGGATTTATGCTGAGTCCTCTGTGCAAACTGAGTAGGAGACAGAGTGACTGAGCCAGCGGGGTTAGGTCTTGGCTGGGAATGTGGGAAGCCAAGGACGAGAAAAGGAGAGACTAGAGGGAAGAGGAGACAACTAAATACCACAAGACCTACTGGCACGTGGCAGGGCTGTGCATCCCTGCACTCCCTGAGCACCTTCTATGAGACTCTCCCTGGTGCCACAGGGGCGCTCCTTCTTATCTCACCCCCGCCGAGGATGTGGGGCTCTGCTCATTTCTCAGATGAGGCCATCACCTGAGGGGAGAGCCCCAGGCAGCCTCAGGCTCCGGTGCAGATGTGGAGAGAGGTGGAGGGTAAGGATACATTCGTCCCGGGTGAAACGGATGTGAGGGTTTCAAAGCTCTTTTAAGACAATCTGAGCAGTGGTGGATCCTGGGGAGAAGAAAACTGAGGACATGGCCACGGAGCTGAGTGAAGAGGGTGAATTACAGGGAGTGTCGTCAAAGAGACTGATCGGTGCACTTTATGGATGAGGGTGGCCCTTTATTTTAAAAAGAGAAGAAAACGAGAAAAATAACCTGGATATGAAAAGCAAACAGGAGTGTGAGTTGTGGGGCCCTGTTTACATTGCTACAGAATGTTCCTAATACACTGTTACTGAGAGCATCTAACAGGGAAAATTGTCTTGAGGGTGGATGTTGAGAGAAGAGGAAAATATTGGCCAACAAGCCTTTCTGAGAAAGCAAGGGTAAATGGGGTCCAGAGAAAATGGAGATCATAAAAACTATGCTACCGCAGAGCATACAACGCACGTGCATTCATTTTGTAAATGTTAAGCACCAGAAAGACCTAATGGTTAGGGATTATATATTCATAGTGGTTCTGAAACCTTTTTTACTGAATCAGGCACTCTGGACATTACGTTGCTTAATATTCTCAACAACCCTGAAATGAAGATAGAATTTTTCAAGAGTTCAGATGAGGACGTGAGGTGTAAATATCTAAGAAGATAAATAACTTGGCTCAGTTAAACAGGAATTTGAAAACCCAAGGCCTGAGGCAGAGCGGATCCTAAACCCCAGGCTCTTGCTCTCTGGCTCTGTTAGAGCATCACAGATTTCACCTGGACCTATCATAGGCACAGGAGGGACCCCATTGCCTCCTCCACCCACAGCCCTGTGATGACTAGAGCTTCTAATCCTCTTTTTTTCACTTACCTGGGAAGAGTGGCCCTTGGTTTCCAGAATCAGTATTAGTGTTAAAGCCCCAGACGATGGAGGAAAGACTGACTGTGGCTCTGCTGTCACCACAACCGAAATGCTGGTCCGGCTGTAGTTGCACATCATTGGTCTCGTGGGTGCTTTTCTGCAGCTGTGCTTGTGAAGTTTGCACCTCTGACCCTTGGAAATTCACAGGCCCTTGGAGACAATCCTCCCATGTGTCACCTGAAAGGAAAAGAGGGTGCGGTAGGACCAATCCAAGTTTTCCTTTGTTAATCCCTCCCAGAACTGATGTGCCTTCCTATCAGTGAGACCATCCAATGACCCAGACAATAAAGGCAGAAATCGTGTCCATGAAGGAGAGGTCATGTTTCTGGCTGTACCTGTGGATGCTGAGATGGCAGTGCTAGGTGCCAAGGTCCGTGAAAAGAGGAATCACCCACTTGAGTTTAGAGGGTTTTGGATGGCACATGAGATTGCATCTACTATTCAGTTACTAGCCTTAGTCCTGTAGCCGAGTGAAGAGGTTCTAGACAGGCCTCAAGGCCTGGGACAGAAAGAGTTGTTGATATCTACCCACAAGAATAATAGAACAAGGGAAGGAATATGGCCTAATGGCTTCAGGTACCACTAGAAAAGTGAGTTGGGTAACTAGAGTACATGGACCAGTTAAATGATTCCTTCACAGTTCTGGAGGCTTTTGAACTTGCTTGAAATTTTTGACTACAGTTCCACTCACCCATACATGTATATATTCTGTTGCCACATGGGGCAGAGTGGGGGTGGATGGTATCAGCAGATAGAAGCAGTTGTAGCAGAGGCCCGAATCCCTTATTGGAAGCTGAGGTACAGAAGGACTACAGAATCAGAGTGTTTGCTTCTTTAGGGACAATGTAACACAATGCACAATCCTTATATTACACTCCCCTCCAGTGGGGTCTGGGCAGTGCCTGTAACCAAATGTGTTGCTATTTCTCCTGTGAAATGAATACATATTCTCAGAACGTGGGCTAAGCAAAGATATCAAGTACCCTCATCCAGTCCAGGTCAGGCTCAGGTGGGGTTGTGCCCCACAGGACCTGCTCCACATTGCTGTGAGGCTCCCGTCTGGCCTCTCTCCTATACATCTGCATCCTCAACAAGGTTTGTTTAACTGTTTCTTTAAAGTGTCTCTCATGTATCTGTTACCACTGAGTCTTCCAGAGAGCATCTATGTCTGACTCTCATCAGTGATTCAGCCAATCTCCTTCTAACTGCTTCTCTGATTCTGTCCTCTCCACACCGTCAAAGGTCACCTGTCTTATTACCCCCAAATGCTGTTTCACCGCATGCTCCTCGGCTTGTGGAAATCCATCCTCCCTTCTCTAGTACACGAGCTCTACACTCCTCACCTGCCTTTGTAGTCCTCCTGTCATCTGGCTCCTCTCTCTTCTGCAACATCCCTTCCCACAACTGCCTTCTACAAATCCTCCCGGACTCAGGCTGGCCCCTCGTTGACCCCAGCCCTGCACCAGGAGCCTCTTTGAGCCTCCAGGGCTTTTTCCACAAGCACTTCACTCAGCCTGCTGTGCCCTTCATATTTCCAACAGGCAGAGTTTTTTAATCATTAATCATCAATTTTAGGACACTTAATCAGATTTTATGGTAATTCACATTTCAGATAGGTAAAACCTCTTAAATCAACAAATCCTGTGGGTGAAGGATGTAACAAAACCAGGTATCCCCATTCTCCAATCTGATTTTCAATCAAGATCTAGGATTGTTTTTAATGATCACTCCTTAATTTCATCATATATATTTAACCCTCTTCTCCAGACTAATGGGCTTTACTAAATGAATGCTTTGAATATTCTTTGCATGTGCATGGGAAAAGGACAAAACATTTTATCAAACATCGACACTATTGCCCAATATTATTAGTTTGGCATGTTGGGAAGAGCCCCTAAGAAAACCTCATGTTGTAATTTAAAAATATAGTGTTTGCACTGTTTCCACAGGGTTTCTCCTCATACAGAGAGAGGGTGGGGCAGACGCGACCACCTGTGCCCACACCGCTGCATCACAGCTGTCCACACTCTTATATCCACACTGTTCTCAGGGTATCATCAGAACCCAGACACAGGATGGATCCGTGGATTATTTAGATGTTCCACTCATTCCTCTCAGCCCATCTGTGTGGGTGACTTGGCCTCTCCGGGGCCGTTCTGAATGAGGGCCTGGCAGGGCTGGGCCACATCACACACATCTCACTTGTGAGACCTGTGTCTGAGCATCACTCATTCCTGTCAAGGACACTCAGCCCGGCTGCTGGTGTTTCTGAGACAGAGCTCTGCAGCTTTCTGAGGGCACCAGCACAGCCAAATTCAAGGCCTCCCTGCACCCGGAGTGAGAGCAGATAACCATGGCAGCAGGAGGTGGAGAGAGGCATGGACCCTCACCCTGGCTGATTTTCCCTGGAGAGCCTTAGGCAGCTGCGGCTCCGCCTGGAGGGGCTGGATGAGCCGCTGGCTCTGCTCACAGGACAAAGTGCACTGATGGATGAGGTGCTGGGATCTGAGCGAGGGACCACAGCGGTTCTCTGCATGTCTGGCAACTTTGTGTGTAAGATTGATAGTTTCAAATCATTTGGTTCAGGGCAAAACGGAAAAGGTGTGTGACATCCTCTCTTAGGCACTGACGGGTGCAACTGCTGAGAGGAGTGAACAGACCTGAGCTGTGGAGTCAGGCCAAGGAGAGGCCAATGTCCCACCTCCCAGTGGCTGGGAGTCTTGGGCAAGTGAAGTAACCCTGCTGAGCCTCAGTGCCCTTGGCTCCACCGTGAGCACCACACTTACCTGAGAGGGTCCAGGGAGGACTGAATGGGTTATGGCGCACATGGAGCTCACTTAGTAAGGGGCATGGTATACAACAGGTGCACAAGAACTGTGTGTTCCACTTCTGATTTGTGAGTTACTATGAGCCTTTGCTTCTTTGCTCCTCAGGGAGGAATGGGAAACAGGAATGAAATGGTTTCCAATGTGAAAAGGCACAAACTGACCAAGAATGACTGAGGGGCAATTTTTCACACCCAATTTCACTATTAAATAATGAGATTGAATCAGGAGCATCATGGAGTTTCTTGCACTTTCTACAAGATGATTTTATGAGTAAAGCTCCTAACAATCCAAATGTGTCTCCTACAATAAAAGTTCAAAAAATAACCTGAGAAGGAAAGAAAACTGGCCTTACATTTACAAACCCTATGAACTGCTGCCCAAGGGGATCTCGGTCAACAATTAGGCCAGTATCCCCATCAGGTGTGCAGGTTGTGGATGGTTTCTGTGAGAGGATACCACTGAGCGTACACACACGATTGCAGCTGTAACCCATCATGGGAGACTCATGATTGCTGCACAAAGGAGGAAAAGCAGGGCTGTTTCTGGAGGATGGAACACCAGAGGCCGATCGTTGGCTTCGTGGAAACCGCAGGGCATGGGCCCATTTTTATATTCAGGATCTGCTATCTAAATGCTTCACAGGGAGGTGGGCAGCCCAGAGGGAAAAGCCTGGAGCTGGGGAACCATAACAGGGAGCAGACTGCAAACAGGAATGCAAAGCCAGAGAGTTTGTAAGAACCTATTCAAGAAATAAAATTAGCAACATAATGTAAAGAATATAAGGATTCTTATCTTGGAAAAAGAGGTCTGTTACACAAATTCCTGCAGGTGAGATGGTGGCAGCCGAGATGTCGCCCTTATCCCTCCCCTTCCCCACTCTGGCCTGACCATACCAAATGCCTGCACTGGTGAGGGGGTCCAGGTGACAGAGGGTAGCCTGGGGCAAGAAGAAAGGAAAGTTATCTGACCCGCTTGATGCCTTTTAAAAATTAAATCCCAGAATCTAGTTCAAACCAACACAGGTCTGAGGGCCTGTTTACAGGGATGCCGCTCATAGCCTGTCCAGGTTGTTGGATACAAGCAATAGAAAGGCTACCTGGGGGCCCACTGGGAGTCGTATGCCCTTTACAAAGGAGTACTCACCATGTGCATCTGGAGCCGAGAAGACTTCCCGGTTATCCGATTGGAGTGAGGCACTTCTCTGAGGCCTACAGGAGTCTGACAGATGATGGTCAATAGAACCCACCAAATAACATTCGTCCAGTGAGTCCTGCTGGACTTCATTCTCTTCTCCCACCGGCAGCTCCATCCTGAGGCAGGTGGGATCAGAAGGACTGGTGATTACACAAGAGGGATTAGTGAACACAGAGTCCTAGGCGGTTTGGATGGGAGTTAAGGAACTAGTCTCAAAAAGCAAATGGGAAGTCCCCATAAAGGGAGACACAACAACCCTCCCCTATCTGGGGCTGGAGGGTGCTTGCAAAGGGAAAGGGGGGGGGGGGGCAGGGGAGAGTGAGGAGGAGGTACTTCCAGAACGGATCAGAAAGGAGCTCAGGAGGAGGGAGGCTGAACCACCCCCGTACACAACAGTCATCTCACACACACTCTCAGAAACCATAAAGGCAGCTTCAGCTCTTTTGCACAAGTCTTGTTGAAATTTACATGCAGCAGCCAAGTGAACACAGGCTCTGGCAGCATAATGGACTTCTAGAAATCCTGTATCTTCAGGGCCAGTTTCTCTAATACTGGGATGTGACCTGAACGTTTTTTTCTCACTGCTTTCCTTGCCATGAAACACCCGCTAGTGTGGTAAGGCCAAGCAGGCAGAGGCAGAGATGCATCTCATGCTGCTTTTAAGAAAAAGGGAGAACAGGAGCATGCAAGAGACCCTGTGACTGATTAGGACCCCTGCAGCAACTGACTGCAGGTTACTGTAACTGAGAGGGATTCACAAAGGGGCCCATCCAAGCACCACAGCAAAAGCAGACGACATCGTGAAAGGGACCCTTTGTGGTTGTCTGAGTGGAAGACACAGGCATATTCAGCACTTTCTGATTCCCCTGCAACTGAGAGGACCAGATGTCACCACTGAATTCAGACCCACACTTCTTTGAAGTTACCTAGAACAGATGAGGTCTTGGTCTTCCTCTTCCTCAAGAACAGTATGATTTTCTATGGATAAATTCAGAAACATTAAGCCGATCGTCCTGTGTACGTTAATAATCCAGTATCCAATACTACCATGGGGACCAAATGATCCCCAGTGGGACCGTAGGGTATTTTAAGAAGAAGATTCCAGGAGGCCTCAGGTTGGGTCTTGGGTACCTGCCTTGATTTGCTTTCCTGAGCCATCAGGCAAGCTCTCCCTGACCTGGCAGATCCCCACCACAGCATCCTCTTCCAATTCTGAGTAAAAACTTAAAAACATCTCAGACAGATGCTGGGCAACAGCTCACCTGCCTTCTAACAGAATCATATTCAGGCTTTTCTCATCATATGCTGGCTGGTTTAGCTGAATGATGATTGGAATCTACAAAACCTTGAATCCAAATGAATCTTTGCAGCTACTTTGAATCTTTGGCCATTCACCGGGTGGGGAAATGCCAGGACTCTGCCTTGGTTCACGGAAACATACAAGCAAGGTGAGGGTAGGGGTCTTCGTATCCTCATATCCAGATGATGGTTTTGCTAAGAGGACCAACTTAGAGGAGACAGACACTGGGGATGACAGCAGTGACACCAGGGAAACAACAAATCCAAAGATGGAGTTAAGGCTGTCAACATCGCTGGAAAGGCACAGACATCCAGGGATGTTTGGGGGTATGGAAATGGGAGCATTTGGGGTAAGAAGAGACATTTCATGGGTATCAGGAAAGAAGACAGTCATCTCTGCGTACTTGCACATTTGCAACTGAGTGAGTTTGTCACACCTACCTCGGGTCCAGTGATCTAACTCAGGGCCTGACCCACAGGCTCGGCCAGGATGAAGAAGAGACACTGCTCTCTGACCCACCTGATGTCTGTGCTTAAAACTCTATCATAAAGCCTGATTCAGATCACTCTGTCTACGGAGCTTGTACAGTGGGGAAAAATCTCAGCACCACCTGAGGCGTGGGGTACAAGGAATTCAGAGTGTACCTGGGAGTCCAGTTGGAGTTTTATCACATCGGCAAGAGAATACTCACTGCTTACATCTGGAGCATAGGGGACATCCACTTCCTCACATGAGAAGATGGCGGTGCTCCTATAAGGCCAGAAGGAGTCTGACCGACCAGGAAGCACTGAGTAAGTCAAGTGGTATTCATCCAGTGAGTCCCGTGGGACACCATTCTCTCCCATCTGCGGCAGCTCCCCGCTGAGCCTGGTGGGGGAGGGAGGACTGACGATTAACCCAAGAGGGATCAGCTATCCTAGAGTCCTATCTGGTTCTGATGGCATGTTTACGGGAGTGGTGAAGCAAGCCAAGGACCTGATCCACTAAAGATGGAGCAACTCCCTTTTGGGTGTGGGACAGAGTGTGTTTCTACAGGGGCAGGAGCTAGAAAGGACAGCAGGTGCTCAGTGCTCTGGCCAAATAACAAGCTGGTGAAGAAAGAGACTGAGTTATCTCCAGATGGTACAGCCATGACTCACAACATATAGGGTCACGTAACAGTGCCTTTCACCTTCTCGTTTACATTGCATTGAGTGTCACATGCAGGGGCCACGAGCATACAGCTTTTGGGGCATTCTGCTATCCCAGACATCTCATGCCACCAAGGCCTCTCTAAATATTGTAGCATTATATAATAATATTATTATCTATTCAATTTTCTTACTGTGACATACATGTCAACGTGCTAATACCAAACAGGCAGAAAAGAGCTATGCACTCACTCTCTAAACCATCCTGGAGATAACAAGTCTATGCAAGAAAATCACTCTCATTTAGTTCACCTGGGTCAACCGACTTGGGTTATGAACTTGAGATGTTACAAAGAAATGGAAAACAGTGTAAGTACCACAATGAAAGCAGAAGACATTATGATAAAGGATAATTCATGGTTGGCAACATTGATGATACAAAATATTCAGCACTTTCTGCTTTCCCCTGGATCAGAGGTCTGCAGATGTCATCAGTGTATGAACAGCCCACAAATATTCATAACTACCTGGGGGCAATAGCCTCTGGTCCTTCCAGGTCATCCTGATCACTTTGGTTTTCTGCAAATAAATTAACAGGACAATTACATGGGGCAAAACCCTTTCACAAAAGCCCAATTCGATGCCAACCTTCACACTGTCCTAACAGGCTTTGAGGGAAATATCCTAAGAGACCCCAGATAGAGCCTCATAAGAAGGCGCTGGGTTTCCTTCTTGAGCCATTGGACAAATCTGCTTGATATGACAGGTCATCAGCACAGTATCCTATGTCCTGAGTCTGTGCAAACAGCTAAACAAATCCTTTCCCTACAGATCCTGCGGAACTACCGAGCTACCTAGAGCACTGCTGTAACATTCAGGCTTTTTCTATCTGAAATGCTGTTTGTTAATGGGTTAGAAGAATTATACTTTGAGATTAGGTGGGAGTGGAATCCATACACCATCAAGTCAAAAGAATCTTCAGAGCTACAAAGAAACAGTGGCCATTCGTCAGGTTGGGAATTTCCAAGGCCCTGCCTTGCTTCAGAGAAACATACCAAAGATGACAGTGGGGCTTACGTTCTGGTTTCAGAAAACTCTGGACAAGATAATACAAATGAAAGGAGCTGGAATATGGGTTGACAGAAGTGAAACCAAGGAGTGGCAACTCCATAGATATAAACAAGACTGCCAACAGCCTCGGACAGGTAAGGGAACTCAGGGACATTGCTCAGGAATGAAAATTAGAGCATTTCATGTGATATAAAAGATTCATTCAAAATTAGGAGGCCTGAAAGGTACTTCCTATGCCACAATTGTAGTGGTACATGTGAGTCTGGCAGGACCACCTTGAGTCCAGTGATTTGCCACAGGGTCGTACATGACTAGCAACTGAGAAAACTTCACTGACCTGTGGAATGTCTTGTTTTAAATGCCATTGTAGTGCCTGGTTTGAACTTCAATATGTTCGTATACTGTCTATCTAAGGAGATTCATTCTCTCAAGTAGACTAACAAAGAGGATGCAGATTACCTGGAAGACCAGTTGGAATTTTATCCTCTTTAGCATGGGAGCAACCACAGGCTCCTTCCAGAGCAGACCCCACTTTCCCTTCATCAAATGCACATTTTCCATCACTGTAAGGCTGGTAGCAGTTAGCACCTTCCTGGACACTTGAAGGAGCCAAAACACATTCATCTTGGGATTCCTGGAGCACTTCCTTCTTTTCAACCTCCTGCAGCTCCACTCTGTGTCAGGTGGGAGAGGGGTGACAGAAGATTAAATGAAGAGGATCAGACACCAAGCCATCCTGGCCGGTTTTGATGGGAGGCAAAGGGAGTGGTCACAGAAAGCAAAGGCGAAGTGGTCTTAAAGACGGAAATGACTATCCTTCTGTGTGTGCAGTGGAGTGTGGCTTCCATGGGGTGGGAGAGGGAGAGACCAGCAGATGCTAAGTGCACTGGCCACACAACCAGCTGTTGAAGGAGGAGAATGAATGCTCCCTGCACGCTCTAGTCATGACCCCCAGCACACACGAAGAACTAAGACAGTGGTTCCAACTCTTTTGCATGCTTTGTATTGATCTGTACTTGCAGTGTCAAAGTGATACAGCTTTTGAGGAATTACAGACTCTAGATATTCTCCCTTCAGTAACTATTTTCTCAATATTTGGTTATAACATGAATTTTTTCTAGCTTCTTCACTTGCAGTCAAGTATTTACCAACATGCTGACGCCAAACAGGCACAAAGTAGGTGACTCTCGCCCTACTGTTAACCACACGGGGAAGAACACTTGATTACAGGAGCTCCCAAGTTTGCCTGTTCCACCTGGGTCAACTCACTGTACCTCACTGTACCTGAAGGATTAAGAAATTGAAACACACACAACTTCTGAAGTGAAAATAGACAATATTCTTAAAAGGGATATTTCGCTGTTGACTGAGTGGATGAGAGAGTTATATTTAGTAATTTCTCCCCCCTGGATCTGAGGTCTCCTGATGTCACTCTTGACATTCACAGCCCACAAATCTTCAGAATTACCTGGGGGACACTGGCTCTTGTCCATCCACTTGCACATGATCATGCTGATTGTCTAGTAAGAAATTCAGACACAGTGGGTCACAAGAAACAAATTACACCTCACACGTACCAACTCAGTGAACACATTTACCACAAGGACATTCATACTCTCAGTGCAAGAACATAATACGATATTCCAGGACACTTAACTCCTAGAATCAGGGGGGACCACTTCCAGACCCATCAGGGAAATTCTCAGGAGCGCTCTCCCAATATCCTTTGTTCTGAGTCTGTGGAAATAGTTAATTTTCCCCAGTGATCCTAGGAAGTGAGCTGAATTATTTTCTAGAATTGTTTCTACAATATTGGTTAGGCCCATCAGATTTTGTTGCTGTTGATACTTTAGAGAAATTTATCCTTAACACTAGAGTGATGGATGAATTTTATAAACCCTCAAACTAAAAAGAATCTTTGGTGCTACAAAGAAACCATGGCCATTCAAGGCTGGAGGGACTGCCAGAGGCCAGCCTTGCTTCATGGAAACATCCAGGCAAGACAATGGTACAGTTGTTTCTGTCCTGGTTTTCAGATGACTGCTTAGCTAAGAGAAGCCAACATAGAGAAGATGGAGACTGGGGCTGAGAGCAGTGATACCAAAAAGAGAAATCACCTCTCCTAAGGTATAAGCCAGTCTGCCATTGTGTTTGGATCAGAAGAGAAAGGCCAGGGACATTTACAAAAACAAAGTTAGATCATTGCAGGTGACAAGGCATATCTGATCTAAAGCAAGTCTGACAGACACCTCCTGTGGATGTCCACCCAAGGTGGGTGAGAGTTGTCACACTGATTTGGGTCCAAATGCCTGACACTGGGGCCAGGGTGACAGAGGCATGACCAGGGCCTAGAAAGGGGTGAAGGCTCCCTGGTCCACCCGATGTCTGTGTGTCTTAATAGATCCTTTTCCCTGGTTTAAATCAAGATGTGTCTATAGGGCCTGTCTTCAGAGACAAGCTTCCTCAGTCTACACAGGTTGTGGGGAGCAAAGAACATGGAGGCTACCTGGCAGATCGGTTGGCATTCCATCCTCTGCAGCATGGGAGCAACCACAGGCTCCGTCCAGAGCAGGGCCCACCTCCCAGGCATCACATGTGAATTTGCCATCCCTGCAAGGCTGGCTGCAGTCAGAACTTCCTGGGAGACGCGAAGGAGTCAAAACACACTCATCCTGGGATTCCTGACGCACTGCCTCCTTTGCAACCTCCTGCAGCTCCAAGCTGTATCAAGTGGGAGAGGGATGACAGAGAAGTAAACAAAAAGGATCCGACCCCTTGCCGTCCTGGTTGGTTTTGATGGGAGGCCTAGGGAGTGGTCACAGAAAGCAAAAGGGCAGTCCCCTTAGAGAGGGAAGGAACTATCCTGCTTATGTGAAGTGGAGTGTGGCTGCCATGGGGTGGGAGACGGAGACCAGCAGGTGCTCCGTGCACTGGCCACGTACCCTCTGATGAGGAATGAGACTCAACCCTCCCAGGATGGTACCTTCAGGAACGTGAAGCACAAATCAGCTTCCACGCCAGGTGCTACCCCCTGGTCCTACGCCATGTTCAATGTAAGATCAAGTAGTCAAGTGAATACTGCTATTAAGGCAGTATACACTCTCAGAGACGTTAGGCCTTCTTTTTAGGAATAGAAAGGCCTCCAAGGCCTCTTTCTCTTACTCTTGTGAAATAGCAACCAATGTTTTGTCTAGATAGTTTTCCTGATCTTTAGTTTCTCTAGTTACTTCTCTGCTAATTCCTTTGCTAGGTACCTTCCTCCCAAGGACCTAAAACAACTGTGTAGGAATAGATATTCATCTCCCCTTGGAGCTCCTTTAGGAGAGAACAGCTATCCTCTGTGTGTGCAGGAAATCCTAGGGATGGTGCGTTCAGCTTGGGTCACACGTACAAGTAGCACAGAGATCACAGACAACCAAGTTACCAGGCCATCTCCAGGTGGGTTGAGTGAAGTAACTCAGTACAGCCTGCAGGTTTGCTTATGCTTGCATCTGGCATCTGTGACTCTCTTGACCTCACTTACTCTTTCTGTGACCCTGTCCATATGTTACCTACACATTACCTGCTCCTGACAGTTCATTGGTACCTGGGCGTGAGTGTTTCTTCTGCTGGTTCATCTTCCTCATCTTCATCAGTTTCTACAAGCAAATTCAGAAATATCCAGTCAGCTTCTTGCCACTTCACCCACGACAGACACAGCAATCCGTATGGTCGTAGAGTCATGACTGTCTGTGTGTGAACTGGTACTGTGTGGAAGTTCTAGTGCCTTGTCTTTACACACCCCGCCCCCAGCATGGATTTCTGACCCATCAGGACGTCTGACTCTAGACCAGAGGATCACCATTGTGGCACCTTCTGCCTGCAACTGGGCAGACATTTAAAAGGTCTTTTCTTCCTTATATCACTGCACACTTGTCCACCTTCCATCTCGACCTCTACATCTGCATCATCCATCCTGCCACAAATTCTGCCAAAGACACAGGCTCTCTAAACCTTCTCAGCTCTCCCAAGATCCCTTCCTTCCTCTGAGGAGAGCAACCACGTCCCGCATCCCTCCACCTGGGAACATCCTGGGCTCTTCAAGGTGGCTTCTGTGTGTTATCAAGGGAAAGTCTCTCTATGGAAAGGGGTCCAGTCTAAACAACATTCCCAGCACCAAGGCTGACTATATCAAGTACCTTATCGGACACCACACAGTGAAGGGCTTCTTTTTCTGCTGTGCATTCATACATATTTCCTCATTTTATCACTAGAGCTACCATCAACAGATTATTTGATCTATTTTACAGAGGAGGAAAGAGACGCTAAGAGAGGAAAAGTCAATCACTCGCTCGCTGTTACTGAAGGCAGCACTCAGGCTAAACCTGGAAACTTGCATGCTTAGTCCAGGGCTCTTTCCACTCTCACAAGCTGCCTCCTGTCACATCGTCCTTTCTGTGCTTTAACACTGGGCGGATGCTGCCTCCTGCCCCAAAGGCCATGGTCCATCAGGAAGGAATCAGTTGCAATACTATGCCCTCTACCCTGTACATTTCTCCCCGTCCTCCCACTCAGCCAGTCCTGCTCCTCTCAGAGCCCCAAATGGGCCATGGAACAGGAAAGCTGAGAAAAAAGAAAACCACATCCTAGTCGAGGTGCAGAGTCTCTTGTGAGTGGCTCAGTGCTATCAGGTTCTGTGGGCCCCTTACCTGGGCTGAGCTTGCGGGCAAGGCGCTCTGCCAGCCTATGTCCCTCAGTCAGCTGCTCTCGGAAGCCCGGCCCCTGGTGGTTGTCAAGGTCATTGTGGGTGACGAGGTCCTTGAGGTGCTGCTTGAGTAGAACAGAGTCATCTTTCCCTTCCCGTAATGTCTGCCGTAACTGGGTCAGCTCTCGCGCCTGACTTCGAATTAGGATATCACACGTCCTAAGGTGGGACAGAAGATAATTTTAAAATGCAAAGAGTTGCATGATGACTGCGAGGGATTCCTGTGAGAACATCCTCAAGGAGCCATCGAAGCAGCATTGTGGCCCATATCTGGTGGCCAGCCTGTGCCAAAGAGAAAGAGGGACAACAAAGGACTCCCCTGAGACAGGGCGTGCTCCTATAAGATTGCCCATTCATCTTGTTCTGTAAACAAAACCTAGGGTCTTTCTAAACCTACATGAAGATGTCTCTTCATTTCCTCACTCAGCCATGCCCATTTCCATATAAAAATAGACAGAGGGCATGGTACAGTGGATGACACACAGCCACATATAGCGTGGACAGGTACAGCAGGTGTGAGTTGGAAAGAACAAGAGAATAACAGGGTCAAAAAAGGATGACAAGCTGTAGTCAGTCAGGAGGACATTGTGATTTAAAGGTCAATGAGGTACTGATTGAACAACACTGTGAAGGTACCAAATGCCACTGAGTTGACTTGTTCACTTGAATTTGGTGAATTTCATGCATGATATGTGATTTCAAATTAATAGTGTTTTTCAAAGCAGACTAACTGGAGCCCTGAATAAAATCAGAGTCCATAATTCACCAGTTGGTGTCCTCCACCTGGTTGATAAATATTGTGCCCATGTGCCTGCCACGCACATCTCTGACCTCCTTACCTCAGCCTCTCATCGAGCGTTGGCTTCTCTGCCAGCTTCTCTGCCAGCCTCAGCGCCTCAAACGACAGCTTCTCGCCCAGCACGGATTCAATGATGTCCTTACAGGCTTCACACTCTGAGGAAAGAGAGACGCTGCCTCAGGGGAAAGCTGGACCTGCTGCTGTGGTCACGGCCTTCAAGGGAGGAGGCAGGGTCCACCCCAGGGGCAGATGTAACTCCAATACCAGGCTCTATGCAGCGATCTCCACATCTGATCCCTCAGCCTCCCAACTGCGTGGCCTTCGGTTACTTCTTGTTTGAGAACTGAGGAAAGAGAAGCTCCAAGGCCCAGAAAGTAACTAGACAAGATGAACTGGCATTTGGCAAAGTCAGAATTCACATCCCCTGAGACTGACTCTGAATCCTGGGCCACTTTACCAAGACCTGCAGCCTCTTGGGTGACACGCGGAACAGGGCCATGAGGTGGCGATTGCTGTGTGGTTGGGAAGACGCCTGATGGGGTCCATGCAACTATAGGCCTGATGGTTCCCTTCTGCTGGGATTTACTAATGAACAAGTGTCTCAAAGGTTTTCACCTTTGAGTAAAAACTCACCTGGATGCACTTGTGTGAAATAGAATATGCGAAAGTATAAGGACCTAGAAAAAAATGTGCCCAAACACTATGAAAGCTTTTGTTATTAGAAATAGTATAGTGTGAATGTACTGTGCTTACACTGTGACAGGCACTATTTGCAGAGCTTTGACAGAATTTCTTCATTATTCATTACAACTGAAACAAGTAGCCCATAGTTTCAGTGAGGAGCAGCCCCCCCCTAAGCTCCTTTAAAGCAGATACTATCCTCTGCTTTCCCCAGTGTGTAACCACCACGTGACCCCAGTGTAACAAGCACGGGGCTTTGCCAGTGGGACCTCAGGGGAGCTGGGACTGATGCAGTTCATTAGTGCCAGACGTTCAGCCAACAGTGATGCAGGATCAGATACAGCACAGAAAAGATTCCAGGTGACACACTTTAGCTTGTTGCTGAGAGAAACAGGCGGTTCTGTGACTGCATCAGGAATCAATGTCTAGAATTTTAACTTGATGCTCACCCTACAACGCACCGCAAACTTGGAAAAGGGACTACACTCTTTGTACCTCAGTTTTCCCATCCTCAGGCAACTGAGGGTAAAACAGCCACTTCTACCTTTCCTGGACTGTGGTCAGAACGAAATTCAAAATGACAAAGGAAATAGGAGATAAAGTCTAGAGAGTTTAGTTTCTTGGAGGGAAGACGGTGATCATTCATCACTTTGGTGACCGTGACCCCTAGGACTTACTGTATTTCTGCAGCTGGTTGGCCAGGGAGTAGGCAGTTGCTTGGGATACAAGGAATTTCTCCGTGAGGTCTCGGAAGTCCTGCTTGTTCTTTGCCAGCTGCAACTGAAGCTCCCGGTTGATTTCCGTCAGTGTAAGTTCTGCCCTCGGATCAGATAAAGGGCCAAGAGATACTGCCATGGTGATGTGTGGTAGAAGGGGTAGAGCCAGGGGCTGGGGAAAAGAAAGCCAAACATATGTTGGATTAAAATCAGGTGAAATCACATAGGTTTACTCAGGACTGAGGGACGACAAAAACTGGCGTTCTTAACTTACTGTTGGGAACAACGGAGGGTTCACAACTGCAAAAATAAGGTTCAAGATGCCAGAGCTCAGAGCCAGAGGTACTGCCTGTAGCTCAGACTCAGACAGGAGTGACGGAAGGGGACCCAGTGTGCCAGGTAACCATCTGGAGTTGCAATAACAGAACTGGTAGGTGGGGGCGGGTCACGGAATCTTGGGGGCCCCTGCCTTCCAGTTGCCTTGGCCATGCTGGTACACAAGGCTGCCTGGGGTCCTGTGAAGGTCACCCCGGATAGCACCCAACCCCTCAGCAGCCACTCTTCAGTTGTCCACACATGTCCTGATACCACTTACCCGTCTCCTTCCAAAACATATCTAAGCTGAGTTCTCCCTGTTCATTCTTCTGTGCATAAAAAAAATTCATGAGAGAAATAGTTTGCCAACAAGTCTTAATTTCCATAGGGCTGTCATGAAGCCATCCCACCTTCTCTTTACATGGGTCTTAAGGTTTTTCCACAAGTGAGAGATGTCAAACTTTGAGACTGTCATGAAGTTCTTCACTGGGTCTTCTCCAGGTTTGTCTATATCCTGAAATCTGTAGGACAAAAAGCAGAGTATAATGCTATGTGAAAGCATACTTAATTTTTTAAACTGTTTTCTGTCCCAATGTAATATTCTTTTGCTGCATCACAGTGTTGTATCAGATTCTTATCTTCCCTGGGCAGCATGATGGCTTTAGAATAAACTTAAGTTTGACATCCCTACCTTCTAAGCTCCTCCTCTGTATGTGGGTTGCTCTACGTGTGGTTTTTTTTAAATGTCACTAAACAGGACAGTTCATACTTTCGCTTATGGATTTCCTTGTAGTCCCAGAAGAGCTCTTTCCAAGCTGTCAAAGTGATTAAAAGAGTTTACATGTATATCCTTGGCTACCTGGCATGACCATCTGTTTAGGAAAGACTTGGGAGCCTGAGGCTATTGATCTGTGTTGATTAAATTCACCCACATCATGAACAGACCAGGGATCCAGGGCGGAGTTTATGGGACACTGCTTGATAGATCTCTTTGAGTTGTCCTCCTGCCATTGACCTGTGGTTGTACTCCCAAAACAGCATATGGTTAAGTTCAAGATCATGGGTCAGGGATGGCTGATGATCCACAGGGAACATATGGATGTGTTCAGTGACATAAAAGCTGAGGTTGAGGAGAGAGGGACAGGCAGGCCCGAAGGGAGTTATGTTCTGAACCAACTCCACACTTCTTCAGCATCTGCTCCTAGCCGGGTCTTGTGAGCCTGTGACTTGGGAGACCCCTTTGCAACATCCGTCTCTTCAGTTTAGCTGCTGGTCTAACCTGGATTGAGGGTGAAATGGATGTGAGCATGGGTCATATGTGTCAAGGTAAAGGATGGAGGACTGGATCAACCAGTTATGAAAGTTCCTCGTCCCCGCACCCCAAGCCATACTCCAACTATCCTTCCTTTTTTTGTTTTTAATTCTCACCTTTTTACAAAACATATTTATTTATATCTTTTTGGCTGTGTTGGGTCTTCATTTGCTGTGCACGGGCTTTCTCTAGTTGAGGTGAGTGGGGGCTACTTTTGGTTGAAGTGCACAGACTTCTCATTGTGGTGGCTTCTCTTGTTGCGGAGCATGGGCTCTAGGCACATGGGCTTCAGTAGTTGTGGCATCTGGGCTCAGTAGTTGTGGCAAATGGGCTTAGTTGCTCTGAGGCATGTGGGATCTTATGGAGATCAAACCCATGTCCACTGCACTGGTAGGCGGATTCTTAACCACTGCACCACCAGGGAAGTCCCCTACCCTTCTTAATGAGACTGGTTTGTGAGATTAAGCAAATGCATTAAGGAAATCTATTTTCTGGTGTCTGTGGGCCTGACATTCTGTGGGGGAAAGAAAAATGTATCACATTCCTTCATTCAAATAATCATGAAATGGAAGGCTCACAAAAGGTACCTGATGTACTTGAAGTCAAACACGGATTAGCTTTTACAGGGCTAATAAAAGTTATCACAACAGTTCTAGTTCATTGACTGATATTGGGGTCAGGCAATTTGTATAATCCTGTGATTATGATATTTTATTTTCCTTATAATCATCTAAGGTAATATGATTGTGCTAAGTAAATAATAAGAAACGTACAGAAGAGGACATTAAATAATCTATCTGGCCAAATCAAGAATTGAAGAAAATGCTTTTTATTTACCAAAGCAAGTAAGCTATTGCTTTGTGTTTTGTAAGTAAAGGAAACTTGCTTTCATCTTTATCCTTCATTTGTGCCACTTAGTTCTCCTCTTTTCCTCTGTAACCTGGCTTTGTTCCCAGACCCCTACTTTTGTCTTACGAAACCATTTCTATACACAGTCCAATGCAGAAGTGATGGCTGGGCCCTTGCAAAGGCTCCCTGAAGTGGTTACAGGTGTCAGGACACCAAAGTCTGGAGGCAAAAGCAGCCCATCTTTTAGAATGGCTGCTTTCCCACCTCCTTGAAGTTGACATGATGTCCCATGACAGAAAGGGATCATCTCCCTTTAACTTGGGAGCCTCAAATCTCAGGGACTGTAGTCTATTGGGCTGACCTGTGCTGAAACTGAATGCACCTGCTAACGTTCTGGTTTCTTGTTAGGTGGCTAGAATATTTATAAGGTTTTCTAACAAACATCTTTGTAAAAGGTTGCATTTATAGCAATACGATTTATTTGTGTAAAGTGGCAGCTTGAAGAAGACTGGTCCCATCAATAAGGAAAAAGAAAAGGTAAATTGAACTTTCACTCGAAACCAGCCTGAATTTGAAATTAGGGCTCTCACTTTTCTCAAGGTGGGTGGTCAGGTGCCTCAGCCATGTGTCCCCAAGGGCTTATGTCTCCGCTGTAAACTGGACAAGGGTAAAATGGGGTCAGATAGGCCAGGTCCCTTCAATTCTAGAGTCCTCCAATAGCTCTCGTCTGCTTTAGTCACTGGATTGGAAATATCTTTGTTCTTCTGCTCTGTCCTACTTCTGTGTTTTGGGTAAATTTTATGCAGCTCGGTCGGTTCTGCCCTCAAGTTGATCCCTGTAAGAATCACCTGGGAGAGTTAGTACCCATACAAGTTCACAGTCCTCATCTGTAGCAATCCTGATTCATTGGGCTGAGGTGGGACCTGGAATCTATTTGATAAAGTTACTCAGATGTGCAGTTAGATTTACCCACTGATTTCAGTGACCTTCCTCATGATTTGTGGGCATGATTATATCATATATATGAGTAATTCTAGTCTTCACAACTGACTTGTGCAGAGATCATTACTCTCTGCTGCTTTGCAGATGGAGAAACTGAGGCAGAGAGAGGGTCTATCACTGGCCAAGGCCCCCTTGCTGTAAGTGCTGGAGCCAGACCCCAGGTAGAGTGCCCCTCCACCCCAAAATCCCATCCCACATTGTCCAGTTCAATCTTTTGTCAGATCTTTCCAAGTAGATGCTTCCTTCACCTATACTGCATTTCTACCAAAAACTGTCTACATTTACTTTTTGTTTTTTTTCTGATATCTTTCTTCTCAACAGGCTAACAACATCACATTCTGGTCACTGGCTATTAATTTGAGACACTGGTTAATGAAACTACAGGGCATGGATCCTGCAAAGATGCATTGTTGATGATGATGATGATGGCGGCATAATTCATGCACCATAACATTCATGTTGTGTACAAGTCAGTGATTTTCAGTCTGTTTACAAGGTTTGCACCACCACCACTATCTAATTCCAGAACAACTGCATTACGTCCCAAATAATCCTTGGTCCTATTAGCAGTCACTCCCTATTCCCTCCTTCTTCCAGCCCTTGGAAACCACTAATCTCCTTTCTCTCTGTATGGATTTGCCTTTTCTGGGCATATCTTCAAAATGCAATCATCAGACATATGGCCTTTTGTATTTGGCTTCTTCATTACCATAACGTTTTCATGGTTCATCCATGTTTTTGCATGTCTCATTATTTTATTTTTTTTTACACCTAAATAATATTTCACTTTATGACTCTACTGCATTGTGTTTATTCATTCCTCAGTTGGTGGACATTTGGTGTTGTTTCTACTTTTGACGTCTATGAATAATGCTGCTTTGAGTATTCAGGTGCAAGTT
This sequence comes from Hippopotamus amphibius kiboko, assembly GCF_030028045.1. Taxonomy (NCBI): domain Eukaryota; kingdom Metazoa; phylum Chordata; class Mammalia; order Artiodactyla; family Hippopotamidae; genus Hippopotamus; species Hippopotamus amphibius. The sequence goes on from NC_080186.1 coordinate 105,752,562, forward strand.
TGTGACCATATGTTTTCAATTCTCTTAGGTACAAACCTGGGAGTGGAACTGCTCCCAGTATGTCAGTGTCAACTCTATATTGAATTTGAGAAACTGATAGCTGTTTCCAAGACAATTGCAACATTTTATATTCCCGCTAGCAGTGTAAGAGGATTCCAGTTTCTGCACACCTTTCACATCTTCCTGTGTATGTTTTTATCACAGTCATACTAGCGGGGGTGAAGTGGTACCTTATTGTGGGTTTCATTTCCATTTGCTTAATGACTAATGGTGTTGAGCATCCTTTTCACATGCTTACTGGCCATTTTTAAGTCTTCTAAGGAGAATGATTGTTCAAATCCCTTTTGCATTAATATATTCGGTTTTTTCTCCTTTTCCTCTTGAATTGTAAGAGTTCTTTACATCTTGTGGATACTAGACACTTTGTCAGATATAAGTTTTGCAACACTTTTCTCTGCTTGTGTGGATTGTCTTTGCACTTCCTTGTTAGTATCCACTGAAGCACAAAAGATTTTAATTTTTTTTTTTTTTATAAATGTGTGCTGTTTTAATGTGTTTTGGTTTGTGGTATTCTGTTGTACAATAGATAAAGAACACAAGAGGTATGGCCTCTAAAATCCCCAGACCCGCATCTCAAAATTTGGAACTTGAATGGATCTGAAGGCCACTTTGTCACCTTTCTTGTTCAAAAATCCTAACAGAGGGCTCTGAATGGCCCAGCTTGCATCAGGTTTCCACCCTACTAATTACCAGGGAGGTTGGAATCAGTAAAAAGATAGCAGTCCCATTCTGAATTAAACAGAATATTTTCCAGAATAAGAGCAAGAATGGGCAGGCAGAACAATAGGTGTTCATTGCAAAGGATGAATCATATAAACATGTTATTTTCTCATAATCCAGAGGTAGATATAAATGAGTTAATAGTCTATGAAAATGCAATAGTTTATGGGTTGCAGTTCAGGAAGTACCGGTCAGAAAAGGACCTTTCACACAGGCTTGAGAGTCAGGAAAGAATTTCCAGGCAAAGTGACAACAAGATAGACCCTGAAAACTGAATAAGAGTAATAAATAGGTAAATAAAGGGCAGGTAAGAATGTCTCAGACACAGGGAACATCATGTAGAAAAACCCAGGAGCCAGAGAAAGAATGAAGTGTTTGGTGACTTCAAATATTTTTAATCAGTCAGATCATAGCATGAAGCACGTGGGGAAAGGGCCAAGAGGGAGGCTGAAGAAACTTGTCAGGGCTGGAAAATAAAGACCTTGTATTGGTCAGCGTTCTTATTGACAAATCATACCACTCCCCTCGGTAGCTCACAGGGTTAAGACACCATGAAGCACAAAAGATTTTAATTTTGATGAAATCCTTTGATCTATTTATTCACTGTTGTTTTTGCTTAAGATGTCATCTAAGAAATCATTACCTCATCAAAGATCACAAAGATTATGCCTGGGTGTTTTCCAACGCATTGCTTCGAATGAGAACTTCCTTGGGTTTTTAGCATGGGGGACATGTTTGAATTTTGTTTCCTATCAATGAATATATATACATTGTATATATACAATGACAGACCTGATTGATATCCACAGGCTTGTCACCCACCGCAGTGGAGCCTTCATGTGCTATAACAGCGATCTGGGAAACCGTATTAATATCCTGGCTGTGATTCAAGTGAGAGTTCTGGTGATGTGGTTCAGTTTAGCCTTGACCCCTCCTGGTTTCAAAAATTGTTCAGTATCTTTAGCGTGGAACAACTGATTGTTTTTCTGAGGAACACTTGGGAGTCAAGGTTGTTCTAAAGCTATAGTGGACTTCCTCATTTCATTCCAGACAGGGAAGACTGCAGGGGTGAGCCCTGGTCAAGACTTTCATCTCTCTTTTAGAAGGAAACTAGCCATGCTCCAGGGTTGAAGGATGGCTGTTCAAAAGGCTCTTGTCCCTCTCCAATTCTTTCTACTATTAACAGGACTTCTTTCTAGAAATGGTGGGAAAATAGTTGTTTTAGGACACATTATGTGTTCTCTGCCAATTGCATTCTATCAGTTTAAGGTGAATAAAGGAGAACAAAGTCAAGTATGTTCTTAGCACTTGTTATAGTTCAAGTGATCATATTTAATCCTCTGAACAATCTTATAAGTCAGGTGTTGTTCTTTTCCTCATGACACAAAAGCTCAGAATGGTTATAAAACTTCCTGACATCAAAATTTGGCAAGGAGAGGTTTGATCATTAGAAACCATTTCAATTTGTCCTTCAAAGGCAACCCTGTACCTTTATATTAAACTGAATGGCAGTACTCTTACAAGACTACATCTGCATTTGTTGTTCTAGGGTGATTTTTCCCAAGGGGGCAGTGTGTCATTTTAATATCATTTGGACTTTTAAATTTTATTACTTTTCTCATTAAGTATACTTTTGAGTGTTTGTTTTGTTCAATTGCTTTGGGTTTCTTCTCAAGGGAGCCTGTTATTTATATGTTGAGTATCTCATCTATTTTCTGTCATTTATCACTTGTTTTACCCTTTGTCATCCCTCTTTTCAATGCCTTCAGTTCTACATTGAGGTGTAATTTGCCTAGAACAAAATGCACAAAACCTAGAAGTACAGATCAGTGAATTTAACATACGGATGCATTGTATCATCACCATCCAGATCAAGGTATAGAACATTCCCCACCGTTCCCCAAAGTTCTGTTGCGTTACTTGCCAGTCCATCCCCTTCTGCCAAAGACAAATATGTTTTGATCTCCTCATCAGAGATAATTTTGTTTACTCTTGCACTTCATATGAATGGCATGATGCAGTATGTTCTCTTTTTCCTGGGTTCTTTCACACGATATCTGGTTTTGAGGTTCAATCTTAATTGGCCACGTCGATAATTTGGCTTTATTTTTATGCTAAGAAATATTCTGTTTTATGATTATAGCACAATTGGACTATCCATTTTTCAGGTAATAAACAGATTTGTTTTTGGCTACTCTGCACAAAGTAAGTATGAATAATGGTGCACAAATTATTTTGTCCACATATCCACGTGTTTCTCCTAGGTACATACACCTAAGAAGAGAATTGCTTGGTCAATGAATGGAAACTGACACAGAGGTTGCAAAATAGTTGCGTCATTTTACATTTCTCCCCCCAATATAGAGCTGTTCCAGTTTTTGTATGTTCCCACATACTTTATATATTCAGTCTTTTAAATTTTAGCCATTCTGATGTCTATAGTGGCTTCCCATTTCGGTTTCCAAAAGCTGATTGGTCATTTGGCTATCTTCTACTGAGAAATGCTGCTTCAAATCTCCTGCTCAAAAATACACTACATTGTTTGTAATTTTCTTTGTGATATATAAAAGTTCTTTATATATTTTACAGAAGTCTCTTGTCAGATATATGTATTGCAAGGAATAACTGCGGGTCTATGGGTTGCCTTTTCACTTTTTAAATGGAAATTATGGGAAGTTAAAGATTTAATAATTTATGAAATCCAGTTTATTCAATTTTTTAATCTGTGGTGAGTGCCTTGGCATTTTGTATAAGAAATTTTTGTCTATGCCTTAGTCAAGAAAACATTCCATCATTCTTTAAAAAGCATTGCAATTTTAAAAAGAACATCTCCAATTAACTTTAGTATGTGGAGAGAAGTGATTTTTTTTTTTTTCTGTTATCCTGTCCCATGTGTTGGCTGGAATTCTTTTTTTTTTTTTTTTTGGGGGGGGGTACACCAAGTTCAATCATCTGTTTTTATAAAGAAGTGATTTTTAATATTAAATTATTTCTAAATGAATAGTCATTTGTTTTATCATATTTTGCAGAAAAGCTTTTCATTACTCTGCTATGCATATTGGTGACTTTATTTAAAAAATCAAATAATTGCATACGGATGTGGGTAAATTTTTTACTCTCTACTCTTTCACATTGATATAATTGTGTTGTGTTTACATACACCAATAGTATAGTGTCTTAATTACTATAGTTTTCACCTGAATTTTGAAATCCAGTAGAGTAAGTCTTCCAACTTAATTTTTCTTCAGTGTGTCTTGGCCAATCTACATACTTTGACTTCATATACATTTCATAATTAGCCTGCAAATTCCCCCACAAAATGCCTGCTGCAATATTATTCGGAATAACATTGATTTGACATTCTAAAAATATTGACTCATCTAATTTATGTATATGACATATGTTTCCATTTATTTAGGTCTTTAATTTCTCTCAGCAATGGTTTTCAGGAGTCTTCAGTATATGTGTTCTTAAGCATTTAATGATTATGGATGTGAATCTCTATTATGTTTCACTGAATTTTATTTTCTAAACACTGCTAGTATGAAGAAAGAATTGCAGTAGATTTTTATATGGATCGTCTTGAGATATGATACAGGTAGAAGAGACTGCACCACTTTAAAGTATACAATAAGGGACTTCGTAGGTGGCGCAGTGGTGACAAATCTGCCTGCCATTGCAGGGGACACGGGTTCGATCCCTGTCCCAATAACATCCCACATACTGTGGAACAACTAAGCCTGTACAACACAACTGTTGAGCCTGTGTCCCACAATTACTGAAGCCTGCGCACCTAGAGCTGTGCTCCACAGCAAGAGAAGCCACCACAGTGAGGAGGCTGCACACCACAATGAAGAGTATCCCCCACACACCAAAACTACAGAAAGCCTGTGTGCAGCAACGAAGACCCAACACAACCAATAAGTAAATAAATAAATAAGTAAATAAATAAGTAAATAAATAAATAAATAAATTTTTGCCAAAAAAAAAAGTTAGGAATAGCTCTGTGACTTACTTTGGCCAAAGCAATATGCGTGGAAGTGACATGCTTCACTTCTGGGTAGATGCTGAAAAAAATAAAGTATACAATTCAACGCATTTTGATAGATGTATATACTATTAAAACCACAGCTACAATCAAGATCCAGGGTATTTCCCTTCTGTCACAACTTTCCTGTGCCCCTTTGCAGTCCAGCACTCCCTCAACTCTCAGCCACAGGCAACCACTGCCAGAATAGATGAATCTGCCTTTTTAACAACTTTATATAAGTGGATCCATATACGTACTCTTTTCTGTCTGCTTTCCTTCATGCAGCATAATGATTAAAGTATATCCATCTTACTATATGCATCAACAGTGCGTTCTTTTTATTGCTAAGTAGTATTCCATTTGTATGAATATATCAGCTCTGTTTATACATGCATCTTTTCTTTTTATTGGTTATTTTTTATACACCTTTATTGGAGTATAATTGCTTTACAATGTTGTGCTAATTTCTGCTATACAACTAAGTGACTCAGCTATATGTATACATATATTCCCATATCTCCTCCCTCTTCAGCCTCCCTCCCACCCTCCCTATCCCATCCCTCTAGATTGTCACAGAGGACCGAGCTTATCTCCCTGTGTATGCAGTAGCTTCCCACCAGCTATCTATTTTACCTTTGGTAGTGTATATATGTCAATGCTAATCTCTCACTACACCTCATTTTTCCCTTTTCCTTCTGTGTTCTCTAGTCCGTTCTCTACACCTGCATCTTTATTCCCACTCTGCCATGCTATTCGCCAGTATTATTTTTCTAGATTCCATATATATACGTTAGCATACGGTATTTGTTTCTCTCTTTGTGACTTACTTCACTCTGTATGACAGTCTCTAGGTCCATCCACCTCACTACAAATAACTCAATTTCATTCCGTTTTATGGCTGAGTAATATTCCATTGTATATATGTGCCACATCTTCTTTACCCATTCATGTGTCGATAGACATGACACATGTCCTGGCTATTGTAAACAGTGCTAATGTTTCCACGTACTGGCTATTGTAAACAGTACTGCAGTGAACACTGTGGTACATGTATCTTTTTGAATTATGGTTTTCTCAGGGTATATGCCCAGTAATGGGATTGCTGGGTCATATGGTAGTTCTATTTTTAGTTTTTTAAGGAATCTCCATACTGCTTTCCACAGTAGCTGTATCTATTTACATTCCCACCAACAGTTTACTTTCCCTTTTCTCCACACCCTCTCCAGCATGTGTTGTTCCTAGGGTTTTTGATGATGGCTATTCTGAGCAGTGTGAGGTGATACAGCAGGTTTGATTTGCATTTCTCTAATGATAAGTGATGGGCATCTTTTCATGTGCCTCTTGGCTATCTGTAGGTCTTCTTTGGAGAAATGTCTATTTAGGTCTTCTGCCCATTTTTGGATTGGGTTGTTTGTTTTTCTGATATTGAGCTGCATGAGCTGCTTGTATATTTTGGAGGTTAATCCTTTGTTAGTTGCTTCATTTGCAAATTTTTTCTCCCATTCTGAGGGTTGTCTTTTCATCTTCTTAACTTTCAAGTTTCATTAGGTCCCATTTGTTTATTTTTGTTTTTATTTCCATTCCTCTTAGGAGGTGGGTCAAAAAGGATCTTGCTGTCATTTATGTCATGGAGTGTTCTGCCTATGTTTTCCTCTAAGAGTTTTATACTGTCTGGCCTCATATTTAGGTCTTTAGTCTATTTCAAATTTATTTCTGTGTTTGGTGTTCTCATTTCATTCTTTTACATGTAGCTGTCCAGTTTTCCCAGCACCACTTATTGAAGAGGCTCTCTTTTCTCCATTGCATATTCTTGCCTCCTTTGTCAAAGATAAGGTGCCCGTATGTGCGTGCGTTTACCTCTGGGCTTTCTATCCTGGTCCATTGATCTATATTTCTGTTTTTGTGCCAGTACCATACTGTCTTGACTACTGTAGCTTTGTAGACTCATCAAGAAGGTGAGTCAAAAATTATCCGCGTTCTGGCTGTAGAATTTAGTTTAACTTTTAGAAAAGACAAATACATCATTTTCCAACATAATCTCCTTGCTTTTCAATACACTTTGTCCGTGTGTTAAAAAACTTTCATATTCCCTCATTAAAAAATGTTTTAGGCTGAGCTGCGAGCCACGAATGCACCATTGTCTTCACTTCTTCATCAGAAGTGAATCTTCGTCCTCATAGGGATGTTTTCAGGGGACCAAACAGGTGAAAGTTCAATGGAGCAAGATCAGAACTATAGGGAGGCCACTTTAACACCTCAAAACGAAGTAATCCATGATAGACTTAGGTTTCAAAAAGTGTCTGTGAGATGGGTACCCAAAACAACTCATGGAACAGCATAAACAGAAGTGCTTGGATATCTGCAAAGAAAATTTGGAGCCATACTCTAAGGAAGGTGAAAGTTTCTTAAAGAGAATCATTACTGGTGATGAGCTGTGGATTCATCACTACGAGCTTCAGGGTAAATGGAAGAGGATGGAATGGAAACATCCTCAACCACTGACCACGAAAAAGTTCAAAACTCAACCATCATCAGGAAAATTGATGCTTACAATTTCCTGCAATTCCCAAGGGCCAATATTGGAGCATTGCCAGGAAAAATGTTCAACAATCAACAGTGCTCGTTACAGTGAGATGTTTATTGAAGAGCTGAAGCCTAAACTTCAGATTAAATGCAGAGGACTGCTATCCAAGGGCATGGTAATCTTGCATGACAATGCACATCTGCACATTTCTGCCCACACTGTCGAGACTCTGCAAAACCTTCATATTTCATCAGGTCTTTTGACCAATTCTTTTTATTTATTTATTTATTTATTTATTTATTTATATATTTATTTTAATATTTTTAATTTTTTTAGAGCATTTATTGAAGTACAATAGACACACAATAAACTGTCTTTCTCCTTGGCAGCTTTCCTCCTTCATCCCTCTCAGACTTGCCCCCTGCACCCGCAGGCTGAGGCCGCCTCACTGTCTTGGATGGGGAGCTCAGAGCCGATCCAGGTGGTGCCCTCTTGGACTTTCTAGAACTTTTACCTGGTTCTAAATCCACTGCCAGAAGAAAGGTTTTGAAGAGCAGCCGATTGGAAAACTCTAGGTTCCTCTAGGATGAAAAACTTAGAGGTGGCATAAGAATTCTCGGTGGACCCACCACCTCCGGCCCCTGCGGCGGAATGCATCCTCAGCCAGACATTTATTGGGCACCTGCTGGATGCCAGGCCCTGCTCCGGGTGAGGGGCTGCCTGGGGCGCAAACTCCAGGTCGTGCCTCATGGAGCCCTTCTCTGGAAGCGCCGAGAGGAGGCAGCACGGTGGGGACACAGCCGGTTGCTGTCCTTTCCCCCACGCGACCACCCGGGCCTGCGGGTGGGGTGGGGTGAGGGGGGACCTGCAGTGAGCGCGAAGAGTGAGGCCGATCATGAGTGGGAAACGGGAGACTTGGGCCCGAGAGAGCCTGCAGTCGTCCCGCCTAGAGGGGCCGCTTTTGAGGCAGCCAGGAGCAGGCAAGGATGGTCGTGGGCCCGGCGTTGTTTCGTCAGAGCCCGCAGCTGACTCGGGCTCGGTGTCCACGGCCGGACGTTCCTGAGGGACGAGACTCAATGCCTCTGGCACCAGTGAGGTGGGACAAGATAGAGGCATGTGACTCTCTTTGCCGCTGGATTGGAAGGGACGGAGAATGCATTCTGATTCCAGGATGTTACAATAAAACCTCGCAAGCGCTTGTCTCTGTGGCGCAATCGGTTAGCGCGTTCGGCTGTTAACCGAAAGATTGGTGGTTCGAGCCCACCCAGGGACGGGCTTGGCTTGGCATCTGATTAGCGAGGTCTCAGCCGCCGCTTTTATGCGTCTGCCCTTGCAGTGCCTTCCCCCCGCGCCCCTCTCCCGGAACTCTCCGGGAACCTCCACCCAGCCGATCCCCAACACGCTCTCCTTCCTCCCGGTTTTTAACCCTGGTGCCCAGGTCTCTTGGCACCCCCTGGAGGGCTGCCCTCGCTAACTCATCCACCCTGTGCATTCCAGGGCAGCTGCCAGAGGATGAAGGCACAGGCACACGGGTGGGGGGAATCTCTTACTCAAGCTCTGACGTCGGCAATCAGGCTCTGTGCACCACCTGCGCGGCACCCCCAAAGCGGAGTATTCACCGCCCGGTCTCAGGGCGCCTGCACCCTTTCATTTGGGACTGTGGCTTTCCACTCAAAGTGATCTGCAGAGTCAATGCAATTCCTATTCAAATCTGTGTCTTCTGAAGTTCGTTACAGAAAAACCCGAACCAACTCTTTGGCCAACCCAATATAACTGAGTCCCTGCGTGGTACACCTGAAACTAACACAACACTGTAAATCAACTACACTTAAAAAAAAAAAAATTATGTCATGGCCAATTTGGGAGGCAATGAGAAGAAGCCCTCGCTGGGATCAGGGCACCTGCTGGGGTGTGATGAGGAGGGGACACAGGCTGGATTAGACAACAGTGAGGGCCTCACAAAGCTGCACTGGTGCAGGAGGCAACAGGCAGACCCAAAGATCTCTAAGTGGTGATGCACTGAAAGTGGTGGATAATCTAGCCTTCCAGGAAGAGCACCTACATCTCTAAGCATGCCTAGAAAACTGCCATGCCTTGGTCTAAAGAGTACCTTAACTCCTTCCAGCTCCATCCAGAACTGGGGGGGAAAAAGAGATGGAGATGCCTGCATTCCCTCTCAGACATGATTCTCCTCACAGCAGCTGTTTTACAGTGGGCTCAACATGATGACTAAAAATAGCATAATCTGTCCTCAGGCCATTCCTTAAATCCTGGACTTCAGAGGACCCACACCCTTTCGTGGGTAATGCTTCATGACGTCACCACTGCCAGCACTCACTGGGCTGGCACCCCACCACACCGAGCCACAGACCAGGCCTTGACTGGATGACTAGGAAAACAGAATCACAGAAAATCTTTGCATTCCCCTCTGAGGAGCTGGATGGACCTCCTACATTACTGCCAACCCAAGACAAAGTTCAACTCCTTGCAAATGGGGCCCACATTATTTCAACCTGGGTATTTAATACAAGAACTCCCTGGTGGGCGAGCCCCTTCCTTGGTGGCATCTCAGAGCTGTGCTCCGTGCTGGATAAGTGGGTGCTGCCAGGAACCTTTTAGGAAGCTGCCTGTGCACCTAATGAACTCATTAGAAGGGTTTGCTCCTTCCTCTGTACTTAAGTCAACAATTACTGTTGTTTTGCCACCTTCAAAAAAAAAATTTGTTTCTTCTGGTCCATTTCTCCATCTGTCTGGAAGGACGTCATCGTTGAGCTGTCAAGGAGAAAAACTACCATGGCTTCCAGTTCTTTGATGAAACCTCAGATGCGTGGCCTTCTGGCCACGCGTCTGCGATTTCATATGGTTGGAGCATTCATTGTCTCCCTGGGAGTTGCAACTTTGTGTAAGTTTGCTGTGGCTGAACCAAGAAAGAAGGCATATGCAGATTTCTACAGAAATTATGATTCCATGAAAGATTTTGAGGAGATGAGGAAGGCTGGTATCTTTCAGAGTGCAAAGTGATTTTGGAATATAAAGGCAGACTGTTTCTGAAGGAGCATTCTAAGTGCCATATAATTTCTTTGGGTTGAGTTTCATGGAAGTTTGGCACTTACCTGTATTCCTGAACTGTGAAACTGTGAACTATGAATATCTGGGCTAAGGAATAGTTTCTCTTGATAAATAAATGATTTTAAAAAAATTTTGTTTTCTGCATTTTCTAATTGCTCGCTGTTAATCCCTTGCAGTATGTTGTAGTTTTCATCCCTCTTATTATTATTATTTTTTTAATCTCTTGAAGTTCATTTGCGTCTTTTTTATGTTTCCCATGTGTCTACTGAACTGTTTGAAGTTACGGAATACAGTTGGAATAAATGTTTTAATGTCCTTCTCTGGTGTCAGCTCTGGGTCGTTTGCACATGATCGATGTGTCTCTGCATTATGGGTCATTTGCCCTGCCTGTTTGGATACCTCCGAATCTCTGATGGAATGCCAGATAGTGTGAATGTTGCCTTGTTGGATGATGGAGAGTTGTGTGTTCCTGTAAACGCTGGGCTTTCTTCAGGGATGCATTCAAGTTACTTGCAAACAGTTTGATCCTTTCAGGTCATGCTTTGATGATTCACTAAGTGGTTCTGAGCAGCACTCAGTTTATGGCTAACTAGTTGCCCTCCTGAGGCAAGACATTCCTGAGTACTCCACCCCACGCCCTCATGAATTGAGAGGTTTTGTCTGTCTGTTTTGTTTTCTTCCTTGCAGTCTATCTGTTGGGGACAAGCACTATCTGTGTGAGTGCCAGGCACTGTTCTCTGATCCTGTCAAAGCTCTCCCCCTGACCTTGGGGAGTTTCCTGCCGGGGCTGCACTGATCAGTACTGTGCTGCACGCAGGAGGGATCTCCTCTGTAGTTCTCTCTGATTTACTTTCAGCATCTCTCTCCCCTCTGGGAGTCTGTTCTGTGGACCCTAGCTCCTTTGGCCTCCCTGGACTTCAGGTTCAGTGTCCTCAACTCAGCAAGGTCCACCGGGCTGCTTTTCAGTGTGCCCTGGAGTGCCTTGCTTGGAAACTCTCTGCAGACAGTAAATTGGAGCCATTGTTTCCCACCACCTCTCCAGAACCACGCACTGTCCTTTTTCACCTGATGCCCCAGTCTCTTCAAAGTCTTTGTTTCACGTTTTCTGTTGTTGTTGGCAGGAGGATAAACCCAGGTCCTTATGAGTGTGTATGGTGGGCCACCCCTACTTTGAAGTCCAAGTTGGAAACACCGGTGAAGATTGTGCAAGATTTTTGCAGGGTATAGAACAGAGCTCCACAGTCAGAATGAAATCCTGAAGTAGGAAAACCCCTTGAAGCTTAAATCTGCAGAGAAACTTATATCTGCAGTGGTAGCAAAAGCCTGTGTTTGGTTTGTGCAGGGAAAGAAAGAACCTGGCTAGGCATTGGCCGGCCGTGATGCAGACCTCCCAGTTTTCATTGAAGCATTGCTGGTTTATCCACCACCTTTACCCAATGCGCTAGAGAAAAAGATTAAAAAAAAAAAAAAAATGCAAAACTCTGGGATAAGCGAGAAGGTCACAGTTCTTGCTCAATCGCTTTTCCACCCACTATCTCAGTTGCTTGGATTTATCTGTCATTTTGTACCCATTGCCAGGGGAGAGCGCGAACGCAGTCCCCCACTATCACAAACTACGCAGTCGAGTTTCCGGCATTTGGGGAAATCGCATAGGTCAGCACACCCCCAGTGCAGTGGGTGAGCCTCGCCCTGGGGAAACCACCTTCGTGATCATGGTGTTTCCCCTGCCAGGTAAGTATGAATGTTTCGCTCCCCGTCCCCGCACAGCCTTAGGCTCTTCCACTGTACACACACGCTCACTTTGCCACAACCCCCACCCCAGCCCCTCCACCACCCCCCGCACCCCCTCCTCTTCCACGCCCCTCCAAACAACTCTCCTAAGAAAATCCGAGCTACATCTCCGGAAAACTTCCACAGCCCGGGGAGTGGCTGGCCAGGAATGGCACCCCTGCGCTGCAAGATTTACATAAGCCAAGCCCCATCCCTGACCTCTAAGGCGGCTCCCCTCCTCCCACCCACGCCGGGTCCCTGGGCCGTCATCTCCCCTCCCACCCCTGCCCAGACGACCAATGGGCGCATCGGCTGCCGAAAGGGGACGTGACGTCGTGATTTCCGCCCACGTAGGTAACGGACCTCTAAGCTTTCATCTGAAATACTGGCGGGTTCTGCCAGCCTCCTGGCATTCTTCCCTTCTGTCTTGCGTTACACACCAAGGAAATGAATTCTGGCATCGTGTGTTACTGACCCAAAATGTTTGTTAGTAATAAAGAAGTCGTAAAGCAAAGGGTACAGGTATGTATTTATAGGAACACAATGAAAGCACATGTCTGTGTCCTGTGCATAGACACACAGATTCAGGGTTGCCTCTCACAGTGCTGCTCGGTGTATTGTCTGTGCACGTCCTTCCTGCTTGGTTCTCATGGTGCCCCAGGGACCGTGCTTTTGCTTTCCTCACCGAACAGAATATGAGAAATGAAGATTCTGAAAAAGAAGCGGATGACCAAAAGAAGGGATAGAAAGATGACGTGTTTGCTCGGAGAGTGCGGTTGGTTTGTTTGTTGATTTGTTTTCTCTTTCTGGGTAAGACTGGTTCGCCCTGCGGGTGGGGGTGGGGGCCGGGGCCGCGGAGGCTGGAGAAGGAAGCCAGCTTGTGTTTTCAGACCAGAGAGCAAGGAGTGGAGTGACTGGATCCTTGAGGGTGCCTCTGGCTTAAGGGGGAAAGTGACTCTTGCGGAGAATCCTAGACGCAGAGGAACTCAGCACCCAGCCAACTTCCAGGAAGAAGCTTCCTTTCCTCCTCCCTGCTTTCTCCCTTTCCCCTCCTTTCTCTCTCTGCAGCCATCAGAAATAGACTCTGGCTCCTTTCCTCTGAAATATACTTTCTTCAAGGGATAGTGCTAGCTCAGAGACTCTCCAGCCAACTGGAGAACTAGGCTCTACAAACAGGGAGGAATAAACAAGGCCAATGGAAGGGAGCACACAGACCAAATGGGAAGGGCACGGGTGCCCCCTGCTGAGTGACAACCCCTGTGGCTCTGCACAGGTGACACTACTGGCCCTGGACACTAGACACCGCCAATGGCTCTGCGACTTCTGCTGCACCTGGTCGGTGTTAAACTAAGGATCTGGAGGTGGGGAGAGTCTTCTGTTGCACGGGACAGGAAGAATTTCCCCAGGGCCTACTCCTTGTGTCTCTCAACTCCTGTCAAATGCTGGGGTCATTGTTACTCATGGGGATTGGCCAGCTCTTGGTAATAGACCCACATCTTAGCCCCTAGGAAAACTGTGAAAGCCAGTATGTGATCCTTAAAAGTTGCAGAATGTGGGAAGCTCCTCATACACAGGCAGGGGGTTCAGATAAAACCCCCTGCAGCTAGCCCTGTGGAGAACATTGTAAATCCAGTGCCCAAGGCCATGCAACCCTGTCTCAAATATACACGCGTGTACCACCCAGCCTCGGAGCATACTAGATGTTTATCCCTGAGCCCAGGGTGAGGGTTTCAGCCTCTTATAAGGGGATGGTTTGGTACACCATCCAGTATTATTTACATTATCTCCACTGAGAATTGACAAGCTTGAAAGTTCACGTTTCTGGGGCTAGAGTAATTGGTCTACAGCCATGGTAACAAATGGCCACCGATGTCCACTGTAGGAGTTTCCTGTTGCTACTGTAACACATTACCACACACTTAGTGAATTAAAACCACGCACATTTATTATCTTATGCTCCTGGAGATCAGAATTCCAAGATGCATCTCACTGGGCTAAAATCAATGTGACAGTGGGGTTGAGGTCCTTTCTGGAGGCTCTAGGGGAGGATCTCTTTCTTTGCCTTTTCCAGCCTCTGGAAGGTGCCCACATTCTACTCTCATAGCCCCCTTCCGTCTTCAGAGCCAGTCACGGCTGATCAAGTCATTCTCAGAACGCATTATTCTGACCCCAACTCTTCTTCCTCCCTTTCACTTACGCGGACCCTTGGGATTCCATGGGGCCCTCCAGGACAACATCCCCATCTCAAGGGCCTGAATGTAATCACACCTGCAAAGTCTCTTTCGCCATGTCAGGTAACATGTTCACACACTCTAGGGACCAGGATGTGGACCTCTTTGGGGAAGCATTATTCTGCCACCACAGCCCGTCTCCTCAGTGAACACATTTCTGCAAGCATATCAGTCAGTGGTGGCCCCTGTCTTCTGAAAGTCATCCAGGTGAATGCAAGTCAGTCCACTGCCTTTGAGTGTCAGCCAGGCAACAGCTGTGCCTCATGTGGAGGCATCTGAGTCAGAGAGAGAGAAGGAGGATGTCTGTGAGGAGAGGAATAGGAGGACCCAGTGCCTGGGAAGTTCCCAGTGAGCAGAGCTAAGAGACCAGAGCCTTCATGGGAGGAGGAGGCTGTGGAGGGTGTTATGATCTGATTGTATGTATCCCCCCCAAAAAATTCCTATCTTGTATCCTAATCCCCAGTGGAGCTGTATTTGGAGAAGGGGCCTTTAAGGATAATTAAAATTAAATGAGGTCATAAGCTTGGGGCCCTGATCTGATAGAATTAGTGTGCTTAAGTGAAGAGATACCAGAGAGCTTGGGCTCCTGCCCTACCCCAGCTCAAGCAAGGAGAAAAGGCCTTGTGAGGACCCAGGGAGGCATCTGCTTTCTGCAAGCCAGGTAGAGAGCTCGCACCAGAAACTGAATTGGCAGGAACTTCTGATCGTGATATTGGGCTTCCAGAATGTGTGAAAAGAGATTTCTGGTTAAGCCACCCAGTCTGTAGTATTTTTCTCTGGAAGCCTGAGCTGACTAATACAGATGATTACTTAGCCATTGGCCTAAGCTGCTTCTCCTACCTGGGCCTTTGTGGGATCTGCCCCAGTTTTGTTCATTTCCTTTAGTTAATACCCACAACCTGCTTGCCCTTCTTAACGCTGATCCATGATTTTGGAATGAGGATTGATCACCTGGTTTAGGATTTCATCGCATAATTTGCTACAATGACGTGCACCAAGGATCTTCTTAGAGTTTCTTTCCAAGAAGTTTGACATCTTCAAAAATGTCAACCTAGAATGACCTGGGATAGCTGGATTCACATTCTTCAGGGTGACCCCATGACCCCATGTGGCCTGCGTTTCCTCTTCTCCTGGATGACTTCTCTCCCTTGGACTCTCCAGATCCACAGACGAGCATTTGGCTGCTGGTGAGGAATCTGTGCCTAAATCTGGGGAAACCCAGAGAAAAAGGAAATAATTCCCAGAATCAGAGCATGGGAGGGGGCAGGGGCTAAGAGGCTGTTCTGTGAAAAAACGAGGTTGGAGGATGAGAGAGGAGGCTGGTGTGTGTGTTTGTGTGTGTGTGGTGTGTCCAGCATGAGGTCAGGGGAAGTTCAAGAGAGAGCAGCTGCCATTCTGGGATCAGAGACTGGAACCTCCTTGGCATTCACACTCTTCCTCTGCCTCCATTTTCCACTCCTCCTCCCCATCCTCCCCTAGCATCTCCCCAGGCTTTTTTTATTCTCACTCCTCCCCCTGGTCCCTGCTCCTCTTGCTCTCATCCTCCCCACCCCTCCCCCACTCCCACAAAAAGCAGGCCAACATAGGAAAGGGCTGCCCCAGTCCGAGAGGAAGAGGAGGCGTGTTTTCCACCAGCCTAAGAAGCACGATTACATTTCTTTCTGGTCAGATCCTGGTTTGGAGGAGACAGAGCAAGATGGCTCCACCTGAGGAGCTCAGCCTCCACAGCCAGCCCAGGCAGCACGGGCCTTAGGCCAACCCGGGGATGTGTGAGCAAAAGTCAGGGAGCTCTCTACACAGAAGGCCAGCATCTGGTCCACAAAATCCCAGAGAAGTTAATATCTTGGTGCCTGCCTTCTTTACAAGGCAAGTTCCAAGGGAACGACCACGTCGCCTCTTCCTGGCAGCCTGGAGAAGGCACAGGAGGATCCCTTTGTTCAGGCAAGGGTAGGTGTGGGAGAACCCTTCCATCTATTCCATTGAGACCAGCTGAAAGTTTAGAGTTAGAAGTTAGTGGGGTCCCAGGTGCGCCACTCCACCACCACCTTCACTTCCTCCACCACAGGCTTTTATCTCGGATGAGATTTCTCCCATCAAAATCAGCCTTAGAGGGGGGAAAAAGCCACGTTTGGGGGAAAAAAACAACAAACAATATAAAGAGACTAGTACTTGTGCAATTTTATGGACATCAGTGAAGCACTTCTAGGGTTCTAAGTTGACTTTGTCTTGATTTGCTTTAGGTAATGTCTTTGCTTGACTGTGCCTTCAGGTAATGTCCTATTTTTACTAAACTTTGTTGAAATTAGAGAAGTTCTTCTTTTCTTAGTTCCAATATTAGTTGGCATCTCAGTTAATAGTGTTGTGACTAGCAGAATAATACTGTCTCCCCAGGATGCTCCTGTTGTAATTCCCCCAACCCGTGAATATACTACATCACATAGCAAAGGCGACTTTGCAGATGTGATTAGGATAAAGACCTTGAGATGAAGAAATTATCTTGGACTATTCAAATGGGCCCCATGAAATTATACAGGACCTTAGAATTGGGAGGCAGAAAAGAAGGTCAAAATGATGTGAAATTAGAAGGACTCAGCCTTCTGTTCTAGTTTTGAAGTTGTAGGAAGAGGGTCAAAGCCAAGGGATGTGGTGGCCTCTAAAAACTTTTTAGGAAGGCAAGGAAAGAGATTATCCTTTAGAACCTCCAGAAGGTAAGGCAATCCTGTTGACCCCTTGATTTTAGTCCAGTGAGATTTTTGTTGGACTCCTAACCTACAGAACAATAATATAATATAATATAATTAATATAATATATAATATAATATAATATAATATAATATAATATAATTAATATAAAAGTGTGTTCTTTTAAGACACTAAACTTATGGTCACTGGTTACAGCAGAAATAGAAAACTAATTCAATAAGTGCCTAGCGTATTCACTTTAGAAGTAATAAAATCTGGCAGATATAATAAACCCTGCATAAATTCTGCACGTTGTTTTTCTGTCTTAAGTTGACAGATCAAGAGATAGTTGTACATGTTTGAATCATTACATTAGGTACCTGCCATCTTTCTTCCTTTCCATTTTTTTCTTAAAGGGTTCTCACCCTATTTCCTGCCCAGAACCCAACATGGTTCTCATTTGAATTATGGCAAGTTGGAAGACATTGATGGTCATGTAGGTTGATTTTATTTTTAAGAATGAATTCTGCTTCTGACATATAGAGGAAAATAATATAATTTATGAAAAGTTAAATATTGGAGAATCTTCCATTCCAAAGATAATTTTTTTGCAACTTTTTTAATAGGGTAAAGAACTACTTTTCAAAGGGCGAAACACAAGAATGGCTGTTAGGAATTTTCCCCATAAGCAAGTTGTGACTGGATCCTGAACAGATCTGAGATTTATATGATTAAATTCTGTTGCTTTCACAAATGTTATGTCCGTAAAATGAAGTTCTTATAAATAATATTTGAGTTCTCCATTGATTACTGATTATATCATCAATGTCTTCCAGCCCTGGAGGCACAGGGATGAAGGAAGAATTGCTGGGATACTTGAATAACTGCAGGGCAAGAGGTCCTCGATGTTTCCTACTTTATCTTTGAGTAATACTTCATAGTTTGACTGACTTTTCATCCATTCGGCTGATTCTGCCAGAGGCGCTCATGGAAAATACTTAAACAACCAAGTGTAAAAGCAGAAGTCAAAATCAATCCATCTACCATGGAAATGTCTACCTCAGGCCTGAGTCTGTTGATGGATATTTTTGCTATTGGTGGTGGTGGTGGTGATCATGGTTGAATTTTTTGTTTGTGTTGTTGTTTGTTGTAACTTATTACTGCCTCTAGGATATAATTGTGGAATGATAGCTTTCTTTTAGTTCTGGAATGCAAAAGAACATCACTAAGAACTTTTCCCAAAGGAAATCTTAAGATCATTATGTCAACATTTATGGTGGGACTTAAACACTTTTCAATTAAAACTTATTAATTAAAGGAAAAGAAATTTATAGTTTTGATTCAGTGTTATAGAACAATGTGTTTTAAACTGTGATCTGCAGCCCACCTGCATCAGAAACATCTGGTTGTGTTTTTGTAAAACATGCAGACTCTAGGGCCCCATATCAATGAAATTTCTTGGGATTGGAGCCCAGGAAGTAGCTTCTATAATCTGCAAAGCTGATTCTAAGGCACTCTAAATGTAAGAACTACCCTTTTATATTTTTAGACTGGAGATTTTTACAAAATGACAGGAGAATAAATCATTCTTTTAAACTCAGACTTTAAGCATTGTCTAGTGAGGTGAGCTCTTAGTGACAGTTTGTCTTTCCTATTCTCACCCTCTCAGTGTAAGGACTAGTGCAGAAATGGGAAACAAAACAGGCTGTGGAAACTTTTTATTTCTTTATATACATTTTCCTTTAATAGCCACCAAAAAGACTTTCATTTCCTCTCACTGACCCTGTCCATCAGTTATGTTGGCCTTTAACATATCGCTATAGCAACATATATAAATATATGTTATACATTTTACACACATACACACATTCTAAGCATTGTGAAGACAGACTAGGCTTTAGCACAATGGGGGACCTCACATATGTCACTTAAAAATGATCACTGGATTGCTTTACACAAGACTTCCAATGGGCTTGGTGTGGCCATTAGTCCCCAAGTTCCAGAGTGAAGTTAGGATGACAAAATGAGACAGCATATTTAGAGTGAGGTCAGTACACTCCTTAGAGATCAAAAAAGAACAGAAATGGGAGGTCTAGGCTAAGCATGAGATGGCATCGTGGAGTCACTGCTCTCACCATGCAGATTCAAAGAACTCAGGTGCTGCCGTGTAGACTGACACCCAGCCTGACTGCAACCCAGCTGCACTGACCCAGGTCAGGTCGTCGGGCCCCTGCCAACACTGTCCTGCAGGGCACTGCTGCTCAGTGCTGTGCTTTTAGATCTGCCGTGGAGCTCCAGTGTCGGGACCACATGCTCCACTGCTGGGGAGCAGGGCCCATCTCCCCTGAGTTGATCCTCTGGGGGTAGGTGATGAGGGGTGAGAAATGTGCTGTTGCTGGTTCCCATGCCCCTGGGGCGCTCACAGGCCGTGTCACAAGGTCCTTACACACTGTGCCTGTTTTGCTTCGTGCTGGGCCCAGTGGTCCTTGGCTGGTTATTCCTCAACCGCAGGAAAGCCCCTCTGCCTTTCACCCTGCCCCCGCAGGCCACATCTGTGACTCCTTCCAGACCCTCCAGCAGGTTGGAGGAGGGGGGCCCAGATCCTCCTCAGCAGACAGGGAGCTGTGAAGAAGGGGGGCAGGCCCCTCCTTCCTGCTGTTTGAAGGACCTCCGGTGGCTTCGCTTCTTGCCTGGCTCCTGGAAGGCAAGGGTCACAGGACTGGAGTGCGTGGCAGAGCCCTTAGGGATTTCAGCTGGAGGCCAAAAGAACACAATCAAATTAAGAGTCCACTATCAGGCCCTGCTGGTGGCTGAGGCTGGAGCGAGCGCTGAGTGGTGACAGCAGCCAGGAGCACGGTGAGAGCCTGTCAAGAGGATGAGCTGAGGGGTGGGCTGAGGTCTGGAGGAGCAACTGGTGCCACCAGGTTAGAGGACAAGCTTCCCACCACCTCCTGTGGTCATATCTCTGCTCAAAGCCACTGCACACCAGGTGGCTGGATCCCTCCACTCCCTCTTCTGGGGCCAATTCACTCTCCACTTCACTTTGGAGCAAAAGGATGGCCTTTGTGTTTTCCCAGGAAAAGAAATGTTTAGTATGAAACAGGCACATATAGACATCCTGTTGTAGGAAGGAGAGGACATTTTGCATGGAGGTCCCCCTGTTACTTTCACGTTCTGTTTACTTGATGAGGAGAGAGAGGGGCCAGGTCAGCAGGGACCTTGGAGATCATCCAAGTCTAGTGCCCCGTCTTACAGATGAGGGTCAGTGGGCTCATAGAGACTGGGTCCAGCCAAAGCCACACAGCCAGTTAATGACAAGCCTGGCGTTAGAACCCAGGCTTGGGGCCTTTCCGGGGACCTTGCGTTAGTAGAGGGGAGACTTCCAAACTGGTGAAGCCGGTGGGTATGAGAGGTTCTTGGGTTATCTTTGCTGGGGGACAGGAATAAAGCTTTACAGAGGCAACGTTGTATATGTATAAATACAGCCAATTCACTTTGTTGTGCAGCAGAAACTGGTACAACATTGTAAAGCAATTATAGTGCAATAAAGATGTGAAGAAAAAAAATAAAAAGGTTCAGGAAAGAAAGGAATCAGCAGAGGAAAACATAAGGAATTACAAAAAAAAATAAATAAGTAAAGAAGAATCATGGCCCAAGCCATTTTCACACTGCAGGCTCCACATTCTCTGCGGAACATTTAGGAACATTCTTGGAATGTGCTCAATAGCTTACGGTTTAAGGTAAAAGCTTTAGGTTCCGATTTTTTCTTTTTTCTTTTATTTTAATTGAAGTATAGTTGATATACAATGCTATGTTAGTTTCTGGCGTACAGCAAAGTGATTCAGTGATATATATTCTTTTTCTTTTTTTTTAAATTAATTAATTTATTATTTTATTGGCTGTGTTGGGTCTTTTTTGTTGTGCACGGGCTTTCTTCTTTAGTTGAGGTGAGTGGGGGCTACTCTTCGTAGCGGTGTGGGGGCTTCTCATTGCCGTGGCTTCTCTTGTTGCAGAGCATGGGCTCTAGGCATGTGGGCTTCAGTCGTTGCAGCACATGGGCTCAATAGTTGTGGCTCATGGGCTCTAAAGCACAGGCTCAGTTGTTGTGGCGCACAGGCTTAGTTGCTCCACGGCATGTGGGAGCTTCCTGGAGCAGGGATCGAACCCGTGTCCCTTGCATTGACAGGCGGATTCTTAACTACTGTGCCACCTAGGAAGTCCCCCTCTTTATATATTTTTTAAATTTCAGTATAGTTTTTTTTCTTCAATATTGTGTTTCAGATATACAGTAAAATTATCCAGTTATACATATATACATTTTTCAGATTCTTTTCCATTATAGGCTATTACAAGGTATTGAATATAGCTTCCTGTGCTATACAGTAAATCCTTGTTATCTACTTTATATATAGTAGTATGTATCTGTTAATCCCAAGATCCTAATTTATTCCTCCTCTCTTATTTCCCCTTTGGTAACCATAAGTTTGTTTCTTTGTGAGTCTATTTCTGTTTTGTGAATAATATTTTTTTAGATTCTACATATGTGATATTGTATAATTGTTTTTCTCTGACTTCACTCAGTATGATAATCTCTAGTTTCCTCTGTTGCTACAAATGGCAATATTTCATTCTTTTTCATGGCTAATATTCCATCGTGCATATATTATATATACCACATCATCTTTGTCCATTTGTCTGTTCATGAACACTTAGGTTGCTTCCATGTGCTGTCTATTGTAAATAGTGCTTCTATAAGCATTGGGATGCAGGTATCTTTACAAAATAGGGTTTTCAACATTTCTGAACAAATACCCAGGAGTGGGATTGTTGGATCATATGGTAGCTGTATTTTTAGTTTTTTAAGGAAACTGCATATTGTTTTCCATAGTGGCTGTACCAATTTTCATTCCCACCAACAGTGTAGGAGTCCCTTTTCTTCATGCTCTCTCCAGCACTTAATATTTATAGACTTTTTGATGATGGCCATTCTGACCAATATGAAGTGAGACCTCATTATAGTTTTGATTTGCCTTTCGCTAACAATTAGCGATGTTGAGCATCCTTTCATGTGCCTGTTGGCCATCTTTAGATAAATGTCTATTTAATTCTTCTGCCCATTTTTTGATTGGGTTGTTTGTCTTTTTGAATTATAGGAACTGTTTGTATATTTTGGATATTAACACCTTGTGAGTCATGCCGTTTGCAAATATTTTCTCCCATTCTGTAGGTTATCTTTTCATTTTGTGTATGGTTTTCTTTGCTGTGCAAAAGCTTGTAAGTTTGATTAGGCCTCATTTGTTTATTTTTGCTTTTATTTCTTTTGCATTGGGAGACTGATCTAATAAAATATTGCTACAATTGATGTCTGAGAATGTTTTGCCTATGTTCTCTCCTGGGAGTTTTATGGTGTCATGTCTTAAATTTGGTCTTTAAACCATTTTGAGTTTATTTTTGTATGTGGTGTGAGGGAGTATTCTAATTTTATTCATTTACATGAGGTTGTCCAGCTTTCCCAATACCACTTGTTGAAGAGACTGTCTTTTCTCCATTGTATATTATAGCCTCCTTTGTCAAAGATTAATTGATCATAGGTGTGTGGGTTTATTTCTGGGCTCTCTATTATGTTCCATTGATCCATATATTTGTTTTTGTGCTAATACCATGCTGTTTAGATTACTGTAGCTTTGTAGTATTGTCTGAAGGCCAGGAGGGTTATGCCTCCAGATTTATTCTTTGTCCTCAGGATTGCTTTGGCAGTTGCGGGTGTTTTTTGGTTTCATATAAATTTTAGGATTATTTGTTCTAGTTCTACGAAAAGTAGGGATTGCATTAAATCTTGTAGATGACTTTGGGTAATATGGTGATTTTAATGATATTAATCCTTCCAATCCAAGAACATGGAATATCTTTCCATTTCCTTGAATCATCTTCAGTTTCCTTTCTCACTGTTTTATAGTTCTCAGCATATAGGTCATTCATTGGTTAGTTTTCATTCTAGGTATTTTTTGACGTGATTTTAAATGGGATTGTGTTTTAACTTTATTTCTTTCATTGTAAAGGAATGCAACAGATTTCTGTATATTAATCTTGTATCCTGATGCCTTGCTGAATTCACTTATTACTAATTGTTTTTGTGTAGAGTTTTTAGGGTTTTCTACATGGAGTATCATGTCATCTGAATATAAACACAATTTTACCTCTTCCCTTCCAATTTGGATACCTTTCATTTTTTTCTTGTCTGTTTGCTGTGGCTAGGACTTGCAACACTATGTTGAGCTGTAGTGAGAGTGGGCATCCTTGTCTTGTTCCAGAATTTAGCAGTAAGGCTTTCAGCTTTTCACCATTAAATATTATATTGGCTGTGGGTTTGTCATAAATGGCTTTTATTATGTTGAGATATGTTCCGTCTGTACCCACTTTGGTGAGTTTGTGTCATGAACGGATGCTGAATTTTGTCGAAAGCTTTATCTGAATCTATTAAGATGACCATTTGGTTTTTGTCTTTTGTTGATGCAGTGTATCACATTGATTTGCATATGTTGAACTATGCTTGTGACCTTGGAATGAATCCAAATTGATTGTAGAGTTGATCCCTTTTATGTGTTGTTGGTTTCAGTTTGCTAATATTTTGTTGAGGATTTTTGCATCTATATTTATCAAAGATATTGGCCTGTAATTTTCTTTTTTTTTCTTTTTTTTTTTTTTTGGTATTGTCTTTGTCTGGTTTTGGGGTCAGGGTGATAGTGGCTTCATAGAATGATTGTGAGAGTGTTCTCTCCTCTTCAGTCTTTTAAAAGAGTTTGAGAGGGATCAGTATAAGTTCTTTGTATGTTTGATAGAATTCCCCTGTGAAGCCATCTGGTCCTAGACTTTTGTTTGCAGAGAGTTTTTGTTTGTTTGTTTTAGTTTTTTATTACAGATTCTATTTCGCTTCTAGTAATTGGTCTGTTCAAATTGTCTGTTTCTTCTTGATGCAGTTTTGGCAGGCTGTATGTTTCTAGAAACTTGTCCATTTCTTCTAAGTTGTCCAATTTGTTGGCATAAAAGTGTTCATAGTATTTTCTTATGATTTTTTTGTGTGTTTCTGGAGGATCATATATTTCGTCTTTCCTTAATTTTTTTTGGGGGGGTGGGGAGTGTCTTCTCTCTTTTCTTCTTGGTGAGCCTGGCTAGAGGTTTGTTGATTTTTGTTTATCCTTTCAAAAAATCAGCTCTTGGCTTTATTCTTTTCTATTTTTTATCTCTATTTCTTCTCTGATCTTTATTATTCACTTCCTTCTGATAATTTTGGGCTTTGTTTGTTCTACTTTTCCTAATTCTTTTGGGTTGTACATTAAGTTGTTTATTCGAGATTTTTCTTGGTTTTTGAGGAAAGCCTGTATTGCTATGAACCTCCCTGATAGAACTGCTTTTGCTACATCCCATAGATTTCATATGGTTGTGTTTTCATTGTTGTCTGTATGAAAGTGTTTTCTTATTTCGTCTTTGATTTCATCATTGGCTCATTGGTTTATATATATATATATATATATATATATATATATATATACACTTATTTATTTATTTATTTGCTACGTTTGGTCTTTGTTGCTGCACAGGCTTTCTCTAGTTGCAATGAGCAGGGCAACTCTTTGTTGTGGTGCACAGGCTTCTCATTGTGGTGGCTTCTATTGTTGCAGAGCATGGGCTCTAGGCACACAGGCTTCAGTAGTTGTGGCATGTGGGATCGGTAGTTGTGGCTCACGGGCTTAGTTGCTCCATGGCATGTAGGATCTTCCCAGACCAGGGATTGAATCCTTGTCCCCCGCATTGGCAAGTGGATTCTTAATCACTACGCCACCAGGGAAGTCCCAAGCCCATTGGTTTTTGAGTAGCATGTTTTTTATTCTCCATATAATCTTTATTTCTTGTTTTTCTTTCTGTGGTTGATTTCTACTTTCATACCGTTTGATCAAAAGAGATGCTTGAAATAGTTTATCCTCTTAAATTTGTTACATTCAAACTTGAAAGAATGTATATTCCGTTTTTTATTTTTTTGAATGTAGGTATGAGTTAAGTCCAACTGGTCTATTGTGTCAATTAGGATCTCTATTGCCTTATTGATTTTCTGACTAGAGGATCTGTCCATTGATATTAGTGGGGTGTTAAAGTCTCCAACTATTATTGCATTCCTGTCACTTTCCCCTTTTATGTCTGTTAGTCTTTGTTTTACGTATTTACTGCCCCATGTTGGGTGCATATATGTTAACAAGTGTACAATCCTCTTCTTGTATTAATCTCTTTATCATTATATACTGTCCTTTTTCTTTCTTTATGATTTTGTTTTAAAGTCTATTTTATCTGAGTATTGCTACCCCCACTTTCTTTTTTTTAAATTGAAGTATAGTTGATTTATAGTGTTGTGTTAGTTTCAGATATACAGCAAAGTGATTCAGTTATACACACACACACACGTGTGTGTGTGTGTGTGTGTGTGTGTGTGTGTGTTTGTGTGTGTATGTGTGCGTGTATAAAATTCCCTGTGCTATGCAGTAGGTCCTGGTTGGTTATTTTATATACAGTAGTGTGTATATGTTAATCCCAAACTCCTAATTTATTCTTCCTCCGCAAACCCCTTTGGTAACCATAAATTTGTTTTCTATGTCTTTTGGTCTGTTTTGTATATGAGTCTACTTGTGTATTTTTTTAGATGCCACACATAAGCGATATCATATGATATTATTTTTTTCTGTCTGGCTTACGAAACTTAGTATAATAATTTCTAGGTCCATCCATGTTGCTGCAAATGGCATTATTTAATTATTTTTTATGGCTAAGTATATATAGTCCATGGTATAAATATACCACATCTTCATTATCCATTTATCTGTCAGTGGACATGTAGGTTGCTTCCATGTCTTGTCTGTTGTAAATAGTACTGCAATGAACATTGGGGTGAATGTATCTTTTCTAATTATGGTTTTCTCTGGATATATGCCTGGGAGTGGGATTGCAGGATAATGGTAGCTCTATTTTTAGTTTTTTTAAAAAAAATTCATTGGAGTATAGTTAATATACAATGTTGTGTTAGTGTCAAGTGTATAGCAAAGTCAATCAGTTGTACATATATCCACTCATTTTTAGGTCCTTTTCCTATGTAACTTTTACAGAGTATCAAGTGGAGTTCCCTGTGCTATACAATAGGTCCTTATTAGTTATCTGTTTTATATACAGCAGTGTATATAAGTCAATCCCAATCTCCCAATTTATCCCTCCCCACATTTTCCCCCTGGTAACCATAAGTATGTTTTCTACATCTGTGACTTTTTTCTGTTTTGTAAATAAGTTCATTTGTATCATTTTTTATAGATTCCACATATGAGTGATATCATATGATATTTGTCTTTCTGACTTCATTTAGTATGATAATCTCTAGGTCCATTCATGTTGCTGCAAATGGCATTATTTCATTCTTTTTATGGCTGAGTAATATTCCATAGTATGTATGTACCACATCATCTTTATCCACTCCTCTGTTGATGGACATTTAGGTTTCTTCCATGCCTTGGTTATTGTAAATAGTTCTTCATTGAACATTGGGGTGCATGTATCTTTTCAAATTATGGTTTTCTCTGGATATATGGCAAGGAGTGAGATTGATGGATCATATGGTAATTCTATATTTAGTTTTTTAAGGAACTTCCATACTGTTTTCCGTAACGGTTGTATCAGTTTACATTCCTACCAACAGCATAGAAAGGTTCCCATTTCTCCACACTCTCTCCAGCATTTATTGCTTGTAGACTTTTTGATGATGGCCACTCTGACTGATGTAAGGTGATACCTCATTGTAGTTTTGATTTGCCTTTCTCTAACAATTAGTGATGTTGAGCATCTTTTCATGTGCTTTTTGGTCATCTGTATGCCTTCTTTGGAGAAATGTCTGTTTAGATCTTCTGCCCATTTTTTGATTGGGTCGTTTGTTTTTTTGATATTGAGATGCATGAGCTGTTTGTGTTTTTTGGAGATTAATCCCTTACTGGTTACATTGATTGCAAATATTTTCTCCCATTCTGTGGGTTGTCTTTTCATTTTGTTTATGGTTTCTTTTGCTGTGCAAGAGTTTCATTAGGCCCCATTTGTTTATCTCTGTTTTTATTTTCATTACTCTAGAAGGTGGATCCAAAAAGATATTGCTGCAATTTATATCAAAGAGTGTTCTGCCTATATTTTCCTCTAAGAGTTTTATAGTATCTGGTTTTACATTTAGAGCTTTAATCCTTTTAGAGTTTATTTTTGTAGATGATGTTAGAGTGTTCTAATTTTATTCTTTTACATGTCGCTGTCCAGTTTTCCCAGCACCACTTACTGAGGAGACTGTCTTTTCTCCAATGTATAGTCTTACCTCCTTTATTGTAGATTAATTGATCATGGGTGTGTGGGTTTATTTCTGGGCTTTCTGTCCTGTTTCATTCATCTATACTTCTGTTGTTGTGTGAGTACCATACCATTTGATTACTATAGCTTTGTAGTATAGTCTGAAGTCAGGGAGCCTGATTCCTCCATCTCCATTTTTCTTTCTCAAGATTGCTTTGGGTATTTAGGGTCTTTTGTGACTCCACACAAATTACAAAAATTTTTGTTCTAATTCTGTAAAAAATGCCATTGGTAATTTGACAGGGGTTGCATTGAATCTGTAGATTGCTTTTGATAGTATAGTCATTTTGACAATATTGATTCTTCCAGTTCAAGAACATGGTATATCTCTCCATTAGTTTGTGTTATCTTTGATTTCTTTCATCAGCATCTTGTAGATTTCAGAGTACAGGTCTTTTCCCTCCTTAGGTAAGTTTATTCCTAGGTATTTTATTCTTTTAGATGCAGTGGCAAATGGGATTGTTTCCTTAGTTTCTCTTTCTGTCTTTCATTGTTTGCATACAGAAATGCAAGAGATTTCTGTGTATTAATTTTTTATCCTGTAATTTTACCAAACTCATTGATGAGCTCTAGTGCTTTTCTGATAGCATGTTTAGGATTTTCTATGTAGAGTATCATGTCATCTGCAAACAGTGATAGTTTTACTTTTTTTTCCAATTTGGATTCCTTTTATTTCTTTTTCTCCTATGGTTGCCATGGCTAGGACTTCCAAAGCTATGTTGAATAAAAGGGGTGAGAGTGGACATCCTTGTCTCATTCCTAATCTAAGAGGAAATGCTTTGCTTCTCACCACTGAGAACCATGTTAGCTGTGGGTTTGTTGTATATGACCTTTGTTATGTTAAGGTAGGTTTCCTCTATGCTCACTATCTGGAGTGTTTTTAATCATAAACGGTGTCGAATTTTGTCAAAATCTTTTCCAGCATTTATAGAGATGATCATATGGTTTTTATTCTTCAGTTGGTTAGTATGGTGTGTCACATTAATTGATTTGCGTATATTGAAGAATCCTTGCATTCCTGGGATAAATCCCACTTGATCACAGCGTTTGATCCTTTAAATGTATTGTTGGATTCTATTTGCTAGTATTTTGTTGAGGATTTTTGCGTCTATGTTCATCAGTGGTGTTGGCCTGTAATTTTCTTTTGTGGTATCTTTGGTTTTGGTATCAGGGGTGACCTCAGAGAATGAGCATGGGTGTGTTTCTTCCTCTGAAAGTTTTTGGAATAGTTTCAGAAGGATAGGTGTTAACTCTTCTCTAAATGTTTGATAGAATTCACCTGTGACACCATCTGGTCCTGGACTTTCATTTGTTGGAAGTTTTTTGATCAGTTTCAATTTCAGTGCTTGTGATTGGTCTGTCCATATCTTCTGTTTTTTTCCTGGTTCAGTCTTGGAAGAATGTACCTTTCTAAGAATTCGTTTATTTTTTCTAGGTGTCCATTTCTTTGGCATATAGTTGTTTGTAGTAATCTCTTGTGATCCTTTGTATTTCTGTGGTGTCAGTTGTAACTTCTTTTTCATTTCTAATTTTATTGAGCCCTCTCCTTTTTTTTTCTTGATAAGTCTAGCTAAAGGTTTATCAACTTTATCTTTTCAAAGAACCAGATTTTAGTTTCATTGATCTTTTTTATTTTTATTTTTTGTCTCTATTTCATTTCTTTCTGCTCTTATCTTTGATTTCTTTCTTTCTACTAACTTTGGGTTTTGTTTGCTCTTTCTCTAGTTGATTTAGGTGTAAGGTTAGGTTGTTTGAGATTTTTCTTGTTTACTGAGGTAAGATTGTATTGCTGTAAACTTGCATCTTAGAACTGCTTTTGCTTCATCCCGTAAGTTTGGTATCATCTTGTTTTCATTGTCATTTTTCTCTAGGTATTTTTTTTATTTCCTCTTTGATTTCTTAACTGATCCATTGGTTGTTTATTAACATATTGTTTAGCCTCCATGTATTTGTGTTTTTTACATGTTTTTCTTCCCTGTAATTTACTTCTAATCTCATAGAGTTGTTGTCATAAAAGAAGCTTGGTATGAGTTCATTTTTCTTAAGTTTACCAAGGCTTGATTTATGGCCAAAGATGTAATCTATCTTGAAGAATGTTATGCGCACTTCAGAAGAAAGTGTATTCTGCTCCTTTTGGATGGAATGATCTAAAAATATCAATTAATTCCATTTGGCCTAATTTGTCATTAAAGTCTTGTGTTTCCTTATTGATTTTCTGTCTGGATGATCTGTCCATTGGTGTAAGTTGGGTGTTAAAGTCACCCACTATTATTGTGTTACTGTTGATTTCCCCTTTTATGGCTGTTAGCACTTGCCTCATATATTGAGATGCTCCTATATTGGGTGCATAGATATTAACAATTGTTATATCTTCTTCTTGAGCTGATCCCTTGGTCATTATGTAGTGTCCTTCCCTGTCTCTTATAACAGACTTTATTTTAAACTCTATTTTGTCTGGTGTGACTATTGGTACTTCAGTTTTCTATTGATTTCCATTTGCATGGAAAATTTTTGGCATCCACTCAGTTTCATTCTATATGTGTCCCTAGGTCTGAAGTGGATCTCTTGTAGACAGTGTATATAGGGGTCTTATTTTTGTATCCATTCAGCCAGTCTATGGCTTTTGCAGCATTTAATCCATTTATATTTAAGGTAATTATTGATAAGTATGTTCCTATTCCCATTTTCTTAATTGTTTTGGATTTGTTTTTATCAGTCTTCTTTCTTCCCTTGTTTTGTTCTCTTCTCTTGTGGTTTGGGTCTGCAGTGTTGTGTTTGGGTTGCTTTATCTTTTTTGTGTGTATCTATTGTAGATTTTTGGTTTGCAGTTCTCATGAGGTTTTGATATAGCAGTCTATATATACACAAAGTTGTTTTGAGTTGCTTGTCTCTTAATTTCAAATGCAGTTCCCATTTCCTGCATTTGTAATCTCCTCTTCTCATGGTTGCTTGTTTTGTTATCCTATTTGCATCTGGATGATTTTTCTATTATTACTTTATGTTTGCCTTTACTGGTGAGCTTTCCCATTTGTGATTTTCTTGTTTCTAGTTGTGCCCTCTTTTTTCCCCCACCTAGAGCATTTCCTTTAGCATTAGCTGTAAGGCTGGTTTGGTGGTACTGAATTCTCTTAGCTTTTGCTCGTCTGTAAAGCTTTTGATTTCTCTGTCAAATCTGAATGAGAGCCTTGCTGGGTAGAGTATTCTTTGTTGTAGGTTTTTCCCTTTCATCACTTTAAATATATCATGCCACTGTTTTCTGGCCTGCAGAGTTTCTGCAGAAATATCAGCTGATCACCTCATGGGGATTCCCTTGTGTGTTATTTCTTGCTTTTCCCTTGCTGCTTTTAATATTTTTCTTTGTATTTAATTTTTGTCATTTTGATTTTTTAATACATTTATTTAGTTAGTTATCGGCTGCATTGGGCCTTCATTGCTGTACATGGGCTTTCTCTAGTTACAGTGAGTGGGGGCTACTCTTCATTGTGGTGAGCAGTTGCCTCATTGCAGTGGCTTCTCTTTGTTGCAGAGCAAGGGCTCTAGGCATGTTGGCTTCAGTAGTTGTGGCATGCAGGCTCAATAGTTGTGGCTCATGGGCTCTAGAGCACAGGCTCAATAGTTGTGGCTCATGGGCTTAGTTGCTCCATGGAATGTGAGATTTTCCTGGAGCAGAGATCAAACCCATGTGCCCTGCACTGGCAAGTAGATTCTTAACCACTGAACCACCAAGGAAGTCCCTGTCATTTTGATTAACGTATATCTTGACATGTTCCTCCTTGGGTTTATCCTGTATGGGACTATATGTTCTTACTAGATTTGGGTGACTGTTTCCTTTCCCATGTTAGGGAAGTTTTTGGCTATAATCTCTTCAAATATTTTCTCAGGCCCTTTCCCTTTCTCTTCTTTTGGGACCCCTTTAGTGTGAATGTTGGTGCATTTAATGTTGTCCCAGAGGTGTCTGAGACTGTCCTCATTTCTTTTCATTCTTTTTAATTTATTCTGTTCTGTGGAAGTGATTTACACCACTCTGTTTTCCAGGTTACATATTCATTCTTCTGCCTCAGTTATTTAGCTATTGATTCTTTCTAGTGTATTTTTCATTTCAGTTATTCTGTTGTACATCTCCATTTGGTTTTTAAATCTTCTTTCTCTTTGTTAAACATTTTTTATCTTCCCAGTCTGTGCATCCATTCATTTTCTGAGATTTTGAATCATCTTTGCTATCATCACTCTGAATTCTTTTCCAGGCAGATTGCCTATCTCCTCTTCGCTTAGTTCTTGTGGATTTTTATCTTGTTCCTTTTTCTGTAACATATTTCTCTGTCATCTCCTTCTGTCTACCTTTCTGTGTTTGTGGTCTCTTTTCCAGAGGCTGCAGGATCATACTTCCCCTTGCTTCTGGTGTCTGAACCTCTGGTGGGTGAGGTTGGTCCCGGGGCTTGTATAGGTGTCCTATTGGGACTGGTGCCTGCCCTCTGGTGGTTGGAACTGGATCTTCTCCCTCTGGTGGGCAGGGCCATGTCAAGGGGTGTATCTTGAGGAGGCTTTGAGCTGAGTAAGACTTTAGATAGCCTGTCTTCTGATGGGTGGGGTTGTGGTCCTATCTTGTTGGTTGTTTGGCCTGAGTCTTTCCAGCACTGGAGCCTACAGGTTGTTGGTGGGGCCAGGTCTTGGTGCCAAAATGCAGACCTCTGGGAGAGCTCACACAGGTCAATATTCCCTGTGGCCTCTCCTACTGGTCTCCTTTACTCCACAGTGAGCTACAGCCAACTTTTGCCTCCCCACAAGACCCTCCAAGACATCTAGGTATGTCTAGCCCAGGTTGCTATGGAGGCACTGCTTTGTGCTGGGTCCCAGTGCACATGAGACCTTGTGTGCACCCTCCAAGAGTAGAGTCTCTGTTTCCTCCAGCCCTGTGGAGCTCCTGTACTCAAGCCCTGCTGGCCTTCAAGGCGGAATGCTCTGGTGGCTCTTTCTCTTGACGCCAGACCCTCAGACTGTCTTGGAGGGCTATTTTTATGTTGGAACATCCCTGTGTAGTCTGTGTAGGTTTAATATTTTTTGCTGCGAGGGCAGTTTTTAGTACAGATGTCTGCCACCTCTTTTCTCAGTGTATACAGGCCATTATCCCGTTGATAGATGTGACTCATGCTGTGATAACCAGAGCCTGTACTGCATATTAAGCAGGCCCTTCCCTTTGCTCTGTGGTTGTCACTGCCTTGTCAGTGGTGGGGGTTGCTCCCTACTTGTTGGAGTGGAGGCCCCGATATCTATTTCTTAGCTGTGTTTCTGACCTGCTGTGTGAGGTAGGGGGATTGGAGCACACCCACTGTGAGAGAAGCCACTGAGTATTCCTCCTCTGGAGTTGTTCATCCATGGATGTGCTCTATTGTCAACTTTCATCCATTATGTGGGCTCTCAGATTGCACTGCTGTTGGTATTGCTCTCGGCCCCACCTTAACTGTGGTTATGCAGGCAATTGGTCCTGGTGCTTCTCAGGTGTTGTTTTCACCAGACCACCAGTGTAGATCTACTGAAGTCAGGTCCCAGGATTGCAGTAATCATGGATCTGGACCTGCTGTAGGCACTATGAGGGCAGCTCAGACTCTGGTCTGACCCAACCCCATTGTATATGTGCTCACAATGTCCATACACACAAAAGCTAAAGCTAGACCCCACTTGGCTGCTAAAGCTAGACCTGTCTTGACTGTGGGAGCACTCATTGTATGTTCAGATGTTCTACAGGTACTGAGTTTACAAAGCCAGTTGCGAGGGTGTAAATCTGCAGTTTGTGCAGTTGTGAGGAGAGATTTCAGTACTTATTCCTTAGTTGCATGGCCCCTGGGGATCAGCTGTGGTTTCAGCCCTACCTCTGCCTGTGGGCCATCCACAGGTGTCTGCTCCTGAGGCTGCCCTGGAGCACATGAGCCCACCCCAGCAGGGAGGGGGAGTGGAGGCAGTGGCAAGTGGGGGCACAAGAGCTCACCCCTGTGGGGAGGGGATATGGAGGAGGTGGTAGCCAGGGACATGAGAGCCCTTCTTGGTGGGGATGGGGTGTGGAAGAGGTGATAGCTGGGGACACAAGAGCCTGCCGTGGTGGAGAGGGCGCACAGAGGAGGCAGTTTCCTGGGGTGCAAGTGCCCACCCCAGTGGGAGCCCTTCTTAGTGCCAGGGAGGCACAGGCTGGTGCATGGGGAGAGAGGTCACAATGGTGGCTCTGCCCTTTGTGCATCACTCAGCAATAGTGCTTCACTTCTATGGTGGTCCAGGCTTCCTCCACAAGCAGTTGTGGAGGAAGCCTGGACCACCAGTTGTGGAGCTCCTCACTCCCATCCCCTCATGTTGTCTCCTCATAGCCAACATCAGTCCTCTCCCTGGGCCTGCCCCACGTTCCAGCACACAGCCCCTGACCACACTGGCAGACACATGTCTCAGGCTAGTGCATAATGGGCTGTGGCACAGACCATCTGTGTAGGTCTTACTCTGTCATGCCTGCAGCAGACCATTTGCTCTGCTTTCCTCCAAGCCCATGAAGCTCTCCTTCTGTCTCAGCCAATATCCCCACCAGTGTGGGGACTTCCCAGATGCAGGAACCTCTCCTCTCCTTCAGCTCCCCACACCAGGGATGCAAGTCCCATTCCACTTCCTCTCCTTTTCTTTTTTCCTTCCTACCCAGTTATGCAGGGATCTTTCCTGTCCTTTTATGTGTCCAAGGTCCTCTGCTAGTGTTCGGCAGGTGCTCTGTGAGAATTTTTCCATTGGTAGGTGTATTCTTTTTTCTTTCTTTCTTTCTTTCTTTTTTTTTTTTTTTTTTTTTTTTTTGGATTGGGTTTTTTTTTTTTTTTTTTTTTTTGATATTGAGCAGCATGAGCTGCTTGTATATTTTAGAGATTAAACCTTTGTCGATTGCATTGTTTGCAAATATTTTCTCCCATCCTGAGGGTTTTCTTTTCATCTTGTTTATGGTTTCCTTTGCTGTGCAAAAGCTTTTAAGTTTCATTAGGCCCCACTTGTTTGTTTTTGTTTTTATTTCTGTTACTCTAGGAGGTGGGTCAAAAACGATCTTGCTGTGATTTATGTCAAAGAGTGTTCTGCCTAGGTTTTCCTCTAGGAGTTTAATAGTATCTTGTTTTACATTTAGTTCCTTAATACATTTAGAGTTTATTTTTGTGTATGGTGTTAAAGAATGTTCTAATTTCATTCTTTTACATGTAGCTGTCCAGTTTTCCCAGCACTGCTTATTGAAAAGACTATCTTTTCTCCATGTATAGTCTTGCCTCCTTTGTCATAGATTAATTGACCATAGGTGCATAGATTTACTTCTGGGGTTTCTATTCTGTTCCATTTATCTATATTTCTGGGTTTTTTTTTTCAAATACCATACTGTTTTGATTACTGTTGCTTTGTAGTATAGCATAGTCTGAAGTCAAGGAGTCTGTTTCCTCCAGCTTCATTTTTCTTTCTCAAGATTGCTTTGGCTATTCAGGGTCTTTTGTGTTTCCATACAAACTAAAAAAAAAATGTTCAAGTTTTGTGAGAAATGCCATTGTTAATTAGATGGGGATTGCATATAATCTGCAGATTGCCTTGGGTAGTATAGTCATTTTGACAATCCAAGAACATGGTATACCTCCATCTGTGTCATGTTTGATTTCTTTCATCATATAGTTTTCAGAGTACCAGTCTTTTGCCTCCTTTGGTAGGTTTATTCCCACGTATTTTATTCTTTTTGACCTGATGGTAAATGGCATTGTTCCCTTAATTTCTCTTTCTGATTTTTCATTGTTAATGTATAGAAATGTAGGAGATTCTTGTCTATTAATTCTTTTATCCTGTGACTTTACTGAATTAATTGATGAGCTCTAATAGTTTTCTGGTAGTGTCTTTAGGATTTTCTATATATAGTATCATATGATACGAAAAGAGTGATAGTTTTACTTCTTTTCCAATTTAGAATTCTTTTATTTCTTCTGTGATTGCTGTGGCTAGGACTTCCAATACCATGTTAACTAAAAGTGTGAGAGTGGGCATCCTTGTCTTCTTCCTGATCTTAGAGGAAATGCTTTCAGCTTTTTGACACTGGGCATGATGTTAGCTATGGGTTAGTCATATATGACCTTTATTATGTTGAGGTAGGTTCCCTCTATGCCCACTTTCTAAACAGTTTTTTTAATCATACATAGATGTTGAATTTTAGCAAACATTTTTTCTACATATTGATATGATGATATGGTTTTCATTCTTCAGTTTTTTTAATGTGGTATATCACACGGATTGATTTGTGGATATTGAAAAATCCTTGCATTCCTAGGATAAATCCCACTTGATCATGGTGTGTGATTGTTTAATGTATTGTTGGATTTGGTTTGCTAGTATTTTGTTTAGAATTTTTACATTTATGTTCATGAATTATATTGGCCTATAATTTTCTTTTTTGTGCATGTGTTATCTTTGTGTGGTTTTGGTATCAGGGTTATGGCAGCCTCATAGAATGAGTTTAAAAGTGCTCATTCTTCTGAAATTTTTTTGGAATAGTTTCACGTATGGGTGTTAAGTCTTCTCTAAATGTTTGATAGAATTCACCTGTGAAGTTACCTGGTCCTGGACTTTTGTTTCTTGGGAATTTTTATATTACTGATTCAATTTTAGTACTGCAATTGGTCTGTTCATATTTTCTATTTCTTCCTGGTTCCATCTTGGGAACTGTATATTTCTTAGAGTTGTGCATGTCTTATAGGTTGTCCATTTTATTGGCATATACTTGCTTGTAGTAGTCTCTTATTGTCCTCTGTATTTCTGTGGTGTTTGTTGTCACTTCTAGATTTTCATTTATAATTTTATTGATTTGAGCCCTCTCCCTTTTTTCTTGTTGAGGCTGACTAAAGGTTTATCAGTTTTGTTTATCCCAATCTACATGTCCATCAACAAATGAATGGATAAAAAGACGTGGTACATATATACAATGGAATATTACTCAGCCATAAAAAGGAATGAAATTGGGTCATTTGTAGAGACATGGATGGCCCTAGAGTCTATCACACAGAGTGAAGTAAGTCAGAAAGAGGAAAACAAATTTTGTATATTAATGCATATATGTGGATTCCAGAAAAATGGTACAGATGAACCTATTTGCAGGGCTGGAATAGAGACATGGACATAGAGAACAAGCATGGACATGGGGGAGGGGTGTTGGATGAATTGGGAGATTGGGGTTGGCATATATACACTGCCATGTGTAAAACAGATAGCTAATGGGAAGCTTCTATATAGCACCTGGAGCTCAGCTCAGTGCTCTGTGGTGACTTAGATGGGTGGGATGGGGGTGGGGTGGGAGGGAGGTCCAAGAAGAAGAGGATATATGTATACATATAACTGATTTACTTTGTTGTATAACAGAAACTAACACAACATTGTAAAGCAACTATATCCCAATTTAAAAAAAGAACCATCTTTTAGTTTCATTGCTCTTTTTTTTAAATTTTATTTATTTATTTATTCTTTTGGGGGGGTACACCAAATTCAATCATCTGTTTTTATACACATATCCCCGTATTCCCTCCCTCCCTTGACTCCCCCCCACCATCCCCCGAGTCCCCCCGACCTTCCCCATCCCAGTCCTCTAAGGCATCTTCCATCCTCAAGTCGAACTCCCTTTGTTATACAACAACTTCCCACTGGCTATCTATTTTACACTTGGTAGTATATATATGTCTGTGCTACTCTCTCGCTTCATCTCAGCTTCCCCTTCACCCCCTGCCCCCTCCCAAACCTCGAGTTCTCCAGTCCATTCTCTGCACCTGCGTCCTTGGTTTTGTCACTGAGTTCATCAGTACCATTTTTAGATTCCATATATGTGAGTTAGCATACAATATTTGTCTTTCTCTTTCTGACTTACTTCACTCTGTATGACAGACTCTAGGTCTATCCACCTCATTACATATAGCTCCATCTCATCCCTTTTTATAGCTGAGTAATATTCCATTGTATATATATGCCACATCTTCTCTATCCATTCGTTTGTTAATGGGCATTTAGGTTGCTTCCATGTCCTAGCTATTGTAAATAGTGCTAAAGTAAACATTATGGTACATGTTTCTTTTGGGATTATGGTTTTCTTTGGGTATATGCCCAGTAGTGGGATGACTGGATCATATGGTAGTTCTATTTGTAGTTTTTAAGGAACCTCCAAATTGTTTTCCATAGTGACTGTACCAACTTACAGTCCCACCAACAGTGCAGGAGATTTCCCTTTTCTCCACACCCTCTCCAACATTTGTTGTTTCCAGATTTTGTGATGATGGCCATTCTGATCGGTGTGAGGTGATACCTCATTGTGGCTTTGACTTGCATTTCTCTGATGATGAGTGATGTTGAGCATCTTTTCATGTGTTTGTTGGCCATCTGTATGTTTTCTTTGGAGAAATGTCTATTTAGGTCTTCTGCCCATTTGTGGATTGGGTTATTTGCTTTTCTGGTATGAAGCTTCATAAGCTGCTTGTATATTTTGGAGGTTAATCCTTTGTCCGTTGTTCCATAGGCAACTATTTTTTCCCATTCTGAGGGTTGCCTTTTAGTCTTGTTTGTGGTTTCTTTCGCTATGCAAAAGCTTTTAAGTTTCATGAGGTCCCATTTGTTTATTCTCGATTTTATTTCCATGATTCTAGGAGGTGGGTCAAAAAGGATGTTGCTTTGATGGATGTCATAGAGTGTTCTGCCCATGTTTTCCTCTAGGAGTTTTATAGTGTCTGGCCTTACATGTAGGTCTTTCATCCATTTGGAGTTGATTTTTGTGTATGGTGTTAGGAAGTGTTCTAATTTCCTTCTTTGACATGTTGCTGTCCAATTTTCCCAGCACCACTTATTGAAGAGGCTGTCTTTTTTCCATTGTATACTTGTGCCTCCTTTGTCAAAGAGATGGTGCCCATATGAGTTTGGGCTTACTTCTGAGTTCTCTATTCTATTCCATTGATCTTCTTTTCTATTTTTGTGCCAGTACCATACTGTCTTGATCACTATGGCCTTGTAGTATAGTTTGAAGTCAGGAAGCCTGATTCCACCAACTCCATTTTTCCTTCTCAAGATTGCTTTGGCTATTCGGGGTCTTTTGCATTTCCATACAAATCGTAAGATTTCTTGCTCTAGTTCTGTGAAAAATGCCATTGGTAATTTGATTGGGATTGCATTGAATCTGTAAATTGCTTTGGGTAGTCCAGTCATTTTCACGATGTTGATTCTTCCAATCCAGGAACATGGTATGTCCCTCCATCTGTTTGTGTCATCTTTGATTTCTTTCATCAGTGTCTTAAAGTTTTCTGCATACAGATCTTTTGCCTCCTTAGGCAGGTTTATTCCTAGGTATTTTCTTCTTTTGGTTGCAATGGTGAATGGGAGAGTTTCCTTAATTTCTCTTTCTGCTCTTCCGTTGTTTGTGTATAGGAATGCAAGAGATTTCTGTGCATTAATTTTGTATCCTGCTACTTTACTAAACTCATGAATTAGTGCTAGCAGTTTTCTGGTAGAGTCTTTAGGTTTTCTATATATAATATCATGTCATCTGCAAAGAGTGACAATTTTACTTCTTCTTTTCCAATTTGGATTCCTTTGATTTCTTTTTCTTCTCTGATTGCTGTGGCTAACACTTCCAAAACTATGTTGAATAATAATGGTGAGAGTGGACACCCTTGTCTTGTTCCTGTTCTTAGAGGGAATTCTTCCAGTTTTTCCCCATTGAGAACGATGTTGGCTTTTGGTTTCTCATATATGGCTTTTATTATGTTGAGGTAATTTCCTTCTATGCCCATTTTCTGGGGAGCTTTTATCATAAATGGATGTTGATCTTTGTCAAAAGCTTTTTCTGCATCTATTGAGATTATCATATGGGTTTTATCCTTCAATTTGTTGATAGGATGTATCACATTGATTGATTTGCGTATATTGAAGAATCCTTGCATCCCAGGGATAAACCCCACTTGATCATGGTGTATGATTTTTTTAATGTGCTGTTAGATTCTGTTAGCTAGTATTTTGTTGAGGATTTTTGCATCTATATTCATCAGTGATATTGGTCTGTAATTTTCTTTTTTTGTGACATCTTTGCCTGGTTTTGGTATCAGGGTGATGGTGGCCTCGTAGAATGAGTTTGGGAGTGTTCCTCCTTCTGCAATATTTTGGAAGAGTTTGAGAAGGATAGGTGTTAGCTCTTCTCTAAATGTTTGATAGAATTCGCCCTTGAACCCATCTGGTCCTGGGCTTTTGTGTGTTGGGAGATTTTTAATCACTGCCTCAATTTCCGTACTTGTGATTGGTCTGTTCATGGTTTTATTTCTTCCTGATTTAGTCTTGGAAGATTATATTTTTCTAAGAATGTATCCATTTCTTCCAGGTTATCCAATTGATTGGCATATAGTTGCTTGTAGTAGTCTCTCATGATGTTTTGTATTTCTGAGGTGTCCGTTGTGACTTCTCCTTTTTCATTTCTAATTCTGTTGATTTGCATCTTCTCCCTTTTTTCCTTGATGAGTCTGGCTAATGGTTTATCAATTTTGTTAATCTTCTCAAGGAACCAGCTTTTAGTTTTATTAATTTTTGCTATGGCTTCCTTCCTTTCTTTTTCATTTATTTATGCTCTGATCTTTATGATTTCTTTCCTTCCGCTCCCTTTGGGGTTTCTTTGTTCTTCTTTTTCTAATTGTTTTAGGTGTAAGGTTAGGTTGTTTATTCGATAATTTTCTTGTTTCTTAAGGTAGGACTGTATTGCTATAAACTTCCCTCTTAGAACTGCTTTTACTGTGTCCCATAGGTTTTGGGTTGTTGTGTTTTCGTTGTCATTTGTTTCTAAATATTTTTGGATTTCCTCTTTGATTTCTTTAGTGATTTCTTGGTTGTTTAATAGTGAATTATTTAGACTCCATGTGTTTGTATTTTTTGCAGATTTTTTTCCTGTAATTGATATCTAGTCTCATGGCGTTGTGGTCAGAGAAGATGCTTGATATGATTTCAATTTTCTTGAATTTGCTGAGGTTTGATTTGTGACCCAAGATGTGATCTATCCTTGAAAATGTTCCATGTGCACTTGAGAAGAAAGTGTATTCTGTCGTTTTTGGATGGGATGTCCTATAAATATCAATGAAGTCGAGATGGTCTAATGTGTCATTTAAAGCTTGTGTGTCCTTATTTATTTTCTGTTTGGATGATCTGTCCATTGATGTAAGTGGGGTGTTCAAATCTCCTACTATTATTGTGTTCCTGTCGATGTCCCCCTTTATAGCTGTTAGCATTTGCCTTATGTATTGAGGTGCTCCTATGTTGGGGGCATGGATATTTACCATTGTGATATGTTCTTCTTGAATGGATCCCTTGATCATTATGTAGTGTCCTTCCTTGTCTCTTGTAATAGTCTTTACTTTCAAGTCTAATTTGTCTGATATGAGTATTGCTACTCCAGCTTTCTTTTGACTTCCATTTGCATGGACTATCTTTTTCCATCCCTTTCCTTTCAGTCTATATGTATCCCTTGGTCTGAAGTGGGTTTCTTGTAGGCAGCATATAGAAGGGTCTTGTTTTTGTATCCATTCAGCCAGTCTGTGTCTTTTGGTTGGAGCATTTAATCCATTGCCGAGACCAGCTCGGCGACTCGAGGCGAGTGATGGGTGCCGCAAGCTTGAAGAAGACACAGACACAGACTGAAGGGAAAAGTGGGACCGGGGGGCTCAAGACCTCTCGGATCAAGAGCGCTGCTGACTCATCCCAGGTTGCTTTTATTGAGTTCCTCAGCTAACATTCTCAGGTTACACTCATAAACAATCAAAGGCCTCACATGACTGGGGCAATGATCCTTGTTTGCCTCCTGGGTCCGAGCTGAGCAGGTGTGGATTTGAGCTGGGTGTGGAGAGCAAAACAGCCCTGGGGGCAGGAGACCTCTCTCAGATATTGGGGGTCTGTGCCCCACCCGTGTTGGCCCCTCTGAGACTGTGCCTGTCTTAGGTTGTTCCTCCCTTGAGGAATCTTACCCATCTCTGGCTAACCAGCCATCCTTCAGGACCAAACAGGGTGATATTAGTCTCCACGCCCCGCACCCTCAGCTCCTCCACTGCTCAAGCAGGACATTCTGAATCCCATCGCTCAGCCCACATACTTCAACATTTTCAAGGTTACAAAAAGTTTCCCGAATGTCTTCTCACATCTCCCCCTTTTTGTTTTCGTAGGAGAAGATAAGCCTGTAGGAGAAGATAAGCCTATTCGAGTTATTTCTTTTTCAGTCAATCCTTGGAGCATTCCTCCTGTGCACCTGAGAACTTAAACATAGGATAATTAAAAGACAACAAAAAGTATCAAAATGCTTAGGAGACTGCTATTCATGCCTTTTATCCAATCCAATGGATGCAATGCTTTTAATCCACCAGCTATACTTTGTAAAGTAGCACTTTGGTGTAGAGACTGCAAAAATCATATTGCATGCCAGTTATTTTAGTTTGTAATTGTTGTATGTCCAGTGTGAGACCATCCGCTCCATATCCCAGCAGATGTGTCATTGGCATCATGGCCATTCCAGATTTGTAATGTTCTTAAACTTAAGGGAAGTTTCCATATTTCTGTTTGAGCTCTGCCATTCTCTAATTGAGGCAGCAAAGGCAATTTGCCAACTTACACAATTTTGGAAACAAGCCTGAATTTCTTTAGTAGTTAAATTAATAATTATATGTGAAGGGTCAGTTCCAATTAAATGCTTACTTCGATTTCTTCCCTTCAGAACCAACTGAGTTAATAATTCTAAATAAGGTGACAAGGATTTTACCATAGTATTTGCTAAAAACAACCATTCCACAATTCCTTCATTTTGCATTAATATCCCCGTAGGTGAATGAGGAGAAGGTAATATAATTAATTGCAATGGCTGATTAACAGTTACTCTCTGTAATTGAGAAGAATGAATTTTATTTTCTACAAGTTTTAGTTCCTCTAAAGCAGCTGATGTTAAAGTTCTTGGACTATTTAATTTTGAATCTCCTTTTAACAAAGCAAATAGGTTAGACAATGCATAGGTGGGGATCCCTATGCATGGGCGAAGCCAATTAATATCTCCTAGGAGTTTTTGCAAATCATTAAGAGTTTGGATTTGATCTGACCTCAGTTCCACCTTTTGTGGTCTAATAGTTGTTCTATCAACTATTGTGCCCAAATATTGATATGGGCTATGCATTTGTACCTTTTCCGGAGCTATTTTAAGTCCTGCTTTATCAAGGCAAAGCTGCATGCTAATATACACAGAAGTAAGTAAATCTTGATTAGGAGCAGCACACAAGATATCATCCATGTAATGGATAAGATAACAATTAGGAAATTCTAGTCGTACTGGTTCAAGGGCTTTAGCAACAAAATTCTGGCAAATAGTAGGGCTA
Organism: Hippopotamus amphibius kiboko; assembly: GCF_030028045.1. Taxonomy (NCBI): domain Eukaryota; kingdom Metazoa; phylum Chordata; class Mammalia; order Artiodactyla; family Hippopotamidae; genus Hippopotamus; species Hippopotamus amphibius. The sequence goes on from NC_080186.1 coordinate 105,795,459, forward strand.
TTCAACATGCCTTGAGGTAACACCTTCCATTGAAACCTTTTTCGAGGGTCTTTATTATTTAGTGCAGGCACAGAAAAAGCAAATTTTTCTTTATCCTTGGGATTTAATGGAATGGTGAAAAAGCAGTCTTTCAGATCAATAACTATGAGAGGCCAATTAGCAGGGATCATATTAGGTGATGGGAGGCCTGGTTGTAAGGCCCCCATTGGTTGTATAACTGCATTGACTGCTCTGAGATCTGTTAATAAACGCCATTTACCAGTTTTTTTCTTTATTGGAAATACTGGAGCGTTCCATGGGCTAAAAGATTCTTCAATATGTCCTTTTTCTAACTGTTCAGTCACTAATTCTGTTAGAGCTTCTAACTTTTCTATGGTTAAAGGCCATTGCTCAACCCATACAGGTATATCAGTTTTCCAGGTCAATGGGATTGGTGCTGGGGGAAGCAGTAAGCTTTTACGAACAGTGGCCACTAGTGAAAAGATTGATATCCAAGACCTTCTCTATTTGCATTACCTTCAGCTGGAATGGGAAATAGTTTCTCTTGATGATATTTACCAAGACCTAACCCTGGCTGATATCCTTGATTTAATAGCATTTCTTGACTTTGCATACTATAAGTATCTATCGTTGGAATGTGGATTTCAGCCTTCCATTGTTGCAATAAATCCCTTCCCCATAAATTAATGGGAAGGTCTGCTATATAGGGTTGTAAGTGGGCTGGCTGCCCATCTGGGCCAATACAAGGCAATATTTTAGCACTTTGCTGCAAGCCATGAGCTCTACCTAAACCTACCACTGTAATGTCTGCAGGACAAGTAGGCCAGCGAGAAGGCCAGTGATTACTGCTTATAATTGAAACATCAGCACCTGTGTCTATTAATCCTCTAAAAGCTTTTCCATTTATAGTTACTGAGTACGTCGGGCATGTTTCTAAAATTTTTTCAGAGAGGAAAACTCCAGCCTCTCCTGTGCTTCCAAAGCCTCTCGTTCTCCTTACTTTTGTACTATTGCCAATCTTATAATATGGCAGAATAAGCAACCGTGCTATTCTATCACCTGGATGGGCTTTCCATGGAACCGAAGTTGATATCATCACTTTAATTTCTCCAGTATAATCATTATCAATTACTCCAGTATGAATTCTAATTCCTTTTGATGTTAAACCAGACCTTCCTAGTATTAAGCCAATGGTTTCTTTTGGCAAAGGTCCAGTAATTCCTGTCCTGACCAATGTTGGAGTTTCTCCAGGCACTATAATAATAGATTCTGCACAAGGAAGGTCTAAGGCTGTGCTGCCTGCTGTGGCTGGTGATAATTCCATGGCATTTCAGAGTATTGGGCCATTTCTGCCTGTTTCTAGATCTGATAGGCTCCCTTTGGTTGTGGGGCTAGGAGTGAGCCCCATTGATAGTTTCCCGACAAAGGGGTTCCATCCTTAGGGAAGTTAGATTTACACTGGCTTGACCAGTGAAATCCTTTTCCACATCTTGGACAAAGTCCAGGCTGTTTTTGCCCTTTGATTACATTATCTTGAAAATTAACAGCCCTTCTATCCACTCTCTTCCTACATTGTTTCTTTGTATGTCCTTGTTTACCACAGTTAAAGCATTTCCCTGGAAATTGGTTATTTATTTTCAGTCCAGCCATAGCTTGTGCCATCATTGTTGCTTTAAAGCTCTCAGTTCCCACTCCCTGACACACTCTAATATAATCATTTAATGTTCCCTTTCCTTTCATAGATCCAATGGCCTTCTTACAATCTGTATTCGCATTTTCAAAGGCCAATAATTGCAAAATAGTATCAGCAGCCTCAGCATTAGTGATCTGCCGCTTGATAGTCTCCTGTAATCTGGCAATAAATTCAGTATAGGGCTCTCTTGCCCCCTGCATGATCTTTTGAAAAGAGACAGGAGCTTGCCCTTTAGCTTCTATTTTCTCCCAGGCTCTTAAACAACAATGTCTCACCTGTTCTATGGCCTGATCTTCCATCAGAATCTGATCTTGAACTCTGCCCCAATTTCCACTACCTATCAATTGATCCAAGGAGATAGGAATCTGCCTTGCTCGATTGTGGTTTGCCATAGTTTCAGCATGATCACACCACCAGGTTTTGAATTGTAAAAATTCTCCCAGGGCTAGTACTGCACGAGCCAACGTTGCCCAATCAGCTGGAATCAAACGAGAGCCTTCGGCTACTCCCTGTATGATACCTATGGTGAATGGAGAATTTACTCCATAATTTTGTACTGCTTGTTTTAATTCTTTCAATATTTTGAAGGGTATCGGCTCATGTACTGCCTCATAAATTCCATTGGGATTATTAGGATCCACTCCAGGTGCCACCCTTTCATAAATAGTCACTGGAAATGCCATTTGCATAGCTTCCAGATCTCCCTCTTGTCTAGCCTGTAAAATACCCTTCTGTAAGGGTGATAAAACTGAGTGTCCTATAGACACAGGAAAGGCATAAACTCCCCCAGGCGGCATTAAAGAGGGTGGAGGAGGGGGCAGTATAGGAAGTTTGCCCTCCTCCACAACTGAGGGAGCCGAGGATCTTAATCCCTCAGCCATTTGTATTCCCTTTTGTTTTTCAGTTTCGTTTGGCACCGCACATGCCCATCGGTCCTCTGACGGACCAGCTTCTTCATCAAAGCTATCATCTGAGCCTTCAGGAGCCCGTAGAGGCTCTAATAGAGACTCTAATACTGACTTAATCAGAGACCACATTTGACCGAACAGAACCTGGTATGGGAGTCCCTTTAGAATGCAAGTTTTTAAGTTCGTTCCCAACCTTATCCCTAAGTACATAAACCCAGTGTTAGCCTAAAGAAGGAAACCACATACAGTATTCTCAACTATTTGCAGAATTTCTAACAATCGACCTTCACTTGCTTTTTACAAGACCTTCACTTGCTTTTTACTCCACCTGCCCTTAGGAGCTGCCGTAACAGGCATACATCTGGTCGATATTAATCTAAACTTTTATTTCCCATATTTTACCCCGAACATAGACTACCCAAAAGATTTACTTACTGGCAGGATTTTCTCAGAGGCCTCTTACTCTCCTCTTGGGGGCTTCATGGCACTTCCCAATTCTTTACTTTTATCAATTTCACTTTCCGTGAACCTTCGTCACTCAAGCCTTTCGAGCCCCACGTTGGGCGCCACTTGCCGAGACCAGCTCGGCGACTCGAGGCGAGTGACGGGTGTCGCAAGCTTGAAGAAGACACAGACACAGACTGAAGAGAAAAGTGGGACCGGGGGGCTCAAGACCTCTCGGATCAAGAGCCCTGCTGACTCATCCCAGGTTGCTTTTATTGAGTTCCTCAGCTAACATTCTCAGGTTACACTCATAAACAATCAAAGGCCTCACATGACTGGGGCAATGATCCTTGTTTGCCTCCTGGGTCCGAGCTGAGCAGGTGTGGATTTGAGCTGGGTGTGGAGAGCAAAACAGCCCTGGGGGCAGGAGACCTCTCTCAGATATTGGGGGTCTGTGCCCCACCCGTGTTGGCCCCTCTGAGACTGTGCCTGTCTTAGGTTGTTCCTCCCTTGAGGAATCTTACCCGTCTCTGGCTAACCAGTCATCCTCTAGGGCCAAACAGGGTGATACAAGGAAGGCTCTATGCACCACCCCTGTTGGCCCCTCTGCGGCTGTGCCTGTCTTAGGTTGTTCCTCCTCTGAGGAATCTTACCCGTCTTTGGCTAACCAGCCATCCTTCAGGACCAAACAGGGTGATATTAGTCTCCACGCCCCGCACCCTCAGCTCCTCCACTGCTCAAGCAGGACATTCTGAATCCCATCACTCAGCCCACATACTTCAACATTTTCAAGGTTACAAAAAGGTTCCCGAATGTCTTCCCACAATCCATTTACATTTAAAGTGATTATTGACATGTGTGTTCCAATTACCATTTTCTGAATTGTTTTGGGTTTGTATTTGTAGGTGTTTTCCTTTTCTTGTGTGTCCTACTTAGAGAAGTTCCTTTAGCACTTGTTGTAAGGCTGGTTTGGTGGTGCTGAATTCTCTTAACTTTTGCTTGTCTGTAAAGCTTTTGATTTCTCCATGGAATCTGGCTGAGATTCTTGCTGGGTAGAGTATTCTTGGCTGTAGGTTTCTCTCTTTCAGGACTTTCAGTATGTCCTGCCATTCCCTTCTGGCCTGCAGAGTTTCTGTAGAGAGGCCAGCTGTTATCCTTATGGGTTTTCCCTTATATGTTATTTGTTGCTTTTCTCTTGCTGCTTTTAATATTTTTTCTTTGTGTTTAATTGTCATTAGTTTGATTAATATGTGCCTTGGTGTATTTCTCCTTGGGTTTATTCTGTATGAGACTCTCTGTGCTTCTTGGACTTGGTTAATTATTTCCTTTCCCATGTTGGAGAAGTTTTCCACTATAACCTCTTCAAATATTTTCTCAGACCCTTTCTTTGTTTCTTCTTCTTCTGGGATGCCTATGATTCGAATGTTGGTATGCTTAATGTTATCACTGAGGTCTCTGAGACTGTCTTCTATTCTTTTTGTTCTTTTTTCTTTTCCTGCTCTGTGGCATTTATTTCCCCCATTCTATCTTCCAACTCACTTATTCGTTCTTCTGCCTCAGTCATTATGCTGGTTATAGCATCTAGAGTATTTTTAATTTCGGTTATTTTGTTACCCATTGCTGTTTGTTTTTCTGAGTTCTTATGAACTGTTTCTTGTACTTTCTCTATTTTGTTATCGAGATTTTGTATCATTTTTACTATCATTACTCTGAATTCTTTTTCAGGCACTTTTCCTATGTCCTCCTCATTTATTTGGTCTTGTGGGGTTTTTTTCCTGCCCCTTTGCCTGCATGGTGTTTCTTTGTTTCCTCATGGTTGTCCAAGCTTTTGGGGTTGCTTGTCCTGGCGATAGAGGTGTTTATAGAAGACTGTCCAAGCCTCAGACTAATGTCCAAGGATTGAATTAAACAAATACTAAGTCTAGGAAACACATACATGTATATGACACACAATTACTGAATCCATTAGGACATAAGGCTCTGGAAAGACCTGACAGAACCCCAGTATGCTATCAGATATTCATAAAGAAACCCAACAGAAATTGACAACTGAAACAGAACAAATCAGAGACAAAAGCAAAAGCAAGCAAACAAACAAATAACACCTTACACATACAAACACTAATCCAGGGAGATTTTGTAAGCTAGGATCAAATATAGAAAAGAGCTAGGGTACCACCAGACAGAATGGAGATTCTCAGAATGAAATTAGACAGTTGTACTAAGAAGTAAGATAAAGACAAAAACCTAATATTAAATACCAAGGTTGTGCATCATCTGGAGAATAGAGCAAGGAGTCTGAGCAAATCGATAGTGTTGCTTATAAGTATGTAAAGAGAAAATAAACTTAAAATGGCTGGAAGAAAGGGAAACAGAAGAGCACAGTGTGGTTGGAAATATGGAAATAAAAAGAAAGGAATAGAAATGTATAAAAGATAGGGATGAAAGGAAAGTATGTGAACTATATTGTCCATACTACCAAAAACTTAGCTAGATACAGAAGTATATAAAAAGGCAAAAAACTGAAAATAGAATAAAAATATCATTAAAAAATTATGTTATAAAACTTGTAGATCCCTTAGGACTAAGATTGTAATTAATAAAGAAAAAAAAAAAAGAGAGAGAAGAAAAAAAAAAAAATCCAGAACTGATCCCAGAATGGAACAGTTCAATAGGATCAATACAAATATTTCTGTTTCCTTAGAGTCTCAGCTGTAAGTGTCCTTCTACTCGCCTTGAGTTTCTTTGCATATTCTGTGACCAGCAGAGGTTCCTTTATTGTTGTCTGTAAGCGTCAGTGTGTGGGGAGGGAGAGGGTACAATAGTGGCTCCTTCCCCTGGGAGTGAGTGAGCAGTGGTGCACTGTTGTTTCAGTCGGGCTTGGAGGTGCCTGTTGCAGAGGGACGCCGGTGGCTCAGGTGTAAACAGAAAGTCTTAGAATTGGGCCTCTCTCAGGTTTTTTTTGTTTGTTTGTTTTCTCGGCAGCCTCCGTGCTGCCGGCTTTCCAAGGGGTTTTAATCTAGCCCCGCCCAAGTGCCTGAGGGTGCTTGTTATCTCTGAGCACCTTAGGTGGTCCGCAGGGCGTCTCTCCACTGCCCGCTGCAGAGGTGCCCGAAAGAGAGAGAGAGGCTATGTGTGCGGCTCCTCCCCACCACCTGTGAGCCTGCAGCTTCCAGCCGCCATCATGGCCAGGCAGCTCTCAGGGATGGGCACTCCTCGCCGCGGACCTCTTCCCTCCTGTCCTCTCGGCCCATCACCTTATTGGCAACAATATTTCTCACCCTGAACCAGCTCTCCGGTTCCCACGCTCCCTCTCCTGGACCCTCTGTTCAGCTGTAAGTCTATGTCTCAGTCTGGGAACGCTGAACAGTGGTGCGGACCTTCCGTATGTTTCTCACTCCTTCCCATCTGCCACAGCTCTGCCGCTTCACCCTCTTTGAGCCATCGTAGATGCCTCCCTACCAGTTATGTCGGGCTCCTTACAGTCCTTTCTGGTGTCTGAGGCCGTCTGCTGGTGTTCAGCTGGTTGTCTGTGGGAATTATTGCGTCCTTCTGTGCATTCCCAATGCATCTGTGGAGAGGGATGCATTCCACGTCCCTCTACTTCGCCGCCATCTTTTTCCATCCATTGCTCTTTTCCATTGTTTTCTTCATCTCTTTATTTCTGCTCTGATTTTTATGTTTTCTTTCTTTCTACTAACTTTGCATTTGTTTGCTCTTCTTTCTCTAGATGCTTTACATGTAAAGTTAGGTTGTTTATTTGAGATTTTTCTTGTTTACTGAGGTAAGATTGTATCACTATAAACTTCCCTCTTAGAACTGCTTTTGCTATAGGTTTTGGATAATTGTGTTTCTGTTTTCATTTGCCCCTAGGTATTTTTTGATTTCCTCTTTGACTTCTTCAATTATCCATTGGCAGTTTAGAAGCATATTGTTTAGCCTCCATGGGTTTGTGTGTGTGTGTGTGTGTGTGTTTTGTTTTTGTTTGTTTGTTTGTGTTGCAATTTTTTCTTGTAGTTTATTTCTAATCTCATAGTGTTGTGGTCAGAAAAGATGCTTGATATGATTTCAATTTTCTTAAATGTACCAAGGCTTCCTTTGTGGCCCAGCATGTGATCTATCCTGGAGAATGTTCCATGTGCACTTGAAAAGAATGTGTATTCTGCTTTTGGATGGAATGGTCTAAAAATATCAATGAAGTCCATCTGCTCTAATGTATCATTTAAGGCCTGTGTTTCCCTACTGATTTTCTGTCTGGATGACTGTCCATTGATGTAAGTGGGGTGTTAAAATCCGCAATATTGTGTTACTGTCAATTTCTCCTTTTACGCCTGTTAAAATTTGCCTTATATATTGAGGTGCTTCTATGTTGGGTGCATATATATTTACAGTTGTTATATCTTCTTCTTGGATTGATCCCTTGATCATGATATAGTATTTTTCTTTGTCCCCTCTAAAGTCTTTATAAATTTATTTACTTATTTGCTTATTTATTTATTTATTGGCTGCATTGGGTCTTTGTTGCCTCACACAGGCTTTCTCTAGTTGCAGTGAGTGGGGGCTACTCTTCATTGTGGTGCATGGGCTTCTCATTGCAGTGGATTCTCTTGTTGTGTAGCATGGGCTCTATGTGCATGGGCTTCAGTAGTTGTGGCACACAGGCTCAATAGTTATGGCTTGCAGGCTCTAGAGCACAGGCCTAATAGTTGTGGCACATGGGCTTAGCTGCTCTGCAGCATGTGGGATTTTCCTGGAGCAGGGCTTGAACCTGTGTCCAATGCATTGGCAGGTGGGTTCTTAACCACTGTGCCACCTAGGAAGTCCCCTAAAGTCTGTATTTTAAAGTCTATTTTGTCTAATATGAGTATTACTACTCCAGCTTTCTTTTGATTTCCATTTGCATACAATACCTTTTTCCATCCCATCATTTTTGGTCTGTATGTTTCTCTAGATCTAAAGTGGGTCTCTTGTAGGCAGTGTATATATGGGTCTTTTTTTTTTTAATTCATTCAGCCAGTCTATGTCTTTTGGTTGGAGTATTTAACCTGTTTGCATTTAAGGTAATTATCCATATGTATGTTCTTATTGCCATTTTATTAAATGTTTTGGATTTGTTTTTGTTTGTCTTTTTTCTTTTCCTCTTCTGTTCTCTTCTCTTATGATTTGAATACTATCTTTAGTGTTGTTTGGATTCCTTTTTCTTTTCTGTGTGCATATCTATTATAGATTTTGGGGTTTTGGTACCATGAGAGTTTGTTTGTTTGTTTATTTTGCCATACCATGCAGCTTGTGGGATCTGTTCCATGACCAGGATTGATCCCAGGCCAAGGCAGTGAAAACCCAGAATCCTAACCACTAGGCCACCAAGGAACTCCTTACCATAAGGTTTTGATATAGCAATCTATATATATACAACATTGTTTTAAATTGCTGATTTCTTACTTTCAAATGCATTTCAAATATCCAGCATTTGTACTCTCCTTTGTTGATTACTGGTTTTGATATATTTGTGTGTGAATGATTTCCTACCTTTATTGGTTGTTTGCATTTACCAGTGAGCTTTCTTATTTTGTAATTTTTTTGTTTCTAGTTGTGGCCTTTTCTTTTCTGCTTAGAAAAGCTCCTTTAGCATTTGTTGTAAAGCTGTGTTGTGGTCCTGAGTTCCCTTAGCTTTTGCTTTTCTGTAAAGCTTTTGATTTCTTCATCAGATCTGAATGAGAGCCTTGCTGGGTACAGTATTCTTGGTGTAGGTTTTTTCCATTTCATCACTTTAAATATATCATGCCACTCCCTTCTGGTTTGCAGAGTTTCTACTGAAAAATCAGCACTTAACCTTATGGGGATTCCCTGTAGATTATTCGTTGCTTTTTCCCTTGTTGCTTTTAATATTTTCTCATTATCTTTAATTTTTCAATTTGATTACTGTGTGTCTTATTGTATTCCTCCTTGGGTTAATCCTGGATGGGACTGTCTGCACTTCTTGGATTTAGATGACTGTTTCCTTTCTCACGTTAGGGAAGTTTTTGGCTATCACTTCTTCAAATATTTACTCAGGCTTTTTCTTTCTCTCTTCTCCTTCTGGGACCCCTATAATGTGAATGTTGGTGCATTTGATTTTGTCCCAGCAGTCTTTTAAACTGTCCTCATTTCATTTTAATCTTTTCTTTATTCTGTTCCATGGCAGTGGTTTCCACCATTCTGTCTTCCAGCTTACTTATTCGTTCTTCAGCCTCATATTCTGCTATTGACTTCTAGAGTATTTTTCATTTCAGTTACTGTATTCTTCAAGTGTGTTTAGTTGTTTCTTTATGTTTTCTAACTCTTTGTTTAAAAAAAATCTTGTAACTTCTCACTCTGTAATCCATTCTTTTCCTGAGGTCTTGGATTATCTTTAAGATCATTACTCTAAACTCTTTCTTAGGTTGATTTTCTTATCTCCACTTCACTTTGTTGTTCTTCTGGGGTTTTATCTTGTTCCTTCGTCTGGAACATATTCCTCTGCCATCTCATTTTGTCTAAATTTCTATTTGTATTTTTATGTGTATGGAAGGTTAGTTATGTTTTCAGCTTTGGAGAAGTGGCTCTTTGTAGGGATGTCCTGTGTGTCCCAGAAGTACACTCCCCTCTTGTCACCCAAGGATCAGGGGCCAGCTGTTCCCAGGGTAATGTCTGGACTGTGTTTGCAGACTCAGTTCTGCAGGCCTCAGGCTTGTAGTTTTCTTCTGGTGTTTTACCCTTGGTGGGTGAGGCTGGTCTAGAGGCTTGTGCAGGCTTCCTGATGGGAGAAGCTAGTGCCTGTCCACTGAGGGGTGGAGCTGGATCTTGGCCATCTGGTGGGCAGTGCTGTGTCAAGGGGTGTGTCTAGAGGTGGCTGCAGGCTCAGAAAGTCTTTGGCAGCCTGTCTGCTGATAGGTGTGGTGGTGTCTCCACCCTATTGATTATCTGGCCTGAGGCATACCAGCACTGGAGCCTACAGGCTGATGGGTGGGACTAGGTCTTGGTGCCAAAATGTCAGCCTCCAGGAAGGCTCACAGCAATGCATACCATTCTAGTGCCTCCACCACCAGTGTCCTTGTCCCCAGAGTGAGCCATAGCCACCCTCTGACTCCTCAGGACACCCTCCAAGACAAGCAGGTAGATCTGGTCCAGGCTCCTATGAAGTCCCTGCCTTTGCCGTGGCTCATGGTGCACACAAGACCTTGTGTACACCCTCCAAGAGTGGATTCTCTGTTTCTTCCAGTCCTGTGAACTTCCTGCAATCAAGCCCTGCTGGCCTTCAAAGCCACATGCTCTGGAGTCTCTTCCTCCAGACCCCACATCAGGCTCCCAGAATTCTCACTCCTGTGGGAGAACTTCATCCATATAAATGTTCTCCAGTTTGTGGGTCACCCACCCAGTGGGTACAGGATTTAATTATATTGCAAGTGCACCCCTCCTACCATCTTGTGGTTTCTTCTTTATGTCTTTGAAAATAGACTATCTTTTTTGGTAGGTTCCAGTCTTTTTAGTTGATGGTTGTTCAGTAGTTAGTTTTTTGGTGTGCTCATGAGAGGAGGTAAGCTCAAGGTCCTTCTACTCTGCTATCTTGTCCCGGAAGTCTTGAGTGAGATGTTTAATGATCCCTCCCACTTTATTATTGTTTCCATTTGTATGAAATATCTTTTTCCGTCCCCTCACTTTTAATCTATATGTATCTTTTGCCCTAAAGTCTGTCTCTTGTAGGCAGCATACTGTAGGTTCTTTTTTTTTTTTTTTTAATCCAATCTGCTACTCTGTGTCTCTTGATTGGAACATTTAGTTTTTTGATCTTTAAAGTAGTTATTGACACATTTGTATTTATTGCCACTTTAAACCTTGTTTTCCAGTTGGTTTTGTAGTTCTTCTTTGTTCTTTTCTTTTTTCTTTGTTTTTCCTCCTGTGGTTTGATGGTTTTCTTTTGCATTATGCTTTGGTTCCTTTCTTTTCATTTTTTGTAAATCTATTGTATATTTTTGATTTGTGGTTACTGTGTTTTTCAAGTATCTACTTGCCTTAGACTGATGGTCATATAAGTCCAAACATTTTCTAATGATTCTACATTTCCTTACTCCCCTTTCCCACATTTTGTGATTCTGAAGTTCTATTTTACATCTCACTTTCATCCTTTTGCTGTTCACTGTAGTTACAATTACATTCACAAGTTTAAAAAAAAGTTTTTAAAATCTGTATACTGGATTACTTAAGCAATCTTCAGTCCTTTTATGTGTTTTCCTTTCCTATTGTGTTTTCCACTTTCTATAGATTCTTGCTCCTTTATTTAGAGAAGACTTTTCAATACTTCTTTTAGGTTAGGTTCAGTGTTGCTGTGTTCTTTTAGTTTTTGCTTGTCTAAGAAATTCTTAGTTTCTCCCTTGATTCTAAAGGATAATCTAAAGGATAACCTAGACTAGTCTAGGTTGTAGGTTTTTCCCTTTCAGGACTTTGAATATATCATACCACTCCCCTCTGGCCTGCTATGTTTCTGTGGAGAAATCATATGATAGCCTTGTGGGGGTTGCCTTGTAATTGACTCTGTTTTTCTCTTGCTACCCTTAGAATCCTCTTTTTATCTTTAACTTTTGCCATTTTAATTATGATATGTCTTGGTTAGGTCTGTTTCAGCTCATCTTGTGTCAGACTCTCTGTGCTTCCTGTATCTGAATATGTGTTTCCTTCTTTAGGTTCGGAAAGTTTTAAGCCACAAATTTTTCAAATACATTTTTAATACCCCTTTCTCTTCCTTCTCCTTCTGAAATCGCTATCACACATAGGTTGCCATACTTTACATTATCTCATAGGCCTTTTGTGTAGTTTTCTGGGTTTTTTTTTTTTTTTTGTCTTTTTAAATTGAAGTACAGTTGATTTACAGTGCTGTGTTCATTTCCAGTGTATAGCAAAGTGTGTTTGTGTGTGTTTGTGTGTGTGTGTGTGTGTGTGTGTGTGTGTGTGTGTGTATGATATTATGGTCTATTACAGGATATTGAAAATAGTTCTATGTGTTATACAGTGGGACCTTGTTATTTCATTTGTCTTTCTGTCTGGTAATCTGCTTTGGTGATTTCTATTATTCTATCTTCCAGATCACTTATTTGTTCTTCTGCATTATTTAGTCTGCTATTTATTGCCTTTAGTTCAATTTTTATCTCAGCAGTTGAATTGTCTAATTTTGATTGATTCTTCTTCATAGTTTCTAGTTCCTTGTTACAGAGATCTGCATTTCTGTAGATAGTCTTTCTTAATTCAGTTAGATTTTTATTATCTCTTTTTTGAACTCAGGGTCTGGTAGACTGGAGATGTCTGTTTCATTGTTTGTTCTTTGGGGAATTTCTCTTGTTCTTTTAATTGGGAGTAGATCCTCTGCTTTTTTATTTTAGTTAAATGTTTGTGACTTTATGAATTTAGGAGAAACAGTTATCTACTGTGGTCCTGAAGGGCTGTTTTTATATGGGAGTATTCCTGTGTAGACTGTGTGAGTCCAGTATTTTTGGTGCACAGGCTGTTTTTGGTATGGGTGGATGCCTATCATGTCTTTCCTGAGAGCTGCTTGCTGTTGTGCCCTGATAGGAGGTGTGTTTCATGTTGTGGTGAGCAGAGCCTGCACTGGATGTTGGGCAGGCCCCCTTTTTGCTCTGTGGCTGTCACAGCCCTGTTGGGGGTAGGGACTGCTCCCCAGTTGTTGGAATAGAAGCCCCCAGATCCAGTTCTCAGCTGTGGTATGAGGTAGGTGGGACTGGAGTGCTACTGATGGGAAAAGTTGCCATGTATTCCTTCCCAGGGGCTGTCTGCCAGGAAGTTGGACTCTGATGCTGCCTGCCAACCAAAGTGTGCACCCACAAAGTACGCTGCTGCTGGCGCTACCCCTAGACCCACCCCCATTGCAGGAACTCCAATAATCAGCTTTAATGTCAGGTCCATGTTTATGCTATCAAAGCCCACCAGGGATGGAGCTATGCCCCAACCTTGGGCACACTGACAGTGGAGCTTCTATGGCAGACCTGTGCTCTGTTCTGTGTGCACACTTAATGGTGGCCTGGACCACACTGCAGGCCCTTTGGGCTGTCTCCGTGAAGCCAAACAGTCCTTTCCCCAGGTCTGTCTGCTGAGGCTTGAGTTTCAGCACCTAGCCACTCCATGCACCAGCAGCATATGGCTTGGGCTGGGAAGTGTGGCAACATCGCAGCCGTCAGTGCCAGTCCGTCTCTACTCTGCCTGGCAGCAAGCCAGCACCCACACATTTCTCTTAAGCAAATTCCAGGCCATTCCAGCTTCCTAAGAGTTGCAGTGGACCTTCCAACCAGTGCAGGAGGTTCCCAGGGTGAGGGGACCTTTCCTCTTTTACAGCTCCCTCTCAGGGGTGCAGGTCCCATCCTGATCCTTTTTTTTTTCTCCCCCCCCCTTTTTCCTACCTGGTTATGTGGGAATCCTTCTTGCAGCTTTGGTTGTGTGAAAGATCGTTCAGCTTTCAGTTGATATTATGTGAGAATTGTTCCACAGGTAGATGCGTTTTTGATGTGTTTTGGGGGGGGGGGGGAAGGTGAGCTCAGTGGTGTTCTACTCCACCATCTTGATCTCCTTCTCACCTGACCTCTTTAAACCATTGTTTCATTTCATCTCATCTGCACGGACTTGGAGAAAATTGGGTCGCTGATAAGATGCCTAATGCAGCTCTTCTCCATCTCTCCCAATAGAAGAAGCAGTAACCCTTGTTTTTAAGAAAACATTCTTCCCCTGAATACTGACAACCTCCAGCACTAAGAGGAAAAGGGATAAGCTGAAGCTGGACTGAAAGAACTAAAGGCTCAGTTTGAAGAATCTACTCTGGACCCTTGAGGTAGGTCCAGCTTCCCTGAAGGGGGGAATCTTCTTGTGAAATGCCATCAGGGACAAAGGACTACAACTGATGAGTCCTTCTGCCTTGTTTGGTGTCATGTATAGGTCTTTACTTTCAGATGACATTCACTACAAATGCACACATTTAAAATATACAGTTCACACAATGACTTTCATGGGCCCTAGCCACTTTTGACTTCATGGGTCCCTTCATTCATAAAATATTTTAAAAGTACATTTTTGCCACACTCAGAAAGAATGTATTAGTGTTATGTTAAAACATTTTGTTTACCTAAAGAAAATTAACTTCTTATCTTAAAATGAATTAAAACCTTTTCCTGTGCTTCCTGGCCCCCTATGTGCCATGATGAGATAGAGGAGAAAGGGAAGGTGGATGGAGATGCAAGACTTGGGAGGAGTACGGGGGGCAGAGGAGGAGGGAGAACTGAATACCAAGGTGGTTTTATTCCCTGGCCCCAGAATGGCAGCCCATCTCTGCAACTCCCCCGTACCTGATGCTGCACAAACACATCCTGCCCTGGTCCCTTATCCTCCAGCTGCCTTTCTTCCCATATAAACAGCCTCTCATTCCTCCTCCCATGCCCTGCTTCTGGGGATTCTTTTCTTTTCCACTAGGTCTCTCCAATCTTAGGCCCAAATTCCTCACCCATAGCAGACTTGTCCCCACTAAACCCTCACCTGCACAGACGTTCATTGCTACCCTTGTCTTGTGGTTCTGGAGAGCCCAAAGCATAAATATCTCCCAAGAGAAAAGGAAGTGAAGCCAGATCTTCTCATGGAGTCATAGGGTCTCCCTGCTGTATTGACACAAGCAGTCCCAGGACATTCAGGTGGATTTCTGAAGATGTCAAACTTTAGTGGAGTGGGAAGTATGTACACAGTAAAGACATTGACTAGAGCTTTAATATGTAACCTTGAATCTATATATCCAACATATCACATACATTCAGTTTTGTTTTTTGATGTTCATATGAATTATATAGCCTGCATACTTTGCTTCATAGGTTTTTTTAACCTCAGAAAGGCTTGGATAGGCATAACACAGGACCTCAAAATTCCACTCCATGTTCTGTAATCTACTGTGTCCAGGACACTTGCACAGGTAGAGCCATAACTTTCTCTGTAAAAGAGCCCCAAGTTGGAAACAACTCAAATGTCTATCATTAATGGAATGGATAACTAAATAACTAAATTCTGGTATATTTAATTAGAAACAAAAAGGGAGGAATCACTGATGACTATTGAATCTATAATTTTTTAGTGAAAAAGCCAGGTATAAGAGCGTATATACTGTATGATTACAAGTTAATACACAGAACTGGTTGAGGAGTGTATAGTAAACAAAATTATGACATAGAAAACAAACCAGGGGTTACCAATGGAAAGAGGGGAGAGGAGAGGGACATAGGTGTAGGGGATTAAGAGATACAGACTACTAGGTACAAAATAAACTACAAGGACATATTGCACAGCACAGGGAATATAGCCAATATCTTATAATAACTGTAAATGGAGTATAACCTTTAAAAATTGTGAATCACTATGTTGTATACCAGAAACGTATATAACATTGTAAATCAACTATACCACAACTAAAAACAGAAGAAAAAAACCCACGAATTTGTTTTCTGTATCTGTGACTATATTTCCTTTTTGCTATATATTTTTTAGATTCCACACGTAAGTGATATCACACAGTATTTGTCTTTCTCTGACTTATTTCACTAAGCAAAATATTCTCTGGGTACAGACACATTGCTGCAAATGGCAGAATTCCATCCTTTTCATGGCTGAGTAATATTCCATTGTGTATGTGTATATACCACATCTTTATTGCTTCATCTGTTGATGGACACTTGGGTTGCTTCCATTTTTGGCTATTATAAATGGTACTGATATGAGCATTGGGGTCCATGTATCTCTTTGGATTAGTGTTTTTGGTGATTTTTATATATGCACCCAAGAGTGAAAATGCTGGGTAATATGATAGTTGTGTTTTTAGGGTTTTTTTTGGGGGGAGGGGTGAGCTCCATATTGTTTTCTGTAACGACCACATGAATTTGCATTCTCACTGGCATTGTACAAAGTTTCCCTTTTCTCCATATCTTCACCAACATTTGTTGTTTGTAAACATTTTGATGATAACCATTCTGATAGGTGTGAGATGATGTCTTGTGGTTTTGATATGCATTTCTTAGAGATGTTATTGGTGTTGTTGAAAATGGTTTCACGTGCCTGTTGAAAACCTATATGTTGTCTTTGGAAAAATATCTATTCAGGTCTTCAGTCTATTTTTAGATCAGGTTCTTTGTTTCTTTTGATAGTGAGTTATATGAGCTGTTTTTATATTTTGGATATTAACATCTTGTCAGCCATATTTGCAAGTTTTTTTTCCCCATTCCATAGGTTGTGTTTTCATTTTGTAGATGGTTTCCTTTGCTGTGCAAAAATTTTAAGTTTAATTTATTTTTGCCTTTATTTCTTTTGTTTTAGGAGACAGATACAAAGAAATATTTCTATGATTTATGTCAAAGAGTATGTTGTCTTCTAAGAGTTTTATGGTTTCAGGTCTTACATTTAGGTGTTTAATCCATCTTGAGTTTATTTTGTATATGGTGTGAGGAAATGTTCTAATCTCACTTGTTTACATGTAGTTGTCCACTTTTCCCAGCACCCTTTATTAAAAACTGTGTTTCCTCCATTTTTGCCTCCTATGTTGTAGATTAATTGACCATTGGTGTGTGGATTTTTTTCTGGGCTCTCTATTCTGTGCCATTGATCTATGTGTCTGTTTTTATGCCAGTATCATGCTGTTGTGATTACTGTATAGTGCAATCTGGGAGTGTTATACCTCAGCTTTATTCTTTTATTCTCAGGATTGCTTTGGCAATTTTGGTCTTTTGTGGTTCCATATCCATTTTAGGATTATTTGTGCTAGTTATGTGAAACATGTCCTGGGTATTTTGACAGGGATTCCCTTATATCTATAGATTGCTTTGGGTAGTATGGCCATTAATATTAATTTTCCAACCCAAGAGCATGGCATATCTTTCTATTTCTTTGTATCATCTTCAACTTCCTTCATCAATGTTTATAGTTTTCAGCATATAGACCTTTCACCTCCTTGGTTAAGTTTATTTCTAATTATTCTATTCTTTTTGATGTGATTTTAAATGGGATTGTTTTTAAATTTCTGATAGTTCATTATTGTATAGAAAAGCAACAAATTTCTATATATTAATCCTGTTTTCTTCAATTTTACTAATTTCATTTATTAGTTCTAAGTTGTTTGGTGGATATCTTAGGGTTTTCTTTTTTGTTTGTTTGTTTATTTATTTATTGACTGTGTTGGGTCTTCATTGCCGCATTTCTCTAGTTGCGGCGCGTGGGGACTACTCTTTGTTGTGGTGTGCAGGCTCCTCATTGCCATGGCTTGTGTTGTTGTGGAGCATGGGCTCTAGGCATGTGGGCTTCAGTAGTTGCGGCACATGGGCTCAATAGTTGTGGATCCTGGGTTCTAAAGCACAGGCTCAATAGTTGTGGCACATGGATTTAGTTGTTCCACGGCATGCGGGATCTTCCTAGAGCAGGGATTGAACCCGTGTCCCCTGCATTGGCAGGCAGATTCTTAACCACTGAGCTACCTAGAAAGCTAGGTTTTTCTATATAAAGTATCATGTCATCTGCAAATGAGACAATTTTAATTCTTCCCTTCCAATCTGGATGTCGTTTATTTCTTTTTCTTGTCTAATTACTATGGCTAGGACTGCCAATACTATGTTAAATGGAAATGATGAGAGTGGGCATGCTTGACTTGTTCTGGAATTTAGGGGCAAGGCTTTCAGCTTTTCACTGCTGAGTATGATGTTATCTGTAAGTTTGTCATAAATAGCCTTTATTATGTTGAGATATGTTCTATCTGTACCCACTTTGATGAGAATTTTTAACATAAATGGATGTTGAATTTTGTCAAATGCTTTTTTTTTTGGTGTCTCTTGACATGATCATGTGGTTTTTATCCTCCCTTTTGTTAATGTGGTGTATCATATTGATCAACTTTTGCCTGTGTTGAACCATCCTTGCATCTCTGGAATAAATCCAACTTGATTTTGGTATATGATCCTTTTAATGTGTTATTGGGTTCTATTTGCTAATATTTTATTAAGGCTTTTTCATCTATATTAATCAAAAGTACTGCCCTGTAATTTTCTTTTTTGTAGTGTCTCTGTCTGGTTTTGGTATCAGGGTAGTGGTGATACCTTAAACAATGAATTTAGGAATGTCCCATCCTCTTCAATTATTTGGAATAGTTTGAGAAGGCTAGATGTTGGCTCTTTTTTTTATAGATTTGGTAGAATTCCCCTGTGAAGATGTCTGGTCCTGGACTTTTGATTGGTGTGAGTTTATTTATTATAAGCTCAATTACACAACTAGTGATCAGTCTGTTCAAATTATCCATATCTTCTTGATTCAATATTGACAGGTTGTGTGTTTTTAGAAATTTGTCCATTTCTTCTAGATGGTCCAATTTGTTGGCACATAGCTTTTCATATTAATGTCATGATTTTTTGTATCTTTGTGGTATCAGTTGTTATTTCTCCTCTTTCATTTATTATTTTGTTGTTTGGGTCCTCTCTCTTTTCATTTTGGTGAGCCTGGCTAAAGGTTTACCAATTTTGTTTTTCTTTTCAAAAAGTCACCTCTTGGTTTCATTGAACTTTTCTATTTTTTACTGCTTTTTTATTTATTATCTTTCTGATCATTGTTATTTTTTTTTCCTTCTGCTAACTTTGGGCTTGGTTTGTTCTTTTTCTTTCTTTTATAATATTTATTTATTTATTTATTTATTTATGGCTCTGTTGGGTCTTAGTTGTGGCATGTGAGATCTTTTGTTGTGGCACTTGGGGTTCTCTGTAGTTGTGGCATGCAGGTTCCAGAGCATACAGGCACAGTAGATGTGGTGTGTGGGTTTAGTTGCCCCAAGGCATGTGGGATCTTATTTCCCTGACCAGGGATCAAACCTATATCCCCTACATTGGAAGGCATATTCTTAACCACTGGACCACCAAGTCCCCTGTTCTTCTTTTTCTAATTCCTTTAGGTGGTAGGTTAGTATGTTTATTTGAGATTTTTCTTGTTTCTTGAGGAAGACCTGTAATGGTCTACATTTCCACCTGAGAACTACTTTTGCTGCATACCATGGGTTTTGGAGTGTAGTTTCCACTTTCGTTTGTCCCAAGGTATTTTCTGATTTCCTCTTTGATTTCTTCGTTGAACCATTGGCTTTTTAGTAGCATGTTGTTAGTCTCCATGTGTTTGTTCTTTTCCAACTTTTCTCTCAGCAATTAATTTCTAGTTTCATACAGTTATGGTTGGAAAAACTGCTTGATATAATTTCTGTCCTCTTAAATTTGTTGAGATTTGTTTTGTGGTCAGCATGAAATCTATCCTGGAGAATATCCTATGTGCACTTGATAAGATTGTGTATTCTGCTGTTTTTGGATGTAATGTCTTAGTATCTGTTAAGTCCAGCTGCTCTATTGTATCATTTAAGACTACTATGGAGTTATTAATTTTCTGTCTGGATGGTCTGTCCATTGATGCAAGTGGGGGGCTCAAATTCCCTTACTATTATTGTATTTTTTTGACATACAATAAACTGCATATATCTAAGGTGTACAATTTGATTTTTTTTTCTTTAGTCCATGAGAGGTTTGGTTTGTAACAATAAAGAGACATTATTTCAACACCTGCAATTTTCTTCGTAGTGTCCTACATGTTACAAGGGCTTAAAAACAGTCACATGAAGGTGAGCACAAGCTTTTTCCTGTGATTCTTTGAATTTTTTGTTTGTTTGTTTTGGTGGGGGGTTCTTTGTTTTGTTTTGCTTTACAGGGACTTGCATACATATTTCTAAAAATGAAAAAATCAGGAGAGTAGAGATAAGCATCTGAATTAGTCCCTATCACTGCATATTAGCAGATTACAAAGGGTGTTTAATGCAATGCACATTTGTTATCAATGTTCTATAGAGCAAAAGTCTGGAATGGCGTGGCTGTGTTCTCTGCTCACACAATTGGCCAGTATGTCCTACCCACCTGAATAGGGCTGATATTGACCAGGTTGTGGTGTCACCATCTCCCACGAGGCGCTGCCCTCATGGTCTCGTGCTCCTCTGGGATCCTCTTTATTGACCTGAATTCTATCCCCCACAATTTCTTGCAGCTCACCTGAAAGAAAGTGGCTTAGGAGAAAGCCTGGAACTGTTGAGGCCCAGAACTGATCTCTGCCATCTCTTTCTCCAAGAACAGAATAAAATAACAGAGGTCTTCATAAAACATGACCCATATGAGGGCTGAGATGCCCCAGTGATTAGAGCAAGGGAGAAAAATCTAAAAGACAGTGGAGGCACTAAAAGCCCAGACTGGGGAATCAAGGTCCTCTTTATTTTTCATCTCAGGTGGGGACACTTCTTGGGAAAGGGGACATTTCCTCTTGAGAGGCCACCATGACCAGGGACTTGTTTTGATCCAGCTGAATCATTCTTATTTCCACTAGGCTTTTGGGATCTACATTCTAGACTTTATTTAATGGTCAGGCTTTTTCTTTGCATGAGAATCTCCCTGGAATTTTAGCCTGAGATGCAGTTTCTTGGGCCTCATCCCCAAAAGCTTTTAACAGGCCCTGTAGTGACTGTGATGTAAGTGTTCTTTAGTTGTGCAGCCAGTTCCCAAGGATTGGAACCCTGTCTGCTGCATGATACCACAGTTACTTATACAAGGTTAATGCTGCCTTCTCTGTTTTACATGATACATTCTTCTCTATTATACATGAGTTCAATATGTTCAAAAAGGGTAATGAAATCATCACATGATGCATAAGTGGTACTTGGTGGAGTTGGTGTTTACATTTTGGACGGCTTTTCCTAGGACTGTGTTTTTATTGCTTTAGCACCGACCTAGGATAAAATCTGAATGGAAATATGGTTGGGACTAGAAGACATTGGTAAAAGTTAGTTACTCTTGGTACCTGGTATTTACCTGCTTGACAAATATTTAAGGAATGTTCTATCTGGCAGGCTCTTGAGGAGGCACTGGGGAGGAGGGGTCAACAAGGCACACAGAGCACCTGCTCTCAGGAAGATGACCTCTAGCACAGGAGCCAGATGTTTTACAGAGAATCACATATATATTTTAATAATGACTGTGATGTATTTAATACTTGTGTATTCCTTAGTTCTATTGTGTCAGGAGGATTGAACACTGAGTATAAATATGGGACTGTTGAACAGTGATTAAAAAAATTATTTTTATAAATCGTCCTTAGATATTTTTGTTTTAATGGTGGAAATACACATTTTGATCTAGTGTCCACTGAAACTCAACCATTGTTGGTTCGTGGCGCTCATGGATAGAAAAGCCTGTGGCCGAGACTTACTTGTGTGGTGGCTCTGCTGCCACCAAGTGGTGTGGGAACGTGGGAATCTGCATATCTCTCTGGGCATTATTTTCCTCATCAGTAAGAGAAGGCTGTTATTCAAAATTTCCAAAGTCCCTTCCTGTTCAGCTTTTTTTTTTTTTTTTTTTTTTTTTACTTCTGAGTGGATGAAGGACTGAGATGTGTGTGAAATGTGCCTAGGAACTGCAGGCAGTTCCTTGTTTGTGTGTCTCCTGAAGGAGGCTGAACTGAGTCCATACACTGAAAACACAGAACTGAGGCAGGAGATGTAAGAAAGAAAATCAGCAGGTTTGGAAGATAAGAAAAACCCAAAGGAAAGAAAGGTAATGGTGGAGGAGGTAGTTGCCAAGGAAGGTGAGAATAAGGACCAGTTGAGTTCAGAAAAGTCAAGAGAAAATGAAGAATGCACACAGCATCATCCAGATCCTCAAGGAGCAGCCTGAGCTGAGCGGGTAAGCCTGGGGGAGTAACTCCACAGTGGACTTGTGTATATGCCAGGGAGATCCACAGGATGGATGAGGGTTGGTCTATACTGCTGGGAAGCACCAGTTCCAAGAGGAGGGGGATACACCATGAGGCTCTACCCTAGACACCACAGTCTCGAATTGGATCTGCCCTCACGTGGATGCCCACCAAGTAAGTGTGGGCTAAGATGGACAAATGATGTTTGGAGAAGAGTCGGAGATGTTCATTCTTACTCTAAATAAAGGGCCAGGCTAATGGGACCCTTCCATCTGAAACAGAGATAGTAATAATATTCTGCATTTACGGTTTGGAAGGCTTTACATACAATATCTCTTAAATATATGGAGAGCGCTTAATTTGCCTTATGCTGTGTTAAGTACATGGAGTTCAGTTATCAGTAAGATTTCCCTGAGGAAATCAAAGCACTGAGAAAAAATACAAATTGACAGTTTTAACAAAATGTGGTGGCCCTCCTCAGTGGGGGTGTTGTGGCAGCCCAGAGGATGCGAGGGTAGGCTGAGGACATCTCTTCCTAATGAGAGTGAACCATTGAGAGGAATCCCTGAGAACAATTGTGTCTTCATCAGAGTTACTACAGGTGAGTGTCATAGGACAAGGATAACGTAGGCAGTCTTCTCCCTAAGGAAAGGGATTGCTACATCTGGGAGAAATCAGAGCATCCCCGACAGGACAGTTGGACAGGAATGTAGTTGAGATGATTGGAGATTTGCAGCCACTTTTATTCAATCAGTGAACTAATGTAGCTGAGAACCTGCACAGTTCTTGACTCAGTGACAGGAGTCATAAACATAGAGGAATAAAATATGATCCCAAATTTTCATGGACCTCTCCATCTAGTAACAGGGAAATCATGAGAGATATAGTGGTGGTGGGTTCAGCTAGGCATGATCTGCTAGGCATGATCTCTTGGATGGTCTTGGTCTTCCTTCTGTTTTCCCAACAGCTATATGGTCTCTCGTGGTCCAAGAACCCTGGTCCTCAGTTAGCTTTGAGCCTCTCAGGATACAGCTAACACCTGTGCTCCAAGTTGGCTTAAATCAGTCAACACTGCCAAGGTCTCCAGAGAAAACTGCTAATATCAGTAGCTACTGACTATGTCCTGGCCAGTTGGAGAAATAACAAGGCAAGTTTAGTATGTCTTAAAGTTTTATACTTGCCATAATGATTAGTGATTAACTGTTTTCTCCCTGAGAAGTTAAATGCTTTCTAGACTTCAAGATTCTCTTAATATCAAAAATAATTTAAATATTGACCATATTCCTAGCATTGAAGAACGTGATGTTTTAACCCCAATTTTTAGGTCAAATGACTAAAATAAAAAAGGAGTAAAGCAAACTCCTGGGACTAAACTCCTGGCTTTCAATATTCAAGTGGTTGAAAAACCCACTGACTTGTGTTCTCTTGATAAGAATAACCTAACACTTCCTAATTCCCTCCATTTCTTATTCTATCAAGTTCTATAAAATATAACATTTCTGCTTATCTAGATAACTTGGATTCTAAATTAATTGAGCTCCAACGAAAGCATTTACTGAGCCCTTGTGGGTAAATCATTGCTAATTCCACTGGGGGATACAGAAAGAGGGTATATAAATCTTTACTGAAAAGAGTTTAAAGGTGATGGTTCTCAGCTCAGCCTGGGTGTCTGTAGGTGAGAATGTCAATAGCAGATACCAATAGGCTCCTCCTGATCAAAGGGAAGATACGGCGAGGAGAAATGACAGTGCCTAGCTTTCTACCTCCTGAAGAGTCTGGTCAAAAGCATCTAGAGAATCTCCTGCAGTAAGTGTCCTGGGTGCCAACTGTCATCCTTGACTGTCATGAATTCTTAATATGGGCTCCCTCCTTGTGTTTCATTTCATAGATTCTATTTAGATTTTAGCAAATTCAAGAGAAAAGGCAGAGGGATAGGCTTGAATGAATAATGCATGATTGGGCAATGACGAAAAATTAGGATCACACTTAGTAAGTGAGGTTTTAGGGAATACAATGCATCAGGGGAGTTTAGTGTCATGTATTGAGAAGAAATTTACTGTATTTAGCAGTATCTAATGACTTGTGAAGGCAACAAGTTCCTCAAGTGAACCAAATGATGGCCCTATCTACCAAATAAGGCAGAGAGCAACTCACTTCCATTGGTTTTATGGAAAGAAGAGGCCCTTTAATGCACTTAGATAAGTCAGAAGTCTCTGGACATGGACAGCTAACATCTGGTCCACAGGATCCCAGACATGTTATCTTGACACCTGCTTCTTTACAAGGCAAGTTCCAAGAGAAGGACCACAGTATGCTCTCGTGGCTTCCTGGGGGAGGCACACAAGGATCCCTTTGTTCATGCTAGGGTAGGTCTGAGAAAACCATCCCATATGTCACATTCAGACCAATTGAAAGTTCAAAGTCATAAGTTACTGGGGTCCCAAGTACACTGACTCTGCTGCGAGCTTCACATCCTCCGTCACATGCTCTTTGTCTTGCATGAGATTTCTACCATTATAGGTTTTTGAGAGGGAAAAAAAGCCACATCTGGAAAAAAGAAAACAACATAATCTAAAGAGACTAGTACTTGTGCAATTTTGTGGACATCAAGGGAGGACTTCTAGGGTTCTACTTTGGCTTTGTCTTGATTTGCTGTTCTAGATTGTGCCTTTTGTTAGTGTCTTAATTTTACTAAACTTTGTTGACCTTAGAAAAGGTGTTTGTTTATTTCTTTTGTTTTTTGTCCCAGTATTAGTTGGCACCTAATTTAATAGTATTGTGACCAGCAGAATTGTGGCCTCCCAGGATATCCCTGTTGCAATTCATGGAACTTGTGAGTATATCACATCACATAGCAAAGGAGACTTTGCAGATGTGATTAGACCTTGAGATGAGGAAATTCTCCTGGACTGTTCAGGTGGGCCCCATGTAATTACATGAGGCCTTAAAAGTGGGAGGTAGAAAAGAAAGTCAGAATGATGTGTAATGAGAAGAACTCTATCTGCTGTTGCTAGTATTGAAGATGGAGGAAGGGGCCATAAGCCAAAGAATGTGGGAGGCCGCTAAAATTTTTTTAGAAAAAGCAAGGAAACAGATTATTCCCTAGAGCCTCCAGAAGTTAAGGCAGCTCTGTTGATCATTTGATTTTAGTCCAGTGAGATCTTTGCTGGACTTCTAAACTATAGCACTGAAATATAATAAATGTGTGTTCTCTTAAGCCACTAAACTTGTGATTACTTGTTACAGCAGCAATAGAAAACCAATTCAAGTATCTCTTTCATTCACATTAGCAGTATGAAACGCTGTATACATTCTTCAGCTTGTTTGTCTGTCTTAGATTCACAGATCAAGAGATATTTGTACACGTTTAAAGCATTATATTAGGTAACTGCCATCTTCTTTCCTTTCCATTTTTTTCTAGGGGATTCTCACTCTATTTTCTGCACAGGATCCAACATAGTTCTTATTTGAATTAATGGCAAATTTGAAGACACAGGTAGCCACACAGGTTGATTTCTTTTGTTTTTCAGAATGGGCTCTTTCTCTGACACATGGAAGGAAAGAATATAATTTATGAAAAGTTAAATATTGGAGAATCATCCATTTAAAAGATATATTTTTAGCAACTTTTTTTTTTTAGAGTGAAGTACTACTTTTCAAAGAGTGAAACACCAGTATGGCTTTTAAGACTTTCCCCCCAAATAATTTGTGACCAGATCCTGACAAGGTCTGAGATTTATATGATTAAATGCTGTTGCTTTCATAAATGTTATGTCCATCCAATGAAGTTCTTAGAAGTAATATTTGAGTTCTCCATTGATTACTGATCATATCATCAATGCCTTCCAGCCTTGGAGGCACAGGGATGAGGGAAGAATTGCTGGGATGCTTGAATAACTGCAGGGCAAGAGGCACTCAAATTTGCCTACTTTGTCTTTAAGTAATACTTCATAGTTTGGCTGACTTTTCATCCATTCTGCTGATTCTTCCAATGAGTTCCTCTGTATTGACAGCCAGGGGCGCTCATGGAAAATACTTAAAAAGACCAAGTCTAAAAGCAGAAGTCGAGGTCACTCCATCTACTGTGAAAGTGGAGCATGTGTCTACCTCAGGGCTGAGTCTACTGATGAATCTTATTGTTATTGTTGGTGGTGGTTGTGATGTTCATGGTTGAGTTTTTTGTTCGTGTTGTTGCTTTAATTTATTACTGCCTCTAGGATATAAATGCAGGGTGATAGTTTTATTTTAATTCTGGAAGGCAAAAGAACATAACTGAGAACTTTTTCCCAAGGAATGTTTTAAGATCTCTATGTCAATATTTATGGTGTGACTTATACACTTTTCAATTAAAGTTTCTTAATGAAAGGAAAATGTATTTATTTATAGTTTTGTTTCAGTGTGATAGAATTATATGTTTTAGACTATGGTCTGCAGCCCACCTGCATCAGAATCACCTGGGGAACCTCCAGACTGTTTTCCATAGAAGCTGCATCATTTTACATTTCCTTCAATAGTTTAGGAGGGTTGCCTTTTCTCCACACCCACTGCAGCATTTATTATTTGTACGCTTTTTTTAAAGCTCTTTATTGGAATATAATTGCTTTACACTCTTGTACCAGCTTTTAAGGTACACCAAAGTGAATCAGCTGTATTTATACATATATCCCCATATCCCCTCCCTCCCACGACTCCTTCCCACCCTCCCTGTCCCGGCCCTCTGAGGCAACACCCATCATCAAGTTGATCTCCCTTTGTTATACAGCAACTTCCCACTAGCTATCTATTTTACAGTTGGTAGTGTATATAGGTCTATACTACTCTCTCACTTCGTCCCAGCTTCCCCTTTGCTCCCCACCCCCTTAACCCCGTGTCCTCCAGTCCATTCTCTGCATCTGCATCCTTATTCTTGCCCTGCCACTGGGTTCATCAGTACCTTTTTCTTTTATCTTTTTTGATTCTGTATATATGAGTAAGCATACAGTATCTGTTGTTCTCTTTCTGGCTTACTTCACTCTGTATGACAGACTCTAGGTCTATCCACCTCATGACATATAGCTCCATCTCATTCCTTTTTATAGCTGAGTAATATTCCATTGTATATATGTGCCACATCTTCTTTATCCATTCATCTGTCGATGGGCATTTAGGTTGCTTCCATGTCCTGGCTATTGTAAATAGTGCTGCAATAAACATTATGGTACATGTTTCTTTTTGGATTATGGTTTTCTCTGGGTATATGCCCAGTAGTTGGATTACGGGATCATATGGTAGTTCTATTTGTAGTTTTTTAAGGAACCTCCAAACTGTTTTCCATAGTGGCTGTACCAACTTACATTCCCACCAACAGTGCAGGAGAGTTCCCTTTTCTCCACACCCTCTCTAACACTTATTGTTTCTAGATTTTTGGATGATGGCCATTCTGACCAGTGTGAGGTGATACCTCATTGTGGCTTTGACTTGCATTTCTCTAATGATGAGTGATGTTGAGCATCTTTTCATGTGTTTGTTGGCCACCTGCATGTCTTCTTTGGAGAAATGTCTATTTAGGTCTTCTGCCCTTTTGTGGATTGGGTTATTTGCTTTTTTGGTGTTAAGCTGCATGAGCTGCTTGTACATTTTGGAGAATAATCCTTTGTCTGTTGCTTCATTGGCAAGTATTTTCTCCCATTCTGAGGGTTGTCTTCTTGTCTTGTTTATGGTTTCTTTTGCTGTGCAAAAGCCTATAAGTTTCATTAGGTCCCATTTGTTTATTCTTGATTTTATTCCCATGATTCTAGGAGGTGGGTCCAAAAGGATCTTACTTTGATGGTTGTTATAGAGTGTTCTGCCTATGTTTTCCTCTAGGAGTTTTATAGTGTCTGGCCTTCCATGTAGGTCTTTAATCCATTTTGAGTTTATTTCTGTGTATGGTGTTAGGAAGTGTTCTAATTTCCTTCTTTTACATGTAGCTGTCCAGTTTTCCCAGCACCACTTATTAAAGAGGCTGTCTTTTCTCCATTGTATATCCTTGCCTCCTTTGTCATAGATTTGTTGACCACAGTTTATCTCTGAGCTTTCTATCCTGTTCCATTGACCTTTATTTCTGTTTTGGTGCCATACCATATTGTCTTGATTACTGTATCTTTGTAGTATAGTCTGAAGTCGGGGAGTCTGATTCCTCCAGCTCTGCTTTTTTCCCTCAAGATTGCTTTGGCTATTCCGGGTCTTTTGTGTCCCCATACAAATTTTAGGATTTTTTGTTCTAGTTCTGTAAAAATGCCATTGGTAATTTGATAGGGATTGTGTTGAATCTGTAGATTGCTTTGGGTAGTATAGTCATTTTCACAATGTTGATTCCTCTGATCCAAGAATATGGTATATCTCTCCTCTGTTTGTGTCATCTTTGATTTCTTTCATTAGTGTCTTGTAGTTTTCTGAGTACAGGTCTTTTACCTCCTTAGTTAGGGTTATTCCTAGGTATTTTATTTCTTTTGTTGCAATGGTGAATGGGATTGTTTCCTTAATTTCTCTTTCTGATCTTTCATTGTTAGTGTATAGAAATGCAAGACATTTCTGTGTGTTAATTTTGTATCCTGCAACTTTACCAAATTCATTGACTAGCTCAAGTAGTTTTCTGGTGGCATCTTTAGGATTTTCAGTGTATAGTATCATGTCATCTGTGAACAGTGACAGTTTTACTTCTTTTCCAATTTGGATTCCTTTTATTTCTTTTTCTTCTCTGATTTCTGTGGCTAAAACTTCCAAAACTATGTTGAATACTAGTGGTCAAGTGGACATCCTTGTCTTGTTCCTGATCTTAGAGGCAATGCTTTCAGTTTTTTCATCATTGAGAATGATATTGGCTGTTGGTTTGTTATATATGGCCTTTATTATGTTGAGGTAGGTTCCCTCTATGTCCACTTTCTGGAGAGGTTTTTTGTTTGTTTGTTTGGTTTTTTTTGTTTTGTTTTGTTTTTTTTTTTGTTTGTTTGTTTTTTTACCATAAATGAGTGTTGAATTTTGTTGAACGTTTTTGCTGCATTGAGATGATCATATGGCTTTTTTTGTTTTTCCTATAAGCAAGAAGTTTAGTTTCTTTGGGGACTTCCCTTAAGATCATATGGTTTTTATCCTTCAATTTGTTAACATGATGTATCACATTGATTGATTTGCATATATTGAAGAATCCTGCATTCCTGGGATAAATCCCAGTTGATCATGGTGGATGATCCTTTTAATGTGCCATTGGATTCTGTTTGCTAGTATTTTGTTGAGGATGTTTGCATCTATGTTCAGCAGTGATATTGGCTTGTGACTTTCTTTTTTTGCAACATCTTTGTCTGGTTTTGGTATCAGGGTGATGATGGCCTCATAGAATGAGTTTGGGAGTGTTCCCCTCTGCTATATTTTGGAAGAGTTTGAGAAAGATAGGTGTTAGCACTTCTCTAGATGTTTGATAGAATTTGCCTGTGAAGCCATCTGGCCCTGGGCTTTTGTTTGTTCGAAGGTTTTTAATCACAGTTTCAATTTTAGTGCTTGTAATTGGTCTATTCATATTTTCGATTTCTTCCTGGTTCAGTCTTGGAAGGTTGTACTTTTCCTAGAATTTGTCCCTTTCTTCCAGGTTGTCCATTTTATTGGCATGTAGTTGCTTGTAGTAGTCTCTCATGATTGTTTATATTTTTGTGGTGTCAGTTGTTAATTTCTTTTTCACTTCTAATTCTGCTGATTTTAGTCTTCTTTCTTTATTCCCGGATGAGTCTGGCTAGTGATTTATCAATTATGTTTATCTTCTTAAAGAACCAGCTTTTAGTTTTATTGGTCTTTGCTATTATTTCCTTCATTTCTTTTTCTTTTATTTCTGATCTAATCTTTACGATTTCTTTCCTTCTGCTAACTTTGGAGGTTTTTTGTTCTTCTTTCACTGATAGCTTAGGTGTAAAGTTAGGTTTTTTATTTGAGATTTTTCTTGTTTCTTGAAATAGGATTGTATTTCTAAAAAGTTCCCTATTAGAACTGCTTTTGCTCAATCCCATAGGTTTTGGGTCATGATGTTTTCATTGTCATTTTTTTCTAGATATTTTTTGATTTCCTCTTTGATTTCTTCAGTGATCTCTTGGTTGTTTAGTAGCATATTGTTTAGCCTCCATGTGTTTGTAATTTTTACAGCTTTTCTTCCCTGTAATTGATATGTAGTATCACAGCATTGTGGTTGGAAAAGATGCTTGGTACAATTTCAGTTTTCTTAAATTTACCAAGTCTTGATTTGTGACACTAGATGTGATCTATCCTGGAGAATGTTCTGTGTGCACTTGAGAAGAAAGTGTATTCTGTTATTTTTGGATAGAATAACCTATAAATATTGTTTAAGTCCATCTTGTCTAATGTATCATTTAAAGCTTGTGTTTCCTTATTTATTTTCTGTTTGGATGACATGTCCATTGGTATAAGCGGGGTGTTAAAGTCCCCTACTATTATTGTGTTACTGTCAATTTTCCCTTTTATGGCTGTTAGCATTTGCTTTGTGTATTGAGGTGCTCCTATGTTGGGTGCATACGTATTTACAATTGTTATATCTTGTTGGATTGATCCCTTGATCATTATGTAGTGTCCTTCCTGTCTCTTGTAGCATTCTTTATTTTAAAGTCTATTTTTTCTGATATGAGTATTGCTACTCCAGCTTTCTTTTGATTTCCATTTGCATGGCATATCTTTTTCCATCCCCTCACTTTGAGTCTGTATGTGTCCCTAGGTCTGAAGTGGGTCTCTTGTAGACAGCATATATATGGGTCTTGTTTTTGTATCCATTCAGCCAGTCTGTGTTGTTTGCTTGGAGCATTTAATCCATTTACATTTAGGGTAATTATTGATTTGTATGTTCATGTTACCAATTTCTTAACTGTTTTGGGTTTGTTTTTGTGGGTCTTTTCCTTCTCTTGTGTTTTCTGCCTAGAGAAGTTCCTTTAGCATTTGTTGTAAAGCTGATTTGGTGGTGCTGAATTCTCTTAGCTGTTGCTTGTCTGTAAAGCTTTTGGTTTCTCCTGAAAATCTGAATAAGATCCTTGCTGGGTAGAGTAATCTTGGTTGTAGGTTTTTCCCCTTCATCACTTTAAATATATCCTGCCACTCCCTTCTGGCCTGCAGAGTTTCTGCTGAAAGATCAGCTATTAACCTTGTGGGGATTTCCTTGTCTGGTATTTGTTGCTTTTCCCCTGCTGCTTTTAATATTTTTCTTTGTGTTTAATTTTTTTTAGTTTGATTAATATGTGTCTCACCATGTTCCTCCTTGGTTTTATCCTGTATGGGACTCTCTGTGCTTCCTGGACTTGATTAACTATTTCCTTTCCTATGTTGGGGAAGTTTTTGACTATAGTCTCTTTAAATATTTTCTCAGACCCTTTCTTTTTTCTTCTTCTTCTGGGGTACCTATAATTCAAATGTTAGTTCACTTAATGTTGTCCCAGAGGTCTCTGAGACTGTTTTCAATTCTTTTCATTCTTTTTTCTTTATTCTGTTTCATGTGAGTTACTTCCAGTATTCTATCTTCCAGCTCACTTATCCATTCTTCTGCCTCAGTTATTCTGCTATTTATTCCATCTGGAGTGTTTTTAATTTCAGTTATTGTGTTGTTCATCACTGTTTGTTTGCTCTTTAGTTCTTCTAGGTCCTTGTTAAACATTTCCTTGTATTTTCTCCATTCTACTTCTGAGATTTTGGATCTTTAATATCATTACTCTGAATACTTTTTCGGGTAGTTTGCCTGTTTCATCTTCATTTATTTGGTCTTGTGGGGTTTTATCTTAGTCCTTTGTCTACAAGATATTTCTGTGTCTTCTTGTCTAATTTATAGTATTTGAGATCTCCTTTCCCTAGGCTGCAGGGTCGTAGTTCCTCTTGCTTCTGTTCTCTGGCCCCAGTGGTGAGATTGGTCCAGTGGCTTGCATAGGCTTCTTGATGGGAGGAACTGGTGCCTGTGTTCTGGTGTGTGGGGGTGAGTCTTTTCTCTCTGATGATCAGGGCCATGTCAGGGGTTGTGTTTTGGAGTGTTTGTGAGCTTAGGGTGACTCTAGGTAGTCTGTGCTGATGGGTGGGTTTGTGTTCCTGTCTTGTTTGTTGTTTGGTGTGAGGTGTCCAGCACTGACAGTTGGGTGGAGCCAGATCTTGGATTCAGATAAAGGCCTCTTGAGATCTCTTGGTGATTAATATTCCCTGGGGCTAGGAATTTTCTAGTGGTCCAGCATCCTGTACTCAGTGCTTCCCCCCCCCAGAGCTTCAAGCCTGATATCTGGTCAGGGAACCAAGGCCCCTCAAGTCACTCATCACAGCAATAAAGGGGATTAAAATTAAAAAGGCTAAGAAAACCCTAGACAAATGATAAACAGTAAAATCAAACAAACAAAAACAGAAACAAGGAAACATGCACATACACAAAAGAAACAAAAATAGAAACAAATAAAGCCAAAAGAGAACAATCAGAGAAACAAAAGAACCCAAGAATGAAATCAAACGATTAAAAAGAAAACTAAGGAAAACACAAAAACAAAATACAAAAGCAAAGTGCCAACTGAAGAATAAAGCAAAGAAACAAACCAACAAAAATGATTTAAAAAAAAAAAATCAAAGAAAAAGGGGAAAGAAAACAGAACAAGACAAAAGCAACATAGAAATATTAAGAAAATTTTAAATATACTAATAAAAAGGGAAAAACACAGAAAAGCAAAGTAGAAATGGGAATATTAAAAAAATAAAATATATATTAAAGAAAGCAAGAAGAAAAAATAAGGGAAAAGAACACAGAACAACAGAGAAACAAATTAAAAATAGAAATACATTTAAAAAAAATGTTAATAAACATGAAGATCCCAAAAGCCTAAATTAAAAAAAAAATACTAAAACAACAACAAAAAGCCCCAAACCAGCAACATAATAAATCAGAACATAATAAAAATATTAGTAATATTTATATTTCCCTGAGGTCTCAGCTATAAGTGTCCTTGCATATGCCATGATCCACAATCCACCTCTGCCTCCCCAAGAGGCCCTCCTCTGTCTCTGGGCTGGTCCCTGGACCTACTGTGGACCCTGTGGGGACCACTGAGACTCTCATCTGGCCCAATTCCTGTGTGTGCTTGCCCCTAAAGTTCACAGCTGCCAGAGCTAGACCATTTTCATTTGTGGGAACACTCATTGTTTACTCAGATATTCCATAGACACAAGGTCTACCTAGCTGATCATGAGGACTTAGTCTGCAGCTTGTGCAGCTGATGGAAAGATTTTCAATCCTCTTCCTTAGTCGCCCCATCACTGGGGTTCAGCTTTGGTTTTATCTCCACCTTTGCATGTGATCCACCCACAGGAGCCTGGTCCTGAGGCTGCCCTGGAGCTCTTGGGTCTGCCCCAGTAAGGACAGGGTGCAGAGGTGATATGACTGCTTGGATCACAGGAGCTCCAGTGGCACCAAATGTGCAGGAAGCCAGTGGCCACAGGCGCAAAAGATATGGCCCTAATGAGGACCTTTTCTGGTGTAAGGCATGTGAGGGCCAGCCCTGGCTGGGCTTTTTCTGGAGCCTGGAAGCAGGCTTGTGAAGGCTATCCCTGAGAGGGCTTCTTTTATTGTCTGTCAGCAGACATTGGCATGTCAGGGGAGAGAGAGGCTACAGTAGTGGCTTCACCCCTGCATGTGACTCAGCAGTATCACCCTGCTTCCATGGCAGTCTGGTCTTCCTCTGAAGGCATTCCATGCTGTGGTTTTCCTCCCTCCCAACCCCTCAGTCCGTCTCCCCACAGCCAACAGCAATTCTCACTCCAGGCTTGTTCTCCAATACCCACACTCCGGCTCCCATCCCCCTCCCACACCTATGAACACATGTCCAGTCCAGGGAACGTAGGGCCATGGAACGGACCATCTGTGTAGTTCTCACTCTGCTTCATCTGCCACAGATTGGCCACTTCATCCTCCTCTGACAGCCTCAAATGCTTCCCTTATGTCCCAATCAATCCCCCTGTTGGAACAGGGGTTTCCCCAGATTCAGGACTCGCTCTTCTGCTTCAGCTCCCCCACCCTGGTGTGCAGGTCCCATCCTGCTTCCTTTCCTCCTCCTTCTCCCTTCTTTTTTTCATTCTACTGTTTTGAAGGGATATTTCCAGTCCTTTCTGGTGTCCAAAGTCTTCTGCTACTGTTCAGCTAGTGTTCTATGAGAATTGTCGCATCTATAGATGCATTCCTGATGTCCCCCTACTCCTCCATGTCCCCCTACTCCTCCACCATCTTCCTTTGTTGAAGATAGACTGTAGGTGTGTGGGTTTATTTCTGGGTTCTCTGTTCTGTTCCACCGATCTATGTGTTTGTTTATGTGTTAATACCATGCCCATTTTGATTACTATCACTTTGTAGTATTGTCTGAAGTCTGGGAAGTTTATGTATCCAGTTTTGTTCTTTTTCCTCAGAATTTTGGCAATTCTGGGCCTTTTGTGGTTCCACATAAATTTTAGGATTATTCTAGTTCTGTTAAAATTATCATAAGTATTTTGATAGGGATTGCATTAAATCTGTACAGTTGCTTTGGGTAGCATGGTGATTTTAATAATATTAATCTAATGCAAGATCAGGAGCTATCTTTCCATTTCTTTGAATCATATTGTTTCCTTAATAATGTTTACAGTTTTCAGTGTATAAGTCTTTCACCACCTTGATTAAGTTTATTCATAGTTTGTCGGGTTTTGTTTTTTGTTTTTGGACAGGATTTTATTTTATTTTTTTAAGCTCTTCACTGGAATATAATTGCTTTACACTGTTGTGCCAATTTTTGAGGTACACCAAAGTGAATCAGCTGTATTTATACATATATCCTCATATCCCTACCCTCCCATGACTCCCTTCCACCCTCCCTATCCTGGCCCTCTAAGTCATCACCCATCATCGAGTTTATCTCCTTATGTTATGCAGGAACTTCCCACGAGCCATCTGTTTTACATTTGGTGGTGTATATATGTCAATGCTACTCTCTCACTTCACTTCATCCCAGCTTCCCCTTTGCATCCCCACCACCCGTGTCCTCAAGTCCGTTCTCTACATCTGCATCTTTATTCTTGCCCTGTTAGACAGGATTTTAAATGAGACATTTTTTTTACTTTCTCTTTCTGATATTTCATTGTTAGTGTAAAGAAATGCAACAAATTTCTGTATATTAATCTTGTATCCTGCTGCCTTACTAAATTCATCTTTTAGTCCTAATCATTTGTTTGTGGAGTCTTTCAGGATCTCTATATAAATATCTACAAATACTGACAGTTTTACCTCTTCCCTTCCAATGTGGATACATTTTATCTCTTTTTCTTGTGTGATTGCTGTGGCTAGGACTTCCAATACTATGTTGAATAGAAGTGGTGAGTGTGGGCATCTTTGTCTTGTTCCTGAATTTAGTGGGAAGGTTTTCAGCTTTTCCCCATTTGGTATTATGTTGGCTGTGGTTTGACATAAATGGTTTTTATTATGTTGAGGTGTGTTCCTTCTATACCTACTTTGGTGAGTTTTTATCATAAATGGATGCTGAATTTTGTCAAATGATTTTTCTGAATCTATTGAGATGATCATTTGTTTTTGTCTTTTGTTTTTGTGGTGTATCACATTGATTTGTGTGTGTTAAACCATCCTTGCAACACTGGAATAAATCCAAATTGATTCTGGTGTATGATCCTTTTTATGTATTGTTGGACTCAGTTTGCTAATACTTTGTTGAGGATTTTTGTATCTATATTTATTAAAGATATTGGCCTGCAATTTTTTTCCCCACATTGCATGCCTTGTGGGATCTTAGTTCCCCAATCAAAGATTGAACCCATGCCCTTGGCAGTGAAAGCATGGAGTCCTAACTACTGGATCACTAGGGAATTCCCAGTAATTTTCTTTTTTGTAATGTCTTTATCTGGTTTTCGTATCAGGGTGATAGTGTCTTCCTAGAATGAATGTGAGAGTGTTTCCTTGTCTTTAATGTTTTGGAATAATTTCAGAAGGATATTTATAAGTTTTTCTTTGTATGTTTGGTAGAATACCCAGTAAAGCTGTTCGATCATGGACTTCTGTTTGCAGGGAGTTTTTAAATTTTATTTTATTTTATTGGGGTATAGTTGTTTTACAATGTTGTGTTAGTTTATACTGTACAGTGGAGTTCTCTGTGCTATACATCAAGTTCTCATTAGTTATCTATTTTATACATATTTGTATATATGTGTAAATCCCATTCTCTCAATTCATCCCACCTCACCCCTTTCCCCACTTAGTGTCCATACATCTATTCTCTACATCTCTGTCTCTATTTCTGCCTTGCAAACCAGTTCCTATGTACCATTTTTCTAAATTCCACATATATGCATTAATATTATTTGCTTTTCTCTTTTTGACTTGCTTCACTCTGTATGACAGTCTTTATATCCATCAACAGACAAATGGGTAAAGAAGATGTGGTACATATATACAATGGAATATTACTCAGCCATAAAAAGGAAAAAAAATTAGGTCATTTGTAGAGATGTGTTTTTTTTTTTTTTTTTAATTACAGATTCCACTTTACTTCTAGTGATATGTGTCTTCAAATTATGTTTGTTCTTGATTCAGTTTTGGCAGGCCATGCACTTCTAGAATCTTGTCCATTTCTTCTAGGTTGTCCAATTTGTTAGCATACAACTGTTCATAGTATTCTCTTAATATTTTTTGTTTTTATGTGCTATCACTTATTATTTCTCCTCTTTCATTTCTTATTTTTTTATTTGAGTCCTTTCTCTTTTCTCCTTGGTAAACCTGGCTAGAGGTTTGTCAATTTTTGTTTATCTTTTCAAAGAACCAACTCTTGGTTTTATAGATTTTTTTGTTTTTTAATCTCCATTTATTTCCTCTCTGATCTTTATTATTTCCTTCCTTCTGCTGACTTTGGATTTTGTTTGTCCTTCTTTTGCTAACTCTTTTAGGTGTTAGGTTATGCTGCTTGAGATTTTCTTTTTTAATGTTTCTTCAGTGAGCCTGTATCATTATGAATTTCCCTCTTAGAAGAAGAGGGAAATTTCTATCTTAGGATGCTTTTGCTGCATCCCATAGAGTTTTTTAAGCTCTTTATTGGAATATAATGGCTTTATACTCTTGTACCAGCTTTTTGAGGTACACCAAAGTGAATCAGCTGTATTTATACATATATCCCCATATCCCCTCCTTCCTGTGACTCCCCCCCACCCTCCCCATCCCGGCCCTCTAAGGCATCACCCATCATCAAGTTGATCTCCCTTTGTTATACAGCAACTTCCCACTCGCTATCTATTTTACAGTTGGTAGTGTAAATATGTCTATGCTGCTCTCTCACGTAGTCCCAGCTTCCCCTTTGCCCCTCGCCCCAAAGCCTCATGTCCTCCAGTCCATTCTCTGCATCTGCATCCTTATTCTTGTCTTGTCACTGGGTTCATCAGTACTATTTTTTTTTTTTTTTTATTTTTAGATTCCGTATATATGAGTTAGCATACAATATTTGTTTTTCTCTTTCTGGCTTACTTCACTCTGTATGACAGACTCTAGGTCTATCCACCTCATTACATATAGCTCCATTTTATTCCTTTTTATAGCTGAGTAATATTCCATTGTATATATATGCCACATCTTCTTTATCCATTCATTTGTTGATGGGCATTTAGGTTGCTTCCATGTCCTGGCTATTGTAAATTGTGCTACAATGAACATTATGGTACATGTTTCTTTTTGGATTATGGTTTTCTCTGGTTATATGCCCAGTAGTTGCATCCCATAGATTTTTGAAAGGTTTTGTTCTCATTTTCATTTGTTTCAAGGTATTTTCTGATTTCTTCTTTTGATTTCATCATTCACCCATTGGGTTTTTAGTAGCATGTTGTTTAGTCTCCATGTATTTATCCTTTTCCCATTTTTCTTTCTGTGATTGATTTCTAATTTCATACCATTGTGGTCAGAAGAGATGCTTGAAATAATTTCTATCCTCTTAAATTTGTTGAGGATTCTTTTGTGACCTAGTATGTGATCTATCCCAGAGACTATTCCTCATGAAATTGAAAAGAATGTGTATTCTGGTTTGTGGGTATTTTTTGTTTTTATTTTTTTGGTTTTCTGGATGTAGCGTCCTGTAGATATCAATTAACGCCAACTGGTCTGTTGTGTCATTTAGGACCTCTGTTGTCTTATCGATTTTCTGTCTGGAAGATCTGTCCATTGATGTTAGTGGGGTGTTAAAGTCTTCTACTCTTATTGTATTCCTGTCAATTTCTCCCTTTATGTCTTTTAGTATTTGTTTTATGTCTTCAGGAGCACCTATATTGGGTGCATATATGTTAGTGAGTGTAATATCTTCTAGTATTGATCCCATTATCATCATATTGTGTACTTCTTTGTCTTTCTTTATGGACTTTGTTTTAAAGTTTATTGTGTCTGGTGTGTGTTTTGCTACCCCCACTTTCTTGTATCCATTTGCATGGAAATATCTTTTTCCATTCCCTTACTTTTAGTCTGTGTGTCTTTCACCCTGAAGTGTCTTTTGTAGGCAGAATATTGTGGGGTTTTTTTTAATCCAATCTCCCACTCTGTCTTTTGATTGGAGCTGTTAGCCCATTCACAAAGTAATTATTGATAGGTATGTACTTATTGCCATTTAAATCCATATTTTCCAGTTGTTTTGTAGTTCTTTGTTCATTTCTTCTTTTTTGTTTTTCTTTTGTAGTTTGATGATTTCCTTTTATAGTATGCTTAAGTTCCTTTCTTACTGATTTTTGTGAATCTATTATGTATTTTTTATTTGTGGTTACCCTGGTTATCAAGTATGTTGACCCATAACTATATCTACTTGCTTTAAACTGGAAGTCATACTAGTTCAAACACATTATAAAAGATCTACATTTTTACAATCCCCTCCCCCACATTTTGTGACTTTGATGTCCTATTTCATATCTTTGTGCTTATCTTCTTA
Source organism: Hippopotamus amphibius kiboko (assembly GCF_030028045.1). NCBI lineage: Eukaryota > Metazoa > Chordata > Mammalia > Artiodactyla > Hippopotamidae > Hippopotamus > Hippopotamus amphibius. The sequence goes on from NC_080186.1 coordinate 105,834,245, forward strand.
CTGTTACTTGTATTTATAATTGCCTTCATCATGCTTTTTTATTTTTTAAAATCTCTACTGGCTTATTTAAATGATCTTCAGTCCTTTTATGTATACCTTTCATATTGTGATTTTCATTTTCTATAGATTCTTGCTTCTTTTCTATTTAGAGAAGACCCTTCAATATTTCTTTTGGGGGAGGTTTAATATTGCTGAATTCTTTTAGTTTTCACTTGCCTGGGAAACTCTCTCTCTCTATCTATCCTAAGTGATAATTTTGCTGGGTATAGTATCCTAGGTTGAAGGTTTTTCCCTTTCTGAACTTTGAATATATTATGCCACTCCTTTTGGCCTGCAAAGTTTCTGCAGAGAATTAGCTGATAGTATTATAGATGCTCCCTTGTAACTGACTCTCCATTTTTCTCTTGCTGCTTTTAGAATCCTCTCTTAAATTTTGCCATTTTCAATATGATATGTCTTGGTGTGAATCTGTTTGGGTTCCTCTTGTTTGGGATCCTCAGTGCTTCTTGTATCTGGATTTCTGTCTCTTTCTTAGGTTTGGAAAGTTTCAAGCCATAATTTCTTCAAATACATTTTCAATCCCCTTTTCTCTTTCTTCTCCTTCTGGAATCCCTATTATGTGAAGGTTGGCACGTTTCCTATTGTCCCATAGATCTTGTATGTTGCCTTCGTTTTTAAAAAATTTGTCTTTCTGTCTCCTCTTCTGATTGGTTGATTTCCATTAGTCTATCTTCCAGATCACTTATTCATTCTTCTGTATCATTTAGTCTGGTATTCATTGCTTCTAGGTTGGATTTTTATCTTGGCAATTGAATTGTACATTTTTGACTGGTTCATTTTTATAGTTTCTAGATCCTTGTTACAGTGACCTGCATTTCTGTTGATAATTTTTCTTAATTCAGTTAGCATTTTTATTACCTCCTTTTTTACTGAAGTATAATTGATTTGCAATGTGTTAATTACTGCTGTACAGCAAAGTGATTCCGTTACACATTTATATACCTTCTTTATATATTCTTTTCCATTATGGCATATAATAGGATATTGAATATAGTTCTCTGGGCTATATAGTAGGACTTTGTTGTTTATCCATTCTACATATAAAAGCTTACATCTGCTAACCCTAAACTTCCATTCCATACCTCCACCAACACCCTCCCCCTTGGCAACCAAGAGTCTGTTCTCTGTGTCTGTGAGTCTGTTCCATAGGTAGGTTCATTTGTGTCATATTTTAGATTCCACATGTGTGATATCATATGGTATTTGTCTTTCTCCTTCTGACTTCACTTAGTATGATCATCTCTAGCTGAATCCATGTTGCTGCAAGTGGCATTATTTTGTTCTTTTTTATGGCTGAATAGTGTTCCATTGTGTGTGTGTGTGTGTGTCTGTCTGTGTATGTATCTCACATTTTCTGTATCATATCTTATGTATCCATCCATCTATTGATGGACATGGACATTTAGGTTGTTTCCATATCTTGGCTACTATGAATAGTGCTGCTATGAACATAGGGGTGAATGTATCTTTTTGAATTATAGTTTTATCCAGATATATGCCCAGGAGTGAAATTGCTGGGTAATATGGTAATCCTATTTTTAGTTTTCTGAGGAACATCCACACTGTTTTCCACAGTGGCTGCACCAACTTAAACTTCCACCAACACTATAGCAGGGTACCGTTTTCTCCACACCCTCTCCAGCATTTGTTATTGGTAGACTTTTTAATGATGGCCATTCTGACTGGTGTGAGGTGGTACCTCATTGTAGTTTTGATTTGCATTTCTCTAACAATTAGCAATGTTGAGCTTTTTTTCACATGCCTATTGGCCATCTGTTTGTCTTCTTAGGAGAAATGTCTATTTAGATCTTCTGCCCATTTTTTGATTGGGTTGTTTGTTGCTGTTTTTGTTATTGAATGTAGGAGCTCTTTGTATATTTTGGAGATTGAGGTCTTGTCAGTCGCATCATTTGCAAATATCTTCTCCCATTCTGTAGGTTGTCTTTTCATTTTGTATGTGGTTTCCTTTGTTGTGCAAAAGCTTGTAAGTTTGATTAGGTCCTATTTGTTTATTTTTGCCTTTATTTCTATTAAAAGACTGACCTAAGAAAACATAGGTATGATTTATGTCAGAGAATGTTTTGCCTATGTTCTCTTCTAGGAGTTTTATGGTGTCATGTCTTATGTTTAAGTCTTTAAGCCATTTTGAGTTTATTTTTGTGTATAGTGAGAGGGTGTGTTCTAACTTCATTGATTTATGTGCAGCTGTCCAATGTTCCCAACATCACTTGCTGAAGAGACTGTCTTTTCCCATTGTATTTTCTTGCCTTTTTTGTCAAATATTAATTGACCATGGGTGTGTGGGTTTATTTCTGGGCTCTCAATTTTGTTCCATTGATCCAGATGTCTGTTTTTGTGCCAATATCATGCAGTTTTGATTACTATTGGTTTGTAGTATTGTCTGAAGTCTGGGAGGGTTATGCCTCCAGCTTTGTTCTTTTTCCTCAGAGTTGCTTTGGCAATTCTGGGTCTTTTATGGTTCCATATAAATGGTAGGATTATTTGCCTACTTATGTAAAAAATGTCATGGGTAAATTGATAGGGATCACATTAAATCTGCAGATTGCATTGAGTAGTATGGCCATTTTAACAATATTAATTCATCTAATCTGAGAGCATGGGATAGCTTTCCATTTCTTTGCATCATCTTCAGTTTTCTTTATTAATGTTTTATAGTTCTCAGCAAAGAAGTCTTTCACCTCTTTGGTGAGGTTTATTCCTAAGTAGTGTATTTTGGGGGTTGTAATTTTAGAAGGTATCATTTTCTTACATTCCATTTCTGATAATTCATTGTTGGTGTGAAGAAATGCAACCAATTTCTGTATGTTAATCTTGTATCCTGCTAACTTGCTGAATTTGTTTATCAGTTCTAGTAGCTTTTGCGTGGAGTCTTTAGGGTTTTCTATATATAGTATCATGTTATCTGCATATAATGACAATATTACATCTTCCCTTCCAATTTGAATACCATTTCTTTTTCTTGTCTGATCACTGTGGCTAGCACTTCTAATACTATGTTGAATAGAAGAGGTGAGCATGGGCATCCTTGTCTTGTTCCAGATTTTAGCAGGAAGTCTTTTGAGTAGTATATTGGCTGTGGGTTTGTCATAAATAGCTTTTATTATCTTGAGTTTATTACCTCCTTTTTGAACTCCAGGTCTAGTAGACTTGTGAGGTCTGTTTCATTATTTTTTCTTTCAGGGGATTTCTCTTATTCTTCTAATTGGGAGTAGATCCTCTTCCTTTTCATTTTACTTAAATTTCTCCGTCTCTATGATTTTAGGAGAAATATTTATCTGCTATGGGAGTGTCCCTGTGTAGCCTCCATAAGTCTAATATTTTTGGTGTGAGAGCTGGTTTCAGTAGGGATGCCAGCCATGCCTTTCCTCTGTGTGTGCTGACCATTATCCCCTTGTTAGCAGGGTGTGATGGGTGGTGTAGTATCTATAGCCTGTGCTGGATGTGAGGTGGAGCTTCCTCTCTGCACCATGTCATGGCCTGGTCAGGGGCCGGGTGTGCTCTCCAGTTGTTGAAGTAGAAGCCTTGAGGGCTGAGTTTGATCAGACTCTGTTGCACTTGGGTACATGCCCTGCCCCAAAGGAGGTGAGTGCTGAAGCAAGTGAGGCCTGTGTGGTCACAGAGGACCTATTCTCCACCTGTGTAGGCATCTACAGCTCCACTCAGAGGCAGCCCAAGATGGTGTGCTTATTGTGTTTGTTCCACATCTAGTGTAAGACTGTGGTGTGGAGTGAGCTGGGGCTGGAAGTTGGGGGGTTGTGACTGTAGGGATTGAGGTGGCTGCACTGCCACCTGAGATCTAGGCTGCCTCTCTGGCAGACTTCACCCAGGACCTGTCTGCCCCAGATCTAGTGCAAAGCTGGAAGCCCAACCACTGTGTACTCCTGAGTGTGCTCACAATGGCTGTTGCAGCCCCAACTGGACCACACCCCAGGCCCTCTGGGCTGTCTCTGCCTAGCTAGATCATGTCTTCTCCCAGGGCCTGTCTGCTCAAGATTCATTGGTTGGCCCTTGCACACTCCTGTTTTGCCACCTCCCACACTAATGTTCACCACGTCTACACCTGTCACCCTGAGCCCTTGCTGACTATGGCATCTGAGGCCACACTTGGGTCACACCCCATGTGTCCTGGTCTGTTTCTGTACAGCTAGATTGAGTCACTGCCAAGATCTTGTGCCAGGTTGTAGCATGGAGTGAGTGGGGCCAGGGTGTTTGCCCCTTCGGATTGGGAAGTACAGCAAGGAACGTGCTCCTGATGCAAGACTCTCTGCCCTGATTGTTGACAAAGCCAGCATGTACTCTTGGTGAGTAGAGTCTAGCCTTCTCCAAACCTTCTGTCTCAGCAGATGTCCCAAGAGGCAAGGGGGCCTGGCCAATCCATATAGGATCCCATGACTGGGATACCCAGATTGTGATTCTACCTGCTCACTCCCCAGAGCCAGGGTCTACCCTTGTGAACCCTTTCCTCCTTGCAGATGCCTCCCAGGGACCCAGGTCCTGACCTGATTCTTCTCTTTTTTTCCTTCTGTCCTACCCAGTTACAAGCAGATCTTTCTTGCAGCATTAGTTTACAGGAGTTCTTCTGCCAGTTTTCAGTGAGAAGTGCTCTACATGTCAATGTATTTTTTGATGTGTTTGTGGGGGATGGGAGCGCCACATCCACCTCCTCCACCATTTTGATTCTGTTTCAGATGGTGAGCTTTTAAACGACAGTTTGTCTTTCCTATTTCTACACTTTCGCCCTGAGGACTGGTATAGAAATTAGAAACTAAGCAGGTAAAGAAAACTTTATTTCTTTATACACATTTTGCTTTAATAGCCACCAAAAAGACTGTTTCATTTCCTCTCACTGACCCTGTCCACCAGTTATGCTAGCCTTCAACATATCGCTATAGCAACATATATAAATATATATCATACATTTATACACACATACACACATTCGAAAGCACTGTGGAGACACAGACTAGGCTTTAGCACAACTGGGGGCCCCTCACATGTCACTTAAAAATGATCACTGGTTTGCTTTACACAAGACTTTCAGTGTGCTTGGTGTGGCCATCAGTCCCCAGTTTGCAGAGAAAATTTGGGATGACAAAATTGGACAGCATATTTAGAGTAAGGTCAGTACACTTTTTGGAGATCATAATAGAATAGAAATAGGAGATCTAGGCTAAGCATGAGATGGCATCTGGAAGTCATCCCTTTCACCATGTGGATTCAAAGCTCTCAGGTGCTGCCGTGTAGACGGACCCCCAGTGTAACTGTGACCCAGCTGTACTGACCCAGGTCAGGTCATCAGGGCCCTGCCAACACTGTCCTGCAGGGCACTGCTGCTCAGTCCTGTGCTTTTAGATCTGCCGTGGAGCTCCAGTGTCGGGACCACATGCTCCACTGCTGGGGAGCAGGGCCCATTTCCCCTGAGTTGACCTTCTGAGGATAGATGATGAGGGGTGAGAAATGTACTATTCCTGGTTCCCATGCCCCTTGGGTGTTCAAAGCAGTGTCACAAGGTCCTTACACACTGTGCCTGTTTTGCTTAGTGCTGGGCCCAGTGGTCCTTGGCTGGTTATTCCTCAACTGCAGAAAAGCCCCTCTGCCTTTCACCCTGCACCACCAGGCCACATCTGTGACTCCTTCCAGACCCTCCAGCAGGTGAGGAGTGGGGCCCAGATCCTCCTCAGCAGACAGGGAGCTGTGAAAAAGGGGGGCAGGCCCATCCTTCCTGCTGTTTGGAGGACCTCTGGTGGCTTCGCTTCTTGCTTGGCTCCTGGAAGGCAAGGGTCACAGGACTGGAGTGCATGGAAGAGCCCTTAGGGATTTCAGCTGGAGGCCAAAAGAACACAATCAAATTGAGTCCATTATCAGGCCTTGCTGGTGGCTAACTGAGGCTGGAGCGAGCGCTGAGTGGTGACAGAAGCCAAAAGCATGGTGAGAGCCTGTCAAGAGGATGAGCTGAGGGGTGGGCTGAGGTCTGGAGGAGCAACTGGTGCCACCAGGTTAGAGGACAAGCTTCCCACCACCTCCTGTGGTCATATCTCTGCTCAAAGCCACTGCACACCGGGTGGCCAGATCCTACCACCCCCTCTTCAGGTTCCAGTTCACTCTCCAATTCACTTTGGAGCAAAAGGATGGCTTTTGTGATTGCTCAGGAAAAGACGTGCTTAGTATGAAACAGGCACATATAGACAGCCTGTTGTAGGGAGGAGAGGATATTTTGCATGGAGGTCCCCCTGTTACATTCACGTTCTGTTTACTTGATGAGGAGAGGGAGGGGCCAGGTCAGCAGGGACCTCAGAGTTCATCTAAGTCTAGTGCCCCGTCTTACAGATGAGGGTCAGTGGGCTCATAGAGATTGGGTCTCTGTGAGAGACCACAAAGCCACACAGGCAGTTAGTGAGAAGCCTGGGATTAGAACCCAGGCTTCGGGATCTTTCCAATGGCCTAGGGGAAGTGGGAAGGATACTTCCAAACTGGGGAAGCCAGCAGGTAAGAGAAGCTGTTGGGTTACCTTTGCTGGGACAGGAATAAGGCTTTACAGAGGCAATCTTGTAAGTATTCTTCTAGAAAGGCTCAGGAAAGAAAGGATTCTACAGAGAAAAACAGAAGAAATTAGAAAAAAAAATCCAAACCAAAACAAACAAACAAAAAAACAGAGTTAAATTATGTCCCAAACTATTTTCACACTGTGGGGTCAACATTCCCTTAGGTTACAATTTACGAACATTCCTAGGAATACACTCAATTGCTTATGGTAAAGCTTTAAAGTCCAAGGTAAAAGGTTTAATTTTGATTTCTAAGCCATTTCTAAGACCTCAAGTTTTTCTTCAAAGTGGTTGCTAAAGAATATGTTAGTGTTTTAAATGAATGTAGAGAAATGTCTACCATATAGATAATATCTTTCCCTTTAAGTTTCAGTGTTTACTTATTACCAAATTCTCTTTTAGATCACTAAAACCCAACGATTTTCTTTTGTGTTGTTGCTTAAAGAAAAATATGTCAACATTAAATTGCTGTTTTCAGCCCAATAGTGTGCAGTGAAATCAACTTATTAGGTTGCATCTTTCCATGATTTTTTCACATAGTGGTTTAGGAAACCCCAGAACACATGAGTGCCCTCAGGATCCCTTTACTGAAAGCTCACAGGGCAGACTCCATATGTCCTCTGACCTCGATAATCAACTGAACTGCATTTCTCCCCACTCCTGACCTGGCATAAAAGAAAGAGAATTGGGATAAAGAGAGAAGATTATGGCAAAGTGAGAGTCAACTGAGAGGTCAGGGGAGATTGCCGATTGGAGTGGGAGGGCTGATGGGGATGGAATCTAGAGGGATGCTCACTGAGGACCTGTGCTCCTACAGATGGACCAGCAATCTCCTCCTGGAAGGTCAGAGCAGGTCAAGGATCGCCTGCACACTCTGATGACACATGGTGATAAGTTTGGGGTGGGCTCTATGGCTCTGACTGTTGCAATGGTTTCCTTACCTCCAGATTAGTCCTTGCCTTCTTTAAAACATCATGTGTCCTGGTCACTGAAACAACAAAACAGCCCCCAAAGGCAAAATTACCAGCATGGCCTATACTTGCCTTATGTGTTCTAAAGCCTGTATTTTTTTTTTTTTTAATAATTTTTTTGGGGGTACACCAAGTTCAATCATCTGTTTTTATACACATATCCCCGTATTCCCTCCCTCCCTTGACTCCCCCTCCACCCTCCCTCGAGTCCCCACCACCCTCCCCGTCCCAGTCCTCTAAGGCATCTTCCATCCTCGAGTTGAACTCCCTTTGTTATACAACAACTTCCCACTGGCTATCTATTTTACAGTTGGTAGTATATATATGTCGGTGCTACTCTCTCGTAAAGCCTGTCTTACTGGCCACTCAGCTTGGGGTCTCCTGCCGCCTGCCCCCTTTCAACTGCCCGCATCCCCTCCTCTGCCTCCATGATTACTGATGGCACAGGAGGTTCAGGGACATCATATCAGTTTCCCCCATCCCCTAGGCTCTCTGGTCACTGTCCATTCACAGCACAAGTGGGGAGCCTGGAAGGGTCCCCTCATTCCCTGCCCCATTCCCTGGCTGGGAGCACCCACACTGGCTGAAGATGAACTGCTCCAAGCTCTCCTTCTGCTGGTTGGCGGTCTTCAGATGCTCAGCTGTGCTCTGAAGGAGACTCTCCTGTCTGGATAGTTTGGTTCTCAGTTCCAGAAGCTCCCTTTTCATGGACTCTCCCTGGGAAGAAAAACAGGCTCTCTGTCAGAAGGCATAAGCACCCTGTGTTTCGTGGCTCTTTACAACTCTAAATAGGGTTCTACAATCTTCTTAACTATTTCTGGATCAGATTCCCCTCGTTAAAGCCTCTCAAACCCTCCAGCTGGTGATGGCTCTGGATGGGCCATGAGGTGGGAACACTGAGGACCTGGAATCCCCCATGCAGATTAGCACAGGCTACACGCCTGTTGCTGCAGAGAACCTGACTCCAGGCCACACTGAAACCCAGCTGTGAACAAGAGCTCCGATTTAGTGCTGACATGGTTATATCACTTGGGCATCACAAGTAAGACTTGATCATTAGGAATATTATGCCTGAGAGACAGGTCTGACCTGAGAGAGTCAGCAAGTTTGTAAATGTATCTGGGAACCTCAAGATGGGAAAACACTCCCTCCTTGGACTTAGCATAAATGAGTCCCCTAAAGTGTCAGTGATTTTAGTCTGGAGTTAGAACCCCTGGGAGGGATTCTCAAACCTGCCTATCTAAGTTCACCAACCAGAGAGCTGCCTGAGGTCTGAGAGCACCTTGGGGAGGCTGGCTCTCCCCAGGCCTGACCCAGAGATGCAGATTTAAGTGATTTTCTGGGATTCCAGTGGGGGGCTGAAAGAGGCTGGGCGACTGCTGGTGACATTTTGTGATCCTGCCTGACGATGTGGACCTGGGGGTGGGGGTGGGGTTAGGTTGGGAAAGGGAATGTTGATGTTTTAACACGGCCCTGAAGTTCAGCTCAGCGAGACTTCAGAAAGTTAAAGAGATGGAACATTTATGGGTTACCAGGGCTCTCATGTCTCTGCCTCCTCCATGTCCTTTCCTTTTCCTCTTTGATTACTTCTCCTGGGGGTCAGAGGTGGGGGAGAGGGGATGTAGTCAGAGCTGCACTGAAAGCAGCCACCACAGAGGAGAGGTCTCCCTCCCTCCAGGGACACTCTCTTCAAGTGCCCTTTGTTCCAACTGACCATTTGGCTCCTTATCTTCAAGATCTGCCGACCAAGGAGGCAGGGGATATTTGGGGGCAGATCCAGTAGAGAATGCTGGCTTCTTACCACTTTGCCACCCAGCGCAGGGCCATGGGAGCTTGGCAAGGCTGCTCGCCAGAACATGGTGAGGAGGGAGGCGGACTCCTCCAGCCGGTGGTGCAGGGCGTTGGCACTGCTCCTGAGCTCATGGATGGCTTCACTGCCCATCACCTGGGAAAAGAGGGTGGTAGCCATGGGCATCCCTGCAGCTGAGAGATCACTTTTTTTTTTTTTTTTTGCTGAGCCCAGGCCTCAGCTTCCTTTGTGAGTGAGGTATGGACATGGGCCTGCTTGAACCTGTGAAATCCTTTCCTAACCTGGAAGCCAAGGTTCTTTGACCTCAGGAGGGACCACCCAACTTGCAAGAATTCATTTGATTCCAGCTTCCCGCACACTATTTAGCTTCTAGTCCTGCTTCATGCTCAAGAGTCTATGGTCCCTATTTTTGCACTGGTCCCCCTTACCCTTCCCTGAATCACACCTTATGCTTCAAATGGGCTGCACCATTTGTGGTTCAAAGGACTGAGGTGCTGCTCGCTTTACCTGGCATGTTCTCCTTCCCAGAGAACCTGAACATTCCCTAGTGGCACCCCCCACCCCATGAACCTGTTACTTTCCTTGCCTGGGATAATAGCTGATTCTGGGTTCATGCCCTCATACCCAGGGCACTTCTAACACTGCCTGGAGCTCCTTGTTGTATGGTGTGGGGCTCCCTCTCTAGTGTGGGGGCTCCAGGGGGCAGGGCTGTCCCTGCATGCCTGTGCATCTCCAGTAGCTCAGATAGCAAAGCAGCTGGTACCTGGATCTCTCCCTGGGAAAGGGCTCTGAGAAACCTTGCTGCCTGCTCTCCTCCCCTCCTCAGTCTGCCACACTCCTCACCCCTTCTACACATCTGCCCATATGGATGCAGATTCTCCATTTCCAGCCAACTAAGTGATTTTATGCTGCCCACAGATGGTCATATGCCAGCGTGACTTTAGCAGATAATAAGCTACCAAAGGGTACTGGGTGCAGCATTGTATGTATGTTGATGCTTAATGTGCTCTACTGATGAGGATGGCAATGCTGCACCTGCTATTCTGTGGTTCTGAGGGGAAATATCAAGTCAGCTGCATCTGGAACCAGAACAGAGCTTGTAGTGAAATTAGCAGATGGAGATGAAAGGCCTAGCTAGATTAAATGGAAAATGTATCCTCAGTTGGTAGGAGATGTGGAGCAGGCAAAAAAATAGTGGGAGAAGGAGCTAAAATCAGAAGAAGAAATGGCCTAAGGAAAAGGTGCACCTAAGAGCTCAAACGTGATTACCTCTGTGCCTAGAGCTTCAAGGCCAAGGAAGTTGCAGGTTGATCTCATGAGGGATGCTACCTTCTTGACCAGCAGTATGCCCTCTTCAATCTGCTGTCTTAGGGCACTATAGTCATCAACGTGGCCAATGACATGGCGGCCATGCTTATTGGCAAAGGAGCCATCAGTAGCATCACCCTCCAGCTTGGGAGGGTTCTTCATTACTGGAGAAGCATCCAAACCCAGCTCTGAAGATAAAACCACAATAACACAGAATACACTGTTATTTATAGTCATCCTTAGTTCAATCCAAAAGGGACATCAGATAGTGAAAGAGGCCACAGACAAGAATGACAGTCTTGGAAAGTACAAGGGTGAAGTCCATAGATATTCTGGGTTCTAGATTTTTATAATCTTTCTTACATCATCTCACAATGATAAAATTGCCAGGAGGCAAATTTTATCCTTATTGACAAATGAAATATTCAGGACAGATATTTAAAAATTTTAAATTTGGGGGTTGAGAAGACACAGACAAGGAAATTAAGCTGGATACAGAGAGCACTTTCAAGAAGGAAGAGATTATAGTGCAATGAAACAATACCAGAGCAATAGGAAAACCACAGGAAGAAGAAAAATGACCAAAAAGGCAGCCACAGAAGGTGGAATGAGTAGGGCTAAAGGCCTTGGGACATGTGGAGAAAAATCTCTAAATTCAGATAATGTGCCTATAGAGAACCAAAAGTTACTTGCAGTGTCATTTTCCATCATTAGACCCTGAATCCCATAGTTGCCCTATTTACCATTTTTCCTGTTGAAGGTTGTGGTCCCTGAGCCAGAAGCAGCAGAAGAGGAGCTGGGGAGGACCAGAACTGGAGAATTCATGCCCACATCCCGAACTGGAGGGGAGGCAACTGAATCTAGGGAGTACAAATAACCACAACTTTAGAAACCCTGGAACACACTGCTCCCCAAACACATGCACAGCCTGTTTTCACCACTGGGGTCTACAGCAACATGACTCTCCTCTTACAAAATCATCACCCATGTACCACAATCAAAACCAATAGCAAACAAATCACTTAGTTTGGATCAAGTTCCTATAATTGAGGGCTGTTCCATGAGAAAGCAACTTCTAGTTTGAAACATTATTAGGTATATTTTTCTAACCCCAGATTTGAATATAATATTGTATGTAGTATGTCTAATACAATGCTTTGTAATTAAATATAAATATGCATAAATATATGCAGTATACATGTTAAAAATATTTGATCAAAGAATGAATGGATTTATGGGCAGATTAAACTCAGCACTCTAATCACCATTCTGGTGAGTCAGTACTAGAAAATATGTAGTAGTATAAGAAGGGAGACATACTAGAAGGCATGTAGTAGTATAAGAAGAATAGGAGACATAAGCCTTGGTGGATTTGAGGTGCCCTATTGGAGACCAGACAGCAATCCTCCAGGGGAGTAATTGGAAAATATCTGAAGAGACAGAAATAATCCTGCTCAGGCAAATGTGACTTAGAACCTGCTTTCCAGCTCAGGCCTCTGTGCTGTAGGATGGGGAGGAGGAGTGACTGAGCCAGTGGGGATGAGTCCTGGCTGGTGTTGCGCAGAGGCACTGAGAAGGGAAAGCCTGAGAGGGAGCAGAAGCAATACCAAGACAGAGCATAGGGAGGCAGAAGGAACAGACAGGAAATCAAAACCTCTGCTTCGAATCCTGGGTTGGCCTCTTAACTCCTTAGCACGTCAGTTAATTGTCTCAATGCCTAAGTTTTCTCATGTGAAATACAGAGATAGTAAATCCTCCCCTAGCTCTGATGAAATTATTTGAAAAATTATCTGAAAACATGGTAAATTTTAAAGCACTCTGCAAATATAAGGAATAAGCATTAACATATATAGCTGTTAATTGTTGAGTACTTATTGTGACAGGCAGTTGTAAATTATTTCATTTAATGCTCCATATAACTATGCACAGTATATATTATACATATCTTCATGTTAAAGATGAGGAAACTAAGGCTTAAATGCCTGAGGAGTTTAAACACTTTTCCCAAGGCAAACAGCATGTAAGTGGCAAACTCAGAATCTGGAGCCAGATCTGACCCTAAATCCCATCATCTCAGGCACTGTATCAAAGCATCTTCGATTTCACCATGATCTTAAGGAGTGTGGAAGAAGTAAGATTGTCCCTTCTACCACAGACATCCTGGGGACCTCCTCATTGGCTGAGGGCTTGCTGATTTCCTTTTCCTTCCTACCTTGGAAGAGCAGCTGCTTGTTTCCAGGGTCAGTGTTGTTGGGGAATTTCTGGTTAACAGAGGAGGGGCTGAGGCTGGCTTTGCTGGCACCACCATCCAACTGCTGTTCAAGCTGCAGTCGCAGACAGTTGTTCACCTGAATGCTCTGCTCCAGCTGCCCTCTCAAAGCTCGGATCTCTGCCACCAGGCGGCTCAAGTCACTGCCCAAAGGGACTTGGTGACAGGCATCCCAGGTGTAAGCTGAAAGTAGAGAGAGGAGGGAGTCTGGTGGCACTGAACCAAATATTTCCAAGCATTTGTCAGAACACTCCTCTCTGACATTCCTTCCTACCAAGGTCCCAGGAACACACCTATGACAGATGTCACTTTTCCTGTGTGGGGTCTGGCACACACAGAAATGGCATACACTCCAGCATGGAGTTTCCTTGAGGCTCAAATGACCCTTGTGCATCTAGAGAGCATTTGATTGGCAGATGAAGTCAAGCCTATTATTTCATCTCCTTATTAACCTTAGTCTTGCAGGCTAGAGAGCAGGGTCTTCTAGGGCAGGAGATCAATACCGAACTAGAGAAGGGAACGGGCTGAAGGAGAAGGAGATGGATGACCTCCACATTTAGGAATCAAAAGGACAGGAGGAAGACATCAGGCCTTTGGGCAGCAAATAATAATGGGAGTGGGGTACCACAGAGCAGGGATCATAACTAATTGGACTTCTCAAGTTCTTTTTACCTTCACTCACCACTCATAGCCTGTTTCTATGTACTGGGGGAAAAAGAGATCTAAGAAATATTTTACAAGACCATAAGTGCTCATCTAAAAATGTTGAAGTCAAATGTATTTAAAAAGGTAAAATTTGTTTTGGTTTTTAGCAAGGCAGTAGGATGCATATACCACATAATACATGTACCCAGTTGTATCAGGGCCACAGGCCTTAACCAAACACATCAATATTTCTGCAATGAGCTATGTGAATATTCCCACTAAATGGGATAAATGAAGAGGAGTGCAGGACAAGATGGCAGAGTAGAAGGACCTGAGCTCACCTCTTCTCATGAAAACACCAAATTCACAACTAACTGCTGAATGACCATCAACAAAAAAAATCTGGAACCTACCAAAAAAGATATTCTGCATCAAAGACAAAGCCACAACGAGATGGTAGGAGGGGTGCTTTCATGATATAATCAAACCCCATATCAGGTGGGTGGGAGACCTGCAAACTGGAAAACAATTATATTATTTTATATATTATAATATATAATTATTTTATATATTATAATATAATTAAAATAATTATAGGAGTGAGAGTTCTGAGCCCCATGTCAGGCTCCCCAGCCTAAGGGTCTGTAATAGGAAGGAGGAGATATCAGAGCATTTGGCAAGTGGGGCTTCAGTGTAGGATCACCACAGGACTGAGGGAAACAGAGACTCCAGTCTTAGAGAGGGCACACAAGGTTTCATGAGCACTGTGACCCAGGGCAAAGCAGTGACTTTATAGGAACCTGGGCCAGACCTACCTCCAGGTCTTGGAGGGTCTCCAGGGGAGGCAGGGGTTGGCTGTGGCTCACTGCGAGGACATAGACACAGGTGGCAGAAGCCCCAGGCAATAGTCAACAGCGTGAGCTCTCCTGGAGATTGCCATTTTGGCACTGAGACCTGGTCCCACCCAACAGCCTACAGGCCCCAATGCTGGGTTGCCTCAGGTTAAACAACCAAGGGGATGGGAACAAAGGACCACCCATCAGCAGACAGGCTCCATAAAGTTGTCCGGAGTCCAGTGCTGCCTCTAAACATACCCCTTTACCTGGCCCTTTCCACCAAAGGGACAAGACCCAACTGCACTGACTAGTCAGCAGGCACCAGTCACTCCCACGAGGAAGCCTGCACAAGCCCCTAGACCAACCTCACCCACCAGGAGTCAGACATCAGAAGCAAGAAGAAATAAAATCCTGCAGCCTGCAGAAAGAAGACCACAAACACAGAAAGTTAGAAAAAATGAGACAGCAGAGAAATATGTTCCAGATGAAGGAACAAGATAAAACCCCAGAAGAACAACTAAATGAAGTGGAAATAGGCAATCTACCTGAAAATGAATTCAGAGTAATGACAGTAAAGATGACTTGAAATCTTGGAAAAAAGAATGGCGACACAGATTGGGAAGATACAAGAAATGTTTAACAAAGAGCTAGAAGATACAAAGAACAGAGTTGAATAATACAAGAACTGAAATGAAAAATACACTAGAAGGAATCAATACCAGAATAAATGAGGCAGAAGAATGGATAAGTGAGCTGGAAGACAGAATGGTGGAAATCACTGCCATGGAACAGGATAAAGAAAAAAGAATGACAATAAATGAGGACAGTTTAAGAGATCTCTGGGACAACATTAAATGCACCAACATTCGCATGATAGGGGTCCCAGAAGGAGGAGAGAGAGAGAGAGAGAAAGGGCCTGAGAAAATATTTGAAGAGATAACAGCTGAAAACTTCCCTAACATGAGAAAGAAAATTATCACCCAAGTCCAGAAAGCACAGACAGTCCCATATAGGATAAACTCAAGGAGGAACATACTAAGACACATAGTAATCAAACTGACAAAAATTAAAGACAGAGAAAATATCAAAAGAAACAAGGGAAAAGCAACAAATAACATATAAGGAAATCACCATAAGGTTATCAGCTGATTTTTGAGCAGAAACTCTGCAGGCCAGAAGGGAGTGGCACAATATATATAAAGTGATGAAAGGGAAGAAACTACAACCAAGAATACTCTACCCAGCAAGGCTCTCATTCAGATTTGACAAAGAAATCAAAAGCTTTACAGAGAAGTAAAAGCTAAGAGAATTCAGCACCACAGACCAGCTTTACAACAAATGCTAAAGGAATTTCTCTAGTCAGAAAAGAAAAGGCCACAACTAGAAACAAGAAAATTATGAATGGGAAAGCTCACTGGTAAGGCAAGCATACTGTAAAGGTAGGAAATCATCTGCACACAAATATGATATCAAAACCAGCAATTGTGAGGAGAGTACAAATGCAGGATATTGGAAATGCATTTGAAAGTAAGAGACCAGCAACTTAAAACAATCTTTATATATATAAAGATTTTTATATGTATATAAATTTAATTTTTGTCAATTTGATTACAATCTTTTATATATATATATATATATATATATATATATATATATATATATAGACTGCTATCTCAAAACCTCATGGTAACTGCAAATCAAAAATCTACAATTAATATACAAACACACAAAAGGAAAAATCAACCCAAACACAACACTAAAAACAATCATCAAGTCACAAGAGAAGAGAACGAAAGAGGAAGGGAAGAAAAAAGACCTACAAAAACAAATCCAAAACAATTACCAAAACAGCAAGGAGAATATACATATCAATAAGTACCTTAAATGTAAATGGATTAAATGTTTCAACCAAAAGACACAGACTGGCAGAATGGATACAAAAACAAGACCCATATATATGCTGTCTACAAGGGACTCACTTCAGATCTAGGGACACATTCTTACTGAAAGTGAGGGGATGGAAAAAGATACTCCATGCAAATGGAAATCAAAAGAAAGCTGCAATAGTAATACTCATATCAGACAAAAGAGACATTAAAATAAAAATTGTCATAGGAAACAAAGAAAAATACTACATAACGGTCGAGGGATCAATCCAAGAAGAATATATAACAATTGTAAATATATATGCACCCAAAATAGAAGCACCTCAATGTATAAGGCAGATGTTAACAGATATAAAAGGAGAAATCAACAGTAACACAATAACAGTGGGGCACACTCCACTTACATCAATGGACAGGTCATCCAGACAGTAAATCAATAAGTAAACAGAGGCCTTCAATGACACATTAGACCAGATGGAATTAATTGATATTTATAGAGCAATTCCATCCAAAAGTAGCAGAATATACATTCTTCTCAATTGCATACAGAACATTGTCCAGGATTGACCACAGGCTAGGCCAGAAAGTAAGCCTTGAAATATTTAAGAAAATTGAAATCATATCAGGCATCTTTTCTGATTACAACACTATGAGATTAGAAATCAGCTATACAGAAAAAAAAAAACTGTAAAAAACACAAACACGTGGAGGCAAAACAATATGCTTCTAACCAACCAATGGATCACTGAAGAAATCAAAGAGGAAGTAAAAAAAAAGAAACCAAGAAACAAATGAAAACAAAATTACAATGATTCGAAACCTATGGGACACAGCAAAAGCAGTTTTAAGAGGGAAGTTTATAGCAATACAGTCTTACCTCAGCAAAGAAGAAAAAGCTCAAATAAACAACCTAAACTTACACATAAATTTATTTATTTCTCCTCTGAAAAATAAATAAAATAGAGATAAAGAAAACAGTAGAAAAGGTCAATTAAACTAAAAGCTGGTTCTTTGAACAGATAAACGAAATTAATAAACTTTAGCCAGACTCACCAAGAAGAAAAGGGAAAAGGCTCAAATCAATAAAATTAGAAATGAAAAAGAAGTTACAATGGACACCACAGAAATATAAAGATACATAAGAGACTACTGCAAGAAACTATATGCCAATAAAATGGACAACCTAGAAGAAATGGGCAAATTCTTAGAAAGGTACAATCTCCCAGAACTGAACCTGGAAAAAATAGAAAATATGAATAGACCAATCACAATTACTAAAATTGAAACTATGATTAAAACAATTCCAGCAAACAAAAGCCCAGGACCAGATGGTGTCACAGGCAAATTCTATCAAACATTCAGAGAAGAGTTAACACCTATCCTTCTGAAAATATTGCAAAATATTGCAGAGGAAGGGACACTCCCAAACTCGTTCTATGAGGCCACCATTACTGTGATACCAAAACCAGACAAAGATACCACAAAAAAGAAAATTACAAGCCACTATCACTGATGAATATAGATACAAAAATACGCAAGGAAATACTAGCAAACCAAATCCAACAATACATTAAAAAGGTCACACACCAGGATCGAGTGGGATTTATCCTAGGGATGCAAGGATTTTTCAATATCCATAAATCAATCAGTGTGATAAACCACATTAACAAATTGAAGGATGAAAACGATATGATCATCTCAATAGATGCAGAGAAAGCTTTTGACAAAATCCAATGCCATTTATGATAAAAACTCTCCAGAAAGTGGGCATAGAGGGAACCTACCTCAACAAAATAAAGGCCATATATGACAAACCCACAGCTAACATCATACTCAATGGTGAAAAGCTGAAAGCATTTCCTCTAAGATCAGGAACAACACAAGGATGTCCACTCTCACTGCTTTTATTCAACATAGTTTTGGAAGTCCTAGGCATGGCAATCAGAGAAGATAAAGAAATAAAAGGAAACCAAATTGAAAAAGAAGATGTAAAACTGTCACTGTTTGCAGATGACATGATACTATACACAGAAAATCCTAAAGATGCTACCAGAAAACTATGAGAGCTCATCAATGAATTTGGTAAAGTTGAAGGATACAAAATTAATGCACAGAAATCTCTTGCATTTCTATACTCTAATGACAAAAGATCAGAAAAAGAAATTCAAGAAACAATCCCATTTATCATCACATCAAAAAGAATAAACTACCTAGGTATAAACCTACCTAAGGATGCAAAAGACCTGTACTCTGAAAACTATAAGATGCTGATAAATAGAAGATGACACAAACAGATCAAAAGATATACCATGTTTTTGGATTGGAAGAATTAATATTGTCAAAATGACTATACCACCCAAGGCAATCTACAGATTTGATGCAGTCCCTATCCAATTACCAATGGCATTTTTTGCAGATCTAGAACAAAAAATCTTAAAATTCGTATGTAGATACAAAAGACCCCAAATAGCCAAAGCAATCTTGAGAGAGAAAAATGGAACTGGAGGAATTGGGCTCCCTGACTTCAGACTATACTACAAAGTTACAGTAATCAAAGCAGTATGGTATTGGCACAAAGACAGACTTATAGATCAATGGAACAGGATAGAAATCCCACAAATAAACCCATACATCTATGGTTAATTAATCAACAACAAAGGAGGCGAGATTATACAATGGATAAAAGATAGTCTCTTCCATTAGTGGTGCTGGGAAAACTGGACAGCTACATGTAAATGAATGAAATTAGAACATTCTAACACCATACACAAAAAATAAACTCAAAATGGATTAAAGATCTAAATGTAAGACCAGATACTATGAAACTCTTAAAGGAAAACATAGGCAGAACACTCTTTGTCATAGGCTGCAGTAATATCTTTTTGGATCCATCTCCTAGAGTAATGAAATAAAAACCAAAATAAATAAAAGGGACCTAATTAAACTTAAAAGCTTTTGCACAGCAAGAGAAACCATCAACAAAATGAAAAGACAACCCACAGATTGGGAGAAAATATTTGCAATCAATGTGACCAACAAGGGATTAATCTCCAAAATACACAAACAGCAAATGCAGCTCAATATTGAAAAAAATAAACCACCCAATCAAAAAATGGGCAGAATATCTAAATAGACATTTCTCCAAAGAAGACATACAGATGACCAAAAAGCACATGAAAAGATACTCAACATTGCTAATTATTAGAGAAATACAAATAAAACCACAATGAGGTCAGAATGTCCATCATCTAAAAATTTACAAACAATAGATGTTGGATATGATGTAGAGAAAAGGGAACCCTTCTATACTGTTGGTGGGAATGTAAATTGGTACAGCCACTATGGAGAACAGTATGGAGGTTCCTTAAAAAATTAAAAGTAGAGCTACCATATGATCCAGCAATCCCACTCCTGAGCATATATCCGGAGGAAATCATACTTCAAAAAGGTACTTGCACCCCAATGTTCACCTCAGCACTATTTACAATAGCCAAGACATGGAAGCAACCTAAATGTCCATCAACAGATGAATGGATAAAGAAGATATGGTACATATATACAATGGAATATTACTTAGCCATAAGAACAAAATAATGCCATTTGCAGCAGCATGGATGGACCTACAGATTATCATACTAAGTGAAGTAAGTCATAGAAACACAAATATCATGATATCACTTATATGTGGAATCTTAAAAAATGATACAAATGAACTTATTTACAAAACAGAAACTGACTCATGAACTTAGAAAACACAAACTTACGGTTACTGAAGGGGAAAGGAGGTGGGAGAGGGATAAATTAGGAGGCTGGGATTAACATATATACATTCTAATATAAAATAGATAATCGACAAGGTCCTACTGTATAGCACAGGGAACTCTACTTAATACTCTGTAATAACCTATATGGGAAAAGATTCGGAAAAACATAGATATATGTATATGTATAACTAAATCACTTTTCTGTACATCTGAAATGAACACAACATTGTAAATCAAATATACTCCAATATAAAAAATAAATTTTAAAAAATTTTTAAAAGAGAAAAAAAAATAAAAAGAGAAAAAAGTGTGAAGACTTAACCTGATTTCAAAATTTACTATAAAACTAACAATGAAGACAGTTTGGTACTGGTGTAAGAATAGGCATATTAATTAATGGAACAGAATGGAGAATTCAGAAGTAGACTCACATATATTGGCTAGTAATTTTTTTTTTTTGCCTTGGCAATTGTTTTTCAATAGAGATGCCAATCAATGTCATGGTGATGAAAAATCAATTGTGTTTCTATATCTTAGCAAAAAATTTTATTTGGCAATTGAAATAAAAATGTTATCCCACACACATGTATCCCACACATGAGAAATATTTATATATAAATTAAAATAAGAATGATGAGTATACCAAAAATTACAAAATCCTACTAACAGCAGTTATGGTCAACTGATTGTCAACAAAGCTGCCAAGGTAATTCAATGGGAAAAGGGTAGTCTTTGTAACAAATGGTGCTGGAAAAACTGGATATCAATATGGGACAAAAAGAACTTTAACCTTTTTCTCACATCATATGCAAAATTAACTCAAAATGAAATGTACGCCTAAACATAAGAGCAAAAGCTATAAAACTGCAAGAAGAAAAATACAAGGAAATCTTTATGATCTTGAGATAAAGATTTTTTAGCTACAACATGAAGAAAAGCATAAATGATAGAAAAAAATTGATTAATTAACCTTCAACAAAATTTAAATGTTTTGCCTTTCAAAGACACTAAAAAGACTTGGAGAAAATATCTGCAAATTATTTTTCTGGTTAATTATATCCAGAATAAAAATTTCTTTAAAAAATCTTTGAATTTTCTCACTGGGGAAAGGTCAGGGTGGGAGCAGGTTGCCTGCAACATTGGCTGCATGGGTGATCAGAATTCACAACATTTGAGACGTCTTCAAATGATGATACCATCAGGACAGTTCTTTGTATTTTTTTTTTTTTTTTGAATCATTGTATAATCTGGACTTTGATTAACTTGTCTCAGACCATCCAGGTGGGTGAAGTTTGACTCTTGTGGCCTATTTTTAAGGATGTCTAGGCTGTATCTTGCTCATGTCACCAACCTCTGGGCTTTGTGTGTGAGAGCGCCCCTCTCTTCTTATTGGGACCCTCAATGACTGAGGTTTTTTTCTGAGACAGAACAAGGTAGGTTTCCAAGATCTCCACAACTCCCAAGGTAAAGAATTCATCAGGATCCTTAGCGAGAGCAGGGAAGCTCATAGGGTGGGGAAGAGGGGAAAACATACCTTTCAGCCCCTTCTTGGAATTGCCATTAAGTGCCTCGTGGATCTGCAGCTCTGACTGGAGGGACTGGAAGAGCTGCTGTTTCTCTTCACACTGTTGCTGCAAGAGGGCCAGCTTATGCTGCAGCCTGTCAGGGGAGAAGCAAGGGACCACTGAGCTGGTAGGGCCCCACCAGGGCAAGAGGCTATGAGCCAACTTTGGCATCATAGAATTTCAGCCCTAGATGTCAACTCGGGGGTCATGAAAACCATTGCTTTTAATTTACGGATGTGGCAACAGAGGCTCAGGAAGGTAAAGTAACTTTGCTTGGAGTCATGCCATTAGCTACCATACCTAGGACACACTACCTGGTATTCTTACTGCCCCACAGTGCTCTTTTCATGTTGTCAAGAAGTTACAAGGTTTATGCTGGGGACTACCATTATGGCTGGTGTAGAAGCTTCCTAGGTTATGGAGGGACTAACATCCTAAAACTAACTGGAAGCACAAGAATGTACTTTCTGTAGAATCTGATATGCTGAAGGCTTCCATAACAGGGTTTTACTGTCTCAACTTTGGAGTGAAAAAGGCATTCCCAGAGAAGTCCTTCCTTCTGTTCAAAGTTACCCATAAATCCAGATTAGCAGAGGGGATATTGAGGTTTCCAAAAAGGACCATTAACTGTCTTGCCAATATCCCTTTTTCTAAATCCGAAAATGGGGCCACCTTCCTTATCAATGGGCTCCCTCTAACCTGGAGTCTTTCTCCTGGAGAGATAGCCGTTCCTCCTGGAAATGCAAGATCTCCTGTTGCTTCTCCTTCAAGTCTTCCAAAAGCTGCTGTCGTTCCACCTTTTGGTGCTCTAGCTCCATTTCCAGCTCTTGAAGTTGGGACCGAGAGGTCAGCAGAGCCTCCCTCAGACATTCTGTTTCCTGGGAGTGCTCTGGTGAGCAGAACACAGGAGTACTTATATTGTAGGGCCAAAGGTCACAGGAAGATGAGCCCAAGCATATCCATCATGACAATCAGAACTAAGGCAAAAGGAAGGCCAGCTTATGCTGCCAGGGGAGGCAAAGTGACTGTCTGACTGTCCACACACTCAGGGGAATGGGAACCTCTTTCTCTGCAATGCCCTTTGATCCCCTGATTTAATACGGCCCACCATGCTTTTAGAGAAAACACTCTGCTTCCTAACGCTCTTTATTTTCTAACCGCTCACGTACCTACTGTGCAATAATCCATTCTTGAGTTTTTCCAGGGATCAACATAAAAATTTCTTGACTACAGTTTTTAGTATATAGTATTTTCATCATATTGAAAAGAGAGCCATCTGTTCTTTCCTGGTCTGGCAGCATCTCTCTGATCTTCAGGATTTCTCAAAGGCTATTGACAGGGACTCTGAGAACAGGGCTCTGGTGCTGTCAGTCATCTGGGGTGGAATCACCTGGGCCTGGCAGACTGAGCTCATTTAAATCTTCCTGTCTTCTCACCTGTGAGGTCTGTTCTGGTCTTTCCAGGCACACAGTGGTAGTTTAGTAGTTCTACCTTCTCCCTTATCTATGGCTTTTGTTATCTTCCCAAATGGTGACCTTTCCTCTCACATCTCTTGCTCCGAGGAGGCTAACTTGGCAATATCTCTTGATGTCTTTTTCCTTTCCACAAGCATTCTTTCATTCTGGGCTTCATCCTCTTAGCCACTATTCTTTGTCTGTTATGGCTATTCAATAAATATTTGTAAATAAAAATAATTTGTGATTGAAAACATTGATTTCATTAAGTCAACTAACACTAAGGTCAGCTGTCCCCCAGGCCACACAGGAAATGATGCCCACACGTGGATGCCCACTGAATAGTGTTGGGAACGCTCTGGAGGACGTTTTGGTAGCACCTCCAGACACAGAGTCATGAGGACTAGGGACCAAAGAGGAGCCCTGGGTATATGAGTAGGGAGGTGGTGAGGAGACATGGGGATAGCAGATCAGCACTGGGAGGGACACAGAGAGCTGCAGCAAAGTCTGGAGAAACCTGAGAGAGCACATAGGCTTCATGTTCCTTCCTTTCCTGGGTCCAAACTAGCTGTGAGTTGTGTGCAGGTAGAACAGGCACTAACTGGTATCCAGTTTGATAGCTAATGACCGAATGTGGGTTGCACAGAAGTGGTGGGTTTACTAGAGCTCCTCATCCTTGGAGCCTAGGAGTCTAAGGACCCATGGGTGGGAATTGTCAGGAAGCAGCCCTTTCTAGGCTGATAATAGCTCTGGGAGTTGGGGTTGGTGGGTCTGGGTAGCTCAGTTCTCTCTTTCTTGTCTCTTTGCTTCTCCAGTTGCTGACTGGTGTGGCCAGGGAAAAAAGGGACCCAAGAGTGACCACAGTTTGTGGCTTTTGACCACTCACCTCTGGAAAGATGACTGAGCTGAGCCTGAAGGCTCCGGTTTTCTTCCCTAAGGACTCTGTTCTCACTGCAGAGCTGAGGCGTGGACTCCAGGCTTGGATTGTAGAAGTTAGAGGTGGGTCCTGTCTCGGGAAGTGCAAGCAGGCAAGTCACACAGTTGGGTATCAGAGCCTCCCTGTGTTGCTCACTCTGTGTCTCCAAACACACTGTCTCAACCCAGCAGAAAACCCTGAGGACTTGAGTCCTGGGCCTAAAGCCTGTTGGGCCGAATGCCTGGCTTTCGAGGGGCTCCTCTGTGGGTTCTTTGCATGCATTTCGCATGCCCTGGCTGCAGCTGTTCAGGAGGCTCTCCTCCCTAAATAGCGGCTGCTGCGGTGTGGGCAGGACAAGGGCGTGTGGAAGGCACGGCCTCCAAGTGTCAGCAGCCTGGGGGAGAGTGCGGGGAGGAAGGCCACCTCGGGAAGCGGCTGGGGGAGGCCCTGCAGACCTGGCTCTACCACTTGCCAATCACAGGACCAGGGCACAGAAGTCAGCAGGCAGCATGTGAGCAGGTTAAGGATGGATGAGAGAGAGGATTCTGGGGACCATAGCTGGTTAGATGTGCAGTGAGGAAAGCTACTCTCTGAGCTCAGATGCAGCTGCAAAGGGAGGAGAATAGTACTTACCCCCCTGCCTTGTTGACTGTAAGGAGCAAGTGGAGGGAAGCAGACCAAGGTGCTTTGAAAATTTTGAAGCTCTGCCCAAGGGCAACTTTCATATTCTCCCTAATTTATGACCAGAAATAGGAAGCCGAGGGCCTCTCCTTCCGCTTCCGTGGGCAGCGGAGCTGAGCCTGTGTTCCAGCCGCTCCCCCAGGCAGTCGTTAATGCAGATGGACTCCTCCAGGCGCTGGCGCAGGTTCTGGATTTCACCAAGATGCTCATGTAGCAGGTCAGTCCCTGCAGCCACCCAGCAGGGCAGGAGGAGGTTGGAGATGAGAAGCTGGCCCCCTGCCTTTGGAGCCCACGTTAGGGGCTGGGGCTCTGCCAGCAAGATCCCTAAACATCACTGTCCTCTCACAGGGGCATCTAGAAGCTCAGGTGACTGGTTTAAAGAGTCAGTTGGCTTCAAACACAGGACAGCTGATGCTAACCAAGCCCCATGGGCCTCCTCCATACAGGGGTGTGTGTAAGGGAGTTGTAAGTGCACATGTACAGTTACTAGGGTAGGTGCTAAGTGTCAGGGGTTTCACATGGTTTAAAAAAAAATCACTGAAGGGACTCTCTTGGTGGCACAGTGGTTAAGAATCCCCCTGCCAGTTCGGGGACATGGGTTTGATCCCTGGTCTGGGAAGATCCCACATGCAACTAAGCCCATGCACCACAACTACTGAGCCCATGTGCCACAAGTACTGAAGCCCATACGCATAGAGCCCCTGCTCTGCAACATGAGAAGCCACCACAATGAGAAGCCCACGTGCAGTAACAAAGACCCAATGCAGCCAATAAATAAATACATTAATAAATAAATTTTTAAAAAATCACTGAAGGCTGTGGAAGTCGGCCTAGCACTTGCTAAACGTCTGGCCATCTCCTGAGCTAAGTTTGCACGTAATGAGGCAGGCCTCTCCTCTGCCCTACTACCTTTCCTCTTACTGACCCTTGACTGAACATTTGTTAGCAAGGGACAAAGCCCTTCCTCCACCCTTAGAGAGAAGGCTTAAGGTAAAAGTTAGGTCCTCACGTCAGCTCATCCTATGTGGTTAATGACTACTACTCAATGCTTCCCTCAAATTACTTTTAACGTGAAAGAAAGAAAGCCCACTTAACTGTTTCCACAGGGACATGTCAGGTGGTGTCCACTGCAGAGGAGCTGGAGTGATTGTACTACTGCCTTCCCTTAGTGTTTCAACGAACCGTTCCATTGCCTCATCAAGGCCAGTGCCTTTGGTGGCTGAAGTTTTCAATACTTGCCATTCTTAGTCCTCCAAGCTGGTAACCCAAGTGAATATGCCATCTCCAAGGGAGACATGGCCTGGCCCATGTCTTTTTTACTAGCAAACAGCACTAAAATGGCTTTTCTCTGCTCTTCTTCCTCCAACACAGAAACTAACTCTGATTTAGAAAAGCCAGTTAGGTCTCGGTCACAACTGTCCACCACACGAATGGCTGCATCTGTGTTTGCCTAATAACATCTCCAGTAGGGCCTGCTCCTTGTCAGTATGGCACCGATCCAGGGGTCTGAAAGCTGATTAGAGAGTTGGGAGAAACACCCCCAAGAAAAGAAAAAGGATGCAGAAAATAGCAGTGGGAGGGGTGCTCATGACAGACTACGTCAACTGCCTCATTTTGCTTTAGACACAGCCTTTTTCTGAAGATCACAGTTCTCTTGCTGTTGGCACTGAGCTGCAACCCAGCGTTCTCCCGTACAGCTACACCTGTCCAGGTGGTGAGATGCCTCTTGGACCTGACCAGGGGAGCTAGGAGTGAGAGGGAGAGTTTGAATTGGGTTTTCTCCACAAGACATGTTTATGGGGTGGGGATCTGTGTAGAAACGCCTCCCTTTCTGTACAACTCCTGACTGATGGAAGAATATTCTGTGACTGTTGGTGCCTGGCATTCTGGAAGGGTCTGAGAGTGGGCTGCGAGGGGCCCAGGCTGCAGGGACAGAGAAGGACATGAATGTGAGAGCACAGAGGTCTCCGCGGACTTGCTCCTACCCCTGCTCAGCACCGAGGCCCTGGGCAGGGAGGATAACGGATGCACTCAGGAAGGACTAAGCACTGAAAGGGCCCTTTCCTTTTATCCCCACGCCGTGAGCCAGACACCAGGGGAGAAATGGAAGAGCCACCCAGGTAGGAAAGGGGTGGCTCCTCAACGAGATGTCACTTCACAGGCTGAGCTGCTCTGCTTTGTGCTTTACCTGTGGGTTTGGATCTGGGCTGATACCCGCAGGAGCCCGGGGAGAGGTCCCCACATATGCTCTCTGCAGGAAGCCACATCCTGTCCCATGGCCACTGCTGCCCAGCGCTGTGCTGCCCCTGGAGGAGAGTGGGGCTGGGCGGGGTTGGGCCCCCATCCTGGGAAAGGAGACATTTCTCCTTGAGAGGCCACCTTGCCAAGGGACGTGCTGTACTTAAGCTGCGTCATCCTTGTTGCCACTGGGGATTCCTAGGCTGTTTCTGTAATGGTTCGGCCTTTCCTTGCGTGAGAATCTCCTTCAGATTTTTGTCTGAAATGCAGTTTCTTGT
This sequence comes from Hippopotamus amphibius kiboko, assembly GCF_030028045.1. Classification (NCBI taxonomy): domain Eukaryota; kingdom Metazoa; phylum Chordata; class Mammalia; order Artiodactyla; family Hippopotamidae; genus Hippopotamus; species Hippopotamus amphibius. The sequence continues at coordinate 105,861,489 of NC_080186.1, forward strand.
GCCGTCTCCCCAGAAGTTTTTAACAGTCCCATAGTGACCGTGACGTAGTGTTCTATAGGGTGCATCTAGTGCCCAGGGATTGGAGCCTGTCTGCTGCATGATATCACACTCATCCAAGGTTAATACTATTTTCTCTCTTTTACATTGTACAGTGTTCTCTATTAAACTTGCGATCCATATGTTCCAAGGGGGTAATGAAATCACCATGTAAAGCAAGCTAGGTGCCTGGTGGAGTTGGTATTTGCATCTTGGACTGCTTTTCCTAGGACTGTGCTTTCATTGCTTTTGCACAGACCTAGGGTAGAAACTGATCGGAATTAGGGTAGAGAGTAGATGACACTGGTAAAAGTTAGTAACTCCTGGTAACTAGCAGTACATAAATACTGCTTGACAAGTATTTACGGAATGTTCTATGTGGCAGGCTCTTGAGCAGGCACTGGGGAGGAGGGGGGAACAAGGCACGCAGAGCACCTGCTCTCAGGAAGATGACCCATAACACAGGAGCCAGATGTTTGTAGAGAATCACATACATATTGATATATTTTTTAAATTAATGACGATGATGTATTTAATACTCATGGGTACCTTGGTCCCATTGTGTCAGCCAGGATTGATAACTGAGTATCAACAGAAGACTATTGAACAGCAATAAAATTATTTTTGGAGAATGTCCTTCAGTTTTTTTTTTTTTAATTACTTGACATTTTTTGGCTGCATTGGGTCTTTGTTGCTACTTATGGGCTTTATTTCTAGTTGTGGCTAGCGGGGCTACTTCATTGCAGTGTGCAGGCTTCCCATTGCGGTGGCTTCTCTTGCCGCAGAGCACAGGCTCTAGACGTATGGGCTTCAGTAGATGTGGCTCGAGGGCTCTAGAGCACAGCCTTAGGAGTTGTGGCGCACCGGCTTAGTTGCTCTGCAGCATGTGGTATCTTCCCCGCCCAGGGATCGAACCCGTGTTTCCTGCATTGGCAGGTGGATTCGTAACCACTGTGTAACCAGGGAAGTCCCCCTTCAGATATTTTTGTCTTACTAATGGAAATACGTATGTTTGATCTAATGTCCCCTGAAATTCAACCATGGGTTCCTGGTGCTTTTGGACAGAAAGGCTTATGGTCAAGGTTTGTGTGGTGACTCTGCTGCCACCAAGTGGTGTGGGCATGTAGGGAACATCTCCATACAGATCTCAGCTTCCTGGTCAGTAAGATAAGGTTATTCAGGTTCTCCAAACTCCCTTCTTGCTGAATTTTTTTCCGAGGGCACGAGAGACTGAGATGCATGTTAAATGTGCTCTGGGACCCGCAGCCAAGAGCTGACCTTGGTCCCTTCTCTGTGTGTCCCCTACAGGAGCCTCAACTGAGCTCACACTCCAAAAACACAGAAATGAGGGAGGAGATGGAAGAAAGAAAATCAACTGGTCTGAAGGATGAGAAAAATCCAGAGAAAAACAAGGTAATGGTATGGGAGGTGGTTGCCAAGGGAGGTGAGACGAAGGACAAGCTGAGTCCAGAAACATCAAGGGATAGTGGGACGTGCACAGAGCATCGTCCAGGTCCTCAAGGAGCACCTCAGCTGAGCAGGGAGGACTGGGAGAGTAAGTTACTCCACAGTGAACTTGTGCACCTGCCGAGGAGATCCACAGGATGGTTCAGGGTTGGCTTATACTTCTGGGAAGCACCAACTCCAGGGGGAAGAGGATGGGACCTTGATGCTCTGTCCTAGACCCCCCAAACTCAAACTTGGAGCTTCCCAGTGGTGGATGCCCTCCCAAGTAAGTGTTCACTAAGACGGATAACTAATGTGTGGAGAAGAATTCGAGATATTCATTCTTCCCAGGGACCAAGCTAATGGGACCCTTGTTTGTGAAGCAGAGATAGTAATAATATTCTTCTGCATTTACCGTTTCAAAGGCTTTACATACAACATCTCTGAACTATATGTTGAGTGCTTAATTTGCCTTATGTTGTGTTAACAATTTGGAGTTCCTATATGAGTAATATTTCCATGAGGAGATTAAAGCAGTGAGAGGAAGAATACAAGTGCATAGTTTCAACAAAACGTGGTGGCCCTCAGTTGGGATTTTGTGGCAGCCCAGAGGATGGGAGGGGAGGCCAAGGACTTCTCTTCCTAATGACAGAGTGAACCATTGAGAGGAATCCCTGAGGACAGTTGTGTCTTCATCAGAGTCACCACAGGCAGGTGTCCTAGGATGAGGATAGCGTAGGGAAGGCTCCTATTAAGGAAAGGGATGCTACATCCTGGGAGAAAGCAGAGCATCCCTGACAGGACAGTTGGACAGAAATGTCGTTAAGATGAGTGGAGACTTGCAAGCATGTTTATTCAGTCAGTGAACAAATATTGCCGAGAGCCTCCTCGGTTCTTGACTCAGTGCCAGGAGTCATGCACACAGACGAATCAAATGTTGTCCCAAACTTCATGGAGCTCTCCATCGAGTAACAACAAAATCATGAGAGGTGTAGTGGTGGTGGGCTCATTGGAAGAGATGATCAGCGCTGCTTAGGGATGACCTCATGGGTGGTCCTGGTCCCCCTTCTCTTTTTTCCAACAGCTACATGGTCTCTCCTGGCCCAAGAACCTGGTTCTCAGCCAGATTTCAGCTTCTCAGGATACAACTCACACCTGGGCTCCATGTTGGCTCAAGGCATTCAACACTGTCATGGTCTTCAGAGATAACTGCTAATATCTGTAGCTACTGACTATGTCCTGGGCAGCTGGAGAGACAACGAGGCAAGTTTGATTTGTCTTATAGGTTCATCCTTGTCATCATGATGCGTGATTAGCTGTTTCCTCTCAAAGTTAAATACTCTCCAGTCTTCAAGATTCTCTCTCCATATCAAAAATCATTTAAATATCAGCCATATTTCTAGACTTGTAGAATTTGGTGTTTTATCTCTAATTGTAGATCAAATAACTAAAGTGAAAAGGAGTAAAGCAAACTCCAAGTTTGCAGTGAGATGTAGGATGGTCTGGGATTGAAATCCTGGCTTTTGCTATTCAGATGGTTGATAAACCCAATGACTTTTGTTTTCTTAAAAACGGAATTATCTAACACTCCCGAATTCCCTCCTCTTCTTTGTCCTATCAAGTTCTATGAAATATAACATTTCTGCTCGTCTAGATAACTTGGATTCTCAGTTAGTGGAGCTGCATGAAGACATTACTGAGCCCTTGTGAGTAAATCACTATGGTCATTCCACTGGAGGATACAAAAGGAGGATACATAAATCTTTACTGAAAGAAGTTGAAAGGTGATGGTGCCCAGCTCAGCCTGGGTGTCTGTAGGTGAGAACATCAATAGCAGACAGCAATAGCCTCATCCTGATCAAAGGGAAGATGTGAACAGGAGCAATGACAGCACCTGGCTTTCTCCCTCCTGAAGAGTCAGGTCACAAAGCACCTAGAGAGTCTCCTCCAGAAAGTGTCCTGGGTACCAACTGTCATATTTGACTGTCACAAATTCTTGGCATGGGCTCCCTCACTGTGTTTCCTTTCCCAGATTCTGTTTAGATGGTAGCAAATTCAAGAGAAAAAGCAGAGGGTTGGACTTGAAAAGAATGAATAATGTGTGGTTGGGCAATGAATCTTTAAAAGATCAAGATCCCATTCAGGAAGTGAGGTTTTAGGGAATGCAGTGCATAGGTGGGGTTTAGTGTCATGCAGTGAGAGAAAATTTATTGCCTTTAGAGGCATCTAATGACTTGTGAAGGCAGCACATTCCTCAAATAACCCAAATGATAACCCTTCCTACCAAATGACAAAGAGAGCCTTTCACTTCCACTGGTCTTATGGAAACAAGGGGCCCTTAATGCACTTAAATTAGATAAGCTTGAAAATGGCTCTTCCTCTAGGGCCATGGAATGAAACAGATCCCATGGTCGGTGACCTAGGAAGAGGCAGAGCAGGTTTTATGACAATAGCCACAGGTGGTGGCGAAAAATGTCTTGAGCTTTTGGAGCTGCAAATGAGTTCACTCAGAAGAACCTTCCATGTAACTAAAACATGTTTAGCAAAATTTTGTATCCCATGGACACTAACTGTTTAGCCCATTATCTGCAATCATCCTGTACATAATTAATCTGTATTGTCTTGGACCACCAAGGACCTTTGAGAGGAGTTCAGGAACCTGCACATCAGCACACATACCTGAAATGGAAATGGCATATTTTTTTCACAAGCTAAAAATAATAAAGTTCTTTCTCATTTTCAAATTATAGTCTTTGACCTAACTGAAGAGCTGACTACCAAAATATTAACGGGTAATCATGCTCACTAATATGCAGCTTTACACACAGCTTATGATGATTTTGATAAACAACAATGTATAGCAATTGTTTGTACAGATTGCCACAGTGTCATCCTGGAATGTCAGTGGAAGTAGTGAGTGACATTATACCACCTGTCAGACCCCCCACAGGAAACAGGTAAAAAGGACGGGGTCAGCCAGCTCACTGTATACAATGGTATGTAATGTACATAACTCTTAAATTGGTTGATCATAAACCACTGAGAGTAAATCTATGTTTATACTGAGTTTTGGGTCCAGTCAAATAGGCAGAACATTCAGAAACAACTGTTTGGACTGTGAAAAGAATGGAAATAAATTCTTTGCTCATGAGTTAGAAGACTCACTATTTTTGAGGTGTCAATTTTCCCGTTTGATTCAGTGCAATCCAACTAATAAACACAGTGAGCACCTTTGATGGTAACTGATCAGCTGATTTTAAAATGAATTTGTAAATGCACAAGACATAGCAGAGTCAAAACACTTTCTATAAAATGAGGAACAAAGTTGGATGGCTAACTCTACCTGGTTTCAAGAACTATTTTCAAGTTGTAGTAATCAAATCACTATGGTATTCTGTAGTGGTCAGTCAACAGATTAATGGAAGAGAATAAAGAGTCCCCAAATAAACCCATATTTATAAAGAGCCTGACCTTTTTTGACCAATGAAAAAAGGTAATCCAGAAAAGACACTCTTTTCAACAAATGGTGAAGAAATCTTTCAAATGGTGATGATCTCTTTCAACCTTTTCAGCTAGTGGATATCTATATCCATATGAAAAGTAGTTAACTAAATGAGCAGAATCCATATCTCACACCATGTACAATAAGTAACTCAAGATAGATCATAGATCTAAATATAAACCTGAAAACTGTAAAACTTGTAGAAGAAAACATCGAGGAAAGTAGTTGTGACTTCAGCTTAGACAGAGATTTCTTAGCTCAATACCAAAGATATAATCAATAGAACAATACGTTGATAAAAAAGACTTCATAACCATTGAAAACTTTTGGTCTTTAAAAGGCACTAGGGGGCTTCTCTGGTGGCCCAGTGGTAAAGAATCTGCCTTCCAATGCATGGGACACAAGTTCAATCCCTGGTCCGGGAACTAAGATCCCACATACCATGGGACAAAGAAGCCCACGAGCTGCAACTACTGAGCATGCAAGCCACAACTAGAGAGCCAGTGTGCCACAACTACAGAGCCCACGTGCCGTAACTACTGAGCCCACACACCACAACTAGAGAGAGAAGCCCACATGCCACAACAAAGAACCTGTGCGCCACAACAAAAGATCCTGTATGCCACAGTAAAGATCCCGTATGCCCCAGCTAAGATCCAGTGCAGCTAAATCAATATATACTTAAAAGGCACTGGTAAGTAATGGCAAGTCAAGCCACAGTTAGTAAAAAATATTTATAAATTGCATATTTGATAGAGGACTTATACCCAGACTATACAGAAACTCTTAAAACTGAAAAAGAAGACAAAGAGATCAACTTTACATTGGGGAAAAGATTTGTATAGTAATTCTGGAAACAGGCAATGTAAGTCATCCACCTAAATCTTCTCTTGTAAAACTGCTTTGATGAATCAAGAACATTCAAATTTCTATATATCTTTTAGATTAGCTTATAAATGTCTACCAAAATATCTTCTGGAAGTTTGGTTGGGTTTGTAGAGATCTGTTGATTAATTTGGTGAGAATTGACATTTAAAACATTGAGTCATCGAATCTACAAGTTTCCCATTTATTTATTCTCCATTTATTCAGTTCTTTAATTTGTCAAAGTAATGTTCTGGGTTTTCATTGTATTGTTCTTACACATGTTTTGTACAATAAGACAGTGCAATAAAAAAATTGGTCGGGGGTTGGGGTGGGATGAATTGGAAGATTGAGATTGCCATATATACATTACTAATAAGAAAATAATTATCAAATTGTACACTTTAAATATATGCAGTTTATTGTGTGTCTATTGTACTTCAATAAAGGTTCCAAAAATTAAAAATATTAAAATAAATAAATTAATTAATTAAAAAAAAAAAAGAATTGGTCAAAAGACCTGATGAAAGATGAAGTTTTTGCAGAGTCTCGACAGTGTGGGCAGAAATGTGCAGATGTGCATTGTCATGCAAGATTACCATGCCCTCGGATAGCAGTCCTCTGCATTTAATCTGAAGTTTAGGTTTCAGCTCTTCAATAAACATCTCACTGTAACGACCACTGTTGATTGTTGAACATTTTTCCTGGCAATGTTCCAATATTGGCCCTTGGGTATCGCAGGAAATTGTAAGCATCAATTTTCCTGATGATGGTTGAGTTTTGAACTTTTTCTTGGTCAGTGGTTGAGGATGTTTCCATTCCATCCTCTTCCATTTACTCTGAAGCTCGTAATGATGAATCCACAGCTCATCACCAGTAATGATTCTCTTTAAGAAACTTTCACCTTCCTTAGAGTATGGCTCCAAATTTTCTTTGCAGATATCCAAGCACTTCTGTTTATGCTGTTCCATGAGTTGTTTTGGGTACCCATCTCACAGACACTTTTTGAAACCTAAGTCTATCATGGATTACTTCGTTTTGAGGTGTTAAAGTGGCCTCCCTATAGTTCTGATCTTGCTCCATTGAACTTTCACCTGTTTGGTCCCCTGAAAACATCCCTGTGAGGACGAAGATTCACTTCTGATGAAGAAGTGAAGACAGTGGTGCATTCGTGGCTCGCAGCTCAGCCTAAAACATTTTTTAATGAGGGAAAATGAAAGTTTTTTAACACACGGACAAAGTGTATTGAAAAGCAAGGAGATTATGTTGGAAAATGATGTATTTGTCTTTTCTAAAAGTTAAACTAAATTCTACAGCCAGAACGTGGATAATTTTTGACTCACCTTCTTGATGAGTCTACAAAGCTACAGTAGTCAAGACAGTATGGTACTGGCACAAAAACAGAAATATAGATCAATGGACCAGGATAGAAAGCCCAGAGGTAAATGCACGCACATACGGGCACCTTATCTTTGACAAAGGAGGCAAGAATATGCAATGGAGAAAAGAGAGCCTCTTCAATAAGTGGTGCTGGGAAAACTGGACAGCTACATGTAAAAGAATGAAATGAGAACACCAAACACAGAAATAAATTTGAAATAGACTAAAGACCTAAATATGAGGCCAGACACTATAAAACTCTTAGAGGAAAACATAGGCAGAACACTCTATGACATAAATGACAGGAAGATCCTTTTTGACCCACCTCCTAAGAGGAATGGAAATAAAAACAAAAATAAACAAATGGGACCTAATGAAACTTGAAAGTCAAGAAGATGAAAAGACAACCCTCAGAATGGGAGAAAAAATTTGCAAATGAAGCAACTAACAAAGGATTAACCTCCAAAATATACAAGCAGCTCATGCAGCTCAATATCAGAAAAACAAACAACCCAATCCAAAAATGGGCAGAAGACCTAAATAGACATTTCTCCAAAGAAGACCTACAGATAGCCAAGAGGCACATGAAAAGATGCCCATCACTTATCGATAGAGAAATGCAAATCAAACCTATGTATCACCTCACACTGGTCAGAATAGCCATCATCAAAAACCCTAGGAACAACACATGCTGGAGAGGGTGTGGAGAAAAGGGAAAGTAAACTGTTGGTGGGAATATAAATAGATACAGCTACTGTGGAAAGCAGTATGGAGATTCCTTAAAAAACTAAAAATAGAACTACCATATGACCCAGCAATCCCATTACTGGGCATATACCCTGAGAAAACCATAATTCAAAAAGATACATGTACCACAGTGTTCACTGCAGTAGTGTTTACAATAGCCAGTACGTGGAAACATTAGCACTGTTTACAATAGCCAGGACATGTGTCATGTCTATCGACACATGAATGGATAAAGAAGATGTGGCACATATACACAATGGAATATTACTCAGCCATAAAACGGAATGAAATTGAGTTATTTGTAGTGAGGTGGATGGACCTAGAGACTGTCATACAGAGTGAAGTAAGTCACAAAGAGAGAAACAAATACCATATGCTAACGTATATATATGGAATCTAGAAAAATAATACTGGCGAATAGCATGGCAGAGTGGGAATAAAGATGCAGGTGTAGAGACCAGACTAGAGAACACAGAAGGAAAAGGGAAAAATGAGGTGTAGTGAGAGAGTAGCATTGACATATATACACTACCAAAGGTAAAATAGATAGCTGGTGGGAAGCTACTGCATACACAGGGAGATAAGCTCGGTCCTCTGTGACAATCGAGAGGGATGGGATAGGGAGGGTGGGAGGGAGGCTGAAGAGGGAGGAGATATGGGAATATATGTATACATATAGCTGAGTCACTTAGTTGTATAGCAGAATTTAGCACAACATTGTAAAGCAATTATACTCCAATAAAGGTGTATAAACAATAACCAATAAAAAGAAAAGATGCATGTATAAACAGAGCTGATATATTCATACAAATGGAATACTACTTAGCAATAAAAAGAACGCACTGTTGATGCATATAATAAGATGGATATACTTTAATCATTATGCTGCATGAAGGAAAGCAGACAGAAAAGAGTATGTATATGGATCCACTTATATAAAGTTGTTAAAAAGGCAGATTCATCTATTCTGGCAGTGGTTGCCTGTGGCTGAGAGTTGAGGGAGTGCTGGACTGCAAAGGGGCACAGGAAAGTTGTGACAGAAGGGAAATACCCTGGATCTTGATTGTAGCTGTGGTTTTAATAGTATATACATCTATCAAAATGCGTTGAATTGTATACTTTATTTTTTTCAGCATCTACCCAGAAGTGAAGCATGTCACTTCCACGCATATTGCTTTGGCCAAAGTAAGTCACAGAGCTATTCCTAACTCTTTTTTTTGGCAAAAAATTATTTATTTATTTATTTATTTATTTACTTACTTACTACCTTACTTACTTACTTATTGGTTGTGTTGGGTCTTCGTTGCTGCACACAGGCTTTCTGTAGTTTTGGTGTGTGGGGGATACTCTTCATTGTGGTGTGCAGGCTCCTCATTGTGGTGGCTTCTCTTGCTGAGGAGCACAGCTCTAGGTGTGCAGGCTTCAGTAATTGTGGGACACAGGCTCAACAGTTGTGTTGTACAGGCTTAGTTGTTCCACAGTATGTGGGATGTCATTGGGACAGGGATCGAACCCGTGTCCCATGCAATGGCAGGCAGATTTGTCACCACTGCACCACCTATGAAGTCCCTTATTGTATACTTTAAAGTGGTGCAGTCTCTTCTACCTGTATCATATCTCAAGAGGATCCATATAAAAATCCACTGCAATTCTTTCTTCATACTAGCAGTGTTTAGAAAATAAAATTCAGTGAAACATAATAGAGATTCACATCCATAATCATTAAATGCTTAAGAACACATATACTGAAGACTCCTGAAAACCATTGCTGAGAGAAATTAAAGACCTAAATAAATGGAAACATATGTCATATACATAAATTAGATGAGTCAATATTTTTAGAATGTCAAATCAATGTTATTCCGAATAATATTGCAGCAGGCATTTTGTGGGGGAATTTGCAGGCTAATTATGAAATATATATGAAGTCAAAGTATGTAGATTGGCCAAGACACACTGAAGAAAAATTAAGTTGGAAGACTTACTCTACTGGATTTCAAAATTCAGGTGAAAACTATAGTAATTAAGACACTATACTATTGGTGTATGTAAACACAACACAATTATATCAATGTGAAAGAGTAGAGAGTAAAAAATTTACCCACATCCGTATGCAATTATTTGATTTTTTAAATAAAGTCACCAATATGCATAGCAGAGTAATGAAAAGCTTTTCTGCAAAATATGATAAAACAAATGACTATTCATTTAGAAATAATTTAATATTAAAAATCACTTCTTTATAAAAACAGATGATTGAACTTGGTGTACCCCCCAAAAAAAAAAAAAAAAGAATTCCAGCCAACACATGGGACAGGATAACAGAAAAAAAAAAAAAATCACTTCTCTCCATATACTAAAGTTAATTGGAGATGTTCTTTTTAAAATTGCAATGCTTTTTAAAGAATGATGGAATGTTTTCTTGACTAAGGCATAGACAAAAATTTCTTATACAAAATGCCAAGGCACTCACCACAGATTAAAAAATTGAATAAACTGGATTTCATACATTATTGAATCTTTAACTTACCATAATTTCCATTTAAAAAGTGAAAAGGCAACCCATAGACCCGCAGTTATTCCTTGCAATACATATATCTGACAAGAGACTTCTGTAAAATATATAAAGAACTTTTATATATCACAAAGAAAATTACAAACAATGTAGTGTATTTTTGAGCAGGAGATTTGAAGCAGCATTTCTCAGTAGAAGATAGCCAAATGACCAATCAGCTTTTGGAAACCGAAATGGGAAGCCACTATAGACATCAGAATGGCTAAAATTTAAAAGACTGAATATATAAAGTATGTGGGAACATACAGAAACTGGAACAGCTCTATATTGGGGGGAGAAATGTAAAATGACGCAACTATTTTGCAACCTCTGTGTCAGTTTCCATTCATTGACCAAGCAGTTCTCTTCTTAGGTGTATGTACCTAGGAGAAACACGTGGATGTGTGGACAAAATAATTTGTGCACCATTATTCATACTTACTTTGTGCAGAGTAGCCAAAAACAAATCTGTTTATTACCTGAAAAATGGATAGTCCAATTGTGCTATAATCATAAAACAGAATATTTCTTAGCATAAAAATAAAGCCAAATTATCGACGTGGCCAATTAAGATTGAACCTCAAAACCAGATATCGTGTGAAAGAACCCAGGAAAAAGAGAACATACTGCATCATGCCATTCATATGAAGTGCAAGAGTAAACAAAATTATCTATGATGAGGAGATCAAAACATGTTTGTCTTTGGCAGAAGGGGATGGTCTGGCAAGTAACGCAACAGAACTTTGGGGAACGGTGGGGAATGTTCTATACCTTGATCTGGATGGTGATGATACAATGCATCCGTATGTTAAATTCACTGATCTGTACTTCTAGGTTTGGTGCATTTTGTTCTAGGCAAATTACACCTCAATGTAGAACTGAAGGCATTGAAAAGAGGGATGACAAAGGGTAAAACAAGTGATAAACGACAGAAAATAGATGAGATATTCAACATATAAATAACAGGCTCCCTTGAGAAGAAACCCAAAGCAATGGAACAAAACAAGCACTAAAAAGTATACTTAATGAGAAAAGTAATAAAATTTAAAAGTCCAAATGATATTAAAATGACACACTGCCCCCTTGGGAAAAATCACCCTAGAACAACTAATGCAGATGTAGTCTTGTAAAAGTACTGCCATTCAGTTTAATGTAAAGGTACAGGGTTGCCTTTGAAGGACAAATTGAAATGGTTTCTAATGATCAAAGCTCTCCTTGCCAAATTTTGATGTCAGGAAGTTTTATAACCATTCTGAGCTTTTGTGTCATGAGGAAAAGAACAACACCTGACTTATAAGATTGTTCAGAGGATTAAATATGATCACTTGAACTATAACAAGTGCTAAGAACATACTTGACTTTGTTCTCCTTTATTCACCTTAAACTGATAGAATGCAATTGGCAGAGAACACATAATGTGTCCTAAAACAACTATTTTCCCACCATTTCTAGAAAGAAGTCCTGTTAATAGTAGAAAGAATTGGAGAGGGACAAGAGCCTTTTGAACAGCCATCCTTCAACCCTGGAGCATGGCTAGTTTCCTTCTAAAAGAGAGATGAAAGTCTTGACCAGGGCTCACCCCTGCAGTCTTCCCTGTCTGGAATGAAATGAGGAAGTCCACTATAGCTTTAGAACAACCTTGACTCCCAAGTGTTCCTCAGAAAAACAATCAGTTGTTCCACTCTAAAGATACTGAACAATTTTTGAAACCAGGAGGGGTCAAGGCTAAACTGAACCACATCACCAGAACTCTCACTTGAATCACAGCCAGGATATTAATACGGTTTCCCAGATCGCTGTTATAGCACATGAAGGCTCCACTGCAGTGGGTGACAAGCCTGTGGATATCAATCAGGTCTGTCACTGTATATATACAATGTATATATATTCATTGATAGGAAACAAAATTCAAACATGTCCCCCATCCTAAAAACCCAAGGAAGTTCTCATTCGAAGCAATGCGTTGGAAAACACCCAGGCATAATCTTTGTGATCTTTGATGAGGTAATGATTTCTTAGATGGCATCTTAAGCAAAAACAACAGTGAATAAATAGATCAAAGGATTTCATCAAAATTAAAATCTTTTGTGCTTCATGGTGTCTTAACCCTGTGAGCTACCGAGGGGAGTGGTATGATTTGTCAATAAGAACGCTGACCAATACAAGGTCTTTATTTTCCAGCCCTGACAAGTTTCTTCAGCCTCCCTCTTGGCCCTTTCCCCACGTGCTTCATGCTATGATCTGACTGATTAAAAATATCTGAAGTCACCAAACACTTCATTCTTTCTCTGGCTCCTGGGTTTTTCTACATGATGTTCCCTGTGTCTGAGACATTCTTACCTGCCCTTTATTTACCTATTTATTACTCTTATTCAGTTTTCAGGGTCTATCTTGTTGTCACTTTGCCTGGAAATTCTTTCCTGACTCTCAAGCCTGTGTGAAAGGTCCCTTTCTGACCGGTACTTCCTGAACTGCAACCCATAAACTATTGCATTTTCATAGACTATTAACTCATTTATATCTACCTCTGGATTATGAGAAAATAACATGTTTATATGATTCATCCTTTGCAATGAACACCTATTGTTCTGCCTGCCCATACTTGCTCTTATTCTGGAAAATATTCTGTTTAATTCAGAATGGGACTGCTATCTTCTTACTGATTCCAACCTCCCTGGTAATTAGTAGGGTGGAAACCTGATGCAAGCTGGGCCATTCAGAGCCCTCTGTTAGGATTTTTGAACAAGAGAGGTGACAAAGTGGCCTTCAGATCCATTCAAGTTCCAAATTTTGAGATGCGGGTCTGGGGATTTTAGAGGCCATACCTCTTGTGTTATTTATCTATTGTACAACAAAATACCACAAACCAAAACACATTAAAACAGCACACATTTATAAAAAAAAAAATTAAAATCTTTTGTGCTTCAGTGGATACGAATAAGGAAGTGAAAAGACAATCCACACAAGCAGAGAAAATTGTTGCAAAACTTATATCTGACAAAGTGTCTAGTATCCACAAGATGTAAAGAACTCTTACAATTCAAGAGGAAAAGGAGAAAAAACCGAATATATTAATGCAAAAGGGATTTGAACAATCATTCTCCTTAGAAGACTTAAAAATGGCCAGTAAGCATGTGAAAAGATGCTCAACACCATTAGTCATTAAGCAAATGGAAATGAAACCCACAATAAGGTACCACTTCACCCCCGCTAGTATGACTGTGATAAAAACATACACAGGGAGATGTGAAAGGTGTGCAGAAACTGGAATCCTCTTACACTGCTAGCGGGAATATAAAATGTTGCAATTGTCTTGGAAACAGCTATCAGTTTCTCAAATTCAATATAGAGTTGACACTGACATACTGGGAGCAGTTCCACTCCCAGGTTTGTACCCAAGAGAATTGAAAACATGGTCACAAACTTGCACCTGAATACTCAAAGCAGCATTATTCATAGACGTCAAAAGTAGAAACAACACCAAATGTCCACCAACTGAGGAATGAATAAACACAATGTAGTAGAGTCATAAAGTGAAATATTATTTAGGTGTAAAAAAAAATAAAATAATGAGACATGCAAAAACATGGATGAACCATGAAAACGTTATGGTAATGAAGAAGCCAAATACAAAAGGCCATATGTCTGATGATTGCATTTTGAAGATATGCCCAGAAAAGGCAAATCCATACAGAGAGAAAGGAGATTAGTGGTTTCCAAGGGCTGGAAGAAGGAGGGAATAGGGAGTGACTGCTAATAGGACCAAGGATTATTTGGGACGTAATGCAGTTGTTCTGGAATTAGATAGTGGTGGTGGTTTCAAACCTTGTAAACAGACTGAAAATCACTGACTTGTACACAACATGAATGTTATGGTGCATGAATTATGCCGCCATCATCATCATCATCAACAAGGCATCTTTGCAGGTTCCATGCCCTGTAGTTTCATTAACCAGTGTCTCAAATTAATAGCCAGTGACCAGAATGTGATGTTGTTAGCCTGTTGAGAAGAAAGATATCAGAAAAAAAACAAAAAGTAAATTTAGACAGTTTTTGGTAGAAATGCAGTATAGGTGAAGGAAGCACCTACTTGGAAAGATCTGAGAAAAGATTGAACTGGACAATGTGGGATGGGATTTTGGGGTGGAGGGGCACTCTACCTGGGTTCTGGCTCCAGCACTTACAGCAAGGGGGCCTTGGCCAGTGACAGACTCTCTCTCTGCCTCCGTTTCTCCATCTGCAAAGCAGCAGAGAGTAATGATCTCTGCACAAGTCAAATGTGAAGACTAGAATTACTCATATATATGATATACTCATGCCCACAAATCATGAGGAAGGTCACTGAAATCAGTGGGTAAATCTAACTGCACATCTGAGTAACTTTATCAAATAGATTCCAGGTCCCACCTCAGCCCAATGAATCAGGATTGCTACAGATGAGGACTGTGAACTTGTATGGGTACTAACTCTCCCAGGTGATTCTTACAGGGATCAACTTGAGGGCAGAACCGACCGAGCTGCATAAAATTTACCCAAAACACAGAAGTAGGACAGAGCAGAAGAACAAAGATATTTCCAATCCAGTGACTAAAGCAGACGAGAGCTATTGGAGGACTCTAGAATTGAAGGGACCTGGCCTATCTGACCCCATTTTACCCTTGTCCAGTTTACAGCGGAGACATAAGCCCTTGGGGACACATGGCTGAGGCACCTGACCACCCACCTTGAGAAAAGTGAGAGCCCTAATTTCAAATTCAGGCTGGTTTCCAGTGAAAGTTCAGTTTACCTTTTCTTTTTCCTTATTGATGGGACCAGTCTTCTTCAAGCTGCCACTTTATACAAATAAATCATATTGCTATAAATGCAACCTTTTCCAAAGATGTTTGTTAGAAAACCTTATAAATATTCTAGCCACCTAACAAGAAACCAGAACGTTAGCAGGTGCATTCAGTTTCAGCACAGGTCAGCCCAATAGACCACAGTCCCTGAGATTTGAGACTCCCAAGTTAAAGGGAGATGATCCCTTTCTGTCATGGGACATCATGTCAACTTCAAGGAGGTGGGAAAGCAGCCATTCTAAAAGATGGGCTGCTTTTGCCTCCAGACTTTGGTGTCCTGACACCTGTAACCACTTCAGGGAGCCTTTGCAAGGGCCCAGCCATCACTTCTGCATTGGACTGTGTATAGAAATGGTTTCGTAAGACAAAAGTAGGGGTCTGGGAACAAAGCCAGGTTACAGAGGAAAAGAGGAGAACTAAGTGGCACAAATGAAGGATAAAGACGAAAGCAAGTTTCCTTTACTTACAAAACACAAAGCAATAGCTTACTTGCTTTGGTAAATAAAAAGCATTTTCTTCAATTCTTAATTTGGCCAGATAGATTATTTAATGTCCTCTTCTGTACGTTTCTTATTATTTACTTAGCACAATCATATTACCTTAGATGATTATAAGGAAAATAAAATATCATAATCACAGGATTATACAAATTGCCTGACCCCAATATCAGTCAATGAACTAGAACTGTTGTGATAACTTTTATTAGCACTGTAAAAGCTAATCCGTGTTTGACTTCAAGTACATCAGGTACCTTTTGTGAGCCTTCCATTCCATGATTATTTGAATGAAGGAATGTGATACATTTTTCTTTCCCCCACAGAATGTCAGGCCCACAGACACCAGAAAATAGATTTCCTTAATGCATTTGCTTAATCTCACAAACCAGTCTCATTAAGAAGGGTAGGGGACTTCCCTGGTGGTGCAGTGGTTAAGAATCCGCCTACCAGTGCAGTGGACATGGGTTTGATCTCCATAAGATCCCACATGCCTCAGAGCAACTAAGCCCATTTGCCACAACTACTGAGCCCAGATGCCACAACTACTGAAGCCCATGTGCCTAGAGCCCATGCTCCGCAACAAGAGAAGCCACCACAATGAGAAGTCTGTGCACTTCAACCAAAAGTAGCCCCCACTCACCTCAACTAGAGAAAGCCCGTGCACAGCAAATGAAGACCCAACACAGCCAAAAAGATATAAATAAATATGTTTTGTAAAAAGGTGAGAATTAAAAACAAAAAAAGGAAGGATAGTTGGAGTATGGCTTGGGGTGCGGGGACGAGGAACTTTCATAACTGGTTGATCCAGTCCTCCATCCTTTACCTTGACACATATGACCCATGCTCACATCCATTTCACCCTCAATCCAGGTTAGACCAGCAGCTAAACTGAAGAGACGGATGTTGCAAAGGGGTCTCCCAAGTCACAGGCTCACAAGACCCGGCTAGGAGCAGATGCTGAAGAAGTGTGGAGTTGGTTCAGAACATAACTCCCTTCGGGCCTGCCTGTCCCTCTCTCGTCAACCTCAGCTTTTATGTCACTGAACACATCCATATGTTCCCTGTGGATCATCAGCCATCCCTGACCCATGATCTTGAACTTAACCATATGCTGTTTTGGGAGTACAACCACAGGTCAATGGCAGGAGGACAACTCAAAGAGATCTATCAAGCAGTGTCCCATAAACTCCGCCCTGGATCCCTGGTCTGTTCATGATGTGGGTGAATTTAATCAACACAGATCAATAGCCTCAGGCTCCCAAGTCTTTCCTAAACAGATGGTCATGCCAGGTAGCCAAGGATATACATGTAAACTCTTTTAATCACTTTGACAGCTTGGAAAGAGCTCTTCTGGGACTACAAGGAAATCCATAAGCGAAAGTATGAACTGTCCTGTTTAGTGACATTTAAAAAAAAACACACGTAGAGCAACCCACATACAGAGGAGGAGCTTAGAAGGTAGGGATGTCAAACTTAAGTTTATTCTAAAGCCATCATGCTGCCCAGGGAAGATAAGAATCTGATACAACACTGTGATGCAGCAAAAGAATATTACATTGGGACAGAAAACAGTTTAAAAAATTAAGTATGCATTCACATAGCATTATACTCTGCTTTTTGTCCTACAGATTTCAGGATATAGACAAACCTGGAGAAGACCCAGTGAAGAACTTCATGACAGTCTCAAAGTTTGACATCTCTCACTTGTGGAAAAACCTTAAGATCCATGTAAAGAGAAGGTGGGATGGCTTCATGACAGCCCTATGGAAATTAAGACTTGTTGGCAAACTATTTCTCTCATGAATTTTTTTTATGCACAGAAGAATGAACAGGGAGAACTCAACTTAGATATGTTTTGGAAGGAGACGGGTAAGTGGTATCAGGACATGTGTGGACAACTGAAGAGTGGCTGCTGAGGGGTTGGGTGCTATCCAGGGTGACCTTCACAGGACCCCAGGCAGCCTTGTGTACCAGCATGGCCAAGGCAACTGGAAGGCAGGGGCCCCCAAGATTCCGTGACCCGCCCCCACCTACCAGTTCTGTTATTGCAACTCCAGATGGTTACCTGGCACACTGGGTCCCCTTCCGTCACTCCTGTCTGAGTCTGAGCTACAGGCAGTACCTCTGGCTCTGAGCTCTGGCATCTTGAACCTTATTTTTGCAGTTGTGAACCCTCCGTTGTTCCCAACAGTAAGTTAAGAACGCCAGTTTTTGTCGTCCCTCAGTCCTGAGTAAACCTATGTGATTTCACCTGATTTTAATCCAACATATGTTTGGCTTTCTTTTCCCCAGCCCCTGGCTCTACCCCTTCTACCACACATCACCATGGCAGTATCTCTTGGCCCTTTATCTGATCCGAGGGCAGAACTTACACTGACGGAAATCAACCGGGAGCTTCAGTTGCAGCTGGCAAAGAACAAGCAGGACTTCCGAGACCTCACGGAGAAATTCCTTGTATCCCAAGCAACTGCCTACTCCCTGGCCAACCAGCTGCAGAAATACAGTAAGTCCTAGGGGTCACGGTCACCAAAGTGATGAATGATCACCGTCTTCCCTCCAAGAAACTAAACTCTCTAGACTTTATCTCCTATTTCCTTTGTCATTTTGAATTTCATTCTGACCACAGTCCAGGAAAGGTAGAAGTGGCTGTTTTACCCTCAGTTGCCTGAGGATGGGAAAACTGAGGTACAAAGAGTGTAGTCCCTTTTCCAAGTTTGCGGTGCGTTGTAGGGTGAGAATCAAGTTACAATTCTAGACATTGATTCCTGATGCAGTCACAGAACCGCCTGTTTCTCTCAGCAACAAGCTAAAGTGTGTCAACTGGAATCTTTTCTGTGCTGTATCTGATCCTGCATCACTGTTGGCTGAACGTCTGGCACTAATGAACTGCATCAGTCCCAGCTCCCCTGAGGTCCCACTGGCAAAGCCCCGTGCTTGTTACACTGGGGTCACGTGGTGGTTACACACTGGGGAAAGCAGAGGATCGTATCTGCTTTAAAGGAGCTTAAGGGTGAGGCTGCTCCTCACTGAAACTGTGGGCTACTTATTTGAGTTGTAATGAATAATGAAGAAATTCTGTCAAAGCTCTGCAAATAGTGCCTGTCACAGTGTAAGCACAGTACATTCACACTATACGATTTCTAATCACAAAAGCTTTCGTAGTGTTTGGGCACATTTTTTTCTAGGTCCTTATACTTTCGCATATTCTATTTCACACAAGTGTATCCAGGTGAGTTTTTACTCAAAGGTGAAAACCTTTGAGACACTTGTTCATTAGTAAATCCCAGCAGAAGGGAACCATCAGGCCTATAGTTGTATGGACCCCATCAGGGGTCTTCCTGACCACACAGCAATCGCCACCTCATGGCCCTGTTCCGCGTGTCACCCAAGAGGCTGCAGGTCTTGGTAAAGTGGCCCAGGATTCAGAGTCAGTCTCAGGGGATGTGAATTCTGACTTTGCCAAATGCCAGTTCATCTTGTCTAGTTACTTTCTGGGCCTTGGAGCTTCTCTTTCCTCAGTTCTCAAACAAGAAGTAACCGAAGGCCACGCAGTTGGGAGGCTGAGGGATCAGATGTGGAGATCGCTGCATAGAGCCTGGTATTGGAGTTACATCTGCCCCTGGGGTGGACCCTGCCTCCTCCCTTGAAGGCCGTGACCACAGCAGCAGGTCCAGCTTTCCCCTGAGGCAGTGTCTCTCTTTCCTCAGAGTGTGAAGCCTGTAAGGACATCATTGAATCCGTGCTGGGGGAGAAGCTGTCGTTTGAGGTGCTGAGGCTGGCAGAGAAGCTGGCAGAGAAGCCAACGCTCGATGAGAGGCTGAGGTAAGGAGGTCAGAGATGTGCGTGGCAGGCACATGGGCACAATATTTATCAACCAGGTGGAGGACACCAACTGGTGAATTATGGACTCTGATTTTATTCAGGGCTTCAGTTAGTCTGCTTTGAAAAACATTATTAATTTGAAATCACATATCATGCATGAAATTCACCAAATTCAAGTGAACAAGTCAACTCAGTGGCATTTGGTACCTTCACAGTGTTGTTCAATCAGTACCTCATTGACCTTTAAATCACAATGTCCTCCTGACTGACTACAGCTTGTCATCCTTTTTTGACCCTGTTATTCTCTTGTTCTTTCCAACTCACACCTGCCGTACCTGTCCACGCTATATGTGGCTGTGTGTCATCCACTGTACCATGCCCTCTGTCTATTTTTATATGGAAATGGGCATGGCTGAGTGAGGAAATGAAGAGACATCTTCATGTAGGTTTAGAAAGACCCTAGGTTTTGTTTACAGAACAAGATGAATGGGCAATCTTATAGGAGCACGCCCTGTCTCAGGGGAGTCCTTTGTTGTCCCTCTTTCTCTTTGGCACAGGCTGGCCACCAGATATGGGCCACAATGCTGCTTCGATGGCTCCTTGAGGATGTTCTCACAGGAATCCCTCACAGTCATCATGCAACTCTCTGCATTTTAAAATTATCTTCTGTCCCACCTTAGGACGTGTGATATCCTAATTCGAAGTCAGGCGCGAGAGCTGACCCAGTTACGGCAGACATTACGGGAAGGGAAAGATGACTCTGTTCTACTCAAGCAGCACCTCAAGGACCTCCTCACCCACAATGACCTTGACAACCACCAGGGGCAGGGCTTCCGAGAGCAGCTGACTGAGGGACATAGGCTGGCAGAGCGCCTTGCCCGCAAGCTCAGCCCAGGTAAGGGGCCCACAGAACCTGATAGCACTGAGCCACTCACAAGAGACTCCGCACCTCGACTAGGATGTGGTTTTCTTTTTTCTCAGCTTTCCTGTTTCATGGCCCATTTGGGGCTCTGATAGGAGCAGGACTGGCTGAGTGGGAGGACGGGGAGAAATGCACAGGGTAGAGGGCATAGTATTGCAACTGATTCCTTCCTGATGGACCATGGCCTTTGGGGCAGGAGGCAGCATCCGCCCAGTGTTAAAGCACAGAAAGGACGATGTGACAGGAGGCAGCTTGTGAGAGTGGAAAGAGCCCTGGACTAAGCATGCATGTTTCCAGGTTTAGCCTGAGTGCTGCCTTCAGTAACAGTGAGCGAGTGATTGACTTTTCCTCTCTTAGCATCTGTTTCCTCCTCTGTAAAATAGATCAAATAATCTGTTGATGGTAGCTCTAGTGATAAAATGAGGAAATATGTATGAATGCACAGCAGAAAAAGAAGCCCTTCACTGTGTGGTGTCCGATAAGGTACTTGATATAGTCAGCCTTGGTGCTGGGAATGTTGTTTAGACTGGACCCCTTTCCATAGAGAGACTTTCCCTTGATAACACACAGAAGCCACCTTGAAGAGCCCAGGATGTTCCCAGGTGGAGGGATGCGGGATGTGGTTGCTCTCCTCAGAGGAAGGAAGGGATCTTGGGAGAGCTGAGAAGGTTTAGAGAGCCTGTGTCTTTGGCAGAATTTGTGGCAGGATGGATGATGCAGATGTAGAGGTCGAGATGGAAGGTGGACAAGTGTGCAGCGATATAAGGAAGAAAAGACCTTTTAAATGTCTGCCCAGTTGCAGGCAGAAGGTGCCACAATAGTGATCCTCTGGTCTAGAGTCAGACGTCCTGATGGGTCAGAAATCCATGCTGGGAGCGGGGTGTGTAAAGACAAGGCACTAGAACTTCCGCACAGTACCAGTTCACACACAGACAGTCATGACTCTACGACCATATGGGTTGCTGTGTTTGTCATGGGTGAAGTGGCAAGAAGCTGACTGGATATTTCTGAATTTGCTTGTAGAAACTGATGAAGATGAGGAAGGTGAACCAGCAGAAGAAACACTCACGCCCAGGTACCAATGAACCGTCAGGAGCAGGTAATGTGTAGGTAACATATGGACAGGGTCACAGAAAGAGTAAGTGAGGTCAAGAGAGTCATAGATGCCAGATGCAATCATAAGCAAACCTGCAGGCTGTACTGAGTTACTTCACTCAACCCACCTGGAGATGGCCTGGTAACTTGGTTGTCTGTGATCTCTGTGCTACTTGTACGTGTGACCCAAGCTGAACGCACTATCCCTAGGATTTCCTGCACACACAGAGGATAGCTGTTCTCTCCTAAAGGAGCTCCAAGGGGAGAGGAATATCTATTCCTACACAGTTGTTTTAGGTCCTTGGGAGGAAGGTACCTAGCAAAGGAATTGGCAGAGAAGTAACTAGAGAAACTAAAGATCAGGAAAACTATCTAGACAAAACATTGGTTGCTATTTCACAAGAGTAAGAGAAAGAGGCCTTGGAGGCCTTTCTATTCCTAAAAAGAAGGCCTAACGTCTCTGAGAGTGTATACTGCCTTAATAGCAGTATTCACTTGACTACTTGATCTTACATTGAACATGGCGTAGGACCAGGGGGTAGCACCTGGCGTGGAAGCTGATTTGTGCTTCATGTTCCTGAAGGTACCATCCTGGGAGGGTTGAGTCTCATTCCTCATCAGAGGGTACGTGGCCAGTGCACGGAGCACCTGCTGGTCTCCGTCTCCCACCCCATGGCAGCCACACTCCACTTCACATAAGCAGGATAGTTCCTTCCCTCTCTAAGGGGACTGCCCTTTTGCTTTCTGTGACCACTCCCTAGGCCTCCCATCAAAACCAACCAGGACGGCAAGGGGTCGGATCCTTTTTGTTTACTTCTCTGTCATCCCTCTCCCACTTGACACAGCTTGGAGCTGCAGGAGGTTGCAAAGGAGGCAGTGCGTCAGGAATCCCAGGATGAGTGTGTTTTGACTCCTTCGCGTCTCCCAGGAAGTTCTGACTGCAGCCAGCCTTGCAGGGATGGCAAATTCGCATGTGATGCCTGGGAGGTGGGCCCTGCTCTGGACGGAGCCTGTGGTTGCTCCCATGCTGCAGAGGATGGAATGCCAACCGATCTGCCAGGTAGCCTCCATGTTCTTTGTTCCCCACAACCTGTGTAGACTGAGGAAGCTCGTCTCTGAAGACAGGCCCTATAGACACATCTTGATTTAAACCAGGGAAAAGGATCTATTAAGACACACAGACATCGGGTGGACCAGGGAGCCTTCACCCCTTTCTAGGCCCTGGTCATGCCTCTGTCACCCTGGCCCCAGTGTCAGGCATTTGGACCCAAATCAGTGTGACAACTCTCACCCACCTCGGGTGGACATCCACAGGAGGTGTCTGTCAGACTTGCTTTAGATCAGATATGCCTTGTCACCTGCAATGATCTAACTTTGTTTTTGTAAATGTCCCTGGCCTTTCTCTTCTGATCCAAACACAATGGCAGACTGGCTTATACCTTAGGAGAGGTGATTTCTCTTTTTGGTATCACTGCTCTCAGCCCCAGTCTCCATCTTCTCTATGTTGGCTTCTCTTAGCTAAGCAGTCATCTGAAAACCAGGACAGAAACAACTGTACCATTGTCTTGCCTGGATGTTTCCATGAAGCAAGGCTGGCCTCTGGCAGTCCCTCCAGCCTTGAATGGCCATGGTTTCTTTGTAGCACCAAAGATTCTTTTTAGTTTGAGAGTTTATAAAATTCATCCATCACTCTAGTGTTAAGGATAAATTTCTCTAAAGTATCAACAGCAACAAAATCTGATGGGCCTAACCAATATTGTAGAAACAATTCTAGAAAATAATTCAGCTCACTTCCTAGGATCACCGGGGAAAATTAACTATTTCCACAGACTCAGAACAAAGGATATTGGGAGAGCGCTCCTGAGAATTTCCCTGATGGGTCTGGAAGTAGTCCCCCCTGATTCTAGGAGTTAAGTGTCCTGGAATATCGTATTATGTTCTTGCACTGAGAGTATGAATGTCCTTGTGGTAAATGTGTTCACTGAGTTGGTACGTGTGCGGTGTAATTTGTTTCTTGTGACCCACTGTGTCTGAATTTCTTACTAGACAATCAGCATGATCATGTGCAAGTGGATGGACAAGAGCCAGTGTCCCCCAGGTAATTCTGAAGATTTGTGGGCTGTGAATGTCAAGAGTGACATCAGGAGACCTCAGATCCAGGGGGGAGAAATTACTAAATATAACTCTTTCATCCACTCAGTCAACAGCGAAATATCCCTTTTAAGAATGTTGTCTATTTTCACTTCAGAAGTTGTGTGTGTTTCAATTTCTTAATCCTTCAGGTACAGTGAGGTACAGTGAGTTGACCCAGGTGGAACAGGCAAACTTGGGAGCTCCTATAATCAAGTGTTCTTCCCCGTGTGGTTAACAGTAGGGCGAGAGTCAGCTACTTTGTGCCTGTTTGGCGTCAGCATGTTGGTAAATACTTGACTGCAAGTGAAGAAGCTAGAAAAAATTCATGTTATAACAGAATATTGAGAAAATAGTTACTGAAGGGAGAATATCTAGAGTCTGTAATTCCTCAAAAGCTGTATCACTTTGACACTGCAAGTACAGATCAATACAAAGCATGCAAAAGAGTTGGAACCACTGTCTTAGTTCTCCGTGTGTGCTGGGGGTCATGACTAGAGCGTGCAGGGAGCATTCATTCTCCTCCTTCAACGGCTGGTTGTGTGGCCAGTGCACTTAGCATCTGCTGGTCTCTCCCTCTCCCACCCCATGGAAGCCACACTCCACTGCACACACAGAAGTATAGTCATTTCCGTCTTTAAGACCACTTCGCCTTTCCTTTCTGTGACCACTCCCTTTGCCTCCCATCAAAACCAGCCAGGATGGCTTGGTGTCTGATCCTCTTCATTTAATCTTCTGTCACCCCTCTCCCACCTGACACAGAGTGGAGCTGCAGGAGGTTGAAAAGAAGGAAGTGCTCCAGGAATCCCAAGATGAATGTGTTTTGGCTCCTTCAAGTGTCCAGGAAGGTGCTAACTGCTACCAGCCTTACAGTGATGGAAAATGTGCATTTGATGAAGGGAAAGTGGGGTCTGCTGTGGAAGGAGCCTGTGGTTGCTCCCATGCTAAAGAGGATAAAATTCCAACTGGTCTTCCAGGTAATCTGCATGCTCTTTGTTAGTCTACTTGAGAGAATGAATCTTCTTAGATAGACAGTATACGAACATATTGGAGTTCAAACCAGGCACTACAATGGCATTTAAAACAAGACATTCCACAGGTCAGTGAAGTTTTCTCAGTTGCTAGTCATGTACGACCCTGTGGCAAATCACTGGACCCAAGGTGGTCCTGCCAGACTCACATGTACCACTACAATTGTGGCACAGGAAGTACCTTTCAGGCCTCCTAATTTTGAATGAATCTTTTATATCACATGAAATGCTCTAATTTTCATTCCTGAGCAATGTCCCTGAGTTCCCATACCTGTCCGAGGCTGTTGGCAGTCTTGTTTATATCTATGGAGTTGCCACTCCTTGGTTTCACTTCTGTCAACCCATATTCCAGCTCCTTTCATTTGTATTATCTTGTCCAGAGTTTTCTGAAACCAGAACATAAGCCCCACTGTCATCTTTGGTATGTTTCTCTGAAGCAAGGCAGGGCCTTGGAACTTCCCAACCTGACAAATGGCCACTGTTTCTTTGTAGCTCTGAAGATTCTTTTGACTTGATGGTGTATGGATTCCACTCCCATCTAATCTCAAAGTATAATTCTTCTAACCCATTAACAAACAGCATTTCAGACAGAAAAAGCCTGAATGTTACAGCAGCGCTCTAGGTAGCTCGGTAGTTCCGCAGGATCTGTAGGGAAAGGATTTGTTTAGCTGTTTGCACAGACTCAGGACATAGGATACTGTGCTGATGACCTGTCATATCAAGCAGATTTGTCCAATGGCTCAAGAAGGAAACCCAGCGCCTTCTTATGAGGCTCTATCTGGGGTCTCTTAGGATATTTCCCTCAAAGCCTGTTAGGACAGTGTGAAGGTTGGCATCGAATTGGGCTTTTGTGAATGGGTTTTGCCCCATGTAATTGTCCTGTTAATTTATTTGCAGAAAACCAAAGTGATCAGGATGACCTGGAAGGACCAGAGGCTATTGCCCCCAGGTAGTTATGAATATTTGTGGGCTGTTCATACAATGATGACATCTGCAGACCTCTGATCCAGGGGAAAGCAGAAAGTGCTGAATATTTTGTATCATCAATGTTGCCAACCATGAATTATCCTTTATCATAATGTCTTCTGCTTTCATTGTGGTACTTACACTGTTTTCCATTTCTTTGTAACATCTCAAGTTCATAACCCAAGTCGGTTGACCCAGGTGAACTAAATGAGAGTGATTTTCTTGCATAGACTTGTTATCTCCAGGATGGTTTAGAGAGTGAGTGCATAGCTCTTTTCTGCCTGTTTGGTATTAGCACGTTGACATGTATGTCACAGTAAGAAAAGTAAATAGATAATAATATTATTATATAATGCTACAATATTTAGAGAGGCCTTGGTGGCATGAGATGTCTGGGATAGCAGAATGCCCCAAAAGCTGTATGCTCGTGGCCCCTGCATGTGACACTCAATGCAATGTAAACGAGAAGGTGAAAGGCACTGTTATGTGACCCTATATGTTGTGAGTCATGGCTGTACCATCTGGAGATAACTCAGTCTCTTTCTTCACCAGCTTGTTATTTGGCCAGAGCACTGAGCACCTGCTGTCCTTTCTAGCTCCTGCCCCTGTAGAAACACACTCTGTCCCACACCCAAAAGGGAGTTGCTCCATCTTTAGTGGATCAGGTCCTTGGCTTGCTTCACCACTCCCATAAACATGCCATCAGAACCAGATAGGACTCTAGGATAGCTGATCCCTCTTGGGTTAATCGTCAGTCCTCTCTCCCCCACCAGGCCCAGCGGGGAGCTGCCGCAGATGGGAGAGAATGGTGTCCCACGGGACTCACTGGATGAATACCACTTGACTTACTCAGTGCTTCCTGGTCAGTCAGACTCCTTCTGGCCTTATAGGAGCACCGCCATCTTCTCATGTGAGGAAGTGGATGTCCCCTATGCTCCAGATGTAAGCAGTGAGTATTCTCTTGCCGATGTGATAAAACTCCAACTGGACTCCCAGGTACACTCTGAATTCCTTGTACCCCACGCCTCAGGCGGTGCTGAGATTTTTCCCCACTGTGTACAAGCTCCGTAGACAGAGTGATCTGAATCAGGCTTTATGATAGACTTTTAAGCACAGACATCAGGTGGGTCAGAGAGCAGTGTCTCTTCTTCATCCTGGCCGAGCCTGTGGGTCAGGCCCTGAGTTAGATCACTGGACCCGAGGTAGGTGTGACAAACTCACTCAGTTGCAAATGTGCAAGTGCGCAGAGATGACTGTCTTCTTTCCTGATACCCATGAAATGTCTCTTCTTACCCCAAATGCTCCCATTTCCATACCCCCAAACATCCCTGGATGTCTGTGCCTTTCCAGCGATGTTGACAGCCTTAACTCCATCTTTGGATTTGTTGTTTCCCTGGTGTCACTGCTGTCATCCCCAGTGTCTGTCTCCTCTAAGTTGGTCCTCTTAGCAAAACCGTCATCTGGATATGAGGATACAAAGACCCCTACCCTCACCTTGCTTGTATGTTTCCGTGAACCAAGGCAGAGTCCTGGCATTTCCCCACCCGGTGAATGGCCAAAGATTCAAAGTAGCCGCAAAGATTCATTTGGATTCGAGGTTTTGTAGATTCCAATCATCATTCAGCTAAACCAGCCAGCATATGATGAGAAAAGCCTGAATATGATTCTGTTAGAAGGCAGGTGAGCTGTTGCCCAGCATCTGTCTGAGATGTTTTTAAGTTTTTACTCAGAATTGGAAGAGGATGCTGTGGTGGGGATCTGCCAGGTCAGGGAGAGCTTGCCTGATGGCTCAGGAAAGCAAATCAAGGCAGGTACCCAAGACCCAACCTGAGGCCTCCTGGAATCTTCTTCTTAAAATACCCTACGGTCCCACTGGGGATCGTTTGGTCCCCATGGTAGTATTGGATACTGGATTATTAACGTACACAGGACGATCGGCTTAATGTTTCTGAATTTATCCATAGAAAATCATACTGCTCTTGAGGAAGAGGAAGACCAAGACCTCATCTGTTCTAGGTAACTTCAAAGAAGTGTGGGTCTGAATTCAGTGGTGACATCTGGTCCTCTCAGTTGCAGGGGAATCAGAAAGTGCTGAATATGCCTGTGTCTTCCACTCAGACAACCACAAAGGGTCCCTTTCACGATGTCGTCTGCTTTTGCTGTGGTGCTTGGATGGGCCCCTTTGTGAATCCCTCTCAGTTACAGTAACCTGCAGTCAGTTGCTGCAGGGGTCCTAATCAGTCACAGGGTCTCTTGCACGCTCCTGTTCTCCCTTTTTCTTAAAAGCAGCATGAGATGCATCTCTGCCTCTGCCTGCTTGGCCTTACCACACTAGCGGGTGTTTCATGGCAAGGAAAGCAGTGAGAAAAAAACGTTCAGGTCACATCCCAGTATTAGAGAAATTGGCCCTGAAGATACAGGATTTCTAGAAGTCCATTATGCTGCCAGAGCCTGTGTTCACTTGGCTGCTGCATGTAAATTTCAACAAGACTTGTGCAAAAGAGCTGAAGCTGCCTTTATGGTTTCTGAGAGTGTGTGTGAGATGACTGTTGTGTACGGGGGTGGTTCAGCCTCCCTCCTCCTGAGCTCCTTTCTGATCCGTTCTGGAAGTACCTCCTCCTCACTCTCCCCTGCCCCCCCCCCTTTTCCCTTTGCAAGCACCCTCCAGCCCCAGATAGGGGAGGGTTGTTGTGTCTCCCTTTATGGGGACTTCCCATTTGCTTTTTGAGACTAGTTCCTTAACTCCCATCCAAACCGCCTAGGACTCTGTGTTCACTAATCCCTCTTGTGTAATCACCAGTCCTTCTGATCCCACCTGCCTCAGGATGGAGCTGCCGGTGGGAGAAGAGAATGAAGTCCAGCAGGACTCACTGGACGAATGTTATTTGGTGGGTTCTATTGACCATCATCTGTCAGACTCCTGTAGGCCTCAGAGAAGTGCCTCACTCCAATCGGATAACCGGGAAGTCTTCTCGGCTCCAGATGCACATGGTGAGTACTCCTTTGTAAAGGGCATACGACTCCCAGTGGGCCCCCAGGTAGCCTTTCTATTACTTGTATCCAACAACCTGGACAGGCTATGAGCGGCATCCCTGTAAACAGGCCCTCAGACCTGTGTTGGTTTGAACTAGATTCTGGGATTTAATTTTTAAAAGGCATCAAGCGGGTCAGATAACTTTCCTTTCTTCTTGCCCCAGGCTACCCTCTGTCACCTGGACCCCCTCACCAGTGCAGGCATTTGGTATCCTCAGGCCAGAGTGGGGAAGGGGAGGGATAAGGGCGACATCTCGGCTGCCACCATCTCACCTGCAGGAATCTGTGTAACAGACCTCTTTTTCCAAGATAAGAATCCTTATATTCTTTACATTATGTTGCTAATTTTATTTCTTGAATAGTTTCTTACAAACTCTCTGGCTTTGCATTCCTGTTTGCAGTCTGCTCCCTGTTATGGTTCCCCAGCTCCAGGCTTTTCCCTCTGGGCTGCCCACCTCCCTGTGAAGCATTTAGATAGCAGATCCTGAATATAAAAATGGGCCCATGCCCTGCGGTTTCCACGAAGCCAACGATCGGCCTCTGGTGTTCCATCCTCCAGAAACAGCCCTGCTTTTCCTCCTTTGTGCAGCAATCATGAGTCTCCCATGATGGGTTACAGCTGCAATCGTGTGTGTACGCTCAGTGGTATCCTCTCACAGAAACCATCCACAACCTGCACACCTGATGGGGATACTGGCCTAATTGTTGACCGAGATCCCCTTGGGCAGCAGTTCATAGGGTTTGTAAATGTAAGGCCAGTTTTCTTTCCTTCTCAGGTTATTTTTTGAACTTTTATTGTAGGAGACACATTTGGATTGTTAGGAGCTTTACTCATAAAATCATCTTGTAGAAAGTGCAAGAAACTCCATGATGCTCCTGATTCGATCTCATTATTTAATAGTGAAATTGGGTGTGAAAAATTGCCCCTCAGTCATTCTTGGTCAGTTTGTGCCTTTTCACATTGGAAACCATTTCATTCCTGTTTCCCATTCCTCCCTGAGGAGCAAAGAAGCAAAGGCTCATAGTAACTCACAAATCAGAAGTGGAACACACAGTTCTTGTGCACCTGTTGTATACCATGCCCCTTACTAAGTGAGCTCCATGTGCGCCATAACCCATTCAGTCCTCCCTGGACCCTCTCAGGTAGGTGTGGTAGCTCACGGTGGAGCCAAGGGCACTGAGGCTCAGCAGGGTCACTTCACTTGCCCAAGACTCCCAGCCACTGGGAGGTGGGACATTGGCCTCTCCTTGGCCTGACTCCACGGCTCAGGTCTGTTCACTCCTCTCAGCAGTTGTACCCGTCAGTGCCTAAGAGAGGATGTCACTCACCTTTTCCGTTTTGCCCTGAACCAAATGATTTGAAACTATCAATCTGACACACAAAGTTGCCAGACATGCAGAGAACCGCTGTGGTCCCTCGCTCAGATCCCAGCACCTCATCCATCAGTGCACTTTGTCCTGTGAGCAGAGCCAGCGGCTCATCCAGCCCCTCCAGGCGGAGCCGCAGCTGCCTAAGGCTCTCCAGGGAAAATCAGCCAGGGTGAGGGTCCACGCCTCTCTCCACCTCCTGCTGCCATGGTTATCTGCTCTCACTCCGGGTGCAGGGAGGCCTTGAATTTGGCTGTGCTGGTGCCCTCAGAAAGCTGCAGAGCTCTGTCTCAGAAACACCAGCAGCCGGGCTGAGTGTCCATGACGGGAATGAGTGATGCTCAGACACAGGTCTCACAAGTGAGGTGTGTGTGATGTGGCCCAGCCCTGCCAGGCCCTCATTCAGAACGGCCCCGGAGAGGCCAAGTCACCCACACAGATGGGCTGAGAGGAATGAGTGGAACATCTAAATAATCCACGGATCCATCCTGTGTCTGGGTTCTGATGATACCCTGAGAACAGTGTGGATATAAGAGTGTGGACAGCTGTGATGCAGCGGTGTGGGCACAGGTGGTCGCGTCTGCCCCACCCTCTCTCTGTATGAGGAGAAACCCTGTGGAAACAGTGCAAACACTATATTTTTAAATTACAACATGAGCTTTTCTTAGCGGCTCTTCCCAACATGCCAAACTAATAATATTGGGCAATAGTGTCGATGTTTGATAAAATGTTTTGTCCTTTTCCCATGCAAATGCAAAGAATATTCAAAGCATTCATTTAGTAAAGCCCATTAGTCTGGAGAAGAGGGTTAAATATATATGATGAAATTAAGGAGTGATCATTAAAAACAATCCTAGATCTTGATTGAAAATCAGATTGGAGAATGGGGATACCTGGTTTTGTTACATCCTTCACCCACAGGATTTGTTGATTTAAGAGGTTTTACCCATCTGAAATGTGAATTACCATAAAATCTGATTAAGTGTCCTAAAATTGATGATTAATGATTAAAAAACTCTGCCTGTTGGAAATATGAAGGGCACAGCAGGCTGAGTGAAGTGCTTGTGGAAAAAGCCCTGGAGGCTGAAAGAGGCTCCTGGTGCAGGGCTGGGGTCAACGAGGGGCCAGCCTGAGTCCGGGAGGATTTGTAGAAGGCAGTTGTGGGAAGGGATGTTGCAGAAGAGAGAGGAGCCAGATGACAGGAGGACTACAAAGGCAGGTGAGGAGTGTAGAGCTCGTGTACTAGAGAAGGGAGGATGGATTTCCACAAGCCGAGGAGCATGCGGTGAAACAGCATTTGGGGGTAATAAGACAGGTGACCTTTGACGGTGTGGAGAGGACAGAATCAGAGAAGCAGTTAGAAGGAGATTGGCTGAATCACTGATGAGAGTCAGACATAGATGCTCTCTGGAAGACTCAGTGGTAACAGATACATGAGAGACACTTTAAAGAAACAGTTAAACAAACCTTGTTGAGGATGCAGATGTATAGGAGAGAGGCCAGACGGGAGCCTCACAGCAATGTGGAGCAGGTCCTGTGGGGCACAACCCCACCTGAGCCTGACCTGGACTAGGTGAGGGTACTTGATATCTTTGCTTAGCCCATGTTCTGAGAATATGTATTCATTTCACAGGAGAAATAGCAACACATTTGGTTACAGGCACTGCCCAGACCCCACTGGAGGGGAGTGTAATATAAGGATTGTGCATTGTGTTACATTGTCCCTAAAGAAGCAAACACTCTGATTCTGTAGTCCTTCTGTACCTCAGCTTCCAATAAGGGATTCGGGCCTCTGCTACAACTGCTTCTATCTGCTGATACCATCCACCCCCACTCTGCCCCATGTGGCAACCGAATATATACATGTATGGGTGAGTGGAACTGTAGTCAAAAATTTCAAGCAAGTTCAAAAGCCTCCAGAACTGTGAAGGAATCATTTAACTGGTCCATGTACTCTAGTTACCCAACTCACTTTTCTAGTGGTACCTGAAGCCATTAGGCCATATTCCTTCCCTTGTTCTATTATTCTTGTGGGTAGATATCAACAACTCTTTCTGTCCCAGGCCTTGAGGCCTGTCTAGAACCTCTTCACTCGGCTACAGGACTAAGGCTAGTAACTGAATAGTAGATGCAATCTCATGTGCCATCCAAAACCCTCTAAACTCAAGTGGGTGATTCCTCTTTTCACGGACCTTGGAGCCTAGCACTGCCATCTCAGCATCCACAGGTACAGCCAGAAACATGACCTCTCCTTCATGGACACGATTTCTGCCTTTATTGTCTGGGTCATTGGATGGTCTCACTGATAGGAAGGCACATCAGTTCTGGGAGGGATTAACAAAGGAAAACTTGGATTGGTCCTACCGCACCCTCTTTTCCTTTCAGGTGACACATGGGAGGATTGTCTCCAAGGGCCTGTGAATTTCCAAGGGTCAGAGGTGCAAACTTCACAAGCACAGCTGCAGAAAAGCACCCACGAGACCAATGATGTGCAACTACAGCCGGACCAGCATTTCGGTTGTGGTGACAGCAGAGCCACAGTCAGTCTTTCCTCCATCGTCTGGGGCTTTAACACTAATACTGATTCTGGAAACCAAGGGCCACTCTTCCCAGGTAAGTGAAAAAAAGAGGATTAGAAGCTCTAGCCATCACAGGGCTGTGGGTGGAGGAGGCAATGGGGTCCCTCCTGTGCCTACGATAGGTCCAGGTGAAATCTGTGATGCTCTAACAGAGCCAGAGAGCAAGAGCCTGGGGTTTAGGATCAGCTCTGCCTCAGGCCTTGGGTTTTCAAATTCCTGTTTAACTGAGCCAAGTTATTTATCTTCTTAGATATTTACACCTCACGTCTTCATCTGAACTCTTGAAAAATTCTATCTTCATTTCAGGGTTGTTGAGAATATTAAGCAACGTAACGTCCAGAGTGCCTGATTCAGTAAAAAAGGTTTCAGAACCACTATGAATATATAATCCCTAACCATTAGGTCTTTCTGGTGCTTAACATTTACAAAATGAAGGCACGTGCGTTGTATGCTCTGCGGTAGCATAGTTTTTATGATCTCCATTTTCTCTGGACCCCATTTACCCTTGCTTTCTCAGAAAGGCTTGTTGGCCAATATTTTCCTCTTCTCTCAACATCCACCCTCAAGACAATTTTCCCTGTTAGATGCTCTCAGTAACAGTGCATTAGTAACATTCTGTAGCAACGTAAACAGGGCCCCACAACTCACACTCCTGTTTGCTTTTCATATCCAGGTTATTTTTCTCGTTTTCTTCTTCTTTTAAAATAAAGGGCCACCCTCATCCATAAAGTGCACTGATCAGTCTCTTTGACGACACTCCCTGTAATTCACCCTCTTCACTCAGCTCCGTGGCCATGTCCTCAGTTTTCTTCTCCCCAGGATCCACCACTGCTCAGATTGTCTTAAAAGAGCTTTGAAACCCTCACATCCGTTTCACCCGGGACGAATGTATCCTTACCCTCCACCTCTCTCCACATCTGCACCGGAGCCTGGGGCTGCCTGGGGCTCTCCCCTCAGGTGATGGCCTCA
This sequence comes from Hippopotamus amphibius kiboko, assembly GCF_030028045.1. Lineage (NCBI taxonomy): Eukaryota > Metazoa > Chordata > Mammalia > Artiodactyla > Hippopotamidae > Hippopotamus > Hippopotamus amphibius. The sequence continues at coordinate 105,895,268 of NC_080186.1, forward strand.
TCTGAGAAATGAGCAGAGCCCCACATCCTCGGCGGGGGTGAGGTAAGAAGGAGCGCCCCTGTGGCACCAGGGAGAGTCTCATAGAAGGTGCTCAGGGAGTGCAGGGATGCGCAGCCCTGCCACGTGCCAGTAGGTCTTGTGGTATTTAGTTGTCTCCTCTTCTCTCTAGTCTCTCCTTTTCTCGTCCTTGGCTTCCCACATTCCCAGCCAAGACCTAACCCCGCTGGCTCAGTCACTCTGTCTCCTACTCAGTTTCCCCAGAGGACTTAGCATAAATCCAGGCTTCGCATCAGACTTTGCAGCAAAGGATAATCTTAATAGACTTTTGATTCATACTCCTCCACCCTGGGATCCCACCCCCAATATGTAACAGTTCATGTTTCCCACCAGAGCTTCGCTCTCTCATTCTTCTTATTTTCCTCCTTGCTTTTTCAAACTCAGCTCATCAGGAGTCCATTAGAACGATCCGGTCGATATCTCAACACGCTCATGTGTTTGTTCCTTTATACACACACACTTGTGAGAGTTGTTGCATTTTATCGTATCTTCCATGCCTTATTTAGATTGACTATGTATAAATATTACACATAGTATATATGCATATATATGTGAAATGTATATTGATGCATATTTTTAAATTTTCCAGTTTCAGGCTTCCCGCACCTTTTTCTATCATGAGGTTTCCCTTCAACATGGACTTTGCTTGATCTCCACAATCGCTTCCCTCCCAATTGTACAACCTGTATCTGGAATGATTTCCTTGCCTTTGCCTTTTCTACCTAGGACCTTTCCGTTGTTATCAATTTTATTTTTCTTGACATTTTTTTTGGCATTTGGGAACATGTTTGTCCCATGGCAATCTTACTGGGTAGTGTAAGGAAGATCAACAAAAAGCACGTATAAAAATGTCTCCATTGGCTTCACCTGACCATGGCCTTTCAGGTGGCCTTTCTTGTTCCTGGACACTTTCCTTACTTGCTGTCCCTCTTGGGTGGGGGAATAAGTCATAGGAAGGTCATGAGTAACAATGGATCCTGTTGTCTGTGGTTTTATGTCAGAGCTGGGTTTGGATGCCTCCATCGGAATGAAGACCCCTCCCAAGCCGGAGGGTGAGGGCTCAGCTGCCAGCAAGCATGAGTGTCTGGTCTGCAGCAAGATTCATGCCTTAAGTGTCCTGAAACAGAAGATTATCAGAAGAAAACTGCTGTTCAGCACGTGGAGACTAGCATGCAGATTCCCTGGCCTTCAAGCTTAGGGTACAGAGGTAAGCACACCTGAGGCTCTTCCATGCACTCCTGCCTTATACTCTTCACTTAAGGTTACAGCTCAGTCTCACACTAATTTTCCTCTTCCTCCTTTGTGCCCTCAACAGCTGATGCTACCTCGTCTGGTCTTTGCTCTGTTTCCCATGGGGGCTGCCTCCCTGCCAGGCCCTTCCATCTCCTTCTCCTGTTTGTACTCTGAACCCTGTTCAGTCTCTGTAACTGCTCTCCTGATATTCCCTCTGACCGTTCCTTTCAGCCATAGGGAGGCTCAGATCCATGGTCCTCCATCAGAAGAGCATCATTTAAGACACTGAAGACATGATGCTTCGCCTGATACCACATATTGGTTTCTTCAGCTTCCTTTCCTTGCCCATCCCCCCCAAATCCACTGCCTCTTCCTTCCAGGATCGCGACTGAATGAATTACCTGCATGTGGGTTGGCTTTTGGAGGACCCAACCTCGGACAGCCCTTAACCCTCAACTTCTCCACCTGAATAAGAAATGCTGAAACTGAGGAAAAGACCCTGATTATAAAAACTAAATAAGAACCTGGGTCATAGGTGGGAGTCCTGGACTGGCCTGGAGTCAGGGCTCTCCTCGGCTCCAGGTGGACAGTTCTGTGCTGATGTGCATGGGGCTTCCAGGGACTCACTGGAGCTGGCAGTAGTTGGAGGACAGTAGATGGCATGCTAAAGGGACAGTGGCCAAAAGGAGATGCAGAGGCCAGGTTTTCAAAATGCATAGACGTGAGGTGCATAGGCATTCAGACCTCTCCCTTTTTGCAAATGACTGCTTCTACATGTTCAGTAAGAATCCAGAAAAATGAACTGAGTTGGAATCTGAGGCCAGGGAATGGAGGAGAGCATTGGAGTGAATTACCTTTGGGCCAGATGTATGAAGACCCAGTTAGATACACAAGAATATAAGCTAATCATTGCTTCAGACAAATCTAATTGAGAAGGCAAGTTATTTATATGGGAATGTCGGAGAAAGGCCAAAAAAGCTTTAGGGCCAGTGGGAAAGAAGTCCATGGTGGACTAGAAGGAGAGAAGAAAAAGAATGGTATGAAACAGTGTAGGTCTAGTGAGTAGTTCTCAATCATGCAGTTAGAAAACAAGAAGTGGGTGAGTTTTGATCTAACTTGAATGCCTTAACCCAATCTCTTCAAATTCTGATTGTAAAGTTCTGTGGTGAGGTTTGGGTATCAGTATTTTTAAAAGCTCTGCTAATATGCGTCTAGGGATTAGAAGGACTATGGATCTGGTAGGACGTCAGTAACCAGTATGGCAGTGTCCATCGTGTGGCTACTTCATAGAAAAGCTGAAGATCAGCCTTTAAGGGAATTAGCATTCTTCTGTCAACAGAACTATTTGTATAGCTCAGAGCAAAGAGAAAAAAGATAGATACGTAGGTTCGATATATAATCTCTCTGTTTGGATCCAATGTTTTTTACAATTTTTATAGTACAAGATACAATAAAAAATACACATTACATAGAAACCCACAGTATAAAATAGTACCTCCCCTTACCACAATAATGAACTGGAGTGTTTTCATTTCTACTGTTAAAATGCAACTTGCAGTTCACTAGTTACTAAATGGATTTCACAGCCTACTAATTGGCTCAGAACTGCAGATTCAACAAATGCGTTTTTTAATTAAATTCTTTCTTTATGCAAAAGCCCCATAATGAATCTTAGGCCTCATTCTCCTATGTGTATCCTTTTTCATGCCCGTCTATACACTAGTGTAAAATACTAGGAGAGACTCTTTCTTTGGGCAAAGTTAGAGAAAACAGTGATGAGAATCTAGTATAACTAAAACTAATGCTTTTTCCCTTTCACTTCAGAGTTGTGTTTGTCTAGAGGTTGAGAACGTTTCTAGCAATGCTCTCGGGGGATCCAGCATGAAATCACCTTCATAGACTGTTGGTGTCCATGGGATGCAAAGGGGTTGGGCCGCCGTTACACTCCCTGCTCTCATTTTGCTAATTTCATTTTGAGTTCTCCCTGTTTCCATTGTTTCCTCAGCCCCTCTGGAGCAGGATTTCTCTGTAGAGCCTGATCCCTGTCCAGGAGGGTGACCAAACAGCCTCTATTAATTGCTGACACCTCCACATGGGAGCCTCTCCTCTCTGTTCCCCCAAGTGTATGGAAAGGGCCTGTGGCCTGGGTCCTAGACCAGGGTTGGCAACCACAGGCCACGTGGTTTTAGTTAGTCCTTAGTTCCTTGGCACCAGAGCTCCTCATCTGTAAAAGGTGGAACTGGACTTGGATACCTTCTGAGGTCCCTGTTGGCTCTCATATTGCAGGGCTCTCCCTGTAGCCGGTCCCTCCTCCTCAGAAGGCAGGGATGTAGAGGTAGAAGAGAGTGTATTTCTCCAGCAAGCATCTCTGCTCCCATAGCAGTCCGTTTCTGAATGTGTACGAGGGATGCTAAGTACATCCATCCCTGGTACATGTGAGAATGTCATCATTCGATTCAGATGAAGGGGTTCAAGAGTAAAGTGGCTGCTGCGGATTGGGTGGTAGGAAGCTGGCTAAGGCTCTGCAGCAGCTTGAGCTGCAATATGACCGAGCACTGGTGGGGTGAGGACAGGGGTCCCTAGATTCTGCTCCACAGGCTGGATGAAAATTTCAGGAGCTATTTCTGCTAACTTATGCATCTCACTTTCCCCTTCAGCCAGCCTGTGGCTCCCCCTTCAGCTCCTCCTGTCAACAGGAGCTCAGCCTGCCCGGGCCTCTGTCATCATGTAGCCATCCCTCCAGGCTCAGGTATCAGCAGGACCTAGGAAAACTCCCGTGTCATCTCTCTCTCTCCCTCTGTCTTTTGCAGATACCAGTTTCCCTAGGAACTAAGAAAAGATATTGCCAGTTTGGATGAATCCATATTATAAAATGTACCTTTTCCATTTGATGAAAAAAATCTACAACAGCAAGTCAAGTTCAAGCCTCAGCAGAATATTGGAGGGATCCTTTCCTGAGAATCGACATCCCAACCAACAACCACTTTCCACACTCCAAAAGACAGATTTGATGGAAGAAATCCCAGCCATCAGCCTCCAAGTGTGATCAGTCAATAAGGAGACCAATGCTTTGATGGACACACAGTTTGGAGAGACCTTAACTCTTGTTCCTCTCAATATGCCTCCTCCACACACCAGCATCAGGAGCAACTGGAAGAAGGCAACATGTCAACCTGGTCATTCTTTGCCACTAGATGGACTGGACCAGGAGTAGTTGGCATTAACTATGCAGTGTTCTTGCTGAAAATGTGTAGCCTGAGTTTCATTACAAGGTAGTGATCAGAAAACTGCAGAATTTAGGCCACTGAGCAAGACAGCTGGCCAGTCTTTCTTCAAACAGTCAATGTCTCCACAACTAAGACCACAAAAAGGAGAAGAGATGTTTTGGGTTCCAAAGGCCTAAAAAGATTGTGCTGCTATATTTCTCTAGTCCTTGGGAACCTCAAGCCTCTCCTCACCTTTTGGTAGCTGTCTTCAATGGTGGTGGCATTGACTTGTTTGCAGAGGACAGGTCAGTTGTCTGGCTCAAAGGCCTACAGTTTGCCATTGTCTGATCATTTCCTCGTGATTAAATTCAGGGGAAACCTTTTTGCCTAGAACACCACCTAGTGCATGCTGTGTGCTTCCTAGCGCAGCCCCTTTGGAGGCTGAGAGTGTCCACTTTGCCTGTCACCACTATTGTCATTTTAGCATTGGACACTTTGTTGTGCAGGGCTTCATGAGATCCATTCATTGGAAAGATATGTTTGCTGTCTATAATCAGTAATTTGATTAGTGGTGCTTTGAGAGTGTATGAATATCTTATTCTATGATGCTTTCTCTAAAATTTTACCAGACCTTATCGATCCCTGATGTGTGTCAGTTATCTTTGTGCTCCTCTATGTGCAGAGTCTTTGCCGGTTCCTCTACTTCTGTGTGGCTCCCACACCGGGCTAAATACAAACCAACTGGAGTCCACGGTGTCCTCTGGCCCTTGGTTGGGGCAGGGTTATGACTGGTGTCCTTGACTCTCTCTGTTAGTCCCTAGCCCTCTGAAATGCACGTGGAGAGTTCCTGCTGCCATTATCCTAGGTGGACCTGTGCTCTCCTATCATTCTTTTTCAAATGCAGGTTTTCAATAGTACACAAAATAGAATTATATAAGAACATCCCCATCTCTGTTAGCCACGACCAACAAATATCAGCTTATGGCTGCACTTGTTTTACTACAAGCCACCCACTTACCTTTCCCTATATTCTGTAAAGCAAATCTCAGATATCATATTTCGTCTGTCATTTTGCCAGTATGTTTCCGTAAATGAGGACTCTTTTTGAAAGTATTCTCATCATAGCATTATAATTGTTCATAAATTAATTCAGCATCTTTAATGTCATAAAAGAGTGCTCAAATTTCCCATTATTGTTTTTAAGTTATTCTTTCTTGGGACCCAAAGAAAATGCACAAACTGTAATTAGTAGGATATGTGTTGAAGTCTTTACACACATATTTACTCTGGGTTTCTTCCTCCCTCCCTCCCTTCCTTTCTTCCCCTGCCTCTTCCTTCCTCCCTCCCGTTGTCCCTCCCCCCCTTCTTTCCTTGCTTCCTTCCCTCTCACTCTTGCTCTAGCTCTCTTGGTCTCTTGCTGTCCTTTTCTTTTCCTTTCTTAAATCATTCATTTGTTGAAGAAATGGAGTTGTTTGTTCTGTAGCATTCCCACAATGTAAATTGTATAACTGGGTGTTCTTTAATAAATTCTTCCGTCCTCCATACTTTCTTTTTGGTGGTAGAATCTAAAGCAGTGCTGGAATATAATGAAATTGCAAACCACATATGTAATTTCAATTTTCCGAATAACCACATTGAAAACTGAAAAGTATAAGCACACAATAATACAAATATTATCTTCTACACAGCTAATTAATGCTGCACATTAAGGGAAACATAATTCCACCAAAGCTTTAAAGTTGTGTTTAATAGAAAAATGTTGTGCATATCTTCAGCTTTTAAGTTTACATTCACATGAATTATAAATTAAATATAATTAAAATCCAGTTCCTTAGTCGTCCTAGCCACATTCTAGGTATTCAATAGCCATATGTGTCTAGTGGCCCCTATTTTGGACACAGTAGATACAGAGGCAGAGGAGATTGTGTTTGGTATCCTGGCAAGGGCACCTCAGAAGTGGTGTGTGCTCTCTGATCAGGGGGCACATCAACTCCTGTGTGTTTCCTCAAATAATGTTAGCAGCCCTTGGAGTTCAAGGCCTAGATCCGTGAACTAGTTATGTGGAGCAAAATGGTGATATTCCATGGCCATGTGTTATTTAGCTGGTACACTTGCATAAAAAAAAACTTCCCCTTAGTACTAAATACTGTGTAGTTACTTAGTGGTTCCCTCTGTAAAGAAAACTGCAGCTTAATGAGCAATTCCCCAAGCATCCTCCATGGTCACCAACTAGTTTCTTTTATTTCTTTTTTTTCCCCCGTGCTAATATGAAATCAAAGTTTCAAACACATTGAAGTATTTCAATTCATTGCAATAGAGTCCTTACTGATACTCCAATGATCCTCTCTTTCAGCAGTGAATGTGCCTTTAAGCTGGCTCCTTTCTCCTTTTCATAAGATTTTAATAGTCTTTGAGACCTTTGTAGATATCACTATGACAAGGTGCTTCTGTCTCATCTGCCCCTGACCGGGACTCAGTCATATCTCTCAAAATCTCTGATTCCTTTCTGTGAAAAACATTATTCCCAAATCAAATTGTGTAACCTAAAGACACTCAATGGAAGTGGTTGAATTCTAGACCTTTGCAGTGGACAGAGCTAGCAAATACATACTCATATTTGTATGTGTTCATGCATTCACATATATTCACATTCACAATTCAAACTCAGAACTACAGGCTTTGATTGAATGTCTGTCTTTCAACTGAGACTCTTTTCTCTAATACCACTAGTTTTGTTTTTAAGGGCACTGGGAGTAATAGAAATACAACATCTTATACCGCCTCCTTTGCTTTTTCCCACACTATATTGACAAAAGAATAAAGAAATACCCAACAATGCCAATCATAACACAATTGACGAAAGCAGGTTTTAAAATTTTGTCACTGTTCTGGGGTACACATAAATTATTATGTTTTATACTCTCTTCGGCTAGTTCTTATCCATGTGGCTGTTCCACAGAAGGCCTTGCACAAAAGGTTTATTTGTTACATGGTGTTTTCCATATCCAGAGGCAACATTTGAAAAAGGAATTTAAGTTTATAATGATAAAAAAATAAATCTGGTTTCCACCCAAATCTAACGAAACAAAGTATATTCGCTACAGGCTAGCCTTGATGAGAAGCTCTGCAAGTGTCTCAAAGGCCTGGGTGGAGAGGGGTCAGGGAGCCCTGGTCTCCCCAGACGCTGGAATCCTTGGCCTTTCTCCTCTTTCTGGCTGAGCTTGGGAGGAAAGCACGGGACTTCCTGGGGTCAAGATTGAAATCTCAGCCTAACAGCGGCTTTTCGTGTCCAATGGAGACTTAGGAGCTAGAAATTCTGAATAAAATCGGAACACAGTGGAATAGGATCAATCAAACTTCAGAATAGAATAGGCACCTCAATACAGCACTACCCATTCGGGTCTGGAACCATAAGAGGCTGTCACCCTGTCTGACCAGCGACATCACAGCCCCCACAGCGACCCCTGACTCACAGGGACAAGCGCGCAGTTACGCCTGCGGTGTGACGCCCCCTCGCGGGGCAGGACTCAGGCGGCGCAGCCTCTGCCTTTTACCCCCGAGACCCAGGGGGCCCCGACGGCGGGGTGGCACTGGCTCGGTCGCTGCGCCGCTTGGCGGCGGGGCCGGGCCTCCGATGGCCAGAGACGGGCTGACCGCCCGGGGCCAGCGGGGACAGCCCGGGCTCGTCCCCCACCTGCGCGCCACCTGCCCATGTGGACCGCGCAGGTCGGAGAAGCCGGTTTTCTGGAGAAGGAGCCGGCAGAGGTCAGGGAAGCGGCTGCGAGGTGCCTGCGGTGGCAGGAACAGGAGCCGGAGGAACGCGGGCTTCGGCAGGAGACTGAGTTCTGGCTGCGGGAGTAAAAGACGCCGGCGCGGCCTAAAGGGAAAGGTCCCACCGAGACTCGAACTCGGATCGCTGGATTCAGAGTCCAGAGTGCTCACCATGACACCATGGAACCGCCGCAGGCCCGCCCCTCCCGCCGCGGAGCCAGGCCGCGCGCAGCCCCGCGGGCCCAGCACCCGCCTCCCGCCGGGCGCTCTCGTCCCCCCGCCCCGAGCCCGCTTCCTCCGCGACGCCAGGAGGCGCCTGACTCGCCTGCCCTCAGGTTTGTACGTCGTGGAAAGACACGAGGTCCATTCGGGAGGAGCGACAGGGGACGGCTTGGCGGCCTCCCCCAAATGCGCCTGCTCTGCCGGCATTTCTAGAGTTTTCTGCCCTGAGGTAAAATTCCCGCCAGAAAAAAAAACCCAAACGCCAAAAAACCCGCAAACTTCCTTTCCCCTTCTTTGCAGTTGTCCTCTCGCCGCTGCCCTGGGGGCTCTGAACGTCCTCAGGACAGGGCTAGGCACTTCTTGGGGTGTCCCCTCCCTGGGACCCAGGTGCAAGGGTAGACGCGCGGGGCGCTGCCGGCTTCGTCGGGGGACGGCGCGTCCTCTCTCTGTTGGGAACCGGATGGGAGCCGAAGCGGCCGCGGCCCCACCCGTCGCACCGCGAGCACCCAGGCCGCTGGCGCCCTGAGGGGTGAGGTCGGGTGTGAGCAGCTGACAGTGTTTCTTCTGGGCTCTTTCCTCCCTCCCCTTCGTGCTCCTCCTCCGCTTTCCGGGTTCACCCCCTCTCCGCCCACCCGCGTCCCCGAGACTGAGGCGGCCGCTGGGTCCTGGGAGCGGAGCTCAGCACGGCCCACGGGCTCCCCGTCGACGTTTCCAGCCTCCGGACGTTTATATGGCTCAGCGGCCAGTTTTAAAGTTTTGAACGTCGGCCACTTTTGAAAGCCTGTCCCAGCCTCGCATTCCGCGGAGGGGGATGCGCAGGGAAGAGGGGCACAGGGCGGGCTGCAGCCCCAGAGGCTGTGGCGGTCCCCTGTCACCTGAGCGGAGGCTCCCGAGGCGGCGAGGAGCAGGCGGCCTGGCCCATTCCCTGGTATCAAGGCCCTCATGTGCCCCATGTGAGAACAGCGTGTCCTGAGTGGCCAGTCTGAGTGTGTTTTCAGAACCGGAGGGAGGGGTTGGGGGGCACGTTCTCACCCCGTGGCAACAGCAGAAGAGTGTGTAATGCGGCTCTGTGAGTACAGTACGCGAGCGTGCTGTTACCTGGAAGACTGGTGGTTCAAGCCACCACGGAACATGCGAGTCGTACTTCAACTCATTTTCCTGCTTCCCATTCTCAAAATTGACCAAAGCCTCCTGAGCTGCTTTTATCTTTCAGGCAGCGACCTCATCCGGTAGCTCTCAGTTCCTGTCCTCCCTGTCCTTTGCTCTGTGGCCGCGGGTGGGGCAGCTGCTGAATCTGAGTCGTCCTGGATCTTCACCGACCTTGGCCCTCCGATGGTTTCTCCCCGCCGTCACCACATTCCAGTGTTCTCTCTGCACCATATGGAGCTCTGCGGCCACCTTGACCTACATGTTTCCACAGCCAGATTCCAGGGGAACTGCCAGGCTGCAGAGGCTGATGGCATAGGCCTGGTCAGACTCCAGGTTGGTGCACCTCAAGGGCTAGTATTAACTATGCAGTTATAGGATGCCAGCAACACTTTGATTTGAGGGTGTTGCATCATTACATTTTTTTAAAAATTTATGACATTACTTGTTAGAACAGTTTTAGGTTTACAGACAAATTGAGCAGATAGAGACTTCTCATATATGCTCTGTTCTCTCTCACACAATTTCTTCTATTATTGGTATCTTGCATTGTTGTGGTACAGGCGCCAGGGAGATCCCATGATCAGCAAGATGGTTTTCCAAAAAAAAAAAAAAGGCTTATCCGTTGCACTCCGGATGTACTGAGCCCTTTGATTTCTCCAAATTTAGGAAACTCGACTGCACAATTTGTGGTAATGGGGGACAGTGTTTGCACACTCTCCTGACAGGTAATGGTTAATAACAGACCACTGTAAATATATTCAGTAGTTTGGGCAAATTCTTGGGGAGCATTTCCTAGATACATTTTCCTGGAAGATAAACCTTCCTACTCCCCTTCTAAGTTTGTTTTGGGGAAAAATGGTGTATTCCTTTCCAGGGCCAGACTGAATTGACAACCATCATAGTTGATGAGGATTAAGGCCCTAATCAGCCAATGAAGAACACTTTATTTCAGACCAGTCCCATTCCCCATTTTCTGCTGGAAAGAAAGTGGACCAGCTTATTCCTTTACTGCAGAACCACCACCAGAGGTCTTAAACTCAGGGAGACCTGTGTGGCCAGGTGACTGCCTCTTGCAGCCCCGGGAGGACAGATATTTCTAATACCTCACCTAGCTTTCCCGTCTTTCTTTTCTTTTGTATAACTGGCATGGCAATACACCCAAGAAACAGTAGTATCTAGCGCTGTGTCCCCTGCTTAGCAAATAAGGCACAGGGTCATTTTTTACCACCAAGAGGAGGAAGATCCTGTGAGTGGAGGACTTTGTGGGGTCTCTTTTGGAGCAACCGATGAGGTTTCTGAGAGAAGGTCTGGGAATCTCTGCCCCTCTTTCAGTGCCTGGGTTGTAGCCCACCAATTTGAAATGTTTGGTGTCTCTCCCTGGTTCCTCAGGGAACATAAGTCAGCCTGGAAGCAGTGTTTCCTAAGAGATACTCCACGAAAGCCCCAAAGCTGGAACTTTCCATTGGGCCACTTTGTAGTCACGTTCACCCTTCCTTTGAAGGACCTTTTGGAGAATAGGAATAATCAAGGGTGACATGCTTTTAAAGAGGCATCTCCACTCACAAAGGACTGGTTTTCACCACAGACCTCAAGGGAACATTCCCTCAGCCTTTGGGCAAGGGGCTATGGGGTTTGCAATCCCCAACATAGAGTCAGGCCAGCATTGTCCTTAAAACGGGTATGGTGCTTTTAAAATACACTTTTTGTTTTTGGTCGTAGAGTTGATATACATTATTATATAATTTACACATGTACAATATAGTGATTCACAACTTAAAGGTTATATTCCATTTATATGTATTATAACATATTGAGTATCTTCCCGGTGTTGAATAATATACCCTTGTAGCTTATTTTATTCATAATAGTTTGTACCTCTTCATCCCGATCCCTAGGTTGCCCCTCCCCCTCCCCGCTCCCCTCTGGTAACCGCTAGTTTGTTCTCTATGTCTGTGAGTTTGTTTCTGTTTAGTTTTATTCACTAGTTTGTGGTATTCTTGAGGATTCCACATATAAGTGATGTCTGACTTATTACACTTGGCACAGTACTCTTCAAGTCCATCCATACTGTTGCAAATGGCAAAACTTCATTGATTTTTTTAAGACTGAGAAGTATTCCATTTACTACATATACCTCATATTCTGTATCCGTTCATCTGTTGATGGACACATAGATTGCCTCCCTATCTTGACAATTCTAAATAACCCTGCTATGAAAACCGGGGTGCATGTATCTTTTCAAATTAGTGTTTTGGGGTTTTTTTGGATGCATACCCAGCACTGGAATTGTTGGGTTATGTGATAATTCTGTGCCCACTAACCATGTGTCAAGGTTCCTTTTTCTCCCCATCCTGGCCAGTGTTTGTTATTTGTGTTCTTTTTGATGATAGCCATTCTGATAGGTGTGAGGTGACATCACACTGTGATTTTGATTTGCATTTCCCTGATGATAGTTGATGTTGAGCTTTTTTCCTGTTGGCCATCTGTATGTCCTCTTTGGGAAAACGTCTGCTCAGGTTTTCTGCCCATTTGTTAATTGGGTTGTTTGGGGTTTGTTGATGTTGAGTCCTACAAACTGTTTATATATTTGGATATTAGCTCCTTATCAGTCAAGTTTAAGGGTTTTCCTTCGTTCACAGTCTTACCCTGGTTGTGACTGTGCTTTTTATTTTGGAAAAGTTTCTTTTCAGGATCTTGATAGATATTTTCCAACTGTGATTTTATAAAGGGGGTGCCACACGAATACACACTAACAGAAACTGGATTTACTCTCCCACTTGAAACAGCAAAAGAAAGCAACAACAATAAACTGGACAAAATAGATGAGACAGAGATTTTCAAAAGACTGGCCATCAGGCAGTAAAGGTCAGTGAGTGATCCTGAGAGATGAGAAACAAGCAGATGAGCCTACATTTGCTCCAGTTTACCACCTGGAGAGAGTTTCCAAGCAAGGCAGGGGAGAGGAAACTGAAAACAAGCCAGTGGACTTCATTGAGTTGAGGACACTGAGCTGAGTCATTGCACCTCATCCTCATCTTCCCTTTCAGCAGGTGGAACCTATTGGTGTCTGCTGTTGTTATTCTACCTACAGAGAGATACCTAGGCTGAGCTGGGAACAGTCATCTTCACACTTTCTTCAGTAAGGAATGTGTACCCTCATTCGTATCCCACAGTAGAATTAGCACAGTGCTTTACCCACAGGGGCTTTGTAAATGCATTCGTGGAACTCAGCTAATTTAGGATCCAAGTCATCTAGATGAGCAGAGATATTATATTTTGTACAACATGATGGGATAGAGGAGTGACTCAAGGAGTGTTAGATTATTCTGTTTCTAAGAGCACTAAAGAGATATCAGGCACGTGAAAGCCAGGATTTTACTGCTAGACCCCACTACATTCTCACTGCAAACTTGGAAGTTGCTTTACTCCTTTACTTTGCTTACTGGATCTGAAATGTAAGGGTAAAGCACCAAGTTCTAAAATTCTAGGAATATGACCAATATTTAAATTGTCTTTGAAATGGGGAGAGAATTTGAAGTCTAGAAGGCATTGCCTTTTGTAAGAGAAGACAGATAGTCCCTGATTGTTATGACATGATGAAACTATAAGACTTATTCAATTTGTCTGTTCCTTTCTCCTACTGACCAGGACATAGACAGTAGAGACAGACATCAGCAGTTTCCTCTGGAAACGTTGGCAGTGTTGGCTACTTTGAGCCAACATAGATTGCAGATGTTAGTTGTATCATGAGAGGATGAAATCTGGCTGAGAGCCACAGTTGTTGGACCTGGATTGGTCACCAGCTGTTGATAAAGAAAGAGGGGCGGCCACGAGAAACACTGAGGTCATCCCTAGGCAGCACGGGTCACTTCCTCCAGTGAATCCACCCCCATTACACTTCTCATGACTTTTTGGTCGCTGGACTGAGAGCTCCAGGAAAGTTGGAATACCCTTTTAATCATCTCTGTGTTCATGTCTCCTGGCACCGAATCAAGCTGCGAGTAGGGTCTCAGTGACATTTGTTCACTGATTGAATAAAAGTGGTTGCAAATCTTCCACCTTTTCAACTACATTCCTTCCCAAATGTGCTCTCAGAGATACTCTGCTTTCTCCCAAGATGTAGCAAATCCCCTTCCTTAAGGACGTGCCTGCCCTACATTATCCACGCCCTTTGATCCAGACCTCTGGTGACGCTGAGGAAGACTCACCTCTGCACAGTGATTCCTCTCAGGGGTTCACTGTCATTAGGAAGAGATGTCCTTGGCCTCCCCTCCCATCCTCTGGTCTGCCACAACACCTAATTGAGAAGAGCCCCACACTTTGTTGAAAGTATCCACTTGGATTCTTCTTCCCACTGCTTTGATGTCCTCAGGTAAATCTTACTGATAGCTGAACTCCAAGTTGTTCACAAAGCATGAGGAAAAATAAACCCTCACAAATACTTAAGAAATACTGGGTGTAAAGTCTTTCCAAGTGTAAATGTGGAAGAATATTACTAGTACCTCTGCTTCAGATGGAAGGGTCCCCTTACCCTGCCCCCTCCTGACCTCAGGGCAAAACTGGTGAAGGAAAGAATGGACATCTCCATCCCTTCTCCAAACATTCTTTCTCCCTCTACGCTCACGCTTATTTGGGGCATCTGCTGTGGGGGCAGCTGCGGGTGCAAACAGCAGGGTCCAGCACAGAGCCTCAGGGTCTCCTCCTCCTCCTTTTGGAATTGGTGCTCCCAGCAGTGCAAACGAACCCTGATCCATGCTGTGGATCTCCTCGGCAGGTGCACAGGTTCACTGTGGAGTAAGTTACTCTCTCAGTCCTCCCTGCTCAGCTCAGGCTGCTCCTTGAGGATGTGGATAATGCTGTGTGCACTCTTCACTTTCCCTTGATTCTTGTGAACTCAGCTTGTCCTTCTTTTCATCTCTGCTGGCAGCCAACTGCTCTACCATTTCTTTACCCTTCTTTGTGTTATTCTCGTTCTTCCAAGCTGCTGATTTTCTTCCTTCCATCTCCTCTATCATTTATGTCTTTTCAGGGTTTGGGCTTGGCTTAGGCTCCTGCATGAGACACACAGAGAAGATACCAAGGTCTGCTCTTGGCTGCAGTTCCCAGGTCCCATTTAATATGCATCTCAGTCTCTTATGCATTCAGAGAAATGTGAACTGAAAGGGACTTTGGAGGACTTGAATAACAGCTTTTTTTTACTGATAAAGAAACTGATTCCCAAAGAGAACAGGAGATTTCCAAAACCCTGGGAACAACTTAGTGACGGTAGAACCATCACACAGGTTTGGACACAGGCTACGCTGTCCGAAGCGTACAACACACTGTCCAGGAACCTACAGCTGAAATTCAGAGGACATTGTGTCAAACATCAGTATTTCTACTGGTAAAATAAAGTCTGATTATTTATACTCAGTCAATTTTCAATCCCTGCTGACAAAATGGGAGCAAGGAACATGTGTATGAAATACACCACGGTCATCCTTAAAAAACATATATGTGATTCTCTGTAAAACACCTGGCTCTGGTGCTAGAGGTCATCTTCCTGAGAGCAGGTGCTCTGTGTGCCTTGTTCACCCCTCCTCCCCAGTGCCTGCTCCAGAGCCTGCCAGATAGAACATTCGGTAAATATTTGTCAAGCAGGTAAATATAGGTAACAAGGAGAAACTAACTTTTACTGATGTGTTCTAGTGCTACCGTATTTCCAGTCCGATCCTATCCTAGGACTGTGCTGTAGCAACGAGAGCACAGCCCTCGGAATAGCTGTCCAAGATGCAAATACCAGCTCCACCGCGTACCAAGTTTGCTGTACACGGTGATTTCATTACCGTCTTTGAGCATATGGTCCTCATGTATAATGGAGAAGAATGTATAATGTAAAACAGAGAAAGTAGTATTAACCTTGGATGAGTAACTATGATATCATGCGGCTGACAGGCCCCAATCCCTGGGCCCTAGCTGCACAGCTAAAGAACACCTACATCAGGGTCATTGTGCTGCTTCTTAAAGGCCCAAGAAACTGCATTTCAGACAGAAATTCCCAGGAGATTTTCATGAAAGGAAGAAGCCACACCTTCAAACAAGCACTTTAGAATGGAGACCCCAAAAGCCTAGTGGCAACAAGAATGACCCAGTGGGATCAAACCAAGTCCGTTGTCCAAGGTGCTCTGCCAAGGGGAAATGTCTTCTTTTCCAGGAAGGGCACCTACCTGAAGTGGAACACAAAGAGGACCCTGCTTCTTCATTCGGGGCTTTTAGTGCCTCCATTGTCTTTTAGATTTTCTCCCCTGCTCTAATCGCTGGGGATCTCAGCCCTCATATGGGTCCTGTTTTATGAAGACCTCTGTTATTTTATTCTCCTCTTGGAGAAGGACATGGCAGAGATCAGTTCTGGGCCTCCACATTCCAGGCTTTCTCCTAAGCCTCTTTCTTTCAGGTGAGCTGCAAGAAATCGTGGGGGTTAGAATTCAGGTCAATAAAGAGGATCCCAGAGGAACACGAGACCACGAGGGCAGCCCCTCATGGGAGATGGTCGCACCACGACGTGGTCAATATCAGCCCTATTCAGGTGGGGAGGACATAGTGGCCAATTGTGTGGGCAGAGGACCCAGCTACATCTTTCCAAACCTCTAATCAACAAGATTCTGAGATAACAAAAATGGATTGCTTTAAACTATTGTTTTTGTAACCTGTTAATAGGCAGAAATAGGGAACTAATTCAGATGCTTATCTCTACTTACCTGATTTTCTGACTTTTCAGAAAAAACGTATGCTAAACTTGTATGCAAAAAAAATAAAAAAAAATCAAAGAATCACAGTAAAAATCTTGTGCTCACCTTCATGTGGCTGTTTCCAAGCCCTTGTAACATGAAGGACACTATGAAGGGCATTTCTGGTGGTAGAGGAATGTGTCATTAATGTTACCAAACAACCTCGAAAAGAATAAAGAGGGTACAACACTTAACTCCACAAAATATTATCCAAGAATTTATCATATATCTCTGTGTCCTGTGGCAGATTTGTTTTTAGATCCTTGTTTTCCTGGGCTCTCCAGACAAGGCTTATGTGAAGTATCAGTTACCAGCATAGGCGAACCAATTCCAGGAGAGCAATACATCAGCCACTGTTATTAAGTTCCCCAAACAAAGTCCTTTGAATGCAGTCTTGTGGGAAGACATTCAGGAGCCTTTCTGAAACCTTGAAAATGTTTAAGTATGTGGGCCGAGCGATGGGATTCAGAAGGTCCCGCTTGAGCAGTGGAGGAGCTGAGGGTGTGGGGCGTGGAGACTATGGGGGCATAGGCAGAGGGTTGGCCGTCTCTAGGGGCACAGCCCCTTTCTCACTTGCACACCTCATATCACCCTGTTTGGCCCTGGAGGATGGCTGGTTAGCCAAAGACGGGAAAGATTCCTCAGGGGAGGAACAACCTAAGACAGGCACAGCCGCAGAGGAGCCAACAGGGGTAGGGCACAGACCCTTCCTCATATCACCCTGTTTGGCCCTGGAGGATGACTGGTTAGCCAAAGACACATAAGATTCCTCAGGGGAGGAACAACCTAAGACAGGAACAGCCGCAGAGGGGCCAACAGGGGTGGGGCACAGACCCCTAATATCTGAGAGAGGTCTCCTGCCCCCAGGGCTGTTTTGCTCTCCAGGCCCAGCTCAAATCCACACCTGCTCAACTCGGACCTAGAAGGCAAACAAAGATCATTGCCCCAGGCATGTGAGGCCTTTGATTGTTTATGGGATTAACCTGGGAGTGTTAGCCAAGAACTCAATAAAAGCCACATGGGATGAATCAGCAAGGCTCTTGATCCTAGAGGTCTTGAGTCCCCCGGTCCCATCTTTCTCTTCAGTCTGTGTCTGCGTTTTCTTCAAGCTTGCGGCACCCGTCACTCACCTCGAGTCGCCGAGCTGGTCTCGGCACAGTCTCTCCTTTTGTTTTGACTACAAATGAAGAAAAGATCTAATAGTTAATGTCCTATTCAAATGAAACGTACACTTAAAAATCTGTTTTCTAATTTTTATTTTGCTCAGGCTCAATCATGGAGATTCACTCCTCAGGATGAGTGAGTTCCCAACTGGCAGCAGCCTGGGCTGTCTGTGAAGGGAAGTCAAGTTAACACAACCTCATATCTCTTCTGTGAATCAATCCCTCACCCTCAAAATCGCGAACAATACGTGAACCCAACAGGCAAGAGCATCCACCAAGCAACAGTGATATGTTTGCACTTGGCTCAGCTTATCTGAGAGAACAGAGCAGTCATAAAGAAGAAGAGAACACAGAAAAATCAAAATATCAGCTTTTCCAGGATGTCAGTTAAACCAATGAGTGTAAACTCACTTGAAGACATCTCTCAATAAGGGGTTAATTGTTGGCAAAATAAATGGCATGTACAGAGCTATCCAGTGTTGAACACAGAGTGGCAAAAAGACTTTTCTCATAAATGATTGAGAATATGAATTTGTAAAGCTTCTTTGCAAGGCAGTAGGGCAGGATTAGCAAAATGAGATACATGTGTACAAACCATTTCTAAGCTGAGAAATTCCTTTTACAAGAATAGCTACTAGAAAAACCCTTACACCAGCAATAATGGGGATATAGTTGGCACTGTAGCCTGCTGGTTGCGCATTCCTGGACTCAAACAAACCACGACCGACAATATTTTTAACAGTTCCAAACACTTAGTTAAAGTCACTCTGATACCCTGTCAGGTTTGCATCTACAGCTTGAGGACCAGAGTGCTTGCTTTTTTTGTTCTCTCTTTTAGGGATTTCCAGTGAGAAAGAAAAAATACCAGCATCTGCTGCCCTGAACTAATCTTACACTCACAGCCTGACTGATTTCTTTTCATATTGGAAGTAAACAATCTCAGATACAGAATATCAGCCTCACACAAGAGTATTCTGAGACTGAAAATCAAGCAAAACAAGTCTACCTCATAAACATTTCCAGGCACAGACAAAAACAAGGTCACCGTGGAACCTACAAAATCCCAAACCTCCTCTTCTTTTCATAACAAAATGACTGTTACTTCCTTACTTCAATCATCAATTGCCGGTGCTAACAGTACTCAATATGGAACATCCCCTACGTCCTCCCATCCTCCCCCATATCACCCAACCAAAGCCCAAATCTTATAATAGACTCTTTCTAACATCCTCTTACCCTGAAGTGTGTTCTTTCTGGCTACAAGGAATAAAAAACAAACAACAAACAAACAAAGGACAGAAAAGAACCCCCCAAACCAAGTTGTTCAATGAGAGACGTATTCTCGCTCTTTGGCTTCAGGGAATCGGTACCAGCTGTCCAGGAGTGAGCAGCTGCAGAAAACTCAGCCTCAGGAAGAAAGGTTATATTGTCAGTGAGCTTGGAATTCCAGAACTTGTTTTTACCCTTAAAAAAAATAATTCTTTTTACCAAGCCCTTTAGAAACTAACGTGATCCTTAGGAGTAGGGGCAGTATTTTCCTGTATCTGATTGAAAGGGAGAGGGTGAGGATCAGGATCAGAGAAGTAGTGCACAGAGAATGTGCAGCACAAACAGAGCTCAAAAACAGCTGGGATCAGTGACAGAACACTATCTGTTGGGCTCAAACCATCAACCATTCAAGTAACAGGTAAATGAGCTCATGGGTTACCCAGGGAAAGAGAGTCATCTTCTAACCTACATCCTATTCATGGTTTGTGAGTCTGGAACATGGGCAGTTCCCCTGATCTGTGTGTCACTCTAACTCTGCTGGGATTGGCTAGGCTGGTGGTTTCACAAGGGTGACAATGGCCACAACGTCCAGCTGTCCCTCTAAGCATTCATGACTAAGTAAAGGAAGGAGCAAGCAGATTGTTTTTCTGCACTGGGGCTCCACCTGCATCACAACCCCCATGCAAACTGAGGGGTGAATTTAGGGTGTGAGGAAGCTCAAGAGTACATTCTATGGCAGGAAAACAATAGTTGGCCAAATTCTTCCTAAACTTCAGCAATTGAAACCTAATCAAAGTTAAGTGACTTGCTTAAAGTCACACTGCAATGATTTATATGAAGTGCTATTAAAATAGCCTAAACCCCATAGACCATATATTAAAGCAATTAAGCACCAAGCTTATTCAAAACCTCTGGAGCCCTAGGCAGAACTTGCTCAGTGCAGAAAGCTAGTTTTCGGAGTGATGATTTATTTTTTAGTTTTTGTCTCATGGAAATCATTTTCTGAATGATTCAACTAAAGTGGTATCTGTTCTGTATAAAAATGTTACCATGAATGGAATAATCAGCAAACATAATCAAAGCCATATATGAGAAACCAAAAGCCAACATCGTTCTAAATGGGGAAAACCTGAAAGAATTCCCTCTAAGAACAGGAACAAGACAAGGGTTTCCACTCTCACCATTATGATTCAACATAGTTTTGGAAGTGTTAGCCACAGCAATCAGGGAAGAAAAAGAAATCAAAGGAATCCAAATTGGAAAAGAAGAAGTAAAACTGTCACTCTTTGCAGATGACATGACACTATATATAAAAAACCCTAAAGACTCTACCAGAAAACTGCTAACACTAATTGATGAGTTTAGTAAAGTAGCAGGATACAAAATTAATGCACAGAAATCTCTTGCATTCCTATACACGAACAACGGAAGAGCAGAAAGAGAAATTAAGGAAACTCTCCCATTCACCATTGCAACAAAAAGAAGAAAATATCTAGGAATAAGCCTGCCTAAGGAGGCAAAAGATCTGTATGCAGAAAACTTTAAGACACTGATGAAAAAAATCAAAGACGACACAAACAGATGGAGGGACATACCATGTTCCTGGATTGGAAGAATCAACATCGTGAAAATGACTGTACGACCCAAAGCAATTTACAGATTCAATGCAATCCCGATCAAATTACCAATGGCATTTTTCACAGAACTAGAGCAAGAAATCTTACGATTTGTATGGAAACGCAAAAGACCCTGAACAGCCAAAGCAATCTTGAGAAGGAAAAATGGAGTTGGTGGAATCAGGCTTCCTGCCTTCAAACTATACTACAAGGCCATAGTGATCGAGACAGTGTGGTAGTGGCACAAAAATAGAAAGGAAGATCAATGGAATAGAATAGAGAACTCAGAAGTAAGCCCAAACACATATGGGCACCTTATCTTTGACAAAGGAGGCACGAATATACAATGGAAAAAAGACAGCCTCTTCAATAAGTGGTGCTGGGAAAATTGGACAGCAACATGTCAAAGAAGGAAATTAGAACACTTCCTAACACCATACACAAAAATCAACTCCAAATGGATGAAAGACCTACATGTAAGGCCAGACACTATAAAACTCCTAGAGGAAAACATAGGCAGAACACTCTATGACATCCATCAAAGCAAGATCCTTTTGGACCCACCTCCTAGAATCATGGAAATAAAATCGAGAATAAACAAATGGGACCTCATGAAACTTAAAAGCTTTTGCTGTGCAAAAGAAACCATAAACAAGACTAAAAGGCAACCCTCAGAATGGGAAAAAATAATTGCCTATGAAACAACGGACAAAGGATTAACCTCCAAAATATACAAGCAGCTCCTGCAGCTTCATACCAAAAAAGCAAATAAGCCAATCCACAAATGGGCGGAAGACCTAAATAGACATTTCTCCAAAGAAGACATACAGATGGCCAACAAACACATGAAAAGATGCTCAACATCACTCATCATCAGACAAATGCAAGTCAAAGCCACAATGAGGTATCACCTCACACCGATCAGGATGGCCATCATCACAAAATCTGGAAACAACAAATGCTGGAGAGGGAGTGGAGAAAAGGGACCTCTCCTGCACTGTTGGTGGGACTGTAAGTTGGTACAGCCACTATGGAAAACAATTTGGAGGTTCCTTCAAAAACCACAAAGAGAACTACCATATGATCCAGTCGTCCCACTACTGGCCATATACCCAAAGAAAACCATAATCCCAAAAGAAACATGTACCATAATGTTTATTGCAGCACTATTTACAATAGCCAGGACATGGAAGCAACCTAAATGCCCATCAACAAATGAATGGATAAAGAAGACGTGGCATATATATACAATGGAATATTACTCAGCTATAAAAAGGAATGAGATGGAGCTATATGTTATGAGGTGGATAGACCTAGAGTCTGTCATACAGAGTGAAGTAAGTCAGAAAGAGAAAGACAAATATTGTATGCTAACTCACATATACGGAATCTAAAAATGGGACTGATGAACTCAGTGACAAGACAAGAACAAGGATGCAGATGCAGAGAATGGACTGGAGAACTCGAGGTTTGGGGGGGCGGGGGGTGAAGGAGAAGCTGAGACGAAGTGAGAGAGCAGCATAGACATACATATACTACCAACTGTAAAACAGATAGCTAGTGGGAAGTTGCTGTATAACAAAGGGAGTTCAACTTGAGGATGGATGATGCCTTAGAGGACTGGGACGGGGAGGGTGGGGGGGAGTTGTGGGAGGGAGGGAATATGGGGATATGTGTATAAAAACAGATGGTTGAACTTGGTGTACCCCCCCCAAAAAATAAATAAATTAAAAAAAAATAAAGAGAAGGATATTTTCAAAGCTAAAAATTATTGGCTAAAGATACAGACCAATAATCAGGGGGGAAAAAAAGAGTAATCAACAATTCTTGAGGAAAAAAACTCTGAGAAAGCTTATGTGGAACAAAGAGTGCTATTCAACTCCATTGATCCACAGAGAAACAGGAGTCTCTTGCTGCACTTAAACAAACTATACATTCCATCTCTGTCTCTCAAATCATGTAATAATACAGAGACCTTCAATGTACAGGATAAAGTGACTGAAGTTGATGACAGTGACTACAAGGTATCAGGCAAAGATGGCCTTGGGATTTTGGAGCTGCTCATGGTACCTGCAGAAGAACAGTAGTGATTTTGGAAGACACTCTAGCAAAATACGTGGTTATAAAGGCCATTGAATGTTTAATCCGTGATGTGCCAATCAATTTGTACACTGATTAGCCTGGTTTGACTTTGGCCAACAGTGACTTTTAACGAAGTTAAAACTGTGATATATAAAATGTCAGTGAATGGTATACGAGCACATCCACTTGAAATGGAGATAACATGAAAAACACAAAAAATCGTAAATCTTGCCCAGTGTCGAGTTTTACTCACATTTTCAAGGAGGAAGTTAATTGTGAAGGATGAGCAAAGCAACAGAACGTCTGAGCTCACCAGCACTGCCTGCAAGGACCTTCTTCCCACATTAGCACATGCTCTGGCCCAGCCTCAACACACGTGGTCTCTAAGTGATGTATGAGGTCATCAGTTACACAGAATGGAGCTCTTGGGGTCATCTCCTATGCTGACACTTACTTAGTCAATGTGACAGTCTCCAGGGAACTAGTCCACTTAAATCCCGGGATTCTAGGTTTGATCCCCTAAAGAGTTCAACACAGACTAGATACATCCCACTGAAAGTATTCCATAGGTAAATAGTCTCCCAATAGTAACCAGCATTAATGCATTTGCCAGGAGATTCCTCGCTAACTATTTACAAGGGAAGTTGACCAGGATATTTTTCTTTCTTTCCAGGCCATCCCCCACTGAAAGGAAATGATAGCAACTAGAAGAAATACTGTTTCCCTTCTATCCCTAAACTGTCTAGGTGGAGATTTTAGGCACAGTTTATACATCAGTAGGGATTTACTTGTCTTTCTTTGAGAGAAGGTACAGTGGTTTCTCCCAGCATCTCTGATTAGTCAGTGCCATATTTCAGAGAGAGAGCTAGACATGTTTTTCTTCACAATAGCATGATCACACTCCTCTCTGGAATCCTAACTCACTTATGAGCATGCCTGCTTTTTGCTATGCTTTCCCCCATTTGCATTATGCACTATTTGACCTACATCTTCCCCCAGTAATGGAGCCAGCTCAGATGTAGTGCTTAAGCTAGAGGTGGGGCCAAGGAGAAGCAAACACATGGCTATCTTGGGGCTGCATTCAAAGTTAGCCACAATTTGGCTACTTGCTGGTATAAACCCGGCTACAGTACCATTAGGAACATGCACTGCCGAATGTAATGGCAGATTTTGTGTGTTTTGTACTGATATCAACTTTCTTGGTACAAATGTATTTAGACTTATGCATGAGACCATGGCCTCAGAAAAAATGAAAGGAAAACTGCATGAAGCGTGGAAGATGTTGTTATCTGCGTTATACTGAGTTGTATAATTGCACTCTCCTGTAGCCTCCCCACATCTGATAATGAACTCAGGTTCAGCTGTTTGCTGCTCAAAAGCCAGTACTGGAAAGACAAGTGTTGGTAGGAAAGGGAAGGTTGCTTTATTCAGGAGGCCAGTAACACGAGGAGAACGCAGTCTTCTGTCCATAAGCCAATTCCCCAACTGCCAATCAGTGGGCAAGAGCTTTTAAAGGGCAGTTTCACGAGTGTATAGGTTGAGGGAGGGGGCTTTGTGCAGAACAGGACAGTTGGCTCTGACAGTCAACTTGAAATTGTTCCTGCGGTGGCCTGATGAGTGTCACCTTGATTGTTTGAAGTACGGTTAATCTTCAGGTCCAGAGTTGCTTTGTTCCCATTCCCTTGAGGCGAGTTCTCAGAATTGTGTAAGATGGGGCAGCTTATGTCATGGCTACTGTCTGGTCACCTTGTAGTTAACTTCTACCACCTGGCGGGGTTTTCAGTATCTGCAAAACATCTCAGAGGCTATGGATTAGAATATCACCTTTTGCCCTTGAGGAGGACCTAAAAGTCCTTCACTTTGGTTAATGGCTAATTATTATTTTGTCTTGTTTGACTATTTTCCTTTGCTTCTGCATTCTCTCATTTTTCTGATTAACTTTATCCTTCAGCTAAAATTTTTCTATAGTCAGGAGTCAGACAGAGGACATGGGCGTTGGGGAGGGGGCTGTCCTGTGAAGGTCCCATGAGGTCATGCTCAGTTACATTTCTTCCTGCAGAACCTAGAACATTTTTCAGTGGAGTCCCCACTTTACTTTCCAGCAAATTCAATCTGAGGACACAATAATTTATACTATTAACCGACACTTTCAACCTGTCCCATAACCTGTGTTGCATACCACGTTTCAATTGCCCATTCCTATTTTCAGTGAGACCACTACAGTGAGGGCGGTAAGGAATGTGGTCTGTCTACGGAATACTGTATTTCTTTGTCTATTTCTGTACTCAGCATGTCAACTTCTGTCTGCTAGTGTACCTTTGACCACACATGACAAAGCCAGGAATCTTCAAATTGTAGGGTCTCTGGGATGAGCTTGGGAAATGCCAGCCAATGCTTAGGATTCTCTCAGAGCTGAGAATGGCTCTTGATCTGGCTCTTGATCCATTATCCTTTCCCTAGACGGAGTAACTCCAGATTCCTGATCCACACACCTTATGATAGCTGAGGTAACACATACACACACACGCACACACACACGCACACATGCACACACCCCACTGTTCTCATGTTGGCAATATCGTTTACGAAAGTGCAAAATGTGTTCAATCTGCTGATCCCTCCAGGTATATGTTCACTGAGTTCGTGCTGTGCAAGTCCTCCTTCCCATCCACCCAGTAGGAGACCTTCTAGAAGCCCAACCCAGATCACCTGGATCCCTTTGATCCTTCCTGTGTAACCCTCTCCTGCTTTTGGTCTATTTTGTGACAACGGCCTCCTCTGAGTAGGACAGTCCTCTGACTCATAGAGCTACCTTGTTCCCAGTCCCAGAGAATGGGAAGTACATGGAGTGTATGAGCACCAGAACCCATTTATTTGACCTCTCCCTAGGCACTTAGCCGCTCAATAAAGGGTGCAGGAATATGAAATCTCAGTGTCCTGGCCTGGGGGAGATTAACTCTTAAAGGTAATTTACCTCCAAGATCTCTTGCCCTGATAGGGCACTTTGCTTGAAATGACACCACATACAGCAATTAACTCAAAATGGACCACAGACCTAAATGTAAGAGCTAAATCAAAACTTCAAGAGGACACATAGGAGAAAAATCACTGTGCATTTAGGTTAAGCAAAGAGTTCTAAGATACTACAGCAAACATGTTATATAGAAGAGAACTTTCATGAAAATTAAGAACTTTATTTGCCTCAAAAGACAGCATTAAGAAAATGAAAGGACAAGTGACAGAATAGGAGAAAATATATGCATATCAAATTTCCAGTGAAGGAATTGTATTTACAATAGCTCGAGAACTATTTCAACTCAACAGAAAGATGCAACACAATTTTTCAAATCAGCCAAAGACCTGAATAGACATTTTCCCCAAGAAGACAAATTCATGGGTCATAATCTTAGGAAGAGGTGCTCAATGTCATTGTCCATTGAAAAATGCACATTAAAACAACAAGATATCACTTTCCACCAACTAGGATGGCTATGTTCAAATAGGATAGACAATAGCAAGTGCTTGTGAGAAGGTGGAGAAACTGAACCTTTAGATGTTGCTGGTCAGAATGTAAGAATGATACAGCCGCTTTGGAAACCAGTTTGACAGTTTCTCAAAAGTTAAACATAAGCTTACCATAAAGCCAGCAATTCTACTTCTATATATCCATTGAAGAGAAATGAAACTTAGGTGCAGGTAGTTCAATATATGTATCGCAGCATTATATGTAATAGCAAAAAAAAAAAAAAAACAAACCCACAAACAACCCAAAAACAGGAAACAGCTGAAATGCCCATCAACTGGTGAATGGTACCTGAAATGTGGTATCTTTACACCGTGGAATTCTACTCAGTAATAAAAAGCAAAGAAACTCAAGCCAGAGCATGGATGGACCTCAGAAACATTGTGCTAAGTGAAAGAAGCCAGTCACACAGCACTGCATATTGATTTATTTCATTTATCTGAAATGTCCAGAGAGGAAACTTATGGAGGCAGAAAGCAGATTAACATTGCTTGGGGCTTGAGGGAGGGTTGTCTGCAGCAGCGCTGGAGGGAACTGAAAGCAGTGTTCTGAACCTGGAATATGGTACCTGCGGTGGGGCAAGAAAAGGAAAACAGAAGGAAAACGACAGTCTCAAATGAAAGGGTGGAGGCTTCTGAGATCGGTCCGTGAATACCGCGCGTTGAGGTGCCCTGCAGGTGGTGCATAGAGCCTGATTGCCGACATCCCAGCTTGAGTAAGAGATTCCCCCTACCACTGTGTGTGTGCCTTCATCCTCTGACAGCTGCCCTGGAATGTACAAGGCAGATGAGTTAGTGAAAGGCAGCCCTCCAGGTGGTGCCAAGAGACAGGGGCACCAGGGTTAAAAACCAGGAGGAAGGAGTGTGCTGGGGATCAGCTGGGTGCAGATTCCTGAAGAGGGGCACTGGGGAGGAACTGGGAGGGCAGTTGGGCAGACGCAGAAAAGCGGCAGCTGAGACCTCCTGAGATTCTAGGCCAAAGCTCGTCCCTGGGTGGGCTTGAACCACCAAGCTTTCGGTTAACAGCCAAACAAGCTCACTGATTGCGCCACAAAGACAAAGACAAACTGTTGCGAGGTTCTGTTGTAACATCCTGGAATCAGAATGCATTCCCCATCCCTTCCAATCCAGCAGCAGAGAGTCAAATGCCTCTGTCTTGTCCCACCTCGCTGGCCCCAGAGGCATTGAGTCTCTTCACTCAGGAACGTCCGGCCGTGGACACCGAGCCCGAGTCAGCTGCGGGCTCTGACGAAACAACGCCGGGCCCACGACCATCCCTCGCCTGCTCCTGGCCGCCTCAAAAGCAGCCCCTCTAGGCGGGACGACTGCAGGCTCTCTCGGGCCCAAGTCCCCAGTTTCCCACTCGTGATCGACCTCACTCTTCGCGCTCACTGCAGGTCCCCCCTCACCCCACCCCCACCCCGCAGGCCCGGGTGGTCGCGTGGGGGAAAGGACAGCAACCGGCTGTGTCCCCACCGCGCTACCTCCTCCTCGGCGCTTCCAGAGAAGGGCTCCATGAGGCACGACCTGGAGTTTGCGCCCCAGGCAGCCCCTCACCCGGAGCAGGGGCCTGGCATCCAGCAGGTGCCCAATAAATGTCTGGCTGAGGATGCATTCCGCCGCAGGGGCCGGAGGTGGTGGGTCCACCGAGAATTCTTATGCCACCTCTAAGTTTTTCATCCTAGAGGAACCTAGAGTTTTTCCAATCGGCTGCTCTTCAAAACCTTTCTTCTGGCAGCTGATTTAGAACCAGGTAAAAGTTCTAGAAAGTCCAAGAGGGCACCACCTGGATCGGCTCTGAGCTCCCCATCCAAGACAGTGAGGCGGCCTCAGCCTTGCGGGTGCAGGGGGCAAGTCTGAGAGGGATGAAGGAGGAAAGCTGCCAAGGAGAAAGACAGTTGGGGTAGGCAACCTGGAGTATGAGGGAGAGAGGGAGAGAGACTGGTTCATCTCTAGCCATCTGCTTACCTCCAGTGCTAAGGTCGACCCGACCACAGCTCCACGGATCCCCCCGTGGAGAACAGTGGTTGCAGTGTGATTGGTGCGGTGATGGGAGCCTGGCTGCTTGGGTCTGAATTCGAATCCTAACAGACAAACAGCTTCCCGTGCCTGATCACCGCCGGCAATAGCCTGTGGGTCTACCTTTTGGACTTGGTGGCTTGCCCCCTACTGCCCACAGAGCAGGTGGGGCGAGGGGACGCAGCGCACACCTCACTGGAGGACTCAAGTTCTGAGGCGGCCCAGACTCCGCCCGAGGCCCCCAAGGCCTGAAGTCAGCATCCCCTCCAGGTCCCCGACCGCGCTGAGAAGAGTGCCTGCGGCTCCACGAACAACCCTTCTCCTCTGTCTAATTGGGGGCATGTGGCTGGATTGGTCCGAATCTGCCCCTTTCTGGCCTCATAGGGCCAAGCACAGGCCCTGCAGGGGCCTCGAGGGGTCGCTGTGTTCCTGATGATTGGATTTGGCTTGCGAAGAACAAGTGCTCAGGCAGATTTTGATTTCCCTGGCTTAGGCGGTGCAGGCTGATCCAAGTCTCAGGGGCTGCAGCCACCCAAACAGGAACCTCTCCTGTCTGCCGTTGTCTTTGCGAACAGCAAGCTCCTATACATAGAAAAATCCCCAATAACCCACACAACAGAAAACTACCAGTCAACAAACAAATTCTCTATAGTGGCAGAGTACAGACAGGCAAAAATCAGTTGTATATCTATACACTAGGAGTGAACAGTCTGAAAAAGAAATTAAGAAAACAATTCGATTTAAGATAGCACCAAGAATAAAATATATATGAATTGAATTAACATATACAAGGAGGTGAAACACTTGCACACTGAGACCTACAAAACATAGTTGCAAGTGATTAAAGCATACCTAAGGAAATGGAAAGACAGCTTCCAGGGATCTCTCTCTTCTCTCTCTCTCCCTCCCTCTCTCCCTCTCTCCCTCATACTCCAGGTTGCCTACCCCAACTGTCTTTCTCCTTGGCAGCTTTCCTCCTTCATCCCTCTCAGACTTGCCCCCTGCACCCGCAGGCTGAGGCCGCCTCACTGTCTTGGATGGGGAGCTCAGAGCCGATCCAGGTGGTGCCCTCTTGGACTTTCTAGAACTTTTACCTGGTTCTAAATCAGCTGCCAGAAGAAAGGTTTTGAAGAGCAGCCGATTGGAAAACTCTAGGTTCCTCTAGGATGAAAAACTTAGAGGTGGCATAAGAATTCTCGGTGGACCCACCACCTCCGGCCCCTGCGGCGGAATGCATCCTCAGCCAGACATTTATTGGGCACCTGCTGGGTGCCAGTCCCTGCTCCGGGCGATAGGCTGCCTGGGGCGCAAACTCCAGGTCGTGCCTCATGGAGCCCTTCTCTGGAAGCGCCGAGAGGAGGCAGCGCGGTGGGGACACAGCCGGTTGCTGTCCTTTCCCCCACGCGACCACCCGGGCCTGCGGGTGGGGTGGGGTGAGGGGGGACCTGCAGTGAGCGCGAAGAGTGAGGTCGATCACGAGTGGGAAACTGGGGACTTGGGCCCGAGAGAGCCTGCAGTCGTCCCGCCTAGAGGGGCTGCTTTTGAGGCGGCCAGGAGCAGGCGAGGGATGGTCGTGGGCCCGGCGTTGTTTTGTTGGAGCCCGCAGCTGACTCGGGCTCGGTGTCCACGGCCGGACGTTCCTGAGGGACGAGACTCAATGCCTCTGGGGCCAGCGAGGTGGGACAAGACAGAGGCATGTGACTCTCTTTGCTGCTGGATTGGAAGGGACGGGGAATGCATTCTGATTCCAGGATGTTACAACAGAACCTCGCAACAGTTTGTCTTTGTCTTTGTGGCGCAATCAGTGAGCTTGTTTGGCTGTTAACCGAAAGCTTGGTGGTTCAAGCCCACCCAGGGACGAGCTTTGGCCTAGAATCTCAGGAGGTCTCAGCTGCCGCTTTTCTGCGTCTGCCCAACTGCCCTCCCAGTTCCTCCCCAGTGCCCCTCTTCAGGAATCTGCACCCAGCTGATCCCCAGCACACTCCTTCCTCCTGGTTTTTAACCCTGGTGCCCCTGTCTCTTGGCACCACCTGGAGGGCTGCCTTTCACTAACTCATCTGCCTTGTACATTCCAGGGCAGCTGTCAGAGGATGAAGGCACACACACAGGGGTAGGGGGGAATCTCTTACTCAAGCTGGGATGTCGGCAATCAGGCTCTATGCACCACCTGCAGGGCACCTCAACGCGCGGTATTCACGGACCGATCTCAGAAGCCTCCACCCTTTCATTTGAGACTGTCGTTTTCCTTCTGTTTTCCTTTTCTTGCCCCACCGCAGGTACCATATTCCAGGTTCAGAACACTGCTTTCAGTTCCCTCCAGCGCTGCTGCAGACAACCCTCCTCAAGCCCCAAGCAATGTTAATCTGCTTTCTGCCTCCATAAGTTTCCTCTCTGGACATTTCAGATAAATGAAATAAATCAATATGCAGTGCTGTGTGACTGGCTTCTTTCACTTAGCACAATGTTTCTGAGGTCCATCCATGCTCTGGCTTGAGTTTCTTTGCTTTTTATTACTGAGTAGAATTCCACGGTGTAAAGATACCACATTTCAGGTACCATTCACCAGTTGATGGGCATTTCAGCTGTTTCCTGTTTTTGGGTTGTTTGTGGGTTTGTTTTTTTTTTTTTTTTTGCTATTACATATAATGCTGCGATACATATATTGAACTACCTGCACCTAAGTTTCATTTCTCTTCAATGGATATATAGAAGTAGAATTGCTGGCTTTATGGTAAGCTTATGTTTAACTTTTGAGAAACTGTCAAACTGGTTTCCAAAGCGGCTGTATCATTCTTACATTCTGACCAGCAACATCTAAAGGTTCAGTTCTCCACCTTCTCACAAGCACTTGCTATTGTCTATCCTATTTGAACATAGCCATCCTAGTTGGTGGAAAGTGATATCTTGTTGTTTTAATGTGCATTTTTCCAATGGACAATGACATTGAGCACCTCTTCCTAAGATTATGACCCATGAATTTGTCTTCTTGGGGAAAATGTCTATTCAGGTCTTTGGCTGATTTGAAAAATTGTGTTGCATCTTTCTGTTGAGTTGAAATAGTTCTCGAGCTATTGTAAATACAATTCA